>NC_135331.1:91882401-94282401 GCF_023851605.1 Tamandua tetradactyla
GTGCATGCCAGGCTTGCACAACAGACCCTTGACATGGCCAAGGACTTGACCCTGAGCCTGGGAGAACCCAAATGCCACTGTATTCACCATGAAACACAGGAAACACACAGATCCTCTCTGGTGCTTCTCACTTTCATTATCAGCAATTGTTGTTGGCCTTCTTTGCAGGTTGTTATTATCTTCACAAAGGAACAGTTTTTCTTTTCAATCACAGCCCAAAAGAAGACCTGAGACCTGGCAGAGTAGGGGAAACTATTTCACTGTATACAGGAATCAGACTCGTTCCAGCAAAATTACTAACTACTCCACATCATGACAATAACTGACTTTACTGAACACAGGTCCTACTATCCTCAGCGCTTTACACATACCAACCCCTGTGATCCCAACAGCACTATCCAGTAGGTAGTAATATTACCTCTGATTTACAGATGGTGAAACTAAAGCACTGAGAAGTTAAGCAACAACGCGTTCTAGGCCACACAGCTGGGATGCTAGAGCTGGGATTTGAACCCAGTCAGATTGCAGAGCCCAACTTGTTTCACTGCCAAGCTCTGCTACCAGGGCTTGCTTTTAAATCCTCAGCACAGAGCATCACCCCCAAACGGTTGATATTCCAAGTGTTAACTCTGTGATAGCGAAAAGTCCCATAGGACTTGCTATCAATTACTGTATGTATCTGGTAAAAACCAAACTGCACTTCTCTACCAAAATAAAATGAAAAACAACCTTGCTTTTCTTTTTATCTATTTTATCTTTCTGGAGTGGTGCAAATGTCCTAAAAATGATCATGGTGATGAATACACAACCATGTGATGATATTGTGAGCTTGTCCGCCGGTTGCTTTTGGCAACACAAGTCTTGTCTTCACAACCATAGGCTGGGTTCCCCTTTAAGGGTAATTTTAAACATAAAACCCAGAGATCTAAATCAGATTCAAGTTAGAGGGAGTCTTGGCCTTGCAAAATGATTAAGGACAGTGGTTTTTGAAATTCTGAGATTTCCGACTACTTGGTATGTGGTCCTGGAGCAGGGACAATGCTGGAGGATGGAGACGCTTCCACCTCTGCCATCCCACCTATGCCTCTATTCTTTTGTCTGCATGACAAAGTGACCAGGCCTTCAAGACCCTTGGTTCTTTCCTGCTCTGGGTGAAGCAGGGTATGTGGAGCATGCCGTGTTCCCGGCTCGAGGCTCCTTTCTGTTCATAATAACCACACCAATAATAATAATAATTCTCATACAGTGCTTACTCTGTGCTAATATCTGCACACATAAACTAACTTAATGGCTGAGGAGTGGGAAGCTGGGAGGCAATGCCCCGTGCCCTCTAGGTAGTGGAGCGCACGCTGGAACACAGACAGGGCTCTGATCTCAGACTCGTGTTCCTGACCACCAGGCCCACCGTTCCCTGCTGCAGTAGCTCAATACATTACTGAATGAATAAATGCTGTGCAACATGAGCTGGGCCCAGGAGGGGTGGGTACGGAAGGTTTGAACAAATGAGCGATTGCTTGTGCACCCACACTGAGTGGTGGTGGGGGGCTCAGATCCTGTGAGGCAGGTGGGCCAGTCAGACTTGTCACTTGCACACAGGGGAACCTGGAGCGTGGCTGCCTGGTTCAAATCCCACCCAGAAGGGAGGCTGGGAGGACCGCGAGCCGGGGCATGGGCTCTGGGCATGTGAGTGGGTGCCTCTGGCGCCAGCTCCCACTCCTCAAGGGATCTGCTCCCAGCCTTATTTTTCTCCTAGGCTCGAGGCCTTTCAGAGACAGCCTGGGGGGTCCCTCCCCTGTATGACTGCTACGCACCCCAGACACAACTCACCCCAACCCATCCTCTTTTGGGCTTTCTGTCGCCACACTCTGAGGTTTCTGGACCCGAGGCCACTCTCACCATTGTTGAGGTCCACTTCTTTACCTCCTGGCCACTCTGTCTGTCTCCACCTGGCCCTCTGATCCACCCCCTCCGGCTCCAGACCCCTCTGTTACACCCAGGGGAAGCCCGCCCCCATGCCTCCCGCACATCCTCTGACCACCCTCCGCCCCTGCCGCCCCTCCTCCCATACCACACTGCGGACCGATGGCTCTTTTCTGCCCAGTGGGTCTGAATTCACCAACCGAGTGACCTTGACGAAATTACATAACCTCCCTGCGTCTCAGTTTACTCATCTATAGAGTGGAGATTATTGTCACACCTATCTCAGAAGGCTTAAACGAAATGAGGATTAAATGAACGAATATATAGGTTCTGAATGGGTTCACAATTATTATTTGTGTATGTAACTTCTACAGCCTGGAAAGATTCTTTCTTTTTTTTCTCTGCCTGGCTATCTCCCATTGCTTCTTAAAGATGCACCTTCTTGCCAGAGACCCGGGTTCAATTCCCAGAGCCTGCCCATGCCAAAAAAATTAAAAATTAAAAATTAAAAAAGGCATCTTCTGTGACACCTCCTCTGGGAAGTCTTCCCAGCTCTCCCTCCACCTCTCCCCCAACCCAGTCTGCTTGTCTGACTGCCCAACCGTGCTGCCCTGCTCTGCACTCATCTGTATAACCGCCTATCTCCCTGATGGGTCAGTGGGCTCCTCAGGGCAGTCACCCGGGAGAAAAGCATGGGGCTTCTCTGTGGTCCCCGAACCAAAGGCTTTGTGCATGGGTGGTGGGTGGTCAGAAAGGACAATCATCCTGTTCTCTAGACAGTGAGGCCATCTCTCCAAGAGAAGTGGGAGGTGTGAATGAAGCTTGGGGGAGTGTGTGGTGCCCCTGGGAGAGGGAGGGGGAACCATGCCGAGGCAGGAGGGGCGGGGGCAGTGAGTTAGCTCCAGGATGGGTACAAGGGACTGAACCGGGCAGTTGAGTGTATGGCAGAGGGGCCATGGCATAAATCAGTGTTACCTGTTTTCTCGTCCGAGTCTTCCCCGTCCTCAATTTAATGTAGCGGGCAATCAACTCATTCCGACCTAGATTGTGATGAGAGCAGAAATGAAGAGTAGGCAAAGGTGGCGCGGGAGGCTGAAGACCTCTGAGCTTGGGGAAACCACCCAATGGCCCTCCCCCAAACACTGCTCTTTAGTCACTCTTCCACCTTCTGTCCTCCAATTCCCCGCAAGGGGCACAAGCAGGGCAGCCCAAGGGTGGCTGGGATGTCCTCCCATCCTCCAGGACCCAGGGTGGCTGCTCATGAGGGGAGGGGGGCACAAAGGAGGGAAGAATGAAGGGTGGGACAACGTTGGATGGGCCTGACATGTTCTCCTGCACACAGACGACTAGGTGTGGCTACAGGGCAGCTGGCCATATTACAGGTACATGGCAGGCCCAGGAGACCTCTCCTTTCACACCAACCTCTAGCAATGCTTTCTTTCTCCTGGAACTATTGCACCAGTTCCAAGTGTGCATGTGCACATGCATCCATGTGTGACTGCACCCTGCCCCAGGTGACAGATGTCTTGGTGTGTATTCCCAAGCATGTCTGAGAGAGTTCTGGGCTGGGCTTGCCCCCAGCTCTGTCCCTGTCACGTGGGAGACCCAGGATAAGTCCCTTCCCCTAGTGGGGAAAAAGGCAGAAGTGCTGGACAGTCTCCAACATGCCTCCTCCTGTGACACTGTGCTAGGATGTGTCACTGAGTGTGTCACTGGGTCCCGTCACCCCCATGTCACTGGTTGCCATGTCTCTCCCGCCCCAGGAGGGAGAGCCCAGCTGCCCATTGGGTGTGGGTGGGGGCCCTGCTCTGTGCTACAGACCCCTCAAGGGCCTCTGGGGCATGGGAGGAAGCTGGCTGGCTCCCAAGGGGTTTGGCTGCACGAGGAAGGTGCTTGGGACACACTGGCTAAGTGTACGTCAGCATCCTCAGGGTATACACCTCTCACCTCCTAAATCTAGGCCCCCTGCCCCTTAACCCCACAGCCTCCCCAGAGTGGCCACATTCCCCAAATTCCTCTGAGATGACAGAACCAGTCCCAATGCTCCTCCCTTCCCAGTGGCCCCTCTCCTCTCCATTCCACTCCCTCCACCCTGTCTAAAAATACCCTGTGGGGCTGCCCCAGCCATCAAGATGGGAGGGAGCCATGGGGGCAGGCAGTCCCTGCCCTATGGAAGGTGCCTGGGACAGCTACCTGGCTCTGGGGCTCTGGTGCTAAGAGGAGGCCAGGCAAGGGGGAGTAGAGGCAAGGGGCCTGAGGCAGCTCATACCACGGCCCCCAGCTGCCCCCTTCTCACACTGGACCCCAGGAGAGGGAAGGCCGAAGGCCTGCTTCACTCAGCAATCTACTGTTCAGGAGGGAGGGCTGGAGGGAGCTGGCAAGGAACCAGGCCCAGAAGGGTTGAGTTATCCCAAAAATGCAGCTCTGGGGGAGCCCTCCTGGGGCCGGACAAGAGGGGGACACTCCCTGCTGGAGGCAGGAGGTGAGCAAGGTGGCAAGCAGAAGGGCCAGGAGAAACTGGGGCCAGGAAGGGGATGGAGGCTGAGGCATGACTGAGTCTCCTCACCTCTCCAGCTGTCTTCCCGGCATGGCCCCTGGTCCCCCTGCAGCCCAGCCCTGCCCCCAGCACACGCTGGAGGGTGATGTGGAGCTGGCCTAGTGGAGAATGCCTCTCTATGCTGGCGACTCCCACCCCAGGCCGCGGGCTACCCCACAGCCTCCCACGGAGGGGACCCTCTCCCGGGTCTAGCTTGCATCAGGTTGGCCTGACCCAGTTTCCTGAGTCCACTGAGTCACCCCGAAACCTCCAGTCCAGTAGCGGGAGGAGAGGAGGAGCAGGCGGGGAGTGGTGGGCCGCGCTCTGGTTGAGGGGGCAAGCCAGGCTTGTTTATGAGGCAGGATCCAGACACACAGGCTTGCACGCCCAGACTCGCCCCGTGGCGGGCTGCAACCGCAAGACTTCACCAAACCGGTCGGGTGAGGGGCAGACAGCGCCTCCCCCACCCCATCCCGTGTCCCTCGGCCCCTTGGCCTCCCCACACGCACCGTACATCTTGCCCTCATCCGACAGGATGATTTTGCGCCGGCCGCAGGGCGGATAGATGGCCAGGGCCTCCTGGAAGCTCTGCTCGATGTCCGGGCTCCACACGCCCTCTGCATCGTTGTCCAGCCCCTTGTCCAGACCCTCGGGTCCATCCTCCCGGGCCTCCCCGGGGCTGCTGCTGGTGTTCCAGCTGTTGGACGCTATTGTGCTGGTTGCTCTGGGCTCTGGGCCTGAGCCCACTGGGCAGTCTGAGCCTGGGGGAACACACATAGAAGGGTTTAGAGTCGGGGTCCTCCGAGACCCCCTCCGCAGGAGCAAGGACTCCAGAGTGGGTGGAGTTAACCGGAGGTTCTGCTTAGGCAGAGCTGTGTGACCTTGGAGGGGCTACTTTACCTCTCTGAACCTCAGATCCTTAAAACAAGGAAAGGATCTCTTTGAGGTGATGCTTAAAATTTAAACAGAGTCCTGACAAAGTGCTAACCACAGTACTGGGCCCATAACACTTGAGAATAGTGGTGATCCCTTAGATCCACACAGCACTTTTGTGTGTGTGTGTGTGTGTGTGTGTGTGTGTGTGTGTGGCGGGGGGTAACAATTCCACATTTATTCAGTCTTCACAAAACCATAAGGTGGAAGGGCAAGGGTGATGGCCCATTTTTCAGATGAGAAGAGCAAAGAGGAGAAACAAGAGGGGAAGGCCTAGGCTTTCTGCAGCCCTCACTGTCAGCCCCTTCTTTCCAATCTCCAGTTTCTCACCCCATTCTCTCCCCAGCATCAACATCCCCCTGCTGAAAACCCATGGCAGGAAAGGGAGGGTCCCTGACTCAAGAAGGGTGCCATTTCCCACCCCAAAAAGATAACCAGCGAGAACCCTGCCGTGAAACTTAAGCACGGGGCAGGAACTGCCCCAGGAACCTCAAGCAAGGAGCAGGGCTGGCAGGTGAGGGAGCAGCTGAGAAGGGGCCGGGCCAGCAGCCTTGCTCAACCTTACCAGCTCCCTTCCTTCCATCCCACTTCCTGTTCCCGCACCTCCCAGGCCCCGCAGCAGCCCATAAACCACCCACACGCTGGCCCCTGCCCTGTCCTACATCGTGGATGGGCCAGGCTCTGTAAACTGTCAAGCTCCCTGTACACGCATGGCTGGATCATTAATTTAGACCACACCTAGCCAGGTCCTCCCCACCCCCCCTTCCACAGCCGCAAGGCTCATTCCAAGTCTCCTTCAGCCCCAGAACCCAGCGCACACCTGATATATATCAAGGGGCCAGGACCCCCCCACCCCCCCTAGGCGCCTGCCGGCCCATGAAGGCTAAATCCTGGGGCTTTGCTCTGGGTTCTGGCAAAGGCGGGGGCAGGGTGGAGAGGTGGGGACTCTGCCCCCTCAGAAGCTGGGGAGGTGAAGTCCCCAGATCTGAATTCTAGGTCCTGCTGAATGGGTGGGAGTTGGCTCTTGCTGCAGGGCCACCTGTGTGCTTAGGGAGACTTGAGGAGGGGGGTGTTAGTGGACTGGGGTGGGGAGGTCCTGAATGTCATACATAGGTAGAGTTTAGAGTTCTCATTACTACTGCCAACATCACCTGCCCTATGCCAGGCACTGTTCTGGGACTGTACACATAACGACTCATTTAATGTTCACAATAACCCTTGGGGGTAGATACTATTATTAGTTCCATTTTTACAGATGAGGAAACCAAGCAACAGAGAGGTTAAGTAACTTGCCCAAGAATGCACAGCTAATAAATGCTGGGGCTGAGAACTGAACTCAGGCAATACTGGCTATCTTGAGTGGGGCAAGGGGGTGCCAAGAAACTCTGCCACCTAGAATGAGAAAGGAGGGCCAGCTGTTATGACAACCAGATGGGGGGGACCCCCACACCTTGGTATACCCCTTTCTGTGAGGTCCCCAAGAGCATGAGGAATAGCTTCACCCATGGAGGGCGGTCAGCTAGGGAGAGAGCAGATGGTACCCCTGACTCCCACTCCAGCCTGTCCCTCACCCCAGGAAACTTGTGTCTTCATCTCCAGCCCCATCCTTTGCCCCTGGGGTGGAGTTCCTGGAATAAAAACGTGAAGGGTGCCAGGGTGTGCTAGCTGGCAGGGAGGCCCACACAGAGGTGACTGGGGTGCAGAGCCTCACCCCAGGTAGCAGTCTGTCACTGCCACAGATCTGTCAGTGGGGAGTGAGAAGAGGGGCTTACAATGAACTAAAACGCCATGCGATGGGGTCTTCACCCCCCTTTCCCCCAAATCCTTTCCTGAGGCCTCCCTTGGAGCTGCAAGAGGCCAGCTGCATAGGGGAACCTGGCAGCCCCAGCCTTTTAAAAGCAATTTTCTGCCTCCCCCAAGTCTCTGCCCGCCTCCCCTCTTCCAGGCTGTGCCCCCCCCCCACCCCCACCCCCGCCGCCTTGGGGTGATGTCAGCCCCGCCCCGCCCCCTGCGGGAACACTGTGGCCAAATATGGCGAACACAGCAGTGCCTGGGAGCTGGGACAGCCTAGGGGGGGGCAGGGCGGGCGGCCCCTGGCTGGGACCGCTGGCAGCTGGTAAGGGGGAAGGGAGCGAGGGGGGCTGCTACGGGAGAGGCCAAGGAGAGAAACGGGACCACTGTCCCTACCACCGGCTCACAGGCCACATTTGCTTCTCAGGAATACTCCTGAGGGCAGAGGCACCGACACAGTGGCCTATAGGTGACCCCTCCCTCCCCCCAGCCACACACGTGAGCAGGCATGCTGTGTGGGTGCCCAGGCTGACAGCCCCCAAGCCGAGACATACACATGGACAACCACAGACAGGCAGCTGTGCTGGGCTAGGGGCTGACCTGGGTCTCTCAGCCTCAGCCATCACTCAAGAGGGGCAGGGAGGAAGTCAGTATGAGGATTGAGGGCTGGGTGCCCTGGTCTTCCAGAGTTACTGCTGTGCGGTGAGCAAAGAGACTGGGTGTGTGCTCACCCCTCTTTCCCTAGACCCCCAAGCCACAGCGACTGAGCCTGGGGGTGAGGGAGGAGGCTCAGGGTTCCCAGGACAGCTGCGAGCAGGACTGAGGCAAGTGTGGAGCTCAGGCATAGTGGAGGCACTGGCTGGGGCAAGAGGGCAGGGCCCTGGGTGTGACAGCCTCCAGACTGCTCTGTTGCCACCAAGAGGGGCAAAAGAGAGGAAGGAGAAAGAGGGAGGAGATCGAGTGAGAAAGACAGGGAGGGACAAGGGGAGGGGAGGTAGAGCCAGAGACAGACAAGAGAAAGGAAATAGGGGGAAGGAGAAGACAGTGGGGAAGGGAGGCTTGGGGGTGGGGGTAGAGAGAAGGGGAGAAACACTCAAAGACAATGAAAGAGTAAGGGACACACCCAGAGAGACAGACAAGAGAACAGGAGAGACAGAATCCCAGAGGGTGGGAGACAAGAAAAGACCAACCCAGAGGGAGACAGACTAGAGAGAGCCTCAGAGTGAGACCCACAGGGAAAGACACAGACAGAAAGAGTGCTGGAGAGTCAGATGCACAGACAGAGTTGATGGGGCTAGAGAGACAGACAGGCAAGAAAGAGTGATTGTGACCAACAGAGACTTAGATAAACAGATACCAAGACCCAGAGAGATGGAGATGCACAGACGCCCAGGGCAGAAAGTGGGACAGAAGGGGAGGGACCAAGAGACTCAGATACAGACAGGCATCAAGGGAGGGGGCAGGCTAGGAGGGGGACCGGGATACAGAGAACAAAGTCGCACATGACATGGCATGTAGGTGGCTTCTAGTTGCCACGGGTGGTCTCCAGCCAGCAGCCAGCAAGAAACTGAGGCCCTCAGTCCTACAACCACATGGAACTGAATTCTCCCAACACTCAGGTGAGCTTGGAAGTGGGTCCTTCCACAGCTGAGCCTCAAACGAGATTGCAGTCTCAGCTTTCTGAGACCCTGGAGCAAAGCACTCTGCTAAGATGGGCCCAAACTCCTGCATCCGTTAGGGGACTGGGGTCAGCCACAACAGGGCCATGGCCAGGACAGCTCCACTCCTGTCTTATCTGCTTCCAGCCTCCACCTCCACCAACAACTTCCCATCTCTCTCAGCAGAGGGTCCTCCATCATTACATGCTCACCTGCAAACCTGCTAACAGGGCTGCAGACCTCCTGTGGGCTCACTCACCATGCCTTCACCCTCATCCTGACCCAGCTACACCTGATCCCCTTTCCCGGGGCCCTCAGCCCTCTAGGGTCAGAAGGCACCTCCAGATGGGGGCTAGGAGGCTGGGTGAGCAGGCTTTCGAGCCTGGGGCGGTGGGAGGTGAGGGGCACCTGGCTGCCTACACCCTACCCTGGGGCCAAACTTGCTGGAAGAACTGGCTGGACAGCTCCAGGGAGCAGGGCCAGACCTGGGGCTGCTTCAGGGGCCCTGGACCCTCATCCCCCATAGGCCCTTCAGCCTCCAGACTACCCAGTCCTATTCCTTCTCTGCAAGGAGGAGAGAGGCACTGGCCCCAAAGCGTGGGCTCCCCAAGGTCCTATCCTGGAGGGGGTTGTGGACAAGGCAAGTCAGGGCAGAGTATTAAAGATACCTTCCCCCTGCACCCAGTCCCACGGGGAAGACAAGTAGAGAGCCCAGTAGCCTTACTGGCCAGCAGCCGTCCACCCCTGCAGGGACTCCAGACCCCGAAGTGCTCTCAGTGTGGGAAAATCCGAGAAACCAGCAGTTGCATCCCGAAGCCCCTGCCCCCAAACCTGGGCTGGGCTGACTAGCCAGGGGGGTGAGGATGGGGAAGGCAGTTGATGTGGGCTAGGAAAGCCTCCCCACCCCCCTGCCTTTGCCTCCCTCCTCCTCACCCGCCCCCACAGTGGGGACAGCTGTTCTCCAGCTGCCAGAGGCTCCCACCCTAGAAGTGGCCATGCTCTGGTTGGGACCAGATTGGGACAGGGAAGGAGTGTCTGCCCTCCCCCCACTTCCAGCCCAAGGACCCCTGAGGGATCCTGCCAAGTAGCCACACCCTGCCAGGCTGGGGAAGGAGTACCCTCCTTCCTGGAGCAGGGTCTAGATTTTTACAGGAGGAAGCAATTTGCAGGGCCCGCTAGAGGGAGGTGGGGGCCTCCTCTCCTCTCTCTAGCCTACTAATGTGCTTCCAATTTGGAAATCAAAGCATTGTGACCCCCCACCATTCAGGACAGGGGTTTCTCAGAGAGCAGTCGGGGTGGGTTGGGGGCCCCTCTAGCTTCCTTTTTCCAAAGCTTATCCTCACAGACACCTGTCCCCTTAGAGGAGTACAGGGGAGTGGGGAGTAGCGGTTAGAGAAGCCCCCAGACTTCTGCAGAGAAAAGGGAGCCGGCGCCCAGAACCACCTCCATCCCCCTACTGGGACTCTGTCCCATCTCCTCATCTTGTCCTGCTCCCAGTGAGGGTCAGGTATCCAGTGGGGGACAGGCTGGGATGGGGAGTGGGCACACAGCCTGCTCTTGGTTTCACAGTCTTTCAATTAACACATGAGTGGGCCATGCCTCAGCCTCCTGCCCAAGCCCTCAGAATGTTGGGTCACCCACTGAGCTGCCACCAGCCTCTCCCCTCTCCCCATCGCTGCAGTGACAACTCCACCAAGTACACAGGCTTTCTCCCTGCCCCTCCTCTCTCACAGTCTCTCATCATGGTGATAGTCTTGTACTTTCAGTTACCTGTCCCTCGCTCCTCCTTTCTGCTAAAGGCCCTCTGCATGGCCACCACGTGCACTGTGGTCACAGGCCCCCGGACACATCACGTGGTATCCCACCGGCACAGCCCCGATGGCTGTCATCTACACTGCCAGACAGACCCAAACAATCTCAGATAGTGACCACCCACAGAGCCAGTCTCAGTCGCACCCCAGAGTTTCTCTCCCATGCGGAGCTGCACATACAGTTTCCTTCCAGTCTGTTTCACCAACACCCCTTATTTCACACTCAGTTTATCACGACAACTTTTCAGTACATACATATAGTCCACAGTGCCCCGATGGTCTTTCTCTCTCAGACACACACACATTTTATCATGTTGTCACGGAGTTTCTCACATAGTTTTTCTCAAACACAGTGTCATATACAGTCACACACACAGATCATCAGAGTTTTTCCCGAACCCGAGGTTATCTCACAGACTGTTTCATGCACACTCACAGGTCACACAGAATGTCACGCGTTCTGCTTCTGACACACACATACAGCATCATAACCACATCCAGTGTCAGACACAGGCACACACACAGAAGGCCAGGCACACTGTTCCTTTCATACACACAAAAGCACGATGTCTGCTCAGACGCAGAATGTCACCCATCCAATTTCTCTAACACACATGCAATATCGGTCACACTCAGAGAATGAATGCCACACAGTTTTTCTCACACACAGCTGCCACAAAGTCACAATGTCACATACAGCTCCCCTCGTATATATCCAGCGTCACACATGGTCACACACACGGTTTTTACCTGGTTTCCCGCACACACACATCCAGCGTCACACACAGTTGCACTCTCATTTCCCTCTATCACTTCCTGTCCTTTTGGGCCTGGCAGGGAATACAGGAAACAATCAGCACTCTAGGAAACCCCAAGGGCTGAGGCTTTGGGGATCTGCAGGAGGATGGAATTCTCTGGCTCTAGCCTCCAGTCCTTGCGAGACAGAGCACCCTACCCTACAATTCTTTCTCCAGAGGACCAGCAGCCTCTCCCACAGACAGCCCCCAACAGGCACAACACCAGGAGTGGAGGGCAAGGCCATGGGCACAGGGCCAAGTGTGACCTGCTGTTCTCTCCCACCCTGACCAGAGAAGCTCTGCTTATGGCCCACTGGCTACTCTAGAGGTCCAGGAGCACCTGGATCCTGAAAGCCACTCCTTGGACCTCATACCTTCTGTAGCCCCCATGTGGGAAGAAGAGGCTGCGACCTTCCATTCACCTCCACAGAGAGCTGCAGCATTTAGAGCCCTCATTATTTCCCACCTGTTAGGTTCCTGGCACCACCAGTCCCCTCTTCCACTCTCCTGTCAGCCCACCCCTCTGCTCCTTGCTTCCCACCCTCCTTCTGAGGTCAGGAGGCAGACAGGACTGACAGCTTCTGTTCCCTGCCAGCGTCCACATCAGCTCCCAAGGGATTCCCCAGAGGAGTCTGGAAGTGGGGCAGAGGGGCTAACTATCCAAGAGGCTACTGTCCATCCTGTCTGGCCCTGCCAGACCCCACCACCAAATCAGAGGGCAAGTTCTCCCAACTCCACCCTGCCTCCCTGTCCCTCGACATCTGCTGTCTTCAACCTTTCCAGCCATGTTCACCTGATTTAGCCACTCCTCAGCCACCAATGGTTTGTTCTCCCCTTCTTCCTTGGATTACCCAGCCCTCCTCTCCAGCCCCCACCAGGTCTGGATGACATACTGGAAGAAGAAAGGGAGATTGAGAGATAAGAATTCCAGGAGGAGCTCTGAGGAAAGGGACCTGAGTAGTCATTTATTCCAAGAAGGGAAACTGAAGCTCAAAGGAGCCTACCTAGATGATACAGGTGCTTAAAGGCCCAGCTTGTACCATGTTCCTAATTTCTTGACTTCCTCTGTTCAGATGTCTCCTCCTAGTTTAAATATTTTACCAACCAGCAGGGTATAGCAGGTCTGCAAATTTGAGGGTGAGTGTGGAAATGCCTGGATCCCAGGAGGACTCCCCTCCTTCTCTCCTGCCAACCACTGACCATCCCACTCACCCATTCCACGGCCCAAGTGCCCTAATTAGCATTAATTATGGTTCCCTCCCTAGGGAGGTGGGGGAATACCCACAAGGCCCAGACTCCCACTGGCTTACAGCCCTTCCCTGAAGAGAGGGCATCCAGGGCTCCTGAAGTCACCCTCACCAGACAGCCTCACCCTGGAAGATATATGGGTCCAACCCCATCTATAGGCAGGGACTCAGAAGACCAAAGATCCATGTGTGTGTGTGGGGGGGCAGCTCTAGGGGAGGGGTCTTGGAAAGGAAGCTACAATAGCCTGGAAGGAAAGGCATAACTCCCCCAAATCTCCAACCTTTTGGGAGTTGTGCTTTCCCTCCTTGCCCCGGCTGTCTCCAGCAATTGGGTGATGAAGATGTTGTGGCCCCCTGCGCTGGGGTGGAACGGGCATTCAACAGAACCAGGCCGCAGCAGACCGGATACAGAGAGCAGTCCAAGCCCCAGCCCCTTGGAGCGGCGTCCAGCCCCCACCCTCATCCCCTGCTCTCCCCGGCTGTATACAAGTTCAGGCCTGACCTGGTTCTGCCTCCACCAGGAGAGAGGGAAGCCACAGAGGGAGGTAGCCCCTGAGAAGCCCTCCCTCAAGGCCTCCTTTCCCGTTGCCCCTAAACAAGCTCTCCCCTGGGCCCCTCCTGGGAAAGGTGACAGAGTGGGGTCTTGATGACTTTGCCCCAGGGCGCCGGAGGACTGGGAAACCAGAGGCAGGCAGGCGTTCCCTGGGCCTCCCTCCCCAGGCAGGAGAAAAAGGCATGACAGACATTGGAAGGGAATGGGGCGTACTTGTGGGGGGGGGGGCAGCCGCCCTCGGACCCTCTAAAGTCTAAACGGCCCTGAGGGAGTGTGGCGAAGAGAAGGCCCCAAATCCGGCCCCTCCGTTGCTGGACTGACAGAGCTGGAGGCACCCCGAACCTCCACCCCGAAGTGGCGGCAGAACTGCGGGGAAACTTAAGCCCCTGCCTTTCGGAGGCACACACCCTGGGCGCGTAGTTTTGCTCCCAGACACCCTCCACCGTCCAGCGCTGCCGCGGGCACGGCGCACAACAGCGGGTCTGGGCGCCGGGAGGCCCGGCCCTAGGCCTGCGGGTAGCTGGGGCCCGGCCGGCGCCGAGAGAGCGCGGGCCAGGAGTCGGGAGTCCAAAGGGCGGCGGGGCCCGGGATAGGCGCCCCGACTACGAGCTCCTGGGTGGTAGGCCCCCCAGACTGTGCGGCCCCACAACCTAGTCCCAACACTCTAAGCGCGGACGGCGGGGCAGGCGATGGCACAGGGGACACACTCGGCAGCCCTACCTCCCCCGACCAACTCGTCCCGGTCGCGGGGGGGTGGGGTGGGGTGGGGTGGGCGGGGCTTCCCAGAGAGATTTGTCCCCCTTCTCTCTAAACTTCCCGGCACCCTGATCTGGGGATCGAGCTGGGGCTGGACAATGGCTCGGGGCCCTAGCCCCCCTGTAGCGCCCCCCTTCCAGAACCAACCAACCAAACCACCTCTCCCAGCAGGGCCTCCTCCCGGCGTCCGCCCGGCTTACCTGGTCCGAGCTCGCGGGGGCGCTCCGGCCGGGCAGCTCCGCCGGGCCCGAGGGAGCCGAGAGGGGGGCCAGGGAAGGGGGGTCGTGGGGAGGGGGCTGGCCGGAATGTGCGGAATGAGCCGGGCTGGAGCGGGAGGCGCCGGGCGCGGAGGAGGGAGCGAGCGGGACGGAAAGTTTGTGTTGAGGAGCCGGGGCGGGGGGCGGGAGCTGCGGGGAAGGAGGAGGCGGGGCGCGCCGGGGAGGGGGGGCGGGAACCGGCTGGGAGAGGCGGGGCAGTGCGGGGCCGCCCCCAACCGGTGTTGGGGCTTTCCACCCCAAGTGTTCCCGACCCCCAGTACCCCTCTCCTATTTCGGTGGTGCGGCGATCCGAACTCACCCCCCGGATACTGGACCTTATACCCTTTCCCCAGTACCCCATCCGAATCTGGGGATCCGGTCTGGGGCGGGGCCGGGGGCGGGGCTCCCGCCTCGGGGGCGGGGCTCCTGTCGGTGCCGGGGGCCCTCGGTGCCGCGTCACGAGGAGCCAGGCCGAACCCCGAGCGCACGGGCCTCGGGGCACCCTGCCCGCCCCACGCCACCACCACCCCCGCCCCCTGTCCCGAGCCGCCGAGGTAGAGCGCCCCCTCCGGCCCGCGAGCCCGGCCCCCAGTCCTAGGGCCCCAGACCCGGCCCCGCCCTGGCGGCTGCGCCCGCCTCACCCGGACCCGGTTTGTCTGGTTCTCCCCGAGTGGCTTGTTTCTCGAATTTCTCCCTTTCCCCCTCTTCCCGGACCTCCGGGGCCCTCCCTCTCAGCCCGTATCCCCGGGGCCCCCGCGGGGGGCGTCCGACACCGCGCGCCGCCAAGTTTCGGTAGGACCCGCCGTGGGCGCGGGGGAGGGGACGTGGGAGCGCCCGGGGCCTGGGCGAGAGGGGGGAGGGGCAGCTCCCAGCCCGGCCTCCGGACCTCTCCCGCGCTCCGGACCCCTCCCGCCGCCTCGCTCTTCGCACGCGCTGAAGAATCACTGCTCTGCTTGGCCTCGGACGCGGCTTTATTGGGGGTGTGGGTACCCTGCCCTCGTCCCCCATCACCTACCCCCTCTTCCGAGCCCGCCCTAGATCCTTGGATATCTAGCGCGGTCCGGGAGTTAAAACAACACCGACTACTGCTCCCGGACAGGAAGTGACTGGGGCGCGCGGGGGGCGGGGAGAGGGGGGGCCCGCGGCGGCGCAGGCGAGCTCCGCGACCAGATGTGCGGTTCCCACTCCAGATGTTCTTCATCTCCGTCCGACCCGCCGTCTGAGCTCATTCCCTGCCTCGGCCTGTGCCAGGCTGGAGAGTGGACGGAGGTCACCGGAAGGTAGTGAGAGGTCGGTCAGCCCTGGACAAGGGAGGAGTCTTCCGTGGGGGCTTTGGAGAAGGTTACCCGGCAGGACTCCACAAATCCTTTCCCACACGCTGGCGGGCTCTGGGGGGCTGCTCGGGTCACTCGCAGGCCAGTTTCCCGTCGAAGCTGGAGAGGGCGATGGCGAAGGCCTGCAGCGCGCACAGCGGGTACCTGTAGTCTAGGGTGAAGGCGTCCTCGGCCACGCGGCCAAACTGCAGGACTATGTAGTCAGCTGTAGGTACAGACAGAATGGGGGCAGCCTGAACCTCCTGACGGGCAGTGGGGGAGGTCTCCCGCCTTTGCCTTGGGGTCCCACCCCCTAACCAACATCTCAGTCAACCTCCACCCATCCCCCTCTGTTACTTTCTCACCCAACCAGCCCCAGCTGCAGCTTTATCATCCTCCAGACTGTAAGCCCCTGAGGGCCGGGACCCTGCCTTATCTGCGGGTAGCCCAGGGACATGCATACAGCAGTCACTTAAATCAAGAATAGAAGCCTGTCAGACCACCCCAATGCCAGAAACCTTCCATTCCAAGTTCTCTGAGGTCTTCTGGCCCTACTCCTTGTAACTACTCTCAGCCTCCCAAATCCTGCCCTAGACCCCTAAGCTGAATCCCTTGACTAATCCTGTTTCCCTACCTCAGCCAGTGGCTCCACAGAGCCCCCATTCCCTCACTGGCCCAAGTTCCCAGCCCAGATCCCAACCCTCCCCCAGCATCCATAGGGACAGGAAGCTGCTAAAAATACCTCTAACCTCCAGGGACTAGGCTCTACCAGAAACGTGATCTGGGGAGCAAATTTCCAAGGCCACAGGACAGGTGACACTGAGACACATCCCCAGGATGGAGTGGGGATGGGGAACTTGCTCAGTGTCAGCCCCAACCTGTGAATCTGGAAGATACTCTTCTATCCCCCAAACTTCTCACTCTCTCCCCTGGCTTGTAACAGAATATTTTTACTTAATAGTGTTCCAGGTACACCTTGTTTCCCTAACTCCTGGATAGCAGTCTTCTGACCTCACTTGAGAGAACACATAGAGTAGGTACTCAGAAATGCTTAATTAATATCCCCTGCTCCAAAAGGGGCCATCCTGAAAAGGCTAAGGGTGCAGGCACTAGAGCCAGAACCTGGTAGACTAGAGCCAGTCTACCTCTTTCTAGCTGTGTGACCCTGAGCAAGTGACTTAACCTCTCTGTGCCTCAGTCTTTTCATTGTCATATACAGATAATAGTACCTTCCTCATAGGATTTTTGTAAGAATTAAGTGGTTCAATATCTGTACAGTCCTGAGAATAGTACTTGGTCTGTGGAGAGCACTGTGTAAGTGTTTATGAAATAAATTGGGGTTGGGGGGGCAGCATACTGCCTAAAGGAGCTAAGTGACTTTGGTCAAAGAGCTGCCCTTTCTGAGTCTCTGTACACTTTTTGACCACAAAGGGGCTGGGCCATGAGTGTTTTTCAAACTCTAGCAGCTCAATCTTCCCTCAACATAATTTTACCCAGAATATCTATCTATCTACCCCAGGGCTCTGGTCAGTGCTGGCATGGGGGAGGGCCTGGAACTCTGAGCTCCAAGACACCTGCTCAGGATATCTGAGACTTCTGGGAGCACAGTGTAGAGGGTGACCTTGCTGGGTGTACCAGCTCCAGGGATAAAAGGCAGCTGCCAGGCTGAGTGTGTGCATGTGCATGTGATAGGGAGAGGCCCAAATGGGGGTCGGGTCCTGGGGGTGGTGGGGAACAGCTTGGCCTGGGCCCTCAGATACTCACGGTCATCAGCATGGACAATCTGGAAGTTCTTGACCGAGGCCTGGGTGACCCGGCCTTGGAAGTTGAGCGTGTAGGAGCCACTGTCCTCATTCCAGACAGGAGGCTTGTTGTGAAGCTCGATGAGGCTCTCCAGTGTCTTGTTTTGCCAGCGCACCAGCAGCCCATCACTGGCCTGGGGTGTTCAAGGAGAGCGGATAGGTAGAGGACAGTCAGAGGTGGCCGAGATAGCTCAGGACCAACTGGGAAAGGGACTTGTGCATGCCCTTGCAGGTATATGCAAACCTGTGGCCTGGATGTCCATGTCCGTTGAGGGTGTCACTGATAGGAGGCTTGGTCTCTGGGGTGTACTTATGGGTAGGATATACATCTGTATAAAAGGGGCTTTTGGGGATGTCAAAGTAGAGGGCTGGGAAATGGGAAGTTGGCACTGCCAAGTAAGTGCATCTGGCATGCAGTAGGTCCTCTGTGCCATGGTACCCAGGGGGCTATAAGAAAAGGCTGACAGCTGGCTCCTGGTTACTGTGATAAGCCAGACATTCTAAGACATGCAAGAAGCTCACAGTCAAGCGTGGGGAGATGGACAGGTAATGAAGTAGTTCAAATAAAGTGCTCTTGGAGGAGAGCTTCTAAAAGGAAGGAGCAGTGTCTGTATGATGGTGCTTTTGAGATAGTTCTTTCCTGAGCTTCCTTGTCACTTCTTCAGGTTCATAGCTTAGAGTGGGTCCACTCAAGATCTCTTCCACCTGACCTTCCAAGGAAAGCCTGCCCGACCCGAGTCTCATTTAGATGTCCCAGCTCTGAGGTCCCTTAGCACCTCGCTGTTACCATTTGTCCCCCTGCACTAGTAAGAGACAGAACGAAATGCTCAAAGGGCAGAAGCAGTATTTTATTAAATGTCTCTGTGCCTCAGTTTACCCCACAATGGAGTGTTGTGAGGGTTAACTAGATTAACAGCACATAGAGTGTTTGAGCAGTTCTGAGCACAGAGCAGATGGGCAGTAAATATTAGATAATATTCTGATGCTAACTGTTATTTTGATTTTGGATCTCCAGTGCTGCCATGGGGCACGTGTTCAATAAATGACTGTAGAACGATTGAACCGTGGGACAATGAAGAGAGACCCAAAGCAGCACTAGGCAGTTTTTACCAAGCCCAAGCAAGGGTGATTTGTGTGTTTAATCCGGGCATGGTAGGAGCACCTCTGTGGGACCCAGAGGATGAGTGAACTGCCCCCCTCAAGATGCCACATAGGTCAGCCCAGCCACTGATTTACGGCATGACTTGGGGAAGGATGTGTGATCAGCTGACAGGGGTGTTATCTTTCATTATAAATGAGTAAAGTGACATCACTCTCCTGTGAGTATGGGGCATGCGAGTCATTCTGTCTGAAATCCTGGGCTCAGCCAACCTGCAGCACTAAGAAGCAGAAAGTGAGACTGACAATAAGGGAGGCCACCTCTCTCCAGGACATCTCTTGATCTTACCCTACATCTCACATACACACAAAACAAACAGGCCTTTGCTTTTAAAAATTTAAGTCAAATCATGTCACTTCTTTGCTCAAAACCCTGAGATGGCTTCCTATGTCTCTTAGAATAAAAACCACAGTTAGAAAGGCACAGCCTGCTCCTCACCCTTGCCCTCTGACCTGCGTCCTTGCAGCGCCATTGGCCACCTTGCTGTTCCTCAAACCCATCAGGCACTCTCCTGCCTCAGGGCCTTTGCCCTAGCTGTTCCCTCTGCCTGGATGCTCTTCCCCCAGATATCTGCAGGCTCGTTCTTGCACTTCATTCAAGACTACTCTAATTTCACCTCACTGAGGCCCGCTCTGACCACCATATTATCTCCTTTCCTCTGCTCAACATTTTTTTCAGTAGTATTTATCACCTTCTAACATACTGTATAATTTATTTATCACAATTATTCTCTACTGTCTTTCTCCCTCACTAAATTGTCAGTTCCATGAGGGCGGACATCTTTGTTTTGTCGGCTGATAACTCCCAGGTGCCCAGAATAGTACTTTTTAGTACTCATATATGTGTATACATGAATGGATGATTTGATCAAAATTGTGTGTGTGTGAACCATTGTAGTTGTTTTAGTGAATTCAGTTTTTAAAAAAAAACACAAAAAACACTTGTCAACAGATGAGTAGAACATATGGAATAAAAAATAATAGGGGGAACAAATGTTAAAATAAATTTAGTTTGAAATGCTAACGATCAATGAAAGGGAGGGGTAAGAGGTATGGTATGTATAATTTATTTTTTTGTTTTCATTTTATTTTTCTGTTGTCTTTTTATTTCTTTTTCTGAATTGATGCAGATGTTCTAAGAAATGATCATGATGATGAATATGCAACCATGTGATGATATTGTAAATTACTGATTATTTATGTAGAACGGAATGATCATATGTTAAGAATGTTTGTGTTTCTTTCTTGTCATACATATTTTTGTTAATTTAAGAATTAATTAAAAATTTTAAAAAATAAATAAAATAAAATAAAAACAAAAAACAAACAAACAAAACAAAACAAAAACCCTGACTTCATTTAACAAATTGTGAGTAAGGGTCCCTGGAAGAATGAATTTGTGTCAGCAGGTGATGGGTATTGGTAGGGGTTGGGAATGGGGCAAGCTGAGCCCTCACTCCTTAGATTCCCCTAGAGTGGCTCAGATAGGGAATAGGACTTCAGGGGTGGTAGGGTGCAGGACTCACGTTACGGGGCCGAATGGGAACCCTCTCGTTGTCTGCACTCATGCCCGGAATGATGACAGTCATGCGCCGGGGACCGCGGAAGCCCAGCATATTTGTTTCCTGGGAGGGAGAGACCCGTTAGGCCCACCCCACCATGGGGAGGGCAACAGCAGGGGGACAGGGGTGCTCTCACATAGATCACGGCTGCCAGCTCCTGCCGCAGGCTCCCCACATCAGCGCTCCGTCCTCTGCGGTGCGGGTTTTGCCCATTGTCAAAGACGGTAAAGCGGTTCCCCAGGAGATTGGACCTGCAACCAGGGCAGAGCTGGAGGTGGGACCAAGGGAATTCCACACCTGTCCCCCAAGACCCGTCCTCACAGCTGAGTAGTTACAGAGTCAAGGCTGGGGGTATCTTAAGACAGAACAATCCAATCCCTTACCCCAGGTTTCCCCTTGACAGGGAGGTCTCTCTAACAGCTCTGAATCTAGAAGGAGACTGGGCAGTGTTCAAATTCTAGCTCCATCCCTTACTAACTGTGTGACCTTAGGCAAGTTGCTTAACCTCTCTGAGCCTGTTTTCCCATCTGTAAAATGGGCATAATAACAGCAGCTATCTCATTTGATTGTTACGAGGATTAGATGAGTTAATATTTGGAAGATACCTAGAATTACATCTGATACATAAGCAGAACTTTTATTAAGTGTTTGTTACATACATAAATAAAATAAATAAGGGTTTAACCTCCCTGCCCCCGCTTCTCAGATTCTGTGGTGAGGATTAAATAAGATAACACATGTGGGAACACTGAATGGAGTAGGTACTACTGTTCATTCATTCACTGATGCATTAAATATTTATTGAGCAGCTACATGTGCCAGGTGCTCGGAATTCAACCATGAACAAGACAGCTACTGTCCCGGCTGTCATGGAACCCCAGCGAGCACCCTGAACCTGCAACTTGGGCATCACCTGGGTGTTTTTTTTTAGAAATGCAGTCTCAGGCCCATCCTAGACCCATCCAATCATTCTAACAAGAGCCCCAAGTGATCTGTGTATGTCTGACAGTGAGGAATCCTGGGCTGAGGGACATTTCATTTCCAGAGTGTCCAATGTGGTGAGCACTCCGCCAGGTGCTCAGGGCCGAGATGACTGGCTGTGGCCCTCTTGCTGACCCAACCCACCCAGCCTGGGGAAGCCCGGCCTCACCTCAGCTTCCCAGTGAAATTCTCCCCACCCCGGGACAGGTTGGTGGGGTCACTCGAGATGAGGTAATTGGCCGTCTTGCTCCGTTTCCGTTTCCTGCCAGCCAAGAGGAACACCTAGGGGAGAGGCAAGGGGAGTGAAGACGGGGTGGTGGGAGGAGGTGGGTTGAGGGGAAGAAGGCCTGTCCCCCCTCCCAGCCCTAGACCCTCCTCGTCCCACCCTGCCCCTGCCCACCTTCTTCTCTGTGTCCAGGTGCAGGAAGTAGGAAGGATACAGGCCCCGGTCCATTCCCTTCTTGTCCCGGGTCAGCCGGCAGCGCACTGTCCGGCCTGGGGGGGGCAGGCCGCAGCACGAACTCCTGGGGTTCGTCCACTTCCACCGGTGGGGATGGGGCCCTCTCTTCCTTCTGGGTGGGGGCAGAGGGTGCATCAGCCTTCCCACCTCCAGCTGGTCCCCAGTGCTGGGACATAAGGAGGGCAGAGAGGATAACTCACTGCTTTCTGTGTGGGGAGAGGACATAGAGGCCAGCTAAAGCACTGGTCCTGGGACTCCTGAGGCTGGACAGCTGCCTCCCCCTCACACTTCCCCCACAGCTCTGGGGAGCTTCATACTTTATTGTTAGTGTATTTTGCCTGTAATTAAAGAGCCCAGTCTTGGGAGCCGGACAGCCTGGGTTCAAATCTTGGCCCTCCCACGAACTCTCATGCTGGTTATACTGTGGCTCTATTTTTTCATCTAAGAAGGAGGGGGAGAGGAGGTGTGGTAGACACTGGGACAGCTCTTAATGTATATATTTCACAAATTCTTATGCAAAGTCTGCCAACGTGCCAGGTAGAATTCTAAGCACTTTCTAAATATTAACTCATTTAATCCTCATATCAACCTACGGAGGTAGTTGTCCCATTTTACAGGTCAAGACACTGAGGCTCAGAGAGGTTTGTCCACCTTCATGCAGCTAGTAAGATGTGGAGCTGGAATTGAACCCTGCCCAGTCTCCTGTTAGACCCAGAGCCTTTAGAAAGAACTTTCCACATGTGGACACTATCCCAGGGGGTGAACTGAAGCTGAGGGCATGGGTTGCTATGTTCTAAGCACATAGTAAGGGCTACAGAAGTGCTAGCTGCTGTTGGTAGTAGAAGCATCTAGTACTTTTGAATGTGGTAGCCAGCACCCAGATGGCCCCCAGTGTTCCCCACCTCCTGGTATACACACCCTTCTATATTCCACATGCCCCCCCCCCCCCACCATTTGTCTGCGTGGCCAATAGAATATGGCAGAGGTGATGGTGTGTCACTTCTAAAGCCAGGTCATGCAAGATACTCTGGCTTCTGCCTTGCTGTCTCTCTCAGGTCACTTGCTGTGGGTGGGGAGGAGGCGTAGTTAACTGCTGTGTGCTAAGAACGCTCAAGCAGCAGGATGGACAGATCTACATGGCAAGGAACTGAGGCCTCCAGCCAACAACCACGTGAGTGAACCTTCTTGGTGGCAGGTCCTCCATTCCCAGAGTCTTCCAAATGACTGGATCCCCAGTTGATGTTCTGACTGCATCCTCGTGAGAGACCCCTGAGCCAGAAGTACACCTGCTAGGCTGCTCCAGAATTCCTGATCCACCCAGATTGAATAAGATAATAAATGCTGGCTTTAAGCCATGAGGTTTTTGGGTGATCTGTGACACAGCGACAGATAACTAATACAATGAATGAATAAATAAAGCTCACTCTCTTCTTTGAGACACTCCTAAGAACGATTGGTTGCCTGACCTAGAATAGCGACCCCACAACTGCCCCTTCTGTTCTCACAAACCTGTGCCCTTTGCCCACATAAGCCATCTCTCATGGGAGAAGTATTCAAGATTTTTCTCTATCTTTTATTAGTAGCCAGGGTTTTAACTGCATTTTCCCGCAGGGGTGAGAATGGACTACCAGCCTAGGTGTGTAAACTCAAGGGTTTAATACTCCCTGTTAGCCACCGGGATGTGCTCTGGTCTGCGCTGTGAGCGAGATGAGGCTGGCGAGGGGGTGGAGGCCCTTAGCCAATGGGCAAGTGAGTCCACCGCCAGCCTCTAAGCTGGAGTGTCCCCCCTCTCCACCCTAGGCTGCTCCAGAATAAACTTGAGAAACGCAAGGCTATATTTGGAATGTGAGAGTGCAGAGTTCATTCAAGCATTTCCAGAGCTGTGAATTTCAAGAATTGACTGTATTGAAGCTTCTCTGCAGTTATATCCCCCAGCTAGGAGATAACAAACTGGACTTTTGGTTTATACATCAGCATCTGGGGATCTTGGTTAATGGGAATCAGTCTTCTAAGATCTGAGACCCACACCCTGCCTTCTGGGTGACTTTCCACTGGTGGAAACTTATTTCTCAAATAATTTTTGTCGCTTTCTCTCCCCAGCTGGACCCCTCTCTCCTGCTCACACCAGTTTGCGCATGTTGGTGCAGGAACCCCTATTGTGGGCAGGGCAATTTAAAAAATATTTAACAACCTGCTCTGTCCGTTTGCCAACCAATCAGAACAGACACTGGTAAGTCTGGAGGAGCATCCTGGGGCCCTGACGTCCTAGTGTTAACCCTTTAGTTGCTAGGTTGTGGGAAGGTTAGGGGGGTCTTGCTGGGGTAGCAGAAGGTACTTGTGGAGCTCAGATCTATAGGATTTTGGAATAGTTCAACAACCTGCACAGCTGTCTAATATCAGTCAGTGAGTTTGCCCAAAGGTGTGCCTGTCTGCCTGTGAGCTCCACTTCCCTGGTTCAGAAAATCTGATTATCTTCACTTGGGGGCAATGGGGGCATCTCCAGCTGGGTCTGATGGTTAGGACGCAGAGGGGAGGGCTCAGGAGTGGTTGACATAAAGCTCTTGGGTGGCCTGTCCTGGAGAGGAATCCCACAATCACCCCTTCTGTTCGCATAGACCCTGTGCCCTTTGTCTTCACAGCCCATCTGTCACAAGAAGGGGAGCCAAGGTTCCAACCCTAGGTGACTCCAAGGACCCACCCAGCACGTGCGGTCCCAGATTCTCATTCCCCAAGCCCAGACCCCTGCCGCTACTCCCTGAGGGGACCTCAGCCCTCTTCCCCGCCGGGCCCCAACCTTTTGGCCTTTTCCTTTCGCTTTGCCCTTCTGGTTGCTATTCTTGATCACCGCAGCCGCCTCCTCTTCCTCCTCTTCCTCCTTCCTCTCCTCTTCTGGGCTTTTGGGATTGCCTGGGCATGAAAGCGGAAACAAGTCCATTGATGCCTTACCTGGTGGAGCACTTCATGGTTTGTGAAGGGCTTCCAACACCCATGTCTCGCTAGGACCCTTCCCACAACCCTAAGAGGGTCAGCCCTATATTATCAGGAACTTAGAAAGGTTAAGATGTCTGTCTGAGGCCACACCGTTGGGATCGAGATGCCCCCCAAGTCTTCTGCCTCTAGAACCCATACTCCTTACCCTGCAGAGTATCCTGTGATCTGGGGAGGGCCCTCCATCCTCCCACCCCCAGACTTGCCTCATGATACCACAGCCACCCACCTTTCTTCTTCGAAGCCTTCTCGGCTGCGCCACCTCCCCCAACCAGAAACATGGCAGCTGGGACCTTCTTCTTCTCTCCGTCCGGGCTCAGTGAGGGGTTCTTGTCAGCCTCCTCAGACCCTGCATGTAGGCAGGGGTCTGGATGTGAAAGGGTCCCAACCCCCGCTGCAGCCAGGGTCCCCTGTCCCTCCATAGACCAGGCTCACCTTTCTTCTTTGTCCTTCTCATCTTGGTCCCTTCCCCTGCTGGGGGCTGCTTCTTAGTGCGAAGAGGTTTAGGTGGAGAGTCAGGGCTTCCCGGGTCCCCTGGAAATGGGAGTGAGATTAGACAAAGAAGCCTACTGGGTGAAAGGTCTGACAGGGGCCCAGAATCTGCTTTCTGTTTATCTTTTTTTTTTTACCCCTCCTCTCTGAGTCCAGAAAAGGCAACACCAGAAGCTTAACAAGCAATTGTCAAGTGAATGAATGAATGAAAAAGAAATGAATTCCAGGCCTTCTAACTGAACCTCTGAATCTCACCTCCCTCCCCAGCTCCTCCAGGAACCTGTGGCCACTGGTGCAGGCAGTACTCCCTCCCTCCCGGCTAAAGGCCCAAGGTTCTCCCTTCCTGTGCACATTTAGGGCAGATTGCCAGAACCTGTAGGGAGAAATACACAGGCCCGAGAGTGATCTCAGCATCTATTTGGTGATTTATTTTTACTGTAGTTACCTTGATACTTTTATAAAAATTTTAATAGTAATCCACACTGAGTTAAAAACAAAAACAACTAGACAGAAATCACAAAGCCAGCTAAAATTTCCTACCCTTTCCTGGCCCACAGAAGGGCAGACAGTGGGGAGGCAGATTGGGGGAGCAGGTCGGGGTGGGGTGGGGTGCACACTGATCTGTCTTTAAGGATCATCAGCGGGAAGAAGCCATCAGAAGAAGAAACTGTGTGGTCAAGGCATGGGGTAACTTTTTGGTGTCTCATCCTGGGAATCAATGAGCCTCCAGGCCCAGGGCGGCAGGAGCTGTTTTCAGGTTTCTGTGTGCTCCTTCTGTGCCCTTGATCAACACCCACCCTTAGCACCCTGGGCCTTGGCCCTCCTCTCCTTGACATTTGCAGGCTTCTCTTTAGGAGTCTTCTTGGGAGGCAGAGGTAGTTTCTCTTTCTTTTCCTCCTCCTGCTCTTCATCATCCTCATTGTCCTCTTCTTCATCATCATCCTCTGTTGAGAGAAACACCTCATACTGGGGGCTGGGATGGGCTCCCTAATCCGGATTGCTGGGGAGTGGTGAATGGGGACCAGGGGTAAGGGCCCACCCTTTTGGAACAGGGAGAGGAGAAAGGAGTCCTGGCACCTTACTGGAAGAATAGGGGTGACCCCAAAGCCCTGGGGGGTGGGGGGTGTCTCCAGGACAGTAGAGTGAGAAGCAGTTGGGGAGTTTGGGGGGTTGACAATCCTCTTCTGGGGAAATGCCCTTCTCTGTAGGTCCTTCCTTTCCTGGTGACCCTCGCCCCTCACCCACTCTCCTGTGTCTGCCACTTTCCCCTTCCCAGCGCACCTTTACTTTCTGACTGGAGTCTGACCTGTCTGGGCTACCTCTGGCTCTTAGCTCTAGTCTAGGCAAAGGTTTAACCTCTCTGTGCCTCAGTTTCCCCATCTGCAAATGGGAAAAAGAGAGTATTAACCTCATAAGCTTTTTACTTAGCATAATGCCTGGCTCAGGAGGAGGCCAGAGAAGTGGAGGCTGAGTTTACCCCTCTTCTACCTCTCCCTGGTGTTCATCCGACCCCTTCCCTCCTGGTCTCCACTCCGCCCCCTTACCCCTCACCGGCTTCCCTCAGGTCCTCTCTCACCTTCCTCTGCGTCAGGGGCACGGGCTACCAGGAAGGTGTTCCGGGGGTCGCGTTTCTTGGCCTCGGGGTCCCTGAGGAACTTGGTGTAGATGGTCGGCGGTGCCCGGGCCTCGGCGGGATCCGGGACGGGCTCCTCCGGCGACCTCCCCCTCGGCCCGGCTGAGCCGAGAAGTAGGAGGTCAGGCAGGATCCGACCGGGGGGTCCGGGAGGCGGCGCCCCTCCGCTCCACCCGTCCCGAGGGCTAGCCAAGTCTTCGGCGCACCCCCCCTCGGGCTCCTCACCCCGGCAATCCTCCCTGGACATTCTGCTCCCACCTTCCACATCCGCTCCGTCCCACCTTCATTCATTCATCCCATCCAACCCCACCCCCAATCCCCCAAACATTTGGGGCGCACCCCTGACTCAAACCGGGCCCCACTTCGCTGCCCTTGGCTTCACCAGTCTCCGCCCCTCCCGTTCCCCCTCTTCCCGCTCCTTCGGGGGAGGGCTCCAAGTCTCAGCAACACCCCTCACCCCCTCACCCCCTCCGCCCCTCACCCCTCCCAGGTCCGCCCTCCGGCGTCCCTCACCCTGAGCGCCGCCCCCGGGCCCGGCCCCTCGCCCGCCTGCGCCTCTCCGCGGTTTGGATTCCGTCTGGCAGGAGGACTCTGGGGCCTCTGTCCTTTTCTTCCTCAGCTTCTGACCTGGGGCGGGTCGCTACGGAGGGGGTGTCAGAAGGAGGGAGGAAAGGGAAAGGAGGGGCTCCGAGGGCTGCCAATCACCTTCTAATCCCTTGAGCCGCCAGAAATAACCTCAGATTATCCCGAGAGGAACTGTAGCCCCCTCCTTGGCATGAGAGAGGGCGACCCCTCCCGTGCACCACCGCCACCTCCAATGCCCTAAAGTCAAACTTCCTCCCCCCGCAAACCCCATGCCCGCAAACACTCCCTTTCCTCCCCCAAGGACTCCGGACACCTCACTCGCAGAAGCTGCTGATCAGGACCCTTTCCATCCCCCGGGACCGTCGCTCTGGGTGGGCTCACATGCAACGTGTCCTGGGGGCGGCGGGGATACGGGGGTGGGGTGGGGTGGGGAATTTTTCTGCCTCCTTTCCACCGAGGGGTCACATACCCGCTTGGAGCGCGGCTGGGACTCCGGGCTCGGGCCTTCCTCCTCGTGCCCACTGTAGGTGGCAAAGGTATTAGCTTGTCTCCCATCTTCTTCCCTGCTCTCCCCCTCCTGCCCAGCGCCTGCATCTGGGACCCCAGAGTTCAGGTGGGAGCAGCGTAGGGGGTTTGCAGACCTGTCTGAGGCCCACACCTCTCGGAGGGCTTCATCCTGCAGCGGCATGTCCATTCCTCTGATCTGCACCCACTCCTCTGGGCTCCCTACCACTCCAGGAGCCTCCCCACCGCACCCTGGCTAATCCCAGCTCAACATCATCTCCTACCCCCCACCCCCAGCAGACTCAAGGCTGTGGAGGCCTGGAAACACTGTGGGAGGTGCTCCTGTCCCAGCCTGAGCACCCAGCGTGAAATGCCCCCCACCCACTTTGCCCAGGTCACTGAGGGAAGAGTCTGGACCCCTAAATTCTCAGACACCCCCAAAAACCTAAGGGATGGGATCACTGAGGACCAGTCCAGGCCCCCAGTCCTAGCCTCTGGAGATGTCTATATCAGTAGTCAGTTGGGTGTAGGAAAAAAATATTAGATTAGATCTTTTTATTTATTTCTCATAAAAAGTAAGAAATAGAATTAACTCATTTAATATATGGATTGACAAGCATATGCATATAATTTATAAAGACAATGTCGATATTGGGGGTATACACTCACATTGTCTGTACTGATGGGGACATGATGTTTTTTTAAACTTTTTATTTTGAAATAATTTTAAACTTACAGAACAGTTGTAAAAATAATACAAAGCCCATACAGAAAACTCTAAGACAGGGGACATCATTTTTTAAAAAGTTTTGGAGACCTGGGGAATATTATTGGTTTGGTTAATGCCATGGAGTGGTTTTATTAAGGGCTGAAGAAGCCCAGAATAGGGGTCCAAACTTGCATCTGGATGCTTCTAGAAGCCAGGGCCAAAATTTGAAAGATTAGGAGTAGGAATTCACCAGATTAGGGGTAGGGCTAAAAATAAGTAAGTGAAAGAAAGACTGGTTGGACTTCCCTTCAAGGGAGCAGCAGGACAAAGGCCTGCAGGTAGGAAATAGCCTGTTGTGTCAGAGGTTTAGCATTAGGAGGGAAGTACTCATTTCCATCCTGGGTGGGCCCTGAGTTCTGTCACTTACCCCTTATTAAGTTAGCCTTTCTAAGCCTGAGTTTACTTATTTATAAAATGGGTTTGATAATACTACAGGCCAAGTAGGGATAGTGTGCCCATTAAATGAGATGCTAGGTGGAAAGCTGCAGACAATGAGAGCTCAATAATTGTTTTTTGTATTTATATGACCCTTTTCAGAGCACTTTCAATTTATCTCTGACTTCCCAGTATGCACGGTACAGCTTGACATGTGATTGGGGTTCAATTTTTGAATGAGTGAATAAATGAATGCATTCTTTATTTCATTTGAGTCACACAAAAATCCAATGAGAAAAAGCAAGATCGAGATTCTTATCTCGACCTTACAAGTGGAGAAATTAAGGCTCTGAGCCATGACGTGACTTACTTAGTGTTAGCCAGAGAGTGAAGTTGTTGAGCCAGGGCTTGAATCTAAATCTGTCTCCTGTTAGAACTTTTTCTCTTAACCCTTGCGTATTTCATACCATTTTAAGGATTACAGATGGAGTTTGAATGAAATTATCATGCTTTTTTTTTTTTTTCAGTTTCTTGGTTTGCCATAATTAATCTTTCTAAAATACCACTTTTCAGTTGACACTACTGCTCAAAAATGTTCCTTGGCTCCCTATTGCCAAAGGATTAAGCTTAAATGCATTGGGTTGGGTTGACATTCAAGGGTGTCCTTGATCTGGCCCCAATATGCCTTTCTAATGACAGGGTTGTCACAAGCCATACTCTTTATCCAGTCACAGTGGTTTACTTGCTGTCCTTATACTCTCTCTCCTCCATGCCTTTTCTCAAGCTGTTTCCTCCTGGAATGCCCTTCCTGTGCCATGAAATCTATCCAAATTGAAAAAACCCTCACATCCCACCTCCAAGATTCCTCAGTTCTCACCTGCCTCTGAATGTATAAAAATAATAGCATTTAATGACCACCTACTATGTGTCAGACCCCTTGCATCTATTCTCTCTCAATACTCACAATAATTTCCATGAGGCAGCTATTGAGTCTTGATTCTAAAGGTGAAGAAACTTGAGTCTCAGAGAGAGTAGTCAGCAAACATTTCCTTAGCACCTACTATGTGCCAAGCACTATGCTAAGCCCTGGTCATATGGCGACAGACAAAAAGATGTGGTCCCTGCCCTACAGAATTTACATTCCTGTGAGAAAGACAGATAATAAGACAATAAACGCACAAATTACTTATAATGACTTCATTATTTGTGATAAATTAGTGATCTTATTAATTGTAATAAATGCCAAGAAGTAAAAGAGCTGGATTCCATGAGAAAGAATAACAGGGGGGATCCAGTCTGGATTTAGAGGACTGCCTGAGGAGGGATATTTAAACTGACAGCTCATGGATTTCAAAGACTAGGAAAAAGGGTGTTCCATGCATAAGAAACAGCATGTTTCCAAGTAACAGAGAACTCAGCAAACTGGAGCAGTATCACCTCTAGATCAGGACAAAAGTAGCCCTGCCCAAGATCTGCACTTCGGAGGGCTCCTGAAGATTTCAAACTGCAAACAAACACATTACTAAGAGTCACAGGGCACCCATCTCCCTCGGGGCCTGGGGCTCTGCTCTGACTCAGCAGGACTAAACCTGAACTGCCAGGTTCGAACACTGCTCAGGCCCCCAGGAACACTTCTCCGTATCTCTGGCCCTCTGTCATCAAGGCCAAAGGGGTGGCTGTCCTCCCCCAGCCTTTCTTGGGTGGTCCTGCACAGGTTGCCCTTTGGCCTCAGTGGTGGTCCCAGCCGCCGCCCGCTGCACATCAGGCAGCTCCTCAGCTGGTGGCAGCATAGGGGGACATGGTCTAAGGAGCAGCCTGCTCACCCTCTCCGGGTGGGGACTGTGTCTCCGAGGTGGGGAGCCCCAGCAAGGCCTGATGGGCCGGGATAGTCAGCAGGAGAGGCTGATGCTGTGCTGGGACTGGACGTGGTGATGTCAAACTGAGCTCAGAGCCCAGAGGTGGCACCTGCCGGACAGGAGGCAGAGAGGATGAGATACCATCCCAGAGAGAGCCTCTTCTCTCTGCACAGCGCTGGAGCAAACTTCCCTGATAGAGGAGAGGAGTTTTGACATAGAGCCAGAAGAGGCAGAATCCCAGCCAGCCCCCCACGGAGGACACCAATAACATTGAAAGTCTGAAATCCCCAAAGGTGAACCGTGAAGAGGCAAGTGTGATGCGATTAAAACATTTCATTCTGAAAGTTTTAAATATGTCACAGGGCCTTATGGATTTTCTAAACCCAAATAGTAGTGACTTGCACTCTAGGTCTATTTTACCTGCTTTGTGCCTATTTTCTACCAGGTTAGCCCCTCATTTTAATTCTCTTTCACCAGCATTTCTAGCTTTTTACTTTTCGGCACTGGATGCATTTAGCGCAGCAGGCTTTCAACCAGGTTTGACACAGTATCAGTTCCTAATGTTTTCGTATTTCAACGAGCTGAACTGATGGCTAGATTTTTAATAATACAGACCAAACATTAGAAACTCCAAAACTCTTCATTTTTAAACAGACAAGTATAGAAGAAAAAAAAAATGTTGTGGCAACTTGAGATGACCGAATAGGCCCTTTTCCTAGCACTTTGCTTTCCAATTCATTTTCTTATGTATGCTACCATTGGAACTGAAGGATTCGGTGGCTAATTCCAGGATAAGAACAGATACAGGGTTGTGAGGGACTGAAAGGAGAGGTTGGAAGAGCAATTTCCATACTTCATTCCGGAAATTAATGCTGCAATTTCATAAATTTTCTTCAGTGAAACATTGACTTGCAATTTCATTCAGATGAAAAGAATCATGCATTTATTTGTTCAACCATTGAAGGCGTAAAAAAATCATAAACTGGTATTTTAACTAGCATTGTAATAAGCAAATGCAATATTCAATAGAATTCACTGTTTTCATTTTTACTACTTGAACATAATACAGTATTTTAAGAGAGTTACCAGTTAAAAATGTGAAGATGTATTCTGGCAGAATAGTGAGTAGAATAGTAATATACTGACTATATAGGAGGTAGAAATAGGATTTTCATGTTATAGTTTTAGAAAGATCTTGATTCCCTTATGTCTAATAAGGTTAGTTTTCTGTCCTTTGGCAATTTCTCTTCCAGAATCCGTAAGCAGGAATGTGTTCTGCTATGGAAAGAGTAACTAGAAGGGGTAAGTGTGAGCTCACAAGTAACAACTGCTAATTGCTCTCATTGTTGAAGAGGAAATAAGAGAGTCAAATACAACAACAAAAAAGTGTCTACATGCAAATGCAGGAGAGGTTTGTGATTCTGTGCTGCTGTCTAATTCAGAGGTAAACATTACTCTGGAGTGAGAGGAAAGGTATATTAATTTCTCAGATCTTTCCTCAAAGGTTGCATGGATATGGTAGATTCTGGCCTAATAAGAAGCCTATTTTTTTGTTTCATCTCTTTTTCTTGAGATTCTCGTGAATTACTACAGTAGTCATAATAATTGCACACAGCAGCCGAGGAGCGTTTTACAATATTAAATCATTCAGATTACTTTTACATTTATATATAATATATGTGAAGTTTGATAGCAGTTCTTTATATTGGCAGCTGGTGGGGCATTGGATACTATTTTGCAAATCGTTCTATTGTTCTAAAAAAATATTTAATTGTGTGTCTTTGTTCCCTAGCTGCTAAAACAAACACCATCCAATGAGTTAGCTAAACAACAGGAATTTAGTGGCTCAGGGTTTCAGAGGCTGGAAAGCTTTCTTCATTGCAAGGCCCATGTCTTTTTTTTTTTTTTTTTTAGTCCATATCTTCTTGCTGCCAGCCATCTTTGGGGTTCCTTGGCTTTCCCATCCCACAAAATCATATGGTAATGTGCAAGGTAGCATCTTTCTCTTCAGGGTTCTGTTGGCTTCCAGTTTCTGTCTGCTCCCTGTAACTTCCTATCTCTATGTCTGAATTTCATTCTGCTTATAAACGATTGCAGTAACCTGGATTAAAGCCCATCTGATTCAGTTGGGTCACACTTTAATGGAAGTAACACCTTTGAGTTCTTATTTACAATGGGTCCACATTCACCAAGGCCATAAACACGTCCAAACTGGAATAAACAATTCCATCCATCACAAGATGGAATTAAAGTTTCAAAACCACTTTAATATGATTAAAATTTTGATATTTATTAGTGATAAATTCTCCTTTGCTTTAAATGAATTAACTTAAACTACATAAAAGTGTATCTGCAGTAGTCATATTTTGGTTTCTATGATATACACTCTATGTATTCTAAGTGTAGAGTTTCGGTTTTTTGTTTAATTGATAGAATTTATTTTTTAAAGCAGTTTTAGGCTTACAGAAAAATTGCACAGAAAGTGCGGAGTTCCCATATACCCCTCCTGCACACAGTTTCCCCTAGTAAGACCTTTCATTAGTGTGATACTTTTGTTACAATTGATGAACCAATATTGATACATTATTAACTAAAGTCCTTAGTTTATGTTAGGATTCAGTCTTTGTGTAATGTAGTTCTGTGGGTTTTGATAAAGACAAAATGTCATGTATTTGTCATTTTAGTATCATACAGAATAGTTTTCCTGTCCTAAAAGTGCCCTGTGTTCCACATTTTCATCCCTCCTTTCTTCCCGCACAACCCTTGGCAAACACTGATCTTTTTTACTGTCTTTCTAGTTTTGCTTTCTTCAGAGGCCTTTTTCAGACTGATCTCTTCCACTAAACAGTATGCACTTAAGCTTCCTTCACATCTTTGCATGGTTTGATAATTCATATCTTTTTATTCCTGAATTCCGTTGTATACATGTACCAATTTGTTTTTCCACTCACAAATTGAGGGACACTTTGGTTGCTTCCGAATTTTGGAAATTATGAATAAAGCTGCTATAAATATTTATGTGCAGGTTTTTTTGCAGACATAAGTTTTCAATCCATTTGGGTAAATACTTAGGAGCCTGATTACTAGATTGTATGGTAAGTCTGTTTTTTTTTTTTTTTTTTTGTAAGAAATTGCCAGACTGTCTTCTAAAGTGGCTGTATCATTTTGCATTCCCACCAGCAATGAATGAGAATTCCTGTAACTTCACATCCTTGGCAGCGTTTGCTGTTTCAGAGGTTTGGATTTTAGCCATTCTAATAGGCACATAGAAGCATCTCTTTGTTGTTTTAATTTGTAATAACTATTGATGTGGCATACTTTTATTCTTGGCCTGGTAGCTTAGTCTTTTTCTCTCCCTCCCTCGCCATTTTGGCACCTCCGGTTCTTCCAGGCCTCTGAATTACAAGCCTCACCTGCGACTAATGATGATGCAGTCTTGTCTCTTTAACCCTATTGGCCTTCTCCTTAGTCCTCCACCTGCCCAACATCCACTGCTACAAGTATACTCAGGAACAGCATCTCTATGGTCACAGTCACTCATCCGTCATCCCTGTGTGATTGGCTACCCTCCCCTGGAGGCCACGCCCTAACTCCGCCTCTCCTCAAACTGTATATAATCCAGGGCTCACGAGCCTCGTGGTATTTAGCTACTGGCGGTCCTGGCGTAAGCGTCTACTAACAATAAAGCTACCTCGCTGCATGCCTTAATTGACTTGGCCTTCAGTCCTTTAGACCCGCAGCGAGGTCTCCTGCGCGCGCCCCTTGGACCCAGACCCCAGGCTCGAGCCCCTTTTCTGCGTGCGGCAGTGTCGTCTAGCAAGCAGTGAGAAGCTGAGGAGTAAAGGTTCCCCGATAGTTTAGCGGTTGGGCCAAACCGCATATTGACACTGATGCTGAGCATTTTTTCATATGCCTATTTGCCATCTGTGTATCTTCTTTGGTTAACTACAGTACTTCTACCCTTTTTACAATTTGGTTGTTTTCTTATTGGTGAATTTTAAGGGTCTTTGTATATTTTTATTATGCGTCCTTTGTCAAATACATGTTCTAAAAATATTTTCTCTCTGTGGCTTGTCTTTACATTCTCTCGACAGTGTTTTTCTCAGAGCAGAAGTTTTAGATTTTAACATAATCCAATGTATCAGTTTTTTCTTTCATGGATTGTGCTATTGGTGCTGTATCCAAAAAGTCATTGCAAACCCAAGGCCACCTAGATTTTCTTCTATGTTATCTCCTCAATGTTTATACATTTTACAGTTAGGTCTATAATTCATTGTGAGTTAAGTTTTGCATGTTTTGCATGTGGATACCTAGTTGTTTCAATACCATTTATTGAAATGACTGTCCTCTCTCTATTCAATTGCCTTTGCTCTTTTTTTTTGGTATGATGTATGGAGGGGTCACATTTTGTTATTTTTCCAGGTGAGTATTCCGTTATTGCAGCACCATTTGTTAAATTTTTGTTTGGTTGTTTTTTGCTTGTTTTGCAGGAGGTTGGTGGACTGGGAATCCAACCCTCATCTCTGGTGTGGCAGGTGAGAATTCTACCACTGAACTACTTTCGCACCCCCCTGACTTTGCTTTTTGTCAAAGATTAGTTGACTATATTTGTATGGGTCTACTCTGGGTCTCCATTCTATTCCATTCATCTGTTTGTTTCCTCTTTCTATAATACTACTCTGCCTTGACTGTAGCTGTAAAATAAGTCTTGATATCGGTAGCATCAGTCCTCTGACTTCATAAACTGTGGAATCAGTTTGTTGATATCCACAAAATAACTTTCTTGGATTTTGATTGAGTTGCATTAAATCTATAGACCAACTTGGGAAGAATTGACAGCTTAACAATATTGCGTCTTCCTATCCATGAACATGGAATCTCTCTCCATTTAATTAGATCTTTCTTTCATCAGAGTTTTGTAGTTTTCTGCATATAGATCATATACATATTTTGTTGGTAATACATTACACAAGATTATATTTTGGGTAACTTCCCTTTAAATTTAATATATAACTTTGAATATTATAGAAAAAAAGTCGCTTTTAAACATGAGAATTTTTTTACATTTATATTTTATTTGTGATACATAACCACATACAAACACAAACATTCTTATCATATGATCATTCCGTTCTTGTTATGTAATCAGTAACTCACACTATCATCACATAGTTGTATATTCATCATCATGATCATTTCTTAGAACAACTGCATCAATTCAGAAAAAGCAATAAAAAGAAAACAGAAAAAATTTCATACATACCATCCCCCTTACACCTCCTCTTCACCGATCACCAGCATTTCAATCTACTAAATTTATTTTGACATTTATTCCCCCTATTATTTATTTATTTTAGTCGATAAGGTAGACAAAAGGAGCATCAGACACAAGGCTCTCACAACCACACAGTCACACTGCGACAGCCATATCATCATACAATTATCTCCACATTTTCAGGCAGTTCCCTCCAGCTTCTCCAGTACACCTTAACTAAACAGGTGGTGTCTATTTAATGCATTAGAATAACCTCCAGGATTACCTCTCAATTCTGTTTAGACTCTCTCAGCCATTGACACTTCATTTTGTCTCATTTCACTTTTCCCCCTTTTGGTTGAGAAGATTTTCTCAGTCCCTTGATGCTGAGTTCCAGTTCATCCTAGAATCTCTGTCCCACGTTGCCAGGAAGGTCCACACCCCTGGGAGTCGTGTCCTACATAGAAAGAGGGAGGGCAGTGAGTTTGCTTGCTGTGTCAGCCAGGAGAGATAGACCACATCTGAGTGACAGAAGAGGTTCTCTTGAGGGTGACTCTTAGGCCGAATTTTAAGTAGGCTTAGCCTATCCTTTGCAGGGATGTTTCATATGAACAAACCCCAAGATTGGAGGTTCGGCCTATAGCTTTTGCTGTCCGCACTGCCTGTGAGAATATCAAGAATTGTCCACTTGGGGAAGCTGAATTTTCCCCCTTTCTCACCATTCCCCCTAGGGGACTCTGCTAATACCTCCCTATTCACTGTTCAAATCACTCTGGGATTTATCTAGACACCACTCTGGACAAAGTTGCAAAATCTCATGCCCTACGCAAGGTTCCAAGTACTATGGTGTTCGATTAAACTGTCCACATGAGTTATATTAGGGAATGCACTAGTCAAAATATAGATTTTGTACCAAATAAACATTTTTTGCTTGCCTCACACATACGTTGAAGTTTTAAAATATTAATTACCATCTATTTTCAACACCCTGCATTATTGACTTTCCTTTGTTCTTCCTCATTCAGAAACATTTCTAAATTTGCACATTTAGTCACTATCATTATACACTCTAGGCATTCCTAGATTATACCATCTCAGTCTTTGTTGTCTATCTTTCTGATTTCATTTGTGCCCCCAGGCCTCCTCCCTCTATCATTCTCACATTCAGCTTCATTCAGTGTTCTAACGTTATTGTATTACAGTTAGGTAGTATTGTGCTACGCATTTCTGAATTTTTACAATCAGTCCTGTTGCACAATCTGTATCCCTTCAGCTCCAATTACCCAATATCTACCTTATTTCTATCTCCTGATGGTCTCTGTTACCAATTGAAATTCTCCAAGCTCATTTGCTAATGTCAGTTCATATCGGTGAGATCATACAGTATTTGTCCTTTTGTTTCTGGCTAATCTGACTCAGCATAATGTCCTTAAGGTCCATCCATGTTGTTACATCTTCATGATTTTATTCTGTCTTATGGCTGCATAACATAATATTCCATCATATGTATATACCACAGCTTGCTTAGCCACTCATCTGTTGATGGACATTTTGGCTGTTTCCGTCTCTTCGCAATTGTAAATAATGCTGCTATAAACATTGGTGTGCAAATGTCCGCTTGTGTTCTTGCCCTCATGTCCTTTGAGTAGATACCTAGCAAAGGTATTGCCGGATCATATGGTAGTTCTATACTTAGCTTCTTGAGGAACTGCCACACTGCCTTCCACAGCAGTTGTGCCATTTGACATTCCCATCAACAGTGGATAAGTGTGCCTCTTTCTCCACATCCTCTCTAGCACTTGTTTTCTGTTTTATTGATAATGGCCATTCTGGTGGGTGTGAGATGATATCCCATTGTGGTTTTGATTTGCATTTCCCTAATAGCCAGGAAAGTTGAGCATCTTTTCATGTGCCTTTTGGCCATTTGTATGTCCTCTTCTGAGAAGTGTCTGTTCAAGTCTTTTGCCCATTTCGTAAGCAGGTTGTCTGTCTTTTTGTTGTTGAGTTGAACAATGTCTTTATATATTCTGGATACTAGACCTTTAGCTGATATATCATTTCCAAATACTGTATTCCATTACGTAGGCTGTCTTTTTACTTTCTTGACAAAGATCTTTGATGCACAAAAGTGTTTTGAGGAGTTCCCATTTCTTTCTTTCTTTCTTCAATGCTTGTGCTTTGGGTATAAGGTCTAGGAAACTGCTTCCTATTATAAGATTGATAAGATATTTCCCTGCATTTTCTTCTAAAAGTTTTATGGTCTTAGATCTAATGTTTAGGTCTTTGATCCATTTTGAGTTAACTTTTGTGTAGGGTGTGAGATACGGGTCCTTTTTCATTCTTCTGCATATGGATATCCAGTTCTCTAGGCACCATTTATTGAAGAGACTGTTCTGTCCCAGCTGAGTTGGCTTGACTGCCTTATCAAAGATCAAATGTCCATAGATGAGAGGGTCTATATCTGAGCACTCTATTTGATTCCATTGGTCAGTATAACTATCTTTATGCCAGTACCATGCTGTTTTGACCACTGTAGCTTCATAATACGCCTTAAAGTCAGGTAGCATGAGGCCTCCAACTTCATTTTTTTCCCCTCAGGATATTTTTAGCTATTTGAGACACCCTGCACCTCCAGATAAATTTGGTTATTGGTTTTTCTATTTCTGAAAAGTAAGTTTTTGGGATTTTAATTGGTATTGCATTGAATCTGTAAATCAATTTAGGTAGAATTGACATCTTAACTATGTTTAGTCTTCCAATCCATGAACACTGTATGCCCTTCCATTTATTTAGGGCTTCTGTGATTTCTTTTGACAGTTTCTTGTAGGTTTCTTTGTATAGGTCTTTTGTATCTTTAGTTAAATTTATTCCTAAATATTTTATTCTTTTGGTTGCAATTGTAAATGGAATTTTTCCCCTGCTTTTCCCCTCAGATTGTTCACTACTAGTGTATAGAAACACTACAGATTTTTGAGTGTTGATCTTGTAACCTGCCACTTTGCTGTACTCACTTATTAGCTCTAGTAGTTTTACTGTGGATTTTTCAGGGTTTTTGACATACAGTATCATATCATCTGCAAACAGTGAGAGTTTTACTTCTTCCTTTCCAACTTTGATGCCTTGTATTTCTTTTTCTTGACTAATTGCTCTGGCTAGAACTTGCAACACAATGTTGGATAACATTGGTGAGAGTGGACATCCTTGTCTTGTTCCTGATCTTAGGGGGAAAGTTTTCAGTTTTTCACCATTGAGGATGATGTTAGCTGTGGGTTTTTCATATATTCCCTTTATCATTTTGAGGAAGTTCCATTCTATTCCTATCATTTGAAGTGTTTTCAACAAGAAAGACTGTTGAATTTTGTCAAATACCTTTTCTGCATCAATTGAGATGATCATGTGGTTTTTCTGCTTTGATTTGTTGATATGATAAATTACATTAATTGATTTTCTTATGTTGAACCATCCTTGCATACCTGGGATGAATCCTACTTGTTCATGGTGTATAATTTTTTAAATGTGCTGCTGGATTTGATTTGAAAGAATTTTGTTGAGAATTTTTGCATCTATATTATTAGAGAGATTGGTCTGTAGTTTTCTTTTTTGGTAATATCTTTGTCTGGCTTTGGTATGAGGGTGATGTTGGCTTCATAGAATGAGTTAGGTTGCTTTCCCTCTTCTTCAATTTTTTGGAAGAGTTTGAGCAGGATTGGTCCTAATTCTTTCTGTACTGTTTGGTAGAATTCACATATGAAGCCATCTGGTCCTGGGCTTTTCTTTTTCGGGAGCTTCTTAATGACTGATTCAATTTCTTTACTTGTGATTGGTTTGTTGAGGTCATCTATTTCTTCTCGAGTCCATGTTGGTTATTCATGCCTTTCTAGGAAGTTGTCCATTTCACCTACACTGTCGAGTTTCTTAGCATAAAGTTGTTCATAATATCCTCTCATTACTTCCTTTATTTCTGTGGGGTCAATGGCTATGTCTCCTCTTCCATTTCTGATCTTATTTATTTGCATCCTCTCTCTTCTTCTTTTTGTCAATCTTGCTAAGGGCCCATCAATCTTATTGATTTTCTCATAGAACCAACTTCTGGTTTTATTGATTTTCTCAATTGTTTTCACGTTCTCAATTTCATTTATTTCTGCTCTAATTTTGTTATTTCTTTCCTTTTGCTTGCTTTGGGGTTAGTTTGCTGTTCTTTCTCCAATTCTTCCAAGTTGACAGTTAATTCGTGTATTTTTGCCCTTTCTTCTTTTTTGATATAGACATTTAGGGCAATAAATTTCCCTCTTAGCACTGCCTTTGCTGCATCCCATAAGTTTTGATATGTTGTGTTTTCATTTTCATTTGCCTCGAGATATTTACTGATTTCTCTTGTAATTTCTTCCTTGACCCATTGGTTGTTTAAGAGTCTGTTGTTGAGCCTCCACATATTTGTGAATTTTCTGGCGCTTTGCCTATTATTGGTTTCCAACTTCATTCCCTTATGATCTGAGAAAATGTTGTGTATTATTTCAATCTTTCTAAATTTGTTGAGACTTGCTTTGTGACCCTGCATATGGTCTATCTTTGAGAATGATCCATGAGCACTTGAGAAAAATGTGTATCCTGCTGTTGTGGGGTGTAATGTCCTATAAATGTCTAAGTCTAGCTCATTTATTGTAATATTCAAATTCTCTGTTTCTTTATTGATCCTCTGTCTAGATGTTCTGTCCATTGATGAGAGTGGGGAATTGAAGTCTCCAACTATTATGGTAGATGTGTCTATTTCCCTTTTCAGTGTTTGCCTCATGTATTTTGGGGCATTCTGATTTGGTGCATAAATATTTATGATTGTTATGTCTTCATGTTGAATTTTTCCTTTTATTAGTACATAGTATCCTTCTTTGCCTCTTTTAACTGTTTTACATTTGAAGTCTAATTTGTTGGATATTAGTATAGCTACTCCTGCTCTTTTCTGATTGTTATATTCATGAAATATCTTTTCCCAACCTTTCACTTTCAACCTATGTTTATCCTTGGGTCTAAGATGCATTTCCTGTGGACAGCATATAGATGGGTCCTGTTTTTTGGTCCATTCTGCGAGTCTGTGTCTTTTAATAGGGGAGTTTCATCCATTAACATTTAGTGTTATTACTGTACGGTCAGTACTTTCTTCTACCATTTTGCCTTTTGGATTTTATATGTCATATCTAATTTTTCTTCTTTTTACTTTTACTGATATTCTTCATTTCTATATTCTTCTCCACACCTCTCTCTCCTGTCTTTTTGTTTCTGTCTCTAGTGCTCCCTTTAGTATTTCTTGCTGAGCTGGTCTCTTGGTCCAAATTCTCTCAGTGAATGTTTGTCTGCAAATATTTTAATTTCCCCCTCATTTTTTTTTATTAACGGAAAAAAAAGAAATTAACACAACATTTATAAATCATACCATTCTACATATGCAATCAGTAATTCTTAACATCATCACATAGATGCATGATCATCGTTTCTTAGTACATTTGCATCGGTTTAGAAGAACTAGCAACACACCAGAAAAAGATATAGAATGTTAAAGTAGAGAAAAGAAACAAAAGTAATAATAATAGTAAAACAAACAAACGATCAAACAAAAAAACCTATAGCTCAGATGCAGCTTCATTCAGTGTTTTAACATGATTACTTTACAATTAGGTATTATTGTGCTGTCCATTTTTGAGTTTTTGTATCTAGTCCTGTTGCACAGTCTGTATCCCTTCAGTCCAATTACCCATTATCTTACCCTGTTTCTAACTCCTGCTGGACTGTGTTACCAATGACATATTCCAAGTTTATTCTCGAATGTTGGTTCACATCAGTGGGACCATACAGTATTTGTCCTTTAGTTTTTGGCTAGACTCACTCAGCATAATGTTCTCTAGGTCCATCCATGTTATTACATGCTTCATAAGTTTATCCTGTCTTAAAGCTGCATAATATTCCATCGTATGTATATACCACAGTTTGTTTAGCCATTCTTCTGTTGATGGACATTTTGGCTGTTTCCATCTCTTTGCAATTGTAAATAACGCTGCTATAAACATTGGTGTGCAAATGTCCGTTTGTGTCTTTGCCCTTAAGTCCTTTGAGTAGATTCCCAGCAATGGTATTGCTGGGTCGTATGGCAATTCTATATTCAGGTTTTTGAGGAACTGCCAAACTGCCTTCCACAGTGGTTGCATCATTTGACATTCCCACCAACAGTGGATAAGTGTACCTCTTTCTCCGCATCCTCTCCAGCACTTGTCATTTTCTGTTTTGTTGATAATGGCCATTCTCGTGGGTGTGAGATGATATCTCATTGTGGTTTTGTTTTGCATTTCTCTAATGGCCAGGGACATTGAGGATCTCTACATGTGCCTTTTGACCATTAGTATTTCCTCTTCTGGTTGGTGTCTGTTCAAGTCTTTTTCCCATTTTGTAATTGGGTTGACTGTCTTTTTGTTGTTGAGTTGAACAATCTCTTTATAAATTCTGGATACTAGACCTTTATCTGATATGTCATTTCCAAATATTGTTTCCCATTGTGTAGGCTGTCTTTCTACTTTCTTGATGAAGTTCTTTGATGCACAAAAGTGTTTAATTTTGAGGAGCTCCCATTTATTTATTTCCTTCTTCAGTGCTCTTGCTTTAGGTTTAAGGTCCATAAAACCGCCTCCAATTGTGAGTTTCATAAGATATCTCCCTACATTTTCCTCTAACTGTTTTATGGTCTTAGACCTAATGTTTAGATCTTTGATCCATTTTGAGTTAACTTTTGTATAAGGTGTGAGAGATGGGTCTTCTTTCATTCTTTTGCATATGGATATCCAGTTCTCTAGGCACCATTTATTGAAGAGACTGTTCTGTCCCAGGTGAGTTGGCTTGACTGCCTTATCAAAGATCAAATGTCCATAGATGAGAGGGTCTATATCTGAGCACTCTATTCGATTCCATTGGTCGATATATTTATCTTTATGCCAATACCATGCTGTTTTGACCACTGTGGCTTCATAATATGCCTTAAAGTCCGGCAGCGTGAGACCTCCAGCTTCGTTTTTTTTCCTCAAGATGTTTTTAGCAATTCGGGGCACCCTGCCCTTCCAGATAAATTTGCTTATTGGTTTTTCTATTTCTGAAAAATAAGTTGTTGGGATTTTTATTGGTATTGCATTGAATCTGTAAATCAATTTAGGTAGGATTGACATCTTAACTATATTTAGTCTTCCAATCCATGAACACGGTATGCCCTTCCATCTATTTGGGTCTTCTGTGATTTCTTTTAGCAGTTTTTTGTAGTTTTCTTTATGTAGGTTTTTTGTCTCTTTAGTTAAATTTATTCCTAGGTATTTTATTCTTTTAGTTGCAGTTGTAAATGGGATTCGTTTCTTGATTTCCCCCTCAGCTTGTTCATTACTAGTGTATAGAAATGCTACAGATTTTTGAATGTTGATCTTGTAACCTGCTACTTTGCTGTACTCATTTATTAGCTCTAGTAGTTTTGTTGTGGATTTTTCCGGGTTTTCGACGTATAGTATCATATCATCTGCAAACAGTGATAGTTTTACTTCTTCCTTTCCAATTTTGATGCCTTGTATTTCTTTTTCCTGTCTAATTGCTCTGGCTAGAACCTCCAACACAATGTTGAATAATAGTGGTGATAGTGGACATCCTTGTCTTGTTCCTGATCTTAGGGGGAAGTTTTCAATTTTTCCCCATTGAGGATGATATTAGCTGTGGGTTTTTCATATATTCCCTCTATCATTTTAAGGATGTTCCCTTGTATTCTTATCTTTTGAAGTGTTTTCAACAGGAAAAGATGTTGAATCTTGTCGAATGCCTTCTCTGCATCAATTGAGATGATCATGTGATTTTTCTGCTTTGATTTGTTGATGTGGTGTATTACACTAATTGATTTTCTTATGTTGAACCATCCTTGCATACCTGGGATGAATCCTACTTGGTCATGATGTATAATTCTTTTAATGTGTTGTTGGATACGATTTGCTAGAATTTTATTGAGGATTTTTGCATCTATATTCATTAGAGAGATTGGTCTGTAGTTTTCTTTTTTTTAATATCTTTGCCTGGTTTGGGTATGAAGGTGATGTTGGCTTCGTAAAATGAATTAGGTAGTTTTCCCTCCACTTCGATGTTTTTGAAGAGTTTGAGGAGAGTTGGTACTAATTCTTTCTGGAATGTTTGATAGAATTCACATGTGAAGCCGTCTGGTCCTGGACTTTTCTTTTAGGGAGCTTTTGAATGACTGATTCAATTTCTTTACTTGTGATTGGTTTGTTGAGGTCATCTATTTCTTCTTGATTCAAAGTTGGTTGTTCATGTCTTTCCAGGAACTCGTCCATTTCATCTAAATTGTTGTATTCATTAGTGTAAAGTTGTTCATAGTATCCTGTTATTACCTCCTTTATTTCTGTGAGGTCAGTAGTTATGTCTCCTCTTCCATTTCTGATCTTATTTATTTGCATCCTCTCTCTTCTTCTTTTTGTCAATCTTGATAAGGGCCCATCAATCTTATTGATTTTCTCATAGAACCAACTTCTGGTCTTATTGATTTTCTCTATTGTTTTCATGTTTTCAATTTCATTTATTTGTGCTCTGATCTTTGTTATTTCTTTCCTTTTGCTTGCTTTGGGATTAGTTTGCTGTTCTTTCTCCAGTTCTTCCAAGTGGACAGTTAATTCCTGCATTTTTGCCTTTTCTTCTTTTCTGATATAGGCATTTAGGGCAATAAATTTCCCTCTTAGCACTGCCTTTGCTGCATCCCATAAGTTTTGATATGTTGTGTTTTCATTTTCATTCGCCTCGAGGTATTTACTAATTTCTCTTGCAATTTCTTCTTTGACCCACTTGTTTAAGAGTGTGTTGTTGAGCCTCCAAGTATTTTGAATTTTTTGGCACTCCGCCTATTATTGATTTCCAACTTCATTCCTTTCTGATCCGAGAAAGTGTTGTGTATGATTTCAATCTTTTTAAATTTGTTAAGACTTGCTTTGTGACCCAGCATATGGTCTATCTTGGAGAATGATCCATGAGCACTTGAGAAAAAGGTGTATCCTGCTGTTGTGGGATGTAATGTCCTATAAATGTCTGTTAAGTCTAGCTCATTTATAGTATATTCAGATTCTCTATTTCTTTATTGATCCTCTGTCTAGATGTTCTGTCCATTGATGAGAGTGGTGAATTGAAGTCTCCAACTATTATGGTATATGTGTCTATTTCCCTTTTCAGTGTTTGCAGTGTATTCCTCACGTATTTTGGGGCATTCTGGTTCGGTGCATAAATATTTATGATTGTTATGTCTTCTTGTTTAATTGTTCCTTTTATTAGTATATAGTGTCCTTCTTTGTCTCTTTTAAGTGTTTTACATTTGAAGTCTAATTTGTTGGATATTAGTATAGCCACTCCTGCTCTTTTCTGGTTGTTATTTGCATGAAATATCTTTTCCCAACCTTTCACTTTCAACCTATGTTTATCTTTGGGTCTAAGATGTGTTTCCTGTAGACAGCATATAGAAGGATCCTGCTTTTTAATCCATTCTGCCAGTCTATGTCTTTTGATTGGGGAATTCAGTCCATTAACATTTAGTGTTATTACTGTTTGGAAAATATTTTCCTCTACCATTTTGTCTTTTGTATTATATATATCATATCTGACTTTCTTTGTTTCAACAATCTTCTCCATACCTCTGTCTTCTGTCTTTTCGTATCTGACTCTAGTGCTCCCTTTAGTATTTCTTGTAGAGCTGGTCTCTTGGTCACAAATTCTCTCAGTGACTTTTTGTCTGAGAATGTTTTAATTTCTCCCTCATTTTTGAAGGACAATTTTGCTGGATATAGGAGTCTTGGTTGGCAGTTTTTCTCTTTTAGTAATTTAAATATATCATCCCACTGTCTTCTAGCTTCCCTGGTTTCTGCTGAGAAATCTACACATAGTCTTATTGGGTTTCCCTTGTATGTGATGGATTGTTTTTCTCTTGCTGCTTTCAAGATCCTCTCTTTCTCTTTGACCTCTGACATTCTAATTAGTAAGTGTTTTGGAGAACGCCTATTTGGGTCTATTCTCTTTGGGGTGCGCTGCACTTCTTGGATCTGTAATTTTAGGTCTTTCATAAGAGTTGGGAAATTTTCAGTGATAATTTCTTCCATTAGTTTTTCTCCTCCTTTTCCCTTCTCTTCTCCTTCTGGGACACCCACAACACGTTTATTTGTGCGGTTCATATTGTCCTTGAGTTCCCTGATACCCTGTTCAAATTTTTCCATTCTTTTCCGGATAGTTTCTGTTTCTTTTTGGAATTCAGATGTTCCATCCTCCAAATCACTAATTCCATCTTCAGTCTCTTTAAATCTATCATTGTAGGTATCCATTGTTTTTTCCATCTTTTCTACTTTATCCTTCACTTCCATAAGCTCTGTGATTTGTTTTTTCAGTTTTTCTATTTCTTCTTTTTGTTCAGCCCATGTCTTCTTCATGTCCTCCCTCAATTTATCTATTTCGTTTTTGAGGAGGTTTTCCATTTCTGTTCGTATATTCAGCATTAGTTGTCTCAGCTCCTGTATCTCATTTGAACTATTGGTTTGTTCCTTTGATTGGGCCATATTTTCAGTTTTCTGAGCGTGATCCGTTATCTTCTGCTGGCGTCTGGGCATTTAGTCAGATTTCCCTGGGTGATGGACCCAACAGGTTGAAAGATTTTTCTGTGAAATCTCTGGGTTCTGTTTTTCTTATCCTGCCCAGTAGGTGGCTCTCATGGCACACGTTTGTTTGCGGGTTCCACCAGTAAAAGGTGCTGTGGGTCCTTTAACTTTGGAAAACTCTCGCCGTGGGGGAGGTTCGCCAGCTGAAGCGGCTTGGAAGACTGCTAGCCGGCCCGAGGGTCCGAACGCGGGGAGGGTCGCTGGCCGCCGCAGCCCGGGAGAGCGCCCGACCGAATTTCCTAGTCGGCCCGGGGCGCCAAGCGTGGCGGCAGGGCGCCAGCCGCTGCAGCCCAGAACGGAAGAGTGCACTGTTCCCAGCCGGACCGGGGAGTCACGTGTTTGGAAGGGACCCCCCCGGTCACCGTTCTCCGCAGTCTGGGGATTTCCGACCCAACTCTCTCAGTTGGTCTGGGGGTCTTGCGTGGTGGGAGCGCCAGCCGCCACGGCCCGCGGGGACCACCTGCCCAATTCTGCCAGCTGGCCTGGGAAGGAGGAAGGGAGGGACTCCGGCCGCTTGCCGTCCTGCCCGGGAAAGCCTGCGCCCCTCGGCGATCTCACCGGAGCTGTTTCTCCCAGATAGTCAGCCATTCCAGGATGGAGTACGCTGTCCCTTTGATCTTCGTCCTGGCTCCGGGAGCTGCTCTGTATCTTCTCCACTCCCCCAGTAGCTGTTCTGGAGGAGGAAAGGTGAGAGTGGCAAGGCTGTCGAGGCTGGTGGCAGAGGAGCCGGTGAAGGCAGAAGAGGGCACGGTGGTGGTTGGAGAGCTGCTGGAGCAGGAGGAGAAAGTGAAGGATAAGATGGCGGATGGAGCGCCGCCGGAGCAGAAGGGGAAAGAGGAGGGCAAGATGGCGGCGGGAGCGCCGCTGGAGCAGAAGGCGGAAGAGGAGGGCAAGATGGCGGTGGGAGTGCCGCTGGTGGAGAATGGGGAAGAGCAGGGCTGGCTGGCTGGTGGCGGGAGTGCTGCCAGCAGAGAACGAGGGAGAGGAGGGCTGGCTGGCTGGCTGCAGGAGCGCCGCTGGTGGAGAAAAAGTCCCCTCATTTTTGAAGGACAGTTTTGCTGGATATAGAATTCTTGTTTGGCACTTTTTCTCTTTTAGTATCTTAAATATATTATCCCACTATCTTCTCACCTCCATGGTTTCTGCTGAGAAATCTGCGCATAGTCTTATTGGGCTTCCCTTATATGTGATGAATTGTTTTTCTCTTACTGCTTTCAAGATTCTCTTTTTCTCTTTGACATCTGACATTCTAATTAGTAAATGTCTTGGAGTACATTTATTTGGATCTATTCTATTTGGGTTATGCTGCACTTCTTGGATCTGTAATTTTAAGTCTTTCATAAGAGTTGGGAAATTTTCAGTGATAATTTCCTCCATTAGTTTTTCTCCTTCTTTTCCCTTCTTTTCTCCTTCTGGGACACCCACAACATGTATATTCATGTGCTGCTTATTGTCATTCAATTCCCTGAGTCCCTGCTCATATTTTTCCATTCTTTTCCCTATATTTTCTTTTGTTTGTTGGATTTCAGATGTCCCATCCTCCAGTTCCCTAATCCTATCTTCTGTCTCTTGAAATCTGACATTGTAGGTTTCCATTTTTTTTCATTTCTTCTACTGTTGCCATAAGTCTATGATTTATTTTTTCAGACTTTCGATTTCTTCTTTTTGTTCATTCCTTGCCTTCTTTATATCCTCCCTTAATTCACTGATTTGATTTTTGATGAGGTTTTCCATGTCTGTTTGTATATTCTGAATTAATTGTTTCAATTCCTGTATCTTATTTCAATTGTTGGTTTGTTCCTTGACTGGGCCATTTCTTCAATTTTCATAGTATAATTTGTTATTTTTTGCTGGCGTCTAGGCATTTAATTACCTTAATTAGTTTATTCTGGAGATTGTTTTAACTTTTTTTTCCCTAGGATTTTCTTGCTGGATGACTTTGTTGTCTATCTGTTCTTTGACATTCAGTTCAGCTTATTCTAGTCACTAGCTTAGGTTTTCTTTAATAGATGAGCATTTTTCAGTTCTTGTTTTTTTTGTTTCTTGCCCTGCCTGTATGGTGCCTTTCCCCCACCCCTTAGGAGGGTCTATTTAGGTACTATATGCCCCAGTCAGATTTTCCTAGACTAAACTGGTCTCCTCTCAGGAGGAAAGAGTCACCTGTGTCAGTTTTCCCTGAGGTTGAGACCAGCAGATTAAAAGGCTTTTTTATGAAGTCTCAGGACTTTGCATTTTCCTGTCCTGCCCAGTATGTGGCACTTTTCTGCCTCCAGGTCCCACCAGCATAAGGTGATGTGGCACCTTTAACTTCAGCAGACTCTCCCTGCTGGGAGCGTGGTGGAGACAGAGGAGCAGTTGTAGGCTGGCTTTAATTGCTTCACTTTTCCAGACCCTGGGGTCTGAATTCCTTGAGCCAGGGATTCCACCTGAGCTGGGCCCCACCCCTCTCCTGGGGAAGGCACATGCTCCAAACAAGCTCTCAAGCAAGCTCAATTCTGCCTATGCCTGGGGCAGTGGAGCCTGAGAAGCCTTGCAGCTGTATCCAAAGAGTAATTAATCCGTAGAAACACAGCCATAAAAGAGAAAAAGAAAAATCCTTTTCAGAGCAGGACCCCATTCCTTGGGTTTACCAATCAAGAGCTTAAGTTGATACATTGCTCTATGTATTTCCATGTCCTATGTGCCCCTTCCTTTCGTGCAGGGCCTTGAGCTTTTCAGATTCCAAAAAACCTCTTTTGTTTTTCTTTTTTCTTTTTACGTCAGCCCTGCCCCCTCTGCACCAGGGCAAAAACCAGTGATCTCAGCTTTTACTCCAGGTTCAGCTGAGCTGAGGGCCTATTTTTAGTAGTCAGAATTTGTTAATTAATTCCACAATTGGAGTTTGGTTGCGCTCAGCCCCTGCTGCTGGTAAAATCCCTTTCCTTTCCCCTCTGGGAAGCAGCCTGTGGGGGAGGGGCACCAGCTGCCACAGCTTGGGGAACTCACAGTTCTCGGTGGGCTTGCTGCCAGTCCCACTAGCCCACACTGGGGTATGCTGTGTGTCCACTCACTGCCGTGGCCCCAGCAGTTGTTCTGTACTGTTCCTGGCTATTTAGTAGCTGCTCTGAAGGATGAACCAAATCCCACACCTTGATGAGCCGCCATCTTGGCTCTTCTGCCGAGAAATAATTTTAACTGTATTATTTTTTACATTTACTTTAGTACTTTTTGAGAAAAAACTGTATAAGTTTTGTACACTATGGGAGAATTGATTTTTTTAATCCTTCAAGAATGAATAAAAAAGAGAATGAATACAGGTGAACATCATCATGATAGAAATAGAAAAACAAAAGCCAATCTCAGGAAAGAAAAAAAAACTAAAAGAAAAAATAAATAGGGCGGGCCACGGTGGCTCAGCAGGCAAGAATGCTCGCCTGCCATGCCAGAGGACCTGGGTTCTATTACCAGTGCCTGCCCATGTAAAAGAAAAAAAAAATAGACATGCTGTCATTATAAATAGATATGCTGTCATTATAAAGGAAATTTGTCAAAGAAGAGGGGTAGGACATGTTCTTGTCTAATAGTTTATGACCTTGATTGTAATGTTGAGTATTTAGACCCATGGTATGGGGCCTCCATTTCCTCTGAGTGGTGGGAGGGTGCCTGCAATTGAAGACATCTATGGAGGTCACTATTTATTAAGTGGTGCATCTGGTGCTGTGTGCGGAACCAGGTTTGGGGGATGGTGGCAGGGAAGGGGTTAGCAGACCATTGGGATACTCCAGGCTGGGGGGTGGTGGGTTGAAACTACGGAGCTAGGAATTGGCAGAACCATGTCAAACCCACTCCAAACGCTATCTTCTTTACTGCACACCAATGTCCCTCTCCTGCTGTCCCACACCTTTAGCTTCATTTGTAGACTCATTCATTTATGTTCTCAGCAAACTTTTATTGAGCCCTCATTATGTACCAGATCCTGTGCTGAACCCTGAAGACACAAAGATGCATAGGGCTCCATCACTGTTTCTGAGAAAGTCATACCCAAGACGGAAAGTAACCCAAGGCTGTGGTCTTGAGTGGGTGGCAGACGCTGTTGTCATAGGGGAAGGGAATCTGGGGAGGAGTGCAGAGGGTGATCAGGGAGGCAGCACGAGGCATGAGCCAGTGATTGCAAGACCAAGGCTGGGCAGTGTCCTGGGCAGGGGTGTTAGCAAGTAAAGGCAGGGCAAGTTCCTGGTGATGCATCTTCAGGGTTTTGTTGAAACTATAGTATTGAGCATGTGTAGAGAAATTATGGACAGTGTAAATATTCAGATTTGGTTCAAGGCTGGGGCTAGGATCGAGAGTCAAGATTTTGTTTAAAATGAGGGTTTAGTTAGGGATAAGAGTCAGATCAGGAACACAGACAAATGTCTACTACTTTCTATCTGACATGAGTACACCAAACCTGTCTCCAAGGAAAAACAAGCTTCATGCTGTGTAATTAAACCTTTGGTCTAAAAATGTGGTATCTCAACTTGATCATCAGCATTAGTCAGTAGACTGAAATCCGCATGAATTTGATCTGTTTTCTAAAATTAAATTAAATCCACTTGCAGAAGACAAACATTTGCTACCACCAGTGACAATGATGCTGATAAATAATGGCTCCTGCTGTGTGCCAGGCACGGTGCTCAGTGCTCCACCCAGACCACTTCACTTCATCCTCATAGCACACACCACAAAGGAAGTCATGGCTCAGAGAAGTTAAGTAATTTGTCTAAGGTCACACAGATGGGACTTGGTGAATCCATACCATCAATGGAGCACCCGCTGTGTACCTGATGTTCATGTATGTTATCTCTAGTCCCTACAGAAACTTTGAAAGGTAGGTGGCACATTCCTTAACTTTTCTGTGCCACTGTTTTCTTACCTTCAAGGTGGTGACAGTAATTGTATCTACTTTATGGGAGTCGTTGCAAGAGTTAAATGGATTGACACATGTTTAAGGCTTAGCATAGTGCCTGGTACATAGTAAGCATCCCATAAATGTTAGCTTAATTTCACAATAAGGAAACTGAGGTCCAAATCCCAAAGGGACTCAAACCCAGGTGTCCCTGGCTCGGCTTAGTGGCTTGGAGGTGAAAGGAGGTGTGCCTAGAAAAAGTATAAACCAGTGGGTTAAGAGCTGGGGATTTTTCCAGAAACAGACCCAGGAGTCCTGCTTTACCACTTCCTAGGTGGTGGCCTTGGACAAGATTTCCCCCTTGCTCAGAGGCTCTTGCCTGAACTTCTGTTTCTCAATCTAGTAAAGTACATTTGCATTACGGAAAGATCCATTCAGGTGAGCTTATCAGAAACTGAAGGCGTGTCCAGGCTGTTGCAAAGTAGAAAGCAGGTCTGAGCCTTGACGTGGCTGGTTTCTGTAGGTTTTGTTTTGCTGCGTTTGTTTGGTGCTTCTTCTGTCCATCCAGATTCTACGCGTGCCACACAGCCCTTGTGGGACTGTTCTAAAGGAACGTTCTCTCGCTGGACCCTAAGCTTCTGGTGCCCGGGTCCTTGTCTCATCCTCCCCACTCCTCAGATGAGGAAAGTGGAACTCAGAAAGGAGAATTCCCCCAGGCAGGCAGTGAGGGAGCAGGACTTAGCCCCAGGCTGTTAAAATGGGCACCCGGGCCCATCTCACAGCCCCCGAGCAGACCCACTGGGACTTCACAATCGTTAGCTGACTGAAGCCCCGTGTGGCTGCTCGGGGCTGGCTGGAAGAGCTAAAATGGGGATTTGAACTCAACTTTTGCCCTCAGGAAACACGGCTTATGAGATGAGAGCTTTGGAGGTGCAAAGAATGAAACAAGGACACCAGTGTCTCCTCTACAAAGTAGAAAATGGTAAATGATGCTTTTGGGGGAACTTCGTGGGTCACCCGTGTAAATCTGAGTGAAAGGGCCCTATAGCGCATGTGCAGGCGCCTGCAGCCCAGCCTGAGCCTCCGCTCACAGGCCCCCAGGCCCCAGGCGCCTTCCTTAGCCACCATGTTACACAAGGACAGCAGCTTAGAAAGATCTTCTGCACACAAAGCCCACCCATGTTTCAGTGCAGCATCTCCCTTTGGGTTTTCTGGGCCCCCCAGATGGAGACCTTCCAGTCTCAGTTCACCAGAGAGGGGCCTCCAGCCCCCGAGTTCCCAAGCGCACAGGAGCAGAAGCAGAGTGGCAGCCTCTGGCCCCAGCTTCCGGACCCAGGTCCGATTCTGTCCACCCAGCCGCAGTCAGCAGATGTTGGGAGACCCGTCGGTGAGAGGGACAGGAGCTGGAGGTGGTGGGCTGGAGGGCTGGGGCAGGTGAGGCTGTTGTGGCACAGAAGGAGAGGTCATTCGAGCTCCATGACTTGAGCTTCTCCTGTGTGCCAGGCACCGTTCTAGGCCCTCGATGTGCAGCAGAGAACAACACTGACGAAAGTCCCTGCCCTTGCAATGCTGGCATTCTTAGTTAACAGCTCACACGGTTGGTTAGAAGGTGCTACTTGTGGAGAATATAAAATCTGAGAAAGGGGGAGAAAGTGAGGACAGAGAGAGCTGCAATTTAAAAAGGAGTGACCAGGGACATTCTCAGTGAGAAGGCGACATTGGAGCAAAGACCTGGAGAGGTGAGGACTGAGCCACCTCAATATGTGGGGAAGGGCATTCCAGGCAAAGGGAGCAGAGTGCAAAGGTGCTGAGGTCAGCATGTGACGGTCACAGCCAAGGAATAGTGAGGGGCGCGCTGTGGCTGGAGCAGAATGAGTGAGGGGGAGAGAATGTGATAAGGTCAGAGAGGTAGAAGGGATGTAATGGAAGTGTCCCTCCTAACCCCCCACCACGATCCTCCCCTCATGCCAGTATTTTATGATGGAACATTTCCAACATACAAAAAGGTTGAAAGAATTGTACAGTGCACTCCATGTACCTACTTCCCAGGTTTTATGATGAACATTTTATTATTTTTGCTTTATCACAAATCTATCCATTCCCCCATGACTATAGGTTCATTGATCCATCTTCTTTCCTCGATGCATTTCAAAATAACTTATAAATACCATTCACTTTACAACATCCATACGATTAGAGTCCCAGATTTCATTTTTACCTTTTTAAAGGTAAACTTTTCTTAGAGTGAAATGCGATGATCTTAAATCTGCAATCTGAGTAGTTTTTTATTATGATTTTTAGTTGTGAAAAAATATAAATGACATAAAAGCTATTTTCACCATTTTAAGTGGACAATTCTTATTTTATTTTAATGTGGCTTTAAAAATATTTTTTGTTGTGAAATCTAGCATACATAAAAAAATCAATGTTTCCAAGTACATTTTAACAAGTAGTTACAGAACAGGTTTTAGTGTTTGGTATGAGTTACAGTTTCACAATTTTTCGTTTTTTTCTTCTAGCTGCTCCAAGGCACCGGAGACCAACAGAAATAACAATGTAATGATTCAGCAGTCATGCTCATTTGTTAAATACTATCTTCTTTGTTTCACTCCTTATCTTTAAATAACATATTTACATAAAAGCAATAAATTTCAAAGTACATCACAATAATTTATTGTAGAACAGATTTCAGAGTTTGGTATGGGTCACAATTCCACAATTTTAGGTTTTTATTTCTAGTTGCTCTAAAGTACTGGAAGCTAAAAGAAATATTAGTATAATTATTCAGCACTCATACTCATTTGTTAAACTCGACCTTCTCTGTATAACTCCACCATCACCTTTGATCTTTCTCCTACTCTTTAGTGGTATTTGGCCTATGGCCATTCCAAATTTTTCATGTTGGAAGGGGTTGTCAATAACATGGATAGGGAGTTGGAACTAGCTGATGTTCTAGAGAGGCTGGACCTTCTAGGTTTCAGGATTTATCTAGTCCAGGGAACCATCTGGAAGTTATAGGTTTCTGGAAAGTTACCCTAGTGCATGGAACCTTCAAAGAATCTTATATATTGCCCTATGTGCTCTTTAGGATTGGCTGGAATGGTTTTGGTTGGGGTTTGGCAAGGTATGATAGGTAGCAATGTCTAACTGAAGCATGTGTGAGAATGACCTCCAGAGTAGCCTCTTGACTCTATTTGAACTCTCTCAGCCACTGATACTTTGTTACACTTCTTTTCTCCCTTTTTGTCAGGATGACATTGTTGATCCCACGGTGCCAGGGCCAGGCTCATCCCTTGGAGTCATCTCCGACACTCCCAGGGAGACTTTCACTCCTGGATGTCATGTCCCACCTAGCGGGGAGGGCAATGGTTTCACTTGCAGAGTTGAGCTTAGAGACAGGCCACATCTGAACAACGAAAGAGGTCCTCTGGAGGTGATTCTTAGGAATACTCATAGGTAGGCTAAGCTTCTCTGCTACCTTCATAAACTCCACAAGAGCAAGCCTCAAGATCAAGGACTTGGCCTATTGATTTGGGTGTCCATAATTTTTGGCTCAGTATGTGGGTTTCCCCGGCCGTAAGTTTAATAGTTCTAATTTTTTCTCCCATTCTTCAAGGGACTTTGCCAATACTTTTTGATTATCTGCTTAATATATTCTGGGGTATATCCAGGCTTTTCATTAAGCTATACAGGATTAAAGGCCCTCATTCTTATTCTGAGCTTCCTGTGTTTCAATTGTTAAAATGCTCTATCCAGACAGGTTGAGTTAGACTATGTGCTACAGAAAATTTAGGTGCTGGACATAATAAAACCTTTTTTTTTCTTTGGTCTCAAAGAATAGGTGAAGTTCTAAAATTTAGGTTCTGGATACAATAAAACTTTCTTTGGTCTCAACGAGTAGGTGAGGGTGGGCCATAGTGGCTCAGCAGGCAGAGTTATTGCCTGCTATGCCAGAGACCCGGGTTTGATTCCCAGTACCTGCCCATGCCAAAAACAAACAAACAAACAAAAAACAACAACAAAAAACCGAAAAACAAAAAACAAAGCTATATCAAAGAGTAGGTAAAGTTCTAAAATTACCCCTGTATTCTAAATTACCGTAATCCCAACCCAACCGGCTTCATTCTTATCTCCAAATGCCAGTTTATACATATATAAAACAGCCCCTCAAAATCCAGAAATAACAGCTACCACTTCAGATTAAATATGACTGCTATAAGAGTTTACAATCTAGTCCCCAGTTTTCTTATAAATATTTCCTAAATGAGATCATACAATATTTGCTTTTTTGTTTCTGGCTTATTCCGCCTCACCAAATGCCCCAGAGATCCATTCACATTGTTGTATGCCTCACAACTGTGTTCCTTTTTGTAGCAGCACTGTGTTCAATCACATGTTTACACCATCGTTCGCCAGTCTACTTCTCAGTCAGTGCATCTTTCAGCCACCTTCATCTCTTGGGCCTTATGAATATGTTCAAAGTCAACAGTCCATCGACACTCTCAATTTTAGATAATTCCATTGCTCCTAAGAGAAAGAGAACCAATAAATCTACCTTCACCAAATAGGAAATCTAAACCTCCCTCTAACTCTTGTTATGCACCCCTGGTATTCCTACGCTACTGTTGATGTTTTCCTGTTAAACTTAGTCCATAACATGCAATAACACTTTCCCCCGTACCTCGAAATTATATACTCTTTGTAATAGAGTCATACCTTTGCAGTAGTTCATGCAAGAGCTCATTTAAATTTGTAGTGTTAATTGGTAGGAGACATGAGTCCATACAACCCCTAGGTGGACAATTCTTTAACATTAGGTATATTGACAATACTGTCTAATTTTCACCACTATTTCCAGAGCATTTTCATTATCCCAAACCAAAACTCATACTCATGTAGCAATAAAACCCCATTCCCTCCTCCTTCCATTCTGCTTTCTAGCTCTATAAATTTGTTTATTCTAACTATTTCAATGTAAAATAAATCATAGATACTTATCTTTCTGTCTGGCTTATTGCACCAAATATGATCCTTCAAGATTCATCAATGTTGTGTATGTATCAGCTCTTCACTTCTTTTTATGGCTGAATAATATTCCATTGAATATATATATATATACCACATTTTGTTTATACATTCATCTGTTGGGTCACTTCTTCTTTTTGGCTGTTGTGAGTAATGCTACTATAAATGTTGGTGTACAAATATTTGTCTGAGTCCCTGCTCTCAGTTTTTTGGGTATATACCTAGGAATGGAATTGTAGAACATATAATAATTCTATGTTTAACTTTCTGAGAAACCATCAAACTATTTTCCACAGTGACTGCACAGTTTTACATTCCCACCAATAATGGACAAGTGTTTTTACTTCTCCACATCCTTGTCAACAGTTGCTATTTTCAAATTTTTTAATAATAGCCATTCTATTGGTGTGAAGTGGTATCTCATTATAGTTATATTTCTCTAACGGCTAATGATATTAAGCATATTTTCATATATTTGTTGGCCATTTAAGAATCATCTTTGGAGAAATATCGATTCAAATCCTTGGCTAGTTTTTTATTGAGTGTTGTCTTTTGTCTTTGCTGTTGAGTTGTAGGAGTCCTTTATCAATTCTGGATATTAGGCCGTTATCAGATATATGGTTTCCAAATATTTTTTTTCCCATTCTGTAGTTTGTTTTTTTACTCCCTTTAATCCATAAAAGCTGTTAATTTGATGAATATATTTTATTTATTTATTTTGTTGTTGTTTGTGCTTTTGGTATAAAAACTTAAAAACCATTGCTACTTCAGGTCCTAAAGACATTTCCCTATGTTTTGTTAAAGAAAAAAAAAATTTTTTTTATTAGCTAGATTGTGGCTTTATAGAATACTCATGCATAAAATACAGGATTCTTATACACCACCCCACCACCAACAGCTTGCATTGGTCTGGGATATTTATTGGAATTGATGGTAGCACTTTTTAAAAATAATTGTACAGTTTTTTAGACAGTAGTAGCCAGCATTTATTGAGAAATTCTCTTTTCTAGGCCCCATGTGAAGCAATTTACATGAATTACCTCATTTAAAGCACCCAGCACAGGGCACACAGGTGTTTCAGTGGTAGAATGCTCACCTGCCATGCAGGAGGCCCAGGTTCAATTCCTGATCCATGCACCGCCCCCCCCAGAAAAAAAACAAACTAAAAAGTCACACACACCCAAGACACAAGCCTTTGAAATAGATCTTGTTTAATTGTTTTTTAATGAGGGAAGTTGTAAATTTACAGACGAATCATGTAAAAAAAAAATGTTCCCATATACCCCCATTATTGAAACTTTGCATTAGTGTGGTGCCTTTGTTAAAAATGATGAAAGATTATTGAAGTAGTACTATTAGCTACAGGTCATAGTTTACATTAGATGTATTTTTTCCCTTTTTACCACACTGTTATCAGCACCTTGTATTAGTGTCATACATTTGCTATAATTCATAAAGGAACATTCTTACAATTGTACTATTAACTATTGTCCATTGTCTACAACAGAATTCACTGTGTTATACGGACCTATATTTCATTTCTTAATTTTTTATTCTAGTAGCATATATGACTTAAGGTTTTCCCCTTTAACTACATTTATATAATTTAATGCTGTTAAATACACTCACAATAATGTGCTATTATCACCACCATCCATTAACAAAACTTTACAATCAACCCAAATAGAAATTCTGAATGAATTAAGCCTGAACTCCCCATTCTCTGCCCCCATTCCATCCCATGGTAACCTAAATTCTAAATTCTAACTCTGTGAGTTTGCTTAATCTAATTAGTTCATATCAGTGAGATCATACAATATTTGAACTTTTGTGTCTGGCTTATTTCACTCAGCATAATGTCCTCAAGGTTCATTCTGTTGTCACAATGCATCAGGATTTCATTACTTTTTATGGCTGAGTAATATTCCATTGTGAGTATAGACCACTTTTTGTTTATCCATTTATCAGTTGGTGGACGCTTGGGTTGCTTTCATCTTTTGACATTTATGAATAAGGTCACTAATGAACATTGGTGTGCAAATATCTGTTTGAGTCCCTGCTTTTAGATCTTCTGGGTATATGCCAAGTAGCAGAATTGTGGAATCATAAGGCAACTCTATACTTAGCTTTCTGAGGAGCAGTTAGACTGTCTTCCACATTGGCTGAACCATGTTACATCCCCACCAGCAGTGAATAAATGTTCCTATTTCTCCACATCCTCTTCAACACTTGTGGTTTCCTATTTGTTTAATAGTGGCCATTCTTGTAGGTGTGAGATGATATCTCATTGTGTTTTTTATTTGCATTTTCCTAATAGCTAATGAAACTAGGCATTGTATTGTGCTTTTTAGCCATTTGTATTTCCCTCTTTGGAAAAATGTCTTCAAATTTTTTGCCCATTTTTAATTGGGTTGTCTTTTTATTGTTGAGTTGTAGGATTTCTTTAGATATTCTGGATATTAAACTCTTATTGGATATGTGGTTTCTAAATATTTTTGCCAGTTGAGCAGGTTGTCTTTTCATTTTTATGACAAAGTGCTTTAATGTACAGAAGTTTTTAATTTTGAGGAGGTCCCATTTATCACTTTTTTTTCATTGTTTGTACTTTGGGTATAAAGTCTAAAAAACCATTGCCCAACACAGGATCCTGAAGATGCTTTCCTACATTTTCTTCTAGAAGTTTTATAGTCCTCATTCTTATATTTAGGTCTTTGACCCATTTTGAGTTAATTTTTGCATAAGGTGTGAGATAGGGCCCCTCTTTCATTCTTTCGCATATATCTGTCCACTTCTCCCAGAACCATTTGTTAAAGAGACTATCCTTTTCCAATTGAGTGGACTAGGCAGTTTGTCAAAAGTGAATTGGCCTTAGATGTGAGGATTTGTTTCTGAGTTCTCAATTCAATTCTGTTGATCAATATATCTATCTTTATGCCAGTACCATGCTGTTTTGACCACTGTTGCTTTGTAATATGCTGTAAAGTTAGGAAGGGTGAGTCCTCTAAATTTGTTCTTCTTTTCTAAGATGTTTTTGGTTATTTAGGACCCCTTTCCCTTCCAAATGAATTTGGCAATTGGCCTTTCCATTTCTACAAGTAGGTTTTGTTGGAATTTTGTTTGGGATTGTGTTGAATCTGTAATTCATTTTGGTTGGAATTGACATCTTAAAGATATTTAGTCTTCCAATCCATGAACACAGAATGTCCTTCCATTTATTTAGGTCTTTGATATCTTTTAGTAAGATTTTATAGTTTTTTTTTGTGTGTGTGTGTACAACTGCTTTACTTCCTAGATATTTACTTCTTTTATTTGCTAAAATATCAGTGTACAGAAACACTACTGGTTTTCATGTGTTGACCTTATACCCTGCCACTTTGCTGAATTCAACTATTAGCTCTAGTAGCTTTGTTGTAAAATTTTGGGGACTTTCTCTATATAAATAGAATCATGTCAGGAGGCCTTTTATTTCTTTTTCTTGCCGAACTGCTCTGTCTAAAACTTCCAGTACAATGTTGAGTAACAGTGTTGACAGTGGGCATCCTTGTCTTGTTCCAGATCTTAGAGGAAAAGCTTTCAGTCTTTCACTGTTGAGTATGATGTTAGCTGTGGGCTTTTCATAGATGCCTGTTATCATGTTCAGGAAGTTTCCTTCCATTCCTATTTTTCTAGGTGTTTTTTATGAAGAGAGGATGCTGGATTTTGTGAAAAGCCTTTCTGCATCAGTTGAGATGATCGTGTGTTTTTTCCCCTCCATGTGTTAATGTATCACATTAACTGATATTCTTATGTTGAATGACCTTTGCATACCTGGAGCAAAATTCACTTGATTGTGGTGAATAATGTGCTTTTAATGTGCTGCTGGATTCAATGTGCAGGTATTTTGTTGAGGATTTTTGCATCTATATTCATAAGGGATATTGTTCTTTAGTTTTCTTTTCTTGTGGTACTGGCTTTGGTATGGGGGTGATTTATTTTTATTTTTGTTGTGATCAACAAACATTCTTGACATGGTTACAATCAATGGCTTACAATATCATCACATAATTGTGTATTCATCACCATGGTCATTTTTTTTGAACATTTGCATCTCTCTAGCAAAAGAAATAAAAAAAGAAAAAGAAGAAACTCATGCATATCATACTCCTTACCCCTCCCTCTCATTGACCACTAGTATTTCAATCTACTCAATTTATTTTAATCTTTGTTCCCCATAGTATTTGTTTATTTTTTATCCATATTTTTTACTGATCTGTTGGTATGGGAGTGATGTTGACCTCATAGAATGAATTAAGTAGTATTCTCTCCTCTTCAATTTTTGGAAGAGTTTGAGCAGAACTGGAGTTAATGCTTCTTGGAATGCTTGGTAGAATTCCCCTGTGAAGACCTTGGGAGGTTTTGATGACTGATTCAATCTCTTGATTAACTGGCTTCTTGAAGTCTTCTATTTCTTCTAGAGTCAATGTAAATTGTAAATGTTGAAATTTGTTCATTAAATCTAGGTTGTCTTATTTGTTGGCATGCAGTTTATAGTATTCTCTTATGATTCTTTTTGTTTCAGTGGGGTCAGTAGTAATGTCCCCCCTCTCATCTCTGACATTATTTATTTACAACTTCTCTCCTTTTTTCTTTGTCATTCTAGCTAAGGGTTTGTCAATTTAATTGATCTTCTCAAGAACCACCTTTTGGTTTTGTTACTTTTTCTATTTTTTTTTCATTTGTTTTTTTTCCATGAACAAGCACACATATTTAGACAATGGAAACATAGTTTATTTTCCATTTCATCTTACGGGACTCTTGAAAAAAAGTGACAATTGATTGAAGAAGGGTATGTGCCATTGAGAGTAGAGGGCGTGCTATACTCTTTTTTTTTGGGGGGGGTGCATGGGCCAGAAATTGAACCTGGGTCTCCCACATAGCAGGCGAGCCACTGAATCACCTGTGCACTCAGTATGCCACACTCTTTTTTTTTATCGACAAGTCTTCACACACATACAGTCCGTACATGGTGAGTCAATGGCTCACAGTATCATCACATAGTTGTATATTCATCACTATGCTGGTTTGAAAATATATGTGTCCCCTAGAAAAGCCATGTTGTATTCTAAATCCCATATCACAAAGGCAGAATAATCCCTATTCAATACTGTATGTTTGAAACTGTAATCAGATCATCTCCCTGGAGATGTGATTTAATCAACAGTGGTTGTAAAGCTGGATTAGGTGGCAACATGTTTCCACCCATTTGGGTGGTCTTGATAAGTTTCTGGAGTCCTATAAAAGAGGAAATATTTTGGAGAATGAACTATTCAGAGACAGCAGAGCAGAATGACATAGCCACAAGAAGCAGAGTCCATCAGCCAGCGACCTTTGGAGATGAAGAAGAAAAATGCCTCCCAGAGAGCTTCATGAAACAGGAAGCCAGGAGAAGAGGCTAGCAGATGATGCCATGTTCGCCATGTGCCCTTCCAAATGAGAGAGGAACCCTGACCGTGTTCACCATGTGCCTTTCCAGATGAGAGAGAAACTCTGACTGTGTTTGCCATGTGCCTTCTCACTTGAGAGAGAAACCCTGAAATTCATCGGTCTTCTTGAACCAAGGTTTCTTTCCCTGGATGCCTTTGATTGGACATTTCTATAGACTTGTTTCAATTGGGACATTTTCTCGGCCTTAGAACTATAAACTAGCAACTTATTAAATTCCCCTTTTTAAAAGCCATTTGGTTTCTGGTATATTGCATTCCGGCAGCTAGCAAACTAGAACAATCACCATGATCATTTTTAGGACATTTCTATCACTCCAGAAAAAGAAATAAAAAGAAAAAAGAAAAAACTCATACATACCATACACTTTACCCCTCCCTCTCACTGACCACTAGTATTTCCATCTACCCAATTTATTTTACCCCTTATCCCCCCATTATTTATTTATTTTTTAAATCCATATATATATATATATATATATATTTAACTCATCTATCCATACCCTAGACAAAAGGAGCATCAGACACAAGGTTTTCACAATCACACAGTCACATTGTAAAAGCTATATCATTATACAATCATCTTCAAGAAACAAGGCTACTGGAACATAGCTCCACAGTTTTAGGTACTTCCCTCCAGCCATTCCAATACACCATAAACTAAAAAGGGGATATCTATATTATGCATAAGACCAACTTCCATGATAACCTCTTGACTCTGAAATCTCTTAGCCACTGCAACTTTATTATCTCTCATTTCTCTCTTCCCCTTTTTGGTCAAGAAACCTTTTTTTTTTTTTTTTTTTTTTTTTAAGAAGCCTTTTTTAATATCATGATGCCAGGTCCTGGCTCACCCTGAGTTTTGTCCCATATTGATTAGGAAGATTTACACCCCTTGGGAGTCATGTCCCACGTAGTGGAGGAGGGCAGTGAGTTCACCTGCTTAGAGAGAGAGGCCACATGTGATCAACAGAAGAGGTTCTCAGGGGATGACTCTTAGGAATAATTATAAATAAGCTTAGTCTATCCTTTGCAGGAATAAGTTTCACAGAAATGAACCCGAAGTTTTAGGGCTCAGCCTATTGATTTGGTTGTTCCCACTGCTTGCAGGAATATCAGAAATGGGGAAGTTGAATATTCCCTCCTTCCTCCTCAGTCCCCCAAGGGGACTTTGCAAACACCTCTCCATTCTCTGCCCAAATCACTCTGGGATACATCAGAGCATCACGCCAACCTGGATAGACCAAAAAGATCTCATGCCCTATTCAAGATTCCATGTGCTCATTGTGTTCAGCTAGGGCATGAGATCCTGTTTGACCATACAAATCAAACAGGTAATGCACTACCCCAAATAAAATTTTGCACCAAACAAACATCTCTCCCTTTGGTTTTACACAGAAGCTGAAGCTTCGAAATATGGATGATACCATCCTTTACCCCCTATTCCAATCCACCCTAGTCCCATCCCGATCAGCCTCATTCATATCTCTAGTCAAAGACCAATCCCTTTTTCAATCTTTCAAACAGTTCCTGTACGGGACAGTGCTGACCCTCATTGCCTCAGGCCAGCATGCCATACTCTTGACTCTCCTTGTAATTCAACCTTCTCGCAGGTTCACCATTCACGTGATGGTTCTAGGAATGGTTTAAAAACAGCAACGCAGGAAGCCTGACCAGATATCTTAACATAATGATCCCACACTCAATGCTAGGTTTATCTGCCCCCCACCTTTTTCTTCTCCTTTGCTGCCTCCTCATTTCTAGGATAAAGTCCTGTTCATAGGTGGCAGGAAAAAAAAAATGGGTGAAACTAATTAGCATATTGTACAGAATAGAAAAATAGTATCTTAAGCTGTTTTAGGAGAAACACCAAAAGGGACAGTTGGTAAATTACTGATTCCTTTGTTGACAATGCGATATCTCTGTGGAAAACACATTTTAAACAAGAATTTCCCCTGCAATGAAAACATGAATTGTCAATTTTTGATTCCTTTATAATATTTGTTGATATCTCTCCTCAATGTATCCATCACTGGAGTTAACTTGATGCTATTGAAGCTTTGTTGAAATCCATCATTCAGGGATAAGGCTTATTAACTCATCCTTATTTTGTTTATTTCAAAAGGATCCTCACTAGTAAAGACATTTACCTTTAAGACATTTCACACTGTAGTTTAGGTCTTTGACAAGATGGCAAGGTTTTTCACTAAGTTGAAACTTACTTTTTATTTCTTGTGCTCCTGGAGCTTGGTAGAGCAGATTTACTGCGTTACTGTATCAAACTGATTTCTGGTCCAGGCATGAAATATTAATTGTGTAACTGTGGTTTGTAATGATGTAACTGTGGTTCCAAGGAGTTTCAGGGAGATTTTTACCAGCTTGACAGCATTTGTATTGATAAAAGACATGAGTTCCTCTCATATACCAGTTTCTGGATTCTCTTTAAAAGCTGTTATCTTCATATCTCCTTCATCTTGTTCATCATTGCCAATCTAGTCTTTAGTCTTTTATTGTCAATAATGAGAAGCCAATGATATGTTATATCACTTATAAATTGCTCATAACTTTTTTCTTTTTTAAAAATTTGGCTCCTCTATTTCCCCAAGGTTCTGCAAGTTCTGGTTGCTAACTTTGATTTCATTTATTATTATCTGGGTATGCCTTCCCTGAGAGATTTTTGTTCACTGGACTGTTTGGAATTTCACATAATTGCACTTGAATTTCTACCTATTGGGATATTGTCCTGTCTTCTAGTCTATGTATTCTTAGTAATGGGGTTCCATTGTACTCTGTAGAACATTTTTTCCCTATAGTTTATGACACTCCATGTCCAACATCTGAACTTCATTATGTCCTTCTCAAAGGAAGGACTTTTTCTTCCACCACTCCATTTCCAGAATCAAGCACATTGCAACATTGCACTTTTTTGTCAGACAACACACAGTTATGTGTTTTTTTTTCAAATTGTGAACAATGCCGCCATAAATACCATTGTGCAAATGCCTATTCATGTCCCTGCTTTCAGTTCTCCCAAGTATATATCTAATGATGGGGTAGGAGGATCATGTGGTAACCCCATCCGTAGCCTCTTGTGGAACCACCACACTGCCGTCCAGATGGGCTGCACCTTTCCACTTCCCTACCAACAGCGAATAGGTGCGTCTCTCTCCACATTTACACCTGCACTTGCATCCATCTGTTTATTTTTTAACTTGTTCTTTTATTGTTAAATATAACATACATACAAAGAAAAGAAAGAAAAAGCAATGATTTTCAAAGTACATTTCAACAAGTAGATAGAGAACAGATTTCAGAGTTTGTTATGGGTTACCATTTCTGGAGGCTAGGAAAAATATGTTTTTTTCTTTGCAGTTGCATTTTAAAATCAAATGGGTTGAGAGAATGAATACGTATCCACTTCATTTTTCAGTAAAATTATTTCCAAGAGCCTTGGAAGGTTAAGGAGTTAAATTTGCTGTGTTACAATGCTACTTAGACAAACTATGTGCTAGACAGAAGGCCAATATTCAAACAAAATTGATGCATTTAGATAGTTGAAAAATTTACCTTAACCTTTAGTTAAAAAAACAGCAACAACACAATTTTATTCATACAGCACATAATCCATCCAAAATGAACAATCAGTGGCTTTTGGTATAATCACATAGTTAAGCATTCAACACCACGATCAATATGAGAACATTCTCATTTCTCTGAAAAAAAAAAAATCCCGTACCCCTTATGCCCCCTATTATGGATATTTAGCTTGGTATAAGGCCTTTGTTATAACTGATGAAAGAAAATTACAATGTTACTGTTACCTATAGTTCTTAGTTTGCATCAGTTGTATTTTTCCCGTATACCACCTTATTATCACATCTTGTGACAGTGATTTGCACTTGCTCTAGTACATGTAAGTACCTTCTTATATTTGTACAACTAACCACTCTCATCATCCACTATAGGTTTCTCGATGTTATACAGACCCATTTTTAAAAACTTTTTTTTATTGTATGGTATAACATATACACAAAGCAAAGAAATGAAAAAGCAATAGTTTCAAAGCACTCTTCAACAGGTAGTTACAGGACAGATCCCAGAGTTTGTCATGGGCTACCATATGATCCTCTCATATTTTTCTTTCTAGCTGCTCCAGCATATAGGAGGCTAGAAGGCTTAAAATTTTTTTTGTCATAACAATTGACTTTTTTCCTTCCTTTTTTTGTGTGAAAAATAACATATATACAAAAAAGCTATAAATTTCAAAGCACAGCACCGCAATTAGTTGTAGAACTTATTTCAGAGTTTGGTATGGGTTATAATTACACAATTTTAGGTTTTTACTTCTAGCTACTCTAAGATACTGGAGACTAAAAGAGATATCAATTTAGTGATTCAGCATTCATATTCATTTGTTAAATTCTATCTTCTCTGTATAACTCCACCATCACCTTTGATCTTTCCATCCCTCTCTTTAGGGGTGTTTGGGCTATGGCAATTCTAAATTTTTCATATCGGAAGTATCTGTCACTAATATGGGGTAGGGAGATAGAACTATCTGATGTTCTGGAGAGGCTGGGCTAAGTTTCAGGACTCATCTGGACCAGGGACCCATCTGGAGGTTGTAGGTTTCTGGAAAGTTACTCCAGTGCATGGAACCCTTGTGGAATCTTATATATTGCCCTAGGTGTGGGCAGGCTACGATAGGTAGCAAGGTCTAATTGAGCCTTGCGTAGAAGCAACCTCCAGGGTAGCCTCTCGACTCTATTTGAACTCTGCCACTGATACTTTATTAGTTACACTTCTTTCCCTCCTTTTGTTCAGGATGGAATTGTTGATCTCATGGTGCAGACCCATGTTTTATCTTCAGCTTTCCTTCTAGTGACATACACGACCTAGCCTTCCCCTTTCAACCACATTCACATTCAGTACTGCTAGTTACACTTACAGTATTGTGCTACCATCACATAGTATTTTATGCTATCCATTTCCAAACATTTGTAATCAAGCTTACTAAACATTCTTTACAGATTAATCATCATCTGAGCATTCTCTGCCTTCTTTCTTTCTCTTGGTAACCTATACTCTAGATTTTAACTCCCAGAATTTGCTCATTATAATTAATTCATATTAGTGAGACCACACAATATTTGTTCTTTTGTGGCTGGCTTATTTCACTCAATATAATGTCCCCAAGGTTCATCCACATAGTTGCATGCATTATGACTTCATTCCTTCTTACAGCTACATAATATTTCATCATATGTATATACCACAGTTTGTCCACTCATCCATTGATGGACACAGGCTGTTTCTATCTCTTGGCGATTGTGAATTATGCTACTATAAACATCACTGTGCAAATGTCTATTCACGTCCCTGCTTTCAGTTCTTCAGAGTATATAGCTAGCAATGGGATTGCCAGATTGTATGGCAGAACTATACCCGGCTTCCTGAGGAATCATCAAACTGCTTCCAGAGCATCTATACCATTCTACATTCATGATTTATTTATTTCTATTCTAATCTTCATTATTTCTTTCCTTCTCTGGGATTATTTTGCTTTTCTTTTTCTAGTTCCTCTGGGTGTGCAATTAAGTCTTTGGTTTTAGTTCTTCTTCTTCTTTCTTTTTTTGGGGAGGGTGTGTGTTCTGGGAATCCAACCCAGGTCTCCCGCATGAAAGGCGAGCATTCTACCAGTGAACCACCTGTTAGCTCTTCTTTTTAATGTAAGCATTTAGGGCTATACATTTCCCTTTCATCACTGCCTTTGCTGCATCCCGTAAGTTTTGATATGTTGTGTTTTTGTTTTAATTTGACCCAAGATATTTACTAATTTCCCTTGAAATTTCTTCTTTGACCCATTGATTATTTGTGTGTTTATTTGTTGATTTTCCAGTCCTCTGCCTGTTATTGATTCCCAGCTTCATTTTATTATGGTCAGAAAAGGTGATTTGTATAATTTCAATATTTTAAAATTTATTGGGACTTATTTCGTGACCCACCTAGTCATCTTTCCTGGAGAAGGATCCACATGCACTTGAGACGAGCGTATATCTCTGCTGTTTTGGGGTGCAATGCTCTGTGTATATTTGTTAGGTCTGGTTCATTTATCATATCTAAGTTCTCTGTTTCCTTGTTGATCTTATGTCTAGATGTTCTTTCTATTGTTGTGAATGGTGGTTTGAAGTCTCCAACTATTATTGTAGAGATGTCTACTTCTCCTTTCAGTTTTTCCAGTGTTTGCTTCATATATTTGGAGGTACCGTGGTTAGGGGCATAAATATTTATGACTGTTTTTTCTTCTTGGTGGGTTGCCCCTTTTATTAATATATAATTTCCTTCTTCGTTTTTTATAACAGCTTTTGACTTAAAGTCTATCTTGTCCAATATCAGTACAACTACCCCAGCTCTTTTTAGGTTAATATTTGTATGGAGTATCTTTTTCAACCTATTTGTGTGTTTGAAACTAAGGTGAATCTCTTGCAAATAACTTATAGCTGGATCATGTTTTTTTTAAAAATGCATTTTGCTAATCGGTATCTTTTGACTGGGGAGTTTAATCCATTAATATTCGGTATTATTACTACAAAGGTAGTACTTGCTTCAGCCATGTTGTCCTTTGTTTTTTGTATGTCATATCTTTTTTTCCCTCTCTCTTCCTTTATTGCAACCTACTTTTCTGTGTAGTTGATCTTTTGTGATGGGTCTGACTTATTGCATTCTCATTTCTCTTTCTGTATATTTCTAAAATACTTTTTTGTTGTTACCCTGGGGTTTATTTTACCAAACTACATCTATAACCTACTAATTTGAAAAGATACCAACTTAGCTTCAATAGCATACATATTCTCTGCTTTCATATATCTTTATTTCCCCTCTTTATGTTGTTTTTGTCCCACTTTACATTTTGCAGGTCCATTATCAGGAAATATGCTTTTTTTCTTGTTCCATTATATTCTGACTTTCATAGGAATTAAAGAATAAAGTTGTATATTGATAATACAGTACTACTGGGTTTTGCATTTGCCCTTTTAGTTACCCTTCCTGATAATTTTCATTTCTAAGCCACTCTGTCCTGTCTTTTCCTTTTAACCTGCAGAAGTCCCTTTAATAATTCTTGTAGGGCAAGTCTTTTGTTGATGAACTCTCTTAAGTTTCTGTCCATCTGTGAATATTTTAAACACGTCCTCATTTTTGAAGGTTACTTTTGCTGGATAAAGAATTTTGGGCTGGCAGTTTTTCTCATTCACTACTTCAAATATATCATACCACTGCCTTCTCGTCTCCATGGTTGCTGATGAGAAATTAGCACTTAGTATGTGATGAATTACTTTTCTCTTGCTACTTTCAGAACTCTCTCTTTATTTTTGGCATTTGGTATTCTGATTAGTATGTGTCTCAGAATAGTCTATTAGGATTTATTCTTTTTGGAGTAGATTGAGCTTCTTGGACATGTATATTTATGTCTTTAAAAAGGGTTGGGAAATTTTTGGCCATTATTTCCTCAATTATTCTTTCTGCTCTTTTTCCCTTTTCTTCTCCTTCTGGGACACCCATGACGTGTATGTTTGTGTGCTTCATGTTGTCACTCAAATCTGCTCCATTTTTTCTATTACTTTCTCTATCTGTTCTTCTGACTCTATAATTTCAAATGTCCTGTCTTTGAGTTGACTGATTCTCTTTTCTGCCTGTTCAAATCTGTTATTGTATGCCTCTAGTGTGTTTTAAATCTCTACTATTGTACCTTTCATCCCCACAGTCCCCATAACTTCTGTTCTGCTTTTTATATTTTCAAATTCTTCATTATGCTCACACATTGTCTGCTTTTTAAAGACTTTTTTATTGTATAATATAACATATACACAAAGCAAAGAAATAAAAAAGCAATAGTTTTCAAAGCACTCTTCAACAGGTAGTTACAGGACAGATCCCAGAGTTTGTCATGGGCTACCATACGATTCTCTCAGATTTTTCCTTCTAGCTGCTCCAGAATCTAGGGGGCTAGAGGGCTTAAATATTTTTTATCATCGCAATAGACCTTTTTTCCTTCTTTTTTTGTGAAAAATAACATATATACAAAAAGCTATAAATTTCAAGCACAGCACCACAATTAGTTGTAGAATATATTTCGGAGTTTGACATGGGCTACAATTTCACAATTTTAGATTTTTAATTCTAGCTGCTCTAAAATACTAGCGACTAAAGGAGATATCAATTTAATGATTCAGTATTCATATTCATTTGTTAAATACTATCTTCTCTGTATAACTCCACCATCACCTTTGATCTTTCCATCCCTCTCTTTAGGGGTGTTTGGGTTATGGCAATTCTAAATTTTTCATATTGGAAGGGTCTGTTACTAATATGGGTAGGGAGATGGAACTATCTGATGTTCTGGAGGGATGGAATTGTTGATCCCACAGTGCCAGGTCTGGATTCATGCCTGGGAGTCATCTCCCATGTTGCCAGGGGGACTTTCACCCATGGATGTCATATCCTATGTAAGGGGAGAGCAATGATTTCACTTGCAGAGATGGGCTTAGAGAGAGTGATGCCACATCTGAGCAACAAAAGAGGCCCTTCAAAAGTAACTCTTAAGCATGCCTGTCAGTAGTCTTGCTTCTCTGGTACCTACATAAGCTTCACAAGAGTAAGCATCATGATCAAGGACATGGCTTATTGGTTTGGGTGTCCCTAAAGTTTGACACAGTGTCAGGGATTCCCCAATGGTAAGGTTTAATAGTTCCATAGTCTTTCTCCCATCCCTCAGGGGACTTTGCCAATACTTTCTTTTTTTTTTTTTTTACATGGACAGGCATTGGGAAACAAACCTGGGTCTCTGGCATGGCGGGCGAGAATTCTATTCTGCTGAGCCACAATTGCACCACCTGCCAATATTTTTTAATTATCTGCTTAATATATCTAGGATATATCCAGGCATTAAAATAGTCTACACAGGATTGAAAGACCTCTTTCTTATTCTGTGCTCCTTGTATTTCAGTTATTCAAATGAGCTATACAGACAGGTTGAATTAGATTTTGCACTACAGAAAATTTCAGTTCCAGACCAAATAAACCTTTCTTCTACTGATCTCTAAGAGTATGTGTGGTTCTAAAATATAGACACTGTCTTCCTTACCCCTATGTTCTGAATTACTTTAACCCCAACCTGTTCAGTTTCATTCTTATTTCTAAATATCAGGTTATATATACAAAATAGCCTCTCAAAATCCAGAAATAATAATCACCATTCCGGACGTAATGTGTCTGCTCTAAAAGCTTACGATCTATGCCCCTGTTATCTTAAAAGGACTTTCTAAAGGCGACCATACCATTCTTGTTCTTTTGTTTCTGGCTTATTTTGTCTCACCAAATGTCCCACATGTTCATTCACATCGTTGCATGCCTCACGACTTTGTTCCTTTTTGTAGCAGCACAACCTTCATTCATAAGTATACACCATCATTCACCAATCTACTTCTCCGTCAGTGCATCCTTCAGCCGCTTGTATACATTGGGCATCATGTAGAGGGCCCAAAGTCCACAGTTCACCAACATTCTCAATTTTAGATAATTTCATTGTTTCAAAGAGAAAGAAAACCAATAAACACACCCTCGCCAAATAGGAGATCTAAACCTCCTCTTAACTCTTGTCCCTCCCCCCATTATTTACTCTGCTGTTGCTGTGGTAGTGCTGATGGTTTCCTTTTGAACATAACTCATAGCATGCAATAGCAGTTTTCCCCTTGAATCCTGGATTTAAACGCTCTTTATACAAGAATTATATCTTTGAAGTAATTCTTAAAAGAACTCATTCATATTTCTAGTGTGAGTCAGTGGGACACGTAGGTCTATACAACCCCTTTTAATCTTGTTCATCTTCAATATGGTAATATTACTTCTAGACCCACTAGAGAATCACCTTCGCTCCTATCTATTCCCTTACATTTGTGTTCAACCTCATTCGCTAATGGTTCACCCATCTCTAGCTTCTATGTATCTCTAAGGCCCCTGTATTCTGTATTATTAGTCTATGATTATACCTTTATGCTGGTCATAAAAGTGAAATCATGCAGTATCTATCCTTTTGTGTCAGGCTAATCACACTCAGCATTATGTCTTCAAGGTTCATCCGTCTGCCATGTGCTTCAGAATGTCATTTTGTCTTACCGCTGCATAATATTCCATTGTATGTGTATAGCACATTTTGTTGATCCACTCATCTGTTGATGGGCATTTGGTTTGTTTCCATCTTTTGACGATTGTGAATAATGCTGCTATGAACATCGGCATGCAAATGTCTGTTTGTGTCATTGCTTTCTGCTCTTATGGGTATATACCAAGTAGTGCTATTGCTGGGTCATCAGACAACTCGATATTTAGTTTCCTCAGGAACCACGAAACAGTCTTCCACAGTGGCTGCAGCATTATACATTCCCACCAGCAGTGTGTAAGTGTCTAAGTTTCTCCACATCCTCTCCAACATTTATAGTTTCCTGTTCGTTTAATAGCAGCTGTTCATATAGGTGTGAGGTGGGACCTCATTGTAGTCTTGATCTGCATTTCCCTTATAGCCATTGAAAATGAATATCTCTTCATGTGCTTTTGAGTCATTTGTATTTGCTCTTCAGAAAAATGCCTATTCATATTTTAGCCCATTCTATAATTGGGTTGTTTGTTCTTTTGTTGCGGAGTTGTATGATTTCTGTGTATATACAGGAAATCAAACCTTTGTCTGATATGTGATTTCCAAATATTTTCTCCCATTGAGTTGGCTGCCTCTTCACTTTTTTTTTTATTAATTAAAAAAAAATTAACTAACACAACATTTAGAAAGCATTCCATTCTACGTATGCAATCAGTAATTCTTAATATCATCACATAGATGTATGATCATCATTTCTTAGTACATTTGCATCGATTTAGAAAAAGAAATAGCAAGACAACCGAAAAAGAAATAAAATGATAATATAGAGAAAAAATAAAAATAAAAAATACAAAAAATATATATAAAAAACAAAACAAACAAACAAACAAAAAACTATAGCTCAGATGCAGCTTCATTCAGTGTTTTAACATAATTACATTACAATTAGGTAGTATTGTGCTGTCCATTTTTGAGTTTTTGTATCCAGTCCTGTTGCACAGTGTGTATCCCTTCAGCTTCAATTACCCATTATCTTACCCTATTTCTAACTCCTGATGGTCTCTGTTACCATGACGTATTCCAAGTTTATTCTCGAATGTCGGTTCACATCAGTGGAACCATACAGTATTTGTCCTTTAGTTTTTGGCTAGTCTCACTCAGCATAATGTTCTCTAGGTCCATCCATGTTATTACATGCTTCACAAGTTTATTCTGTCTTAAAGCTGCATAATATTCCATCGTATGTATATACCACAGTTTGTTTAGCCACTTGTCTGTTGATGGACATTTTGGCTGTTTCCATCTCTTTGCAATTGTAAATAACGCTGCTATAAACATTGGTGTGCAAATGTCCGTTTGTGTCTTTGCCCTTAAGTCCTTTGAGTAGATACCTAGCAATGGTATTGCTGGGTCATATGGCAATTCTATATTCAGTTTTTTGAGGAACCGCCAAACTGCCTTCCACAGTGGTTGCATCATTTGACATTCCCACCAACAGTGGATAAGTGTACCTCTTTCTCCGCATCCTCTCCAGCACTTGTCATTTTTTGTTTTGTTGATAATGGCCATTCTGGTGGGTGTGAGATGATATCTCATTGTGGTTTTGATTTGCATTTCTCTAATGGCCAGGGACATTGAGCATCTCTTCATGTGCCTTTTGGCCATTTGTATTTCCTCTTCTGAGAGGTGTCTGTTCAAGTCTTTTTCCCATTTTGTAATTGGGTTGGCTGTCTTTTTGTTGTTGAGATGAGCAATCTCTTTATAAATTCTGGATACTAGACCTTTATCTGATATGTCGTTTCCAAATATTCTCTCCCATTGTGTAGGCTGCCTTTCTACTTTCTTGATGAAGTTCTTTGATGCACAAAAGTGTTTAATTTTGAGGAGCTCCCATTTATTTATTTATTTCTTCAGTGCTCTTGCTTTAGGTTTAAGGTTCATAAAACCACCTCCAATTGTAAGTTTCATAAGATATCTCCCTACATTTTCCTCTAACTGTTTTATGGTCTTAGACCTAATGTTTAGATCTTTGATCCATTTTGAGTTAACTTTTGTATAGGGTGTGAGATACGGGTCCTCTTTCATTCTTTTGCATATGGATATCCAGTTCACCAGGCACCATTTATTGAAGAGACTGTTCTGTCCCAGGTGAATTGGCTTGACTGCCTTATCAAAGATCAAATGTCCATAGATGAGAGGGTCTATATCTGAGCACTCTACTCAATTCCATTGGTCGATATATCTATCTTTATGCCAATACCATGCTGTTTTGACCACTGTGGCTTCATAATATGCCTTAAAGTCCAGCAGCGTGAGACCTCCAGCTTTGTTTTTTTTCCTCAAGATACTTTTAGCAATTCGGGGCACCCTGCCCTTCCAGATAAATTTGCTTATTGGTTTTTCTAATTCTGAAAAATAAGTTGTTGGGATTTTGATTGGTATTGCATTGAATCTGTAAATCAATTTAGGTAGGCTTGACATCTTAACTATATTTAGTCTTCCAATCCATGAACATGGTATGCCCTTCCATCTATTTAGGTCTTCTGTGATTTCTTTTAACAGTTTCTTGTAGTTTTCTTTGTATAGGTCTTTTGTCTCTTTAGTTAAATTTATTCCTAAGTACTTTATTCTTTTAGTTGCAATTGTAAATGGAATTCGTTTCTTGATTTCCACCTCAGATTGTTCATTGCTAGTGTATAGAAACGCTACAGATTTTTGAATGTTGATCTTGTAACCTGCCACTTTGCTGTACTCATTTATTAGCTCTAGTAGTTTTGTTGTGGATTTTTCCGGGTTTTCGATGTATAGTATCATATCATCTGCAAACAGTGATAGTTTTACCTCTTCCTTTCCAATTTTGATGCCTTGTGTTTCTTTTTCTTGTCTAATTGCTCTGGCTAGAACCTCCAACACGATGTTGAATAATAGTGATGATAATGGACATCCTTGTCTTGTTCCTGATCTTAGGGGGAAAGTTTTCAATTTTTCCCCATTGAGGATGCTATCATTTTAAGGAAGTTCCCTTGTATTCCTATCCTTTGAAGTGTTTTCAACAGGAAAGGATGTTGAATCTTGTCAAATGCCTTCTCTGCATCAATTGAGATGATCATGTAATTTTTCTGCTTCGATTTGTTGATATGGTGTATTACATTAATTGATTTTCTTATGTTGAACCATCCTTGCATACCTGGGATGAATCCTACTTGGTCATGATGTATAATTCTTTTAATGTGTTGCTGGATTCGATTTGCTAGAATTTTGTTGAGGATTTTTGCATCTATATTCACTAGAGAGATTGGTCTGTAGTTTTCTTTTTTTGTAATATCTTTGCCTGGTTTTGGTATGAGGGTGATGTTGGCTTCATAGAATGAATTAGGTAGCTTTCCCTTCACTTCGATTTTTTTGAAGAGTTTGAGGAGAGTTGGTACTAATTCTTTCTGGAATGTTTGGTAGAATTCACATGTGAAGCCGTCTGGTCCTGGATTTTTCTTTTTGGGAAGTTTTGAATGACTAATTCAATTTCTTTACTTGTGATTGGTTTGTTGAGGTCATCTATTTCTTCTTGAGTCAAAGTTGGTTGTTCATGCCTTTCTAGGAACTTGTCCATTTCATCTACATTGTTGTATTTATTAGCGTAAAGTTGTTCATAGTATCCTGTTATTACCTCTTTTATTTCTGTGAGGTCAGTGGTTATGTCTCCTCTTCCATTTCTGATCTTAATTATTTGTGTCCTCTCTCTTCTTCTTTTTGTCAATCTTGCTAAGGGCCTATCAATCTTGTTGATTTTCTCATAGAACCAACTTCTGGTCTTACTGGTTTTCTCTATTGTTTTCATGTTTTCAATTTCATTTATTTCTGCTCTAATCTTTGTTATTTCTTTCCTTTTGCTTGCTTTGGGATTAGTTTGCTGTTCTTTCTCCAGTTCTTCCAAGTGGACAGTTAATTCCCGAATTTTTGCCCTTTCTTCTTTTTTGATATAGGCATTAGGGCAATAAATTTTCCTCTTAGCACTGCCTTTGCTGCGTCCCATAAGTTTTGATATGTTGTGTTTTCATTTTCATTCGCCTCGAGATATTTACTGATTTCTCTTGTAATTTCTTCCTTGACCCACTGGTTGTTTAAGAGTGTGTTGTTGAGCCTCCACGTATTTGTGAATTTTCTGGCACTCTGCCTATTATTGATTTCCAACTTCATTTCTTTATGATCTGAGAAAGTGTTGTGTATGATTTCAATCTTTTTAAATTTGTTGAGACTTGCTTTGTGACCCAGCATATGGTCTATCTTTGAGTATGATCCATGAGCATTTGAGAAAAAGATGTATCCTGCTGTTGTGGGGTGTAATGTCCTATAAATGTCTGTTAAGTCTAGCTCATTTATTGTAATATTCAAATTCTCTGTTTCTTTATTGATCCTCTGTCTAGATGTTCTGTCCATTGATGAGAGTGGCGAATTGAAGTCTTCAACTATTATGGTAGATGTGTCTATTTCCCTTTTCAGTGATTGCAGTGTATTCCTCATGTATTTTGGGGCATTCTGATTCAGTGCGTAAATATTTATGATTGTTATGTCTTCTTGTTTAATTGTTCCTTTTATTAGTAGATAGTATCCTTCTTTGTCTCTTTTAACTGTTTTACATCTGAAGTCTAATTTGTTGGATATTAGTATAGCCACTCCTGCTCTTTTCTGGTTGTTATTTGCATGAAATATCTTTTCCCAACCTTTCACTTTCAACCTATGTTTATCTTTGTGTCTAAGATGTGTTTCCTGTAGACAGCATATAGAAGGATCCTGTTTTTTAATCCATTCTGCCAGTCTATGTCTTTTGATTGGGGAATTCAGTCCATTAACATTTAGTGTTATTACTGTTTGGGTAATACTTTCCTCTACCATTTTGCCTTTTGCATTATATATATCATATCTGATTTTCCTTCTTTCTACACTCATCTCCATACCTCTCTTATGTCTTTTTGTATTTGACTCTAGTGCTCCCTTTAGTATTTCTTGCAGAGCTGGTCTCTTGGTCACAAATTCTCTCAGTGACTTTTTGTCTGAGAATGTTTTAATTTCTCCCTCATTTTTGAAGGACAATTTTGCTGGATATAGAAGTCTTGGTTGGCAGTTTTTTTCTTTTAGTAATTTAAATATATCATCCCACTGTCTTCTAGCTTCCCTGGTTTCTGCTGAGAAATCTACACATAGTCTTATTGGGTTTCCCTTGTATGTGATGGATTGTTTTTCTCTTGCTGCTTTCAAGATCCTCTCTTTCTCTTTGACCTCTGACATTCTAACTAGTAAGTGTCTTGGAGAACGCCTATTTGGGTCTAATCTCTTTGGGGTGCGCTGCACTTCTTGGATCTGTAATTTTAGGTCTTTCATAAGAGTTGGGAAATTTTCGGTGATAATTTCTTCCATTAGTTTTTCTCCTCCTTTTCCCTTCTCTTCTCCTTTTGGGACACCCACAACACGTATATTTGTGCGCTTCATATTATCATTCAATTCCCTGAGCCCCTGCTCAAATTTTTCCATTCTTTTCCCTATACTTTCTGTTTCTTTTGGGATTTCAGATGTTCCATCCTCCAGTTCACTAATTCTAGCCTCTGTCTCTTTAAATCTACCATTGTAGGTTTCTATTGTTTTTTTCATCTCTTCTACTGTATCTTTCATTCGCATAAGTTCTGTGATTTCTTTTTTCAGACTTTCCATTTCTTCTTTTTGTTCATCCCATGCCTTCTTCATGTCCTCCCTCAATTTATTGATTTGGTTTTTGAAGAGGTTTTCCATTTCTGTTTGTGTATTAAGAATTAGTTGTCTCAGCTCCTGTATCTCATTTGAACTATTGGTGTGTTCCTTTGACTGGGCCATATTTTCAATTTTCCTGGTGTGATTTGTTATTTTTTGCTGGCGTCTGGGCATTTAATCAGATTTCCCTGAGTGTGGGACCCAGCAGGTTGAAAGATTTCCTGTGAAGTCTCTGGGCTCTGTTTTTCTTATCCTGCCCTGTATGTGGTGCTTGTCTGTCTGCGGGTCCCACTAACAAAAGATGTTGTGGCTCCTTTAACTTTGGAAGACTCTCGCTGCTGGGTGTGTGATGGAGACAGAGGAAAGGTTGTAGGTTGGTTTTAATGACTTCAAATTGTGAAGTCCTGGGATCTGAATTCCTTGAGAGAGGGATTCCACCTGAGTTGCATTTCACCCCTCCCGCAGGGAAGGTTCAGGTGGTAGAGAGCCCTGAAAGCTGCCTGTTTCTGCGTTCGGGGCAGTTGCAACCTGTGTAATCCCAGCACTGAGCCCAGAGGCAACCAAAGCTCCATAGAAACAGCCTCAGTAGGCTCTGTTTCGCCCCCTTTCCTCTTTTTCAGTTAGCCCAATCGGTGACTTCCGCCTTGATCAGTTTCGCCTGAGCTGAGGGCCTATTTTTAGTAGTCAGAAGTTGTTCATTAATGCCACTATTGGTGTTAGGTTTGGCTCAGTCTCTACTACTGTTGGAGACTCTTTCCTTTCCCTCCAGGAAGTCGTCTGTGGGGGAGGGGCACAGGCCGCCGCGGCTTGGGGAACCGCCGATCCGAGGCTCCCAGCTGGCCCGGGAAGCCGCGTGTTTGGGAGGGGCTGCAGTTGCCGGCCGCCGCGGCTTGGGGAACCGCCGATCCGAGGCTCCCAGCCTGCCCAGGAAGCTGCGTGTGTGGAAGGGGCTCCGGTCGCCGGCCGCCGCGGCTTGGGAAACCACTGATCCGAGGCTCCCAGCCAGCTCAGGAAGCCGCGTGTGGGGGAGGGGCGCTGGCCGCCACGGCTTGGGGAACCGCCGATCCGAAGCTCCCAGCCGGCCCGGGAAGGAGGGAGGGAGGGGCTCCGGCCGCCAGCCGCTGCGGCCTGGGAAAGCGTGTGCCTCTCAGGGACCTCACCGCAGCGGAGTCTCTTAGCCGGTCCAGCCATTCCAGAATGGGGTACACTGTGTGTCTGGTCTCTGTCGTGGCTCTGGGAGCTGTTCTGTACTGTTTCTAGTTCTTTAGTAGTTGTTCTGGAGGAGGAACTAAGATGCGCGCTCCTTACTAAGCCGCCATCTTCTCCAGAAGTCTCCTCTTCACCTTTTTGACAAAGTCTTTCAAAATGCAGAAGCATTAGATTTTGAGAAGTTCCTATTTATCTTTTTTTTCTTTTGTTGCTTGTGTTTTGGGTGTAATGTTGGTCTTGAAGATGTTTCCTTACATTTTCTTCTAGAAGCTTTATGGTGTTAGTTCTTATATTTAGGTGTTTGATCCACATTGAGTTAATTTTTGTTCAGGGTGTAAGATAGGGGTCCTCTTTCATTCTTTTGACTATTGATTTCCAGTTCTTCCATGCCCAATTATTGAAAAGACTATTTTGTCCCACTTCAGAGGATTTAGGGGCCTTGTCAAAAATCAGTTGACTAGATTTGGTGGTCTATTTCTGCACTCTCGATCGATTCCATTGATCAATCCTTTATTTTGTGCCAATACCATGCTGTTTTGACCACTGTGGCTTTATAATAGATTTTAAAGTCAGGGAGTGTTAATCGTCCCACTTCATTCTTTTTTAGGATGCTTTTGGCTATTCAGGGTCTCTTTCCCTTCCAGATGAATTTGGTAATTAGCTTTTCCAAATCTTCAAAGTAGGTTGTTGGAATTTTGATTGGTACTGCTTTGAATCTGTAGATCAATTTGGGAAGAATTGACATCTTAACTATATTTAGGCTTCCTATCCATGAGGAGGGAATGTCTTTCCACCTATTTAGATCTCCTTTGATTTCTTTTGGCAATGTTATGTAGTTTTCTGTATACAAAGTTTAGCAAATGTTATGTAGTTTTCTATTTATGTTCCTAGTTAAGTTCATTCCTAAGTACTCGATTATTTTAGTTACTATTTTGAATGGAATTTTTCCCTTAACTGACTCCTCAGCTAGGTCATTGCTTGTGTATAGAAATGTTACATTAATTTTATATCTCACCACCTTGCTGAATTTGGTTATTGGCTCAAATAACCCTGCTGTAGATTTCTTAGGATCTTCCAAGTATAGTATCATATCATCTGCAAATAATGAGAGTTTTGCTCCTTCCTTTCCAATTTGAATGTCTTTTATTTCTTTGTCCTGCCTCATTGCTCTAGCTAAAATTTCTAGCACAATGTTGAATAATAGTGGTGACAGTGGGCATCCTTGTCTTTTTCCTGATCTTAGGGGGAAAGCTTTCAGTCTCTCTCCATTGAGTACGGTGCTGGTTATTGGTTTTTCATATATTCCCTTTATCATATTGAGATAGTTACCTTTGATTCCAATTTTTTTTGAGTGTTTTTCTCAGGAAAGGATGCTGAATTTTGTTGAATGCTTTTTCAGCATCAATCAAGATGATTATGTGATTTTTTTCCCTTTTGATTTATTAATATGCTGTATCACATTGATTTTCTTGTGTTGAGCCATCCTTGCATTCCTGGTATAAACCTTACTTGGTCACAGTGTATTATTCTTTTAATGTGTTGTTGGATTTGATTTGCTAATATTTTATTGAGAATTTTTGCATCTATGTTCATTAGGGAAATTGGCCTGTAGTTTCCTTTCTTATAGCATTTTTACCCGGTTTTGGTATTAAAATGAAATTAGCTTCATATAACAAGTTAGGTAGAGTTTCTTTTTACTCAGTTTTTTGGAAAAGTTTGAGCAGGATTGGTGTTAGTTCTTTTTGGAATGTTTGATAAAATTCCCCTGTGAAGCCATCTGGCCCTGGACTTTTCTTTGGAAGAAGATTTTTGATGACTGATTGAATCTCTTTACTTGCGATTGGTTTGTTGAGACCTTCTATTATCTTCCTGAGTCAATGTCTTGTTTATGTGTCTCCAGGAATTTGTCCGTTTCATCTCAGTTGTCTAGTTTGTTGGCGTATAGTTCATAGCATTCTCTTATGATTTCTTTTATTTCTTCAGGGTCTGTGGTAATGCACCACTGCTCATTTCTGATTTTGTTTATTTGCATCATCTCTCTTTTTTTCCTTGTGAGTCTTGCTATTGGTCCATCAATTTTATTGATTTTCTCAAAGAACCAACTTTTGGTTTTATTGATTTTTTTCTATTGTTCTTTTGTTCTCCCATTTATTTATATCTGCTTTAGTCTTTGTTATTTCTCTTTTTCTATTTGCTTTGGGGTTGGCTTGTGTTCTTTCTCAAGTTCCTCAAGGTGTGCTATTAAGTCCTCAATTTTTGCCCTTTCTTGTTTTTTAATATAGGCATTTAGGGTAATACATTTCCCTCTCAGCACAGCCTTTGCTGCATCCCATAAGTTCTGATAAATTGTGTTCTCAAATTTCATTCATCTCCAGATAGCTACTAATTTCTCTAGCAATTTCTTCTTTGACACACTGGTTGTTAAAGAGTGTGTTATTTGAACTCCATATATTTGTGAATGTTCTTTTTCTTTGGTGGTTATTGAGATCAGCTTCATCCCATTGTGATTAGAGAAAGTGCTTTGAATAATTTTAATGTTTTTAAATTTATAAAGACCTCTGTTGTGCCACAGTTTATGATCTATCCTGTGTAATGTTCCAAGAGTACTAGAGAAGAATGTATATCCTTGTGCTTTTGGGGTCCAATGACCTATATATGTCTGTTAGGTCTAATTCATTGATCAAGTTATTTAACTTCTCTATTTCCTTGTTGATCTTCCCTGGTTGTTCTATCTATAGAGGAGAAGGCTGTACTGAAGTCTCCTACTATTATTGTTGAAACATCTATAGCTCCCTTCAGTTTTGCCAATGTCTGCCTCACGTACTTTGGAGCTCCTTGATTGGGGGTAAATATTTATGATTGTTATATCATCTTGGTGAATTTACCCCTTAATTAGAATATTGTATAGTGTCCTTCTTTGTCTCTTATGATATCTTTACATTTAAAGTGTATTTTGTCTAATATTAGCATAGCTACTCTTGCTGTCTTTTGTTTACAACTTACATGGAAAATCTTTTTCCATCCTTTCACTTTCAATCTATTTGTATTCTTGTGTCTAAGATGAGTCTCTTGTAAGCTGCATATAGCTGGATTATGTTTCTTAAGCTGTTCTGCCAATCTATATCCTTTCATTCATAAATTTTGTCCATTAACATTCAAAGTTATTACTGAAAATGCATTTCTTGATTCCACCATCTTGTTTTTATTTTATATGTCAGATTTATATATTCTTTTACCTCTTTCTTTTTTTATTCATTGTATTACCCTTAGTGAAACCCTTCAATTCTATGCCCTCCTCCAGACCTCCCTCTTCTGTCTTTTTTTTCCAGCCATCAGAACTCCTTTTAGTATTTCTTGTGGGGCCAATGTCTTGTTGACAAATTCCTACAGGATTTCTTTGTTTGTGAAAACTTTATTCTCTCCCTCAGTTTTTAAGGACAATTTGTTTGGGTACAGAATTCTTGGCTGGAAGCCTTTCTCTTTCAGAATCTTGAATATATTATACCACTGTCTTCTCACCTCCAGGGTGCTAGTTGAGTAGTCTGAACTCAGTCTTATTTGGTTTCCCTTGTATGTAGTAGATTGTTTTTCTCTAGCCACTTTCAGGATTTTCTGTTTCTCTTCAACATTTGACAGAATGATTAGTATGTGTCTTGAGGAAGGCCTATTTGGGTTTATTCTATTTGGAGTTCATTGGGTCTCTGATTTGTATATTTATCCTTTATAAGGTTTGGGAAGTTTTCCCCCATTAAATCGTCAACTATTTTTCCTAACCCTTTACTCCTCTCTTCTGCTTCTGGGTCACCAGTGACTCTTATAGTTGTGTGCTTCATTTTGTCTATCATTTCCCTGAGATCCAATTCGATTTTTCTATCTTTTTTGCCATTTGCCATTTTGCGTCTTCAAAGTCAGTTATCCTGTCCTCTGTATCACTTATTCTTTCTTCTATCTCTTCAAATCTGGTGTTGTGTGCCTCTAGTATTTTTTTTTCTTCTTTGCATTGGCAGGCACCAGGAATCGAAGTCGGGTCTCTGGCATGGCAGGCAAGAATTCTGCCTGCTGAGCCACCGTGCCTGCCCTCTAGTATGTTTTTTATTTTGTCAACAGAGTCTTTAATCTCCGTGATACTTGCTGTTTTTCCATTTATTCTTTCAATCTCTTCTCTATGCTCTTTTACTGTCTTCTTGATCTCCTTTATGTCATTTGCTATCCCACTTATTTTATTAAGTAGAGTTTTATGATCATCTTTGATTAATTGCTCCAACATCTGTGTCTCCTCTGGTGTTTTAATTTGGTCATTGGGCAGGGCTATGTCTCTCTGCATCGTGATATACTTAGTGACATTCTGCTGTCTTCATGGCACGTAAATATCTTGATTGATTTACTTTGGGAGTTGATTTCTTTCTTTAGTATAAGGCCTTGTGTTTTTGGGATGGATGTACAGCAGGGAGGAGGATACAGGGTAAGGCACTCAGTGTGGTGATTTTGGGGGGGGCATGTATAGGCACAGGTTGGGGATATTATGCTGATGCTTGTGAACCTGGCACCCAGATGCCAGGGAGGATGTAGCTGTGCGAGTGCACCAGTCTGGGGGGCATAACCCTGTGTGCGCTGGTCTAAGGCACAGGGTCCCTTGTGCACATGCATAGAGCTGTGACAGCAGGTAGGCATTACACCTTCATGGATTGGGGGCAGATGTGACCTGGTTGTGCATCTCAGCACTTTCTCAGAGCTGGGAAATGTGGCTGAGGGCTGTGCACATGTGCAGTTCTAGGACTGCTGTAAAGTGTGGTTCCCAGAGCTGAATGACTGACTGATTGGGGACCCCTGCACATGTGTGGGCCTACAAGTGCCATAAACTGATGTGCAGAGCTTGTGTGTGTGTATGTGTGTGTGGGGGTGAGGCTGTGCAACTCTATGGCAGGGAGGCAGGGGTGGCCTGGGCATGGAGGTTAGTGCCCGCAGCCTTTATGTTCTGGCAACAGCCTGCAGGGAACAGGGTGGGGGAGGTAGTGTTCAGGAGGGGTGCAGGTGAGGTGGGTTGGGCTGCACTTGGGGTGGAGGTGGGGGGCAGTTATGTGCACTGGGGGCTGGTGGGGTGGGGGTGCCTGGAGCACGGGGAATGGGAGTGCGTGATGGGGTTTGGGTACGTGGGGTGCAGGGTGAGTCGCCAGTCATGGGGCTGCACTGGTGCGACTATTGTGCCCAAGGAACATGGCCTGGCTTACTTCCTAGTCCCCAGCTCCCATCCGTGCACTCCTGCGGGCTCCGTGCCTATGCGCCAGGCTCCAGCTTTCTGCCTTTCAGTACAATGCAGAAGGCTCTCCCAGGTCAGCCGCACTCCCAAATCACCACCTCAGTCGCCCTCCTGTCCCTTCTCTAACTTTTCCATGGTGCAGGGCTAATTTCGAGCTACTCTATTTGGCCATCTTCCTGGAAGTCCACACATTGTCTTCTTAATATTTTTCAGCTCTTTATGCATATTTTCCATCATCTTATTGAGTTGATTAGGAGATTTATTTGAACATGTTTGATTAATTCTGAGTCTCCTCTGATGTTTTAATTTGTTTCCTTGTCTGAGCCATATCTTTTTGTCTCTTAGTATGACTTGTAATTTTTTGCTGATGTCCAGGCATCTCATTATCTTGATGAGTTAACTCTGAAGGTCCATTTTCCCCTCTTGTCTAGGGTTTTATTGTTTATTGTCTTTATGTTAAGATTCTTCTTAGACAGTTGGTCCAACTTATTCTAGACCTTTAGAATAGCCCATGTTTGACCAGATTTTCTCAACTATTTTTCTTTTGATTCTTGCCCTGGATATGTAGTACAACTTTTAAAATTGTATTTTTTTGTGCAATTCTTTCAGCTCCAAGAGAATGTGCTTCCTTTCCTCTATTCCTTCTCTGGGAATATTGATCTGTTTGTTTCTGTGCAGAGTTTTCTCCCCAGTTCCTACGATTTGTTGAAATTCTCTCCATCATTCAGTGCCCTGTTTTCCTTACACTTTTCGGTTCTGGGATCCTCCTGTCTTACAGCAGTTCAATTTATATCCCCCCTTTTATTCCTCTGTGTGAGGCTTCTCTGCCTCTAGTTTCTTCCCCTTTAGGGTATCCCACCCCAGAGAACCAGATGGGGTCAGCCCGGAAAGGTGTGATACCAAAGATTTGTCCTTGGCAATTGGAGGGATGGAGATTCCATCACTGATATGGGGAAGACGGAGGGAGAATCAAGTTTGGGGAGCACAGGAGTCTAGTGCTGGGCATGTTTATTTTGAAGTACCAATTAGACGTCCATGTGGAGATGTCACCAGGCGGACATATGTTCTGTGTGTGTTTGGGGGGAGAGACAGAGAGAGAGAGAGAGAGAGGAAGACAGAGAGATAAAGTTAGGAATCATGGGCACATCGATAGTAGTGAAAGCCAAGTGCCTGAGATCATTAAGGGAATGAGTGAAGTCAGAGCCCACAGCCACTGCAATGTTAGATGGTCCAGAGAGATGAGGAGGAACCAGCAAGGAACCCGAAAAGGAACAGCTAGGGAGAAAGGAAGAAAACTGGGTGTGTGGGAAGAAGTTAACAACAGTGTCAGACACTGCTGATAGCGTAACGTGTAGCTTAGTGGCCAAGCCAGGATTTTTTTAGAGGGTTTTACATATTTTATTTTTTAAAGTTTTCTAATTTTCCTCAAAATTGGTTAATTAATATCATTAGCCTGGAAGAGGTAACTTTTTTTCATTGCAAAATATAACATAATTACAAAAAAGCAATAAATTTCCAAGTACATTTTTTTTTGTTGCAGGGTGCTTTGAAATTTATTGCTTTGTTGTATATATGTTATTTTTCACAAACAAGTAAAACAAAGTTGATTGTGATGAATGCACAGTATATGATGAAACTGTGAACCATTGATTGCACTCTTTGGATGATTACATGGTATGTGAATATATAAAATATATCAATAAAATTGCATTAAAATGACAAACAATAAATATGAAAAAAGGATACAGGCATTCAGGATAGATCCCAGAATTCTTCATGGGCTTCCATATCCAAGTACATTTTAACAGGTACTTACAGAACAGATTTTAAAGTTTGGTAAGGGTTACAGTTTCACAATTTTTCATTTTTTCTTCTAGCTGTTCCAAGACACTGGAGACCAACAGAAACATCAATATAATGATTCAGCAGTCATACTCATTTGTTAAATACTATCTTCTTTGTTTCACTCCTTCTCGTTAAATAACATTTATTCATAAAAGCAATAAATTTCAAATTACATCACAATAATTCATCATAGAACAGATTTTAGAGTTTGGTGTGGGTTACAATTCCACAATTTTAGGTTTTTATTTCTAGTTGCTCTTAGGTACTGGAGGCTAAAAGAAATATTAGTATAATGATTCAGCACTCATACTCATTTGTTAAACTTGACTTTCTATGTATAACTCCACCATCACATTTTTTAGGGTATTTGGGCTATGGCCATTCTAACTTTTTCATGTTGGAAGGGGCTGTTGATAATATGGGGTAGGGAGATGGAACTAGTTGCTATTCTGGAGGGGCTGGTCCCTCTGCATTTCAGGATTTATCTGGTCCAGGGACCCATCTGGAGGTTGTAGGTTTTGAAAAGTTACCCTAGTGTGTGGAACCTTTGTAGAACATACTACCATAGATATTCTTTAGGATTGGCAGGAACCAAGCCAAGATGCTTTTAAGGGTCAAATGGGCACTGTTTATAATCACACCAGAACAACAGACAAACTGGGGCTTTCCCAGTCAAATCTGCAAGCACTGACACTACTGTTGGGCCAAGTTAGGCAAGCAAGGAAATTGATCACAGTCCCTAGTTCCTTGGAGGTCACCAGTGACACAGACAAGGATAGTTTTTGGGGAGTGGGATGGTGGTGAAATCCTGCTAGAAGTAGGTTTAAGACAGAGTGGTAGAGTCATAGCAGCTTTATTCACAATAGCCAAAAAGTAGTAGCAAACCAAGTGTCCATTAACAGTTGAATGGATAAGCAAAATGTGGTATATCTATATAATGGGATATTATTTAGCTCTTAAAAAGGAATGAAGTTCCAATACATATGGAAGACCCTGGAAGACCTCATGTTGAGTAAAATAAGCCAGGCACAAAATGTCAAATATTATATGAACTTCCTTATATGAAGTAAGTAGAATATGCAAATGTATAGCCAGAAATTAGAATATGGATTACCAGAAGCAGGGTGGGCATGGGGACTGGGGAGTTATTGCTTCATTAATACCAATTTTCTGTTTGGAATAATGGAAAAGTTTGGGTATAGATGGAGTCAAGGGTAGCACAATTTGTGAATGTAATTGACACTACTGAATTGTATACTTGAAAGTGGTTAAAATGGGAAATTCTATGCTGCATACATGTTATCACAATAAAAATGTATCATCTCCCCTCCCCCCCAAAAAAAGAAAAAGTGAGAGACAAAAAGAGACAGAGAGACTCAGAGGAGAGGAATTGAAGAGAGTTAGGAAGTACCTGAAGTGTTTTGCTACAAGGGGGAACAAAAAAAATAGGGTGGTAGCTGGAGGGGACAGTGGGCTCAAGAGGGAGTATTTTGTTTTAAGAAACAACATGTTTGCAAGCTAAAGAGATAGTGAAATTGGTGCGAGATCGATGGGTGTAGATTCCGGTATGGTTGAAGCGTTGTGGGAGATAGGGAGCATGAGGACGTGAGCTGGGAAGAGAGGTGGGTCAGGGAGGGGGAGGGATTGAGGAGGCAGTTATGAGAAAGTGATGATGAAATCTCATGGCAGAGGGAAGGAGGACAAGATCAGTTGGAAAAAGGAGGCCAAGGAACTGACATTGGGAGGATTTATTTGGCTATAGAAATCACCAAGAATTAGTACAGGAATATGCTGGAGGATACTTCTCGGCCTCTTAGCCTCTGATGTTTGCTGGCAATCCCTGGCATTCCTTGGTTTGTAGATGCATCGCTCCAATCTCTGCCTCCATGTCCACAGGGCCTACTTTCTTTTCTCCATCCTCTGTGTGCCTCCGCTCCGTGCCGGTGTCCCTTCTCCCTTTCATATAGGGACACCAGTCATATTGAACCAGGGCCCATCCTACCCAAGCTGGTCTTATTTCAACTAATCACATGTTCAAAACCATTCAAATTTCCAAATAAGGTCACATTTATGGGACTGGAGTTAGAACTTAGCCAGGTCTTTTTTTTTTTTTTTAAATGCAAACTTATTCAGATATATTTACATAGAAACCATCTGAAATATACAACCACCACTGGCTCACGGTATCATCACGTAGTTGTGCATACAGCCCCATGATGAAATTTAGAATACTTTTATTACTCCAGAAAAGAAATAAAAAATTAAAAAAGAAACCCAAATCCTCCCATATCCCTTATACTCCCCTATTATTGACTCACAGTATCGGTGTGGTACATTTGTTACTGTTGATGAAAGAGAATTAAAATGTTAATGTTAGCTACAGTCCATAGTTTGCAATAGGTATGTTTTTATCCCATATACCCCTCTATCATTAACTCCTTGCAACAATGTCATACATTTGCTCTAGTTAATAAAAGAACTTTTTAATATTAGTACAGTTAGTCACAGACATTGTCCACCGCAAGATTCGCTGTGTTATACATTACCGTGTTTTAACTTCCAACTTTCCTTCTGGCGACATGCATGACTCAAACTCCCCCTTTCCACCCCCCCCACACCACCCAGCACTGTTAATCATTCTCCCAATAATGTGCTGCCGTCACCTCTGTCCATCTCCAAATGTTTACGTTTAACCTAGTGAAACATTCTGCATCTATTATGCAACTGTTCACTATTCTTTAGCCTCATTCTGTATCCTGGTAACCTTTATTCTCTATTTTATGTCTACGAATTTACATATTATAATTAATTCACATCAGTGAGATCATACAGTATTGGTCCTCTTGTGTCTGACTTATTTCACTTAACATAATGCCCTCAAGATCCAACCATGTTGTGTGCTTCAGGGCTTCATTCCTTCTTATAGTTGAATATTTCCATTATATATATTTATGACATTTTGTCTATCTATTCCTCTGTTGATGGACACTCGGGTTGTTTCCATCTCTTGGCAATTGTGAATGATGCCGTGATGAACATTGGTGTGCAAATGTCTGTTGGCATTCCTGTTTTCAGATCATCTGGGTATATCCCAAGGAGCAGGAATGCTGGGTGGTAAGGCAACTCTATATTACCTTCCTGAGAAACTGCTAAACCCCTCCACAGCGGCTATACCATTTTACGTTCCCACCAACAGTGTATGTGTCCCTATTTCTCCACATCCTCTTCAACACTTGTAGTTTTTTGTTTAATAGTGGTCATTCTAAAAGGTGTGAAATGATCTCATTGTGGATTTGATTTGCATTTCTCTAATAGCTAGTGAAGCTGAACATCTTTTCATGTGCTTTTTAGCCATCTGTATTTCCTCTTTGGAAAAAGTGTCTATTTATAGACATGTCTTTTGGGGGGGATGCACTTCAACCCATAACAAATAGTATAGTCTGATGAAATGAGATTTAAAATTAAAGTCCTTCTTGGGGAGGTGAGGGGAGAACAATGGTCTGGAAGCATCTACTTGTTTTCCAGTACATTTGCTTCTTCCTTAGTGATTGGACCTCTGATTTGTAGCTGAGTGTATGAACATCTAAAAGGAGCACCATCTCTTCATTTTCCTTGGCATGTGACCGTATGGCTAAATTCTAGTCATTAAGATATAAGTAGAGGGCGGGCCGCGGTGGCTCAGCGGGCAAAGTGCTTGCCTGCCATGCCGGAGGACCTCGGTTCGATTCCCGGCCCCAGCCCATGTAAAAAACAAACAAACAAACAAAATACAATAAAACAAGAAAATGTTTAAAGATGTTTCCCTTTCTTCCTCCCTTCCTTCCTTCCATCCTTCCTTCCTTCTCTCTGTCTTTCCTTCCCTTCCTCCCTCTCTCTTAAAAAAAAAAAAAAAAAAAAAAAAAAAAAAAGATATAAGTAGAAGTAAGCATGCAACTTCTGGGGAGTATTCTTTAAAGGAGGGGTGTGCCCTTCTTTGTATCTTTTTCTTTTCCACAGGCTGGCAAGAGGACCTAATGGCTGGAGCTCTAGCAGCTATTGTGGACCATGAGGTGACCTTGGGAATGGGATCTGCAACATTAGTGCAGCCAGATGGGAGCCTTGATGAGAGGGAGAGGGAGAAGGGGAGGGGGAGGGGGAGGAGGAAGGGGAGAGAGAGAGAGAGAGAGAGAGAGAGAGAGAGAGAGAGAGAGAGAGAGAGAGAGAGAGAGAGAGAGAGAGGGAACAAACCTATTTTTTGTTTGTCACTTTTTTTTGGTGGGGGGAGGTACATGTTGTTTAAGTCACTTCTATTTGGGGATTTTCTGTTACCTTAGTCAAACCTAATCTTAATTGCTGGAAAGCTATGTTTGGGTCATATTGAAGATGACATTTAATTGGTGGGTATTAGGAAACCTTTAAAAATTCTTGAGCAGGGTATGAGCTGGTGAAAGCTGTATACCCAGAGAGGCTGTGAAGGATAAAAAACAAGGAGGAGAGAGAGGGAGTTAGGATTATGGTCAAAGGGTGAGTTAGCATTTAGGTATGCTTAGGGTTTGGATCAATAATGGCATTAAAAGGAATGGGTAAGGAAGTTAGATTTTAGGATGTTTTGAGGCCAATATTAGGCTTAACAAGCAATTCAGGAAATTGATTATGTTTAGAGTCATGGTGGGGTGAGATTCAGAGCTGAAGTTTAAATAGAGTTGGATTTCAAGTCAGAGTAAGATGAGTCTACTGCAGGATTAGGTGCCACAGAGGTGTCAGCCAGACTTAGGCAGGGACATTTAAAGGGGGTCTGGGTCATGCCCGGCCTAGAATTAGGGTTTGATACAATGACTCTAAGTGGGGGATGGGGCATTTGGAAATGCGTGGGTGTTTGGGGTCATTACAACCACTGCAGATTGCTATGGGGTGGTAGGTTGCAGATGTTATGTACCCAAAGAAAAGACCACGTTCTTTTTTTTTTTTTATATGTAAAACAAGAGTTTAATATCCAGAATATATAAAGGACTACTACAACTCAACAACAAAAAAGACAAACAATGCAATCTAAAAATGGGCAGAGAACTTGAATAGTCATTCAAAGAAGATACAGCAATGGCCAATAAACACAAGAACAGACTCCCAGCATCGTTAGACATTAGGGAAATGCAAATCAAAACCACAACGAGATACCACTTTGTTGCTATTTGGATGGCTTCTATTTAAAAAAAAAGAAAAGAAAATAAATTTAGGTGAGGATGCAGAGAAGTAGGAACACTTGCACATTGGTTGGTGGTAACGTAAAATGGTGCAGCAGCTGCGGAAAGCAACATAGCGGTTCCTCGAAAAAGCCACATATAGAATTATCACATGACCCAGCAATTCAACTATATATATATTTTTTTTGGGGGGGGGGGAAGTACATGGGCCAGGAACCTGATCAACCAGATATATTTTTTAAAAAGTGAAAATAGCATCTCAAACAGATACTTGCATAGCAACATTATAGCACTGTTACTCACAATATCCCAAAGATGGAAACAACCCTAGCATCCATCAACAAATGAATGGATAAACAAAATGTGGTACACGTGCACAATGGGATATATGGCCATAAGAAAAATGAAATTATTTGAAATTATGAGACATGCTGCAACATAGACGAACGTTGACAATAATACACTCTGGGAAATAAGCGAGGCACAAAAGGACAAATATTGTATATCACTTCAAGAGATGGTAGAAATAGCACATCCACAGGCATAGAAAGTAGATTTGAGGTTACCAGACAATGGGGGTAGGGGAGGTGGGGAGTGTTTGTTTGGAAAAATAAATAATAAATTTAAATAAAAAGGGTTTTGGAAGAACTTTTAACGATATTGGTAAAATTTTACATAATAATGTTAAAATTCAGAAAAAGCAGAATATGGCATTTTATATAGAATATAATCTAAATGAATAACTGCATAAATATAGATACACTGATTAGGCGCACAAGACCACGTTCTTTTAATCTATTTCTGTGGGTGCAGACCTGCTGTGGGTGGGACCTTTTGATTAGCTTATTTCAATTGAGAGGTGACCCAGCCTATTCAAAGTGGGTCTTAATCTTTTCACTGGAGTCCTTTATGAGGGGATAGAGAAGCTTAGAGGAAGTCAGAACTGGAAACAATGAAACCCAGGAGCAAAGGACTGGCAGACACCATCATGTACCATCCCTTGTGACAGAGGTGTCCTAAATACTGGTGGCCTGTCCTTAGAGTCCAGTATCATCCTGCTAATGCCTCAGCTGGGACATTTTCATGGCTTTAGAGCTGTAAATTATAAGTTAATAAATCCCCATTGTTAAAGCCAGTCCATTTTTGGTATATTGCATTCCAGCAACTTTAGCAAAACGAAACATATGGTGTTTAGGGGGCAGGGGTGAGAAACATTAGCTGTCCTGTAATGTGGGGGACAGGCACGGTGGTCCTGTCCAAAATGCCAGAGCACCCCAGAGAAGTATTGAGGGAAGCAGTACGGAGGAGACAGAAGAAGCAGGTAGTCATGGGCTTGAGTCCCTGGTCTTTCTGCTCTCTTCCCCGGGTGGACATAAGCCCTCAGTCCAGAATGGTGATAGAGACCTTGCCAGACTGTAGCAGATTGGAATGAAGCACAGGGCTGGCCCAAGGAGTGCACATAGGAGGTCTGAGCCAGGTATAAGGTGAATACGGAAGTTCATTTGGGTTTGAATTAATTCAGGGCAGTGGTGCCCAGCCATGGCTGTGTTTTGGAGCCATGCAGGAGGCTGTAAAAATGCAGATGCCTCATCCCAACTTCCAGAAATTTCCAATTCAATTGGCCTGGAGTGGGGTCTGGGCACCGAGAATTTTAAAAGCTCCTCAGGTGATCAAGGTCCTGCAATTCTCATTCTGTAAATTACAACTTTCAGTAAAGCAGTGGTTCTCAAAGTGGGGTACCCGGGCCAGTGGCATCTGCATCCCTCAGGGACATGCAAGAAATGCAAGTTCTCAGCATACCCTCTCGCCTCCTGACTCAGAAACTGTGGGGATGGAGCCCAGGGATCCATGTTTAGGCACAGATTCTGATGCACACCTAAGTTTGAGAGTCATCACAGTATATTGTCTCCAAGAGGACTTCACGAAAAGACACATAAAACTTGACCCTTGTGTAGTTCTCCACGCTTCTCTGTGGAGTGGAGGCCTCACAAGAGCTGTGGATGGAAAGCTCCATGGGGGAGGGTCTTTGTCCAGGCTATTCACAGCTGTATCTCTAGGGGCTGGCACAGGGCCTGGGTTGACTGAACTGAATGCATGCTCTCCGAGAGAGGGCAGGGACTATTTAAACAATGCAGTTGATTTGACCCACCAGTGCCTGCTTCTCTCTTGCCCTGCCGTGGTTCCGAATATCCCACAAAACATGAATCTGGTGTGAGTCTAATGTTTAAAGATAACAGATTTCTGGCCCAAGTGGCCAGAAATGCCAGCCTCTTCATCCCACGCTCAGCAGAAGAGCTGGTGGTTCCTTAGAGTACCAGCCCACGGCATTTATTCAAAGAGTTTGCTGGTCTCCAATGCAGTGTGTGACTATGCTACAGGCAATTTATGAGATGATTATTATTTTATTTTGAAGTATTTCCAAACTGACATACACACTGCAAGAACTCTGGAATAACTGCAAGAACTCTGGAATACCCCCGGCCCACGGTAATTGGCCCCATAATGTTCTTTATAGCAAAAAGATCCAATCCAGTACCACACTTTGCATTGCTTATTATGTCTCTCTGTTTTCTTCAATCTATGAGGAATTGTCAAGGGTAATTTGGCAGTACGCACTTTTCACTTATGGACAATGAATGTGATTTGTGAGCTGCGTCAGAACCCAACCTCCAAGTAAGAAGCCATTCCCCGGATTCATTTCAGCTGAATCCCCACTGCCCAGCTAGAAAGCCAGACAGAGCCCTGTGGATGACCAGTGACAGGAGTTCAGTGCAAACCAGTATAAAAGCTTAAGAGGGAATTGATTGGCTCTATAACTGGAACGTCTGGGAGCACTTTCACCTTCAGGAATGGCTGAACCCAGGGGTCAAAAGATATTCTCAGGTCTCTCTTTCTTAATCCCCCAAGCAGGGCCTGCATGGCTCTTCTCGGGTCCTTTGTCTAGGCCTGGCTTAATCAGGTGCCTTCAAGAGGAAGGGGGACTTTGATTGGCCAGCTCGAGTCATGTACTCATCCTGGGCGGGGCTCTCTTTGATTGACAGGCCCACCCTAGGAGAGAGAGAATAGCTCTAAAAAGGGGAAGAGTGCTTCCCTACTCCCATCAATCCACAAGTAGTCCACGTGGGGAGTTAGTTAGAGCCAGGAATAAGAACTACTAGCTAGCAGTAGTAATAGTTGTAACATTTATCAAGAACTTGCTGCATTCCTTGTAACATTTATGGAGAGCTTGTTATTCTGGACCCAGTTCCAAGCTTTTTTTTATTGTGAAATATAACATATATACAAAAAGCAATACATTTCAAACTACACTGTAACAAGTAGTTATAGAACAGATTTCAGAGTTGGTATGGGGTATAGTTCCACAATTTTAGTTTTTTCTTTCTAGCTGCTCCGAGACACTGGAGACAAAGAAATATCAATATGATGATGCAACAGTCATACTCATTTGTTAAATCCTATTTTTTCTGTTATAACTCCTCCTTCTCCTTCGATCCTTCTCCCACTCTTTAGGGGTATTTGAGCTATGCCCATTCTAACTTTTTCATGTTGGAAAGGACTGATGATAATATGGGATAGCAGGATGGAAATAGTTGATAGTTTTGGAGAGGCTGGCCCCTCTGAGTTTCAGTAACGTTTAATTTGTATTAGTGCGTTTAACACTCACAACAATCTTACGTGGTAGGATTCTGCGCTCATCCCTATTTTACATATGAGGAAACTTCACTTGCCCAGTGCCACACAGGCGGGTTCCACAGCCCACTGCCTCACTCCAGAGCCAGAACGCATGGCCTACGCATGTTCTGCGCAGTAGAACCAGGTCTCCTGTGTCAGGCTGGCGGCCATCGGGTGTCTCAGCCACTGTGGCTCTGAGCCCCGGGGAGGCGCTCACCTCAGTTTATCAAAAGTTTGCCACAGCACAAAGCAGGGAATCCGGACAGGTGAGTCCAGAGCAGTGGTTCTCAACACAACTGCCCATTCAGATCCCTCCTGGAGTTTTACAGTACCCTGTTGCCGCACCAGGATAAGCCCAGGCTTCAATTACCTTTGACTCTCCCCAGGTGAATTCAGTGTTCATCCAAGGGGGGAGGAGGGAGCCACTAGTTTCAGTGGAAATAGCTGTGGGTGAAGATCCATCTGAGTGTAAATAGCTGTGGATTAAGATCCACCTGGGTTTGAATACTGGTTCCATCAGTACAAGCTGTGTGACTTTGTATCAATCACTTAATTTCTCTGAGCCTCAATTTCCTCACCTTTGGAAAAGGTATAACTCCCCCTACTTTACAAAATGGTTGTGTGAGCCGAATGAGAGGATGGCTGTCAGCTGTCCTAGCACAGAGCTGGTACAAAGTTCCATCCTTACTAATAAGGACTAGATGTAATGGTGCAGGTCCGGGAGGCTGGATGAGATCTGGAACCGGGCCCCCCAGGGAGGCACGGCAGCACTGACGACTCAGGATCACTGGAATGGGAATGTTGAATGAACTTTTGGTGCTACTGGGATCCCGCAGGGTGAGGTCTGCTTGGTGCCAGGAGCCAAGACTTTCCCACCTTGGGCTCCCCAAAGAGGAGCCTGAGGCTTCCGAATGAATGGGCCGAATGAATGGGCCGAGCCCGTTCATTGGGATGGGATGAGGTTGGAATGTGAGTGCACTGACTTCGCATTACCACCAGGTGGCGACAGGAACACACCCACTGGGGGAAGACGTGCGCCAGACTGAAGGCAAGAGTGTTTGGGAATAAGACATGTTCTCAAGACTTTTTTTTTGAAGTGCTCTGTTTTTGCTAAGTCTTTGTGCAACAGTCCCGTGATAGGCACCAGAAAATTCCTTCAGGAGTGAAGAAATTGAGCTGGTGCAGCTGGTACCTGGCTGGGCTAGGATTTGAACCCAGGTCACAGAAGGTCAGAGGTCTAAGAACCTTTGGAAATGGTTGCTCCTGGGGCTCCTACTGTCTGATTATAAAGATCACCTGGAGTTCTTGTTTTTGGTGCCAGGCCAGGCACTCAATCAGAATCTGCTGTACAAAGAAGGCTGGGGTCTTCTGTGGTTAACAAAACGCCCTATTTTGGAAACATCTGTCTGTTCCCAAAGAGGAAATGTGACCTGCCCGAGGTCACAGAGTTAATCCCTCCAAGTGCTCTCTGATTCAGAAGCCAGGCCACCCCAGAAAGAAGATGAGAGAACCTGAGCCCAGCCCTGGCAGGTGGTAGCAGCAAGGAATGAGAAGGTAAAGCTGACTTTCTTTATCCTTTAGTGATTTTGTGAACAAATACTGAATGGAATTTGATTAATATTCTCACATACCCCCTTCTATTGTACTAATAATTTATGACTATAGGTTTTTCCCCCCAATAACTTCACCAACTTTGGGTTTTATTATTTTATTTCTTTGTATTTAACAGGTGAGAGATGGTACTTCATTGTTGCTAAAATTTGTATTGAGATTTATTAACTGCGAAGCAGAATGTCTAGAATTTCCCAGCATTTTTGACAAAGAGCCTCAGAATGATTTCCCCCACTCCACGATGTTAATGCCCAATCTACTACATCAAAAGTAAATCAAGGGTAGTGCAAGGATGACTCTGTGGTAGAATTCTCACCTGCCATGCGGGAAACCTGGGTCTGATTCCCAGAGTCTGAAAAGTAAATCAATAAAAGTTCTAGGTCTATTTTTTTTCTTTTCTTTCTTTCTTTTTTTTTTTTTTTTTTGGTATACTGAATGGTGGGGATCATATTTCATTCTTTTTTCCATGTAACTGTCCCCTTATTGCAGCACCATTTGTTGAATTTTATTTTATTTTTTTGGAAGTGCATGGGCTGGGAATCGAACCCCCGTCTCCCACATGGCAGGTGAGAATTCTACCACCAAATTGCCCTTGCATCCCCCTAGGTCTATTTTTGAAGAGGAGAAAATGTCTCCTCTTTGGGCTTTTGCCTTGATTGGTCATGTTCATTCAGTGAAAGCCTTGTTCTCCTCCTCCTTCAAAGAAACTGCAGGGTCTCAAATGGAGGCTCTCAAGGCAGACGGATGGAGTTGTGACCACTTATGTAAAGACTCATGTCCGTTGGAGACTCATGTCATTTCGTGCATCATCCACTGGCCCTCCCAGTGGCTATTATGTGACTCTGAGGTCGCTCCCTTTGTAATAGGACAAAAATAGTCCATGAGAGCCTGGGCACAGATGTCTTCACCCACCAAAAACAGTCCTGTGATTGCCAGTCCAGTTTCTCCTGCATGGCTCCCCTCTTCCTGCTTCTGCCTTGTAGAAAGTGGCCAAGTTGAGCTGAGTGTAGAGGAGGGGAGTTTTATTTGTTGGGAGATGGGAATTGAAACGAGTGGTATGGAGCAGCTTTGGGGTGTGAGGGAAGGAGATAGAGAAAAGGGAGTTTTAATCAGTGTGGATATGGAATATGTATAGTAATTCCTTTAAAGTGCTTTGAGAGAGGCGAGCAAACATGAAATTCCTTTTTAAATACTTCATGGCATGGAGCTGCATTTCTTGAAGCAAATGCTATTCTGAGACTAAATCCCAAAGGGCTGATCTTTATTAGGGTTCTGCCTTGTTAATGAGGACACGGGTGCAGGGCTCTCAAGCCTGCAACACCCTGCTGACTTGATCCCTTGAGTCCTTGCCACCCACTGCCGTGAACACACCTTGGAACCTGTCATCACCCGAAACTGCTCCACCTCTGAAATTGCAGTTCTGACATCCCACTCTCTGACCATAGTTTCCTCTCCCTCCATGTCACCCACTCACCTCGACCACACCTGTCCTTTATTTTTATTTTTTGTGTGAGTGCCCGGGTTGGGAATCGAACCCGGGTCTCCCACACGGCAGGCTGGCAGCATTCACCCGTGCGCCCCACCACGCCTCTCCTCTGACCTCACTGGGACTTAGTCATCCAGCCCAAATCTTCTGTCCCTCTCCCCTTGGAGGAAAATTCATTTTTCCCCATATGGATAATCCACGCGATTCAGCTGAGGCCCTTCCCCATGGCCCAGCTCCTATTTCAGGCCTCTGGCCACAGCAGGTGGTCATGGAGAGGCATGTGACTCCTGGTCTGGTGACAGCAACCCCTAGGACTCCTGCTGAGAATCCAGAGGGGATGTTTTCTTTCTGCTCAAGTGGCTCAATTACAAGGACACAAGCCTGGACTTGCTGTAGGCTGTCCTGAGGTGCGGAGCATGCGGGGAAAATGAGAAAGTTGAGCAAAGAGATAAAGAAAGACAGATTCCTAATCATCTTGTAGAACCCCTAGAACCAGCCATTCCTGAAAACCATGTCAGGATTTTTCAGATATGTAAATCAACATCTGAGCTATGTCAGTCTTGGTTGGTTTGTCACTTGTCCCTGCACTTGGGCTGTGGGCCAGGGTTCCCTAAATCTAGGTTGCTAATAAGATTCATGTGGAAAGAGTTTTTTTTCTTGAAATCTTCATGTCAACTATAGCAAGTACATAAAGTAAAACTCAAATGTGCAAGTTAATGTATTATTATCAAGTGAACTCCCATGTCACCCCATTTAGCTCAAAAAGTAGGACATTCTCAGACTCCAAAATCTGCTGCCTTTCCTGGCACAATCCCCTCTCCTTCTTCAAAGGGAGCCACTACTCTGACTCTTATGGAAATCACTTCCTTGCTTTCCTCCATTATTTTCAACCTAACTATGCATTCTTAAACTGTATGGTTTAATTTTGCCTGTGATGGATTTGTGTAAATGGAATTATTTATTGATTTCAATAAGGCCAAATTTATCAGTCTTTTAATTCAAGGCTTGTTTGATTCATGTAAGGAAATCTTTCACCACCCTAAGGCTTTCATCCTCGATTTCTTCCCCTCTGTTATTTTCCATGAACTTGATGGAATTTGTTTATGGTGTGAGGCAAGGGTCAAGTTTTATTTGTTCTCCATATGAATATTCAATCCTTTATTGAAAAGGCAACTCTTTCTCTGTTCTTTTTTAAATATACTTTTTTATTAGAGAACTTATAGGTTTACAGAAAATTCATGCAGAAAATGTAGCGTTGCCACATACCCCTCCCCCGTTATTAACACCTTGCATTAGTATTACAATCGATGAAAGAATATTATTATAATTGAATGATTAATATAGTCCATAGTTTACACTGTCCTATGGTTTTTAAAAAATGTTATTCCAATAATATACATAATCTAAAATATCCCCTTTTAACTATGTTCAAATATATAATTCAGTGTTATTAATTATGTTCACAGTGTTGTTACCATTATCACGTCTGTTATCCAACTTTTCCATCCCTGTGCTCTTTAGTGTCACATAAATCCCAAATCAAGTATCTATATCCATGTCAGTTTTTGTATTCCTTACCTAGTTCCTCAGTCTATCTATCCTTGCACAAATACCACCCTATCTTAATCACTGTACTTTTATGAGTAGTCTTGACATTCATGACAGTAAGTATTTTAGGAACTTGGTTTTTATTCTTGGTCCTTCCATGTCTCTCTATGTTTAGAATCACATCCACAAACTAACCTAGTCACATTCCACAGAGAACCCTAGGGTTTTTTTTTTTTTTTTTTCTTTTTATGCTGTATGGAGGAGGCATATTTCATTCTTTTTCCATATGAGTGTCCTGTTGTTGCAGCACCATTTGTTGAATTTTTGTTTGTTTTTTCTATCTTTTAGTTTTGGGGAAGTGCATGGGTCGGGAATTGAACCTGGGTCTCGTGCAGTAGAATTCAGGCGAGAATTCTACCACTGAACTACCCTAGGGTTTTGATTTGGGGATTGCATCGAATCTGTAGATCAATGTATTATATGATGTTGAGCTTCTCAATCCTTGAACACAGTACATATGTGTGTACGCGAGATATGAGTGATTACACACACATATCCATTTATTAATTAAAATTTTTTTTACCACGTTTTGTATAAACCTTTTATTAGACTTATTCCTCAGTAATTGACATTTAAAAAAATGCTATTTGGGAAGTGTATTTAAAGCCCTGATTCTTGGGTTCAATCTTTGGAGAGCCTGATTCAGTAATTTTGAGGGGGGCCCATTTATGAATTTTGGAAAAGTGCCTCAGGTGATTGTGATATGCAGCCAGGCTTGAAGACACGGGCCAGACCCCATCCTCCCAGCTTCCCTGGATTTTGCCACTCTCATTTTTTTCAATCCTATGCCATCCACCTCTCCCCAACTTCTGGCCCCCTTCTCATAAGCATATAAATATACTCAAGTCTCACATATTAGAATAAATCTGTCCAATCCCCTTCAGGCCCTGCTGTCTCCTTTATCTCCTGTTCACAGCCATTCTTTTAGAATGGCTTGTTTTTACCTATGATTTTAAATTTTTATACTTGCATACTCCTTAAGATAAATTTGAAAACGTGCATAGCCCTTAACACAGTTTTTTATATATTCGCATACCATATAGCCATCCAAAGGGTACGATCAGTGGTTCACAGTATCATCATATGGCTCTGCATTTGTCATCACAATAGATTTTTGAACATTTTCATTACTCAAAAAAAAAAAATAATAAATTAAAAATGAAAAAGAACACCCCAAGCATCCCATACTCCCCTCCCCCTATTATTTATTTATTTTTTGTCTTTTATTTCTTACTCGTCTGTCCATACACTAGATAAAGGGAGTGTCAATCACAAGGTTTTCACAATCACACGGTCACACCTTAAAAGCTCTATAGTTATTCAGTTGTCTTCAAGAATCAGAGCTATTGGATTACAGTCGAACAGTTTCAGGTATTTCCCTCTAGCTACTCCAACACACCCAAAACTGAAAGGGGATCTCTATATACTGTGTAAGAATAATCTCCAGAATGACTTCTCGGCTCTATTTGAAATCTCTCAGTCACTGAAACTTTATTTTGTTTCATTTCTCTCTTCCCCGTTTTAGTCAAGAAGGCTGTCTCACTCCAACACTGCCAGGGTTAGGCTTGTCCCCTGGAGTTCTGTCCCATGTTGCCAGGGAGATTTCCACCCCTGGGAGTCATGCCCCATGTAGAGGGGAGGGCAGTGAGTTCCCTTGTGGAGTTGGCTGAGAGAGAGGGAGGCCACATCTGAGTAACAAAAGAGGTTCTCTGGGGGTGACTCTTTGGTGTAATCATAAGTAGGCTTAGCTTCTTTGCAGAAAAGGTATGGAAATTTAATATTTTCACCTTTTCCCCTAGTCCCTCAAGGGGACTTTGCAAATATTTTTTATCTGCCCAGATTACTCTGGGATATATCGGGGCATCCCATCAACCTGTACAAACCAACAAGACCTCACTTCCTATCAAGCTTTGATGTAATTATGCTGTTTGAATAAGCTGACCATACAAGTTAGATTAGATAGCCTTCATGAATTTTGTATAATGTATTGATCTATAGATTTGATGCAATCCCTGAATCAAAATGCTAGGGTCTTCTGTGGAATGTGACTAGGTTATTTTGTGGAATGTGACAGGCTGACTCTAAAATATATATGGAAATGGAAGGACTAAGAATAAAAACCATGACTTTACACATTTTTAAACTGACATAAAAACGTCATTATAAATCTTTTTTAAAAATTAAAAAATTAAATTAAATGATTTAATTCCCTAAAAAAAAAAAAGAAGATTTAATTCCTGAAATACTGTGCTGGTTTAAAAGGATGATTGTCCCCTTGAAAAGCCATGTTTTAATCAAAATCCCATTTCATAAAAGTAGAATAATTTCTATTCAATACTGTATGTTTGAAACTGTAATCAGATCATCTCCCTGGATGATGTGATTTAGTCAAGAGTGGTTGTTAAACTGAATTAGGTGATGACATGTCTCCATCAATTTGGGTGGGTCTTGATTGGTTTACTGGAGTCCTATAAAAGAGGAAACATTTTGGAGAGTGAAGGAGATTGAGAGAGAGCAGAGAATGCTGCAACACCATGAAGCAGAGTTCACCAGCCAGAGACCTTTGGAGATGAAGAAGGAAAACGCCTCCCGGGGAGCTTCATGAAACCGGAAGCCAGGAGAGGAGGCAGCAGATGACGCCGTGTTCACCATGTGCCCTTCCAGCTGAGAGAGAAGCCCTGACTGTGTTCGCCATGTGCCTTCTCACTTGAGAGAGAAACCCTGAACTTCATCGGCCTTCTTGAACCAAGATATCTTTCCCTGGATGGATGCCTTAGATTGGACATTTCTATAGATTTGTTTTAATTGGGACAATTTCTCAGCCTTAGAACTGTAAACTAGCAACTTATTAAATTCCCCTTTTTAAAAGCCATTCTGTTTCTGGTATATTGCATTCCAGCAGCTAGCAAACTAGAACAAATACTGTAAATTGTAGACCTTTAAAATAAAACTGTTCTGGAAAGATGGTGGAATAGGATTGGTCAAGTTCACCCCTGCTCCAAGGAACAGCTAGAGAAGTGACAGAAAAATGACCAGAACAAGCGATTTCAGCATGCAAGTGACCGGAGAGGTTTTTACTGCACTACATAGGGAGGGCCTGCGTGAAAAAGATGCAGAATTGAGATGCAGAGAACTGGAGACCGTCCAGCTAGTACAAACAGCCTAACGCGCCCCTTTCCAAGCAGAGGCCCGGAGCCCTCAGGAGCGCCTGGCAGGGAAAGGGAGACTAGGCATAAGTCAAGCCGTGTTCCCTGAACCCGCTGTACCCACACGTGCTGCCCCTCCCCTCGTGACCCCCCCCACTGCACCCCATGCACCCTTTACCCCCCTGCAGGCACTCTACTGTGCATCCATGCCACACGCCTCACAGCCTCCCAGTTCTGCACACCCACACCAGGCCCCCCCACGCCCCCCTACAACTGTGCACCTGAATCAGGCTTTCACGCCTCCCGACAACCTGCTCACTTGCATCCTGCCCCTGTGTACGCATCCATCCGTGGCCTGGCCTTCCCCCAGGAGGTGCTCAGGAGCAATCCATGCCACGTCCCACCCGGTACTGCACACACATATGCCTACCCCTGTGTATCCTGCCCCATGCACACCTGTGGCCCACCACCTGAACCCCGCATATGCCCCTCCTCCCCATTCCAGCCCCCCATGTGCTTCGTACATGCACATACCTTCATCACCCCCCCGCATACTCCTACCCCCATCCCCGTATCTGTAAACAAGCATCCCACCCTGTTGCCCCATGCTCTGCACCCCCCCACAGCCTGAACACCTGTGCCCTGCCCCCACACACATCTGCATCCTGGCCACTCCCATGACCCCCTCCACCTGTGCAAGTGTGCACCTGCTCCCTGCTCCCCCTACCCCCATGCACACCATGCCCCACCCTCCCTGAGTCCTGCCCTCCATGCCCTGATACCTACAACCCTCGCTCTCCATGCGCATACCTGCACCCTGTCTGTGCACCCGCATGGCCCCCTCAATCCACCTCCTGCCATGCCCGACCTCTAAGTCCCCTCTGCTGTGCCCTACCCCTGCACTCCAAGGCCTGCCTGAGCCACACCCTGGCCCCACGGCCCTGTATCATCCACCCACAACCCCACGCCCCACACTCCTGGGCACGAAGGTGGTGCCCCTACCCTGTGTCGAGCCCTGCACCACAACCCGCCGCTGTGCCACCGTGTCCCACTCCACACCCCACATCCCACTGCACACCCCTGATTTCAAATGCACAGAAGAGCAAATGGCAAAAAAAAAAAAAATGGAAAAATTTGAATTGGAGCTCAGAGAAATGATAGACAAAATAAAGTGTACAAACATAAGAATCATCAATGTCCCAGAAGTAGAAGAGAAGAGTAAAGGGCTAGTAAGATTAGTTGAGTAGATAATGGGGGGAAACTTCCCAACTTCTGTAAAAGACATAAGTATACAAATCAAAGATGCCCAAGGAACCTCAAATAGAATAAATCCAAATAGGCGTTCCCCAAGGCACATACAATCAGTCTGTCAAATGTTGAAGAGAAGCAGAAAATCCTGAATGTGGCAAGAGAAAAACAATCTACTACATACAAGGGAAACTACGTAAGACTGCGTTCAGACTACTCAACTAGCACCCTGAAGGCGAGAAGGCAGTGGTATGATATATTTGAGATCCTGAAAGAGAAACTTCCAGCCAAGAATCCTGTACCCAGTCAAATTGTCCTTCAAAACTGAGGGAGAGATTAAAATTTTCACAGACAAACAAAGGCTGAGAATTTGTCAAGAGATGGCTCTATAAGAAATACTTAAGGGGGTTCTGTCAGCTGAAAAAATAGTTGGGAGAGGGAGGCCTGGAGGAGGGCACAGAATTGAAGAGGACCAGTAAGGATAAAAAGAAAAAGAGGAAAAAGAATATATAGACCTGACAAATAAAATCCAAAGGATAGGAAGGTAGATTCAAGAAGTGCTTTTACAGTAATAACTTTGAATGTTAATGGCTAAACTCAGCAATTAAAAGATACAAATTAGCAGAATGGATTAAGAAATATGATCCAACTATATACTGCTTATAAGAGACTCATCTAATAACCAAGGATACAAGTAAATGGGAAGTGAAAGGATGGAAAAAGATGTTCCATACAAACTGTAACTAAAAGAAAGCAGGAGTAGCTATACTAATATCAGATAGCATAGACTTTTTTTGGTGTTGTTTTTTATTTTAATATTTTTATTGTGAAATATAACATATATAAAAAAGAAAAAGCAATGCTTTTCAAAGTAAATTTTAACAAGTAGTTACAGAAGAGATTTTAAAGTTTGGTATGGATTACAATTCCACAATTTCAGGTTTTTCCTTTAGATGCTCCAAAACACTGCAGGCTAAAAGAAATACCAAATATCAGTCATACCCATTTGTTAAATCCGATCTTCTCTGTTATAACTCCTACTTCTTTTTTTTTTCCATTCTACATATATAATCAGTAATTCGCAATATTATCACATAATTGCATATTCATCATCATGATCATTTCTTGGAACATTTGCATCTATTCAGAAAAAGAGATAAAATGAAAACAGAAAAAAAATTTATACATACCATACCCCTTACCCCTCCCTTTCATTGATCACTAGCATTTCAAACTAAATTTATTTTAACATTTGTTCCCCCTATTATTTATTTTTATTCCGTATGTTCTACTCCTCTGTTGACAAGGTAGATAAAAGGAGCACCAGACACAAGGTTTTCACAACCACACAGTCACATTGTGAAAGCAGATCGCATAGACTTTAAATGTAAAGACATCATAAGAGACAAAGAAGGACCCTATGTATTAACAAAAGGGACAATTCACCAAGAAGATATAACAATCATAAATGTTTATGCTCCCAATCAAGGAGCTCCAAAGTACATGAGGCAAATAATGGCAAAACTGAAGGGAACTATAGATGTTTCAACACTAATAGTGGAACATTTTAATACATCAGTCTCGTCTATAGATAGAACAACAAGACAGAGGATCGACAAGGAAACAGAGAACCCGAACAATTTAATAAATGAATTAGACCTAACAGACATATACAGGTCATTGCACTCCAAAGCACAAGGATATACATTCTTCTCCAGTGCTCATGAAACATTCTCCAGGATAGATCATATGCCGAGGCACAAAACAGGCTTTTATAAATTTAAAAACATAGAAATTATTCAAAGCACTTTCTCTGATCACAATGGAATGTAGCTGGAAATCAATAACCACCGAAGAAGCAGAACTTTCACAAATAGGTGAAGATTAAATAATGAACTCTTAAACAACCAGTGGGTCAAAGAAGAAATTGCTCAAGAAATCAGTGGCTACTTGGAGATGAGCTAAAATGAAAATACGACATATCAGAACTTATGGGATGCAGCAAAGGCAGTGCTGAGAGGGAAATTTATTGCCCTAAATGCCTATATTAAAAAACCAGAAAGTGGACGGCCACCATGGCTCAGCAGGCAGAATTCTCGCCTGCCATGCTGGAGACCCGGGTTCAATTCTTGGTGCCTGCCCATACGAGAAAAAAAAAAAAAAAGGAAAAGAGAAAGAAAAACAAGAAAGAGCAAAAATCAAGGACTTTACTGCTCACCTGGAAGAACTAGAGAAAGAGCAGTAAATTAACCCCAAAGCTGCTTGCCTGCCATGCCTGAGGACCCGGGTTCGATTCCTGGTGCTTGCCCATGTTAAAAAAAAAAAAAATTAACCCCAAAGCAAATAGAATAAGAGCAATAACAACGATTAAAGCTGAATTAAATGAATTGGATAATAAAATAAAAGTTACATCACTTGTATATATTGAGTAAAATCTAGTGACTTTGGTAATTTGATAGCCACTGTCATTCAGTTAAAAAAAATACAAGAAAAGACATTTCTTTATTGTTCTTAATTTCTTTTCAAACAGTATAGTAACTTTATTTTGGACACTTAAGCCTTTTACATAATAATTTGCAGAAATAAAAAAGCACCATGTTGCTTATTTTCCATTGCTGCACCCAGATCCTCTCTGTACCCTTCTCTGTTTACTTGGACTCCCCTGCAAGTGGCATCTGGTTAGATTTTTGCAAAGGGAGGCACCGACAATTTGGTGCCCCAAATCTGGCTGTGATGCTGTTCCTAGGTGACCCCCATGGCACGCTTCCCACTGGGCTCGGATAACAGCGTCTGTTCTTTGCCCCATAGGCCTTAAGAAAAGTAATGTCTTCCTGCTGATGCTTGTCTCTAGGTGCTGCAAAAACCCCTGATTCTGGCCCACACATCTGTAATAAGTTTGCCAATTAAGATCTTCCTGGTGGAAATGGAATTCTCTTTTCCACCAGAACCATTGCTGATGCAAAGAACATCATTATTTCCACAAATTTCTCTATAGAACATTAATACTTAGAAAAATTATTTCTCTGTGTTATTTAAAATGCCTTCAGGTCTAAATAACTGACAAACCTAAGAATAAATAAAAACGGTTAATATTACAAATGATACAAAATCCCCTTAGAGAGTAGGATCAGAATGAAGAAGTTGAGCAGCTTGTCCCATCCCTGATTTTACCATCTTGCACGTTATCTTCAGGCTGCAGCCCCTCAGGGTCACAAGCTACAATCTAGTATCACATACAGACCTGAAAAAGTCCAGCAGGAGGGGACAACTTCTTCTCATGACTCTTTTTATCACTGGGATCTTTTTCAGAAGTACGGCATGTCTACCCCAAACCAATCACTGTGATGGGATTTCCATGATTATCTTAGACTAATCTGTATATGCCCCCAAATCATCTGAGGGTAGGATGGACACAAACTACAGAACCTAGCAAGGAAGAAATAGGAAATGCTGTTGGGTAGGCAGGATCTAATAGGATTGCTTACCAATGTGTTCCGAAAAAGTCTAGGAAATAGAGGACAAAGGAGGCAAGGACAGTGTATGACACACTATAATGTTAAATACAAATACATAGTGCCTGGGTTAAATAAAGCTCAAGTGACACATATCATGCTTACATAGATAATGCAATGAAATACGAAGAATATGAAAGAAAAATTTCATTAATATCACCATTTTTATTTGTAGAGGGCAGTATAACTGTTTATAACTGCTGTTAACCTTTGTAAAACTTATGCAAATACCATTCTTTTTTTTTAAAAAAATTTTATTGAGAAATCTCCGCAAACATGCTTTCTATACATAGTGTACAATCCTTGGTGCACAATATCATTACGTATTTGTGTATTCATCCCCATGGTCATTTTTTAGAACATTTGCATCTCTCCAAACAAAAGAAATAAAAAGAAAAAACTCATATATACCATACACCTTACCTCTCCCTCTCATTGACCACTAGTGTTTCCATCGACCCAATTTATTTCACCCTTTGTCTCCCCTATTGTTTATTTTTATCCATACTTTTTACTCATCCGTCCATACCCTGGATATAAGGAGCACCGTACACAAGGTTCTCACAATCACCCAGTCACATTGTAAACATTACATCTTTATACAATTGTCTTCAAGAATCAAGACACAGTTTGAAGACTATACGAACACAGCTCATATAGTTTCAGGTATTTCCCTCCAGCCACTCCAATACACCATAAACTAAAAAGGGATATCTATAAAATGCATAAGAATAACCTCTAGGATAACCTCTCGACCGAAATCTCTCAGCCACTGAAACTTCATTTCATTCTACCCCCTTTTGGTCAAGAAGGCTTTCTCAATCTCTTAATGCTGGGTCCTGGCTTATAGCAGGCTTTCTGTCCCATGTTGCCAGGGAGATTTATACCCCTGGGAGTCATGTCCTGTGTAGGAGGGAAGGCAGTGAGTTCACATGCTGACTTGGCGTAGAGAGCCCACATCTGAGAAATGAAAGAGGTTCTCTGGGGGTGACTGTAATTTTAAGTAGGCTTAGCGTATCCTTTGCAGAAGTAAGTTTCTTAGGGGTAGACCCCAAGATTGAGGGTGCAGCCTATTGATTTGGTTGTCCCCACTGCTTGCAAGTGTATTAGAAATTCTCCAAATGGGGAAGTTGTATACTTCCTCCTTCCTCCCCATTCCTCCAAGGGGACTTTGTAAATACTTCTTCATTCACTGCCCAAATCACTCTGGGATTTATTGGGGCACCCCACTAACCTGGACAAACCAACAAAATCTCACTCCCTATTCAAAATTCCTTGTATTTATTGTGTTCAACTAAACTGACCATAAAAGCTAAATTAGGAAATGCACTACCCAAAATATAAATTTTGCACCAGATAAACATCTCTCCCTTTAGTCATACCCAGAAGTTGAGATTTCAAAGTAAGGATTATGTCATTCTTTACCGATCTTCTATTACACCTTAGTCCTATCCAGATCAGCTTCATTCATATCTCTAGTTGAAGTCTGATCCCTTTTTTCAACTTTTTAAACAGTTCTTGTAGGGGTACCACTCACTTTCATAGCTTCAGCGCTCTAACTCTGAGTCTCAGGTATCACATAAGTACCCAAAGTTTCTGGGAAAGACCATGTTATATACAAACAGCTCAGGAAAATACCATTCTTACTAACAGCATTTACATTATTTCTCACTCAGGGACAGCTAAAATTTTTCAGAAAAATTTTCTTTGCTTTCTTTATTGAAATGGTAGTTCAGTAATAATGGCCATAATTATTCACTTATGCCAGGAAACAGTTGGAAAAGGTAAGCAATGTGGTTTTTTGTGAAATCATATTTCACTTAAAACATATACTGGCCACATTACAAAGAGACACTGGTATTATTTAGAACAGGGCTGATTAAGAGCAAAACATTGTTTGGCTTCTTTACTGAAGAAGCAGTTTCATCAGTAATGGCCATAACTATTTATTTATATCAGGAAATAGGAAAAGAAAGGATATGTGGTTTGTACTTTAAATTTGCCCCAAATATTTTCATATATACACAACAGTCTGCTGGTAAATGTTTGACGACAGGTTCTCTGGGAAAATAAAACCACTGATTTATAGAATCTGTCAATTCCCAAGGTATAAATACTATGGCCAATTTCAGGCTACAAATATTATGGCACTGAATGCGGTGCTGCGAAGAGATGTATAGTAGCATACAAGTTTAGGACTTCTACCCTTCAGATTCAATAATATAACTAACCTAATGGTCACAGATGATAGTAAAATGCGGTAAAACGCAGTAAAACAATTGGGAAGTGATGAGTGTTGAGTATTTATTGTCTATGTTTTTAATATAATTGGTGAGTTTACATAATTAAATTTTTGATAATGGCTGTTTAACAAGTAGCTCACAAATTTGCTGGAAATTTAATAGTCAGCACTTGCAAACCAGCGTGAGTTGACTTTTGCACACCGCATAAATAATGATGACAAGCTATAGAGATATTGCTGGTATTCAGTGTGGGAAATATTAATATATATCGCAATAGTTACTAACCTAAAGGTTCATATTTTCTCTTTACAACCATGTTAGGCACTAATAGCATACCCTGTGTTTGTTACGTTAGCATACTCACGCAACACCTACAAACATCAGGAACTCTTCATCTCCTTAATGCTGTTAACATTCAACATTTTAATTTAATTTAATTTTTTTCCTATTTTGATCAACATTTTTAAAGCTTCGGATTCCACTGTGAATGTGGGTATTAATGAATATCACCCATTACAGTTACAGTATGATTTGGGTATCACATCGGGAACATGGCACTGTACAATATAAACTCTAGATAAAGATTTTTACATTTCTTAAATGAATAATTTCTCCTCAGGACAAATTTTTGATGAAAAGTTTTAATTTTCCTTGAAAGCTTTCATTTGTTCAAGGCATTTATAAGGTTATAGCTTATTACCAATTATCTGAAGTACAATGAGATATCATTTCTTGGTAATTTGTGGCATTCTTTGGGTTTCTCTAATCTCATTTTAGAAATTGTGCAACAAATATGATATGTGGACATTCAGGATGTTGAAAAGACTTTCATCTTTGAGTGAATTCTCTGATGTTTAGTTAGTACTGACCTCTGGCTAAAGGTTTTCCCATATACATTGCATTCACAGGGTTTTCTCCTGTATGAGTTCTCTGATGTTTGGTGAGGGCTGATTTTTCACAGATGATTTTCCCACATTTGTTACATTTATATGGTTTCTCCCCTGTGCGAGTTCTTTGATCTACAATGAGGTTTGACTTCACACAGAAGGATTTCCCACATTCATTACACATAAAGGGCTTCTCTCTTGTGTGTGTTCCTTGAGGTACAGTTTGGGCTGACCTGTGGCAGAAGGATTTCTCACATGCAGTGCATTCATAGGGTTTCTCCCCTGTGTGTACACACTGATGTTCAGTGAGGTTTGACTTCACACAGAATGTTTTTCACTTGTTTATATCCATAGGATTTTCCACCTGTATGTGCTCACTGATGGTTGGTAAGGTGTGGTTTCTGGCAAAAGGATTTCTCTCATTCGGTACATTCATAGGGTTTCTCTCCTGTGTGTGTTCTCTGATGTTGAGTGAGGTTTGACTTTTCTCTAAATGTTTTCCCACATTCACCACATTCAAAGTTTTTTTCTCCTGAGTGACCTCTTTGAAGTTGGGTAAGGTGCTTTTTTGCTGAAATCATTCCCATTTTCATTGTACTCATAGGGTCCCCCCGCCATGTGTACTATCTGATGTCTAAAGTGGGTTGACTTTTCCCAAGTTTTGTCATTTGCTTTATATTCTTGGTGAATCCTTGAGTAAGCTCCCTGATGGATAATGAAAGTTGAACTGTCATAGAAGATTTCCCCATATTCATTATATGCATAACTCTTTGCTCCTGTAAGAGGTCTCTGATATTCAAATCTGAAATCCGTATAGAGGACTTCCCACAAATATTGCATTCATATGGCTCCACTTCCAAATGAGTTCTCTGAGATGTACTGTACTTTAAATTTGGGATGAAAGCTTTTCCCCATTCAACTTTTTTTTGTTGTATAGTATAACATATATACAGAGCAAAGAAATAAAAACAGCAATAGTTTTCAAAGCACTCTTCAACAAGTAATTACAGGACAGATCTCAGAGTTTATCATGGGCTACCATATGATCCTCTCATATTTTTCCTTCTAGCTGCTCAAGAATATAGGAGGCTAGAGGGCTTAGATTTTTTTTTTATCATCACAGTCCATTTTTTCCCTTCTTTTTAAATGAAAAGTAACATATGTGGAAAAAAGCTATACATTTCAAAGCACAGCTCCACAATTACTTGTAGAACAGATTTCAGAGTTTGGGATGGGTTACACTTTCCCAATTTTAGGCTTTTACTTCTAGCTGCTGTAAAATATTGGAGAATAAAAGATATCAATTTAATAATTCAGCTTTCATACTCATTTGTTAAATACTATCTTCTCTGGGTAACTCCACCATCACCTTTGATCTTTCCATCCCTCTCTTTAGGGGTGTTTTGGCTATGGCAATTCTTAATTTTTCATATTGGAAGAGTCTGTCACTAATATGGAGTAGGGAGATGGAACTATTTGATGTTCTGGAGAGGCTGGACTAGGTTTCAGGACTTATCTGGACCAGGGACCTATCTGGAGGTTATAGAGTTCTGGTAAGTTATTCTAGTGCATGGAACCCTTGTGGAATCTTATATATTGCCCTAGGTGTTCTTTAGGATTGGCTGGAATGGTCCTGGTTGGGGTTTGGCAGGCTATGATAGGTAACAATGTCTAACGAAGCTTGCATAAGAGCAACCTCCAGAGTAGCCTCTCGACTCTATTTGAACTCTCTCTGCCACTGATACTTTATTAGTTATACTTCATTTCCCCCTTTTGGTCAGGATGGAATTGTTGATCCTACAATGCCAGGTATGGATTCATCCCTGGGGGTCATCTCCTGTGTCACCAGGGAGACTTTCACCCCTGGATGTCATGTCCCATGTAGTGGGGGAGGCAGTGATTTCACATGCAGAATTGGACTTAGAGAGACTGAGGCCACATCTGAGCCACAAAAGAGTTCCTCCAGAAGTAACTCTTAGGTATGCCTATAGGTACTCTAAGCTTCTGTGCTACCTACATAAGCTTCACAAGAGTAAGCCGCATGATCAAGGGCAGGGCCTACTGATTTGGGTGTCTCTAATGTTTGACACAGTATCAGGGGATTCCCTGATAGTAAGGTTAAATAGTTCCATATTCTTCTCCCATCCCTCTGGGGACTTTGCCAATACTTTTTTATTATCTGCTTAATATACTCTAGGATATATCCAGGCATTACAATAATCTACACAGGATTAAAAGACTTCTTTCTTATTCTGTGCTCCCTGTGTTTCAAATGTTCAAATGAGCTATACAGATAGGTTGAATTAGATTATGCAATACAGAAAATTTCAGTTCCAGACCAAATAAAACTTTCTTCCACTGGTCTCAAAGAGTATGTATGGTTCTAAAATAGGACACTATCTTCCTTACCCCTATGTTCTGAATTACTTTAATCCCAAAGTGTTCAGCTTCATTCTTCTTTCTAAATATCAGGTTATACATATAAAACAGCCTTTCAAAATCCAGAAATAATGATCACCATTCTGGATGTAATGTGTCTGCTCTAAAAGCTTACAGTCAAGGCCCCTGTTATCTTATAAGCATTTTCTAAAGTTGACCATACCATTCTTGTTCCTTTGTTTCTGGCTTATTTTGTCGTACCAAATGCCCTACACATTCATTCACATCATTGCATGCCTCACGACTTTGTTCCTTTTGTAGCAGCACAATCTTCGTTCATATGTATATACCTTCGTTCACCAATCTACTCCGTCAGTATATCCTTCAGTCACTTGCATTCATTGGGCATCATGTAGAGGACCAAAATCCAAAGTCCATCAACATTCTCAATTTTAGATAATTTCATTGTTCCCCAGAGAAAGAAAAGCAATAAACACACCCTTGCCAAATAAGAAATCTAAACCTCCTCTTAACTCTTGTCCCTCCCCCCATTATTTACTCTGCTGTTGCTGTGGTAGTGCTGATGGTTTCCTTTTGAACATAACTCATAGCATGCAATAGCAGTTTTCCCCTTGAATCCTGGACTTAAACAATCTTTATACAAGAATCATATCTTTGAAGTAATTCTTACAAGAACTCATTCGTATTTCTAGTGTGAGTCAGTGGGACACATAGGTCTATACAACCTCTTTCAATCTTGTTCATCTTCAATATGGTAATATTACTTCTAGATCCACTAGAGAATCACTTTGACTCCTATCTATTCCCTTACATTCGTGTTCAACCTCATTCGCTAATGGTTCACCCATTTCTAGTTTCTATGTATCTCTAAGTCCCCTGTATTCTGTATTATTAGTCTCTGATTATACCTTTATGCTGGTCATAAAAGTGGAATTATACAGTATCTGTCCTTTTGTGTCTGGCTAATTTCACTCAGTATCTTCAAGGCTCATCCATCTTGTGTGGTTTAGAATGTCATTTTGTCTTACTGCTGCATAATATTCCATTGTATGTGTATAGCACATTTTGTTGATCCACTCATCTGTTGATGGGCATTTGGTTTGTTTCCATCTTTTGACGATTGTGAATAACGCTGCTATGAACATCGGCGTGCAAATGTCTGTTTGTGTCGTTGCTTTCTGCTCTTATGGGTATATACCAAGTAGTGCTATTGCTGGGTCATCAGGCAACTCGATATTTAGTTTCCTAAAGAACCACGAAACAGTCTTCCATAGTGGCTGCAGCATTATACATTCCCACCAGCAGTGCAATAAGTGTCTCAGTTTCTCCACATCCTCTCCAACACTTGTAGTTTCCTGTTTGTTTAATAGCATTCATTCATATAGGTTGAGGTGGTATCTCATTGTAGTCTTGATCTGCATTTCCCTTATAGCCATCACATATGAGCATCTCTTCATGTGCTTTTGAGCCATCTGTATTTGCTCTTCAGAAAAATGCCTATTCATATTTTAGCCCATTTTATAATTGGGTTGTTTGTTCTTTTGTTGTTGAGTTGTATGATTTCTGTGTATATACAGGAAATCAAACCTTTGTCTGATATGTGATTTCCAAATATTTTCTCCCATTGAGTTGGCTGCCTCTTCACCTTTTTGACAAAGTCTTTCAAAGTACAGAAGCATTTGATTTTATGGAGTTTCCATTTATCTTTTGTTGTTGTTGTTCCTCGTGCTTTGGGCGTAATGTTTAGGAAGCTACCCCCTATTACTGGGTCTTGAAGATGTTTCCCTACAATTTCTTCTAGAAGTTTTATGGTGTTCTTATATTTAGGTGTTTGATTCACATTGATTTAGTTTTTGTGCAGGGTGTAAGATAGGGGCCCTCTTTCATTCTTTTGCTTATTGATTTCCAGTTCTTCCATGCCCAATTATTGAAAAGACTATTTTGTCCCAGTTCATAAGATTTGGGGCCCTTGTCAAAAAATCAGTTGACTAGATTTGGTAGTCTATTTCTGCACTCTCAATTTGATTCCATCAGTCAATGCTTCTATTTTTGTGCCAATACCATGCTGTTTTGACCACTGTGGCTTTATAATAGGTTTTAAAGTCAGGGAGTATCAATCCTCCCATTTCGTTCTTCTTTTTTAGGATGCTTTTAGCTATTCGGGGTCTCTTTCCCTTCCAGATTAATTTGGTGATTAGCTTTTCCAAGTCTTCAAAGTAGGTTGTTGGAATTTTGATTGGTACTGCTTTGAATCTGTAGATCAATTTGGGGAGAATTGACATCTTAACTATATTTAGCCTTCCTATCCATGAGGAGGGAATGTCTTTCCACCTATTTAGATTTCCTTTGATTTCTTTTAGCAGAGGTATGTGGTTTTCTGTGTACAAGTCCTTTATGTTCCTAGTTAAGTTTGTTCCTAAGTACTTGATTCTTTTAGTTGCTATTTTGAATGGAATTTTTCCCTTAACTGACTCCTCAGCTAGGTCATTACTTGTGTATAGAAATGTTACATTAATTTTATATCTCGCCACCTTGCTGAATTTGGTTATTGGCTCAAATAACTTTGCTGTAGATTTCTCAGGATCTTCCAAGCATAGTATCATATCATCTGCAAATAATGAGAGTTTTGCTCCTTCCTTTCCAATTTGAATGTCTTTTATTTCTTTGTCCTACCTCATTGCTCTAGCTAAAACTTCTAATACAATATTGAATAATAGTGGTGACAGTGGGCATCCTTGTCTTGTTCCTGATCTTAGGGGGAACAGTCTCTCTCCATTGAGCTGGTTATCAGTTTTTCATATATTCCCTTTATCATGTTGAGATAATTACCTTTGATTCCTATTTTTTTTTGAGTGTTTTTCTCAGGAAAGGATGCTGAATTTTGTTGAATGCTTTTTCAGCATCAATCAAGATGATGATGTGATTTTTTCCTTTTTGATTTGTTAATGTGCTGTATCACATTGATTGATTTTCTTGTGTTGAGCCATCCTTGCATTCCTAGTATAAACTCTATAAATTCTTTTAATGTGTTGTTGGATTTGATTTGCTAATATTTTATTGAGAATTTTTGCATCTATGTTCATTAGGGAGATTGGCCTATAGTTTTCTTTTCTTATAGCATCTTTATCTGGTTATGGTATTAAAATGAAATTAGCTTCATAAAATGAGTTAGGTAGAGTTTCTTTTTACTCAATTTTTTGGAAAAGTTTGAGCAGGATTGGTGTTAGTTCTTTTTGGAATGTTTGATAAAATTCCCCTGTCCATCTGGCTCTGGACTTTTTTTGATGAAAGATTTTTGATGACTAGTTGAATCTCTTTACTTGTGATTGGTTTGTTGAGGTCTTCTGTTATCTTCCTGAGTCAATGTCTTGTTTATGTGTCTCCAGGAATTTTTCTATTTCATCTAAGTTGTCTAGTTTGTTGGCATATAGTTGTTCATAGTATCCTCTTATGATTTTTTTTATTTCTTCAGGGGGTGCATTGGTAATGCACCACTGCTCATTTCTGATTTTGTTTATTTGCACCATCTCTCTTTTTTTCCTTGTGAGTCTTGCTATTGGTCCATCAATTTTATTGATTTTCTCAAAGAACCAAATTTTGGTTTTATTAATTTTTTTCTATTGTTCTTTTGTTCTCCCATTTATTTATATCTGCTTTAGTCTTTGTTATTTCTCTTCTTCTATTTGCTCTGGGATTGGCTTGTGTTCTTTCTCAAGTTCCTCCAGGTGTGCTATTAAGTCCTCAATTTTTGTCCTTTCTTGTTTTTTAATACAGACATTTAGGGTAATACATTTCCCTCTCAACACAGCCTTTGCTGCATCCCATAAGTTCTGATAAATTGTGTTCTCATTTTCATTCATCTCCAGATAGCTACCAATTTCTCTAGCAATTTCTTCTTTGACACACTGGTTGTTTAAGAATAAATGTCTTATTTGAACTCCATATATTTGTGAATGTTCTTTTTCTTTGGTGGTTATTGAGATACCATTGTGATCAGAGAAAGTGCTTTGAATAATTTCAATGTTTTTAAATTTATAAAGACCTGTTTTGTGCCACAGTTTGTGATCTATTCTGCATAATGCTCTAAGAGTACTAGAGAAGAATGTATATCCTTGTGCTTTTGGGGTCCAATGACCTATATATGTCTGTTAGGTCTAATTCATTGATCAAGTTATTTAACTTCTCTATTTCCTTGTTCATCTTCCCTGGTTGTTCTGTCTATAGAGGAGAAGGGTGTACCGAAGTCTCCTACTATTATTGTTGAAACATCTATCGCTCCCTTCAGTTTTGCCAATGTCTGCCTCATGTACTTTGGAGCTCCTTGATTGGGAGCATAAGCATTTATGATAGTTATATCATCTTGGGGAATTGACCCCTTAATTAGTATATTATCTTGTGTCCTTCTTTGTCTCTTATGTCTTTACATTTAAAGTCTATTTTGTCTGATATTAGTATAGCTACTCTTGGTGTCTTTTGTTTACAACTTATGTGGAAAATCTTTTTCCATCCTTTCACTTTCAATCTATTTGTATTCTTTTGTCTAAGATGAGTCTCTTGTAAGCAGCATATAGCTCGATTATGTTTCTTAATCCATTCTGCCAATCTATATCTTTTAATTCATAAATTTAGTCCATTACATTCAAAGTTATTACTGAAAATGCATTTCTTGATTCTACCACAATAAAAGTTTTTTATTTTATATGTCAGATCTATATATTCTTTTACCTCTTTCTCTTTTTATTCATTATATTACCCTTAGTGATACCGTTCAATTCTGTCCCCTCCTCCAGACCTCCCTCTCCTGTCTTTTTTTTTCAGCTGGCAGAAGTCCTTTTAGTATTTCTTATAGGGAAAAAAGAAACCAAATTCCTACAGGACTTCTTTGTTTGTGAAAACTTTAATCTCTCCCTCAGTTTTGAAGGACAATTTGGTTGGGCACAGAATTCTTGACTGGAAGCCTTTCTCTTTCAAGATCTTACATATAGCATACCACTGCCTTCTCGCCTTCAGGGTGCTAGTTGAGTAGTATGAATGCAGTCTTATGTAGTTTCCCTTGTATATAGTAGATTGTTTTTCTCTTGCCACTTTCAGGATTTTCTGCTTCTCTTCAACATTTGATAGACTGATTAGTATGTGTCTTGGGGAACGGATTTATCCTGTTCAGAGTTCATTTGGTTTCTTTGACTTGTATATTTATGTCCTTTGTAAGGTTTGGGAAAATTTCCCCCATTATATCTCAACTACTCTTCCTTGCCCTTTACTCCTCTCTTCTGCTTCTGGGTCACCAGTGACTCTTATATTTGTGTGCTTTGTTTTGTCTATAATTTCCCTGAGATCCAATTCCATTTTTTTCTATCTTTTTTGCCATTTGCTGTTTTGAATCTTCAAAGTCAGTTACCTTGTCCTCTATATCACTTATTTTTTCTTCTATCTCTTCAAATCTGGTGTTGTGTGCCTCTAGTATGTTTGTTTTTTTGGTTTTTGCATCAGCAGGTACCAGGGATTGAACTTGGGTCTCTGCCATGCCAGATGAGAATTCTGCCTGCTTAGCCACTGTGCCTGCCCTCTAGTATGTTTTTTATTTGGTCAACAGAGTCTTTATTCTCCATGATACCCACTCTTTTTCCATTTATTCTTTCAAATTCTTCTTTATGCTCTTTTACTGTCTTCTTGATCTCCTTTATGTCATTTGCTATCCCACTTATTTTATTTAGTAGAGTTGTATGAACATCTTTGATTAATTGCTCCAATGTCTATGTCTCCTCTGGTGTTTTACTTTGGTCATTGGGCAGGGCTATGTCTTTCTGTATTGTGATATGCTTAGTGATCTTCTGCTTTCTTTGTGGCATGTAAATATCTTGATTGATTTACTTTGGGAGTTGATTTTTTTTCAGTAGCTAAGGCCTCATGTTTGCAGGATGGTTGTACAGCAGGGAGCAGGGTATGGGGTGGGGCACTCAACACAGTGATTGTTTCAGGGCAGGTATAGGTGCAGGTTGGAGATGTTACACTGATGCTTGTGAGTGTGGGCACTCAGCCACCAGGGAGTTTGTAGCTGTGCGAGTGCACTGGTCTGGGGGGTGTAACCCTGATGTGTGCTCATCTGAGGCACGGGGTCCTTCATGCACTTGTGTAGAGCTGTGGCAGCAGGTTGGCATTATGCCTTCATAGATTGGGGGCAGATGTGAACTAACTGTGCAGGTGGGTGCTTTCTCCGAGCTGGGAAATGTGGCTGAGGGTTGTGCACATGTGTGGTTCTAGGACTGCTGTAAAGTGTGGTTCCCAGAGCTGAATGATGTGATTGGGGGCCTGTGTGCATGAGTGGGCCTTGGAGTGTCATAAACTGATGTGCAGAGCTCAGGGGTGGGGTTGGGGTGAGGCTGTGTAACACTATGGGCAGGTGTGCAGGAGTAGCCTGGGTATGGAGATTAGTGCCCGCAGCCTTTATGCACTGGCAACAGCTGGCAGGGGACAGGGAGGGGAAGCAGTGCTCGGGAGGGGTGCAGGAGAGTTGAGATGGGCTGCATTTGTGGTCGGGATATGGGGCAGGTGTATGCATTGGGGGCTGGTGGGGTGAGGGTGCCTGGAGCACAGGGAATGGGAGCCAGTAACCGTGTTCGGGTGCATGGGGTGTGGGATGAGTCGCCAGTCAGGGGACTGCATTAGTGAGGGTAGCGTGCCCAAGGAGCGCGACCTGGCTTACTTCCTCGTCCCCGGCTCTGGTCTGTGCACTTCTGCGGGCGCATTGCCTCTGCACCAGGCTCCAGCTTTCTACCTCTCATCCTCGGCCTCTGTAACCAGGGTGCACTGTGAGGTGCAGAAGGCCCTCCCAGGTCAGCTGCACTCCTGAACCGTCGCCTCGAGTGCCTTCCTGTCCCTTCTCTAACTTATCCATGGCGCAGGGCGCAGGCTGCCTCCTCATGGAAGCCTTTCCCATTTTCATCATATTTATAAGATTGGTCAAAATGGGCTGCGTGAGGACCTTACTATGATTGAGGAGATTTCTTCTATGATTATATTTGTGAGATTTATCTGCAGTAGGAATTTTCTTATGCCTATTATCAAGGAGCAATTTATGACATATATTAAACTCATCAGGTTTCTTTCCTGAATAGTTCTTCTTACTTATAATTAAGTCTGAAATATTTCTCAAACTCATTTCACATGAATCACATATTTCATAGGAAATATTTCTTGAAGGGACAGGGTCAGTGTGCAGATTGAAAGCGTTCTCTACTCTTTTACTACTCTCTATGCTTACTGTTTTGTCGTTGGTGAATACAAGTTGCCAAAAATGTTCATCTTGATTTTCCTGGTTGTTCTCTATCAGGTCATCAACTTTCCAGTGTTCTGGGTAGCAATGGCTAGGGAAGCCTTTCCCTCATATCCAGGACTCTTCTCCTTGCTTTATCTTGAAAATCACCTCTGGCTTAGTAACACAATAACCTACTGAGATGAGATGGCTGTAATTTTCCAGGATCACATCTCTGTATAGGGTTTTCTGAGCGGGGTCCAGTAGATACCCCTTTTCCTGGGTGAAGTCCATATATACATCCTTGAATGACACTTGTCCCTGGGATTTATTCATTTTCTTCTCTTCCTGGAGAAGGTAGAGGTGTCTGTGTGTGACTCCAATATATGTTGAGCTTAGACATGACACTTCACTAATTGAATGTAAACTTTGTTTCTTATTGATTTATTACCAATTTAGGTTCTCTCTTCTTAAATTTGTCCAAGATCTTTCACCATCACATAGCATTTGATCGCTTCAGCACGTTGTGTCATGACTTCCATTCCCAAGCCACTTGGACCCTGAGGCCAGGGACTCTTCCACGGGCGGCTGGAGGCTGGGCAGGGACCAGCCTGTTGCTGTTAAATTTTTAATACCAGCTTTATTGAGCTATAATTCCCATACCATAAAATTCACCCTTTTAAAGTATATAAGTCAATGGTTTTTATTATATTCATGGAGTTGTGTTACCACAATCAGTTTTAGAACATTTTCACCACTCCCCAAAGAAACCCCATATCCATTAAAAGTCCCTTACAACTTCCTGTTCCCCTCAGCCCCTGGCATCCACTAATCTAGTTTTTCTTTTGATAGATTTGCCTATTCTGGACATTTCATCTAAATATAATTGTACAGTATATCATCTTTTGTGACTGGCTTCTTTCACTTAGCATAATGCTTTCATGGTTCCTTAATGTTGTAGCATGTATCAGAATGTCATTCTTTTTTATGGCCAGATGATATTCCATTCTCTCTCTCTCTATATATATATATATACACCACATTTTGTGTAGTTATTCTCCAGTCATTTGGCTTGTTTCCCTTTTGGCTATTATGAATTATGCTGTTATGAACCTTCATGTACAAGTTTTTGTGTGAATATATGTTTTCAAATGTCTTGGGTATAGATCTAGGAGTAGAATTATTGGGTCATATGGTAACTCTATGTTCAACTTTTTAAGAAGCTGCCAGACTGTTTTCCAAAGCAGCTGCATAATTTTACATTCCCATCTGTAATTCATTAGGTTTCCAGTTTTTCCACATCCTCACCAACACCTGTTTTTTCCATTTTTTGTTGATTATACTGTCCTAATGTGTGTGAAGTGGTATCCCCTGTGGTTTTGACTTGCATTTCCCTGATGAATAATGATATTGATCATTTTTCATGTGCTTATTGGTCATTTGCATAACTTCCTTGGAGAATTATCTATTCAGATCCTTTCCCCGGTAGAAAAATGGGTTATTTGTCTTTTTATTATTGAGATGTAGGAGTTCTTATATATTCTAGATGGAAATCCTTATCAGATATATGATTTGCAAAAACTTTCTCCTGTTTTGTGGATTTTTCACTTCCTTCACAGTATCCTTTACAGGACAAAAGTTTTTAATTTTGATGAAGTCCTATTTATCTACTTTTTCTTTTGTTGCTTGTGCTTTTGTTGTCACATCTAAGAAACCGTGGTCTAATCCAAGTTATGTTTTCTTATAAGAGTATTGAGGTTTTAGCTCATATCCATTTTGATGTAACTTTTGTATGTGGTGTGAGGTAGGGGGTCTAACCTCATGCATTTACATGTGGTTATCCAGTTGTTCTAGCACCAGTTGATGAAAAGAGTTTCTCCCCCCTGGACTGTTTTGGTATCCTTGTTGAAAATCAACTCACTATAAATGTGAAGATTCATTTATTTTCTTTTTTAAAAAAAAATTAGAGAAATTGTGGGTTTACAGAAAAATCATGCATAAAATACAAGAATATCACATACCACCCTACCACCTTGCATTGGTGTGGTACATTTATTACAATTTGTGAAAACATATCTTCATAATTGTACTTTTAACTATAGTCCATGTTTTAACCTAGGGTTCTCTATTTATATAGTGCAGTTTCATGGATTAAAAAAAAATTTTATCCTATTACCATATGTAAAATATAAATTTCCCCCTTTAACCACATTTAGATATGTATTTCAGTGCTGTTAATTATGTTCACAATTTTGTGCCTTCATCACCACCATCCATTACCAAAACACTTCCATTGTTCCAAATAGGAACTTTGTATATATTTTTGAAGAAAATAAAAATAAAAGTAAAAAGAACACCCAAAACATCCCATGCTCCCCAATCCCCCCGGTTGTTATTTATTTTTTGCCTTTTTTTTCTTACTCATCTGTCTTTATTAGATAAATGGAGTGTCAGTCACAAGGTTTTTACAATTATAGAGCTTAAAACCTCTATAGTTATTCAATCATCTTTAAGAATCAAGGTTGTTGGATTACAGATCAACAGTTTCAGTTATTTCCCTCTAGCTATTCTAACACATCAAAAACTGAAAAGAGATTTCTGTATATTGTATAAGAGCAACCTCCAAAATGACCTCTCCACTCTATTTGAAATCTCTCAGCCACTAAAACTTTATCTTGTTTCTTTTCTCTTCACCCCTTTGGTCAAGAAGGATTTCTCAGTCCCATGATGCCAGGGCCAGGCTCATCCCTGGGAGTCATGTCCCATTTTCCCAGGGAGAGTTATACCCCTAGGGGTCATGTCCCACGTAGGAGGGAGGAGGATTCATTTCTTGATTCACAATTCTATTCCACTGAATTACTATCCACTGAATGTCTATCCTCATTTTGGTATCACACAGTCTTGATTACTGTGGTTTGAGCTGGAGGTGCACGGCAGGGGTTTGCGCATGCATGTGGCGGGTCGAGAGGGGCAGATGCTGGTGTACAGGTGTGCAGAACTCAGGGAGGGCTGGGTGAGGTTGTGCCACTGTATGGGGGAGAGGCGGGTGTGGCCCAAGGATAAGGGTGAGTACCTGCAGCCTGGATGTGCAGATGACCACCTGCAAGGGGCATGGAGAGTGAGGTGGGAGTTGAAGGGCTGAGTGCAGGTACGTGGGTATCAGGAGGGATGGGGTGGAGATGTGCTCTTGAGTGGTAGAGGTGGGTTGGGCTGGAGCAGGCATGCACACGTGCAGGGTGGGAGTGTGGGGTGGGGATGCCTGGGGGTGAGGGTTAGGTGGGGTGCTTGCAGCACGGTGGTGGGTTGGGTGATGGGGGTTCAGGTACATGGGGGAAGTCACGGGGTGAGGCAATGAGTGTGAGTGTGGTGTGTGTTCAGGGAACATGGCTTTGCTTGTTTCCTTTTCCCTGTCTCCCTGTCTGTGCACTCCTGAGGGCTCCAGGCCTCCGTTTGGAAAGGGGCAAATTAGGTTGTTTGCACTAGCTAGGTGGTCTTCAGTTCTCTGCATCTCTGTTCTTCAGCTTTTGCAACCAGGGCCTCCCTTTGTGGTGTAAAAGACCCTCCCAGGTCACTTACACCCTGGAATCACTGTCGTGGTCATTTTTCTGATACTTCTCTAGCTGTTCCTTGGAGCAGGAGTGAACTCGAACTATCCTATTCTGCCATGATCTGGGAACTCCACTGGAAATTTCCAGTTTTTAAAATGTGATTTTTTTTTCATTTTTTAAACATTTTTATTGTTAAATATAACATATATACAAAGAAAAGAGAAAAAAAGCAAATATTTTCAAAGTACACTTCAATAAGTAGATACAGAACAGATTTCAGAATTTGTTATGGGTTACTATACCACTATTTCAGATTTTTCCTTCTAGCTGCTCTAAAACCCTGGAGGCTAGAAGTGTGTGTGTGCGTATATATATATATAGTGTGTGTGTGTGAAAAATAACATATATTCTAAAAAGCAATAAATGTCAAAGCATATCATAACAATTGTAGAACAGATTTTAGAGTTTGGTATGGGTTACAATTCCACCATTTTAAGTTTTTTTTTAATTAATTAAAAATTTTTTTAAACATAACAACAAACAAATACAAACATTCTTACCATATGATCGTTGCGTTCTACATATATAATCAGTAATTCACAATGTCATCACATAGTTCTATATTAATCATCATAATCATTTCTTAGAACATTTGTAGCAATTCAGAAAAAGAATTTAAAAGAAAATAGAAAAAAATTCATACATACCTATCCCTTATCCCTCCCTTTCATTGATCACTAGCATTTCAATCTTCTAATTTTTTTTTTAACATTTGTTCCCCCTATTATTTATTTTTAATCCATATGTTTTACTCATCTATCAAAAAGGTAGATAAAAGGAGCATCAGACACAAGGTTTTCACAGTCACACAGTCACACTGTGAAAGCTATATCATTATACAATCATCTTCAAGAAACATGGCTACTGGATCACAGCTCTACATTTTCAGGCAGTTCCCTCCAACCTCTCCATTACACCTTAACTAAAAAGGTGATATCTATTAATATGTGATTTTAGCTGTTTTTTTTCTTTCACAAATGTCCTTTGTCCAGTTGAGGAGGTTCCCCTTTATTTTTAACTTGAGGTTTTAATTCTTTTTCAAAATCATGAAATGCATTTTTTACATCCAAGATGGTCATTTTGGTCCTTTATTCTATTAATATGGTGTATTACATGAATTGATTTTTGTATGTTGAACCAACTTTGCATTCCTGAGATAATTCCTACTGGTCATGATGCATAATCCTTTTTATATGCTGTTGAATTCAGATTGCTAGTATTTACTGGCTATTTTTTTTTGCATCTAAATTCATAAGGGATATTGTCCTGTAACTTTCTTTTCTTATTGTGTCTTTATCTGGTTTTGGTATCAGGGTAAAATACTAGTGTCATAGAATGAATTGGAAAGAGTCAGTGCTGCTAAATTTTACACTAGCCCATATTTCCCCTACATAATATCCTAAGGGAATCTATTTTTTTTTTATGTTTGAGAGCCTATTGCCAATTATTTTATTGTTCTTCTCTTCCAGTAATATATATAAATTGAAATTTAAAAAATTTAATTCTATGAAGGTAAATATCAGGCAAAGCCAGTTGAATACAGCAGTGCTACTGAATTTGGTTTACTTTTTACATGACACACTAAGAAGTATATCCTCCTTTAGAAAGAAATATAGCTGGAAAACGTGATATTCTTACTTCTTTTCTTCAAGAATCATTTCACATTGACACTTCCTGTGCAAACACAGGCTTTACAATGATTATATGGGTACTTTATTTAAACATGCCTATGGTTAAGCTAACTAAGATAACCATTGATGGTTCTAAGTGTATGTTTGTTTTTTAAATAAAAAAATAACAAAAAATATTTTTTAAAAAGAATTATTTCATATTAACAAATTTTTGTAATATGTCTTCTTGTAAAGATTTTTTTGGAACATAGACTCACAAAATATGGATACACACACACACACACACACACACACACACACACACACACACACACACACACTCCAACTGATTTCCGATAAAGCCCTAGCTACTAAAGTTGGGGATACAAATACAATTATTTACAATAAATAAATTTGCACTTATTTATATTTATTCTTTTTTTTTAGATTTTGATTTTTATTGAAATCTTACGTGAACAAGAAATTGGAAATACAATCATATACATCAAAGAACAAATTGTCACGGCTTTGACATTTAAGCCAAACAAATTTTGTAGGGCAGATTTCAAAAAGGGGTAAAGTTATAACAATTTAAAAACACAGTTAACCTACTTCTGGGAATGCAAAACATGCAATCATAGGTTATTTTCAATATAAGAAAACTTAAATTTGTTTGCTTTAATTTCTTAAAACTACTAAGACAAAGCACTAACTTGTACTTTTATTTACAGCATACTCCATACTCTTATGTAATCTAAAATAATCATGCAAAATAATATTATATTTATCATAAATAAATCATGCAAAAATCATGATTTAACAGTGTTCCCAGCTTGTTTTGAAGCTAAAATGAGGCCTGAAATGATAGAAGCATTATAACTTCCAGAATAAGGGAACTCTGCAAGTCCAATAATGTCCAAGAGCACTTATGGAAAGAGGAAAAATAAAAAGACTTGAACATATACACAGTAATGATTCTTCAACTCAGTATGAATGGCTGAAAATTGCTACTTAAAGGTGAAATAATTAAGCCATTTTTTTTTGAAGATGGTAGCTCTAGAGCCAATCATATCTTGCCAATATCATTTTCAAGCCCTCACCTGTCTATTTCCACTGTTGCCCATAAATAGCCTGATAAAATTCCTGGTTGTCGTTGTTGTAACCTTAGTTATCAGAGTAGTCACCACCTTGCTGGAGCAGCTGCTGAGCGATGGGCTGGGAACCCCAGTTCTGTTGATTGTTGGTTTGATGGTGCTTGGAATTGGGTAGATTGTATTCTACCTCCTTTCTCTTGCCTCCTACATCGCCCCTGCAATTGCCCCTAGTTCCATGGGAACCACCATCTCTCTGCTGTTGTGCAGGACCGCCTCTGCATCCCCTACTCCCGCCCCTGAGCCTCTTGGTGGTCCCCTCTGAGAATAGCCAGCTCTACCCTCTTGGAGGCCGGCCCATGAGAATCAGCACCAGGTGCTTTGAAGACAACTAGAAATAGCGCACGTGCCCCACTCCCCAGAAATCCTTATGTTTATTTATTTATTTATGGCAGGCCCTGGGAATCGAACCGGGGTCTCAGGCACGGCAGAACTGTGCCACTGCACCACCATTGCCCGCCCTGTATTTATTCTTAAATGTAGTCTCATGCAGGATGTCTGTCAAGAAATAAATAACTTTAAATCAGAGTCTATCATGCCATTGAAAAATAACAAAATACAATAGTAATTAAATATTTTCCCTGTGATTAAAAGGCTCTTAAGTGTTAAAAATTTCTGCTAGATTGAATTTTTAGTACAATTATTAGAAGCATTCAACTGATTAAAATAAAATATAAATGTTGATTAAATTATTAAATATAAAAAGTAGAATTTAATTGACAATGTATTTTTTAATGTATTTATTAATTTAAAAATTAACAAACCAAATAAAATATTACATATATAATCAGTAATTCACAATCTCATCACTTAGTTGCATATTCATCATTTCTTAGAACATTTGCATTAATTCAGAAAAAGAAATAAAAAGACAGTAGAAAAAGAAATAAAATGAACACAGAAAAGAAAAAAAAGATTATACCTACTATACCCCTTGCCTTCATTGATCACTAGCATTTCAAACTAAATTTATTTTAGCATTTGTTCCCCTTATTATTTATTTTTATTCCATATGTTCTACTCTTTTGTTGACAAGGTAGATAAAAGGAGCATCAGACACAAGGTTTTCACAATCACACAATGTATTTTTTAATAAGAAGAATGGGACTGAACTCCCTTATCCCTATGCTGTGGAAGAAAATTGACTAAAGGAAGCAGGATTTAATTCCAGTGCTATACCTATTTTTCATTTTTAGAGTTAAGCATTGAGAAACTTGTTTCCATATTTAAGTAGATGGGACTGAAAGATATTTTGTTATAAATTGTCACTCAATTCTTTGACTCCCTTCCTAGATATTTCCAAAAATCACATCGTAATCTATTTTTAAATTTCTTTTTTAATGATACCAGCTGACAAGTCAATTATGTCCTCCTTCAGTTTTGGTGGCAGCAAAGAATAGAAAACTACCTGACGTGTGAAAAGGATTTGTTTGAGTTATTTCTTTTCTTACTTTCTGGAGAGCCTACCAAAATTGATTTTACAAAGAGCTATCAATGCTTATTTATACCTGTCAGAAAAGGTTAGGGAAATTGAAAATAATATCAAGAAAACCCCTTTGCCAATGTACTAATTAATATACATTAAAATAAATGCCTTAATTTTTCACATATAATGTGAAATATATATATATTTCCCCCCAAATCTTTAGCTTATTCTATTCATGGAAAACATCCACTTCAGGACCTAGCTAGCAAAGCCAGTTCCTATTTTCAAAGGTCCTATCAGCCTAATCCGAATTAGTTAAGTCAGAAAAGGTTAGATGGATGGGTAGGTGGATAGATACCGTACAAGGATTGACCTGGGAGAGTTAAGGTGCTGCCTTCCCTATTCCGTGGTAGCGCTCTCTTGATTGTGTTCCGTACTCACAGGCATCCTCTTGGGAAGAGTTGCACTCTTTGACATTAGCGAGGGTCGGGATAGGCAAGATATTAAGGAAAACCTATTTCAAAGCTTCCTTTATGGAGTAATGCTGCAGTGAAACAGTGAGATTTTGTTGGGGGAGCTTTAATTGACAAAGCTGAGGACGAGGGGTTGGGAAGGAGAGAGCCAAGGATCTGGAAATCTATTTCTTCAAACCGCCCTAACCATCCCTGCGATCTTTTGGCCTGCAGTCTCTTTTCTTCACCTCCCTCACCCTTCTCTATCCTTTGCAAAATGGCTTCGCTGCTAAAGCTGTTTCACTCAAGGTCCTTAGACCTCAGCATCACTGAAGGACGGGGACACGTTCAGTGTTTGCCCTTGCCTTGCTTGGCTTCTCTGCAGCATTTGAGGCTCTTGGCACTGCCTCCTTCTACGTGCTTCTGTCCCTCACCCCCGCCCCGCCTCTCAGATAAGCTACTTACTGACTGAGAAGCGAAGGGAACAAACAAGGAGAAGGAGAAGGGGTAGAGGGGACCTGAGCATTTTCCTTGACTCCCCACCCCCAACCCACTGCCCCTCGCCACAGTGTCAATCCCATACCCAGACCAACTGTTCATATTCCCCGCAACTTTATTTTCCACTATTTTAAAATGTTGACCACCATAAAATTTTCATTATAAAAACTGAAGCATGCTGAAGAGAAAAAGAAAGAAAAAAATCTGAAATGCTACCCTGAGAGAACCTACCATCATAGTATTGGTGGTTTACCTTTCTGTGCATTTATTCACACCCAATACACAATTTTATAAACATAGCTATTATCATAGACATCCTCTTTTCCTTTAAAATTATTTGCTTATTTTATTTATAGGCATACCTCCTTTTGTTGTGCTTTGCTTTACTGCATTTTGCAGCTATTGCTTTTTTTTAAGTAATTGAAGGTTTGTGGCAACCCTGCATCGAGCAAGGCTACCATCACCACTTTTCCAACAACACATGCTCACTTCGTGTCTCTATATCACATGTTTTTTAAAGATAGAATGTTATTGTACACTTAATATACTAAAGTATGGTATATATAGTATAGTATAGTTTAATCTATTTATAGTGTAAATAGACTGAAGTATTGTATAAATATAATTTTTGTATGCACTGGGAAAACAAAAAATAGTGTGACACACTTTATTGCAATATTCACTTTGTTGTGGTGGTCTGCAACTGAACCCACAATCTCTTGAGATATGCCTGTATTCATTTTGACTTTTCTTACTGAAAAAAGTCAATATTAGCCTCTATTGTGTGTCCTTCCGTACTTCTACATGCTAATAGAATCAAACATAAACATAATGGTATGGACAGAGGATAATTTTGTCATTGTTTTTATATTAAAACGTGACCATCTCTTCATCTTGCTTGTTTAACTTCACCCTTCACATCAATTAGTATAGATTGAATCCATCCTTTTCAATGACTGTGTAATATTTCATGGTATGGGTGCACCACCATTTTAGTCACCCATTACCTCAATAAGGAGCATTCCCTTTGTTACTCAGTTTTGTTTGGCTTAACTTTTTTTTTTTAATTAGAAAAGTTGTGGGTTTACAGAGCAATCATATATAAAATACAGGATTCCCATATATGATTGTCCTGGTTTGCTAACTGCCGGAATGCAATATACCAGAAATGGAATGGCTTTTTAAAAAAGGGGGATTTAGGGCAGGCCATGGTGGCTCAGTGGCAGCATTCTCACTTGCCATGCCAGAGACCCAGGTTCAATTCCCAATGCCTGCTCATGCAAAAAAAAAAAAAAGGGAGGGGGGAGTTTAATAAGTTATAAGTTTACAGTTCTAAGGTCATGAAAATGTCCCAGTTAAAGCAAGTCTATAGAAATGTCCAATCTAAGTCATCCAGGGACAAGGGAAAGATACCTTGATTCAAGAAGGCTGATGAAGTTCAGGGTTTCTCTCTCCAATGGAAAGGCACATGGTGAACACAGTCAGGGTTTCCCTCTCATCTGGAAAAACACATGGCCAACACGGTGTCATCAGCTAGCTTCCTCTCCAGGCCTCTTGCTTCATGAAGCTCCCTGGGGGCATTCTCTTTCTACATCTTCAAAGGTCACTGGCTGGTGGACTCTGGTTCTCTTGACATTCTCATGATACCGCTCTGTTGCTCTCCTGTTGTTTTCCTCGCTCTCCCCCATCTTCTCGTTCTCCTGGCATTCTCAAAAGGCATTCTCTCTAAAAATGTTTCCTCTTTTATAGGATTCCAGTAAACAAGGAATCAAGACTCATGTAAAATGGGTAGAGACACATCTCCATCTAATCAAGTTTAATACCCACAATTGATTGAGTCATATTTCCGTGGGGATAACCTAATCAATTTTCCACTGTATAGTACTGTGTAGGGATTAGAAGAAACCATTGCTCTCACAAGATTGATTAGGATTGAAACATGGCTTTTCTAGAGTATATAAATCCTTTCAAACTGGCACAGTGACCCTATTATTAACACTTTGTATTGGAGTGGTAACTTTGATACAATTGGCAAAAGCACATTTTTATAATTGTACTGTTAACTATAGTCCATGGTTTGACTTAGGGTTCAAAGTTTTGAAAACTTTGAAAAAACTGTGTTTTGAAATTCCACTACAAACTAACATTTCCCCTTTTTAACCACATTCAGATACATATATAATTCAGTGCAGTTAATTATGTTCACAATGTTGTGCTACCATCATCATTTTCTATTATTAAAACAAATCTATCATTTCAATAGAAACTCTTTTTTTCTTTCTTTTTTTAGTTTTTTATTAATTTAAAAAAATTATAAGAAACAAACATTCCCAACACATACACTCAGCAATTCACAATATCATCACATGGTTGCATATTCATCATCATGATCAATTCCCAGAACATTAGCATCAATTCAGAAAAAGAAATAAAAAGACAATAGAAAAATATAACAAACAGAAAAAAAGAAATTTACAGGCCATACCCCTTACTGATCCCTTTCGCTGATCACTAGCATTTCAAACTAAATCTATTTTAACATTTGTTCCCCCTATTATTTATTTTTATTCCATATGTTCCTCTCATCTGTTGACAAGGTAGATAAAAGGAGAAGCAGACACAAGGTTTTCACAATCACACAGTCACACTGTGAAAGCTATATCATTATACAATCATCATCAAGAAACATGACTACTGGAACACAGCTCTACATTTTCAGGCACTTCCCTCCAGCCTCTCCATTACATCTTGGATAACAAGGTGATATCTACTTAATGCATAAGAATAACCTCCAGGATAACCTCTCGACTCTGTTTGGAATCTATCAGCCATTGACACTTTGTCTCATTTCACTCTTCTCCCTTTTTGTCGAGAAGGTTTTCTCAATCCCTTGATGCTGGGTCTTAGCTCATTCTAGAGTTTTTCTCAATCCCTTGATGCTGAATCTCAGCTCATTCTGGGATTTCTGTCCCACTCTGCCAGGAAGATCCACACCCCTGGTAGTCATGTCCCGCATAGACAGGGGGAGGGTGGTGAGTCTGCTTCCTGTGTTGACTGGAGAGAGAGACCATGTCTGAGTAACAAAAGAGTTTCTCTTGGGGGGTGACTCTTAGTCTTAATTTTAAGTAGGCTTGACCTATCCCCTGTGGGGTTAAGTTTCATATGAACAAACCCCAAGACTGGGGGTCAGCCTAAAGCTTTGGTTGTCCACACTGCTTGTGAGAATATCAAGAATTTAACTTCAGGAAGTTGAGTTTTCCCCTGTTCTCACCATTCTCCAAAGGGGACTTTGTAAATACTTTTCCACTCACTGATCAAATCACTCTGGGATTCATCAGGGCATCACCTGGACAAACCAACAAAATCTCATGTCCTATACAAAGTTCCATGTACTTAAGGTGTTCAATCAACTATCTACATAAGTTATATTAGGAGATGCACTAGTCAAAGTATAGATTTTTACCAAATAAACATTTTTTGCTTTAGTCTCACACATTAGTTGAAATTTTAAACTATTAAGTACCATCTATTTTCAGCACACTGCAGTAATGGCATTCTTTTGTTCTTCCTCATGCAAAAACATTTTAAAATTTGTACATTTAGTCACTATCATTATACATTCTAGGCATTCCTAGATTACACCATCTCAATCTTTATCTTCTATCTTTGTGATTTCACTTATGCCCCAGCCCTCCCTCCTCTATCATTCTCATATGCAGCTTCATTCAGTGATTTAGCATAATTGTATTACAATTAGGTAGTATTGTGCTGTCCATTTCTGAGTTTTTATATTCAGTCCTGTTGCACAATCTGTATCCCTTCAGCTCCAATTACCCAATATCTTACCCTATTTCTATCTCCTGATGGTCTCTGTTACCAACCAAATATTCCAAGTTTATTCACTAATGTCAGTTCATATCAGTGAGACCATATAGTATTTGTCCTTTTGTTTCTGGCTGATCACACTCAGCGTAATGTCCTTAAGGTCCATTCATGTTGTTACATACTTCATAACTTTATTCTGTCTTACAGCTGCATAATATTCCATCTTATGTAAATGTCACAGTTTGTTTAGCCAACTGTCTGTTGATGGACATTTTGGCTGTTTCCATCTCTTGGTAATTGTTGATAATGCTGCTATAAACACTGGTGTGTAAATGTCCATTTGTGTCCTTGGCCTCGTGTCCTTTGAGTAGAGACAGCATATAGATGGGTCCTGTTTTTTAATCCATTCTGCCAGACTATGTCTTTTGATTGGAGAGTTTAATCCATTAACATTCAGTGTTATTACTGCATGGGTAGTACTTTCTTCTACTATTTTGCCTTCTGGATTTTATATGTCATATCTAATTTTCCTTCTTTTTACCTTTACTCATAGTCTTCCTTTCTACACTCTTCTCCACACCTCTCTCTTCTGTCTTCATATCTGTCTCTAGTATTCCCTTTAGTATTTCTTGTGGAGCTGGCTTCTTGGTCACAAATTCTCTCAGTGATTTTTTTGTCTGAAAATGTTTTAATTTCTCCCTCATTTTTGAAGGACAATTTTGCTGGATATAGCGTTCTTGGTTGGCAGTTTTTCTCTTTTAGTAATTTAAATATATTATCCCACTGTCTTCTCGCCTCCATGGTTTCTGCTGAGAGATCTTTGCATAGTCTTATTGGGCTTCCCTTGTATGTGATGGATTGCTTTTCTCTTGCTGCTTTCAAGATCCTCTCTTTCTCTTTGACCTCTGACATTCTGATTATTAAATGTCTTGGAGCATGTCTATTTGGATCTATTCTTTTTGGGGTATGTTGCGCTTCTTGGATCTGTAATTTTAAGTCTTTCATAAGAGTTGGGAAATTTTCAGTGATAATTTCCTCCATTAGTTTTTCTCCTCCTTTTCCCTTCTCTTCTCCTTCTGAGACACCCACAACACATATATTCATGAGCTTCATATTTTCTTTCAATTCACTGAGTCCCTGCTCACATTTTCCCATTTTTTTCCTTATGGTTTCTGTTTCTTGTCGGATTTCAGATGGTCCGTTCTCCAGTTCAGAAATCCTATGTTCTGTCTCTTGAATCTACCATTGTAGGTTTCCATTGTTTTTTTCATCTCTTCAACTGTGCCTTTCATCCCCATAAGTTCTGTGATTTGTTTTTTCAGACTTTCAGTTTCTTCTTTTTGTTCTTTCCTTGCCTTCTTTATATCCTCCCTCAATTCATTGATTTGGTTTTTGATGAGGTTTTCCATGTCTGTTCGTACATTCTGAATTAATTGTTTCAGCTCCTGTATGTCATTTGAATTGTTGGTTTGTTCCTTTGATTGGGCCATATCTTCAATTTTCCTAGTGTGATTTGTTATTTTTTGCTGGCATCTAGGCATTTAATTACCTTAATTCATTTATTCTGGAGATTGCTTTCACTTCTTTTATCTAGGGTTTTCCTGCTGGATGAATGTGTTGTCTATCTGTTCTTTGACATTCCGTTCAGCTTTATCTGGACCTTTAGCTTAAGTTTTGTTTAACAGAGGAGAGTTTTTCAGTTCTTGTTTTCTGGTTTCTTGCCCTGATTATTTGGTGCCTTCCCCCCCACACACACACTTAGCAGGGTCTACGTAGATATTATAGACCCCAGCCAGATTTTCCCAGACCAAACTGGCCTCCTATCAGGAGGAAAGAGTCACCTGCGTCGGTTTTCCCTGAGGGTGAGACCCAGCAGGTTGAAAGACTTTCCTGTGAAGTCTCTGGACTCTGTTTTTCTTATCCTGCCCAGTATGTGACGCTTGTCTGACTGCAGGTCCCACCAGCATAAGATGATGTGGTACCTTTAACTTTGGCAGACTCTCCCTGCTGGGGGCGTGGTGGAGACAGAGGAGATGTTGTAGGCTGGTTTTAATGGCTTCAAATTACCAAGTCTTCCATTTATTTAGGTCTTCTTGGATTTCTTTTAGCAATGTCTTGTAGATTTCTGTGTACAATTCCTTTATATCATTGGTTAGATTTATTCTGACATATTTACTTACTATTGTGAATGGGATTTTTTCCTGATGTCTTCTTCTGATAATTCATTAATAGTATACAGAAATACTATTGATTTTTTTCACATTGATCTTGAACCCTGCCACTTTGCTGAATTCATTTATTAGCTGTAGAATATTTGTTGTTGGTTTTTCAGAATTTTCTATGAATAGGATCATGTCATCTACAAATAGGGAAAGTTTAGTCCTTTTTTTTCTTGCCTAATTGCTCAGCTAGAACCTCTAGCACAATGTTGAATAACAGTATTGACCATGGACATCTTTGCCTTGTTTCTGATTTTGGGGGACACTGTCAGTCTTTCACATTTGACTGATGTTAGCTTTGGTTTTTCATGTGTGCCCTTTTGCATATAGAGAAAGTTTCCTTCTATTCCTAGTTTTTAAAGTGTTTTTATCAAGAAGGGGTGCTAGATTTTATCAAATCATCAACTGAGATGATTACAGGTTTTTTTTTTCCTTCTTTCTGGTAATGTGGTATTTTATATTAATTGATTTTCTTATGTTGAACCATCCTTGCATACCTGTGATAAATACTTCTTGACCATGGCTTCTTTGGGTTTAGTTTGCTCTACTTTTTCTAGATTTTCCCATTGTCAAGTTAGGTCTCTGATTTGAAATCTTTCTTCTTTTTAATGAAAGCATTTAGAGCTATAAATTTCCCTCTTAGCACTGCCTTTGCTACATCCCATAATTTTTGTTTTCATTTTCATTTGCCTCAAGGTATTTCCTAATTTCCTTATGATTTCCTCTTTGACATATTTATTGTTTAAGAATATGTTGTTTAATTTCCAGATATTTGTGAATTTTCCATTGCTATCTTTGTTATTGATTTCTAGCTTCATTCATTGTGGTTGTAGAAAATACGTTATATGATTTAAATATTTTTTAATTTATTGAGATTTGTTTTGTGACCTAAGATATGCCATATCCTGGAGAATGATCCACATGCACTCAAGAAGAATGTGTATTTTGCTGTTGGGTGAAGTGTTCTATATATGTCTGTTAGACTAGTTGGTTTAGAGTATCGTTCAAGTCTTGCATTTCCTTATTGATCTTCTTTCTAGATGATCTGTCCATTATTTAGTGGTGTACTAAACTCTTCTAGTATTAATGCAGAATTCAATATCTCCCTTCAAATCTGTCAGTATTAGCTACATTTATTTTGGGGCTCTGATGTTAGGTGCATATATATTTAAAATTGCTATATTTTCCTGTTGAATTGATCCCTTTATCAGTATATAGTGACCTTCTTTGTCATTATATACTGACTTAAAGTCTCTTTAGTCTGATATTATATAGGCACCCAGTTCTCTTTTTTTAATTAAAAAAAATTTTTTTACAGAAATTCTTTAATTTTCTTTATTTTTATGCATTAGAAAAATGGAACACACCATACAAATTGCTTTTCATAGCAGATTACATGTGGGCCCATTCAGACTTGCTCTCAAAGTTCTGTCAACATTCTAAATACTGGCTACAATGGTAGCTGTTAATTGTGTAGCCAGTGTATTGATTTAAACACAGTAGCATGCAGCCCTCAGCATAGAAAGTTCAATTCTCCTCTGTTCTAGTTTGCTAGCTGCCAGAATGCAATATACCAGAAATGGAATGGTTTTTAAAATGGGGAATTTAATTTACAGTTCTAAGGCCAAGAAAATGTCCCAATTGAAACAAGTCTATAGAAATGTCCAATCAAAGGCATCCAGGGAAAGATACCTTGTTTCAAGAAGGCCGATGAAGTTCAGGGTTTCTCTCTCAAGTGAGAAGGTCCATGGCGAACACTGTCACAGTTTCTCTCTTGGCTGGAAGGGCACATGGCGAGCAAGGCCTCATCTGCTAGATTTCTCTTCTGGCTTCCTGTTTCATGAAGCTCCCTGGGAGGCATTTTCCTTCTTCATCTCCAGAGGATATTGGCTTGTGTGTTCTCTGCTTCTGTGGCTAAGTCGTTCTTCTCTGCTCTCTCTAAATCTCTCATTATCCAAAATGTTCTTCTTTTGTAGGACTCCAGTAAACCAATAAAGACCCACCAAATGGGCAGAGACATGTTGTCACCTAATCCAGTTTAACAATCACTCTTTTTTAAAAAAATTAAAAAAAAATATTTTTATTGATGAATCTTCACAAACATGTAGTCCATACATGGTATATAATCAGTGGTTCACAATATCATGATATAGTTGTGTCTTCTTCACCAAAATTATTTTTTATATGAAACAACCACATACAAACACATTCTTACCATGTGATTATTCTTTCTTGTTATATAATCAGTAACACACAAAATCACCACATAGTTGTATATTCATCATTATGATCATTTCTCAGAACATTTGCATCAATTCAGAAAAAGAAATAAAAAGAAAACAGAAAAAAACTCATACATACCATACCCCTTTCCCCTCCCTTTCATTAGTCACTAACATTTCAGTCTATTAAATTTATTTTAACATTTGTTCCTCCTATTATTTATTTATTTTTAATGCATATGTTCTACTTGTCTGTTGATAAGGTAGATAAAAGAAGCATCAGACACGAGGTTTTCACAACCACACAGTCACATTGCGAAAGCTGTATCATTATACAGTCATCTTCAGGAAACATGGCTACTGGAGCACAGCTCTACATTTTCAGGCTGTTCCCTCCAGCCTCTCCATTACATCTTGAATGACAAGATGATATCTACTTAATGTGTAAGAATAACCTCCAGGATAACCTCTCAAATCTGTTTGGAATCTCTCAGCCATTGACATTTTATTTTGTCTCATTTTGCTCTTCCCCTTTTTGGTCAAGAAGGTTTTCTCAATCATTGATATTGAGTCCCAGCTCATTCTAGGATTTCTGTCCCACGTTGCCAGGAAGGTCCACACCTCTGGGAGTCATGTCCCACGTAGACAGGGGATGGGCAATGAGTTTTCTTGCTGTATAGACTGCGAGACAGAGGCCACATCTGAGCAACAGAAGAGGTTCTGTTGGGGGTGACTCTTAGGCCTAATTTTAAATAGGCTTATCCTATCCTTTGCAGGGTTAAGTTTCTTATGAACAAACCCCAAGATTGGGGGCTCAGCCTATTGCTTTGGTTGTCCCTACTGTTTGTGAGAATATCAAGAATTCTCCACTTGGGGAAGTTGAATTTTCCCCCTTTCTCACCATTCTCCCAAGGGGCCTTTCAAATACTTTTTTATCCACTGTTTAAATCATTCTGGGATTTATCAGGGCATCACTCTGGACAAACCTACAAAATCTCATGCCCTACTCAATGTTCTAAGTATTATGATGTTCAATTAATTGTCCATATAAGTTATATTATGAAATACACTAGTCAAAATATAAATGTTGTACCAAATAAACATTTTTTGCTTTAGTCTCACACATAAGTTGAAATTTTAAAATATTAATACCATCTATTTTCAGCACCCTGCAGTAATGACATTCCTTTGTTCTTCCTCATGCACATTTTTGAAATTTGTACATTTAGTCACTATTATTATACACTCTAGGCATTCCTAGATTATACCATCTCAATCTATATTTTCTATCTTTCTTTGTGATTTCATTTGTGCCCCCAGCCCTCCTCCCTCTATCAGTCTCACATTCAGCTTCATTCAGTGGAAAAGCCATGTTTTAATCTTAATCCCATTTTGTAAATACAGCTGTTTCTTGTAATCTCTATTCAGCATTGTATGTTTGAAACTGTAATTAGATCGTCTCCCTGGAGATGTGATGTAATCGAGAGTGGTTGTTAAAACTGGATTAGGTGACAACGACATGTCTCTACCCATTCGGGTGGATCTTAATTAGTTTCTGAAGTCCTATAAAAGAGGAAACATTTGAGAGAATGAGAGATTCAGAGAGAACAGAGCAGAACGACATAGCCACGAGAAGCAGAGTCTACCAGCCGCGACCTTTGGAGATGAAGAAGGAAAATGCCTCTGGGGGAGTTTCATGAAACAGGAAGCCAGGAGAAGAAGCTAGCAGATGACGCTGTGTTCACCATGTGCCCTTCCAGCTGAGAGAGGAACCCTGACTGTGTTCACCAAGTGCCGTTACAGATGAGAGAGAAACTGTGACTGTATTCACCATGTGCCCTTCCACTTGACAAAGAAACCCTGAACTTCATCGGCCTTCTTGAACCAAGGCATCTTTCCCTGGATGCCTTAGATTGGACATTTCTATAGACATGTTTTAGTTGGGACATTTTCTTGGCCTTAGAACTGTAAACTAGCAACTCATTAAATTCCCCTTTTAAAAAGCCATTCTGTTTCTGGTGTATTGCGTTCCGGCAGCTAGCAAACTAGAACACCTCTCTTCTCCTTCATGGACATCACTGATTCTTATATTTATGTACTTTGCTTTGTCCATCATTTCCCTGAGATCCAATTCAATTTTTTTTATCCTTTTTTGCCATTTGCTGTTTTGGTTTTTTGAAATCAGTTGTTCTGTCCTCTAGTTCATTTATTCTTTCTTTTGCCTCTTCAGATCTGCTGTTGTGTACCTCGAGTATAGTTTTGATTTGGTCTACAGCATCTTTAATCTCTGTGATAGCTGCTATTTTTCTATTTATTCTTTCAAATTCCTCTTTATGCTCTTCTAGTGTCTTCTTGATTTCCTTTATGTCATTAGCCATCCCATTTATTTTATTTCATAGAGTAATAAGAACATCTTTGAGTGGTTGTTCCAAAGTCTGTGTTTCCTCCAGTGTTTTAATTTGGTTGTTAGGCTGGACTATATCTGTCTGCATTAGGATATGCTTAATGATCTGCTGTTGTCTTCGCGGCATATAAATATCTTGATTGGTTTGCTTTGAAAGTTGCTTTCCTTCAGTAGTCTAAAGCCTTGTATTTAAGGGATGAAGTGGCGCAGAATGCAGGGCACAGGGTAGGGCACAACAGTGTGGTGATGCATTGAGGTCAAGAAGTCAGTGCACAAATGTGTGGGCACTCTGCAGCGGGGAGAATGTGGCTGGGCGGGTGTGTGGGTCTGGGGGCCAGGCCCTGCTGTGTGCTGGTCTATGGGGTGGGTCCCCTGTGTTCGAATGGGCAGAGCTCAGTGGTAGCAGGTTGGAGTTGAGCTTGCATGGGCTGTGGGCAGATGTGACCGAGCTGAGCAGGTCAGCACCTGCCCAGAGTTGAGGGGTATGACTGGAGGCTGTGTGCGTGTATGGGTCTGGGGGGGGGGGGGCTGTAAATTGATACACACATGTGCAAAGCTCCAGGTGGGTGGGGTGGGGTCGCATGACGATATGGGCTGGGGGTGTGTGTACCCTGGGTATGACGGTAAGTGTCCACAGCCTTTATGCTCTGGCATTAGCCTGCAGGAGGCAGAGAGGGGGAGGTGGGTCTCAGTAGGGGCCGGGCGAGACTATGCAGAGAGGAGAGGTGGGTTGGGCTGGTGTGCACTGTGGGTGGGGGTGTGGGGCCAGTACACGTGGGTGTAGGGGTGTGGGCGTGTGGAGTGGTGGGACTGGGGCAATTGGAGTGCAGGGAGGAGGGTGTGGGTGAGGGAGTTCCAGTGTGTGGGTTGTGGGGCTGCGCATGTGAGAGTAACCTGTTCAAGGAATGGGGCTTGGCTTATTTCCTCATCCTGGTGTCCCTGTCTGTGCAGTCTTGAGGGCTCCCGTCTTCCATTTGGAAAGGGGCATGTTAGGCTGTTTGCAACATCCTGACAGTCTCCGGTTCTCTGCATCTCAGTTCTCTAGCTTTTGTAACCAGGACCTCTCTGTGGTGTAGAAGACCCTCCCAGGTCATTTACACCCTAGAGTTGCCATCTCATTTGCCTTCCCATCCCTTTTCTAGCTGTTCCTTTCAGGTTTTATTTTTATGGGGATTGATTCCCAGGTGTGGGATTGCTGGGTCAAACTGTATGTATATTTCATTTTTAATAGATCCAGACTGTTTTCCAAAAAGGTTGTAATGATACACATTTTCACCCGCAATGTATGATAATAGGGCCATTTTCCCCACATCCCTACAAACAATAGGAATCATTTGTGTTCTTATTTTTTGCAAGTCTGTGAGTGTTAAGCGATGAGAGTACTGTTATTTTAATCTACATTTCTTTGACAAAACATCTACTCCTGCAATTATTTACTACTATAATTTGCTCCCCTATTCCTTCCCTTTTTTTATCCTAGTGGATTGCCTTTTTCTTCCCAGTTTGTAGAAGCTGTCTATTATAGATATTAACTTGCTATATGTCACATGGATTTCAAATGGTTTCCTGTTCTATTTATTCCCTTTTGACTTTGCTTAAGGCATCTTTTGCCATATGCAATTTGAAATTTTTATGTAATTAAATCTATCTTTTTCTCTTGCAGTTTCTGGCTTTTTGATCTTGGTTTTAAAAGCCTTTCTGGATAAATATTTTTATTCTGAATATTGTTTACATTTACATGTTTAAACCATCTGAAATCTAGTTTTTTATGGTCATTGTGAGAGGTAGGGGTTCTACCTCATTTTCTCCCTCATGGGACAGTCAGTTGTGGCACCATCACTTAATAGATGAAGTGCCCTCCTTTTACACTGAACTGACATTCTACCATTTTATGTATTAAATCAAATCTACATTGAGTTATTTCTGTACTTTTTTTTCTCATCTATCCAATTAGTATTCTTAAAATATTTTATTGTGGTAACATATACAGCATAAAATTTCCCATCTTAACCATTTCCACGTACACAATTCAATGATGTTAATTGCGTTCACAGTGTTGTACTGCCATCACCACTTTATTTCTCTTCTCTTTAACTGACTTTTTTCATCATTTTCTTGACCATTCCCAAATAGGTGTTGGCAGTTGGAAAGGATAAATCCACAGAGTCGATGTCCTTGAGTAGAATTGAAGGGTAGGTGGCCCTGACTACTACATACTCCTTCCAAGATCCCCCTCCTGCATATATGGGAGTGTTTCTGTATTGTATGATTATACACTTTGCTACACCTTCTTTTTTCCCTAACAGCCTTGCCAACCCCTCAGCATCCCCTCCCCCAACTACTGTCCTCTGTCAGGGCTAGTCTCATGTCAGCCTTCATCCTTATTTACCTCCATCATCATGAGGAGCCCCAACCTCTCAGCTCTACCCTCCTCCCTGCACCTAGTTCCCAGCTGGCCCTATTTTCTCTTCTCTGGTCCAACTTCCTTGACTTCTGAACTCCTCCACCAAGTCCCCCAGAACTCAGGCATGGAAGGCCCTAGGATCTGTCTTCTTTGGACATTTCTTTCACCTTCTAGTTCTTCTGGAAACCTGGCTGTCCCCAAAGATACTATTTCCACCATCACCCCTTCAAGTGGTGGCTGTTTTTTCCCCTCACTCCTCCTGACGATGGGCCAAGTGGGATTGGTGATATTCTTGCTCCTCATCACTGCTTCCCAAACATGTTCCTTTCCTTTTCCACCAAAGCTCCCAGTTTTAAAGATAATGTTACTTGACAATGCCGTGATTGCAGCCATTTCCTAGAAGATTTCAGCACCCAACTCGTTGCAGTTCTCTCCAGCATTTTTCCTGCCATAGTTCTTGATGCTTTCAGTGTCCATATAGATGACCCCTCCCACCCCCTGGCCTCTCAGTTGCTGACTTCTTTCCTGTATTGACCCACCCTCACCTGACCAAGATGCTCTCCCTTGTGGTCACAAGTGAGGCTCTGCTGCTGTCAACAATAGATCTCTCATCTTTGGGAATTGCTTTTTTCCTGGCCTGCAGGGAGAGGTGGGACTCTACCGAGTCCGGTCCCGCTAGGCTAGCGAGGGTCCACTCCTCCTGCCGAGGGGGTCCAGGGAGTAGAACCTCCAGGCGCAGAGGGGGCTCGAGCTCGAGGGTCTGGGTCGGAGGCGCGCGCGCAGGGGACCACTGCGGGTCTGAAGGACTGGAGGCCGAGCCAATTAAGGCATGAAGCAAGGTAGCTTTATTGTTGGTGGAAGCTTATGCCAGGGCCGCCGGTAGCTAAAGACCTCGAGGCTTGGTGAGCCCCGGAATATATACAGTTGAGGAGAGGTGGAGTTAGGGTGTGGACTCCAGGGGAGGGTAGCCAATCACACAGGGAGGACGGATGGGGTGACTGTGACGTCTGTAGGCACCAGGGAGATGTTGTTTTTAAGTGTGCCTGTAGCTGCGGATGTTGGGCGGGTGGAGGGATAATGAGGAGGCCAACAGGGGTAGAGAGACAAGGCTGCGTCACTAGTCGCCGGGTGAGGCTTGTAATTCAGAGGTCTAGAAGAACCGGACGTGCCAAAATGGCGAGGGAGGGAATGAAAAAGACTAAGCCATCAGGCCAAGAGTAAAATTATGCCACACTGGCCCACCTGAGATGTAAGCTGCAGACATCCTCTCTTCACTTTCTCTTCCACTCTTTCTTTTTTTTTTTTAGCAATAAAGTATTTTTTAATTAATCTATTTACATTGTTTTTTTAGACATGGTGCTTTTGCACACTTAATAGAATACAAAATAGTATAAACATAACTTTTATATGCACCAGGAAACCAAAATTTCTTGTGACTGATTTTTTTTTTTATTAACGGAAAGAAAAAAAAAAAGAAATTAACACAACATTTAGGAATCATACCATTCTACATATGCAATCAGTAATTCTTAACGTCATCACATAGATGCATGATCATCGTTTCTTAGTACATTTGCATCGGTTTAGAGGAACTAGCAACACAACAGAAAAATATATAAAATGTTAATATAGAGAAAAGAAATAAAAGTAGTAATAATAGTAAAAAAAAAAAAAACCCTATATCTCAGATGCAGCTTCATTCAGTGTTTTAACATGATTACTTTACAATTAGGTATTATTGTGCTGTCCATTTTTGAGTTTTTGTATCTAGTCCTGTTGCACAGTCTGTATCCCTTCAGCTCCAATTAACCATTATCTTACCCTGTTTCTAACTCCTGCTGAACTCTGTTACCAATGACATATTTCAAGTTTATTCTCGAATGTCCGTTCACATCAGTGGGACCATACAGTATTTGTCCTTTAGTTTTTGGCTGGACTCACTCAGCATAATATTCTCTAGGTCCATCCATGTTATTACATGCTTCATAAGTTTATCTTGTCTTAAAGCTGCATAATATTCCATCGTATGTATATACCACAGTTTGTTTAGCCATTCTTCTGTTGATGGACATTTTGGCTGTTTCCATCTCTTTGCAATTGTAAATAACGCTGCTATAAACATTGGTGTGCAAATGTCCGTTTGTGTCTTTGCCCTTAAGTCCTTTGAGTAGATTCCCAGCAATGGTATTGCTGGGTCGTATGGCAATTCTATATTCAGCTTTTTGAGGAACCGCCAAACTGCCTTCCACAGTGGTTGCACCATTTGACATTCCCACCAACAGTGGATAAGTGTGCCTCTTTCTCCGCATCCTCTCCAGCACTTGTCATTTTCTGTTTTGTTGATAATGGCCATTCTGGTGGGTGTGAGATGATATCTCATTGTGGTTTTGATTTGCATTTCTCTAATGGCCAGGGACATTGAGCATCTCTTCATGTGCCTCTTGGCCATCCGTATTTCCTCTTCTGGTAGGTGTCTGTTCAAGTCTTTTTCCCATTTTGTAATTGGGTTGGCTGTCTTTTTGTTGTTGAGTTGAACAATCTCTTTATAAATTCTGGATACTAGACCTTTACCTGATATGTCATTTCCAAATGTTATCTCCCATTGTGTAGGCTGTCTTTCTACTTTCTTGATGAAGTTCTTTAATGCACAGAAGTGTTTAATTTTGAGGAGCTCCCATTTATTTATTTCTTTCTTCAGTGCTCTTGCTTTAGGTTTAAGGTCCATAGAACCGCCTCCAGTTGTAAGATTCATAAGATATCTCCCTACATTTACCTCTAACTGTTTTATGGTCTTAGACCTAATGTTTAGATCTTTGATCCATTTTGAGTTAACTTTTGTATAAGGTGTGAGATAGGGGTCTTCTTTCATTCTTTTACATATGGATATCCAGTTCTCTAGGCACCATTTATTGAAGAGACTGTTCTGTCCCAGGTGAGTTGGCTTGACTGCCTTATCAAAGATCAAATGTCCATAGATGAGAGGGTCTATATCTGAGCACTCTATTCGATTCCATTGGTCGATATATCTATCTTTATGCCAATACCATGCTGTTTTGACCACTGTGGCTTCATAATATGCCTTAAAGTCCGGCATAGCGAGACCTCCAGCTTTGTTTTTTTTTTTTCCTCAAGATGTTTTTAGCAATTCGGGGCACCCTGCCCTTCCAGATAAATTTGCTTATTGGTTTTTCTAATTCTGAAAAATAAGTTGTTGGGATTTTGATTGGTATTGCATTGAATCTGTAGATCAGTTTAGGTAGGATTGACATCTTAATTATATTTAGTCTTCCAATCCATGAACACGGTATGCCCTTCCATCTGTTTAGGTCTTCTGTGATTTCTTTTAACAGTTTTTTGTAGTTTTCTTTATATAGGTTTTTTTTGTCTCTTTGGTTAAATTTATTCCTAGGTATTTTATTCTTTTAGTTGCAGTTGTAAATGGGATTCGTTTCTTGATTTCCCCCTCAGCTTGTTCATTACTAGTGTATAGAAAAGCTACAGATTTTTGAATGTTGATCTTGTAGCCTGCTACTTTGCTGTACTCATTTATTAGCTCTAGTAGTTTTGTTGTGGATTTTTCTGGGTTTTCTATGTATAGTATCCTATCATCTGCAAACAGTGATAGTTTTACTTCTTCCTTTCCAATTTTGATGCCTTGTATTTCTTTTTCTTGTCTAATTGCTTTGGCTAGAACTTCCAACACAATGTTGAATAATAGTGGTGATAGTGGACATCCTTGTTTTGTTCCTGATCTTAGGGGGAAAGTTTTCAATTTTTCCCCATTGAGGATGATATTAGCTGTGGGTTTTTCATATATTCCCTCTATCATTTTAAGAAAGTTCCCTTGTATTCCTATCTTTTGAAGTGTTTTCAACAGGAAAGGATGTTGAATCTTGTCAAATGCCTTCTCTGCATCAATTGAGATGATCATGTGATTTTTCTGCTTTGATTTGTTGATGTGGTGTATTACATTAATTGATTTTCTTATGTTGAACCATCCTTGCATACCTGGGAAGAATCCTACTTGGTCATGATGTATAATTCTTTTAATGTGTTGTTGGATACGATTTGCTAGAATTTTATTGAGGATTTTTGCATCTATATTCATTAGAGAGATTGGTCTGTAGTTTTCTTTTTTTGTAATATCTTTGCCTGGTTTTGGTATGAGGGTGATGTTGGCTTCATAGAATGAATTAGGTAGTTTTCCCTCCACTTCGATTATTTTGAAGAGTTTGAGGAGAGTTGGTACTAATTCTTTCTGGAATGTTTGATAGAATTCACATGTGAAGCCGTCTGCTCCTGGGCTTTTCTTTTTTTTTTTTTTTTTTTTTTATAGAGAGGGAGGAAAGGAAGGAAAGACAGAGAAGGAAGGAAGGGAGGAAGAAAGGGAAACATTTTTAAACATTTTCTTGTTTTATTATATTTCGTTTGTTTGTTTATTTTTTACATGGGCTGGGGCCGGGAATCGAACCGGGGTCCTCCGGCACGGCAGGCAAGCACTCTTGCCCGCTGAGCCACCGCGGCCCGCCCTGGGCTTTTCTTTTTAGGAAACTTTTGAATGACTAATTCAATCTCTTTACTTCTGATTGGTTTGTTGAGGTCATCTATTTCTTCTTGAGTCAAAGTTGGTTGTTCATGTCTTTCCAGGAACCCGTCCATTTCCTCTAAATTGTTGTATTTATTAGCGTAAAGTTGTTCATAGTATCCTGTTATTACCTCCTTTATTTCTGTGAGGTCAGTAGTTATGTCTCCTCTTCCATTTCTGATCTTATTTATTTGCATCCTCTCTCTTCTTGTTTTTGTCAATCTTGCTAAGGGCCCATCAATCTTATTGATTTTCTCATAGAACCAACTTCTGGTCTTATTGATTTTCTCTATTGTTTTCATGTTTTCAATTTCATTTATTTCTGCTCTAATCTTTGTTATTTCTTTCCTTTTGCTTGCTTTGGGATTAGTTTGCTGTTCTTTCTCCAGTTCTTCCAAGTGGACAGTTAATTCCTGCATTTTTGCCTTTTCTTCTTTTCTGATAAAGGCATTTAGGGCAATAAATTTCCCTCTTAGCACTGCCTTTGCTGCGTCCCATAAGTTTTGATATGTTGTGTTTTCATTTTCATTCGCCTCTAGGTATTTACTAATTTCTCTTGCAATTTCTTCTTTGACCCACTTGTTGTTTAAGAGTGTGTTGTTGAGCCTCCATGTATTTATGAATTTTCTGGCACTCCGCCTATTATTGATTTCCAACTTCATTCCTCTATGATCCGAGAAAGTGTTGTGTATGATTTCAATCTTTTTAAATTTGTTAAGACTTGCTTTGTGACCCAGCATATGGTCTATCTTTGAGAATGATCCATGAGCACTTGAAAAAAAGGTGTATCCTGCTGTTGTGGGATGTAATGTCCTATAAATGTCTGTTAAGTCTAGCTCATTTATAGTAATATTCAGATTCTCTATTTCTTTATTGATCCTCTGTCTAGATGTTCTGTCCATTGATGAGAGTGGTGAATTGAAGTCTCCAACTATTATGGTATATGTGTCTATTTCCCTTTTCAGTGTTTGCAGTGTATTCCTCACGTATTTTGGGGCATTCTGGTTCGGTGCGTAAATATTTATGATTGTTATGTCTTCTTGTTTAATTGTTCCTTTTATTAGTATATAGTGTCCTTCTTTGTCTCTTTTAACTGTTTTACATTTGAAGTCTAATTTGTTGGATATTAGTATAGCCACTCCTGCTCTTTTCTGGTTGTTATTTGCATGAAATATCTTTTCCCAACCTTTCACTTTCAACCTATATTTATCTTTGGGTCTAAGATGTGTTTCCTGTAGACAGCATATAGAAGGATCCTGTTTTTTAATCCATTCTGCCAGTCTATGTCTTTTGATTGGGGAATTCAGTCCATTAACATTTAGAGTTATTACTGTTTGGAAAATATTTTCCTCTACCATTTTGCCTTTTGTATTATATATATCATATCTGACTTTCCTTCTTTCTACACTCTTCTCCATGTCTCTCTCTTCTGTCTTTTTGTATCTGACTCTAGTGCTCCCTTTAGTATTTCTTGTAGAGCTGGTCTCTTGGTCACAAATTCTCTCAGTGACTTTTTGTCTGAGAATGTTTTAATTTCTCCCTCATTTTTGAAGGACAATTTTGCTGGATATAGGAGTCTTGGTTGGCAGTTTTTCTCTTTTAGTAACTTAAATATATCATCCCACTGTCTTCTAGCTTCCATGGTTTCTGCTGAGAAATCTACACATAGTCTTATTGGGTTTCCCTTGTATGTGATGGATTGCTTCTCTCTTGCTGCTTTCAAGATCCTCTCTTTCTCTTTGACCTCTGACATTCTAACTAGTAAGTGTCTTGGGGAACGCCTATTTGGGTCTAGTCTCTTTGGGGTGCGCTGTACTTCTTGGATCTGTAATTTTAGGTCTTTCATAAGAGTTGGGAAATTTTCAGTGATAATTTCTTCCATTAGTTTTTCTCCTCCTTTTCCCTTCTCTTCTCCTTCTGGGACACCCACAACGTGTATATTTGTGCGCTTCACATTGTCCTTGAGTTCCCTGATACCCTGTTCAAATTTTTCCATTCTTTTCCGGATAGTTTCTGTTTCTTTTTGGAATTCCCACTATTTCTTGATCACCATTGCTTTGAGCATCACTTTCCCCATTTTGTAGTTTAGGGTTTTACCTATATCCTAGTTTCATCACAGGTGGAATTCTTGTTACTCCATACATTGATTTGGGCTAACTTACCAGAGATTATAGAAGAGATTGACTGTGTGAGCCATTTATCTATAGCTGTATGACTTAGTGGCTTAAAAGAACAACATTTTTATTTGCTTGTTTCTATAGCTCAGCAATTTGGCTTGGTTCAGCTGGGCAATTCTTACACCAGCCTGAGCCAGGATCACTCATGTGGTGGCAGTCATCTGGTCACTTGACTGGTGGTGGGTGGCTTAGATATTGGCCAGTTGTTGCTGGCCTTCAGTTGGCCCTCTCTCTCCAGGCGTTCTCTTATCCTCAAAGAGGTTAGTTCAGGCTTCTTTACATGATGGTTTCAGGTGGTTATGGAAAGACAGAGAGAGAGAAAAGAAAGCTGCCTTTGGTGACCTGGCCTCAATCCTCACAAAGTCACTTCTACTACATTCCACTGGTCACAGCAATTCAGAAGCCCAACTCAGATTTAAGGGGATCAAGAAATAGACTCCATCTTGCAGTGGCAGGAGCAGTAAAGACACATTGCAAAGGGGTGTGTATACAGGACAGGAAGAAGTTGCTTCCAAGTTTTGTTGTTGTTGTTAACTACAACATTGTTAACTTGTGCAGCTGGGGAGTTAGTAGTTTCTTTGGTTCATTGAATGAAACTTGGATTCATTAGTAACCTTCATTCAGTGAGCTTGAGATGCTAGAACTTCTCTGGAATAGTATAGAAGAAGAAATCTGAAATGTAAGAAGGGGGCTCTACCTCAATGAAGATGGAAGAGTAAGAAGGTTCAGGGCTCCATTCTCGTACAGAACCTTTGAACAATCAGTAAGAACTGGAAGAAACATCTTTCTTGAAGCTCCAGAAACAATTAAAGGACTGAAGTAACAGGGTAAGCATTGGATTAAGAAAAAGGCTGGGTAAAAGTGGTAGGATCACATGGTGCCCCGGCTAGCCCCTTCTTCACCACTTACCAGCTCAGCATGGAGCCAGGCTGTACTCCCAGTGCACATCCCTGTTCTTTAGGGAGCAGAGTAACCCTGGTGCACGTACTGGAAGCATGAATATCTGGCCCAAGCTGTCTGGTATGGCCTGAAGGATTTGCTGTCCTAGAACTTTAGCTATTTATAGAAGGCTGTTCAAAGAGCTCTCCTACAGAACTCCATGGGAAAACAGTCAAATTATGCTGCCTGGGGTGAGAGAGTGCTGGCTGTAGGATATAGAGTACAGTGCCTGGGACCATGATGAAATTGTTTTCTAGGGAAGAGGAGTCATCCAAGTAGACAATAAATGCCTAGCATGCTCAGAAAGGCTCAGTGCATTCCATGCTTTGACCTTTAGCTATTTTCTAAACTCTTTTGTGTGTATAACTCTGAAGAACACTTGCAGAGGTCACACTGAAAAGACTGGGAAAGGTACTTTCTTTTTTCCCCTTCTTTGTGGTTTATTTGTTCATTTGTTTTTGCTAGCTCCTGACATACTAGGAAAGCTCTATAATGACACTAGCTGGATACAAGCTTAAGGAACAGACACCTCTGAGTCTGAATCCCAGTGATAAACACATTAAAATATCAAAATGCCCATGTTTCAACAAAAGATTACAAAATATATAAAGAAACAGGAAGTGATGGCCCAGGAAAAAGAGAATTAGAAACCATCAATGAGGAGGATTAGATCTGGGACATTCCGAAGACTTTTGAAAAATGAACCTAGGGCAGTGCAATGGTGGCTCAGTGGCAGAATTCTCACCTGCCATGCCAACGACCAAGGTTCAATTCCCAGAGCCTGCCCATGCCAAAAAGAAATAAAAATTAAAAAGAAAGAAAGAAAGAATGAACCTAAATACACTCAAAGAGCTAAAAGAAAAAATGGACGAAGAACTAAAGGAAATTAGGAAAACAATAGATTAATATAAGGAGAACATCAATAGAGAGATGGAAATTATGAAAAGGAACCAAACAGAGCTGAAGTCTCCAGTAACAGAAATAAAAAATTTCTTAAAGGGGTTCAACAGCAGATTCAAGCTGGCAGAAGAAAGAATCAGTGAACTTGAAGATAAGGCAATTGAAATAATCTGATGGAGCCACACTGTGCCATTTTATAATCAACTGTTAAATGCCAAAGATAGAAAATTCTGAAAATCACAAGTAGGGAGCAGTGTACCACACACAAGAGAGCCTCAATAAGATCAAGCACTGATTTCTCATCAGAAATTATGGAGGCAAGAGAGAAGTGAGAAGACATATTAAAAAATGTCAACCAAGAATACTATATGTGGCAAAACTGTCTTTCAAAACTGAGGGAGGGATTAAGACATTCCTAGATAAACAAAAGCTGAGAGCAAGATGTTAATAATGGGATGGTATATGGGAATCCCATATTTTATGTACAGTTGTTCTGCACACCCACAACTTCTCTAATAATTTTTTTTTTAACTGAGGCTCTTTGTCACCACTGGACCAGTGCTACAAGAAGATGCAAAAGGGAGTTCTTCAGGTTGAAAGGAAAGGGCACTGGACAATTGACTGAAGTCACATGAAAAAATAAAGATTTTTGGTAAAGATAATGACATGGGGAAATATAAATACCAGCACTATTATATTTTCGGTTTGTAACCTATAGGACCTAAAAGACAAATGCACAAAATGTAATGATAAATCAGTAGTTTTAGACTCAGAATGTATAAACATATAATTTGTGATATTACATAAAAGTAGGGGAGAGAGGAGGGTAGGAACCCATGTGTGTATACTATTGAAGTTAAGTTGGTATCCTAGCAAACAAGATTGTTACAGATTTAGGATGTTATATTTAAGTGCCATGGTAACCACAAAGAAAACATCAGAGAATAAGCACTCATAGGGACAGAAAGTAGAGGACAGGTTACCAGAGATGAGAGGGCAGGGGCCATGGGGAATTAATGCAAAGTGAGTGTAGGGTTTCTGTTTGTGGTAAAGGAAACCCCAATAATATGCCACTTGGTCTGGTAAGATATATATTTTCTCTATAACAATTCACAAATACCATCAAAAGCATTTAAATTTTACCTGGTGTGAGCAATAGTATTCTTTCACAGTCTTGCCTCACGGTTGTGTCAGCCCTCCTGTTCTTTCATAAACTGGCCTAAAGAGATTTTAGTCATCTTAATACCTCACAGAACATCACTTCATCAATGATTTCATTCTGATTGGACCTACTGAGCAGGTTTTAGAAAGTGCTTTAAATTCCTTAGGAAAGCTTAAGTAAGCCAGAAGATAGGACGTAAAGCCCATGAAAATTCAGGAGCTTGTGATCTCAGTAAAGTTTCTGGGGGGTCCAGTGATTTGAAGTATGTTGGGTTATCTCATTAAAGGTGAATGCTGTTCTTTGACCTGCCTATGACTGAAAAAAAGGCCCAATGAACTACTGGAAAACCCTAATGAAAAATCACATCACACACGGCTAAGCTTTTGGTGCAATCCATGCTCTCTTCTGCAATGACTGTTTTCCTTTTGATTTACACCAGACTTGGTAGTAGACCCTATGAAGATAGAATGTTTTTCTTTCTTTCTTTCCTTTTTAGAGCAGTTGTAGGTTTATTGAAAAATCATACAGAAAGTTCCTATTTATTGTCTCCACTCACCCCTCACCACCCAAAGTTTTCCCTATTATTATCATTTTGCATTAGTGTGGTACATTTGTTACGATTGATAAAACAGTATTGTAGCTATATTATTGACTAAGTCCACAGTTTACATTAGGGTTCACTCTTTGTGTTGTATAGTTCTATGAGTTTTTTTTTAATTTTACTGTGGTAACATTTATACAACATACAATTTCCCATTTTAGCCAATTTCAAGAATACAATTCAGTGGTGCTAATTACATTCTCATGCTGTGCTACGATTACCGTTATTACCAAAATTTTTCCATCATCCTAAGCAGAAACTCTGTACCCATTAAGCAACAACTCCTCATCTCCCACCTATCACTGTGCATGGTAACCTGTAGTCTAATATCTGGCTCTATGAATATTCATATTCTAATTATTTCATATATGTGAGATCATAAAATACTTGTCCTTTTGTGTCTGGCTTATTTCACTTAGCTTTATGTCTTCAAGGTTTATCCATGTTCTAGCATGTATTAGAACATCATTCCCCTTTAGAGCTGAAAAGTATTCCATTGTATGTCTATACCACATTTTGTTTATCCATTCTTCTATTGATGGACATTTAATGCATCCTTTTACAATTGTGAATAATGCTGCTATGAACATTGGTATATAAATATCTGTTCTTAATTCTTTGGGGTATATAACTGGATTGCCAGGTCATATAGCAGTTCTGTTTAACTTTCTGAGGCATTCCCAAACTGTCTTCCATAGCAGTCTCACCATTTTAAATTCCTAATAACAATGTATGAATGAGTCTATTTCTCTGCACTCTTACCAACACTTATAATCTACTATTTTCTAAAAATAGTTATTCCAGTGCATGTGGCATGGTATCTTGTGACTTTGATTTGCATTTCCCTAATGACTAGTAATGTTGTGCATTTTTCATCAGTTTTTTTTTGCCATTTGTGTATCTTCTTGAAGAAATGTCTATTCAAGTCCTTTACCCATTTTAAAAAACATTTTTATTGTAAAATATAGCAGATATATAAAAAAGTGATGTAATTTGAAGTAACTTTTTTTGGCGGGGGGTTCATGGTCTGGGAATTGAACCTGGGTCTCCTGCATGAAAGGTGAGCATTCTACCACTGAACCACCCATGCACCCCCAAAGTAACTTTTAACAGTGTTTTTAGAATAAATTTCAAAATATGGTAAGAGTTACAGTTTCTCCATTTCAGGTGTCTCCTGAAATTAAGACACTGCAGACTAAAAAGAAATATCAATACAGTGATTCAGTAGTCATACTCATTTGTTAAATTCTGTCTTCTCTGTTACAACTCCACCTTCTCCTTTGATCCTTCTCCCAGTTTTTGGAGATATTTTCCTTGTCCATTCTTAAATTGGGCTGTTTGTCTTTGTGTTATGGAGTTAAAAATACACACACACACACACACACACACACTCAATGTTAAACATTTATCAGATATATTATTTCTAAAAGATTGAATGTTTGGTCATGGAACATCAAGGGGCCATGTGATCTGAGCTTCCTATCAGGTACTGGATATTATTTGACCTATGAAGTCATAAAGGAGACAATATCTTGTAATGTTGACTCATATTACAGAATGAACTGCTTTGAAGAAGCACCCAGAATATGTAAGTCTTGAAGTTAAAGTGTGGTTGGTTAAGTAGTTCCTTTCACAATTACATTGAATAACATATTCATAGGATTTTTCTTCCTTCTATGAAACTCTGAAATCTGCAGATTTAGGAGTGTTGGTTCCTAGTGGAGAAGTGTTTCCATCATGGGACACAACAGTGATTTCATTGACCTGGAAGTTGAGATTGTTACTTGGTCATTTGAAATCCCTTATACCTCCAAACCAACAGTGACTGGGGAGATTGATTCTGATTACCAAGGGGGAAACAGGGCTGCTGGTCTACCACTAGGTCAGGGAGGACTGTGTCTAGAATCCAGGGGGTTATCTGCACCGTTCCTTAGTATTTCATGTTCTAAAGTAAAAGTTAATGGAAAACTAGAGAGAGAAAGCCACGGGAAGCAAGAAGCTGAGTCAATAGAACCTCTAAGAGAAGACGGTTCCAGGAGAGGCTACCTTGTGCATTGCTATGTGACAGAGGAGCCAAGGACCCAGAATCATCAGAAACCAGTCCCATAATGCTAGTTTTCAGGAAGAAAGCATCACCTTGATGGTGCCCTGATTTGGACTTCTAGCCTGAAAACCAGAATCAAGCCTAGGTCTCCCATGTAGTGGGTGGCTATTCTGTCACTGAAGTACCCATGCATCCCAGCCTAGCTTGTAGTAGTCTCTCAGGTTGAACTGTATTCCCTACATGAGGTCTGGATATTGATTTAGTAGGGAATTACTGATAAACCAAGTGCAAAAGGAAACATTCAAAACAAATCCAAGTAAATGCAAAACTTCAGATGAGTGAAGAGAACCAACTTGCAAAATAAGTATATTAAGATAATCAAATGCCAAATACAAAAAAAAAAAATTGCAAAGCATGTGAGGATCCAAGTAGAAATGGCCCAGCCAAATGACCAAATCAAAATTCCAGAGGGGACACAGAATATGGAGCAACTACTGAAGGGTATTTATAAAGAAATAAAGGATGAAGATGATTGTATAATGATATAGCTTTCACAATGTGACTATGTGATTGTGAAAACTTTGTGTCTGATGCTCCTTTTATCTACCTTGTCAACAGATGAATAGAACATATGGAATAAAAATAAATAATAGGGGGAATAAATGTTAAAATAAATTTAGTTTGAAATGCTAGTGATCAATGAAAGGGAGGGGTAAGGGGTATGGTATGTATAATTTTTTTTCTGTTTTCATTTTATTTCTTTTTCTGATAGATGCAAATGTTCCAAGAAATGATCATGATGATGAATATGCAACTATTGGATGATATTGTGAATTACTGATTATATGTGTAGAACGGAATGATCAAAATAGGAATGTTTGCATTTGATTGGTGTTTTTAGGATTTAAAAAAATAACATTAAAAAATTTTTAAAAAAGAAATAAAGGATATCAGGAAGACAATAGAAGAGCATAAAGAATTGGGATGATTAAATAGATAAATGGCAGATCTTACAGACATGAAAGATATAATAGACCAAATTAGAAATATACTAGAGACACATGATAGCAGATTTGAAGAAGCAGGAGGAAGAACAAGGGAGCTAGAAGGCAGAAAATTGAAATAGAGTGCACAAAAGAATAAATGGCCAGAAAGATGGTAAAAATGCAATGGAATCTTAGGGAACTGATAGACAACAAGAGGTGTACAAATATAAGAATCAATGGTGTTCCAGAAGAAGAGAAGAGTAAAGGGCTTTAAAAGTTAGTTGAAGATATAATTGGGGAAAATGTCCCAACCATTATAAAAGACATAAATATGCAAATCAGAGAGGCCTAACAAGCTCCAAATGGGATAAATCTGAATAGGTCTACTACAAGACACATACTAATCAAACTATCAAATGTTGAAGAGAAACAGAAAGTCTTGAAAGCAGCACTAGAAAATGATCTATAACTTACAAGGGAAAATACAAAAGATTGAGTTTGGACTACTCAGAGGCTTTATGGAAGCAAGAAAGCAGTGGTATGATATATTTAAAATCCTGAACAAGAAAGGCTTTCAGCCAAGAATTCTTCATCCAGCCAAATTATCCTTAAAAACTGAGGGAGAGATTCAAATCTTCAAAGAAAAACAAAGATTGAGAGAACTAGTCAATCAGAGACCTGCCCTACAAGAAATACTAAATGGAGCCCCATCAGCTGAAATAAAAGACAGGAGAATGAGATCTGGAGGAGAGCGCAGAACTGAAGGGTATTAATAATAGTAATTTAAGGGATTGAAAAGATAGAGAAGGAAAAGAATATATAGATCTGGCAAATAAAAACTAAAAGATAAGAAAAAAACCTAAAGGATAAAATGGTGGATTAAAGAGCTGCTTTTACAGTAATTACTTTGAATGTTAACAGACTGAACTCACTAATTAAAAGACACAGACTGGCAGAATGGATTAAAAATATAATTAATCTATATGCTGTTTACAAGAGACACATCTTAGACTCAAGGACACAATTAAATTGAAAGTGAAAGGAAGGAAAAAGATCTTCTGTGCAAGCTGTAACCAAAAGAAAGCAGGAATAATTATAGTAATATCAGACAAAATAAACTTTAAATGTAAAGACATCATAAAAAACAAAGAAGGACATTACATATTAACAAAAGGGACAGGGCCACTGTGGCTCAGCAGGCAAGAATGCTTGCCTGCCATGCCAGAGGACCCGGGTTCAATTCCTGGTGCCTACCTATGTAAAAAAATAAAAGGGACAGTTCACCAAGAGGAAATAACAATCCTAAATGTTTACACTCCCAATCAAGGATTTCCAAAGAACATGAAGCCAACATTGACAAAACTGAAGGGAGCTATAGACATTTCAAAAATAATAGTGGGAGACTTCAATACACCACTATAGACAGAGGATCAACAAGGAAATAGAGAACCTAAGTAATGGAATAAATTGAGTTAGACCTAACGAACATATATAGATCATTATTTCTCAAAACACCAGGATATATATTTTTCTCTCGTGCAACTTGGAACGTTCTCCAGGATAGAGAATATGCTGGGGCATAAACAATCTTTGTAAATTTAGTACGAGTGAAATTACCCAAAGCTCTTTCTCTGATCACAATGGAATAAAGCTGGAAAATAAGTAATCACCAAAGAACCAGAGCTTTCACACATATGGAGATTAAACAACACATTTTTAAATAATCAATGAGTCAAGGAAGAAATTATTACGGAAATTGGTAAATATCTGGAGACTAATGTTAATGAGAACATAACATATCAAAACTTAAGGGATGTGACAAAGACAGTGCTGAGAGGGAAATTTATTGCACTAAATGCCTATACTAAAAATAAGGATGAACACAACTTGAGGATTTAACTTCTAACCTGGTGAATTTAAAGAAAGAACAGCAATTAGCCCCAAAGCAAATAAAAGAAGAGAAGTAAAGATCAAAGCAGAAATAAACAAACTGGAGAACAATAAAACAATAGAAAGAATGAACAAAGCCAAAAGTTGGTTCTTTGAGAAGATCAATAAAATTGATGGGCCCCTAGCTAGACTAACAAAGAAAAAAGGAGAAAGGATGCAAATAAACAAAATCAGAAATGAGAGGAAAGATCATGAACACAGATCATGAAGAAATAAAAAAAATCATAAGAGAATACTATGAACAACTATATACCAACCAATTAGACAACTTAGATGAAATGGACAAATTCCTATAAACATATGTATTACCTATACTGACTCGAGAAGAAATAGAAGATTTCAGTAAACCTAATCCAAGTAAAGAGATTAATCAGTCATCAAAAAATCTTCCCACAAAGAAAAGCCCAGGACCTAACAGCTTCACAGATGAATTTTATCAAACATTTCCAAAAAGAACTACCACCAATCCTGTTCAAACACTTCCAAAAATTTGAGGAAAAGGAATGCTACCCAACTCATTTTATGATGCTAACATAACTCTAATACCAAAATTGGATAAAGACACTGCAAGAAAGGAAAACTACAGACCAATCTCTCTAATGAACATAGATATAAAAAAAACTTAACAAAATACTAGCAAATTGAATCCAATAACACATTAAAAGTATTATATGTCATCATCAAGTGGGATTTATACCGGGAATGCAAGGGTGGTTTAACATAAGAAAATCAATGTAATAAGCACATTAACAAATCAAAAGGAAAAATCACATGATCATATTGATTGATGCTGAAAAAGCACTCAACAAAATCCAGCATCCTTTCCTGATGAAAACACTTCAAAAGGTAAGAATCAAAGGAAACTTTCTCAATATCATAGAGGGCATATATGAAAAACCCATAGCCAGCATCATACTGAGTGGTGAGAGACTAAAAGCATTTTCCCTAAAATCAGAAACGAGACAAGGATGCCCACTGTTACCACTATATTTCAACATTGTATTAGAAGGCCCAGCTGGAGTGATTAGGCAGGAGAAAGAAGTAAAAAGCATTCAAATAGAGGGAGAAGTAAAACTTCCATCATTTGCAGATGATATGATCCTGTACTTAGAAAACCCTGAGTTATCTATGACAAAGCTACTTGAGCTAATAAATTCAGAAAAGTGATGAGATACAAGATTAATGTACAAAAATTAGTAATGTTTCTATTCACAGGCAATGATCTATCCAAGGAGATAACCCAGGAAAAAAATTCTATTAAAATAATGACCAGAAGAGTCATATATCTAGGAATAAGCCTAACCAAGGATGTCATGGACCTATACGCAAAAAATTGCTAGAAGAAATTAAAAACGACCTAAATAAATGGAAAGATATTCCATGCTCATGGATAGGAAGGTTGAATATCATTAAGATGTCAATTCTACCCAAACTGATCTACAAATTCAATGCAATACAAATCAAAACCCCAAATACCTACTTTGAAGACTTGGAAAAGCTGGTTATCAAATTTATATGCAAACCAAATAGCTCAAGATATCCTAAAAAAGAAAAGTGAAGTGAGAGCACTATCACTTCCTAACTTTAAAGCTTGCTATACAGCCACAGTGGTTAAAACAGCATGGTATGGCACAAAAACAGAAGTATCAACCAATGGAATAGAACTGAGAGTGCAGAGATGGAACACCAACTCTGTGGACATTTGATCTTCAGTAAGGCCCCCAAAGCCACTGAACTCGGTCAGAATAGCCTTTTCAATAAACGGGCATGGGAGAATTGGCTATCAGTAGCCAAAAGAAATACAAAGGACCCTTCCTTTACATCTTATATAAAAAATAAAATTAAAATTACATCTTAATTCAAAATGGATTAAAGACCTAAATGTAAGAGCCAGTACCATAAAACTTCTAGGAGAAAATGCAGGAAAATATCTTCAAGACATTGTAATAGGAGATAGCTTCTTAAACTTTACACCCAAAGCACAAACAATGAAAGAAAAAATAGACAAGTGGGAACTCCTTAAGATCAAGAGCGTCTGTGCCTCGAAGACTTATTAAAAAGGTGAAGAGGTTGACTGTGATGATAAGTGCACAGCTATATGAGGATAATGTGAACCTTTGATTGTACAGTTTGGACGATTACATGGTATGTGAATATATAATTTATCAATAAAAAAATAAAAATAATTTTTTAAAAAGGTGAAGAGGCAGCCAACCTGATGGGAGAAAATATTTGGAAACCACATATTAAGTAAAGGCTTGATGTCCTATGTGCATAAAGAAATTATACAGCTCAACAACAAAAGAACAAACAACCAATTGTAAAATGGGCAGGAAATATAAATAAACACTTTTCTGAAGAGCAAATAGAGATGGCTAAAAAGCACATGAAGAGATACTCATTTTCATTAGCTATAATGATATGCAAATTAAGATAACAGTGAGATGTCACCTCACACCTATATTAATGTCTGCTATTTAACAAAAAACTGCAAATGTTGGAGAGGATGTGGAGAAATAGGAACACTAATTCACTGTTGGTGGGAATGTATAATGGTGCAGCCACTGTGAAAGAGAGTTTGGAGATTCCTCAGAAAACTAAATATTGACTTGCCCTATGACCTGGCAATTCCAATACCCAGTACATACCTAGAAAAGCTGAGGACAGTGACAGAGTGCATTCGTTTGCTAGATGCTGGTATGCGATACACCAGAACTGGAACAGCTTTTATAAAGGGGAATTTAATAAGTTACAAGTTTATAGTTCTAAGGAAGTGAAAGTTCCTTAAGGTTCCTTAAGGCACCAACAAGAGGTTACCTTCACTCAAGAAAGGCCTATTGGTCTGAAACGCCTCTGTCAGCTGGGAAACCATGTGGCTACATCTGCTGGTCCCTTGCTCTGAGCTCTGTTGCTTTCAGCCTCTGCTCCTGTGGGGGTTCCTCGCTTTATGTCTCCAGGACTGGCCCCCATCTCTTGGCTTATCTGGAGAGAACCTTGGCTCTCTCCAGGTTCCAGCTTGCTTAACATCTCATGGTGATATCTGCTGGGCTCCAAGCATCTCCAAAGTGTCTCTGTTCTCTACATGTATGCATCTGTGTCAGGTCTGCTGTGAAGTTCTTGTTGGTTCTGAGGCTATTGTCATTTCTGTAATTTCTAACTCTCTCTAAAATGTTTCTTCTTTTAAGGATTCCAGTAAACTGAGCAAGACACACCAGGAATGGGTAGAATCACATCTCCCTCTAATCAAAGTCCACACCCACAATTAGTCATGCCACATCTCCATGGATATAATTTAATCAAAAGTTTTCAACCTACAGTATTGAATAGGGATTAAAAGAAATAGCTGCTCACTACAAAAGGGAACAAATTCATAAGGCATGTGATGTGAATGACTTATGGGATATGTGGTGAGGCAAAATAAGCCAGAAGCAAAAGAATAATTATTGTATGGTTTCCTTTAGAAAATTCTTCTAAGAAAACAGGGGCCAAGATTGTAAGCTCTTATAGCAGATCATTTAGTCTGGAGTGGTAATTATTATTTCTGGATTTTGAGAGGCCGTTTTATGTATCGATAACCTGGTATTTAGAGATAAGAACAAAACCAATCAGGTTGGGGTTAAAGTATATTAGAACATAGGGGTAAGGAAGACATTATCTATATTTTAAAACTGTACCTACTCTTTGAGACCAAAGGAAAAAAGGTTTATATTGTCTGGAACCTAAATTTTCTGTAGCATATAATCTAACTCAACCTATCTGTATAGTTCATTTGAACCATTGAAACACAGGGAGCCCAGAACAAGAATGAGGGTCTTTAATCATGTATAGGTTAATGTAATGCCTGGGGATACATCCTAGAGTATATTAAGTAGAGAATCAAAAAGTATTGGCAAAGCCCCTTGAGGGATGGGATAAAAAATATGAAGTTATTAAACTTTACCATCAGGAAATCCCCTGATACTGTGTCAAACTTTAGGGACACCCAAATCAATAGGCCAAGCCCTTGATCTTGAGGCTTGTGAAGCTTACATAAATTGAGGAGATCAGCCTACCTATAGGTATGCCTAAGAGTTACTTCTGGAGGACCTCTTTTGTTGCTCAAATGTGGCTTCGCACTAAGTACAATTCTGCAAGTGAAATCATTGCCCTCCATGTTACGTGGGACATGACATCCAGGGGTGAAAATCTCCCTGGCGGTGTGGGAGATGACTCTGAGGGATGAGTCTGGCCCTGGCACCATGAGATCGACAATTCCATCCTGACCAAAAGGGGGAAAAGGAGTGTAACTAATAAAGTATCAGTGACTGGAAGAGTTCAAATAGCATCAAGAGACTACTCTGGAGTCACTCTTATGCAAGCTTCAGTTAGATATTGCTACCTATCATAACTTACCAAACTCCAACCCAAACCACTCCAGCCAATCCTAAAGAACCCCTAGGGTGTTATATAAGATTCTACAAAGGTTCTTTCTAGAAATCTATAACCTCCAGATGGGTCCTCGGGTCAGATAAGTCCTGAAACCTAGAGGGCCCAGCCTCTCCAGAACATCAGCTAGTTCCATCTCCCTACCCCTTATTACTAACAGCTCTTTCCAACATGAAAAAGTTAGAATGATCATGGCCCAAATACTTCCAAAGAGAGGGATAGAAAGATCAAAGGTGATGGTGGAGTTATACAGAGAAGGTAGGGTTTAACAAATGAGTATGATTGCTGAATCATTAATTGATATTTCTTTTAGTCTCCAGTATCTTAGAGCAGCTAGAATTAAAAACCTAAAACTGTGGAATTGTAATCGATACCAAACTCTGAAATCTGTTCTACAACTAATTGTTGTGTTGTGCTTTGAAATTTATTGCTTCTTTGCATATATGTTATTTTCCATAGAAAATAAGAAAAAAGTCGATTGTGATGAAAAAAAAAGCATTTACTCTTTCTAGCACCCTGTATTCTGGAGCAGCTAGAAGGAAAAATCTGGGAGGCTGGTATGGTAGCCTGTGACAAACTTTGAGATCTTTCCTGTAACTACTTGTTGAAGGGTGCTTTGAAAATTTTTCTTTCTTTAGTTTGTATATATATTATATTATACAATAAAAAAGCTTTAAGATATGGTTAAGATGGGAAATTGTTATAAAATTAAACATTTTTTACCTTTTTTATTGTGAAATATATATACAAAAAAGCAATAAATTTCCAAGTACATTTTAACAAGTAATTATAAAATGGATGTTAAATTTGTTATGGGTTACAGTTCCATGATTTTTCATTTATACTTATAGCTGTTCCAAGACACTGGAGACCAATAGAAATACCAATATAATATTTCAGGAATTATACGTATTTGTTAAATCCTTTCTTCTGTGTTGTACTCCTCCTTCTCTTTAAATAATATGTATACATAAAAGCAATAAATTTCAAAGTACATCATAACAATTAGTTGTAGAACAGATTTCAGAGTTTTGTATGGGTTGCAATTCCACAATTTTAGGTTTTTATTTCTAGCTGCTCTAAGATACTGGAGACTAAAAGAAATATTGGTCTAAGGATTCAGCATGCATACTCATTTGTTAAACCTGATCTTCTCTATATAACTCAACTATCACCTTTGATCTTTCTCCCACTCTCTAGGGATATTTGGGCTATTCCCATTCTAACTTTCTCATATTGGGAGGTGCTGTTGATAATATGGGACGGGGGATGGAACTAACTGATGTTCTGGAAGGGCTGGCTTCTCCTCATTTCAGGACTTATCTGGTCCATGAACCCTGTGGAGGTTGTAGGTTTTGGAAAGTTACCCTAGTGCATGGAACCTTTATAGAATCTTATATAATAACCTAGGTATTCTTCAGGATTGGCAGAAATGGTTTGGGTTTGGGTTTGGCAAGTTATGATAGGTAGCAGTGTCTAACTGAAGCACGCATAAGAGTGACCTCCATTGTAGCCTCTCAACTCTATTTGAACTCTCTTAGCCACTGATAGCTTCTTTGTTATACTCCTTCTCCCACTTTTGGTCAGGATGGCATTGTTGATCCCACAGTACCAGGACCAGGCTTATCTCTGGGGGTCTCTCCCATGCTGCCAGGGAGTCTTTCACTCCTGGATATCATGTCCCATATGGGGCGGGGGTGGGGAATGAGCAATGATTTCACTTGCAGAGTTGGGTTTAGAGAGACTGAGGCCACATCTGAGCAACAAAAGAGGTCCGCCAGAAGTAAGGCATGCCTATAGATGCCTTACAGGTATATGCTTCACAAGAGCAAACCTTAAGATCAAAGGCTTGGCCTATTGACTTGGGTGTCCCTAATGTTTGACTTGGTCTCCAGGGTTTCCCCAGTGGTAAAGTTTAATTGTTCCCTATTTTTTCTCCCACCTTTCAAGGGACTTTGCCAATACTTTTTGATTATCTGCTTGATATACTCTGGGATGTATTCAGGCATCACATTAAGCTGTACAGGATTTAAAGCTCTCATTCTTATCCTGGGCTCCCAGGATAAGAATGAGTTTTTGTATTGTTTAAATGATCTACTGAGACAAGTAGATCATTTAATGAATGTGTTTGTACATTTAATGAATGTGTTTGTATTGTTTAAATGATCTACTGAGACAAGTCGAGTAGGTTATGTGCTACAGAAAACCTAGGTTCTGGACATAATACAACTTTCTTCCTTTGGTCTCAAAGAGGAGAGGAAATTCTAAAATACAGGCAATGTCTCCTTTGCCCCCGTATTCTGAATTACCTTAATCTTGACTCAATTGGCTTCATTTTTGTCTCTAAATACGAGGTTATACATATATGAAACAGTCCTTCAAAATCCAAAAATAACAATTACCGCTCTGGACTAAGTGTGATGGCTATAAAAACTTACAATCTAGGCCTGTTTTCTTGTAAGTATTTTCTAAATGAGATCATACAATATTTGCTCTTTTGTTTCTGGCCTATTTTGCTCCATCAGATGTCCCACAGATTCATTCACATCGTTGCATACCTCACTACATCATTCCTTTTAGTAGTAGCACCATGCTGGATCATATGTTTATACCATCGTTCACCAATCTACTTCTCAGTCAGTGAATCTTTCAGCCAGCTCTGACTACTGGGCCTTATGTATAATGTCCAGAGCAAACAGTCCATCAACACTCTTAATTTTAGATAATTTAATTGTTCTCTGGGGGTGACTGTTAGACACAATTTCTTGTTTGTTTCTTGGCTTTTTATTAGAGAAGATGTGATTTTACAAAACAATCATGCATAAAATAGAATTCCTGTACACAACCCCACCACCAGCATCTTGCATAGGTGTTACTATTAATGGTAGCAGTTTTTTTTGTAATTGTTTATTTTTTTAACAATAGTTACCATTCTTATGATTGATGAAAAATTATTAAAATAGTTCTATCAGTCATTATTTGAATTAGGTATATTTTTCTATATACTATTCTATGACTTTGTCATACATTTATTTTGACTGTAATCCAACATCTAGAATGGGTTTCACTCTGCTGTACAGGCCTATGTTTTATCTTTCAATTTTTTTAGAAATATTTTTATTATAAATAATGAACTGACATATCACCATTTTTGACATATGATCATTCTTGACATACAAACATTCTTGACATGGTTACAATCAATGGCTCACAATATCATCACATAGTTGTGTATTCATCACCATGGTCATTTTTTTTTTTAACATTTGCATCTCTCTAGAAAAGGAAAGAAAAAGCTCATACATGCTCATGGGCTATAAATAGAGTTTGCAGTTTTGTGCTACCACAGTATTGGTTCTCATGCTCCTGCATTGGCTCCCCCCTTTTTTTTCTTAAATATGGTATGTAATGTTCTGAGTTTAGGCAAAAATGAGAAAGCCAAACTCCTGCTACATTCCATTCACTCCCATTTTTCAGTTCAAAGGAATTATCACCCTAATAAGTGTCTTCCAGACTTTCCTGAACTCAGTTACGTGGTGAGCTGAACATCCCCACTAAAATGTCTGTTCAGCCTGCCTGCCGTACTTTGGGGGGTATCAGTATATTTCAGCAAGCAGAAAACACATTTAATTGTCTCCTTCAGTTTAAGTGCCAACCTCTGTCAATAGGTTGTCTCCTTCCTTTCTGTTCTGCCAGAGCCAAATCTGGATTCTCATTTCTCTGATCCAAGCTCTGCAGTACCGCAACCACTTGAATTCTTTTTATACGATGCATACCACTTTTCTTTGTAAAATATGGTAGAATACTTTCCATTGCCTCCCATTGTAAATAAGAGAACATTCTAACTCTTCACCTGGCCTTCCACAGAATGAATTCTTTCATTCAACTTTTAAGTGCTTTCTGGTCATACTTTGTATTTATTTGTATTCAATTTAAGGTTAACCTGGGTGGGCCGTGGTGCCTGCCATGCCGGAGACCTGGGTTCGATTCCCAGTGCCTTTTATCCAGTCAAGATTGTTTTTTCATATTAAATGTCTTTTCTATCAGCACCTACCCTCAGAGTCTCTGAATTCCAGATTTAAAGGAAGTATCCCTTTCAAATGAACAAGAATGGCATTCTTTTGAAAGGATGAACAGCTAGTCATGTAGAAATTCTCTGAATGCTCACTTGCCTGTGTCTGGGCAACTCAAGGGAGTGACCCCTGTGTCTTTCTGGGCACTCTCGGTGCGCTGGACTGGTCTGGGAAGATTCTGTGCCACCGGCTTCATTCCGTGTCATTTCTTCCAGGTTTTGAGGTAAATATATTCTTAATGAAAAAGGCTAGCTATCAGATTTTGGGGGAATGGAAAGGGCACTCAAATAGCTGAGAGCATCCTAAAAAAAAAAATGAAATAGGAGGACTTACACTTCCTGATTTTTTTTTAAAATATTAAGTACCATCTATTTTCAGCACACTGCAGTAATGACATTCTTTTGTTCTTCCTCATGCAAAAACATTTTAAAATTTGTACATTTAGTCACTATCATTATACACTCTAGGCATTCCTAGATTACACCATTAATCTTTATCGCCTATCTTTCTTTGTGATTTCATTTATGCCCCAGCCCTCCTCCCTCTATCATTCTCATATGCAGCTTCATTCAGTGTTTTAACATAATTGCATTACAGTTAGGTAATATTGTGCTGTCCATTTCTGAGTTTTTATATTCAGTCCTGTTGCACACTCTGTATCCCTTCAGCTCCAATTACCCAATATCTTACCCTATTTCTATCTCCTGATGGTCTCTGTTACCAACAAAATATTCCAAGTTTGTTCACTAATGTCAGTTCATATCAGTGAGACCATATAGTATTTGTCCTTTTGTTTCTGGCTAATCACACTCCGCATAATGTCCTTAAGGTCCATTCATGTTGTTACATACTTCATAACTTTATTCTGTCTTATAGCTGTATAATATTCCATCTTACGTAAATGTCACAGTTTATTTAGCCAACTGTCTGTTGATGGACATTTTGGCTGTTTCCATCTCTTGGTAATTGTTAATAATACTGCTATAAACATTGGTGTGTAAATGTCCATTTGTGTCCTTGGCCTTGTGTCCTTTGAGTAGAGACAGCATATAGATGGGTCCTGTTTTTTAATCCATTCTGCCAGACTATGTCTTTTGATTGGAGAGTTTAATCCATTAACATTCAGTGTTATTACTGCATGGGTAGTACTTTCTTCTACTATTTTGCCTTCTGGATTTTATATGTCATATCTAATTTTCCTTCTTTTTACCTTTACTCGTAGTCTTCCTTTCTACACTCCTCTCCACACCTCTCTCTTCTGTCTTCTTATCTGTCTCTAGTGTTCCCTTTAGTATTTCTTGTAGAGCTGGGCTCTTGGTCACAAATTCTCTCAGTGATTTTTTGTCTGAAAATGTTTTAATTTCTCCCTCATTTTTGAAGGACAATTTTGCTGGATATAGAGTTCTTGGTTGGCAGTTTTTCTCTTTTAGTAATTTAAATATATTATCCCACTGTCTTCTCGCCTCCATGGTTTCTGCTGAGAGATCTTTGCATAGTCTTATTGGGCTTCCCTTGTATGTGGTGGATTGCTTTTCTCTTGCTGCTTTCAAGATTCTCTCCTTCTCTTTGACCTCTGACATTCTGATTATTAAATGTCTTGGAGTATGTCTATTTGGATCTATTCTCTTTGGGGTATGTTGCACTTCTTGGATCTGTAATTTTAAGTCTTTCATAAGAGTTGGGAAATTTTCAGTGATAATTTCCTCCATTAGTTTTTCTCCTCCTTTTCCCTTCTCTTCTCCTTCTGAGACGCCCACAACATGTATATTTATGTGCTTCATATTGTCTTTCAATTCCCTGAGTCCCTGCTCATATTTTTTCCATTTTTTCCCTATAGTTTCTGTTTCTTGTCGGATTTCAGATGTTCCGTCCTCCAGTTCAGAAATCCTATGTTCTGTCTCTTGAATCTACCATTGTAGGTTTCCATTGTTTTTTTCATCTCTTCAATGGTGCCTTTCATCCCCATAAGTTCTGTGATTTGTTTTTTCAGACTTTCAGTTTCTTCTTTTTGTTCTTTCCTTGCCTTCTTGATATCCTCCCTCAATTCATTGATTTGGTTTTTGATGAGGTTTTCCATGTCTGTTCATACATTCTGAATTAATTGTTTCAGCTCCTGTATGTCATTTGAATTGTTGGTTTGTTCCTTTGATTGGGCCATATCTTCAATTTTCCTAGTGTGATTTGTTATTTTTTGCTGGCCTCTAGGCATTTAATTACCTTAATTAGTTTATTCTGGAGATTGCTTTCACTTTTTTTATCTAGGGTTTTCTTGCTGGATGAATTTGTTGTCTATCTTTGACATTCCGTTCAGCTTTATCTGGACCTTTAGCTTAAACTTTTTTTTTTTAACAGAGGAGAATTTTTCAGTTCTTGTTTTCTTATTTCTTGCCCTGCTTGTGTGGTACCTTCCCCCCACACACACACACTTAGGAGGGTCTACTTAGATATTATTGACCCCAGCCAGATTTTCCCAGACCAAACTGGCCTCCTATCAGGAGGAAAGAGTCACCTGCGTCAGTTTTCCCTGAGGGTGAGACCTAGCAGGTTGAAAGACTTTCCTGTGAAGTCTCTGGACTCTGTTTTTCTTATCCTGCCCAGTATGTAGCCCTTGTCTGACTGCAGGTCCCACCAGCATAAGATGATGTAATACCTTTAACTTTGGCAGACTCTCCCTGCTGGGGGCATGGTGGAGACAGAGGAGAGGTTGTAGGCTGGTTTTAATGGCTTCAAATTACCAAGCCCTGGTGTCTGAATTCCTTGATGGAGGGATTCCACCTGGGTGGGGCTTCACTCCTGCCCTGGGGAAGGCACAAGCTCCAGATAAGCCCCCAAAAGAGCTCACTTCTGCCTATGCATGGGGCAGTTGCAGCCTGAAAAGTCCTGCCGCTGTATCCAGAGGCAGTCCAGCCTTTGTAGATACACAGCCACAAAAACCTCTGTTTCCTTCTTTTTTTCCCCCCTTTTTCTGTCAGTCCTGCCGCCTTGGCGCAGGGGCAAAAATGAGCAACCTCTGCTTCGATCAGGTTCACCTAAGCTGGGGCCCTATTTTTAGTAGTCAGAATTTGTTAATTAGTTCCACAATTGGCGTTTGATTATGCCCAGTCCCTGCTGCTGATAAAGTCCTTTCCTTTCCCCTCTGGGAAGCGGCCTGTGGGGGAGGGGTGCTGGCCGCCGCAGCTTTGGGAACTCACTCACGGTTTTGGATTTGCTTGCGGCCGGTCCAGCTGGTCCAGACTGGGGTACGCTGTGTGTTCGGTCACTATTGTGGCTCCGAGAGCTGTTCTGTACTGTTTCTGGTTATTTAGTAGTTGTTCTGGAGGATGAACTAAAATATGCATGTTGTTAAGCCACCATCTTGACCCGGAAGACACTTCCTGATTTTAAAGCTTATTATAAAGCCATACTAGTTAAAACAACAGTGTAGTACTGGCACAAATATAAACATATTGATCAGTGGAATGAAATTGATAGTTTGGAAATAGACCCCCAGATCTATGGTCAGTTGATTTTTGACAAGGCCCCCAAATCCTCTGAATATAATAATCTCTTCAATAAATGGGTTTGGAAGAACTGGATAGCCATATCCAAAGGAATAAGAGGACCCCTACCTCACACCCTATATAAAAATTAACTCAAGGTGGATCAAAAACCTAAATATAAGAGCCAATGCCATAAAACTTCTAGAAAGAAAGTAAAGGGAAACATCTTAAAGACCTAGTAATAGGAGGTAGCTTCTTACACCTACACCCAAAGCACAAGCAATGAAGGTAAAAGTAGATAAATGGGAATTTCTCAAGATTGAACCCTTCAGTGCATCAAAGGACTTTGTTGGTAGGTGAAAAGACAACGAACTCAATGTATATCTGATAAGGATTTGATATCCTTATATCCTTATATATAAAGTGTGTATAAAGAAATCCTACAACTCAACAACAAAAGGACAAATGACCCAATTATTAAATGGACAAAAGATATGAATAAATATTTTTCTGAAGAGGTAATACAGATGACTAAAAAGCACATGAAAAGATGTTCATCTTCATTAGCTATAAGGAAAATGCAAATGAAAACCACAATAAGATATTATCTCATACCTCTAAAAATGCCCACTATTAAACAATCAGGAAACCACAAATGTTGGAGAGGATGTGGAGAAAATGGAACACTTATTTCTCACTGGTGGGAATGTAAAACGATACAGCTGCTGTGGGAGATAGTTTAGCAATTCCTCAGAAAACTAAATATAGAGCTGCCTGGTGACATGGCAATTCTGTTACTTGGTATATATACAGAAGGTCTGAGAGCAGTGACATAAACAGACATTTGCACACTGATGATCATTGTGGCATCATTCACAACTGCCAAAAGATGGAAACAATCCAAGTGTCCATCAGCAGATGAGTGGATAAACAAAATGTGGTATACACATATGATGGAAATATGCAGCAATAAGAAGGAGTGATGTCCCGAAACATGCAATAACATGGATAAGCCTTGAGGACATGATGCCGAGTGAAATAAGCCAGACACAGAAATTTTGCTAATATGAATAACCTAGAAAATGTAAATTCATAGTCTGAAAATTTATAATTTGGAGACCTAGAGATAGAAGCTAGAGAAGGGGCAGCAGTTACCTAATATGTACAGATTTATTAATAAGGTTGATTTTAATCTTTGGGTATGGATTGAGGTGATAGCAGTTCACTATATGGATTATAAGTGAATATATTGAAGGTGAATATGATTGAAAGGGGGTGTCTAAAGTCATATATCTCACCTATTAACACTACAAATATAAATAAGTCTTGCATGAACTACTTCAAATGTATGTATAACACTTGTACAATAGAGTGGTCTATGGGGAAAATGACCCATTGCATGCTATGGACTATATTAAACAACAGTACCTTACTAGTGTCACACCAAGTATACTTGGTGGCTGTGTATATCTATTATTTTTCTCTTTGGAGCAATGAAAATTGCTGAATATTGAGAGTGAGTATCATTGTACAATGAAGTGAGGATACTGTGAGACATTGACTGCATACTTTGGATAGAATATATAATATGTGACTATATCTCAACAAAAACTGCAGATTTGTAAATTAAATAAACAAACAAATAAATAGGAAGATATAAGTGCTGGAAAAGATGTGGAAAAGTATACCTATTCAATGTCAGTAGGGAAATAGAATATTGCAGCCCCTCCGAAGGATAATGTAGTGGATCCACAGAAGTCTAAATATAGTGTTGTCATATGATTGGACAATCTGTTACTAGGAATATACTTGGAAGAACTGAAATCAGGGACATGAATAGACATTTGCACATTGACATGTATACAGGTATTATTCATGGTATCAACAGATGGAGGTGGCTGAAGGGTCCCTCAGCTGAGGAGTGGAAGGGCAAGCTGTGTTGTATACATACAATGGAATATTGTGTGGCTACAGCAAGGAATGAAGTTGTGAGGCATACAATGAGGTGAATGAACCTTGAGGACATTATGTTGAACAAAATAAGCCAGAAACAAAAGGAAAAAATATTATATAGTCTCGTTTAGAAAATGCTTATAAGAAAAATAGGCCCTTGATCTTGAGTCTTGCTCTTGTGAAGCTTACGTATGTAGCAGAGAAGCTTAGCCTACTATAGGTATGTCTAAGAGTCACCTCTGGAGAACCTCTTTTGTTGCTCAGATGTGGCCTCACCCTCCCTAAGCCCAACTCTGCAAGTGAAACCATTGCCCTCCTCCCTATGTGGGACATGATATCCAGAAATGAAAATCTCCCTAGTGGCATGGGAGATGACCCCCAGGGATGAGCCTGGCCCTGGCACCATGGGATCAACAATGCTATCCTGGCCAAGAGAGGAAAAAGAAGTGTAAGAAATAAAGTATCAGTGGCAGAGAGAGTTCAGACAGAGTCAAGAGGCTACACTGGAGGTCACACTTAATGCATACTTCAGTTAGACATTGCTATCTGTCATAACTTGCCAACCCCAAAATAAAATCATTTCTGCCAATCCTAAAAAATACCAGGGCATTACATAAGATTCTACAAAGGTTTTATGCATTAGGGTAACTCTCCAAAACCTACACCCTCCAGATGGGTCCCTGGACCAAATAAGTCCTGAAATGTAGAGGGGCCAGCCCTTCCAGAACATCAATTAGTTGCATCCTCCTATCCCACATTATTGACAGCCCTTTCCAACATGAAAAAGTTAGAATGGGCATAGCCCAAATACTCCTAAAGAATGGGAGAAAGATCAAAGTTGATGCTGAAGTTATACAGAGAAGGTCGGGTTTAACAAATGAATAGGAGAACTGAATTATCTTCTGTACCTTAGAGCAACTAGAAATAAAAACCTAAAATTGTGACATTGTAACCCATACCAAACTCTGAAATCTGCTCTATAACTAATTGTTGCAATGTACTTTGAAATTTATTGCTTTTATGAATATATGTCATTTAAAGAGAAGGAGTATTACAGAGAAGACAGGATTTAACAAACGAGTATATTGCTGAATCATTATATGGATATTTCTGTTGGTCTCCAGTGTTTTGGAGCAGTTAGAAGAAAAAAATGAAAAGTCATGGAACTGTAACCTATACCAAACTTTAAAATCTGTTCTATAACTGTTTGTTAAAATGTACTTGGAGGGCCGCGGTGGCTCAGCGGGCAAAGTGCTTGCCTGCTATGCCGGAGGACCTCGGTTCGATTCCCGGCCCCAGCCCATGTAACAAAAACGGAGAAACAGAATACAATAAAAAACAAGAAAATGTTTAAAGATGTTTCCCTTTCTTCCTTCCTTCCTTCCTTCTATCCTTCCTTCCTTCTCTCTGTCTTTCCTTTAAAAAAAAAAAAAAAAAAAAAAATGTACTTGGAAATTGCCTCTTGTAGTATGTTACATTTAATAGTAAAAAAAAAAAAATTTTTTTTTTAAAAGAAATGGCTGCTCCCACAAAATTTGATCAGGATTAAAACATGGCTTTTCTGGGGTATATAATGCTTTCAAAACAGCACAAACAAACAGACATTTGCACACTGATGTTCATAGAAGCACTATTCACAATTACCAAAAGATGGAAATAATCCAAATACTGATCCACAAATGAGTGGATAAGCAAAATGTGATATATACATATGATGGAATATTATACAACCCTAAGATGAAATGATGTCCTGAAACATATGACAATGTGGATGAATCCTGAGGACATAATGCTGAGTGAAATGTCAGTCACAGAAGGACAGATACTATAAGATTTCAGCATTATGACTCTGGTAAAGGTAACCTGAGAGGTTACACTGTAGAATTTTAGCAGACCTAGACGTACACAAAAGTTAGAAATGGAGGAAAGGCTACCCAAAAATTGAATCTAAATGCAAAGGAGCAGATAGAAGTGATGATAACTAATTAGCAGGCTTATAAGTAACACTGCCATAATAAAGGTGAATAAGATTGAAGGGGGTTATATAATGCCATGTATCCCAATGATTAAATTTATGATTATTTTAAAAAATGTTAGTAGAAAACTATAGCAACCAACAAAAGACAGGACCACTGAGAATTTGTATCCTTCGGGAATTAAAGAAAGGGTCACCCCACCAAGTAAAGAGCTCAACAAGCTGAAGTGCTGATTGAGGGCAAAGGGAACATGGAAAGGACAATGGAAGAAATAAATTAGTAACATAAACTGTAGTCTTGTGGTGAGTTACAGAAACAAGAACTGTATCGATTAGGCAGATTTTCTACCTTGCTTGTTAGGTGAATATCTGTATTTATCTGCATATATATATTTTACCCCTATGTTCTCAGTTCCCCTTTTAATTTTATTTAAGGATTGTTGTTGGTGTATAAAATTACAGAATATTCAGTTATAACTCTGATTGGATGATTCTAGCAGTAATTAACATCACTTAGAAATGGCTACAATGGCTAAGGACTTTGTGTATCCCTTTTGGGGTAAGAGTGAGAGTATCTTCCCACTTCCCTGTCTCTTAGCATTCACAAATCTACTTTCTGGGTATGGATTTGCCTCTTCTGGACATTTCATTTAAATGGATTAATACAGTGTATTGTCTTTTGTGTCTGGCTTCTTTCACTTAGCATAATGTTTTCAAGGTTCTGCCGTGTTGTAGCATGTATCAAAACTTCATTATTTTTTTATGGCCAAATAGCTACCATTGTATGAATACACCACAATTTGTTTATCCATGCATCAGTTAATGGACATTTGGGTGTTTCTAGGTTTAGCTTTTATGAATAATGCCATGAACATTCTTGTACAAGCTTTTGTGCGAATGCATGTTTTCACTTCTTTCGGGTGTATCCTGGGAGTGGAATTGCTGGGTCATATGGTAATTCTATGTTTAACTTTTTGAAGAAGTGCCAGACTGTTTTCCAAAGGAAGTGCACCATCTTACGTTTCCATTTATAATATATTAGGTTTCCAATTTATTTACATCCTCACCAGTACTTATTTTCCATTTTTTGTTCATTTTTTATTATAATGAATGGTATTACATTGTAGTTTTGATTTGCATTTCTCTGATGACTTTTCATATGTTTATTGATAGTTTGTATGTCTTCTTTGGAGAAATGTCTATTCAAATTCTTTGTCCATTTTTCAATTTCTTTTGTCTTATTATTGAGTTGTAAGCATTCTTTTTTATAACTTTTTAAACTTTTTATTGTAAAATATAACATATATTTTTCTTTTTTTTTTTACATGGGCAGGCACCGGGAATCAAACCTGGGTCCTCTGGCATGGCAGGCAAGCATTCTTGCCTGCTGAGCCACCGTGGCCCACCCAAGTTGTAAAATATAACATATATACAAAGCAAAGAAAGAAAAGAGCAATAATATTCAAAGCACTCTTCGACAAGTAGTTACAGGACAGATCCCAGAGTTTGTCATGGGCTACCATACCATCCTCTCAGATTTTTCCTTCTAAGCTGCTCCAGAATATAGGAGGCTGAAAGGAATATTTTTTTATACTCACAATTGACTTTTTTTTTCTTTTTTGTGAAAAATAACATATATATATAAAAGCAATACATTTCAAAGGACAGCACAACAATTAGTTGTAGAGCAGATTTCAGAGTTTGGTATGGGTTACAATTCCACAATATTAGATTTTGACTTCTAGTTGCTCTAAGATACTGGAGACTAAAGGAAATAGCAATTTAATGATTCAACAATCATATTCATTTGTTAAACCCTACTTTCTCTGTATAATTCCACTATCACCCTTAATCTTTCTATCCCATTCTTTAGGGGTATATGGGCTATGCCCATTCTAACTTTTGCATGTTGTAAGGGACTGTCAATAATATGAGGTAGGGAGATGAAACTAGCTGATGTTCTAGAGAGGCTCGGCCCTCTGCATTTCAGAACTTATCTGTTCCAAGGACCTATCTGGAGGTTGCAGGGAGTTATAAGCAATCTCTAGATACTAGACCCTTGTCAGATAAATTATTTGCAAATATTTTTTCCTAATCTGTGGGTTGTCACTTTATTTTCTTGATAGTGTCCTTTGCCCAAAAGGTTTTAATTTTGATGTTGTCCAATTGATGTAATTTTTATTAGTATTCTAGTTAAAAATCAATTACCCATATTTATATCTATCTCTCTTCCTATGGCATTACCACACAGTTTTGATTACTATAGCTTTGTAGTCATTTTGAAATTGAGAAGTGTGAGATCTCCAACTTTCTCCCTAATTTCCAAGGCTGTTTTGGCTATTCTGTGTCCCTTGCATTTCTTCATGGATTCTAATATCAGCTTATTCATTTCTGCCAAAAAAGAACAGTTTGAATTTTGATAAGGATTGTACTGAATTTGTAGAATAATTTGGGGAGTATTGCCTTCTAATAATATCATTTTAAGTCTTCCAAACCATCAATAAGGGATGCCTTTCCATTTATTTAGGTCTTGTTTAAGTCTCTTCAATGATGTGCTGTAGTTTTCAGTCCTGTACTTTTGTTAAACTTATTCCTAAATATTTTATTCTTTTATGCTATTGTAAATGGAATTGCTTTCTTAATTTCATTTTCATTTTTGGATTGTTAATTGCTAGTATATAAAAATACAACTGATGGCTGGTCATATTTTATATATAATTCCACACTTTCAGCTTCCCTTGAAACTTGATGTGGCCAAAGAATTAAATTCTGATCAATGTCCATGAGTGCAGTTGATGGTGTACAGCTTCCATGTTTCTACTTTCCCCCTTTCTACTGGAATGCAAAAAGCCATGTTGGCCTATGTCGTCAAGATCTACCACTTTTGTAGTCTTAATGAAATATAGATGAGTACACTCTTTCATTTATGCATTGTCTGTGGCTATTTTCATGTTGCAATGGCCACGTTGAGTATTTGCAACAGAGACCCTATGGCTCATTCAGACTAAAATATTTACTGTCTGGCCCTTTATGGAAAAAGTTTGCTGACCCATGGGTTAGAGGACCCATGAAGTAGGATTTCATGATTATGCCTTCCTGGAGGTTTTACAGTCACTGGGGCTTGAAGCTTTGCCATCTTGGTTTTACATCTATTAATTAGTTTCTTCCAGGCTGGCAGTTTGCTTCTTCTCTCCAGCAGGAGTTCTTGTGGCAGCAGCAGCAGTGCACAAATTGTCATGGACTTTCTGATCATAAAGAACAATCTAGGTTTTATTAGGTCTCTCCCTTTCTCTTCTGTAATTCATCCTTCAATTCTGAAATTCCCTGCTTGGAATTGTTTGCTTCCTCTGTCCTTAAGGGTGTCTGCTCTCTGCTGTAAGTTTCTGCATTTGTCTCCATACCACTGTGGCTGACACTTTGTGTGTTGATTCAGCTCATGCCCAGCTGACACTCAGTTTGGATCAGAAATGGTCTGTTTTACAAGTAAAGTGTTGTTTTTAAAATTTGAGCTAATTTTACATCCAATAAAATACTGATACTGTGTTCAGTTCAATGAACTTTGGGAAATTTTAATTATAGTTCATAGTTTGCAATAGGTACATTTTCTCCCAAATACTCCTCTTTTATTGACTCTTTGTAATAGTGTTGTACATTTGTTCTAGTTCATAAGAAAATTTTAAAATATTTGTGCTGTTAACTACAGTCATTGTCCACCGGAAGATTCACACATTTCCACCTTTTGTCCTCTAGCTTTCCTTCTGGTGACATATGAGTTTAAACTACCCCTTTCAACCACATTCACTCACAATGCAGCACCATTAATTCTACACCCCATAATGAGCTACTCTCTTCTCTAACCCTTTCCAAATGTTTAAGTTCAACCTAGTTAAACACTGCACATATTAAGAAACTGCTCCCCATTCTCTAGCCTCATTCTATTTCCTGGTATCTATATTCTAGATTTTATGAATTTATATATTATAATTGATTCATATTAGTAAGATCATATGATAATTGTCCTTTTGTGTTTGACTTCTTCACTCAACATAATGCTTCAGGACTTCATTCCTTCTTACTGCTGAGTGATATCCCATCACAAGTATATATGACATTTTGTTTATCCATTCATCATTTTATGGAAACTTGGGTTGTTTCCATCTTTTGGCAGTTGTGAATAATGCCACTATGAACATTGGTGTGCAAATGTCTTTTCAAGTCTCTGCTTTCAGATTTTCTGGGTATAAACTGAATAGTAGAATTGCTGGATCTTAAGACAACCCTATACTTAGCTTTCTGAGGAACCGCCAGACTGTCTTCCACAACAGCTTTACCATTTTGCAATCCCACTAGCAGTGAGTAAGTGTTCCTATTTCTCCACATCCTGTCTGACACTTGTGGTTTCCTGTTTGTTTAATAGTGTCCATTCTAGTAGGTATGAGATGATATCTCATTGTGGTTTTGATTTGCATTTCCCAATAGCTAATGAAGGTGAGCATCTTTCATTTTATTTTTAGCCATTTGTACTTCCTCTTTGGATAAATGTCTATTTATGTCTTTTGTCCATATTTTAATTGTGCTATTCATCTTTTTATTGTTGAGTGGTAGGATTTCTTTATATATTCTAGATATCAACCCCCCATCAGATACGTGGTTTCCATTTTTCTCCCATCGATTTTGTTGCCTTTTCATCTTTTGACAAAATCCTTTGAAGCACAAAAGTATTCAGTTTTGAGGAGTTCTCATTTATCAGTTTTTTCTTTCACTTCTTGTGCTTTGGGTGTAAGGTTTAAGAAACTACTGCCTAGCACTAGATCACAAAGATGCTTCCCTACATTTTCTTCTAGTAGTTTTATGGTACTGATTCTTATATTTAGGTCTTTGAAACATTTTGCATTAATTATTGTATAGGGTGTGAAGTAAGGGTACTTTTTCATTCTTTTGTTTATGGATATTCTGTTTTCCCAACACCATTTATTAAGAGGCAAATTCTCTCCTAATTGAGCAGTCTTGGCAAATCTATAAAAAATCAATTGGCTATTATGTGATGATCTATTTCTAAACTTTCAATTCAATTCCATTGGTATATAAATTTGTCCTTGTGCCAGTTCCCTGCTCTTGACCGCTATAGTTCTGTAGTAAGTTTTTTTTTTTTTTTGGCTTTGTACTAATGCTCTTTAATCTCCAATTTTATTGAGATAAATTCACATACCACACAAACCATCCAAAGTATACAATCACTGGCTCACATTATCATCACATAGTTGTGCATACATCCCCATGATTAATTTTAGGACATTTTCATTACTTGAGAACAGAAATCAGAGTGTAGTAAGTTTTGAAATCAGAAATGTGAGTCCTCCAACTTTATTCTTTTTAAAGATGATTTTGGCTACTTGGAGCCCTTTTCTCTTCCATTTAAATTTGATTATTGATTTTTACATATGTGCAAAGAAGGCCATTTGTGATGGTTAGGTTTTAGTGTCAACTTGGCCAAGTGATGATGCCCAGTTGTCTGGTCAGGCAAGCACTGGCCTGACCATTACTGTGAGGATATTTTGTGGCTGGCTGATAAATCAGAAGGCTGGTATATTAAATCATCAGCCAGTTGATTGCGTTTGTGGCCTATTACATCTGTGATCAATTAAGGCATTTCCCCTCAAGGTAATCCAATCAGTTGAAGTCTTTTAAGGAAGAAGAGAGACTCTTTCACTGCTTCTTTAGCCAGTGAGTCTCTCCTGTGAAGTTCATCCAGACCCTTCATCGGAGCTGCCAGCTTCACAGCCTGTCCTATGGATTTTAGACTCTTCCATTGCCATGGTTGCAGGAGACACCTTCATAAATCTATTTACAGATTTCTCCTATTCATTCTGTTTCTCCAGAAAACTTGACTAGCACAGCTTGGTCCCAGGAGCAGTTTTTTTTTTTTCTAATTATTTTATTTTATTTTTTTAATAACCAAAAAACACCAAACAAATGCAAACATTCCCATTTTGATCATTGCGTTCTTCATATATGTTCAGTAATTCACAATATCATCACATAGTTGCATATTCATCATCATGATCATTTCTTGGAACATTTGCATCTATTCAGAAAAAGAAATAAAAAGAAAACAGAAAAAATATATATACATACCATACCGCTCACCCCTCCCTTTCATTGATCACTAGCATTTCAAACTAAATTTATTTTAACATTTGTTCCCCCTATTATTTATTTTTATTCCAATGTTTTACTCACCTGTTGACAAGGTAGATAAAAGGAGCATCAGACACAAGGTTTTCACAATCACACAGTCACATTATGAAAGCTATATCATTATACAATCGTCTTCAAGAAACATGGCTACTGGAACACAGCTCCACATTTTCAGGTAGTTCCCTCCAGCCTCTCCATTACCTTTGGAATACCTTTGGAATAACAAGGTGATATCTACTTAATGCGTAAGAATAACCTCCAGGATAACCTCTGGACTCTGTTTGGAATCTCTCAGCCATTGATACTTTGTCTCATTTCACTCTTCCCCCTTTTGGTTGAGAAGGTTTTCTCATTCCCTTGATGCTGAGTCTCAGTTCATTCTAGGGTTTTTCTCAGTCCCTTGATGCTGAGTCTCAGCTCATTCTAGGGTTTCTGTCCCACGTTGCCAGGAAGGTCCACACCCCTGGGAGTCACGTCCCACATAGACAGGGGGAGGGTGGTGAGACTGCTCATCATGTTGGCTGGAGAGAGAGGCCACATCTGAGCAACAAAAGAGGCTCTCTTGGGGGTGACTCTAAGGCCTAAATTTTAAGTAGGCTTGACCTATCCTTTGTGGGTTAAGTTTCATATGAACAAACCCCAAGATTGGGGGCTCACCCTATAGCTTTGGTTGTCCATACTGCTTGTGAGAATATCAAGAATTCAACTTGGGGAAGTTGGATTTTCCCCCGTTCCCAGGAGCAGTTCTTGAGGAACAGAATCTTAAAAATGGATTTTTACAATTGGCACTAATGACTCTATGTCCAGTAAGCAGATGACACTGGCAGTCCATGGAGTAAGTTAGCAAAACAGATACTCAAAATATCATCATTAGAGAGTGGCCCATGGTGGCTCAGCAGGCAGAGTTCTTGCCTACAGTGCCAGAGATCTGGGTTCGATTTCCAGTCCCTGCCCATGCAAAAAATAAAAAAATAAAAAAGGGAAAAAATCAGCATTAGATTCTGCTAATTGTACACCTATACAAGGCAAGGCTGTGGGTGAAAATGTTTTTTATTCCTTTAAGGAGTTTTGTGTAATTAAGGGGTATAATGAGGTTGGCTGGTTGGTGTTAGATATGCTGGACACACTGATAAGGGAAAAAGTTAAACTGAAGACTTCAAATTTGTACCTTAAGTGCCATATGAATGATGTCAATGTTTCCATTGAGTGCCCTGAAAGAAAATCTTATTTACTGTGGTTGCAGACTTGAGATCTCTGAAGACCAGATACAGAACCTCATTGTGTATCAGATTTACAATGTAAACTAAAATCTCAAATTTTCAGGGTGACTCCTGTTGAAGTAAGGGCTTTGATTGGAAAAAAAAATGGATCCTGAAATATAGGATGGTGATATATAGCTTGATAACGATGGTTATGGGGAGAGGATCCCTGGAATCTGCTGAGCCTTTGCTAGGCAGACCTGCAATGGACTGCCTTGAGGAAACTGCTTCCCAGCCTCCAGTCTCCCCACAGGAGATTGCCACTTAAACTTCACCTAACGAGAGTTTCCCCTGGGGAAACAGCCTTCACTCCTCTGTCTGGCACAACTAATCCTGTTTCACCAAATGAAACTGCAATGGAATACCCTGAAGTAATTGGCTTGAAAGACACTTCTATTTCTTTTCATGATCCACCCCCACCACCTCTCTTTTCTTCAAGACCTATAACTAGACTAAAGTCCCAACAGGCCCCAAAAGGTGAGGTATAAGAATTTAAAAATAAAATAAGGGTTTTTTTTTTAAAAAAAAGGTGAGGTACGAAGTGTGGGCCATGAGGAGGTATGTGAGACACCAAAATAACTACATGAGTTTTTCAATCTATATAGATAGAAATCAAGGGAATATGTGTGATTTGTACATATTAGAATTTTAGGGGTCTGGAATAATGGTAGAAGGTATAAAGTTGGATCAAGCTGAATTTATTGATATGGGCCCAGTGAGCAGAGATTCTGCATTCACTGTTGTAGCTTGAGGGGTTAGAAGGGGCATTAACAGCTTGTTGGATGGTTGGCTGAAACATGGATCAAAACGTGGCCGACATTATCTGAGGTCAAAATGCCAGAACTGCCCTGGTGTTAGGTAGATGAGGGGATCCAGAGGCTTTGAGAGATGGGAATGTTAGAGTGGATTTATCATGGAAGACCTGTTCACACACCCTAGGAATGTTCAAAGGACAGGTCTTTCACCAGAATCTTGAGAAATAAATCCATGAGACTAGCTCCATCATCCCTGAAGAGCTCTGTAGTCACCCTTCTCTGTAGGTCAGATATCACTGTGGGAACTGCTGTCACTGAACAGAAATCCTTAAACATGATGAAGATGATCAGATCCCAAGTTGGCAGAAGCCATGTGGTGACAGTTAATCACCATAGACAAGGTGGGCATGGCCGACATAATGGACAACAGACTCAAAGCAGCAATCAAAATAATCTGACTTGCAGAGACTTATGACATTGGCTAGTAGATCATGGGTACTTTTCTAGTTTGCTAGCTGCTGGAATGCAACACCTCAGAGATGAATTGGCTTTCAGTAAAAGGGGATTTATTTAGTTAACGTATAGTTCTTCAGAGGAAAGGCAGCTAACTTTCAACTGAGGTTCTTTCTAACGTGGGAAGGCACAGGACCATCTCTGTTGGCCTTCTCTACAGAACTCTGGGTTCCAACAACTTTCCCTGGGGTGATTTCTTTCTGTATCTCCAAAGGCCTGGGCTGAGCTGTGATTGCTGAGATGAGGTAGGCTGAGATGAGGTATGCTGAGCTGCTTGGGCTGTGCTACATTGACCTCTCTTATTTAAGCACCAGCCAATTAAATCAAACATCATTTAATTGCAGCAGACACACCTCCTAGCTGACTGCAGATGTAATCAGCAACAGATGAGGTTCACATGCTGTTGGCTCATGTCCACAGCAATAGAACTAGACAATGTTGTATGCAGGGACTTTGATCGTTTCTCCATCCCACAAGACATCACACTAGTCCATTATATTGAAGATATTATGCTGATTGGACCTAGTGGTCAAAAAGCATCAATTACTCTAGACTTATTGGTAAGGCATTTGTGTGTCGGAGGATGGAAGATAAATCCAACAAAAATATAGGGGCCTTCCACCTCACTGAAATTTCTACATGTCTAGTGGTGTGGGGCATGTCAAAATATCCCTTCTAAGGTAAAGGATAAGCTATTGCATCTGACCCCTCCTATGATGAAAACAGAGGCACAATGCCTAGTTGGCCTCTTCAGATTTTTGAGACAAGATATTCCTCATTTGGATGTGCTACTCCCGCTCATTTACTGAGTGACCAGAAAAGCTGTTAGCTTTGAGTGGGGACTGGAACAAGAGGAGGCTTTGCAACAGGTTTAGGCTGCTCTGCCACTTGGGCCATATGATCCAACAGATCCAATCATTCTGGAAATGTCAGTGGCAAATAGAGATCTGTCTGGAGTCCTTGGCATCCCCTGTAGGAGAATCACAATGCAGACCCTTAGGATTTTGGAGCAAAGCCTTACCATCCATTGCAGATAACTACTCTCCTTTTTTTTTTTTTTTTTTTTTTTAATACACTTATTATTCCCCCGAGGGGGATGCACTGTTCCTGGAAGTACTGCAATACCAGATCGATGCATGGAGTGGATGGAGCAAGCTCCTATTCCATCTCCCAACTCCAAAAATCCACTTAATATGTTGTCCTCAGATAGAGAAGGTATCAGATATTAAACTGATAAGAACAGATACTATACTTGACCTTAGCCAAAGGGCCGAGAAGTGATACTACTCTCCTTTTGAGAAACAACATTTAACCTACTACCAAGATTTAGTAGTGACTGAACACTTAACAGTGGGCCACCAAGTTACTATAGACTGGAGTTGCCTATCATGATCTGGGTATTGTCTGACCCACCAAGCCATAAAGTTGGGCGTGCACAGCAGCACTCCATCATAAAATGGAAATGGTATTGTGCTGGTTTTAAAGGATCATGTACCCTAGAAAAGCCATATTTTAATACTGATCCATCTTGTGGAGGTAGCTATGTTTTTAATCCCCATTCAAAATTGGAAATTTGATTAGATTAACCTTTGATCAGAGGGAGATGTGACTCCACCCATTCCAAGAGGGTCTTGATTAGTTTATTGGAATCCTTTAAAAGAAGAAACATATTGGAAAAAATTTCAGAGCCACAGAGGCCACACAGCCAGAGACCTTTGGACATGAAGAAGGAAAACAACCCTGGGGGAGCTGCATAAAACAAGAATCCTGGAGAGAAAGCTAGCAGATGTTACCATGTTTGCCATATGTCTTTCCAGTTGAAAGAGAAACCCTGGATATCATTGGCCTTCTTGAACCAAGGTATCTTTTCCTGGATGTCTTAGATTGGACATTTCTATAGACTTGCTTTAATTTGGACATTTTCATGGCTTTAGAACTGTAAACTTGAAACTTAATAAATTCCCCTTTTTAAAAGCTGTTCTGTTTCTGGTATCTCACACTCTGGCAGCTAGCAACTAGAACAGGTGCATTAGAGTTAGGGCTCGAGCAGTTCCTGAAGGCATAAGTAAGATACATGAGAAAGTGGCCCAAATGCCCATGGCTCCCACTCCTGCCATATTACCTTTTCTTTCCCAGAACAGAACTATGGCCTCTTGGGTACTTCTTTAGAGTCAATTGACTGAGGAAGAGAAAACTCAAGCCTGGCTTACAGATGGTTCTGCGTAATATGCAGGGACCACCAGGAAGTGAACAGCTGCAGCACTAAAGGCCCATTCTGGGATGTCCTTAAAGGACAGTTGTGAGAGGAAATCCTCCCAGAGGGTGGAAATTTGAGCAGTGCACCTGGTTCATTTTGCTTGGAAGGAGAACTGGCCAGGTGTGCGTTTTTATACTGACTCGTGGGCTGTTGCTAATGGTTTGGCTGAATGGTCAAGGAGTTGGAAGGAACATGATTGGAAAATTATTGACGAAGAGGTCTGGGGAAGAAGTATGTGAATTGACCTTTCTGAGTGGGCAAAGAACATGAAGATATTTGTGTCCCATGTGAATGCTCACAGAGGTGACTTCAGCAGAGGAAAGTTTTAATAATCAAGTGGATAAGATGACCTGTCCAGTGGATTTGAGTCATCTTCTTTCCCCAGCCACACCTGCCATTGCCCAATGGGCTCATGAACAAAGTGGGCCTGATGATAGGGATGGAGGTTATGCATGTACTCAGCAATATGGACTTCCATTCACCAAGGCTGATGTGGCTATGGCCACTGCTAAGTGCCCAATCTACCAGCAGCAGAGACACACACTCAGTTCCCAATATGGCACCATTCCCCGAGATGACCAGCCTACTACCTGGTGGCAGGTTGATTACATTGGACCACTTCCATCATGGAAGGGGCAGTGATATGTTCTAACTGGAATAGACATGTACTCCAGATATGGGTTTGCTTTCGCTGCATACAACGCTTCCACAAAACTCTCATCGATGGACTTACAAAATGCTTTATCCACCATCATGGTGTCCCACACAGCATTGCTTCGGATCAAGGAACCCACTTCACAGCAAATGAAGTGCAGGAATGGGCACATGCTCATGGCATTCTCTGGTCTTAACATGTTCCCCATTATCCAGAGGCATCTGGTTGAGAAGAATGGTAGAATGGCCTTTTGAAGGCCCAATGACAGTGCCAACTAGCTGGCAATACCTTGCAGGGCTGGGGCAGTGTTCTCCAAGAGGCTGTGTTTGCTCTGAATCAGCATTCACTCTATGGTGCTGTTTCTCCCATAGCCAGTATTCATCGGTTCAGGAATCAAGGGGTGGAAACGGGAGTGGACCACTCACTATAACCACTAGTGACCCACTGGGAAAATTTTTGCATCCTGTCCCTGAAACCGTAAACTGTGCTGGTCTACAGGTCTTAGTTCCAAAAGGAGGAGTGCTCCTTTCAGGAGACACAACAATGATTCCATTGAACTGGAAGTTAAAACTGCCATCTGGCCACTTTTTGCTTCTCATGCCATTGAATCAACATGCATGAAAGGAGATTACTGTTCTGTCTGTGGTGACTGACTGATCCTGACTATCAAGGGGAAATAGGACTGCAACTACACAATGGAGGTAAAGAACAGTTTTCCTGGAAAACAGGAGATGTCCTAGGGTGCCTCTTAGTGTTACCATGCCCAGTGATTGAAGTCAATGGAAAACTGCAACAACCCAATCCAGGCAGGACTACCAATGTCCCAGAAACTTTAGGAATGAAGTTCTGAATCCCTCCACCTGGCAAAGAACCATGTCCAGATGAAATGCTTGCTGATGATAAAGGGAACATGGAGTGAATAGTGGAAGAATGTAGTGGTAAATATGGACTATGACCACATGATCAGTTACAGAAACAAGACTGTGATTGTATGAATATTTCCTCCCTGTCTTGCTATGAGTATGTCTATTTTTGTATATAAGCAAATATCTTGTTTCCTTTTATCATATGACATAAGTTGCATTGTTCATGTAATAGTAGTTAAGTCATAGGATATGATATTTAAGAGTGAATGTTACCTAAGGAATTGCACCATATTCTGGAGAGATGTAGTGCATTTCTGGTTGTATGCAGAACAATTGAGTATTGTTAGGGGAAACATGTCCATTATTGTGTTCTATTTGGAAGTTAAGTGTATTTCAAGGTAAAGCGTATAGCTGCCGAGTTGACAAGAGATAGACTGTGATGGTTAGATTCTGGTGTCAATTTGGCCAAGTGATTATGCCCAGTTGTCTGGTGAGGCAAGCAGTGGTCTGATCTTTGCTGAAAGGATATTTCATGGCTGGTTGATAAACTGGAAGGCTGGCGTATTAAATCATCAGTCAGTTGATTGCATCTGTGGCTGATTACATCTGTGATCAACCAAGGCGTATCCCCCAGAATGAGATAATCCAATCAGTTGAAGGCTTTTAAGGAAGAAGAGAGACTCTTCCAATGCTTGCTCAGTGACTCTTCCTCAGAGCACCAGCTTCACAGCCTGCCCTATGGATTTTGAACACTTCTATTCCCGTGGTTGTGTGAGACACCTTTATAAATACCATATTTACAGAATTCTCCTGGTGATTCTATTTCTCTGGATAATCATGACTAACACAGCTGTTAGAATTTTGATTGGGATTGCATTGAATCTGTAAATTGCTTCAGGTAAAATTGCATTTTTTTATTAATAAAAAAATTAACAACAAACAAACAAAATAATAAGATATCATTTCATTCTACATATATAATCAGTAATTCCTAATATATCACATAGTTGCATATTTATCATTTCTTAGAACATTTGCATCGATTTAGAAAAAGAAATAAAAAGACAACAGAAAAAGAAATAAAACAATAATAGAGAAAAAAAGTTGTACATACCATACCCCTTACCCCTCGCTTTCATTTACCACTAGCATTTCAAAGTAAATTTATTTTAACATTTGTTCCCCCTATTGTTTATTTTTATTCCATATGTTCTACTCTTTTGTTGATATGGTAGATAAAAGGAGCATCAGACACAAGGTATTCACATTCACAGAGTCACACTGTGAAAGCTATATCGTTGTCCAATCACCATGAAGAAACATGGCTACTGGAACACAGCTCCACATTTTCAGGCAGTTCCCTCCAGCCTCTCCACTACATCTTGAACAACAAGGTGATAGCTACTTAATGTGTAAGGATAACCTCCAGGATAACCTCTTGACTCTGTTTGGAATCTCTCAGCCATTCACACTTAGTCTCATTTCACTCTTCCCCTCTTTGGTCGAGAAGATTCTCTCAATCCCTTGATGTTAATTCTCAGCTCATTTTAGGGTTTTTCTGTTCCTTTGTGCTGAGTCTCAACTCATTCCAGGATCTCTGTCCCATGTTGCCAGGAAGGTCCACACCCCTGGGAGTCATGTCCCACACAGAGAGGGGGAGGGTGGTGAGACTGCTCGTCATGTTGGCTGGAGGGAGAGGCCACATTTGAGCAACAAAAGAGGCTCTCTTGGGGGTGACTCTTAGGCCTAAATTTTAAGTAGGCTTGACCTATCCTTTGTGGGTTAAGTTTCATATGAACAACCCCCAAGACTGGGGGCTCAGCCTGTAACTTTGGTTGTCCACACTGCTTGTGAGAATATCAAGAATTTGACTTGGGGAAGTTAAATATCTCCCTGCTCTCACCATTCCCCGAAGGGGGCTTGCAAATACTTTTCCACTCACGGATCAAATCACTCTGGGATTCATTGGGGCATCACTCTGGATAAACCAACAAAATCTCATGTCCTACCTGAGATTTCAAGTACTTATGACGTTCAATCAAACTATCTACATAAGTTATATTAGGAAATGCTCTAATCAAAATATAAATTTTGGAACAAATAAACATTTTTTGCTTTAGTCTCCCACATAAGGTGACATTTTAAAATATTAATTACCATCTATTTTCAGCACCCTGCAATAATGACCTTCCTTTAGTGTTCCTCATGCAAAAACATTTTTAAAATTTGTACATTGTACATTTCACTATTGTTATACACTCTAGGCATTCCTAGATTATACCATCTCAATCTTTAACATCTTTCTTTCTGATTTCATTTATGTCCCCAGCCCTCCTCCCTCTATCATTCTCACATGCAGCTTCATTCAGTGTTTTAACATAATTGTATTACAGTTAGGTAGTATTGTGCTGTCCATTTCTGAGTTTTTGTATCCAGTCCTGTTGCACAGTCTGTATCCCTTCAGCTCCAATTACCCAATATCTTACCCTATTTCTATCTCCTGATGATCTCTGTTACCAACGACATATTCTAAGTTTATTCACTAATGTCAGTTCATATCAGTGAGACCATACAGTATTTGTCCTTTAGTTTTTGGCTAGTCTCACTCAGCATAATGTTCTCAAGGTCCAACCATGTTATTACATGCTTCACAAGTTTATTCTGTCTTAAAGCTGCATAATATTCCATCGTATGTATATACCACAGTTTGTTTCGCCACTCCTCTGTTGATGGATATTTGGGCTGTTTCCATCTCTTTGCAATTGTAAATAATGCTGCTATAAACATTGGTGTGCAAGTGTCCGTTTGTGTCTTTGCCCTTAAGTCCTTTGAGTAGATACCTAGCAATGGTATTGCTGGGTCGTATGGCAATTCTATATTCAGCTTTTTGAGGAACCGCCAAACTGCCTTCTATAGCGGTTGCACCATTTGACATTCCCACCAACAGTGACTAAGTGTGCCTCTTTCTCCGCATCCTCTCCAGCAGTTGTCATTTTCTGTTTTGTTGACAATGGCCATTCTGGTGGGTATGAGATGATATCTCATTGTGGTTTTGATTTGCATTTCTCTAATGGCCAGGGACGTTGAGCATCTCTTCATGTGCCTTTTGGCCATTTGTATTTCCTCTTCTGAGAAGTGTCTGTTCAAGTCTTTTTCCCATTTTGTAATTGGATTGGCTGTCTTTTTGTTGTTGAGTTGAACAATCGCTTTATAAATTCTGGATACTAGACCTTTATCTGATATGTCGTTTCCAAATATTGTCTCCCATTGTGTAGGCTGCCTTTCTACTTTCTTGATGAAGTTCTTTGATGCACAAAAGTGTTTAATTTTGAGGAGTTCCCATTTCTTTCTTTCTTTCTTCAGTGCTCTTGCTTTAGGTGTAAGGTCTTTAAAACCGTCTCCGATTATAAGATTTATGAGATATCTCCCTACATTTTCCTCTAACTGTTTTATGGTCTTAGACCTAATGTTTAGATCTTTGATCCATTTTGAGTTAACTTTTGTATAGGGTGTGAGAGATGGGTCTTCTTTCATTCTTTTGCATATGGATATCCAGTTCTCCAGGCACCATTTATTGAAGAGACTGTTCTGTCCCAGGGGAGTTGGCTTGACTGCCTTATCAAAGATCAAATGTCCATAGATGAGAGGGTCTATATCTGAGCACTCTATTCAATTCCACTGGTCGATATATATATATCTTTATGCTAGTACCATGCTGTTTTGACCACTGTGGCTTCATAATATGCCTTAAGGTCAGGCAGTGTGAGACCTCCAGCTTCGTTTTTTTTCCTCAAGATACTTTTAGCAATTTGGGGCACCCTGCCCTTCCAGATAAATTTGCTTATTGGTTTTTCTATTTCTGAAAAGTAAGTTGTTGGGATTTTGATTGGTATTGCGTTGAATCTGTAAATCAATTTAGGTAGAATTTACATCTTAACTATATTTAGTCTTCCAATCCATGAACACGGTATGCCCTTCCATCTATTTAGGTCTTCTGTGATTTCTTTTAACAGTTTCATGTAGTTTTCTTTGTATAGGTCTTTTGTCTCTTTAGTTAAATTTATTCCTAAGTATTTTATTCTTTTACTTGCAATTGTAAATGAAATTCGTTTCTTGATTTCCACCTCAGCTTGTTCATTGCTAGTGTATAGAAACACTACCGATTTTTGAGTGTTGATCTTGTAACCTGCCACTTTGCTGTATTCGTTTATTAGCTCTAGTAGTTTTGCTGTGGATTTTTCAGGGTTTTTGACATATAGTATCATGTCATCTGCAAACAGTGATGGTTTTACTTCTTCCTTTCCAATTTTGATGCCTTGTGTTTCTTTTTCTTGTCTAATTGCTCTGGTTAGAACCTCCAACACAATGTTGAATAACAGTGGTGATAGTGGACATCCTTGTCTTATTCCTGATCTTAGGGGGAAAGTTTTCAGTTTTTCCCCATTGAGGATGATATTAGCTGTGGGTTTTTCATATATTCCCTTTATCATTTTAAGGAAGTTCCCTTGTATTCCTATCTTTTGAAGTGTTTTCAACAGGAAAGGATGTTGAATTTTGTCAAATGCCTTTTCTGCATCAATTGAGATGATCATGTGATTTTTCTGCTTTGATTTGTTGATATGGTGTATTACATTAATTGATTTTCTTATGTTGAACCATCCTTGCATACCTGGGATGAATCCTACTTGGTCATGATGTATAATTCTTTTAATGTGTTGCTGGATTTGATTTGCTAGAATTTTGTTGAGGATTTTTGCATCTATATTCATTAGAGAGATTGGTCTGTAGTTTTCTTTTTTTGTAATATCTTTGCCTGGTTTTGGTATGAGGGTGATGTTGGCTTCATAGAATGAATTAGGTAGCTTTTCCTCCACTTCAATTTTTTTGAAGAGTTTGAGCAGGGTTGTTACTAATTCTTTCTGTACTGTTTGGTAGAATTCACATGTGAAGCCGCCTGGTCCTGGACTTTTCTTTTTGGGAAGCTTCTTAATGACTGCTTCAATTTCTTTACTTGTGATTGGTTTGTTGAGGTTGTCTATTTCTTCTTGAGTCAAAGTTGGTTGTTCATGCCTTCCTAGGAATTTGTCCATTTCATCTACATTGTTGTATTTATTAGCATAAAGTTGTTCATAGTATCCTGTTATTACCTCCTTTATTTCTGTGGGGTCAGTGGTTATGTCTCCTCTTCCATTTCTGATCTTATTTATTTGCATCCTCTCTCTCCTTCTTTTTATCAATCTTGCTAAGGGCCCATCAATCTTATTGATTTTCTCATAGAACCAACTTCTGGTTTTATTGATTTTCTCAATTGTTTTCACGTTCTCAATTCATTTATTTCTGCTCTAATGGTTATGTCTCCTCTTCCATTTCTGATCTTATTTATTTGCATCCTCTCTCTCCTTCTTTTTATCAATCTTTCTAAGGGCCCATCAATCTTATTGATTTTCTCATAGAACCAACTTCTGGTTTTATTGATTTTCTCAATTGTTTTCACGTTCTCAATTTCTTTTATTTCTGCTCTAATCTTTGTTATTTCTTTCCTTTTGCTTGCTTCAGGGTTAGTTTGCTGTTCTTTCTCCAGTTCTTCCAAGTGGACAGTTAATTCCTGCATTTTTGCCTTTTCTTCTTTTCTGATATAGGCATTTAGGGCAATAAATTTCCCTCTTAGCACTGCCTTTGCTGCGTCTCATAAGTTTTGATATGTTGTGTTTTCATTTTCATTCACCTTGAGATATTTACTGATTTCTCTTGTAAATTTCTACCTTGGCCCACTGGTTGTTTAAGAGTGTGTTGTTGAGCCTCCACGTATTTGTGAATTTTCTGGCGCTCTGCCTATTATTGATTTCCAACTTCATTCCTCTATGATCCGAGAAAGTGTTGTGTATGATTTCAATCTTTTTAAATTTGTTGAGACTTGCTTTGTGACCCAGCATATGGGCTATCTTTGAGAATGATCCATGAGCACTTGAGAAAAAGGTGTATCCTGCTATTGTGGGGTGTAATGTCCTATAAATGTCTGTTAAGTCTAGCTCATTTATTATAATATTCAAATTCTCTGTTTCTTTATTGATCCTCTGTCTAGATGTTCTGTCTATTGATGAGAGTGGGGAATTGAAGTCTCCAACTACTATGGTAGATGTGTCTATTTCCCTTTTCAGTGTTTGCAGTGTTTGCCGTACATATTTTGGGGCATTCTGGTTCGGTGCATAAATACTTATGATTGTTATGTCTTCATGTTGAATTATTCCTTTTATTGGTACATACTATCCTTCTTTGTCTCTTTTAATTGTTTTACATTTGAAGTCTAATTTGTTGGATATTAGTATAGCTACTCCTGCTCTTTTCTGGTTGTTATTTGCAAGGAATATGTTTTCCCAACCTTTCACTTTCAGCCTATGTTTATCTTTGGGTCTAAGATGTGTTTCCTGTAGACAGCATATAGAAGGAATCCTGTTTTTTAATCCATTCTGCCAGTCTATGTGTTTTGATTGGGGAATTCAATCCATTAACATTTAGTGTTATTACTGTTTGGGTAATACTTTCTTCTACCATTTTGCCTTTTGTATTTTATATGTCATATCTAATTTTCCTTCTTTCTACACTCTTCTCCACACCTCTGTCTTCTGTCTTTTCATATCTGTCTCTAGTGCTCCCTTTAGTATTTCTTGCAGAGCTGGTCTCTTGGTCACAAATTCTCTCAGTGATTTTTTTGTCTGAAAATATTTTAATTTCTCCCTCATTTTTTTTTTTTTTTTTTTTTTTTTTTTAAAGGAAAGACAGAGAGAAGGAAGGAAGGATAGAAGGAAGGAAGGAAGGAAGAAAGGGAAACATTTTTAAACATTTTCTTGTTTTATTGTATTCTGTTTCTCCGTTTTTGTTACATGGGCTGGGGCCGGGAATCGAACCGAGGTCCTCCGGCATAGCAGGCAAGCACTTTGCCCGCTGAGCCACCGCGGCCCGCCCAATCATTTTTGGGAGGGGGTGCATGGTCCATCCCTCATTTTTGAAGGACAGTTTTGCTGGATATAGAGTTCTTGGTTGGCAGTTTTTCTCTTTTAGTAATTTAAATATATCATCCCACTGTCTTTTTGCCTCCATGGTTTCTGCTGAGAAATCTACATATAGTCTTATTGGGTTTCCCTTGTATGTGATGAATTGCTTTTCTCTTGCTGCTTTCAAGATCCTCTTTCTCTTTGACCTCTGACATTCTGACTAGTGTCTTGGAGAATGTCTATTTGGATCTATTCTCTTTGGGGTGTGCTGCACTTCTTGGATCTGTAATTTTAGGTCTTTCATAAGAGTTGGGAAATTTTCAGTGATAATTTCTTCCATTAGTTTTTCTCCTCCTTTTCCCTTCTCTTCTCCTTCTGGGACACCCACAACACGTATATTTGTGCACTTCATATTATCGTTCAATTCCCTGAGTCCCTGCTCATATTTTTCCATTCTTTTCCTGTAGTTTCTTTTTCTTTTTGGATTTCAGATGTTCCATCCTCCAGTTCACTAATCTCAACCTCTGTCTCTTGAAATCTACCATTGTAGGTTTCCATTGTTTTTTTCATCTCTTTTACTGTACCTTTCATTCCCTTAAGTTCTGTGATTTGTTTTTTCAGACTTTCAATTTCTTCTTTTTATTCATTCCTTGCCTTCTTCATATCCTCCCTCAATTCATTGATTTGGTTTTTGATGAGGTTTTTCATGTCTGTTCGTATATTCTGAATGAATTGTTTCAGCTCCTGTATCTCATTTGAACTATTGGTTTGTTCCTTTGACTGGGCCATATCTTCAATTTTCCTGGTGTGATTTGTTATTTTTTTGCTGGTGTCTAGACATTTAATTACCTTAATTAGTTTATTCTGGGGATTGCTTTCACTTCTTTTATCTAGGGTTTTCTTGCTGGAAACAGCCACAAAAACCTCCGGTTCATCCCCTTTCCTGTTTTTCAGTTAGCCCAATAAGCGACCTCTGCTTTGACCAGGTTAGCCTGATTGGGAGCCTATTCTTAGTAGCCAGAATTTGTTAATTAATGCCACAATTGGTGTTTGGTTGGACTCAGTCCCTGATACTGTTAGAGTGTCTTTCCTTTCCCTATGGGAAGCTGCCTGTGGGGGAGGGGTGCCGGGCACCAGCTGCCACAGCTTGGAGAACTCACAGGTCTGGGGGGGTTTGCAGCCGGTCCAGCTGGTCCAGACTGGAGTACACTGTGTGTCCAGTCATTGTCGTGGCTCCGGGAGCTGTTCTTTACTGTTTCTGGTTATTTAGTAGTTGTTCTGGAGGACAAACTAAAACGCACACCTTGCTAAGCCGCCATCTTGGCCCCTCCTCTTAAAATTGCATTTTGACAATATTTAATCGGTCAATCCATGATGATGGAATGTCCTTACATTTTTTTCAGTTCTTTGATTTTTTTTTTTTTCAGCAATGTTTTGCAGTTCTCCATGGATAAGTCCTTGGTTAGATATGTTCTTAGATATTTGTTTATTTTTGTTAAATGCATTTTTTCTTTATTTATTCTTCAGATTGTTAGTTATATATATAGAAACACTATTGATTTTTGGGTGTTGATCTTGTACCCCACCACTTTGCTGAATACATTTATTAACTCTGGAGCTCATTGTGAATTTTCAGGATTTTCTACATATAGGATCATGTCATCTGCAAATAGAGAAAGTTTTACTTCTTCCTTTCCAATCTGGATGACTTTTATTTATTTTTCTTGCCTAATTGCCCTGGCTAGGATTTCCAATACAATGTCGAAAAACAGTGGTGACAGAGGGCATCCTTGTCTTTGTATTGTACTTGATCTTAGAGTGAAAGCTTTTGATCTTTCACCTTTAAGTATGATGTTAACTGTATGTTTTCCATATGTGCCCATAATCATTTTGAGGAAGTTTCCTTCTATATCTAGTTTTCTAAGTATTTTTTATCAAGAAGTGATGCTGTATTTTGTCAGATGGCTTTTCCTGTATTAATTGAGGTGATCTTTTTTTCCCCCTTTCCTTTATTTTGTTATTGTGATGTGTTATATCAGTTGATTTTCTTATGTTAAACCACTCTTGCATGCGTGGGGTAAATCCCTCTTGATCATGGTGTATAATTCTTCTGATGTGCTATTGGATTTAGTTTGCTAGTATTTTTCTAGAGGATTTTCATATTTATATGCATAAGAAATATTGGCCTGTAATTTTCTTTTATTGTTGTTTGTCTATCTGGCTTTGGCATGAGGGTGATGTTGGCCTCAATGAATCAGAGTATTCCTTGTAAGATTTTTAGAAGAGTTTGAGCAGAATAAGTGGTAATTCTTCTTGGAATGTTTTGTAAATTTATACCATGAAGTCGTCCAGTCCTGGGTTTTCTTTGTTGGTAAGTTTTTCATACTAATTCAATCTGTTTCATAGTTCTTGTTTTTTTTGACATCTTCTACTTCAGTATATATAATAAACATATAAACTGTCAGTATATATAATATACATATATACTGACAGAATATATAGTTTTTGTGTTCTAAGAATCTATCCATTTCATCTAGGTTATCTAATTTGTTGGTGTACAGTTGTTCACAATATTCTCTTCTAATCCTTTTTATCTTTATGAATTAGTAAAAATGTCCCCCTTTTTGTTTCTGATTTTAGTTGTGTCCTCTCTCTTTTTTCTTTGTCGGTCTAGCTAAATGTTTGTGAATTTTATTGATGTTTTCAGAGATCCGAGATTTCTTGATTTACTGTTTTTTTTTTTTAATTCCCAGTTTCATTTATCTCTGCTCTAGTCTTTTTATTTCCTTCCTTTTGCTCACTTTGGGTTTAGTTTGCTCCTTTTTTTCTAGTTTTTTCCCATTGTGAGGTTAGGTCTCTGATTTGAAATCTTTCTTCTTTTTTAACGTAAACATTTAGAATTATAAATTCCCCCTCAGTACTGCCTTTGCTGCATCCTATAAAGTTAGTTATATTGTGTTTCATTTTCATTTGCCTGAAGTTGTTTCCTAATTTACCTTTGACCCACTGGTAATTTAAGAGTACATTGTTTAATTTCCACATATTTTAAATTTTTCTAGTTCTCCCTCTGTTATTGATTACTAATTTTATTCCATTGTGGTCTGAGAAGATACACTGTATTATTTCAGTTGTTTTGAATATATGAGACTCCTCTTACGACTTAACACATAGTATATCCTGGATAGTAATCCTTAAACTCTACAGAAGAACATATATTCATTCCACTGCTGTTTGTGAACTGTTTTATATATATATATATATATATATATATATATATATATATATAAATCACTAGTTGATATATATATAAATCACTAGTTGATGTAGATTATCATTCAAGTCTTCTATTTCCTTATTGATCTAATGTCTAGATGGTCTACCCATTATTTAAAGTAGTATATTGAAGTCACCTACAGTTAATGTAGAACCTTTTATTTCTTCCTTCAAATCTGTCAGTATTTGATTACTATATCTTGGCACTTTACTATTAGGTGCATATATGTTTATAATTGTTCTTTTCTTGTTGAATTGACTCTTTTATCAGAATACAATGTCCTTCTTTGTCCTTCATAAAGTCTATTTTATCTCATATTATTATAGCTACTCCAGCTCTCTTTGACTACTATTTGCATGGTATATTTTCCCTATCCTTTTACTTTAAGCCTACCAGGGCATTTGAATTTAAGGTGAGTCTCTTTTCTAAGCAGCTTATTGTTGAGTCATGCTTTTTTATCAAATCTGCCAATCTCTGCCTCTTGACTGGAAAGCTCAATACATTTACATTTTAGGTAACTACTGATAATATGGAACTTTCCTGCCATTTTGCTATTTGGTCTTTGTTAACCTTTAATTCTTCTATTAATACCTACTTTTATAGTTTGATTTTTTGTATTGTATTTTTTTAGAGTCCCTTTTCATGTCTTTCTGTATATATTTTCTTTGTGGTTGCCATGGGGCTAAAATTTAAAAACCTTACACCTATGATGATCCTCTCTGATTGATACCAACTTAATTTCAATAGAATACATCTACTCTGTTCTTATACCACTCTGTCCTCCCACCATTTTTTTTGTTTATTACAAATTATATCTTTATACATTATATATGAAAACCCATAGAGTTATCATTTTTTTTATGCATTTGCATTTTAGCACCTTTAAGAAGGAAGAAATTGAGCTACATAACAAAAAACACATATAATTGTACTGGTATTTATAATTATCCTCACTGTTACCCTTAAACAGAGGTCTTTATTTCTTTATGTTGCTTCAATCCACTGTTTACTGTCCTTTCCTTTCAGTCTGAAGAACTTCCTTTAGCCCTGTTTGTAGGACAATTTGAGTAGGGATGAACTTCCTAGGCCTTTGTTTATCTGGAATGTCTTAGTCTCTCCCTCAGTTTTGAAAAAACAGTTTCACCAGATATAAAATTCTTGGTGTTTTTTTTACTGCTTTAAAATTTTGTCCCAATGCCTTCTTGCCTCCATGGTTTCTGATGTGAAATGGGCACTTAACCTTATTGATATTCCTTTGTACCTAACATGTTGCTTCTTTCTTGCAGCATTCAAAACTCTCTCCTCTCCTTTGCATTTGACATTTTAACTATTATGTATCTCAGTGTATTTCCCCTTCAAATTAATTCTGTTTAAAGTTCATTGGGTATCTTGGAAAATGTATATTTACATCTTCTGCTAGGTTTGGGAAGTCTTCTGCCATTAATTCTTTGTGCATTCCTTATGACCCTTTCCCTCTTCTTTCTCCTCCTGGGACTCCCATGATGAATATAAGAGTTTGCCTGATGGTGTTTGTGCTGGTTTGAAAGTAGTATGTACTCCCAGAAAAGCCATGTTTTAATCCTGATCCAATCTTGTGAAGGCAGCTGTTTCTTTTAATCCTGATCAACACTGTAGGTTGGAATCGCTTGATTGGATTATTTCCATGGAGATGTGACATACCCAATTGTGGGTATTAACCTTTGATTGCATGGAGATGTGACTCCACCCATTCCAGGTGGGTCTTGATTAGTTTACTGGAATCCTTTAAAAGAGGAAACATTTTGGAGGAGTTAGAAAGGACAGAGAGAGAGCTGACAGAAACATAAAAATGACAGTAGCAACAGAGTCAACAGAGAGAGGTGGTTGTTTTATACTTGGTAAACTGTTGTTTCAGAGAACAGAGACACAGATGTCTGGAGAAGCTTGGAGCCCAGCAAACATCTCCATGAGATGTTAAGCCAGAACATGGAGAAAACCAAGGGAATCCAGAAAATGAGAGTCAGCCCAGAGAAGTGAAGTGTGGAAACCCCACAGGAACAGGCTGAAGGCAGTGGAGCCCAGGAGCAAGGGACCAGCAGATGCCAGCCATGTGACTACCCAGCTGATAGAGGTGTTCCTGACCCATTGGCCTTTCTTGAGTGAAGGTAACCTCTTGCAGTGCCTTAATTTAGACACTTTCAGTTCTTTAGAACTGTACGTTTCTATCCTATTAAATTCCCCTTTATAAAAGCTTTTCCAGTTATGGTATATCACATTCTGGCAGATTGTGAACTAACACAGATTTTGGTACCAGGAGTGGAATGCTGCTGCAGTTTGCAAACACCAGACATATTGGAACAGTTTTTTTGATGGAAAAGGGGGAGATTTTGGAGAAACTGTGAGGAGTTTGATGGCAAAGGCCTAGAGTACTTTGAAGAGATTGTTTGTGTAAACAGAACCACTGCAGTCTGGACAAAGGGGAACAGAAAAGGGACAAGCTGGAGTTTGCAGAGTGAGAGAACCATGGAAGTTAGGGTCAGAAGCCAAAAAACCTCAGGTCTGAAGAGGGTGAGTTTGCCCTACCATATATGTGGAGAGGGTGAGTTTGTCCCAGGAGCAAAGAGCAAGCCTTCTCCTTTGTTGCTCAGGAAGAGTTGTGCCACCCCTGGCACTGGAGAGGGTGGAGCACATAAACTGGGGCTTGCGGGGAGCCTGGTTGCTACCCCATTGTTCTGGGGAGATTGAGCATGTGCCCTGGAGATGGCAGAGATCTTGGGGCCTCCCAAAGCTTGGAGAGGGTGGAGCTGAGAAAAAAGTGGTCTCCCCCAATGTCTTCCAAGATTGCAACCACCCCAGGGTTTGGAGAGAGCAAAGCCACTGCGTAGGTCCTTGGGAAGTGCGGGACTGCTGGTTTCTAAAGCCCTGAAGATAAATTACTTTCAGACTTTGAAATCCAATAGATTTTGCCCTACAGGTTTTCAGAACTGTTTGTGCCCAGTGACCCCTGTGTACCTTTTTATTTCTCCCTACGGTAATGACAACATGTATGCTATAAATGTCCCTCCTTCGTGTATTGGCAGCAGATAACTTGTTCTGAGTTTCACAGGTTCAGAGCCAGAAGAGAATTTTTGTCTTAGAACAGACCATGCTTATAGCTGACTTTGATGAGATTTTGTACCATTTTTGAGTTGGTATTGTATTTGTATTGTTACTGAAATGGTTTGGGGCTTTTGTGATGTTGTGATTTAAGTGTATGTATTTTATTGAGTATGGTTTAAGGTGATGTGTATACTTGCCAAGTTGACAGGGAATGGACATGTGGTAGTTAGGTTCAGGTGTCAAATTGGCCAGGTGATGGTACCTAGTTCTGTTGCTGTGGACTTGAATCATTAGCATGTGAAATTCATCTGTGGCTGATTACTACTGCAGTCAGCTAAGGGGAGTGCCTTCTGCAATGAGTGACATTTAATTTAATTAGCTGGAGGCTTAAAAGAGAGGTCAGAAGAGAGCTCAATGCAGCACAGCCAAGCAGCTCAGCATACGTCAGCTCAGCACAGCCCAGATGTTTGGAGATGCAGAAAGGAATCACCCGGGGAAGACCACTAGAACCCAGAAGCTAGGAGAGAAGGCCAGCAGATGTTGCCATGTGCCTTCCCATGTAACAGAGAACCTCAGATGAAAGTTAGCTGCCTTTTCCTCTGAAGAATTATAAATTTTTAACTGAATAAATCCTCTTTTATTAAAAGCCAAGCCATCTCTGATGTGTTGCATTCTAGCAGCTTTGGCAGACTAAAACAGTGTCCCATAGGTCTCTTAACTATTTTCACTTCTTAAAATTCTTCTTTCTTTCTGCTTCTCAACCTGTTTCAATTGTCTTGTCTTCAAGTTCACTGATTCTTCCTTCTTCCAGTTCCAATCTGCTGTTGAAACCCTCTAGGGAGTTTTCCATTTCAGTTATTATAACTTCAACTTTAGCATTTATTTTGGTTCCTTTTAAAAATTTGTCTCTTCATTGAAAATCTCATGTTATTCAGCCATTGTTTTCCTGATATACTTTAGTTCTTTCTGTGTATTTCCTTTTAACTTCTTGAGCATATCAAGGATCATTTTTTAAGTCTTTGTCCAGTATTTCCAGTTTTCTTTGTTCCTATTTTCTGGAGTTTTCCTCTTTCTTTGAATGGGCCATCATTTCCTGTTTCTTTGTCTTGTGATCTCTTGTTAAACACTGCACACTTTAATATTTTAAAGTGTTAATTCTTGGATTTAGACTTTGAGCTGTTTCTTGAGTTGTATCTAGTTTGTGTTATGGCAGAGATTTCCTTGGGTGCCCAAGTTAATAAGGCAAAACACATAAATGCTAAAACCTACCCCCTACCCCTACCCCTGCCTTGAGACTTTTACAGTCATTGCAAATAGGCTCTGCCTTGGTTGGTGCTCTTTTTCAGAGTTCAGCACTCCTTTCAAGAAGATCAGCCTGAGGCAAATGCAAAGTATAGTGTCCTCTCTGCCTTTTCCGAGCCTGTGTCATGTCCCAGACTGGTACTTGCTTGTAGCCTTAGGGTTCTCCTGCTTACAGGAATCCTAATGCCTCCTCTACTCCCCATGAAATAGACTTTCTCCCTCTCCCTGGTGCTCTATTGTAGGATTTAAAGCACGTAAGCCTTTGTCCCAGGCTGTCTGGTTTCTCACACTGATTTACCTGTCCCAAGCTGCTTTTCCTGGATGGCAAATTCCATGGTGGGGGCCAAATCCAAGAGGAGTTTCTTAGGTTAGTCTTTCCTAGCCAGAACAAGGCCTGGGATTCACAGTGGGATAGAGCTGACTCCAAATGCACTGGGGAGAGGGAGAGGGAAGGGCCAGTGTGAGTGTCAGGAGCTTTTCCTATGGTTTTTGAAACTGCATTTTCTTGACTTGGCACTTTTCCAGTTATGCAGCCCTTTAACTGCTCTCCATAGTTTTGAGGAAAGTTACTTTAATATTCCACTGCCACTTTTGCCCAAGGGGTTTTGGAACAATGACCACACTTACAGGCTGAAGCAGCTGATCAAAAGCAGTGATCAGTAATCTTAACACACACCTATAGATTTTGGGGAACTAGGTCTTTATATCCGCCCTGGCACCAGCAAGCAGTACCCAGAGCCAGACCTGTGGTCCCCACTGTTGTCTGCCATGAGTCTGGGGTATGGGATATGGTAGCTACTGCCAGACAATGAAATTCTCCATTATTTTCTGCAGCTTCCCAGCTTCTTCCTCTTGCTTTTTCCTGGATGCTGTGTAGTGTTCTACTAGACTCCAAAGTTTTAAAATAGTTGACTCAGATACAGTTCCTGCCAGTTCAGTAGTTGTTCTGGTAGAGGCACTGATTCCTGGAGCTTCCTTCTCCACCATCTTCTCACAATGAATGCTCTGTGATTATATTTCAAATCCCACAAACCTCTTCAGATAAATTTTCCTATTGGATATTGGTTTATTCAAAATATATCATTGCTGCTTTGCTCTTTTGTTCAAAATTGACATCACTTAAGGAATTTATTTTGTTATTTTAAAAAGATTTCTGCAGAAGTGTTGTTCAATCACTTGATATTTTCTACTCTTTATGGAATACAAAGTTCCCTGGAAGTAAGGCTCCCGAGGTCCCCTATGTAAGTGTGGAAATAAAAGACCATTGAAACGAGAGCAAAGGCTATTCAGCACTTGCTCTAGCAAAGGATTCAGTCACCATCATTTGTGTTTGACAGAGACTCAAAGGCACACAGAGAAGCAGGAAATCTTTATACTTCAGGCATGTCCCGATTGGAGCCTGTTGGCCTAGGGAACAGGAGCTAATCTACCGAAGTCCCCCTGGAAGTACACAGCTGGAATCCTTACCCCAGAAGGAATCAGAGACATCTTCTACACAACCCTTTCCAGCTCCTTCTCCTTCAGCTGTTCTACAATTCCTCCCTACCCCACCCACCCACCTACCCTCCTTCTTCTCCCTCCCTGACCCCATTCCTACCCCACCCCCACTCCCTAGACTTGGGACACCTCCACCCCTGCCCCACCCCTAATACTGTATTTTTTTGTCCATAATCTTAACTCACAGCCAAGAGATATCATCCCCTGAAAAGTTTATCTGAATATTAATGGCATTCCAGGGGGGTATAGTCAGCCCCAGGGTTAGACAATAAGGGGTGGGTGTTCTGTAGAGAATTTAAAAGCAATAAAATACTATCTTTACTGTCTGCTTTTTATTTTAACCATGCCCTGGCAATCCAAAACAAGTCAGTGATAAAATGCTCCTCCCTGGAAAAAACCTTTTCTTAGTATCTAAATTCCATACAATTGCAGTGGTTAATGTTGAGTTTCAATTTTTAAAAAAGCTATATGCTTTATATTAGCACATATTTATTATTCATCCTTTATGTTCTTCGTGTGGAAGCTGCTTCAGAGAACTCTCAGTTAAAGAGTAGACCCCCCACCACCACCACCACATACACACACATGCAAGCTAAGCTATATGTATTCTTTGGAGAGCAGACCCTAAAGATTTGCTTTGTATTACTTCAAAAAAAGAAATAAAAAGAGAAAAAAACACATAAATCCTATACCCCTTACTCCTACCTCTCATTAGCTGCTAATCTTTCAATCTACCCAAATTTTTACCCTTTCTCCCCTCCCTATTATTTATTTTTCTCCTTATTTTTGTTGTTTTACTCATCTGTCCATACCCTGGATAAAAGGAGCATCAGGCACAAGATTTTCACAATCACATTGTAAAAGCCTATTTCACCTCTCCAACCCTGTTGTACTACATATTCCTGTATTTAAATACTGGATGTGAAACAATGATGCCATGGTCATTATAAAGATGAGGAAACAGAAACTGAATCATTTCGATTCTGTCAGCATATGCAATTGGAATTTTCATTTTGTGTTTAAAGTTTAGAACAGCAAAACAGTGTAAAATTTTGGGATTAAGTGTAAATTTTAATTCATACATGAAATAGTTTACTGTGTATGAATCATTCTTTAAAATGTGAGGTTATCTTTTTACTGCAATTTAAAAAAATTTATCGAGAAACCCTCACACACATACAGTCCATTCATGGTGTACAATCAGTGGCTCACAATATCATCACATAGTTGTGTATTCATCATGATGATCATTTTAAGAACATTTGTATCACTTCAAAAAAAGAAATAAAAATAAAAAACCCACATAAATCCTATACCCCTTACTCCTACCTCTCATTAGCTGCTAATATTTCAATCTACCCAAATTTTTACCCTTTCTCCCCTCCCTATTATTTATTTTTCTCCTTATTTTTGTTTTTTTACTCATCTGTCCATACCCTGGATAAAAGGAGCATCAGGCACAAGATTCTCACAATCACAATGTAAAAGCCATATAGTTTATGCAGTCTTCTTCAAGAATCAAGGCTGTTGGAACACATCTCAACAATTTCAGGTACTTCCCTCCAGCTGTTCCAATACACCATGTTCTAGTTTGCTAGCTGCTAGAATGCAATATACCAGAAATGGAATGGCTTTAAAAAGGAGAATTTAATTTAGTTGCTAGTTTACAGTTCTAAGGCCATGAAAATGTCCCAATCAAAGCAGGTCTATAAAATTGTCCAAATAAAGGCACCAACAAGAGATTACCTTCACTCAAGAAAGGCCAATGAAGTTCAGGGTCTCTCTCTCTCAACTGGAAAGACACATGGTGAACATGGCAATGTCTGCAAGCTTCCTCTCCAGGCTTCTTGTTTCATGAAGCTCCCTGGGGACATATTCCTTATTCATCTCCAAAGGTCTCTGGAGGAGTGAGCTCTCTGCTTTGTGGCTCCTTCCGAAATGCATGCTTCTTTTAAAGGATTCCAGCAAACTAATCAATATCCACCTAGAATGGGTGGAGTCACATCTCCCTCTATTCAAAAGTTAATACTCTCAATTGGGCAAGTCGCAGCTCCATGGAGATAATTTAATCAAGTTTCTGACATACTGTACTGAATGGGGTTTACAAGAAATTGCTGCCTCCACAAGATTGGATCAGGATTAAAACATGGTTTTCCTAGGGCACATAATCCTTTCAAGCCAGGACACTGTCCAAATTACTCTGGGATTTTTGGGGCATCACACTAACCTGGACAAACCAACAAAATCTCATGCTTTATTCAAGATTCCATGTATTTATGGTGTTCAACTAAACTGACCATACAAGTTAAATTAGGAAATGTACTATCCCAGATATAAGTTTTGCACCCAAGAAACATCTCTGCCTTAAGTCTCACACAGAAGTTGAAGTTTTAAAATATGGACAATATCATCCTTTACGCTGTGTTCTGATTTACCTTAGTCCTATCCAGATTAGCTTCATTCATATACTGCAATTTTATTGAGATATGGTTACACACCATACAATCCATTCAAAGCTCACAGTGTCATCACATAGTTGTGCATTTATCACCACAATCAATTTTAGAATATTTTCATTACTCGAGAAACAATTTTTTAATTAAAGATTAAAAAAAGAGAAAACCCCAAACATCCCATATCCCTTTTGCCCCACTATTATTGACCCCTAGTATTGGCGTGGTACATTAATATTGCAACCCAGGGTTCAGAACCGTCTCCTATAATAGAAAATGAGACCTCAGCAACCTGCATGACCAGAGCCAGGCTAGAAGAAAAACAGCTTCCCTGGAGGAGAAAGAATGCTCTTAGTTATACATTAACAGACCTGAAAGTTCTTTGATGATTATCTGCCCTATTTTCCTGTGACGCATTAATACTATTGTAAGCACTATTATCTTAGAATAATACCCTAAAGATCCTCCTGGGCATATGTTGACTATAATCACAAAGCCACTCAAATCATGAGACCCTGTTGTTTTTGTCTCGGTCCCTATAACTGGCCCTGTTGATTCCCTTTTAATTAGGGGGTGCTATCTGTGTTTCTTCAGACTACCACCACCTGAGAACCTCTCCTGTTTGTAAGTCCTAATTAACTCATGTCTGGTGCCATGCCTGATGTATCCTTTGGTCTCAGAGTTGCTCAGTCTTGTACCCTGAAAGAGTTGGGTTTGGACTGTGATAATTTGTTACTGTTGGTGAAAGACTATTAGGAGGTCACTGTTAGCTATAGTTCATGGTTTGCAATAGGTGCCTTTTCCTCATATATTGCTCTGGTATTATTTCCCTGTACGAGTCATACATTTATTCTAGTTTATGAAAGATCTTTTTTTAAAAATCTTTGTACTGTTAACCACCATCATTATCCATCACAAGATTGACTGTGTTACCTGTTTCCATGTTTTAACCTCTAAAAGTGACACACATGACTCTAGATTTCCCCTTCTGGTGACATACATGACTCTAGATTTTCCCTTTCAACCATATTCACATACCATTCAACACAGTTAGTTATACTCACAATAACGTGCTACCATTATTTCTAAAAGTTTAAATTCAACCTAGTTAAAAATTCTGCACATATTAAGCAATCGCTTCCCATTCCTTAGCTTCTTTCTATTTCCTGGTGACCTATATTCTAGATATTACATCCATGAGTTTACATATTATAACTGGTTCATATTAATGAGATCATACAATTTTTATCCTTTTGTGACTGACTTATTTCACTCCACATGATGTCTTTAGGGTTCATTCATGTTGCTGTGTGCTTCAGAAATTCATTCTTTCACTGCTGAATAATGCTCCATTGTGTGTATATCCACATTTTGTTTATCCATTCATCAGTTTATGGACACTTGAGTCATTTTCATCTTTTGACAGTTGTGAATAATGCTGCTATGGACATTGTTGTGCAAATGTCACTGCTTTAAATTCTTCTGGGTATAGATTGAGTAGTGAGATTGCTGGATCTTAAGGCAACTCAATACTTAGCTTTCTGAGGAACAACCAAACTCTCTTCTACAGTGGTTATACCATTTTACATTCCCACTGGCAGTAAATAAGTGTTGCTATTTCTCCACATCCTCTCCAAAACTTGTAGTTTCCTGTTTGTTTAATAGTGGCCATTCTAGTATGACATGATATCTCACTGCGGTTTTGATTTGCATTTCCCTATTATATTAGCTACTGAAGATGAGCATCTTTTCATGTGCTTAATTTTTCGCCATCTGTATTTCCTCTTTGGAAAAATGTCTATTCGTGTTTTTTGTACATTTTTAAAATGGGTTGTATTCATTTGAAATTGTTATATACCCCAGAAAAACCATGCTTTCTATTATAATCCAATCTTGTGGGAGGCAGATCTATTGTTTAGGATGGAAACTTTGGTTAGATTGTTTCCATGGAGATGTGAGATACCCAGTTATGGGTATGGCCTTTTGATTGGATTGTTTCCATGGAGATGTGACACATCCAATTGTGAGTGTGACCTTTTTATTAGATGGAGATGTGACTCTGTCCACTGAAGGTGGGTATTTATTAGTTTACTGGACTCGTTTAAAAGGGGAAATATTTTGGAGGAAACTCAGATGCTTGGAGAACAGTTGCTTCAGAGCCAACAGAGATGCAGACATTTGGAGATGCTTGAGTGCAGATGCCTAGACAGGGACATTTGGAGATGCAGAACCCAGCAGATGTAGCCATGTGCCCTCCCATGAGATGTTAAGCAAACCAGAACCCAGATTTGTGTCCAGGAGGAACTAAGTGAAGGCCCACAGATGCTTAGAGAGGAAACCACTGGCATCAGAAGCTGGAAGTAATGGAAATAGGAACAAGGATAAGCAGGTGCCAGCCATACACTTTCCCATGTGACAGATACTGGCCTTTCTTGAGTGAAGGTAACTTTCTCTGGATGCCTTAGTTTGGACATTGTTATGGCCTTAGAACTGTGAACTTACAATGTAATAATTTCCCTTTTTAAAGGCTGTTCCACCTCTGGTATATTGCAATCTGGCAGTGAATTAGTCAAGGTTATCTAGAGAGAAAGAATTAGCAGGAAATATCTGTAGATATAAAATTTATAAAAGTGTCTCATGTAACCATGGGGACATAGAGTCCAAAATCCGAAGGGCAGGCTGTGAAGCTGACGACTCTGATGGAGGGTCTGGATGACCTCCACAGGAGAGGCTCACCAGCCAACACAGAAAGAGAGCCTGTCTCTTCTGAATCCTCCTAAAAAGGCTTCCAGTGATTAGATTAACCATCACTCATCACAGAAGGCACTCCCCTTGGCTGATTACAGATGAAATCAGCTGTGGATGCAGCCCATGTGATGATGATTTAATTCTATGAAATGTCCTCATAGCAACAGACAGGCTAGCTCTTGCCCAACCAGACAAACAGGTACCACCTGGCTAACTTGACACATGAACCTGACCATGACAGTCCACCCCTTGTCAACTTGGCAGCTATACACAACACCTTAAACAGTATTTAATTTCTAAATAGAAAACAATAAAAGACACATTTTTTCCTCACCTAACAATACTCAACTGTCCTGTAGACAATCAGAAACACATTAAATCTCCCCAGGATATGGTACAAGTCCTTGGGTAATATTCATTTTTAAACTAGATATCTTACAACTTAAATACTATAACAGGAACAAAACAACATTACAGTCCTCATTTCTGTAACTGATCACATGGTCATAGTTTATATTGATCACTACCTTCTTCCACTACCCGTTCCATGTTCCCTTTACCCTCAGCAAGTGCTTCAGCTGGCCATGGTTCTTTGCCTGGTGGGGTGACCCAAACCTTCATTACTGAAGTTTCAGAGCCATTGGTAGTCTTGCCTGGATTGGATTGTTGCAGTTTTCCATTGATTTTAATCACAGGGCATGGTAGTACTAAAAGATGCCCTAGGGGGATCTCCTATATTCCAGAATAACTCTTTTTTACCTCCATTGTGTAGTTGCAGTTCTATTTCCCCCAGATAGTCAGAATCAATCATACCAGCCAGTAATGCAATCCCCTTCATGGCTTGTTGATCCAGGGGCATGAATAGCCCAAAGTGACCGGGTGTTGTTTCTCCTGGTGGAAGCACTCCCCCTTTTGGAACAAAAACCTGTAGGCCAGCAGAGCTCAAAGTCGCAGGGACAGGAAGCAAAAATTTTCCTAGTAGTTCACTAGGAATAATAGTGAGTGATACCACTCCCATTTCCACCCCTTGGTTCCTGGACCCATGGATCCTGGCTATGGGAGAGACAGCACCATACAGCGGACACTAGTTCAGAGCATATACAGCTTCCTGGAGAACATTACCCCAGCCCTTCCAGGTATTGCTACCTAATTGGCACTGTAATTGAGTTTTCAAAAGACCATTCTGCCATTCTATCAATCCAGCTGCCTCTGGATGATGGGGAACATGGTGAGACCAGAGAATTCCATGAGCATGTGCCCATTCCCGCACTTTATTTGCTGTGAAGTGTGTTCCTTGATCAGAACAAGGACTACCACGATGATGGATAAGCTATTCTGTAAATCCACAGATGGTAGTTTTGGCAGAAGCATTGCATGCAGGGAAAGCAAACCCATATCCACAGTATGTGTCTATTCCAGTTAGAACAAATTGCTGCCCCTCCCATGAAGGGAGGGGTCCAATGTAATCAACCTGCCACCATGTAGCCAGCTGCCCACCTCAGGGGGCAGAGTGTGGGCTTCTGCTGCTGGCAGATTGGGCACTCAGCAGTGGCTGTAGCCAGGTCAGCCTTGGTGAGTGGAAGTCCATGTATAACCTCCATCCCTACTACCATGACCACTTTGTTCATGAGCCTATTGGGCAATGACAGGAGTTGCTGGGGAGAAAGGCTGACTGTATCCACAGAACAGGTTATCTTATCCACTTGATTATTAAAACCTTTCTCTGCTGAAGTCACCCTCTTATGTGCATTCACATGGGACACAAATATCTTCATGGTCTATCCACACATCTCTTCTCCAGACCTCTCTGACACCAATTTTCCAATTATGGTCTTTTCAAGTGCCTGAACATCCAGCCAAACCATTAGCAACAGCCCATGAGTCAGTATACAGATGCACCTCTAGCCAGTTCTCCTTCCAAGCAAAATAAACAACCAGGTGCATTGCTCAAAGTTCTGCCCACTGGGAGGATTTCCCCTCACCACTGTCCTTCAAGGATAACCCAGAAAGGCATTAGAGTGCTACAGCTGTCTACTTTCAGTTGGTTCCTGCATATTGTGCTGAGCCATCTATAAACCAGGCTCAAGTTTTCTCTTCCCTCAGTCAATTCATTGTAAGGAATGCCCAAGAGGCCATAGCTCTGGTCTGAGAAAGAGAAGGTAATGTGGCAGGAGTGGAGACCGTGAGCATTTGGGCCACTTCCTCATGTAATTTACTTGTGCCTTCAGGATCTGCTCTGGCCCTGTCTCATATATACCATTTCCATTTTATGATGGAGTACTGCTGCGCACGCCCAACTTTATGGCTTGGTAGGTCAGACAACACCCAGCTCATGATAGGCAACTCAGGTCTCATGGTAACTTGGTGGCCCATGGTTAAGTATTCAGTCTCTACTAAGGCCCGGTAGCAGGCCAAAAGCTGTTTCTCAAAAGAAGAATAATTATCTGCAGCAGATGCTAAGGCTTTGCTCCAAAATCCTAAGGGTCTGCATTATGATTCCCCTATAGGGGCCTGCTAACGCCTCCAGACAGCATCTCTACTTGCCACTAACACTTCCAGCACCATTGGATTTGCTGGATCATGTGGCCCGAGTGGCACATCAGCTTGTACAGCAGCCTGGACCTGTTGCAGAGCCTCCTCTTGTTCAGTTCCCCACTCAAAACTAGCAGCTTTTCTGGTCACTCCGTAAATGGGCTGTAATAGCACACCCAAATGAGGGATATGTTGTCACCAAAATCCGAAGAAACAAGCTAGTCATTGTGCCTCTTTTTTGGTCATAGGAGGGGCCAGATGCAGCAACTTATTCTTCATCTTAGAAGGGATATCTCGACATGCCCCACATCACTGCGGGGTATAGAAATTTCACTGAGGTGGAAGGCCCCTGTGTTTTTATTGGATTTATCTCCCATCCTCTGACATGCAAATGCCTTACCAATAAGTCTAGAGTAGTCTCTACTTCTTGCTCACTACGTCCAATCAACATGATACCATCAACATAATGGACCAGTATGATGTCTTGTGGGAGAGAGAAATGATCAAAGTCCCTGCAGACAAGATTATGACATAGGGCTGAAGAGTTTATATACCCCTGAGGTAGGACAGTAAAAGTATATTGCTGACCTTGCCAGCTGAAAGAAAACTGTTTCTGGTGGTCCTTACTAACAGCTATTGAGAGGAAATCATTTTCCAGATCAATAGTTACATATCAGGTACCAGGTATCATTCCTTGAGCAATGATACCACATCCGGAACAGCAGCTGCAATTGGAGTTACCACCTGGTTGAACTTACAGTAATCCATTGTTATCCTTCAAGACCCATCTGTTTTCTGCACAGGCCAAATAGGAGAGTTGAATGGGGATGTGATAGGAATCACTACCCCTACATCCATCAAGTCCTTAAGAATGGTAGTAATCTCTGCAATCTCTCCAGGAATCTGATATTGCTTCTGATTTACTATTTTGCTAGCCAGGGAGTAGTTCTAGCAGCTTCTGCTTGGCCTTTCCCACCATAATAGCCCTCACACCATGAGTTAGAGAGCCAATGTGGGGATTCTGCCAGTTTCTTAGTATGTCTATTCCAATTATGCATTTTGGGGCTGGGGAAATAACAACAGAATGGGTCTGGGGGCCCACTGGACTCACTGTGAGGGAGCTGAGCTAAAAACTCCATTACCTGACGTCCATAAGACCCCACTCTGACTAGTGGACCAGAGTGACATTTTGGGTCCCCTGGAATTAATGTCACTTCTGAACGAGTGTCTATTAATCTCCGAAATATCTGATCATTTCTTTTTCTCCAATGAACAGTTACCCCGGTAAAAGGCCATCAGTCTCCTTGGGGTAGGCCTGGAGAAAGAGTAACAGTATAAATTTGTGGCAGTGTAACAGGGTTCTCCTCCAAAGGGACCTGGCCTCCCCTTCAATGGGCTCTGGGTCTGTAAACTGTCTCAAGTCTGGAAATTGATTAAGGGACCATGACTCTGTGTTTTAGTAATTCAAGTTAGACTTCTTTTCACTTGACCTAGAACTCTTTTGTTTATACAGCTCAAACAAGAATTTAGTAGACTGCCCTTCTGTTGTATTTCTAGGTACCCCATGATTTACTAGCCAATGCCACAAGTCTCTGCGAGTCAGATTATTTTGACTCCTGCTTTGAGTTTGCTGTCTATTTTAACTGCCATGTCCACCCTGTCTTTGGCAATAAAATTCTGCCACCTGGCTTCTGCCAACTCAGGATTCCGTCATCCCCATTGTCTTTAAGGATTCCAGCTCAGTGACAGCAGTTCTCACAGTAATATCTGACCTACAGAGAAGTGCCACTATGGAGCTCTTCAGGGATGATGGTGCTTGTCTCACAAATTTTTTCTCACAGTTCTGGTAAAAGGTGCATCCTCTGGACATTCCTGGGGTGTAAGAGCAGGCTTTGCATGATAAATCCACTCTAACATTCCAATCTCTCTAAGCCTCTGGATCCTCTTATCTATGTTATACCAGGGCAGTTCTGGCATTTTAACCTCAGTTAATATCGGCCACCTTTTGATCCATGTTTCAGCCAACCATCCAAGCAAATTGTTAATGCCTTTTCTAATCCCTCGAGCTATAACATTGAAAGCAGAATCTTTGCTTAGAGAACCCATATCAATAAATTCAGCCTGATCCAGCCTTATATTCCTCCCACCATTATCCCACACCCTTAAAATCCACCGTCATACATATTCCCCTGATTTCTATCTATATAAAGGGGAAAACGCATACAGTTCTTTTGGAGTATAACATACCTCCTCATGTGTGATACTTTGTACCTCACCTTTAGGGACCTGTTGGGACTTTAGTCTAGTTATAGGTCTGGAAGAAATGAGGGGTGGTGGCGGTGGGTCATGAAAAGAATTAGAAGTATCTTCTAAACCATTTGCTTCAGGGCATTCATTTGCAGTTTCATCTAGTGAAACAGGATTAATCACTCTAGGGCTAATCCCTTCAAGTGGAGGTTGGACGGCCAATTCCTCAGGGCAGGCTGGAGGTGGGGCGGCTATGTCCTCAGGGCAGACTATTACAGGGTTATCTAGAGAAAACTCGGCATGACCTAGGGTTTCAACCTTGCCACCGACATCATTATCAATCCATATGTTGCCATCCAATTTTTCAGCAATCAATGCCCTCACTTTAATAGCAGACCCTATGCAAGATTGAGGTTTCAGTTCAATTTTAAAGTCACTACTCTAACAATAAGATTCTGAGTCTGATTTTTGAAATCTCAAGTCTATGGCTATAGGAAATAAGATTTTCCTTCAAGACACTCATAGAAACATTTACATCTGTCAGATAGCACATGAGCTTCTGTTTTTGCATGAGGAAGAACAAAAGAATGTCATAACTGCAGTGTGCTGAAAATAGATGGTACTTAATATTTTAAAATTTCAACTGATGTGTGAGGCTAAAGCAAATAATGTTTATTTGGTACAAATCTATACTTTGACTAGTGCATCTCCTAATATAACTTATGTAGATAGTTGATTGAACACCTTAAGTACATGGAACTTTGTATAGGACATGAGATTTTGTTGGTTTGTCCAGGTGATGCCCTGATAAATCCAAGAGTGATTTGATCAGTGAGTGGAAAAGTATTTGCAAAGTCCCCTTTGGGGAATGGTGAGAACGGGGGAAAACTAACTTCCCCAAGTTGAATTCTTGATATTCTCACAAGCAGTGTGGACAACCAAAGCTATAGGCTGACCCCCAGTCTTGGGGTTTGTTCATATGAAACTTAACCCCACAGGGGATAGGTCAAGCCTACTTAAAATTAAGCCTAAGAGTCACCCCCAAGAGAACCTCTTTTGTTGCTCAGATGTGGCCTCTCTCCAGCCAACACAGCAAGCAGACTCACCACCCTCCCCCTGTCTACGTGGGGCATGACTACCAGGGGTGTGGATCTTCCTGACAGCATGGGACAGAAATCCCAGAATGAGCTGAGATTCAGCATCAAGGGATTTAGAAAAACTCTAGAATGAGCAGAGACCCAGCATCAACGGATTGAGAAAACCTTCTCGACCAAAAGGGGGAAGAGTGAAATGAGACAAAGTGTCAATGGCTGATAGATTCCAAACAGAGTCGAGAGGTTATCCTGGAGGTTATTCTTATGCATTAAGTGGATATCACCTTGTTAACCAAGACATAATGGAGAGGCCAGAGGGAACTGCCTGAAAATGTAGAGCTGTGTCCCAGTAGCCATGTTTCTTGATGATGATTGTATAATGATATAGCTTTCACAATGTGACTGTGTGATTGTGAAAACCTTGTGTCTGCTTCTCCTTTTATCTACCTTGTCAACAGATGAGAGGAACATATAGAATAAAAATAAATAATAGGGGGAACAAATGTTAAAATAGATTTAGTTTGAAATGCTAGTGATCAGTGAAAGGGATCAGTAAGGGGTATGGCCTGTAAAATTTTTTTTTCTGTTTGTTATATTTCTTTTTCTGAATTGATGCTAATGTTCTGGGAAATGATCATGATGATGAATATGCAACTATGTGATGATATTGTGAATTGCTGAGTGTATGTGTTGGGAATGTTTGTTTCTTGTAATTTTTTTTAATTAATGAAATTTAAAAAAAGATATTTCCTAATTTTCCTTGTGATTTATTTTTGACCATGACTGAATGCATTGTTTGACTTCCACATATTTGTGAATTTCCAGTTCTCCTTGTTATTCATTTCCTGATTCATTCTTTTCTTGCTGTAGAGGATACATTTTATGATGTGAATATTCTTGGATTTATTAAGACTTATTTTGTGAGCTGACATGGTCTACCCTGATAATGAATCAGAGGCACTAGAGAGAATGTGTACTCTGTTGTTGTTGGATGAGGTGGTCTATATATGTCTGCTAGTTTTGATGGTTTAAAGTATCATTCAGGTCTTCTATTTCCTTATTAATCTTCTGTCTGGATGTTCTATCCATTATTGAGAGTGGTCTCTTCCTACTTATGTAGAACCATCTATTTCTCTCTTCAAATCTGTCAATATTTTCTGCATATATTTTAGGGCTCTGCTGTTAGGTAATTATTTTTGTCTATAAGTGTTATGTCTTCTTGTTCAATTGACCTCTTTATCAGTATGTAATGACCTTCTTTTTCTGTTATAGCCATTTTTTACTATTTTATTTGGTATTAGTGTAGCAGCCCTAGCTCTCTTTTTGTTACTACTTGCATGGTATATTTTTTCCTATTCTTTCCTTTTCAAACTGCTTACATCTTTGAATTTAAGGGCAGCCTCTTATAAGTGGCATTTAGTTAGGTCATGCTTTTTATTCATCTGCCAATATATGCCTTTGACTTAAGAGTATAATCCATTTATGTTTAAAGTAACTATTGATAGTGCAGGACTTTCTCCTGCCGCTTTGCTATTTGCTCTTTGTTAGTCTTATACTTTTTTGTCCCTCAATTCTTCCACTGATGCCTACTTTCATATTTATTTGATTTTTGTACTGTCCCATTTTGAGTCCCTTCTCATTTCTTTCTGTATATATGGTCACTGTTCTGGTTTGCTAGCTGCTGGAATGAAATATACAAGAAACAGAATGGCTTTTAAAAAGGGGAATTTAATAAGTTGCTAGTTTACATTTTTAAGGCTGAGAAAATGTCCCAATTAAAACAAGTCTATAGAAATGTCCAATCAAAGGCATCCAGGGAAAGATACCTTGGTTCAACAAGGTCGATGAACTTCAGGGTTTCTCTCTCAAGTGAGAAGGCACATGGTGAACACAGACATGGTTTCTCTCTTGGCTGGAAGGGCACATGGCAAGCACAGCATCATCTGCTAGCTTTCTCTCCTGGCTTCCTGTTTCATGAAGCTCCCTGGGAGGCGTTTTCCTTCGTCGTCTCCGAAACGCTGGCTGGTAGACTCTCCGCTTCGTGGTGCTGCAGCATCCTCGGCTCTCTCTGAATCTCTCGCTTTCTCCAAAATGTTTCCTCTTAAAGGATTTCCGTAAACTAATTAAGACCCACCTGAATGGGTGGAGAACATCTCCACCTAATCCAGTTTAACAACCACGCTTGATTGAGTCACATCTCCAGGGAGATGATCTAATTACAGATTCAAACATATAGTACTGAATAGGGATTAGAAGAAATGGCTGCCTTTACAAAATGGGATTAGGATTAAAACATGGCTTTTGTAGGGTACATACATCCTTTCAAACCAGCACAGTCATATATTTTCTTTGTGGTTACCATAGAGTTAAAATTTAAAATCCTAAATCTGCAACAGTCACATTTTATTTGATACCAACTTAACTTCAGTAGCATTCCGGAATAGTGTTCCTATACTCCTCCATGCCCCCCCTTTGTTGTAGCTGTTACAAATTATATCTTTATACATTGCATATTCAAAGCCATAGATTTATCATTATTGTTTCTGCGTCTGCAGTTTAGAAACTGTAAGAAGCTTTTTGGTATGTAATGAAAATATAGAATGTAATAATACTGACATTTAGTATTATCCATTTGGTTACTTTTACTGGAGGTCTTTCCTAGTCACTTTCCTTTCAGTCTAAAGAACTCCTTTTAGTCTTGCTAATAGTGTAGTTTGCCTTCAGTTTTTGTTTATTTGGAATGTCTTAATTATTCCCTTATTTTTGAAAATCAAGACTGGATATAAAATTATTGGTTGTTTTCTTTCAGCACTTTAAATATTTTGTCCCATTGCTTTCTTGCCTCCCTAGTTTCTGATGAGAAATCAGTACATAAACTTATGAGACTTTCTTGTACATAATGCATTTCTTTTTTCTTGCAGTTTTCAGTACTCTGTCATTCAACAGTTTGGCTATGTATGTGGGCAAGTTCTCTTTGAATTTATCCTGTTTGAGGTTCTTGGGATTCTTGAATGCACACATTTATATACTTCATTAAATTTGGAAGGTTTTCCACCATTATTTCTTTGAACGTTATCCCTGCTCCTTTTTCTTTCTTTTACTTCTGAGTCTCCAATAATGAATATAAAGATATATTTAATGGTGTTTATTAGGCTTTGTCCACTTTTTAAAAACTCTTTTTTCCTTCTGTTCCTGAGCTGAAATCATTCCTAATGTCTTGTCTTTAGGTTCACTGATTCTTTCTTCTTCCATCTCCTATCTGTTAATGAAACCCTCTTGGGAATTTTTAATTTCATTAATGTAGTCTTCAACTCCAGTATTTCTTTTTAGTTCCCTTTTTAAAATTTCCATCTCTTTATTGAGATTCTCGTGGTGCTCATTAATTCTTTTCCTGATATCCTTTAGTTCTTACTGTGTTTTTATTGACCACCTTGGGCATATTGAAATTTTTTTTTGTTGTTTGTTTTTTTTTAATCTTTGCCTGTTATGTTCAAAGTCTAGTCTTCTTTGTTGATGGTTTCTGGATTTATATCTTGTTCCTTTGCATGGACCAGCATTTAACTGTTTCTTATTTGTTTTACTGTCTTTTACATACTGTACAATTAAATATTTTAAAGGGTTAACTCTGGGATTAGTCCCTGAGTTGTCTGTTCTTTAATTTTGAATCCAGCTACTGGTATAACAGAGATTTCCTTTAGTGCCAGTAGCAAATAAAAGTAAGCAACCAATGTAAAAACAAAAAATCCAACAACAAAATTGTTTGTTTTTGGGTTGTGATTTGCAATTCACAGTCTTTGCAAATTGGCTGTGTTTTGGTTGGTGGTCTTTAGAGTTTGGCCCTCCTACCAAGATCAGTCCAAGACAAAGTAAAGTACAGGGTCCTCTTTGTTTTGTCTGAGCATGTGTCAAGATTGCTTCTTTCCCTGCTCTTGTGCTTGCTTGTGGCCTGAGGTATTTCCCTGTTTTCAGGAATTTGAATGCCCCCTCTACTTCCTATGAAATAGACTTCTTCCCCATCCCGGGTACTCTATTATATAACTTAAGGCACATAATCCTTTGCCCAAGGCTATTTAAACTCAATTGCTTTTTAAGCTGCTTTAGCTGTATGCATGCTCCTTCTGCCTATAGTACAAGTTATGGGAAAAAGTGAGCCCGAGTCATATTTCCTGGCTTAGTCTTTCAGATTTCCACCATATAGACTGGCACTGACACATAGGCACCCCTGTGTGCATACAGGGGTTACTCTATTCCTTCTGGAACTGGGCCAGGGACCCACAATGGGAATGCAGGCTGGCTTGAATAGCACTGGGGAGGGGATAGGGAAATGCTAGCAAGTGCACCACAAGTTTCACCTCCTGTTTTTCAAGGTGCATTTCCTTGACTTGGTACTCACCCGGTTACAGCAGATGGCTCAGCTAGTTTTTGCTAGCTATTTGAAGATCCTGGGGGAGAACTGTGCCCTGGAGTGTCTTGTGCCATCATCTTTGTTGACCAGCCCTGCTGCTTTTAAGTAGCCTTTTTCTTGATTTGGCATGCACCCTGTTTCTGCTAGCCTTTTAACTGTTTTCTGAAGATTTTAGAAAGATATTTCTTCCAGTTCTTCCTGGACTTTCAAAGCTTCTGTGGGGGAATGGAGACTGTATTGTCTTACTCCACCATCTTGCTTGGGGCTGAGACTTTTTTCTTTTCTTAAATATTTTTATTGATAAATTTTCACACAATACAGTCCATACATGGTATACAATCAATGGCTCACAATATCATCACATAGTTGTGTATTCATCACCATGATCATTTTTAGAACATTTGCATCACTTCAGAAAAAGAAATAAAAGGAAAAAAGAAAAAACTTATATGTACTATACCCTTTACCCCTTCCTTTCATTGACCACTAGTATTTCCATCTACCCAATTTATTTTACCCCTTATCCCCCTATTATTTATTTGTTTGTTTAGCCATTGTTTTAGTTTGCTAGCTGCCAGAATGCAACACACCAGAGACAGATTGACTTTTAATAAAAGGGGATTTATTTCATTGGTTCTTCAGAGGAAAGGCAGCTAACTTTCAACTGAGGTTCTTTCTTACGCAGGAAGGCACAGGGTGATCTCTGCAGGCCTACTCTCCAGGCCTCTGGGTTCCAACAACTTTCCCTGGGGTGATTTCTTTCTGCATCTCTAAAGGCTCGGGCTGAGCTGCTAAGTGCTGAGATGAGGTATGCTAAGCTGCTGTGGCTGTGCTATGTTGAGCTCTCTCATTTAAGCACCAGCCAATTAAGTCAAACATCATTCACTGCAGCAGGCACACCTCCTAGCTGACTGCAGATGTAATGAGCAACAGATGAGGTTCATGTACCATTGGCTCATGTCCACAGCAGCAGAACTAGGCACCTTCACCTGGCCAAATTGACACCTGAACCTAATTACCACACCCACATTTTTTTTACTCATCTGTCCATACCCTGGATAAAAAAGAGTATCAGACACAAGGTTCTCACAGTCAGCCAGTCACATTGTAAATGTTATCTTTATATAATCATCTTCAAGTTTCGAGGCTACTGGAACACAGCTCTACAGTTTCAGGCACTTCCCTCTAGCCTAATACACCTTAAACTAAAAAGGGGATTTCTATATAATGCATAAGAATAATCTCCAGGATAACTTCTCAACTCTGTTTGAAATCTCTCAGCCACTGAAACATCTCTCCCTTTAGACTTTTTTCTTAATACAGGTATTTATAGCTCTATATGTCTCTATTTGCACTGCTTTTGTTGCATACCAAGATTAATTTTTTTTCTTTTTTGACAGTAGGGTCTATATTTTACTCATGTCTTGAGTCTTCAAGCTACAAGCACTGTATGTGATTCCTAGTAGTACTTAGGAAATGTCTGCTTCATCTTATCTGCTTGTCCCGAGGTGGGGCAATTCTCTCCACACACAGAAGTCAGTTACAGTGATGTGACAGCTCCTGGCCATGACAGGTGCTCTGCCATCAGTCACCTTGGGATGGGGGCAGGGTCAAAACCTTCCTTCCACGTGGCATTTCTTCTGAAAGCACCAGTCTGTGTATTCAGTAGCTGTCCTCACCAGGGTAGCTGCCCCTGCGGAAATTTCCCTCTTGTTTATTCTTTTTACATTGTATACAGAGTTTTGGAATGCTGTATTTTCATTTGCATTCATCTCAAAGTATTTTCTAATTTCCCTTGTGATTTCTTCTTTGTTCTATTTGTTATCTCAAAGCATGTAGTTTAATTTCCACATATTTGTGAATTTTTCTGATTTCCTTCTATTACTGTTTTCTAATTCCACTCCATGGTGGGGCAGAAAACAACCTTTGTGTAATTAAAATTATTAAGACTTGTTTTATGACTTAACAGATGGTCTGTCCTGGAGAATAGAATGCTCCATGTGCATCTGAGAATGATGAGTATCATGCTGTTGTTGGGTGGAGTGTTTTACAAATATCTGCTAGTCTACTTCATTTACATTGTGGTTCAAGTCTTCTATTCCCTTGCAGATCTTATGTCTACTTCTATCCATTTTTGAAAGTTTGTTATTGAACTAACCAACTATTATCGAATTATTTATTTATCCCCTTGATTTTGTTAGTTTTTAAAGAATTTATTTACAAACATGCTATACCCACTAAGCAAAATCTCCCCTTTCCAGCCCTCCTGCATCCTCTCATAACCTCTGTATGTCCTTGTGAATTTGCTATTCTAGATAGCTCATATAAGTAGCATTATGCAATATTTGTCCTTTTGTGCCATGCTAATTCAATCAGCATAATGTTTTCAAGGTTATTCCATGTTGCAGCATGATTCCAAACTTTTTTCTTTCTTATGACCAAGTAATATATCACTGTGTGTATATAACACATTTTGTTTATCCATTCATTATTGGTGGACACTTGGATTTTGTCCACGTTTTGGCTATTGTGACTAATGAAGCTGTAAAAAGTAATGAAAAAATATCCATTTGAGACCCTTTTTTTCACTTTCTTTGTCTATCTACCTAGGAGTTAGATTGCTGGATCACACAATAATTTTATATGTAACCTTTTGAGGAACCACTATATTGTTTTACACAGTGCTGCAACATTTTACATTCCTACCAATAATATACTGGGGTTCTGATTTCTCTACTTCCTCGCCAATGCTTATTCTCCATTTTGAAAATAACTGTCATCAGTCCCTTGAGGGATGCGAGAAGATTTATGGAACTATTAAACTTTACCACCAGAGAAACCCTGGATACTGTGTTAAACATTAAGGAAACCAAATTAATAAGCCAAGCCCAGAATCTTGAGGCTTGCTCTTGTGAAGCTTATGTATGTGAAATAAGCTTAGTCTACCTATAGGTATGCCTAAGAGTCACCTCTGGAGGACCTCTTTTTTTTTTTTGTTATTGCTCAGATGTGGCCTCACTCTCTCTATGCCCAACTCTTCACATAAAACCATTGTCCTCCCCCCTATGTGGGACATGACATTCAGGGTTGAAAGTCTCCCAGGTGGTGTGGGAAATGACTCCCAGGGATGAACGTGGTCCTTGCACTGTGCTTTCAGCAATGCCATCCTGACCAAAAGGGGGGGAAAGAAGTGTGACAAATAAGGTATCAGTGGCTGAGAGAGTTCAAATAGAGTTGAAAGGCTACCCCTACACATGCTTCAGTTAGACCTTGCTACCTATCATAACTTGCCAAACTCCAACCAAAACCATTCCTGCCAATCCTAAAGAACACCTAGGGTAATATATAAGATTCTACCAAGATTTCATGCACCAGGGTAACTTTACAAAACCTACAACCTCCAGATGGGTCCTGGACCAGATGGGTCCTGCAATGCAGAGGGGCCAGCCTTTCCAGAATATCAACTATTCCATACCCTTATCCCATGCTATCAACAGTGCCTTCTAACATGAAAAATTAGAATGAGGATAGCCAAATACCCCTAAAGAGTGGGAGAAAGATCAAAGGTGATGGTGGAGTTATACGGAGAAGGTAGGGTTTAACCAATGAATATGAGTGCTGAATCATAATATTGATATTTCTTTTAGCCTCCAGTACCTTAGAGCATCTAGAAATAAAAACCTGAAATTGTGGAACTGTAATCCATACCAAAATCTGGATCTGTTCTACAACAAATTATTTTGTACTTTGAAATTTATTGCTTTTATGTATATATGTTATTTAAAGAGAAGGAGGAGTATAACAGAGAAGATAGGATTTAACAAATGAGCATGACTGCTGAATCATTATATTGATATTTCTGTTGATCTCCACTAACTTGGAGTAGCTAGAAGAAAAAACAAAAAATCATGAACTGTAACCCACACCAAACTTTTAAATCTGTTCTATAACTACTTGTTAAAATGTACTTGGAAATTTATTGCTTTTTTGTATATTGTTATATTTTACAATTTTAAAAAATGTAAAAAAAAAATAATTGTCATCCTTGTGGTATGTAGTGGTATATCACTGTGATTTTGATTTTCATTTCCCTAATGGCTAATGATTTTTGAACTTCTTTTCATATGCATATTGGTCATTTGTATATCCTCTTGGAAGAATATCTACTCAAGTCCTTTGCTCATTTTTTTCTCTACCAATTTTTAATTAGGTTGTCTGTCTTTTGATGTTGCATTGTAAATATTCTTTATATATACTGGATATTAAGCCCTTATCAGATATGAAGTTTCTACATATTTTCTTCAATTCTGTAGGTTGCCTTTTCACTTACTTGATAATGTCTTTTGCACAAAGGTTTTAAAATTTTTATGAAGCCCAATTCATCTAATTACCTTTGCTGTTTGTACTTTTGGTATCATATGTAAGAATCTGTTACCTATCTGTGGTCGTGAAGACTCCCCCATGTTATCTTCTAAGAGTTTTATGGCTTTAGCTTTTATATTTAGGTCAATGATAAATTTTGAATTAGTTTGTATGTGGTGTGAGGTAGCAGTCCAGTTTCATTCTTTTGTATCCATTTTTTCCCAACACCATTGCAAATGCCTTGGTACCTTTAAAAACTCAGCTATATATGTAACAGTCTCTTTCTGGACCTTCAATTCTATTCCATTGGTTTGTCTGTCCCTATGCTGATAACACACTTAGTTTCAAACTTTTTTTTTTTTTTCAAAATTGGTTTGGCTGTTTAGATCCCCTCTCAGTTCCATATGAATTTAAGGATCAGCTTTTCCATTTAATAGAAAATAAAGCCTACTGGAATTTTTATAGGGATTGCTTTGCATCAAAGATAACTTTGTGCACTATTGACATCTTAACAATATTGTGTTCCAGTCCGTGAACAGGGGATGTCTTGTCATTTATTTAGGTCCTTTTAAATTTCCCCTAGCCATGTTTTGTAGTTTTCAGTATACAAGTCTTTCACATTCTTGGATAAATTTATTTCTAGATATTTTATTCTACCACATTTCTTTTAAATGCTATTGTAAATGAAATTGTTTTCTTAATTTCCTCTTCAGAGTGTTGATTGCTGTTATATAGAGAATACTGATTTTTTATTGGCTGAACTTGTACTCTGACATTTTGCTAAGTTCATTTATTAGTTCTAGTAGACTTCTTGGGATCCCTTTGGATTTCTATATATCAGAGTAGCTGGATCTGAAGCTAACCTGGCTGGCAGCAGTGTTTAGGCAAAGCTGCAGGCTCCTCAGAAGTATATCTCATCTTTACCGGCAAGCACAACATACAAAAGCTGCCCTACAACGTGAACCAGGATTCAGTTTTAATTTTGAACTCACTGAATAGCAGAAAGAATTTCAAGCTATTACTCATAAATTTGCCAGAAAGGAAATAATCCCTTTTGCTGCAGAATATAATAAAATTGGAGAGTACCTTTTCACCTAATTAACAGAGTGTGGGGACTTGGTTTGATGAATACACACATTCCAGAGAGTTGGAGGTGCTTGGTTTTGGATGCTTTGATGCTTGTTTAATTACTGAAGAGATAGCTTATGGATGTACTAGGGTTCAGACTGCTACTGAAGCTGATTCCTTGGGGGTAAATGCCAGTTATTTCTGCTGGAAATGATCAACAACAAAAAATGTATTTGAGAAGGATGACTGAGGAGCAACTGATGTGTGCCTATTGTGTAACAGAACCTATAGCAGGGTCTGATGTTGCTGGTTTTAACTGAAGCAGAAAAGAAAGGAGAGGAAGACTTTTGGAAAGCTGCTTGTAGAGCACCAAGAGATAGCTTTCTTGCTGGTTTAAATGGCAATGAAAGTTGAACTAGCTAGATTAAGTTACCAGAGAACAGCTTGGGAAGTCAATTCTGGTTGCCAAAATACCTTTTTGCCTCTATTGCCAAGGCTTTTGCTGGAGATACTACAAATCAGTTAAATACTGAGGCTGTGCAAATTTTTGGAGTCAATAGATTTAATACTGAATATCCTGTGGAAAAACTAATCAGAGATGCCAAGCTCTATCAGATTTATGAAAGTACTGCACAAACTCAAAGGCTTATTTATTGCCTGTGAACACACTGCCAAGTATAAAAATTAAGACCTCCAAAGAAACATGGTGAATTGTTGAACCACAACATGACTCACTATTTAAGCTCCAGAAAAGATAAAAGGCTTATACAAACAATTATTCTTTTTTTTTGCCTTTAAAAGTCATCATCTGTTATCTTAAAGCAGTTTTATTCACATACTATACAATCCATCCAAGGTGTGCAATCAGTGGCTTTCTGTAAAATCACAGACTGTGTTTTCATCACCACAATCAGTTTTAGAATGTTTTCACTGCTCCAAAAAGACCATTTCCCTTATATCCCCCTGTTATTAACACTTAGCATTGGTCTGGTACCTGTTTTACAATTGATGGAAGAAAATTATAATATTGTTAACTCTAGCCCATAGTTTACATTAGTTGTATTTTTCCCATATACCACCCTATTATTAACACCTTGTAATAGCGACATACTTTTGTTCTAATTCATGGAAAAACTTTATTATGTTTTTACTATTAACCACTTTCATTGTCTACAACAGGTTTCACTTTGTTATACAGTCCCATATCTCATCCTCTAGCTTTCCTTCAAGTGATGTACATGACCCTAAATTTCCTCTTTCAGCCACAATCACACACAACATGCAGTGCTATTACTTACGCTCACAATAATGTGCTACCATCACCTCTATCTATTTCTAAACATTTACAATTAACCTTATTAAAAGTTCTGTACAGATTGAGCATCAGTTCCCCATTTTCTACCCTCATATTTTCTGGTAACCTGTACTCTAGATATTAACTCAATGAGTTTGCTCATTATATTTAGTTAATATTAGTGAGATTATACAAATTTATCCTTTTGTGTCTGGCTTACTTCACTCAACATAATGTCCTCAAGGTTCAGCCAGGTTGTTGCATACATCAAGACTTCATTTCTTCTTACAACCGAATAATATTCCATTGTGTGTATATACCACTGTTTGTTTATTAATTTATCTGCTGCTGGACATTTGAGTTGTTTTTACCTCTTGGCTAGTGTGAATAATGCTGCTATGAACATTGGTGTACAATATCTGTCTGATTCCCAGCTCTCAATTCTTTTGGGTATCTACCCGGTCATGGGATTGCCAGGTCATAACTGTAGTTCTATATTTAACTTTGTGAGGAACTGCCAAACTGTTTTCCATAGTGTTGTCACCATTTTACATTCCTACCAATAATGTGTTTCTCTGCATCTTCACCAGCACTTATCTTCTATTTTTAAAATAATAGTTATTCTAGTGGGTGTGAAATGGCATCTCATTGTGGTTTAGATTTGCATTTCCCTAATGAATAATGATGTTGAACAGCTTTTCATGTGCTTGCTGGCCACTAGTATATCTTCTTTGGAGATAGTCAAGTCCTTTGCCTATTTTTAAATTGGGTTGTCTTTCTGTTGTTGAATTGTAGGATTTCATTATAAACTCTGGATAGTAAACCCTTATCCGCTAATAGGATTTCCAATATTTTCTCCCATTCTGTTGGTTGTATTTTTACTTTCTTGATAATTTCCCTAGATGCACAGAATTTTTAATTTTTGTGATACCTAATACAAAGACCTGGAGATGCGAAGCTCCATCCAAGCTCCCTATGTTTTCTTCTAAATGTTTTTATAGTTTTGGTTTTTGTATTTAGGTCATTGAGCCATCTGGAGTGGATTTGTATATGGTATGGGGTAGGGATCCACTTTCATTTCTTTGCATTGGGATATCCAGTTTTTTCAGTACCATTCGTTTAAAGACTGTTCTTTCCCATTGAATGTACTTGGATTCCTCATCAAAAATCAGTTTGCCAGAAATGTATAGGTTTAATTCTGAACTCTCAATTCTATTCCATTGGTCTATATGTCTATCCTTGTGCCAGTACCAAACTTTTGATTACCTTAGCTTTGCAATAAGTCTTTTAAAGATGTTTTTTATTGTGAAATATATACAAAAAGTAAAAAAAAAATTAAAAGGAGCAATAATTTTCAGCAAACATTTTAACAAGTAGTTATAGAACAGATTTCAAAGTTTGAAATGGCTTACCATTCCACAACTTCAGGTTTTACCATCTTATTGCTACAAAACACCAGAGGCCAAAAAAAATCAATATAGTGATTCAGTGTCATAATCATCTGTTCAATCCTATCTTCTCTATTAAACTCCTCCTTCTCCTTTGACACTACTCCAATCTCTATGGGTCTTTGATGCATGCCCATTCTTTTTCATGTTGAAAAGGGGTATTGACAATATAGGATAGGGGGATGGAATTAGTTGGTATTCTTGGAGAGGCTGGCCCCTCCGGGTTTCAGGACTTACTAGCCTAGGAACTCTCTGAAGGTTATAAGTTTCAGGAAAGGAAACTTAGTGAATGAAACTTCGGTAGAGTCTCAGTTAGAGCCCTAGGTGTTCTTTAGGGTTAATACGAATGATGTTGTCAGGGGGTTGGCAAACATGGCAGTTAGCAATATCTAGCTGAAGCTTGCCTGAAAGCAGCTTTCAGAGTAGCCTCTTGACTCCATTCCCCTGATACCTTATTTTGTTACATTTCTTTTTTCCCCTTTTGGTCTGGAAGGCATTGTTGCTCCCACAGTACCAGGGCTAGACTCATCCCTAGGAATCATGTTCCATGCTTTCAGGGAGACTTAGCTACAGAAATGGGTTTTATATGGGCAACATCAAAATCAAGGGCCTCACCTATTTCTTGGTAGCCCCTAATGTTTCTTGGGAGCCCCTAAGGTGTTGTCCAGATGGGGAAATTTAATAGTTCCTTATTTTTTTCTCCAGTCCCAGAAGGGACTCTACCAATACTTTTTAATTATCAGCCTACCATAGTCTGGGTATTACATTAAGCCATATCGAATTACAACCTCATTCTTGTTTAGATTGTTAAAATGAGCTATCCAAACAGGTTGATTTAGATTGTGTGTGACATTAAATTAGGTTCTAGACACAGTAAATCTCTATGCCTTTGGTCTCATATAGAAGGTGAAGGTCAAGAATACATACCCAATCATCCTTTGCCCTGTATTCAGATTTACCTTAATTTCACCAGATTGGCTTCATTTTTATTTCTAATTGAAGCCTGATCTCTTTTTCGGTTACTTAAACAATTGCTGTATGTAGTGCTACTGACTTTCAGAGCTGCAGAATACCAGTTCTTTGTATTAGGTGTCACAGAGGTATCCCACATTCCAGTGAAATACCAACTTATACACTTATAGAACAGCATCTCAGATTCTAGAACACAACTCCAGAAGAAATGTGACTGCTATATGAGCATACAATTTAGGCTCCAGTTTTCTTATAAGTATTTTCTAAAAGAGACCATACTATATTTGTTCATTTGTTTCCAGTAGTTTTGCACAGCACAATATTCTCAATGTTCATTCACTTCATTGCATACTCACAACTTCATTCCTTTTTGAAGTCACTCCATCATATGTATACATCACAGTTCATCATTCTGCTTCTACAACATTGTGCCCTTTGTCCCCCTTGATCTGTTGGGCATCATGGATAATGTTCAAACTAAATAATCCACATCTCCCACTTATTTGTCCTCACTTATTTGTAAAATCTTCGCATTCTCAATTCTAGATAGTTTTCATTGGTCCAAAGAGACAATCAATAAGCACAGCCTCACCAAATATCAAATCTAAACCTCCCCCTATCTTTTGTCACCCCCCTCAATTATTAGCCCTTGATATTGCTGTAGTACTCTTGATGTCTTCCTGTTAAATACAGAACATGGCATGCAATAGTTTTCCCTCCTCTACCCCTCTACTACTGACTCTTTGTACAAGATCAAACCTTTGAAGTAGTTCATGGAAGAACTTATTTATAATTGTAGAGTTAATTGGTGGGATACATGACTCTGTATAACCCCTTTCAATCATAGTCACCTTCAATATGGTAATGTTATTTATTACCCATTAATGAACTACCATCACTTCTGTCAGTTCAGCCTCATTGGGTAACCATTCACCAATCTCTAGCTTCTGTGTTTCTCTAGGTCCCCTATATCTACATTATAAGCCTTTGAGTTTACCTTTACCGAGTCATAACAGTGAGACCATACAGTATCTATCCTTCTGTGTCTGGCTTATTTAACTCAGCATTATGTCCTCAACGTTCATCCACATTGTCATATGCTTCGGGACTTCAGTTCATCTTTCTGTTGAATAATATTCCATTGTATGTATATCCCACATTTTTTTAAACTACTTTTCTGTTGATGGCCACTTGGATTGTTTCTATCTTTTGGCAATTGTAAATAGTGCTGCTGTGAACATCAGTGTGCCTATGTCTGCTCATGTCACTGCTTTCAGCTCTTCTGGGTATATACTGAGTTTTGGAATTGCCAGGTCATAGGATAACTTGGTATTTAGTTTTCTGAGGCATTGCCAAACTGTCTTTCACAGTGGCTGTACCATTATACAGTCCCATCATTGGTAAATGAGTGCTCCAATTTCTCCATTCTCTCCAACATTTCTAGTTTCTTGTTTGTTTAATAGCAGCCATTCTTATAGGTGTGAAGTGATATCTCATTGTAGTCTTGATTTGCATTTCTCTTATAGGGAATAAAGATGAGCATCTTTTCACATGCTTTTTAGCTGTTAACGTTGCAGTAGGTTTTGAAATTGGGAAGTGTGAGTCCTCAAACTTTATTCCTCGTTTCCAAGATGTTTTGGGGGGTCCCTTGCCCTTCCACATGAATTTAATGATTAGCTTTTCCATTTCAGCAAAGAAGACGATTGGGAATTTTTATTGTGATTTCATTAAATCTGTGTTGCTTTGGGTAGTAGTGATATTTCAAAAATATTAAGTCTTTGAATCAAATAGTATGGAATATCTTTCCATTTATTCAGGTCTTTTTCATTTCTTTCAGTAATAATTTGTATTTCTCTGTGTACAAGTCCTCTATATCCTTGGTTAGATTTATTCCTAGGTATTTGATCCTAATGGTTGCTTTTTTTTTTGTATGCTAGGTGGGGTCACATTTCATTATATTTCCATGTGAGTATCCATTATTGCAGCACCATTTGTTGAATTTTGGCTTGTTTCTTTGTTTTGCTTGCTTGTTTGCTTTTTGGGGAAGTGCATGGACCGAGAATCAAACCCGGGTCTCCTGCATGGCTTCTTATAGTTGCTTTTTAAAAAGGAATTGTTAATTTCCTTATCAGAATGTTCATTGTTGCTGTATAGAAACAAAACTGATTTTTGCACATTGATCTTGTACCCTGCTGCTTTGCTGAATTCATTTATTAGCTCTAGTAGTTTACTTGGAGATTCTTCAAGATTTTCTATATATGGGATCAAGCTATTGAATAGGGAGTTTTTCTTCTTCCTTTACTATGTGGATGCCTTTTCTTTATTTTTCTTGCCTAACTGCTCTGGTTAGAGCTTCCAGTACAATGTTGAACAGCAATAGTGATAGCAAGCATCATTGTATTGTTCCTGATCTTAGGGGAGAGCTCTAAGTCTTTCACCATTGGGTATGTCGTTAGCTCTTTCATATATCCTCTTTATCATGAGGAGGAAGTTTCCTTCTATTCCTATTTACCAAGTGTTTTTATCAAAATATATATATATATGCTGGATTTTGTCATGCCTTTTCTGCATTAATTGAGGTGATCGTCCTATTTTTCCTTCCCTCTCTTAAAGTGGTGTATTATTTATTGATTTTCTTATGTTGAACACCCTTGCATAACTTGGATAAATCCTACTTGTTTATGGTGTATAATTCTTTCAGTGTGCTGTTGGATTCATTTTGCTAATATTTTGTTGAGGACTTTTGTATCTATATTCATAAAGGATGTTGGTTTTTAATTTTCTTTTCTTTTGGTATCTCTATCTGGCTTTGGTATTATGGTGATGCTGGCCTCATAGAATGAGTTAGAAAGTATGTTTTTGGAAGAGTCTGAGCAGAATTGTTTATTTGTTTTTTGAATGTTTGGCGAAATTCACCAGTGGAGCCATCTGATCCTGGACTTCTCTTTGCCAGGAGTTTTTTTTTGTTTGTTTGTTTTTTTGTCTTTAATTATAATTCATTCTCTTTACTTGTTATTGGTCTGTTGAAATTTCTTTCTTCGTTAGTTGGTGTGGGTAGATTGTCTAGGAATTTGTCCATTTCATCTAGGTCATCTCTTTGTGTATAATTGTTTATATCTTCTTTTAATCCTTTTTATTTTGTAAAGTTGGTAGTAATGTCCCCTCTCTCATTTCTGATTTCTGTTACATGTCCTCTTTTTCTTTGGCAGTCTAGCTGAAGATTTGTCAATTTTTATATCTCTTCAAAGAACCAAGTTCTAGGTTCATTGATTCTTTCTTCTGTTTTTCTATTCTCTCTTTCATCTAATCTTTATTTCCTTCTTTTTGCTCATTTTGGGTTGGTTTGTTCATCCTTTTCTATTTCCTATAGATGCGAGGTTAGGTTACTAATATGAGTAATGCAAGTGTTTATAGCTACAAAGTTTCCTGAGTGCCACTTCTGCTATCTCCACAAATTTTAGTATGTTTTGTTTTCATTTTCATTCATCTCAAGATATTTCCTAATTTATCTTATGATTTCTTCTTTGACCCATTGGTTGTTTGAGTGTGTTGTTTAATATCTATATATCTGTACATCTTCCAGTTACCCCCATCACTGATTTCTAAACTCATTCCATTGGGTTTGGAGAGGATACTTCATATGATTTCAATATTTTAAAATTGAGACATTTTATGATCTATCATATGATGTATCCTGGAGTATTATCCATGAGCACTTTAGAATGCTTTTGTTTTTGGGTGAAGTGGCTTATATATGTCTAGTAGGTGCATGCCATACTTGAGAAGAGGGAGTAAATGCTAATTTTATTTCAACATATTCAAATCAGAAGGTCAACAAATCAACATTGAAGAATAAGAATAAAGTTTGCTCTGCTAGCTAGTAAAATGCTATAAATCCATGTTGATTAAAACCATGGTATCAGCACAGGGATAGATATATAGATTAATTGAACACAACTGACAGGCCTAGAAATAAATCCCAAACTTACAAGAGTTTGGATATTGCAGAGGTGGTATTACAAACCATGAAGGAAAGAAAAGACTAAGCAGTAAGTTGCGTTGAGAAAGCTATGATTAGATCCTTGCCTTACACCAGACACACAAATACATTCTAGGATTAATACTTAAACGTTATCATTTAAAAGTGATGGACTTAACACAAATGTTCATTTCTTCCCTGCTCAAAACCACACTAAAATGGCAGTAAAGGAATTAAAATGAAAAGAATACGTCCAAAAAAATAAAGAGACCAGCATATAAGATTTGACAATATTTTAGAAGTGGGAAAGTAGATGGATGAATTAATGGTAACAGCAGTCTGGAGAAGTTGGCACTTAAGGCTACAGAGGTTTACGGCAGTGAGAAGAAAATAGGTTCGGAACACAGTACCATAGGAATACTGAGAAATAAGAGGCATTAGGTATTTTTGCAGGGTGATGGGTTCAGGTTGAGATTGAAGAGGAAGGATTTTTTTTTTTTTTTGGTATGCTGTATGGCAGGGGTCACATTTCATTCTTTTTCCATGTGAATATCACCTTATTGCAGCACCATTTGCTGAATTTTTGTTTGTTTGGTATCATGGTCAGGTTCATGTGTCAACTTGGCAGGTGGTGGTGCCTGGTCATCTGGTTGGACAAGCACTGGCCTGTTTGTTGCTATGAAGATATTTCATGGATTTAAATCATGATTATGTTGGCTGCATCTACAGCTGATTACATTTGCAATCAGCTAAGGGGAGTGTCCCCTGCAACGAGTGATGTTTAATCTAATCACTGGAAGGCTGTTAAGGAGAATTCAGAAGAGAGTCACTTCTTCCTACTTCAGCCAGCAGCCTCTCCTGTGAAGTTCATCCAGACCTTTCCCTGCCCTATGGATTTTGGACTCTTCTATCCCCATGGTTGCCCAGCCAGCCTCTCTTAAGAGTTTGTTGAGGACCCTCATCAGAGTCACCAGCTTGCAGCCTTCCCTACAGACCTTAGACTCTACATTCCCACAGGTATGTGAGATACTTTTATAAGGGAAAATCTTTTCCCTTTTCTTCTTCCAATCAGGATTCCAGGTGGTGAGTGGAGAGGAGCTAATACATAGGGAAGAGGATCTGAAAAGATAAGATCCCAAACACTGTTCCTTAACTCAATTCACAGCATGCTTAAGAAGCAAAGCTGTCTCAAAGTACATGGAGCCACGTTTGGGGGATCAAAAGGACATCCCATTCCACATGCCAGAAGAATCACGCCTCAGACTAGAAGAGCCACTATTTTGGAATTGTTGTTATCAAGACACCTGGATGACTGTGGTTTCATAATCTCATCTTTCTCGGTCCTCCCCTCATCCCTAGAAGACAGAGAATATCAGCACTTTGGGCTATTCCATGTATTGTTCCATCCATAGGTAGCAGTCAGCTGCTACAGGGTGCTGTTCAAAGTCTCTCAGGGAGTTACAGTCAGTGAAGTTCTTGCAATGTTATTAGGGTCATACACACAGATTATGTGAAATTACAGGCCAAGAGAGAAATATAAATAGCAGTGTCTAAATTATTGCTCTTTCTCTTCATACCCAGCCCCTGCCTCCCTCAGAAATCCTGTCAGATTATGTGAGATAAAAATCTGAAGGGTAACAGTGAAGGTGCCAAGAAACTGATTTCAAACCAGTAGTGTCCTTTTATTAGTGCACTTTTATCAGTCACTACTGTTCAAATGCGTAAGTAGCCAGATGATGGGAAAAATATTCAGATGAGTTGGAGAGTTCAGAGTTTCAAGATTTTAACTAATCAGTTAAAATTCAGGGCATTTTTGGACTTCCAGATCAAGATGGCAGCTTAACAATGCGTGCATTTTAGTTTGTCCTCCAGAACAACTACTAAATAGAAACAGTACAGAACAGCTCCTGGGGCCACGTCAGTGACCAGACACACAGCATACCCCAGTCTGGACCAGCTGGACTTGCTGTGAGCCCCCACAGAACCGTGAGTTCCCAAAGCTGTGGCGGCCAGTGCCCCTCCCCCACAGGCTGCTTCCCAGAAGGGAAAGGAAAGGAACTTAACCAGCAGCAGGGACTGGGCACAATCAAATGCCAATTGTGGAATTAATTAACAAATTCTGACTACTAAAAATAGGCCCCCAGCTTAGGTGAATCTGGTCAAAGTGGAGGTCACTCATTTTTGCCCCGGCACCAAGGGGGCAGGGCTGACGGAAAAAGGGGGAAAAAAAAAAAGGAAACAGAGGTTTTTGTGGCTGTGTTTCTACAAAGGCTTGACTGCCTTTGGATATAGGGGAGGACTTCTCAGGCTGCAACTGCCCCAGGCATAGGCAGAAGTGAGCTCCTTTGGGAGCTTGTCTGGAGTCTATGACTTCCCAGGGGAGGGGTAAAGCCCAACTCAGGTGGAATCCCTCCCTCAAGGAATTCAGACACCAGGGCTTGGTAATTTGAAGCCATTAAAACCAGCCTACAGACTTCCTGGAAGATGGCGGCTTAGTAAGACGCGCAGATCTTAGTTTCTTCTCCAGGACACCTACTAGGGGAGTAGAAACGATACAGAAAGCGCCCAAAGCCACAACAGAGATAAAAAAGACAGCGTACCCCATCCTGGAACGGCTGGCTGGCTGAGAGAAGCAGCTCGGGTGAGATCGCCGAGGCGCGCGGGCCTTACCGGGCGGGGTGGCAAGCGGCCGGAGTTACTCCCTTCCCCCTTCCCGGGCGGCTGGGAGAATTGGAGAGGCGGTCCCCTGAAACAAAGACGGCTGGCGCCCACACCACGCGCAGCCCCCGGACCAACTGAGAGAATTGGATCGGAAACCCCCAGGCCGCGGAGAACGGTGACGGGTGGGGGAGGCCCCTTCCAAACCCGTGACTCCCGGGGAACGTGCACTCTCTCGGGCGGGCCGCTGCCGCTGGCGCCCTCCCGCCACGCTTGTTGCCCAGGGCCGACTAGGAAATTCGGACGGGCTCTTTCCCTGGCTGTGGCGACCAGCAACCCTCCCTGCGTTCGGACCCCGGGCCGGCTCAAGCCGTTTCGGCTAGCGAACCCCCAGGACGGCGAGAGTTTTCCAAAGTTTAAGGTCCCACAGCACCTTTTACTGGTGGGACCCGCAGACAAACGGGTGCCACGAGCGCCACCTACTGGGCAGGATAAGAAAAACAGAACCCAGAGATTTCACAGAAAAATATTACAACCTTGCTGGGTCCAACACCAAGAGAAATCTGAATAAATGCCCAGACGCCAGCAGCAGAAGATAACTGTCCACGCTCAAAAGATTGAGAATATGGCTCAGTCATAGGAACAAACCAATAGCTCAAATGAGACACAAGAGCTGAGACAACTAATGCTGAATATACGAACAGAAATGGAAAACCTCTTCAAAAATGAAATCGATAAATTTAGGGAGGACATGAAGAGGACATGGGCTGAACATAAAGAAGAAATAGAAAAACTGAAAAAACAAATCGCAGAACTTATGGAAGTGAAGGATAAAGTAGCAAACATAGAAAAAATAATGGATAGCTACAATGATAGATTTAAAGAGACAGAAGATAGAATTAGTGATTTGGAGGATGGAACATCTGAATTCCAAAAAGAAACAGAAACTATAGCGAAAAGAATGGAAAAATTTGAACAGGGTATCAGGGAACTCAAGGACAATATGAACCGCACAAATATACGTGTTGTGGGTGTCCCAGAAGGAGAAGAGAAGGGAAAAGGAGGAGAAAAACTAATGGAAGAAATTATCACTGAAAATTTCCCAACTCTTATGAAAGACCTAAAATTACAGATCCAAGAAGTGCAGCGCACCCCAAAGAGATTAGACCCAAATAGGCGTTCTCCAAGACACTTACTAGTTAGAATGTCAGAGGTCAAAGAGAAAGAGAAGATCTTGAAAGCAGCAAGAGAAAAACAATCCATTACATACAAGGGAAACCCAATAAGATTTTGTGTAGATTTCTCAGCAGAAACCATGGAAGCTAGAAGACAGTGGGATGATATATTTAAAATACTAAAAGAGAAAAACTGCCAACCAAGACTCCTATATCCAGCAAAATTATCCTTCAAAAATGAGGGAGAAATTAAAACATTCTCAGACAAAAAGTCACTGAAAGAATTTGTGACCAAGAGACCAGCTCTGCAAGAAATACTAAAGGGAGCACTAGAGTCAGATACAAAAAGACAGAAGAGAGAGATATGGAAAAGAGTGTAGAAAGAAGGAAAATCAGATATGATATATATAATACAAAAGTCAAAATGTTAGAGGAAAATATTATCCAAACAGTAATAACACTAAATGTCAATGGACTGAATTCCCCAATCAAAAGACATAGATTGGCAGAATGGATTAAAAAACAGGATCCTTCTATATGCTGTCTACAGGAAACACATCTTAGACCCAAAGATAAACATAGGTTGAAAGTGAAAGGTTGGGAAAAGATATTTCATGCAAATAACAACCAGAAAAGAGCAGGAGTGGCTATACTAATATCCAACAAATTAGACTTCAAATGTAAAACAGTTAAAAGAGACAAAGAAGGACACTATATACTAATAAAAGGAACAATTAAACAAGAAGACATAACAATCATAAATATTTACGCACCGAATCAGAATGCCCCAAAATACGTGAGGAATATACTGCAAACATTGAAAAGGGAAATAGACTCATATACCATAATAGTTGGAGACTTCAACTCACCACTCTCATCAAGGGACAGAACATCTAGACAGAGGATCAACAAAGAAATAGAGAATCTGAATATTACTATAAATGAACTAGACTTAATAGACATTTATAGGACATTACATCCCACAACAGCAGGATACACCTTTTTCTCAAGTGCTCATGGATCATTCTCAAAGATAGACCATATGCTGGGTCACAAAGCAAGTCTTAACAAATTTAAAAAGATTGAAATCTTACACAACACTTTCTCGGACCATAAAGGAATGATGTTGGAAATCAATAATAGGCAGAGTGCCAGAAAATTCACAAATACGTGGAGGCTCAACAACACACTCCTAAACAACGACTGGGTCAAAGAAGAAATTGCAAGGGAAATTAGCAAATACCTCGAGGCGAATGAAAATGAAAACACAACATATCAAAACTTATGGGACGCAGCAAAGGCAGTGCTAAGAGGGAAATTTATTGCTCTAAATGCCTATATCAGAAAAGAAGAAAAGGCAAAAATTCAGGAATTAACTATCCATTTGGAAGAACTGGAGAAAGAACAGCAAGCTAACCCCAAAGCAAGCAAAAGGAAAGAAATAACAAAGATTAGAGCACAAATAAATGAAATTGAAAACATGAAAACAATAGAGAATATCAATAAGGCCAGAAGTTGGTTCTATGAGAAAATCAATAAGATTGATGGGCCCTTAGCAAGATTGACAAAAAGAAGAAGAGAGAGGATGCAAATAAATAAGATCAGAAATGGAAGAGGAGACATAACTACTGACCTCACAGAAATAAAGGAGGTAATAACAGGATACTATGAACAACTTTACGCTAATAAATACAACAATTTAGAGGAAATGGACGGGTTCCTGGAAAGACATGAACAACCAACTTTGACTCAAGAAGACATAGATGACCTCAACAAACCAATCACAAGTAAAGAAATTGAATTAGTCATTCAAAAGCTTCCTAAAAAGAAAAGTCCAGGACCAGATGGCTTCACATGTGAATTCTACCAAACGTTCCAGAAAGAATTAGTACCAATTCTCTTCAAACTCTTCAAAAAAATCGAAGTGGAGGGAAAACTACCTAATTCATTCTATGAAGCCAACATCACCCTCATACCAAAACCAGGCAAAGATATTACAAAAAAAGAAAACTACAGACCAATCTCTCTAATGAATACAGATGCAAAAATCCTCAATAAAATTCTAGCAAATCGTATCCAACAGCACATTAAAAGAATTATACATCATGACCAAGTAGGATTCATCCCAGGTATGCAAGGATGGTTCAACATAAGAAAATCAATTAATGTAATACACCATATCAACAAATCAAAGCAGAAAAATCACATGATCATCTCAATTGATGCAGAGAAGGCATTCGACAAGATTCAACATCCTTTCCTGTTGAAAACACTTCAAAAGATAGGAATACAAGGGAACTTCCTTAAAATGATAGAGGGAATATATGAAAAACCCACAGCTAATATCATCCTCAATGGGGAAAAATTGAAAACTTTCCCCCTAAGATCAGGAACAAGACAAGGATGTCCACTATCACCACTATTATTCAACATTGTGTTGGAGGTTCTAGCCAGAGCAATTAGACAAGAAAAAGAAATACAAGGCATCAAAATTGGAAAGGAAGAAGTAAAACTATCACTGTTTGCAGACGATATGATACTATACGTCGAAAACCCGGAAAAATCCACAACAAAACTACTAGAGCTAATAAATGAGTACAGCAAAGTAGCAGGTTACAAGATCAACATTCAAAAATCTGTAGCATTTCTATACACTAGTAATGAACAAGCTGAGGGGGAAATCAAGAAACGAATCCCATTTACAATTGCAACTAAAAGAATAAAATACCTAGGAATAAATTTAACTAAAGAGACAAAAAACCTATATAAAGAAAACTACAAAAAACTGCTAAAAGAAATCACAGAAGACCTAAACAGATGGAAGGGCATACCGTGTTCATGGATTGGAAGACTAAATATAGTTAAGATGTCAATCCTACCTAAATTGATTTACAGATTCAATGCAATACCAATCAAAATCCCAACAACTTATTTTTCAGAAATAGAAAAACCAATAAGCAAATTTATCTGGAAGGGCAGGGTGCCCCGAATTGCTAAAAACATCTTGAGGAAAAAAAAACGAAGCTGGAGGTCTCGCGCTGCCTGACTTTAAGGCATATTATGAAGCCACAGTGGTCAAAACAGCATGGTATTGGCATAAAGATAGATATATCGACCAATGGAATCGAATAGAGTGCTCAGATATAGACCCTCTCATCTATGGACATTTGATCTTTGATAAGGCAGTCAAGCCAACTCACCTGGGACAGAGCAGTCTCTTCAATAAATGGTGCCTAGAGAACTGGATATCCATATGCAAAAGAATGAAAGAAGACCCATCTCTCACACCCTATACAAAAGTTAACTCAAAATGGATCAAAGATCTAAACATTAGGTCTAAGACCATAAAACAGTTAGAGGAAAATGTTGGGAGATATCTTATGGATCTTACAACTGGAGGCGGTTTTATGGACCTTAAACCTAAAGCAAGAGCACTGAAGAAGGAAATAAATAAATGGGAACTCCTCAAAATTAAACACTTTTGTGCATCAAAGAACTTCATCAAGAAAGTAGAAAGACAGCCTTCACAATGGGAGACAATATTTGGAAATGATATATCAGATAAAGGTCTAGTATCCAGAATTTATAAAGAGATTGTTCATCTCAACAACAAAAAGACAGCCAACCCAATTACAAAATGGGAAAAAGACTTGAACAGACACCTCTCAGAAGAGGAAATACGGATGGCCAAGAGGCACATGAAGAGATGCTCAATGTCCCTGGCCATTAGAGAAATGCAAATCAAAACCACAATGAGATATCATCTCACACCCACCAGAATGGCCATTATCAACAAAACAGAAAATGACAAGTGCTGGAGAGGATGCGGAGAAAGAGGCACACTTATCCACTGTTGGTGGGAATGTCAAAGGGTGCAACCACTGTGGAAGGCAGTTTGGCGGTTCCTCAAAAAGCTGAATATAGAACTGCCATACGACCCAGCAATACCATTGCTAGGTATCTACTCAAAGGACTTAAGGGCAAAGACACAAACGGACATTTGCACACCAATGTTTATAGCAGCATTATTTACAATTGCAAAGAGATGGAAACAGCCAAAATCTCCATCAACAGAAGAGTGGCTAAACAAACTGTGGTATATACATACGATGGAATATTATGCAGCTTTAAGACAAGATAAACTTATGAACCATGTAATAACATGGATGGACCTAGAGAATATTATGCTGAGTGAATCCAGCCAAAAACTAAAGGACAAATACTGTATGGTCCCACTGATGTGAACGGACATTCGAGAATAAACTTGAAATATGTCATTGGTAACAGAGTTCAGCAGGAGTTAGAAACAGGGTAAGACAATGGGTAATTGAAGCTGAAGGGATACAGACTGTGCAACAGGACTAGATACAAAAACTCAAAAATGGACAGCACAATAATACCTAATTGTAAAGTAATCATGTTAAAACACTGAATGAAGCTGCATCTGAGCTATAGGTTTTTGTTTTGTTTTGTGTTGTTTTGTTTTGATTTTACTATTATTACTTTTATTTTTTTCTCTATATTAACATTCTATATCTTTTTCGGTTATGTTGCTAGTTCTTCTAAACCAATGCAAATGTACTAAGAAATGATGATCATGCAGCTATGTGATGATGTTAAGAATTAATGATTGCATGTGTAGAATGGTATGATCTCTAAATGTTGGGTTAATTTCTTTTTTTCCGTTAATTAAAAAAAAAAAAAAAAAAAGAGAAGGGATAATTGGAGATGAAGGGATACAGACTGTACAACGGGACTGGATATAAAAACTCAGAAATGGACAGCACAATACTACCCAATTGTAATGCAATTATGTTAAAACACTGAATGAAGCTGCATGTGAGGTATAGGTTTTTTGTTTTTGTTTTTTTTGTTTTTTTTCTTTCTATTATTGTTTTAATTCTTATTCTGTTGTCTTTTTATTTCTTTTTCTAAATCGATGCAAATGTACTAAGAAATGATGAATATGCAACTATGTGATGTTATTAAGACTTACTGATTGTACATGTAGATTGGAATGATTTCTAATTGTTTTGTTAATTCTTTTTTTAATTAATAAAAAAAAAAAAAAAAAAAAAAACCAGCCTACAACCTCTCCTCTGTCTCCACCACTCCCCCAGTAGGGAGAGTCTGCCAAAGTTAAAGGTACCACATCATCTTACGCTGGTGGGACCTGCAGGCAGAAAAGCGCCACATCCTGGGGAGGATGAGAAAAACAGAGCCCAGAGACTTCACAGGAAAGTCTTTCAACCTGCTGGGTCTCACCGTCAGAGAAAACCGATGCAGGTGACTCTTTCTTCCTGACAGGAGGCCAGTTTGGTCTGGGAAAATCTGGCTGGGGTCTATAACATCTAAGCAGACCCTCCTAAGGGTGTGTGTGTGTGTGTGGGGGGGGGGGAGGTACCATACAAGCAGGGCAAGAAACAAGGAAACAAGAACTGAAAAATTCTCCTCTGTTAAACAAAAGTTAAGCTAGAGGTCCAGATAAAGCTGAATGGAATGTCAAAGAACAGACAGACAACACATTCATCCAGCAAGAAAACCCTAGATAAAAGAAGTGAAAGCAATCTCCAGAATAAACTAATTAAGGTAATTAAATGCCTAGACGCCAGCAAAAAATAACAAATCACACTAGGAAAATTGAAGATATGGCCCAGTCAAAGGAACAAACCAACAATTCAAATGACATACAGGAGCTGAAACAATTAATTCAGAATATACGAACAGACATGGAAAACTTCATCAAAAACCAAATCAATGAATTGAGGAAGGATATGAAGAAGGCAAGGAAAGAACAAAAAGAAGGAATTGAAAGTCTAAAAAAACAAATCATTATGGGAATGAAAGGCACAGTAGAAGAGATGAAAAAAACAATGGAAACCTACAATGGTAGATTTCGAGAGACAGAACATAGGATTAGTGAACTGGAGGACAGAACATCTGAAATCCAACAAGAAAAAGAAAATGTAGGGAAAAAAATGGAAAAATATGAGCAGGGACTCAGGGAATTGAAAGACAATATGAAGCGCACGAATATATGCGTTGTGGGTATCCCAGAAGGAGAAGAGAAGGGGAAAACAGGAGAAAAACTAATGGAGGAAATTATCACTGAAAATTTCCCAACTCTTATGACTTAAAATTACAGATCCAAGAAGTGCAGCATACCCCAAAGAGAATAGCTCCAAATAGATGTACTTCAAGACATTTACTAATTAGAATGTCAGAGGTCAAAGAGAAAGAGAGAATCTTGAAAGCAGCAAGAGAAAAGCAATCCATCACATACAAGGGAAGCCCAGTAAGAGTATGCGCAGATCTCTCAGCAGAAACCATGGAGGCAAGAAGACAGTGGGATGATATATTTAAATTATTTAAAGAGAAAAACTGCCAACCAAGAATTCTATATCCAGCAAAATTGTCCTTCAAAAATGAGGGAGAAATTGAAACATTTTCAGACAAAAAAATCACTGAGAGAATTTGTGACCAAGAGACCAGCTCTGCAAGAAATACTAAAGGAAGCACTATAGACAGATACGAAGACAGAAGAGAGAGGTGTGGAGAAGAGTGTAGGAAGGAAGACTATGAGTAAAGGTAAAAAAAAGGAATATAAAATCCAGAAGGCAAGATAGTAGACATATAAAATCCAGAAGAAAAAATAGTAGAAGAAAGTACTACCCATGCAGTAATAGCACTGAATGTTAATGGATTAAACTCCCCAATCAAAAGACATAGTCTGGCAGAATGGATTAAAAAACAAGACCCATCTAAATGCTGTCTCTACTCAAAGGACATGAGGGCGAGGACACAAACGGACATTTGCATACCAATGTTTATAGTAGAATTATTTACAATTACCAAGAGATGGAAGCAGCCAAAATGTCCAACAGACGGTTGGCTAAAAAAACTATGGCATTTACATAAGATGGAATATTATGCAGCTGTAAGACAGAATAAAGCTATGAAGTATGTAACAACATGAATGGACCTTAAGGACATTATGCTGAGTGTGATTAGCCAGAAACAAAAGGACAAATACTGTATGGTCTCACTGACATGAACTGACATTAGTGAATAAACCTGGAATATTTCGTTGGTAACAGAGATCATCAGGAGATAGTAATAGGCTAAGATATTGGGTAATTGGAGCTGAAGGGATACAGATTGTACAACAGGACTGAATATAAAAACTCAGAAATGGACAGCACAATACTACCTAACTGTAATACAATTATGTTAAAACACTGAATGAAGCTGCATATGAGAATGATAGAGGGAGGAGGGCTGGGGCATAAGTGAAATCACAAAGAAAGATAGACGATAAAGATTGAGATGGAATAATCTAGGAATGCCTAGAGTGTATAATGACAGTGACTAAATGTACAAATTTAAAAAGTGTTTTTGCATGAGGAAGAACAAAAGAATGTCATTACTGCAGTGTGCTGAAAATAGATGGTAATTAATATTTTAAAATTTCAACTTATTGGTGATGACTGTACAACTTTGCTGAACTCTGCACTCTAATATGGTTAAAATGGCAAATTGTGTCTTATGTGAGTGTCACCTTAAGTAAGTGAACAAATATATAGAACTAGATGTTGATCACAAAGCATACTGAAATAATAAATTTCATGTACATTAAAGAATTACTCATAAGAATAAAATTCAAAATACCAACAACAAAAAAATATTTCAACTTATGTGTGAGACTAAAGCAAAAAATGTTTATTTGGTACAAATTTATACTTTGACTAGTGCATCTCCTAATATAACTTATGTAGATAGTTGGTTGAACACCTTAAGTACATGGAACTTTGTACAGGATGTGAGATTTTGTTGGTTTGTCCAGATGATGCCCTGATGAATCCCAGAGTGATTTGATCAGTGAGTGGAAAAGTATTTGCAAAGTCCCCTTTGGGGAATGGTGAGAACGGGGGAAAACTCAACTTCCCCAAGTTAAATTCTTGATATTCTCACAAGCAGTGTGAACAACCAAAGCTACAGGCTGAGCCCCCAGTCTTGGGGTTTATTCATATGAAACTTAACCCCACAGGAGATAGGTCAAGCCTACTTAAAATTAGGCCTAAGAGTCACCCCCAAGAGAACCTCGTTTGTTGCTCAGATGTGGCCTCTCTCTCCAGCCAACACAACAAGCAAACTCACCACCCTTCCCGTCTACCTGGGACATGACTCCCAGGGGTGCGGATCTTTCTGGCAAAATGGGACAGAAATCCCAGAATGAGCTGAGACCCAGCATCAAGGGATTGAGATAAACTCTAGAATGAGCTGAGACCCAGCATCAAGGGATTGAGAAAAACTTCCGGACCAAGAGGGGAAGGAGTGAAATGAGACAAAGTGTCAATGGCTGAGAGATTCCAAATAGAGTCAAGAGGTTATTCTTACGCATTAAGTAGATATCACCTTGTTATCCAAGATGTGATGGAGAGGCTGGAGGGAACTGCCTGAAAATGTAGAGCTGTGTCCCAGTAGCCATGTTTCTTGATGATGATTGTATAATGATATAGCTTTCACAATGTGACTGTGTGATTGTGAAAATCTTGTGTCTGCTTCTCCTTTTATCTACCTTGTTGACAGATAAGTAGAACATTTGGAATAAAAATAAATAATAGGGGGAACAAATGTTAAAATAAATTTAGTTTGAAATGCTAGTGATCAATGAAAGGGAGGGGTAAGGGATATGGTATGTAAAATTTTTTTTTCTTTTTTTTTTCTGTAGTTTTTTTCTTTCTTTTTCTGAATTGATGCAAATGTTCTGGGTAATGATCATGATGATGAATATGCAACTTGTGATGATATTGTGAATTGCTGAGTGCATGTGTTGGGAATGATTGTGTTTCTTTCTTGTAATTTTTTTTAATTAATAAAAAATTTTCAAAAAAGATTCAAGGCATTTTGTTACCAACATTGGTGACAGTGTCCCAGGATTGCCAGTCTCAGAGAATATGAGGTTCTAAAGCCACCACACTAAAAGAGGAAATTCAAAGTACTGCTTAAAAGGCCAGAAAGTATGGACAAAGCTCTTCACTGATATTTCATGTTCAAAGATTGTGCATGTTGCCTCTGAATTATTGAGATCACAAATTGAGAGCAGGAAATTTTTCTCTACCTCCTCAATATCCAGTGTAATGGTTATTTGCTTAGGAAAAAAAAAACATGTAAATAGAGGGATTTATCTCATTCCCAAATAACAGCAATGAGGAAGGAATATATGGTTTGGAGGGTTTATGGACCCCAAAAAAGTATGTTCTTAAAGTTAATTCATTGCTATAGGTGTGAACCCATTGTAAACAAGATCTTTTGATGAGTAAGATCTTCCCATTTGTGACCCACCTCATTCAGGGTGGGTCTTAACCCCCTTACTGGCATCCTTCATAAGAGGATGATATTCAGATGTAGAGAAAGACACAGAAGCTGAGAGAGAAAGCCAGAGAAACAGACAAGAAGTCATAAAAGCCAGAAGCAATGAAACCCAGAAGAGAAGGGAGAAACCAGCAGGTGCCACCACATGTCTTGCCATCTGTAAGAGGAGTCCAGGATCGCCAGCAGGCTATCTTGAGAAAGAAGGTATCTTTTGATGATGCCTTGATTTGGATATTTTCATAATCTCAGAACTGTAAGCTTGTAAACTAACAAATTACCATTGTTAAAAGCCAGCCCATATCTAGAATATTGTATTTCAGCAGCTTTAGCAAACTAAAACAGGATCTAAGTTCAGAGAGAAGGCAAAAAATTCATAAGGAATACAGGGTGCTTTGAACCTATCCATAATGACCTGTCTGTAGAACTCAGGAGTGTGAATTAGGATTCAAGGTATATGTAACATCATCTCCTTAGGCCTTCAGAGCACATATCAAGACATAGCAAATGAATTATGCTACTCAACAAAGAAGAAAAGTACCACCTCAGATATGCTTAGGTGCTAATTCACATATTTATTAAAGGGCAGAGTTAAATTTCTTCATTTCTCAAAATGAATCTACCTTTAATAAATCAGTTAAAAAGGTGAAATATCTACTGGTTAGTAAAAAAAATAAACCTTTTTATTTTCCTGATTATTTGGTTTATTTTAACCAAGATACATAAGTCCACTACTTTTACTCCAATGTTGATTTAAGGTTATAAATATTAAAGAGCATGAAAATATTGTCTCTTGCCCAATTTTCCGGATATCTCATTTTTTACCTTGGTCCCACTAGAGTTTTCCAACTAAAATAATCTTCCTAAATATTATTTAAGCAAAACCATGGAAATCACTTTTTTTTTAAAATTTATTTATTTACGGGGCACAAAAAGTACATCTAATTTTTTTCAAAAAATGTTTTGAAGTTTTCATATGGTTGAGTTACTACTGCATATGCAGTCTTTAGGATGGTTCAAAGACATCTGCTGGTTTCTATACAAATTGTTTAAGACTACTGAACTTGATACAAGAATATGAATTTTCTTCTTCTGCACAGTGATGGGTGCCTCATAAGCACTAACTCAGAACCATTCCCACCCCTCACCCCGAACTCCTGCCCACCTCCCCGTGACCCACAACACACACGTGGGAGACAGGTGGGATAATCTGAGTTTTGGAAAAATTTTTTTGTTGCCTACAAACGGCCAACTGGCCTTTTTCGGGATCAAATCTTAATCTTGGCCTCACTGGAATCATGCTCTAGACAATAGAGCTATAAGTACTAAACTGTTAAGCAAATAAGCAAAATCAGTTTTTGCTTTTCATATTTCCTATGTGAGATTGGGGTTTTTAAAAGAGTTCATGAAAAAAGACAAAAGAGTAAATGAGAATTTGGGAAAGGTTTTAGTTATCATTAAAGGAAAAAACTCACAATTTAATTCCATTTGTTCAGTGGAGAAGAAAACTGGTACAAAAAGAAACAACTTCATTTTTAGGTTTTTAAGGGGGGGAGGATCCTAACCTAATAGTGAAAGTGTTTTTACTAAAAAGCTATAAAAACAAAAACTAATCTAAAATATAACTGCCAGTGTGACTTTAAGATTGAGGAAAGTGAGATGTCCCAGGTTTAAGTGAATGGTTTCTTGGGTTGCCAAATGCACTCCCATGAGCGATTCTTAGGTTGTAGGAATGTAAAGCCATGCTCAGTCTCTCTCATGTAATCCACAAAGTCTAAAATTCAGTTACCTAAAATTCAGTTACCTGCTCATATTTATTTTGACTTGCCCTATTTAATGCCCAAATACTGGGGATTTTAGACTAGATGTACCTACATGGGAAGCAGAATTGAAACATTCAGTTGCTTTTTACAACTCATACTGGAAAAGAAGCTAGATCTGCACAGGAAAAGAAAGCTATTACATGTCAAATCTGTAAGTAAAACCTTTCTTAAAGTCAAAAAGGAGCCAATTTTTTTTCTTCAACTCCACAGATTTTGTTTTCAAAAATTAAGCAAATTAGTAAAAAAAATCAAAAGTTGTTTGCATGATAGGAGTGTAAATGAAGTCCATAAACCAGCATATATATGTTTATGAGCCAGTCATTTAAAAAAAAAAAAGAAGACAAAGCTGCATCTATCCTAAATGGCGATGTAAATAAATCCACTCCAGGTCTAAAAGTCTTAAATTCTTAATAGCAAGGATTAGAGTGGAAGTAAGAAACTGAACAGTAGCAATGCTAGGAGGCAGTACTATACTCGATATTATTTCCTAGAAGGAACAGAGGAGGTAAAAGAACAATTCTGATTGCTATGTTCACATTTCAGCATTGCAGAACCTCATCCAAAATAGGGAAAGCTAATCCAGGAACTCTTGTCTGCTCTTTATCACTGCTGAAGGGCCTTTCAGCGATGACAGAATTCCTCCTCTAGGGACAAGCTAGGCATGGTGGAAACCCATCCTCACAAGGAGGCTGCTCTAAGAAGGGAGTGTGGACAGAGGCAAAGTCAGCAAGCAGGTGGCCTCTGAGGGTCTGGCTTTCAAGTCTATGCTGCTACCTTGTACCTGAAGGGATAGCAGACCCCTCGACTGTGGATTCTGTTGGTTATAAATGCACTTCAGTGCATTTGGTAGCACTTCAGTCATTTAAAATACAAAACTCGTCCCTTCCTTTCTCCATCCCACCTAGCTATAGGAAAGGAGAAATTCATTAAACAGTTTTCTCAGCTTTCTGCAGTACTTTCAAAGTTCAATTAAATGTTGCCAAATGTGAAACAAAACAGACATCCCAACTTGATACGATTATCTCAAGGGACCCTGAATTGGATATTGAAAATGACATCAACTGAAATGAGCTGGACTTAAGCTGTTGGTTCAGTCTTGCCAAACCAACAGTCATTTCTTTGTTTTGTCCCACCTGGAGTGGTCCCATGCCACCCACTCAATGAATACACTGGGCAGCAGCAGGGTGGTGGATTTGGGGGGGAAGCTACTGGTTTTGCCATTTGCTTCCAGAATCACATATACTATAACAAACTTTACATTAAACACTGTTTAGTCCTGAGTTGGGTGAAAGCCCATTAAGGAGGGGGTTGAGTTCATTAGGACTCTTCCCTCCGAAGCGTGGTGTCATACGTGATCTTCAGGTTTTTCTTCTTCCATTGCTTGACTTTTTGTTTCTTTTTCATTACTGACTCCTACAATTTTCTTGCCTGTTGCTTTACTGGCCTCTTCCTGAGGAAGGAATAAGAAATGAAGGAGGTTAGAGACGTAAGAAGTGAAATGTTCAACTGATGACTGGCTCCTCTAGGCTATTTATCAAGTCCAAGACAAGAGGGCCTTACATTGACTTTATTTAGGTTTGCTTATTTACGTCAGCCAGGGCTGTGCTACCAATAATCACAGTGGGACCTTTCCCTTTTTGCTGGGTAAAATAGTTAGCTCAAAATGTTATATTGTATTTGTGTTACCACAATTTAAAAAAACATTTTGCCTGCCATGTGGAACAAGTGTTGGTGATAAAAGAGGCTAGGAGGTGGAGGATGCATTCGGGACCAGGGTTCAACTATGTGGTGAGTGGAGGCTGGCCCCTCTGGAGACAGGCTTCTCCTATCACATTTCTCAGGTCCATAACAACCCATTTCCTGGGAAAGTCAAAAGTTTCAATAAGAAAGTATTACTTAGAGTTAAAAAAAAAAACAAAAGTTTATGATTTTTAAAACATGATAGAAGTTTTTGTTTCCCTTTTTTTGTGGTCTTTTTTTATTTTGGGGATTGAATAATGTACCCACAAAAGACATGTTCATGTCTTAATTCGCATTCCTGTGGGTGTGACTCCCTTTGTGAAAAGGAGCTTTGACGATGTTAATGAATCGAGGGTGTGGACTCAAATGTGAATAAGATCTTCAGATCCGTTTAAGATGAGGCAAAACTGAATCAGGTGGGCCTTGATTAGTAGGACTGTAGGCCTTATAAAAAAGAAGAAATCTGGAAGCAGTCAGTAGAAGCCAGAAGTCAGAGAAAGCCACAGGAAGAGACCACGTGATGGAGATGAGGCAAACCAGGAACATCGACTGTGGCAAGCCGGCCCCAGAACATGGCAGACTCTGGGAGAGCATGGCCAGCAGAGACCTTGATTTTGGACTTCTAGCCTCCAAAACCATGAGGCAAACAACCATTGTTTAAGCCAACCCATTTTGTAATGTTTGTCATAGCAGCATTGGCAAATTAAGTATTTATTTCTTCTCCAGGGAATTTATTTTCCGTAGGTATGTAGGAGCCTTGTAATTATGTGTATCCTTGGTGAGTGGAAGAGTCCTCCTCAACTTCTCAATCCATACCAGTCTCAGATTAGATCAGAAATCATTTCCCCTATCTTGTACTCTAGGGTTGTCTACCTGTCCCTTTGCCCTATGCTTCATCTCCTTAGAACAAAAACCAAAGGGGCAAGTTCAGTTCTTGATCTACCTGAAACCAAGTGGGTTCTGTGCATACCTTTGCATCCTGCTCAGCAAACTTCTTGAACATGTTGGCGTATATTTTGCGGTCCCTCTCGTTGTGCTCCCTAGCCTTTTTCTGGCACGTGGAGATCTGCATTCTTGCAGCTTTATTCTGAGGATTCACTTCCAACACTTTCTCAAAGTCCTCCCTGGCGGAATCAAACTCGTTCATGAGCAGCTGGGCTTCACCCCTCCTGTATAAGCCCTTCTCATTGGCACTGTCCAGCACAAGGGCCTATGAAAAGATGGTCAATATTTTAGAAAAATGAATGGAATCCTTCTCACTAGTGGGAATTTTGATAAGAAAACAAATTCAGCATTTAAACAAATAACCCAAACTCTTTGGACAAGGGAAATGGAAAAAGTGGTTATACTGATTTGAAAGGATTATGTGCCCTAAAAGCCATGCTTTAATCCTGATCCTTTCTTGCGGGAGCAACCATTACTTTTAATCCCTATTCAACAATGCAGGTTGGAAAATTTGACTAGATTATCTCTAGTTGTGAGACTCCCGATTGTGGGTATTAACTTTTTGATTAGATGGAGATGTGACTCTACCCGTTCTGGGTGGGTCTTGATTAGTTTACCAGAATTCAGAAAACAGGAAGCATTTTGGAAAAAACAACAGAGCAAGAGAGAACAGAGCCATGAGAACCACGATAGCCCACGCAGCCAGAGACCTTTGGAGGTGACAAAATGCCCCTGAGAGAACTTCATGAAACAAGAAGCCTGGAGAGAAAGTTAGCAGATGGCACCATGTGCCTCTGCAAATGAGCGAGAAACCCTGAATTTCATCAGCCTTTCTTGAGTGAAGGTAACCTCTTGTTGGTACTTTAATTTGGATATTTTTATGGACTTTATCTAATTGGGACATTTTCATGGCCTTAGAACTGTAAACTTGAAACCTAATAAATTCCCCTTTGAAAACTATTCCATTTCTGGTATATCACATTCTGGCAGCTAGCAAAATAGAACCGTGGTTGAAAGATGGTGCTCAAGATAATTATATACTACTTATCAAAACACAAATAACTCTCCAAATTAATCTTCTGTATCTTAATGAAATTTCAATAAAGATACCAAGGGGCTTGAAGAGGAAGCTCTTTAAGTTCATTTTAAAGTTCACTGGAATAAATAAATGCCCAAGAATGGCTAAGAAAATTTGGAAAAAGAAAAAAAAAAAAGGAAAATGTCTTGTCCTAGTAGAGGAAAGGACTGTACCATAAAACTGCTGAAATTAAAAGTCTGATTACCAGTACATGGACAACGAGGTCAGTGTAATAGAATAACATGTTCAAAACCAGATCTTAGTATATTGCATGTTTGTAATATCAAAAACAGGGAAGCCAAACTTCCAGGAAGATGGCCCACCAGAGTGGCTCAAGATTAGCCCTGATCCATGGAAAGTTGGAGAGGGGACAAGAGGGCGACTGCGGCGGCAATTCGGGAGTACGGTTGACCTGGGAGAGCCTTCTGCACCACATGCAGCAGCCCTGGTTGGAGAGGCCAAGGAACTGAAAGGCAGAAGGCTGGAGCCTGATGTGGAGGCACAGAGCCACAGAACCTGTGGGAGTGCACGGAGTGGAGTGCAGGACTAGGAAGTAAGCCGGGCCACGTTCGTTGGGCACGCTACCCTCACCAGCACAGCCTAATGACCGGTGACTCACCCCATCACCCGCTACCATTCCCTACATTCCAGGCACCCCAACCCCACAACCCCACCCCAAGTGCAGCCCAACCCACCTCTCCTGCACACCTCCTGAGTGCTACCTTCCTCTCCCTGTTCCATGCAGGCTGTTGCCACCGCATAAAGGTTGTGGGCACTAACCTCCATACTTGGGGACCCCCGCACTCCTGCTCATACTGTCGAACAGCCTCAACCTGCCCTCTCTGAGCTCAGTGTATCCCTTTATGGCACTCACAGGTCCATGCATGCACATGGGCCCCCCAATCACATCATTCAGCTCTGGGAATTGCACTTTAAAGCAGTACTAGAACTGCGTATGCACACAGGCCTCAGCCTCACTTCCTAGCTCTGAGAATGTACTGACCTGTGCAGCTGGTCCCAGTCCATGAAAGGGTAGCACTGACCTGCCGCCACAGCTCTATGCATATGCACAAAGGGCTCCATGCCTCAGACCGGGCAACACCAGGGTTATGCCCCCCACCAGACCAATGCACCGACACAGCTACATCCTCCCTGGCCACTGGGCGCCCATGTTCACAAGCATCAGAGTAACATCTCCAACCTGTGCCTATACCTATCCTGAAACAAATCACTGTACTGAGTGCTCTACTCTGTGCCCTGCTCCCTGCTGTACAACCATCCCAAAACACAAGGCCTTAGACTACAAAGAAATCAACTACTAAAGTAAATCAATCAAGATAATTACATACCAGGAAGACAGAAGATCACTAAGCATATCACAATGCAGACAGATATAGCCCTGCCTAATGACCAAATTAAAACAGCAGAGGAGACACAGACGTTGGAACAACTGATCAAAGATGTTCATACAACACTACTTAATAAAATAAATGGGATAGCAAATGACATAAAGGAGATCAAGAAGACAGCAGAAGAGCATAAAGAGGAATTTGAAAGAATAACTACAAAAATAGCAGATATGTGAGATTAAAGATTCTGTTGACCAAATAAAAAACATACTATAAGCACACAACACCAGATTTTAAAAGACAGAAGAAAGAATAAGTGATATAGAGGACAGGATAATTGACTTCTAAGACTCAAAACACCAAATGGCAAAAAAGATGGAAGAAATTGAATGAGAACTCGGGGAAATGATAGACAAAACAAAGTGCATAAATATAAGAATAATTGGTGTCCCAGAAGGAGAAGAGAGGAGTAAATGGCTAGGAAGAATAGTTGAGGATATAATGGGGGAAAACTTCCCAATCCTCATAAAGGACATAAATATACAAGTTAAAGAAGCCCAAAGAATAAATAAATTTACTAAGCATATCACAATGCAGACAGATATAGCCCTGCCTAATAACCAAATTAAAACAGCAGAGGAGACACAGACGTTGGAACAAATAAATCCAAATAAATTTGGATTTATTCCAAGCAGAATAAATCCAAATACACCTTTCCCTAGGCAAATACTAATCAATCTGTCAAATGTTGAAGAGAAGCAGAAAATACTGAAAGCAGTAAGAGAAAAACAATCTACTATATACAAGAGAAACCAGATAAGACTGATTTCGGACTACTTAACTATTAACCTGGAGGAGAGAAGGCAGTGGTATGATACATTCAAGATCCTGAAAGAGAAAGATTTCCAGCCAAGAATTCCGTATCCAGCCAAATTGTCCTCCAAAACTGAGGAAGAGATTCAAGTTTTCATAGACAAAGAAGTCCTGAAAGAAGTCCAGCCCTACAAAAATGCTGAAAGGAGTTGTGCCAGCTAAAAAAAAAAAAAAAAAGACAGGAGAGGGAGATCTGAAGGAGGGCACAGAATTGGAGAGTACCACTAAGGGTAATTTGAAGAATACAAAAAGAAAGAGAGAAAAGAACATATAGATCTGACAAAAGGAAAAAGATAAGATGATGGAATCAAGAAATGCCTTTTCAGTAATAACTTTGAATGTTAATGGACTAAATTTACCAATGAAAAGATACAGATGGGCAGAATGGATTAAAAAACACAATCCAACTATAGACTGCTTAGAAGAGACTCATCTTAGACACAAGGATACAAATAGATTGAAAGTGCAAGGATGGAAAAAGATTTTCCATACAAGGTGTAACCAAAAGAAAGCAGGAGTAATTATACTAATATTGGACAAAATAGACTTTAAATGTAAAGACATCATAAGAGACAAGGAAGGACACTATATACTAATTAAAGGGTCAATTCATCAAGAAGACATAACAATCATAAATTTATGCTCCCAATTAAGGAGTTCCAAGGTACATGAGACAGACATTGGCAAAACTGAAGGGAACAATAAATGTTTCAACAATAATAGTAGGAGACTTCAATACACCACTCTCCCCTATAGATAGAACAACCAGATCAGCAAGTAAACAGAGAATTTAAATAATTTGATAAATGAATTATACCTAAGAGAAATAAATAAACAGGTCACTGCACCCCAAAGCACAAGGTTATACATTCTTCTCTAGTGCTCATGGAACATTCTCCAGGATCGATCATATGCTAGGGCACAAAACAGGTTTTTATAAATTAAAATACTGAAAATATTCAAAGCACTGTCTATGATCACAATGGGATGAAGCTGGATCTCAACAAGCACCAAAGAACGAGAACAATCACATATATGGAGATTAAATAACACACTCTTAAACAACCAGTAGGTCAAAGAAGAAATTGCTAGAGAAATCAGTAGCTATCTGGAGATGAATGAAAATGAAAATACAACTTAATAGAACTTATGGGATGTGGAAAGGCTGTGCTGAGAGGGAAATTTATTGCCTTAAATGCCTATATTTAACAGCAAACCTGGAAGAACTTGAGAAAGAACAGTGAACTAACCCCAAAGCAAATAGAAGAGAAATAACAAAGATTAAAGCAGAGATAAATGAATGGGAGAACAAAAGAACAATAGAAAGAATCAATAAAACCAAAAGTTGGTTCTTAGAGAAAATCAATAAAATTGACGGGCCACTAGCAAGACTGACAAAAAAAGAGGATGCAAATAAAATCAGAAATAAGAAGGGGTATGTTACCACAGATCCTGAAAAAATAAAAGACATAGTGAGAGGATACTACAAACAACTACATGCCAAGAAACTAGACAACTTAGATGAAAATGGAGAAACTCCTGGAGACACACAAACAAGCTATACTTACTCAAGAAGAAATAGAAGATTTTAACAACCAATCATAAGTAAAGAGATTCAATCAGTCATCAAATATCTTCCTACAAAGAGAAAAGCCCAGAACCAGATGGCTTCACAGGGGAAATTTATCAAACATTCCAAAAATAACTAACACTAATTCTGCTCAAACTTTTCCCAAAAATTGAGTAAAAAGAAACTCTACCTAACTCATTTTATGAAGCTAATTTCATTTTAATACCGTAACCGGGTAAAGATGCTATAAGAAAGGAAAACTATAGGCCAATCTCCCTAATAAACATAGATGCAAAAATTCTCAATAAAATACTGGCAAATCAAATCCAACAACACATTCGAATAATTATACACCATGACCAAGTGGAGTTTATACCAGGAATGCAAGGATGGTTCATCACAAGAAAATAAATTAATATAATACAGCACATTAAAAATCGAAAGGGAAAAAAATCACATGATCATCACGATTGACGCGGAAAAAGGATTTGACAAAATTCAGCATCCTTTTCTGATAAAAACACTCCAAAGACAGGAATCAAAGGTAACTACCTCAATATGATAAACGGAATATATGAAAAACCAATAGCCAGCATCGTACTCAATGGAGAGAGATTGAAAGCCTTCCACCTAAGATCAGGTACAAGACAAGGATGCCAACTGTCACCCCTAATATTCAACATTGTACTACAAGTTCTAGCTAGAGCAATCAGACAGGACAAAGAAATAAAAGGCAACGAAATTGGAAAGGAAGAAGTAAAACTCTCATTATTTGCAGATGATATGATACTATACTTGGAAGATCCTGAGAAATCTACAGCAAAGTTTCCTCGGCTAATAAACAAAGTTGGGATGTGGCCGGATATAAAATTAATGTGTAAACATAATTAACATTTCTATACATAAGCAACTGGCTAGCTGAGAAGTTGGTTAAAGAAAAAATTCCATTCAAAATAGCAAGTAAAACAATCAAATACTTAGGAGCAGACTTAACTAGGGATGTAAAGGACTTGTACATGGAAAATTACATAACATTGCTAAAATAAATCAAAGGAGATCTAAATAGATGGAAAGACATTCCCTGCTCATGTAGAGGAAGGCTAAATATAATTAGTATGTCAACCCTCTCCAAGTTGATCTACAGATTCAACACAGTACCAATCAAAATTCCAACAACCTACTTTGAAGACTTGGAAAAGTTAACTACCAAATTCATCTGGAAAGGAAAGAGACATCAAATAGCTAAAAGTGTCCTAAAAAAGAAGAATGAAGTGGGAGGATTAACACTCCCTGACTTTAGAATCTATACTAATGCCACAGTGGTCAAAACAGGATTGTACTGACACACAGAAGCACTGACCAATGAATCGCATCAAGAGTGCAGAAATAGACCACCAAAGTCTATGGTCAACTGATTTTTGTCAAGGCCCCCAAATTCTCTGAACTGGGACAAAATAGTCTTTTCAATAATTAGGCAGGGAAGAACTGGATATCAATAGCCAAGACAATGAAAAGGGACCCCTACTTTTTTTTAATAACTGGATAATATTACTAATAATAATTTGGATAATGTTTCAGTCTGTCTCCCAATTCTTAGGCAGCCATGTACTGACAGTTTTTCTTCTTCCTTAATTCATCTCCACAAAGCATATCACTGACTTTAGCCAAGAGATCAAATAAATTGTTGGATCCTATAAGGTCATTTTATTTGTGAAAATTTCAAAGGGCAATTAAAGCAGTCATAAGGAGGATTGATTAGAAAGGAATATTGTACATCTTTCAGATATATTGTGCAAATCAAATAAGGTATGGGATTAGAAATTTGGAAGAAATGCCTCATTCAGTATTTTGAAGGCATTTGTATCAATATAAAAAGCATAACTGAAATTAAATAGCAATGCAGAGTGAATAGATCTAAAAATTACTCCTTCAAACCTACAATTTCTCAGAAGCTCAACAAAGTAGATATTTACAAAAAATGGGAGAGTATGACAGTGAAATTATCCCTATCACAATATTTATCTTTCGAAAACTTTGAGATTTTTAATTTTAATTTTTAAATTAATTTTTAAATTAAAATTTTAATTTTAATTTTTAAATTAATTTTTAAATTAAAAAAAAAAGACAAGAAAGAAACACATTACACCCAAAGCACAAGCAACACAAGAAAAAAAGAGACAGAATGGAACTCCTCAAAACCAAATGCTTCTGCACTTCGAAAGATGTTGTCAAAAAGGTGAAGAGGCAGTGGATCAACAAAATGTGGCATATACACACGAGGGAATATTATGCAGCAGTAAGACAAAATGACATCCTGAAGCAAATGACAATATGGATGACCCTTGAGAACATAATACTGACTGAAGTTAGCCAGACACAAAAGGATAGATACAGTATGAGTCCACTTTTATGACCAGCATAAAGGTATAATCAGAGGCTTATAATACAGAAGATAGGGGACATAGAGATAAACAGACACTAGAGATGGGTGAACTGTTAGCTAATGAGGTTGAACTCCAATGTAAGAGAATAGATAGGAATGAAAGTGATTCTCTAGTGGGTCTAGAAGTAATATCATATTGAAGATTAACAAGATTGAAAGGGGTTGTACAGACCTACATGTCCCACTGACTCACACTAGAAATAGGAATGAGTTCTTGTAAGAATTACTTCAAAGATGTGATTCTTCTACAAAAAGTGTTTAAGTCCAAAGTACAGGGGGAAAACTGCTATTGCATGCTATGAGCTATGTTCAAAAGGAAACCATCAGCACTACCACAGCATCAGCAGAGGTAAATAATGGGGAGAGGGACAAGAGTTAAGAGAAGGTTTAGACTTCCTATTTGGTGAGGGTATGTTTATTGGTTTTCTGTCTCTTGGGAACAATGAAATGATCTAAAATGAGAATGTTAATGGACTGTGGACTTTGGACCCTCTACATGATGCCCGATGAATGCAGGTGGCTGAAGGATGCACTGATGGAGAAGTAGATTGGTGAACAAAGGCATATATCTATGAACAAAGATTATGCTGCTACAAAACAGAACAAAGTCATGAGGCTTGCAACAATGTAAATGAACATGTGGGAGGGACATTTGTGAGACAAAATAAGCCAGAAACAAAAAACAATGGTATGGTCACCTTTAGAAAGTGCTTATAAGAAAACACGGATCTAGATTGTAAGCTTTTAGAGCAGACACATTAAGTCTGGGGTGCTGATTATTATTTCTGGATTTTGAGAGGCTGTTTTATATATAACCAGATATTTAGAGATAAGAACAAAGCCGAACAGACTGGGATTAAAGTGTTCCAGAATATAAGGGTAAGGAAGATAGTGTCTATATTTCAGAACCACACATACTCTTTGAGACCAGTGGAAGAAAGGTTTATTTGGTCTGGAACTAAAATTTTCTGTAGTGCAAAATCTAACTCAACCTATTTGTATAGCTTATTTAAACAACTGAAAAACAGGGAACCCAGAATAAGAAAGAAGTCCTTTAATCCTGTATAGAGTATTGTAATGCCTAGAAACATCCTAGAGTATATTAAGCAGATAATCAAAAAGTATGGCAAACTCCCCTGAGGGAGGGGAGAAAAATACAGAACTATTAAACCTTACCATCAAGAAATCCCCTGATACTGTGTCAAACTTTAGGGACACCCAAATTAATAGGCCATGCCCTCGATCACAAGGCTTACTCTTGTAAAGTTTATGTAGGTAGTAGAGAAGCTTAGACTACCTATAGGTATGCCTGAGAACTACCTCTGGAGGACCTCTTTTATTGCTCAGATGTGGCCTCAGTCTCTCTAAGCCCAATCCTACAAGTGAAATCATTGCCCTCCCCATTATGTGGGACATGACATCCAGGGGTGAAAGTGTCCCTGACGACAAGGGAGATGACTCCCAGGGATGACTTCAGACCTGGCACTGTAGGATCAACAATTCCATCCTGCCCTAAAGGGGGAAAAGAAGTATAATTAAGAAAGTATCAGAGGCAGAGAGAGTTTAAATAGAGTTGAGAGGCTACTCTGGACATTGCTCTTATGCAAGCTTCAGGTAGACATTGCTACCTATCATAACCTGCCAACCCCCAACCAGGACCATTCCAGCCATTCCTAAAGAAAACCGAGGGCAGTATATGAGATTCCACAAGGGTTCCAGGCCCTAGAGTAACTTTCCAGAAGCCTACAACTTCCAGATGGGTCCCTGGTCCAGATAAGTCCTGAAACCTAGCCCAGCCTCTCCAGAACATCAGATAGTTCCATCTCGCTACCCCAAATTAGTGAGACCATTCTAACATCAAAAATTTAGAATTGCCATAGTCCAAACACCCCTAAAGAAAGGTATGGAAAGATCAAAGGTGATGGTGGAGTTATGCATAGAAGATAGGGTTTAACAATTGAATATGAATGCTAAATCATTAAATTAATATCTCTTTTAGTCTCCAGTATTTTAGAACAGCTACAAGTAAAAACTTAAAATTGTAAAAAATGTAACCCATGTCAGAGTCTGAAATATGTTCTACAACTAACTGTGATGCTATGCTTTGAAATTTACAGCTTTTTTGTATATGTTGTTGTTCACAAAAAAAGAAGGAAAAAAAAGTCGATTGTGATAAAAAATATTTACGCCCTCTAGCCTCCTATATTCTGGAGCAGCTAGAAGGAAAAATATGAGAGGATTGTATGGTAGCCCATGATAAACTCTGGGATCTGTCCTATAACCACTTGTTGAAGGGTGCTTTAGAAACTGTAGCGTTTTTCTTTCCTTGCTTTGTATACATGTTATACCATACAATTAAAAAAATAAAAAAAACAAAAAACAAAATAACCGGGAAATCCACCTGTTGTTTATATGAACTATGACAGATAATGTTGAAATACATATCTTCTCATTAAAAAAATACATATACATATACTTTATGCATGGTAAGAAGAGAAGGAATGTGGGATAGGAGAGCAATCAGAATTTTATGAGTGAACTTTCACTTTCTTGTATGTTTCTGTAATGTCTGAATCTTGAATAACATTTTTTGAATTTTAAAAGTAATATAAAGAAGCACACAATTTTAAAAACCTAACACTATTAGCCTTTTCTCAGGCAAATATTTAGAATAACATGATAGGAAAATTTCTGATCCTTAAAACTCAAAAATAATCTTACAAAGAATTCAAGAAAACAAAGATCCTTTTTGTTTTTCTTCTTACTTCTTTATGCTATATACAATCATAAGCCTTTACACATCATGCAATATACACTCTGAGATCAAAGACCTGGAATAACAGTCAGCATCAGCTGGTGTATATTAATGTCAGAAGAGTACATATGGTAAATAAGTTACTGTCATGGAGCTCCCAAGTACTTAAGGACCAGTAACCATTCAAATGTAAGGTGGGGTGTACTAGTTTGAAATGATGTACCCTAGAAAAGCCATGTTTTAATCCTAACCCCATTTTGAAAAGGCAGCCGTTTCTTCTAATTCCTATTCAGCACGCTTGAAACTGTAATTAGATCACCTTCCTGGAGATGTGATTTAATCAAGAGTGGCTATTAAACTGGATTAGGTAGAGGCGTATTTCTACCCATTTGGGTGGGTCCTATAAAAGAGGAAACATTTTGGAGAATGAGAGATTCAGAGAAAGCAGAGCAGAATGACATAGCCATGAGAAGCAGACTCCACCAGCCAGCGACCTTTGGAGATGAAGAAGGAAGACGCATCCCGAGGAGCTTCATGAAACAGGAGAAGCAGTTAGCAGATGACACCGTGTTCATCATGTGCCCTTCCAAATGAGAGGGGAACTCTGTGTTCACCATGTACCCTTCCATTTGAGAGAAAAATCCTGAACTTCATTGGCCTTCATGAACCAAAATATCTTTCCCTGGATACCTTTGATTAGACATTTCTATAGACTTGTTTTAATTGGACATTTTCTCAGTCTTAGAACTGTCAACTAGCAACTTATTAAATTGCCCTTTTTAAAAGCCATTCTGATTCTGGTATATTGCATTCCAGCAGCTAGCAAACTAGAAAAGGAGAAAGAGCTGTTCATACATTGTAAGCCTTTCAAATCACGTTTGTATTCTTAGTGAATAAACGTAACTGCAATAAATGACCTGTATAGGTCCTTTATAGGAAAAGCTGCAGGCTATTATATAATTGAACTTTGAGAGGTGATATGTCTAATTTGATAGCCAATGCTATACGTTTAAGGAAGGTCATGGTTGAAAATTGCTTAATTTTATTAAAATTTTCATTTGTAATGGTTATTATAAATAGTCCAGGTATCAGAAAAGTGTAACTAATCAATCTTTTTAATTTCCCAATTCATGCTACGAAACAATTCCAACAAACAAATAAAATGAATAAACCCTTTAACCCTTGGCTGAGAAGAAGAAAATGAAGACAAAGTATGGGGATGGAGAAAAAGATGTGGAATCCCTAAAGTTCATGTCACATATACTCACTCTTTACCTTATCACAGCACTCGACAGCTTTGGTGTATTCTCGAAGCTTCAGGTAGCACATGGCCAGATTCAGAAAAGCAGCAAGTAGAAATGATTCAGAAGCTTTGGATTCTTTTTCTGATAAACCATATTCCATCTCTAACCAGGATACTATCTTCCCATACTGAATCGCTGCCTGCACATATTTGCCTCCCTAGGAGAAAAAAAAAGTAGTAATTATTTGTTGTACTAGGCTCTGTAGGGGCTACTAAAGAAACATGTCACAGTCCTGTCTCAGAAAACCAAATCTTCAAAAAACAAACAAAAAAACACCCCTTATTCCATGACATGTGATTATTTCTTCCTGTTCCCAGGAGGTGGCTAGACAGGTGGCATGCTACAGAAAATTCTTCTCCAGCATTTACCATTTCATCCTTTTCAAAAGGGGCAGTACTTTTAGCAAGAGATATCAAGGCTTTGGGGCTATGTTTACTTGGTGCTAACATTTATCAGCTTTTCAAAATTACCGAGAATAGTTTTAGACTATGTAACAAGTTTACCTGAACGAAAAATTATTTTTCTTTGAATTGTAATTGATGCATTATTTCTCTTTTCTCCTGACATCCAGCACTGCATAGTAGGCACTATATTATGGAAAGTGCCTGTCCTAAATCCAGCAAACCTTAGTTATTTAAACTGGGGTTGACAAAACTTTTCTGTAAAAGAGCATGCAATAAATATTTTAGGCTTTGTGGCCCATTCTCAGTTGCAACTACTTAACTATGCTACTTGCAACTATGTTGTGAATATGTATTCACAATACATAAGGAATGGGTGTGGCTGTGTTCCAGTAAAACTTTATTTACAAAAACAGGCAGTAGGCCAGATTTGGCCTACAGGCTGTAGAGTTTGCCAACTTCTGATCTAAACTGGAGATAATGGTAATATAAACAGTTGAATAGCAGCAGCCAATGTAAGTAATGACTATAAATGAATATAAGTCAATAGGTATCCATTAACTGTGTAAGAAATATCTTTCTCCTAATCATAGTTTTGCTCTCGTACTTGACTAGCAGAATTCTAACAACTGTGAACGACCACAGGAATTAACTATATATGTTCAATACAAGAAATTTGTGGGCTCAGACAATGTATTTCTTTTTATTTTATTTTATTTTTTAATTTTTAAAAAAAATATTAACATTCTTAACTTATGATCATCCTGTTCTACATATATAATGAGTAATTCATAATATCATCACATAGTTGCATATTCATCATGATCATTTCTTAGAACATTTGCATCAATTCAGAAAAATAAATAAAAAGACAACGGAGAAAATTTCATACATACCATACCCCTTACCCATCCCTTTCATTGATCACTAGCATTTCAATCTAAGTTTATATTAACATTTGTTCCCCCTATTATTTATTTTTATTCCATATATTTTACTCATCTGTTGATAAGGTAGATAAAAGGGGCATCAGACACAAGGTCTTCACAGTCACATTGTGAAAGCTATATCATTATACAATCATCTTCAAGAAACATGGCTACTGGAACACAGCTCTACATTTTCAGGCAGTTCCCTCCAGCCTCTCCATTACATCTTGACTAATCGGGTGATATCTATTTAATGTGTAAGAATAACCTCCAGGATAACCTCTCAACTCCGTTTGGAATCTATCAGCGATTGACACTTTATTTTGTCTCATTTCATTCTTCCCCTTTTGTTGGAGAAGGTTTTCTCAATCCCTTGATGCTGAGTCTCAGCTCATTCTAGGATTTCTGTCCCACATTGCCAGGAAGGTTTACAACCCTGGGAGTCATGTCCTACGTAGACAGGGGGAGGGCAGTGAGAATACTTGTGCTGGCTGGAGAGGCCACATCTGAGCAACAAGAGAGGTTCTCTTGGGGGTGACTCTTAGGCCTAACTTTAAATAGGCTTGATCTATCCTTTGTGGGATTAAGTTTGATATGAACAAACCCCAAGATTGGGGACTCAGCCTATTGCTTTGGTTGTCCCACTATTCGTGAGAATATCAAGAATTTTCCAAATGGGGAAGTTGAATTTTCCTCCTTTCTCACCATTCCCCCAAGGGGACTTTGCAAATACTTTTTTACTCACTGATCAAATCACTCTGGGATTTACTGGGGCATCATTCTGGACAAACCTACAAAATCTCACACCCTACTCAATCAAGGCTCCATGTACTTATGGTGTTCAATTAAGCTGTCTACATAAGTTATATTAGGAAATGCACTAGTCAAAATATAAGTTTTGTACCAAATAAACATTTTTTGCTTTAGTCTCACATAAATTAAAGTTTTAAAATACCATCTATTTTCAACACCCTGCAGTAATGACATTCTTTTGTTCTTCCTCATGCAAAAACATTTTTTAATTTGTACAATTAGTCACTATCATTATACACTACAGACATTCCTAGATTATACCATCTCAGTCTTTATTGTCTATCTTTCTTTCTGATTTCATTTGTGCCCCCAGGCCTTCTCCCTCTATCATTCTCACATTCAGCTTCATTCAGTGTTCTAATATTATTGTATTACAGTTAGGTAGTATTGTGCTATCCATTTCTGAGTTTTTACAAACAGTCCTGTTGCACAATCTGTATCCCTTCAGCTCCAACTGCCCAATATCTTACCCTATTTCTATCTCCTGATGGTCTCTGTTACCAATGAAATTCTCTAAGCTTATTCACTAATGTCAGTTCATATCAGTGAGACCATACAGTATTTGTCCTTTTGTTTCTGGCTAATCACACTCAGCATAATGTCCTTAAAGTCCATCCATGTTGTTACATACTTCTTAACTTTATTCTGTCATACAGCTGTATTCATTCCATCGTATGTATATACCACAGCTTGTTTAGCCACTCATCTGTTGATGGACATTTGCGTTGTTTCCATCTCTTGGCAATTGTAAATAATGCTGCTATAAACATTGGTGTGCAAATGCAGACAATGTATTTCTTGCTGTTTAAACATGAGTGAAAGAAAGGATTGCTAGTTGGTAAATACACAAATAAAATGGGTATACAGCTGAGGGATATCCTTTATAGGAGGTGATTTTAAGCTTAAAAACAGATGATACATGCTGTCAGGTGGAAGAAGAAGAACCAGACTCATTAGGACATTAAATCCAATGTTTGACCAATGAGCAATCTACACCATTAGGATTCACCACCGTCAAAGCAGTGACTATATCTTGAGGTAGAGTTATGTCTCCCCATCAGGCCCCCACCCTTACCTGATGACTCTGCATAAGAGAAAAATCACAGAGTAGTTACAGACCACATGAGGAAGCCAGGGCTAAGAGGTTGTACCGAACCTCAAGTGGCTGGCAGAGGGAACGGGCTCTGCCTGGAGGAAGGAAACCAGATTTTCTGCTGATGAGGATGGGTAGGTCTGTTTCCCCAGAAGGCCTGGGCCTGACTCCATTACATCTTCCTGAACATCCCTCTTCACAAGATAGTTGTCTAGGGGAGGGAAGACTTACAGCTCACCAGTCCTGTTGTAGGAAGGCAGCACAAAAGGATTCTGAAGTGTTATGAAGGAGAAGCGCATTAAAATGAAAGCTGTTTTCCTCCCTGACTCAGGAAATAATGATACAAATTGGTTATAAGAACACGACATGAAGTCCTTTTACAATAAATGCCAAGATACTTGAGGAAACTATATTGAATTTTGCCATTTTGCCTTAGGCCTACCATTCCTTTTTTGGGCAGTATGAAAACAAACAAAAAAAACAAAACAAAACAAAACCCCAAGAATAAAGCCCTCATCAGTTTTAGGGTTTGGCATTTTCACCATTGCTGCCTTGCTCCCACTGGACTGGGAGCTACGTGAGGACAGGGAGCATGTCCAGTCCCTTTTGGCATATCCAAGGTTTAGCACAAAGAATTCTTTAATAAGGGTTTACTGAATAAGTATTAAGGTCAAAAGAATATAATTATGGAATCAAAGCAAACAAGACATTCTAACACTGGGAACAAAAGTGGACTGTGGGTACAAAAGTAATTTCATTCAGATTAGGTGGCAACAGGCATTTCAACCTTCATGCCTAGTTTCTCCTTCCACTCCTCCTCCTCCTCTATGTTTAATATATATATTAAGTTTTCTGAGGACTCTAGCAATATATTAGAAAAGAAAAGAAATGAGGAGCCAGGAAGGACAAGGACCTCCAGACCTTATCACTTCAGAAGGTTCTGAATAATGAAAGTGGTAGAATGCTGTGGTTCTTAAAAAAAAAAATCACATTAGTTCTCTTATTGTGGTAGAGTAGTTCAACTCTTTGAAAGCTTTTTCATATATAAATGTGTTTATTCTTTTATTTAGAACTCAACATCCAATGGGCAAAAGTCCTTGCTCTGCGGCAGTCCTACTTCTGATGTACTAAAACAGCAGTACTCAACCAGGGTGAATCCCTCCCCTATCCCCTACTAAGGGACATTTTGCAATGTTTGGAGGCAGTTTGGGTTGTCACAACTTAGAGGATGCTACTGGCATCTAGTGAGTAGAGACCAGGGATGCTGGCAAACATCTTACAGGGTAAGAGCACAGCCCCCCACCCCCCACAAGGAACTGTCTATCCCCAAATTTCAAGAGATCAGAGGCTGAGAAACCCTGAACAAAAAGACGAAGGAAGGAGGAAAAAAAGACATGGGAGACTCTATTCTCAGGAGTTATAATACCTGTAAACCTAAACTCCCACAGCCATCAATAACTTGTTTCTAAATCTCATTCCCTTGGTTCAGCAAAAGTGGTTAACACATAGCAAAGCCTGGTTTGTCTGAAAACGGCTATATAAAACATAACTTACACAGCTATAAACTTAGCATGCTTTAGGGATTTAAGAACAGAATGCTTTCTTCCCAAGAGGAACACAAGAGGGCGCAAGAATCCCATATCACTAAGGGAAGCTCAGCAGTATCCTCAGGTTTCTTACCATTCAGCCTCCAAGTCAGAAAACTGAACTGCTAAGCAGGTATGACAGATAATGCTCTTGTCCTGCAGCATACTGTCAGCTATGGGGGCAAAAATCACATCGGTTTGGCTTGTAAAATGCCTGACATAATATCATGTTCTTATCTGTGCCTAATAATTATTTTCAGAGCCAAATAAAGAGAGCGCTCTCCTACTTTTCTCCTTGATAGTGCTCAGAAGCTGAACTGAGGATTTTTATAACCTGCAGAGCAAAATCATTCCCTTTTAAAAGCTAAGTACAATTAAATACTACTAAGGGGAAAGATTTACTCAATTAGGTGTAAACCAAACCCACAGATCAATAGAAATGGAGCTCCAATGTGCAGGGAGCATGAAACAGATTTTAAACCCCATCCCGCCTCTGCTCTCACCCTCTCATCTGGACTTGGCAGGTGTGTAAATGTACCAAGTCAAAATCCTGGAGAGACTGAGGCCTGGGAAGCAGTGTGGCAGACTGAAACCTGCCCTGAAATGTGGAAAGAGAATGTGTACAGGAAACTATCCACCAACTGTTTTGACAAGTCTTGCAGCTAAAATTATGATTGCTAGAGAGATCTTTTACCTATAATCAAGAAGATGCCTCCAGGGAAGCTTTTAGTACAAAATGTTCAGAGACATTCTGGGAGAAAAGTCTTCGGTCAGGGGTTTTCATCCTTTCATTAATTCTTTCCTAATGGACTATTGTTTTGAAAGATTTTGTCTATCAAATGCATGTTAAAGCTAATTTGTTCCGTATGTGTGACTGCTGATCCAGATTTTTTCCAAAGATCAGTAATTCTAAGAAGGTTCTTAATATTATGAAATACACAAATCACTGTTGCAGTTGTCATGCTAGAAGCAATAAAATAATACTTAAGCACTGCTTTCTGCTACTGATCACCTAATTTTGCCCATCTCTCTGTATATATCTAGGGCATGATAAATGACACAAAGCTTGATGACATTATTTCATTACCAGTAATGTTCCCCAAATTTCTGTGTCATCAGTAACCAAATTAGCTTTTGAATAGCCATTTTATTACTATGAGTTGGTATAATTCTAGTCAAATGCCAAAAGATTCGAAACCTGCAAACTGTTAATTTTCTAATTAGCAAGTTTGGGAAATATACAGTTCAAGAATTTTATACACCCCCCAGGAATACAGGAAACAGAGTTCAGGATCTATGATATTAAGGAATTTTACAGAAAGTTTTCTTTTTACTTCGGTGTACTGAGGTATACAAAATCTTACTTGAATTGTTTAAAAGTAGCCAATATATCTCAGCTAGAATCTTTAATAAAAAAAAAATCAAACTTGTTCTTGAGAGTTCAGAAGCTCACAAAATTTTAGGTCTGGAAGGAAACTTGCAGATCATCTAGTCTAACTCATTCATTTTTCACAGGAAAAAATAACTTCGTTGGACCTTTAATGACTGAATTGCTTAGAAAGTCAGAGACCAGATTTCCCATTTTGAGATCATTCCACTACACCCCAATTCTCTCTATTGACCCATACAGTATTTTATTGTTTATAATAAATAATTATAAACAAATAAATGCATAAATATAAATAATGATATACTATCTATATTACTGATGCCAATGGATTTTAAGCTTGTTTGATCACAACCCATAGTAAGAAATGTTTTAAAATATCATGCAGTACCCACTCACACACAACCAAGCAAATGTTTTATAAAACAAAATTTATCTTTACAATATAATGCAAAATACTTCCACTAAATAGATTTCATGACCCAATTATGGGTCTAAATCAAAGTTTGAAAAAAATTAACCAAACATGTTGCCCTCTAGCTGGGTTAATTTTGGGCAGATTATACATTCTTACATAATTCTGTAGTTGTTTCATTTAGGTTATGTTCTAGTCTGCTAGCTGCCGGAATGCAACACACCAGAGACGGATTGGCTTTTAATAAAAGGGGATTTATTTTGTTGGTTCTTCAGAGGAAAGGCAGCTAACTTTCCACTGAGGTTCTTTCTTACGTGGAAGGCACAGGATGGTCTCTGCTGGTCTTCTCTCCAGGCCCCTGGGTTCCAGCAACTTTCCCCGGGGTGACTTCTTCCTGCATCTCCAAAGGCCTGGGCTGAGCTTCTAGCAGTGCTACGTTGCAATCTCCCATTTAAGCACCAGCCAATTAAGTCAGACGTCACTCATTGCAGCAGACACGCCTCCTAGCTGACTGCAGATGTAATTGGCAACAGATGAGGTTCACGCACCATTGGCTTATGTCCTCAGCAACAAGACTAGGTATGCTCACCTGGCCAAGTTGACAACTGAATCTAACTAACACAGGTTATATTGCCTCCTCTCCTTCCAGAAGAGGCTGTAAATGCAACAGCATGTCTTTATAACAGTTGCTCAGAGAAACAATCTAAGATGAATATTATTCAGGAATTTCTGAAGATTTCTCATAAAAGCAAGTGTGGCAGAGATCATCTTGACCATTAGACGAAATTAATCTTTTCCTTCTGGCAGCTTCTTTGGAAATCTGTGCATATTCTCTTTCCTTTTGTCAAGTACCTCAGTGACTTCATCAAAACATTGGAAAGAATGATGTGAAACTTAGCCCCTGAATTCTCTCACTTGCTAACAATCATTCTATTCATCCATTCTTTCATTCCACAAACACTCGTTAATGTCTACTATGTAGCAAGCAAGATGCTCTTGCCTTGAGGGATATAGTAGTGGGTGGGCTAGCCAGACTTGATCTGCCTTTAATGGAAGGTTACGATCTGAAGAAAAATATATTAAAAAGGTATCTGCATTGTTTTTGGTCATATTAACTCATTCTTTCCCACTATTTCTTATACTGAAATGACAAACTTGTAAAAATTCAGGCTTATTCTTACCAAGAAGAGGGTTGATAAAATTCAGAGCAGGAAATATCAGCACAATTCATTGACAGGAGTAAATTCTGTGAGATGGAAAAGATTGTAGAGGACTCACACACCTTGAAGTATATGGTTCCCTTCTCTTTGACAATGGCAGCCTTCTCCAATTTTTCTTTGGTATCCATCTCCCAGGATTCTTTGGCCTATGTGTAAATTTGTGACAATGGTTAAATGAACAGAAAAGGAAGGGCATCAGATGATGCCTTTAAGAACAAACAGCAGCTACTTCTAAAGGTTAACTCACACCTCAACTGGCTTTTAAAATTGTGCACCATTGCCAATTCACTGCTAGGGACTAGTGCTCTTTATCTTGTTTCAAGAACTCACTTTCCATGATAACAAAACTGAAGTCTGACCCATACTGCCCCAAAAGAGGGAAGCAGGTAAAAACACAGTAAGGAACACAAACTGCTATGGACTGTTAAAGAGTACAACTTTCAAATTACAAGGCGCAGCCACAAAATGAAAGCTAGGGTCCCTTATTTCATGCCTGCAAACCTCTCCACTAAACTGCTAATATAATTTTAGCAAATGTTTTCTCTCAAGCCTCAGTCTTGCAGCTCTAAATGGGGACACTACTATAGTTAAGTCACTGCTGTATATTCATATATTTTCAAAATTTCAGGTCATGTACTTGTCTCTCCTCTCCCAAATAAGCAGATATACTGAAGCCTCCAAATTGTATCAACCTGTAGATATACTTTTAGAGAGTTTCAAATAAAACATAATTGGGAGGGTAAAGCTGATGCAAAAATATCACTTAGGGCCATAAATAAATGATTTCATGATCATATGCAAGTTTATAAAGTATATCTTACTCTCTACAATTATAGATACAAATCCAGAGTCAACTGCACTTTCTGTAAGATCAGATGAATTAAGAAGGATCAAAGGAGTCAAAAGAACAATCTGAGATGCTTTAGGGAACATGACAGTGGCCATGGTCAGTACTCTTCATTATATATGAATTATGACATTTAAGTGGATAAGTGCAAAATTCTCTTTATTCAAAAGACAATTATTGATACATTTCTGGTGTCACTGCCTTTTGTTTTCTTTTTAAAGGAATAATGAGAGGGTTAATATTAGTTTTTCTGGCCACCCCAGGTTGCTTCCTAATAATTTAGCTCAATTATTTAAAAACCTAGTCGCAAGGGTCCTTTGCATTTTTAAATTGGCCTCAATTTTTCAGGGGCATAAATATATTCTTTATACTATAAGACAGAGAATTAAATCTCATTGTCCCCAGAAACATTACATACCTTCCCATGGTTTCAAATATACTCAGCAATGTCATACAGAATATACCCTTGGAGCGATGACAGTGGGCAGGCCCACGGGTGTACCAAAGTGAGAAGGTCTCAAAGAAGCTCTGTCCTCTGGACCATGGCTAGGAAGGGGTGGGGGGTGGGGTTACTGTATATAAGTGGAAATAGGGGAGCCTAAATAACCATATGCTAAAGATTATTTTTTCTCTCTTTACAATAAAAAAACTACATGTCATGAAGACAGCATTGAAAAATCAATGCTGAGCTAGCAGGCCTTCAGAAGAGGTTACCTGACAGCAAGCAGCAGTCAGGACAAGGACATGTGTTTGTTTTGGAAAACATAAAGTGTGAGGGGTAAATCAGAATTATCACTGTGGGGAAGGAATCCCAGAGCAGTCAGTCCTCCCATCATTTTCTTAGCTTAAAGTACAGGTCCACAGTACAAGGATTCCCTTTCTGAATCTAATTAAATCTAAATGACTTTACTTTCAGTCAAAAAGCTTAATATACAAAATATGGAGATAAGCACCATGAGGGAATGGAAAAGGAATACAAAGAATAGTCCTTGAGGAGTCGAGGAGGGTGAGTCTTGGGAGACACGGGATATGGCTGAAGATGACAGCACACCTAGCTCAGGCACAGGATTTGTGCTCACTCACTCACACCTAGGCTGGGTGCCTCCAGAGGCAGGCCTCCTTGGCTGCTCAAGAAGGGGGGACGTTTCTGGAATTCAAGGTAACCGACAAACTTTTTTCTCCATTTGGACAGGAATGAAAAGAAAAGGCATAAGACCGGCATGTTTGTCTCTTGCGTCCCTTGACATAAAGCCTGGTGGCTCATGAGGCCTTGCACACTGGATAACTTAGAGCTACCAAGAAAGTCTCTTCATGACTCCTGTGAAAGGCACAAGCTGTTCAGCACTGAAAACTGCACCTCACTTTCTCCAAGGAGCCTCTTAGCAGAATGTGAACCCTTTTTGTCCTCAACCCAGAGCAAAAATGTACAAAAAGAACAAGTCTAGGAACAAATAAAGGAACAAGTCCTGGATTCTACCCAAAAATAGTTTAAAAAGAAAAAAAGAGGCTGACACACAGGAACAAAATAAGAACACTGAGCTTCTTAGCTGTGTATCAGCTGTGCTATATCAGTTGTCCCATACTCTAGTAGCAGTGTCATAGACAGGAGGCAAACTCAATAATGAAAAGCACACCATACAAACAAACAAACAAACAAACCCCATCCGTCTACCCACCTAGTAATATAAGGTACTGATTTATAGGAAGCAAATGGAGAAGAAATCTATGATTTTAGATAAGTTGGTATTTTCTCACCTTTTCGAAGCTCTTAAGTGTAACTTCATACGTAAGCTCAGCATTAGGTTCAATGCCAAATTTAGGCTTCCCTGCTTCTCCAAAACCATATCTGAAATGAAGAGTAAAAAATAAAACTTTACAAGAACTAGTATATTTCGAGGTACTGCCTTCAGTATCCTGAGACATCACATTACCATAGACCTATCATTTGCAAGCTACTCACATCAGAGACCCTGAAGACAAAGCAGATGTTGATCAGAAGATACAGTGTGAAGTACCACTGCTGTGATTTTTTTAGAAATCAGGCTCAACTTAGTTGTCTTTTCATATTACATGTAATATAACACCTGTGCTCCCTAAGACAGCTTGCTTAATGTGAATTTTAAATGTCACCGTCTTTTTTCTGCTTGATTTTGAATGTATTTATTTTTATAAAGCAGCTATTATTTGGATATTAGGACTTTTCCCCTGAGCTGTATCAGTGAAGGACAGAGAAGGACACAGCCACTGAGTACTGACACCTTCCAGTGGTACCATTGCCAGTCAGATAAATGAGGGAGAGGGATGCTTATACATGAGGAAATTTAAAAATTAATTCAATGATATTACAAATATATAATAAAAAATAACAAGCTATAACAGGTTATTAAAAGACATACTCATATAGCTCTACAGCTATCACACTGCAAAACTCCATACCTTTTAGCCAAAATTTACTTACTAAAATAGCTTAAGATATAAAAACTTGTTTTTTAGGATCATTTAAGATGTTTGACAAATTCTAGCAGACCTTTGTTAATCTCGTTCAGTGATGTTTTCCCAGTGTCTAGAACAATGCCCAGAGTATACTAAGATGTTCAGCTCCTGTCTTTCAAACCAGACTACTCTTTAATACATGAAATGGTATTAAAAAAAACTTAGGACATACTTGTCTTTTCTTTTTCTCATATTTTCAGGGAATGGACTGAAAGATGCCAAAACCAGGTAGATGCTAGTACCTCCACTTTACTCTGGGGCGAAAAGACGATAGAACACATATTTTTTGCTTGCAGCACTTTTCTTTAACCCTTGCCTGAACCCTCCAGGAAGAAAATGCTTACTTACCCACCTCTACTGTTCCAAGAAAATGGAAGCTGAATCTAAAGAAAGGCAGAGAGACTCAAGGAAAGCTGCTAGGAATAGGGTGGGGTGGTTTTAACAGCAGGACAAATGGTATCCTCAGTAAGGAAATAAAAGAAAGAGGACATAATTAACCAGTGGCAACTTCAGGAAGTGGTCACTAGTTTTCTACTTGTAACTCTTAGGTCCATAGATCTACTATCTTGTTTCTGCCCATCTGTCAAAAATTTAACTATTGGGAACTAAGGTAGGTAGGTGAGTCCTTATTAAGCAGGTGCTTACTAAGCGCATGTTATATTCAGAGTCCTGTGCTAAGCAAACACATGATCTGGCACTTCCTTAGACCAGTGATTCTCAACTTGAGTGATTCTGCAATCCCTCCTTCCAGTAAACATTTGGCAATGTTTAAAGACACAACTATGAGGAGGGAGCTACTAGAGTGTACTAAGTAGAGGCCAGATATAATGCTAATCATTCTACAATGCACAGGACAGCCCTCCATCTCAAAAGAATTATCCAGCCCATTATGTCAAGAGAACCAATACTGGCCCTCCTCTCCCCTCTTTGTCCGCCGGCCCGGAGGCGGCGCCCACACCCCGCAGCAGCCGGCCCGCCCGCCCTCCTTTCCCCTCTTCCCCCTCCTGCTCTGGCGGCTCTCCAACCACCACCGTGCCCTCTTCTGCCTTCACTGGCTCCTCCGCCACTGGCCTCGACAGCCTTGCCACCCTCACCTTTCCTCCTCCAGAACAGTTACTGGGGGAGTGGAGACAATACAGAGCAGCTCCCGGAGCCACGATGGAGATCAAAGGAATGGCGTACCCCATCCTGGAACGGCTGACTGTCTGGGAGAACCAGCTCCGGTGAGATCACCGAGGGGCGCGGGCTTTCCCGGGCAGGACGGCAAGCGGCCGGAGTCCCTTCCTTCCTCCTACCCAGGCCAGCTGGCAGAATTGGGCAGGCGGTCCCCTTGGGCCGCTGCGACTGGCGCCCCCACCACGCGAGGCCCCCCGGACCAACTGAGAGAGTTGGGTCGGAAATCCCCAGACTGCGGAGAACGGTGACCGGGGGGTCCCTTCCAAACACGTGACTCCCAGGTCCGGCTGGGAACAGTGCACTCTCCCGGGCGGCGACGGCTGGCGCCCTCCCGCCACACTTGGCGCCCCGGGCCGACTAGGAAATTCGGTCGGGCACTCTCCCGTGCTGTGGCGGCCGGCGACCCTCCCTGTGTTCGGACCCCCGGGCCGGCTGGCACTCTTCCAAGACGCTTCGGCTGCCGAACCTCTCCTACGGCGAGAGTTTTCCAGAGTTAAAGGACCCACAGTAACTGTCACTGGTGGAACCCGTAGACAAATGTGTGCCACAAGCGCCACCTACTTGGCAGGATAAGAAAAACAGAACCCAGAGATTTCACAGAAAAATCTTTCAACCTGTGGGGTCCAACACCCAGGGAAATCTGACTAAATGCCCAGACGCCAGCAGAAGATAACGGATCACGCTCAGAAAATTGAAAATATGGCCCAGTCAAAGGAACAAACCAATAGTTCAAATGAGATACAGGAGCTGAAACAACTAATGCTGAATATATGAACAGAAATGGAAAACCTCTTAAAAAATGAAATCGATAAATTGAGGGAGGACATGAAGAAGACATGGGCTGATCAAAAAGAAGAGATAGAAAAACTGAAAAAAACGAATCACAGAGCTTATGGAAGTGAAGGATAAAGTAGAAAAGATGGAAAAAACAATGGATACCTACAATGATAGATTTAAAGAGACAGAAGATAGAATTAGTGATTTGGAGGATGGAACATCTGAATTCCAAAAAGAAACAGAAACTATCCGGAAAAGAATGGAAAAATTTGAACAGGGTATCAGGGAACTCGAGGACAATGTGAACTGCACAAATATACGTGTTGTGGGTGTCCCAGAAGGAGAAGAGAAGGGAAAAGGAGGAGAAAAACTAATGGAAGAAATTATCACTGAAAATTTCCCAACTCTTATGAAAGACATAAAATTACAGATCCAAGAAGTGCAGCGCACCCCAAAGAGATTAGACCCAAATAGGCGTTCCCCAAGACACTTACTAGTTAGAATGTCAGAGGTCAAAGAGAAAGAGAGGATCTTGAAAGTGGCGAGAGAGAAGCAATCCATCACATACAAGGGAAACCCAATAAGACTATGTGTAGATTTCTCAGCAGAAACCATGGAAGCTAGAAGACAGTGGGATGATATATTTAAGTTACTAAAAGAGAAAAACTGCCAACCAAGAGTCCTATATCCAGCAAAATTGACCTTCAAAAATGAGGGAGAAATTAAAACATTCTCAGACAAAAAGTCACTGAGAGAATTTGTGACCAAGAGACCAGCTCTGCAAGAAATACTAAAGGGAGCACTAGAGTCAGATACAAAAAGACAGAAGAGAGAGACATGGAGAAGAGTGTAGAAAGAAGGAAAGTCAGATATGATATATAGAATACAAAAGGCAAAATGGTAGAGGAAAATATTATCCAAACAGTAATAACTCTAAATGTTAATGGACTGAATTCCCCAATCAAAAGACATAGACTGGCAGAATGGATTAAAAGACAGGATCCTTCTATATGCTGTCTACAGGAAACACATCTTAGACCCAAAGATAAATATAGGTTGAAAGTGAAAGGTTGGGAAAAGAAATTTCATGCAAATAACAACCAGAAAAGAGCAGGAGTGGCTATACTAATATCCAACAAATTAGACTTCAAATGTAAAACAGTTAAAAGAGACAAAGAAGGACACTATCTACTAATAAAAGGAACAATTAAACAAGAAGACATAACAATCATAAATATTTACGCACCGAACCAGAATGCCCCAAAATACGTGAGGAATACACTGCAAACACTGAAAAGGGAAATAGACACATATACCATAATGGTCGGAGACTTCAATTCACCACTCTCATCAATGGACAGAACATCTAGACAGAGGATCAATAAAGAAATAGAGAATCTGATTATTACTATAAATGAGCTAGACTTAACAGATATTTATAGGACATTACATCCCACAACAGCAGGATACACCTTTTTTTCAAGTGCTCATGGATCATTCTCAAAGATAGACCATATGCTGGGTCACAAAGCAAGTCTTAACAAATTTAAAAAGATTGAAATCATACACAACACTTTCTCGGATCAGAAAGGAATGAAGTTGGAAATCAATAATAGGCGGAGTGCCAGAAAATTCACAAATACATGGAGGCTCAACAACACACTCTTAAACAATGTGGGTCAAAGAAGAAACTGCAAGAGAAATTAGGAAATACCTCAAGGCGAGGGAAAATGAAAACAAAACATATCAAAACTTATGGGATGCAGCAAAGACAGTGCTAAGAGGGAAATTTATTGCCCTAAATGCCTATATCAGAAAAGAAGAAAAGGCAAAAATGCAGGAATTAACTGTCCACTTGGAAGAACTGGAGAAAGAACAGCAAACTAATCCCAAAGCAAGCAAAAGGAAAGAAATAACAAAGATTAGAGCAGAAATAAATGAAATTGAAAACATGAAAACAATAGAGAAAATCAATAAGACCAGAAGTTGGTTCTATGAGAAAATCAATAAGATTGATGGGCCCCTCAATGTCCCTGGCCATTAGAGAAATGCAAATCAAAACCACAATGAGATATCATCTCACACCCACCAGAATGGCCATTATCAACAAAACAGAAAATGACAAGTGCTGGAGAGGATGCGGAGAAAGAGGCACACTTATCCACTGTTGGTGGGAATGTCAAAGGGTGCAACCACTGTGGAAGGCAGTTTGGCGGTTCCTCAAAAAGCTGAATATAGAATTGCCATACGACCCAGCAATACCATTGCTAGGTATCTACTCAAAGGACTTAAGGGCAAAGACACAAACGGACATTTGCACACCAATGTTTATAGCAGCATTATTTACAATTGCAAAGAGATGGAAACAGCCAAAATCTCCATCAACAGAAGAGTGGCTAAACAAACTGTGGTATATACATACGATGGAATATTATGCAGCTTTAAGACAAGATAAACTTATGAACCATGTAATAACATGGATGGACCTAGAGAATATTATGCTGAGTGAATCCAGCCAAAAACTAAAGGACAAATACTGTATGGTCCCACTGATGTGAACGGACATTCGAGAATAAACTTGAAATATGTCATTGGTAACAGAGTTCAGCAGGAGTTAGAAACAGGGTAAGACAATGGGTAATTGAAGCTGAAGGGATACAGACTGTGCAACAGGACTAGATACAAAAACTCAAAAATGGACAGCACAATAATACCTAATTGTAAAGTAATCATGTTAAAACACTGAATGAAGCTGCATCTGAGCTATAGGTTTTTGTTTTGTTTTGTTTTGTTTTGTTTTGATTTTACTATTATTACTTTTATTTTTTTCTCTATATTAACATTCTATATCTTTTTCGGTTATGTTGCTAGTTCTTCTAAACCAATGCAAATGTACTAAGAAATGATGATCATGCAGCTATGTGATGATGTTAAGAATTAATGATTGCATGTGTAGAATGGTATGATCTCTAAATGTTGGGTTAATTTCTTTTTTTCCGTTAATTAAAAAAAAAAAAAAAAAGAGAAGGGATAATTGGAGATGAAGGGATACAGACTGTACAACGGGACTGGATATAAAAACTCAGAAATGGACAGCACAATACTACCCAATTGTAATGCAATTATGTTAAAACACTGAATGAAGCTGCATGTGAGGTATAGGTTTTTTGTTTTTGTTTTTTTTGTTTTTTTTTTCTTTCTATTATTGTTTTAATTCTTATTCTGTTGTCTTTTTATTTCTTTTTCTAAATCGATGCAAATGTACTAAGAAATGATGAATATGCAACTATGTGATGTTATTAAGAATTACTGATTGTACATGTAGATTGAAATGATTTCTAATTGTTTTGTTAATTCTTTTTTTAATTAATAAAAAAATAAAATAAAAAAAATAAATAAATAAATACATAAAAAAAAAAAAAAAAAAAGATTGATGGGCCCTTAGCAAGATTGACAAAAAGAAGAGGAGAGAGGATGCAAATAAGTAAGATCAGAAATGGAAGAGGAGACATAACTACTGACCTCACAGAAATAAAGGAGGTAATAACAGGATACTATGAACAACTTTACGCTAATAAATACAACAATTTAGATGAAATGGATGGGTTCCTGGAAAGATATGAACAACCAACTTTGACTCAAGAAGAAATAGATGACCTCAACAAACCAATCACAAGTAAAGAGACTGAATTGGTCATTCAAAAGCTCCCTAAAATGAAAAGTCCAGGGCCAGACGGCTTCACATGTGAATTCTATCAAACATTCCAGAAAGAATTAGTACCAACTCTCCTCAAACTCTTCAAAATAATCAAAGCGGAGGGAAAACTACCCAATTCATTCTATGAAGCCAACATCACCCTCATACCAAAACCAGGCAAAGATATTACAAAAAAAGAAAACTACAGACCAATCTCTCTAATGAATATAGATGCAAAAATCCTCAATAAAATTCTAGCAAATCGTATCCAACAACACATTAAAAGAATTATACATCATGACCAAGTAGGATTCATCCCAGGTATGCAAGGATGGTTCAACATAAGAAAATCAATTAATGTAATACAGCATATCAACAAAACAAAGCAGAAAAATCACATGACCATCTCAATTGATGCAGAGAAGGCATTTGACAAGATTCAACATCCTTTCCTGTTGAAAACACTTCAAAAGATAGGAAAACAAGGGATCTTCCTTAAAATGACAGAGGGAATATATGAAAAACCCACAGCTAATATCATCCTCAATGGGGAAAAATTGAAAACTTTCCCCCTAAGATCAGGGGGATCTTTCTTTTCTCTATATTAACATTTTATATCTTTTTCTGTTGTGTTGCTAGTTCCTCTAAACCGATGCAAATGTACTAAGAAACGATGATCATGTATCTATGTGATGATGTTAAGAATTACTGAGTGCATATGTAGAATGGTATGATTTCTAAATGTTGTGTTAATTTCTTTTTTTTTTTCTTTCCGTTAATTAAAAAAAAAAAAAAAAAAAAAGAGAACCAATACTGCTTCTACCAGCTCTCCTGGTTCAAAGTGAGGAGATCCTGTCAAGGTCCAGATGTATGTGGAGTGCATCATCCTAGGGCAGACAGAAGCTCACATAAGTTCTGAGAGCACTAAACCCAATTTCCATGTCATATGGAGAATTATCTGACTTATGCTAGATCATAAGGATTCAGGGCACAAAAATTCATCTGACTGAAAAATAAAATACCACACACAGAATTCTGGGATTTACCATCAAGACATGCAGGGTTAACGCAAAAGAAGAAATCAGTATTTATGTCCTTGAATTAACAGCTACCTCCAGATAGCTGAGGTACAAATAATGACATTAATGACTGTTAAGCCTTTACGTGCAGATAAGAAACACTTGTACCGTAAGTTCTTACCAATTAATTCATTTTTAGAGAGGTAGAAACTGAGGCTGAAAGAGAAGTGCTTCCTAAGAGTCACATAAAGAGGCAGTGGCAGAGCTAGGATTTAAATTCAGATGCTGTATGTCCCCAGAAAATTGTTTTGTTTTGACCCATACGGCCTCATAACTGGACACTGGGGTTCTTGGTAGCCTGTGCTTTTTTTTGGTTTGCTTGTTTTCTTTTTTTCAAGTAGGTGCAGAACAGAAATAAGGAAAAGGAAGATGAAGAAAGTTCAAACTAGCCATACCTAAAGTGAAAAAGATTAATCAGTCACAGTAATTAAAACAACCCTAGAAAGGGATGGTATTGTACTGATGAGAAGAGAAAATGGGTTCTTTGTAATTCTGGCTGCTTCTGGAAATGTTTTTTAAATTTTGTATTATGAAAACATTTTGCCAAGGCATCTATAACAGTCAAAGGGAGGTGTGCCTTGCAAATCTTTTAGAGAAGGAAACAAAGATAACTCTAATAATTTAACAAAGCATGTATTTGCAACAGCTATAATTACAAACAGGCTCAAAAGCAATGCTCTATGGTAAAGGGGAGTCTGAATAAGATAAGCAAATCCATTGGATGCACTTAAAACACACTCTATGTGTAGAGATTATTGGCATATATGTATAATATTACACAGTACTTTTAGACAGTCTCATATTGTAGAATATGCACTTTACATAAAACCTTAAACAGAAAAATAGCAAATATGCCTTTCTATGCTAAATTATTTCCAAAAAACATATGAAAAAACTATTATACCTAGAAATTTATGAAAACTTGTTGACTACTTTCATGACTGAGAATATCCCAAGAAAGATCTGAAAAAATTTACTATATATTAAAACAGGATTTCCTTTTTCTTGTGGTCTAAGAGCAAATGAAAGACAAAGGTAATGTCATTACAAAAGTAATAATATATTGAGGGCTTGAATGTTCCAGGCCCTTTGATAAATGTGCATATGCATGATCTCATTTAGTCCTCAACAACATTATGAAGTTAATACTGTCACCCCCATTTTCCAAAAGGGGAAACTGAGGCTAGGAGGGTTGTCTTGTCTAAATTACACAGCTGGTAAGTTGCACAGTAGGTTTCGACCCTTTAACCACTAATGATACAACAAACAATTTAAACTTGCAAGGGACTATTTACATAAATAAATGTAAGGGCAAAAATAGAGGCAACAGGAGAATTTGTTTCCCTTTACCACTAAGCTTGAGACATATGCCCCCATCATTGCCTTGTCAATGAGGTTTAATATAATGACCTGACTCAATATATATTATAAACTCACACTGTATACAAGAATTTATCCTCCAGGTGATTAATCTGAAAACACATTACACACACAGATACCAACCACTATCTTTATGTGAGCTTAGAACTACTATAATTTTGGAATGCGAGATTGAAATTATAGAGATTTTTTCAAGATAGTATTCTCTATGTGCTACTTTGGGTTTTAAAAAGTTCCTTATAGAAAGAAATATCGGTTCACCTAAGAGTGAGCTTCAAATATGTACGAAGTGGAGATATATAAAAGTGGAAAAAGAAATGGAGCAGAGAAAAAGAAAGTGGTATAATAAAAGGTGCCTCAGTAGAGCCTTTAAAAAGTTCAAGGTAGAACAATCTGGAGGGATATTTAAGCAGGAATGGCTAAAACATCACCTGAAAAATATGACTTTCGCTTGAGTGTTAGGGCAAAGGTAAAAATTCCATTTAGCTACTATGGAGTCTACACAAAGGCAAAAAAATTGTACAAAAGGCACAGTATTACCTATTGACAAGTATAGTCTTCAAGGTTCTTGGTAATTTAAAATCCTGACTGAAATTCATCATGGAGCCAGAGGGAGTCTATACTAGATAAGTAGAAGAACTTTTATGCAAACAGAATCAAAACACCCAGCTTTCTATCAAGGGTCCATTTCTCAAGATAGAAGGGTTGTTTGGCTTCATGGTATAATTTTAGATCTAAAAATAATACCAAACATGTTTTCATAAAGAGAATGTTAATGTCTGAGAATTGTAAGCTTGGAAGTGCTAATGGATGTCCTTATGATGGGAAAAATTTAGGCAAAAATGAGTCATCTCTGTTGCCTTCAGATCCAGGAAGAACACAACTCTTTTCAGGGACTGCATATAAGAACAGATGGCACAAATTCAAATGGTAGTAAATCATCTAATCCCACATGTTTTCTGCTTACTGCCTAATTTTCGGCAAAGAGAAGAGAGGATAAGAGAACCATATAAGAAGGGCCAACAGCTACTTGTCATGGCAACATGGAAGGCAAAACAAATATACAAAAGAGCAAAACTTACCTGTCAATCATATTCTTACCACACAGCAATCAAGTAAACATATTCACAATTTGCAACCTTTGTGATATTGTATGGCTCATTAATTCACTTGATGACTAACTATAGCCTGGTTTAAATAATTGTTTCCACTGTTGGCATTAACTTCACTGAAACCACCAAGTGCTGAAAAAAGGAGCAGTTTCTTTTGTTCAGATGACTTCACTGAGTATGGTATGGTATACTGCTTACCGTGGTCTAAGATGTAAAATACATTGTTCTTCCCGTTGCATTCTCTCCAGGGCTCTGTCAATTCCAAGTGGAATATCGTGGTCTTCTCCTTCTCCAACAATGAATACCACATCTCTGCAATCAAACATCCTTCCACCACAGTAGGCTTCGAGGTGGACTGAGGGAGAGGAGACAGGAGAGTCAACAAAATGTCATGACTGAGCACACTCACCCTTTTCTCTCCCTATGTAGTACAGAAGATCCTCTTAGGTGACTTGCTCCTTGGAACTGCTGTCCCAGTTGTTTTCCTGTCACTTCTCTTGCTCCATGGAACAGGGATGAACTCAGCCTATCCCGTTCCGCTTTAAGCAGATCCTCAAGCAGAGTTGTGTCCCCTGCATGAGGGCTGGGCTTGATTTGGTAGGGAATTACTGACAAACCAAGTGCAAAAGGAGACCATCAATGCAAACCCAAGCAAACACAAAAAATCCATTTTCAAAATAACTCTATCAAAATCATCGAATGCTTCAAAACCAACAGAGAATCACAAAGTATATGAAGATGTAGGCAGATATAGCCATGCCAAATGATCATATTAAAACCCTGGAGGAGACACTGAATTTGGAACACCTGATCAAAGATGTTCATACAAATCTCCTAAATAAATTCAATGGGTTGGCTAATGACATAAAGGAAATCAAGAAGACACTAGGAGAACATAAAGAAGAATTTCAAAGCATACAGAGAAAAATAGCAGATGTAACAGAGATGAAAGATACTGTAGACAACATTAAAAATATACTAGAGAAACAAAAAGAACCAAAAAAAGACCAAAAAAGATACACAAAAATATACTAGAGAAACACAAGAGCAGATTTGAAGAGGAAGAAAAAATAAGTGAACTGGAAGACAGACCAATTGAATTCAAACACACAAAAGAACATATGGCAAATAAAAAGATGGAAAAATTGGAATTGGACTCAGGGAAATGATGGACAACATGAAGCACAGAAAGAGTCCCAGAAGAAAAAGAGAAGATAAAGGACTAAGACGATTAGTTTAGGAAATAATGGGGGAAAACTTCCCAACCAACCCTTATAAAAGACATAAGTATGGAAATCAAAGAAGCCCAACAACCCCAAATAGAATAAATCCAAATAGACCTACTCACAAGACACATACTAATCAGTCTGTCAACTGCTGAAGAGAAGCAGAAAGTCCTGAAAGTGGCAAGAGAAAAGTAACTCATCACATATAAGGAAACCAAATTAAGACCAACTTCGGACTACTCAACAGGCACCATGAAGGCGAGAAGGCAGTGGCATGATATATTTAAGATCCTGGAAGAGAAAAAATTCCAACCAAAAATTCCTTATACTGCTAAGTCATCCTTCAAAAGTGAGGGAGAGTGCCTGCCCATGCAAACAGCAGTGAGGGAGAGATTAAAATTTTCAGAAAAACAAAGGCTTAGAGAATTTGTCAAAAAGAGACCTGCCCTACAAGAAAAAATAACAGGAGTTCTGTTGGCTGAAAAAAAAAGGAGAGGGAAATCTGGTAGAAGACACAGAATTGAAGAGTATCAGTAAGGGTAATTTAAAGGATAAAAAGAGAAAGAAAGATAAGAATATACAGATCGGACAAATAAAACCCAAAGGATAAGATGGTAAATTCAAGAAATGCTTTTACAGTAATAACTTTGAATATAAATGGACTAAACCCACCAATTAAAATATACAGACTGGAGGGTGTGAAGGTAGTTCAGCAGTAGAATTCTCGCCTGCCATGCCGGAGACCCAGGTTCAATTCCCAGCCCTTGAACTTCCCAAACAAAGAAATCAACAAAAACAAAGAATTCACAAATGGTGCTGCAATAACAGGATACTCATATGGAAAAAGAATGAAATGTGACCATGCCATAAAGCATATTAAAAAAAAAAAAAGATACAGATTGGCAGGATGTATTAAGAAATAGAATCCAGCTATATGCTGCTTACAAGAAACTCATCTTAGACCTAAGGATACAAATAGACAAAGTGAAAGGATGGAAAAAGATGTTCCATGCATGCTGTAACTAAAAGAAAGCAGGATACTAATATCAGACGAAATAGACTTTAAATATAAAGACATCAAAAGAGACAAGGAAGGATACTACATATTAATAAAAGGGACAATTCACCAAGAAGAAATAACAATCATAAATGTTTATGCTCCTAATCAAGTAGCTCCAAAGTAAATGAGGCAAACATTGGCAAAACTGAATGATAGATGTTTCAGCAGTAACAGTGGTAGAGTTCAATACAACATTCTCCTCTACAGATAGAACAATCAGACAGAGAATGAACAAGGAAATAGGGAACTTAAACAACTAAATAAATGAATTAGACCTAGCAGACATATGCCTCCATACACCAGGATATGCATTCTTCTCTAGTACTCATGGAATGTTCTCCAGGATAGACCATATGCTGGGGCACAAAACAGGTCTTTAAAAATTTTAAAAGATTGAATTGTTCAAAACACTTTCTCTGACCATACCAGAGTGAAGCTGGAAATCAATAACTACCAAAGAACCAGAACTTTCACAAATATATGGAGATTACATAAAACACTCTTAAACAGTGGGTCAAAGAAGAAATTGGCAAATATCTGGAGACGAATGAAAATGAGAATACAATATATCAGAATTCATGAGATGTGGCAAAGGCAGTGCTGAGAGGGAAATTTATTGCACTAAATGCCTATATTAAAAAACAAGAACTAGATTTACAGATTCAATGTAATACCAATCAAAATCCCAACAACTTATTTTTCAGAAATAGAAAAACCAATAAGCAAATTTATCTGGAAGGGCAGGGTGCCCCGAATTGCTAAAAACATCTTGAGGAAAAAAAATGAAGCTGGGGGTCTCGCGCTGCCTGACTTTAAGGCATATTATGAAGCCACAGTGGTCAAAACAGCATGGTATTGGCATAAAGATAGATATATTGACCAATGGAATCGAATAGAGTGCTCAGATATAGACCCTCTCATCTATGGACATTTGATCTTTGATAAGGCAGTTAAGCCAACTCATCTGGGACAGAACAGTCTCTTCAATAAATGGTGCCTAGAGAACTGGATATCCATATGCAAAAGAATGAAAGAAGACCCATATCTCACACCCTATACAAAACTTAACTCAAAATGGATCAAAGATCTAAACATTAGGTCTAAGACCATAAAACAGGTAGAGGAAAATGTAGGGAGATATCTTATGAAACTTACAATTGGAGGCGGTTTTATGGACCTTAAACCTAAAGCAAGAGCACTGAAGAAGGAAATAAATAAATGGGAGCTCCTCAAAATTAAACACTTTTGTGCATCAAAGAACTTCATCAAGAAAGTAGAAAGGCAGCCTACACAATGGGAGACAATATTTGGAAATGACATATCAGATAAAGGTCTAGTATCCAGAATTTATAAAGAGATTGTTCAACTCAACAACAAAAAGACAGCCAACCCAATTACAAAATGGGAAAAAGACTTGAACAGACACCTACCAGAAGAGGAAATACGGATGGCCAAAAGGCACATGAAGAGATGCTCAATGTCCCTGGCCATTAGAGAAATGCAAATCAAAACCACAATGAGATATCATCTCATACCCACCAGAATGGCCATTATCAACAAAACAGAAAATGACAAGTGCTGGAGAGGATGCGGAGAAAGAGGCACACTTATCCACTGTTGGTGGGAATGTCAAATGGTGCAACCACTGTGGAAGGCAGTTTGGCGGTTCCTCAAAAAGCTGAATATAGAATTGCCATACGACCCAGCAATACCACTGCTGGGTATCTACTCAAAGGACTTAAGGGCAAAGACACAAATGGACATTTGCACACCAATGTTTATAGCAGCGTTATTTACAATTGCAAAGAGATGGAAACAGCCAAAATGTCCATCAACAGACGAGTGGCTAAACAAACTGTGGTATATACATACGATGGAATATTATGCAGCTTTAAGACAGGATAAACTTATGAAGCATGTAATAACATGGATGGACCTAGAGAACATTATGCTGAGTGAGTCCAGCCAAAAATTAGAGGACAAATACTGTATGGTCCCACTGATGTGAACGGACATTCGAGAATAAACTTGAAATATGTCATTGGTAACAGAGTCCAGCAGGAGTTAGAAACAGGGTAAGATAATGGGTAATTGGAGCTGAAGGGATACAGACTGTGCAACAGGACTAGATACAAAAACTCAAAAATGGACAGCACAATAATACCTAATTGTAAAGTAATCATGTTAAAACACTGAATGAAGCTGCATCTGAGCTATAGGGTTTTTTTTTTTTTACTATTATTATTACTTTTATTTTTTTCTCTATATTAACATTCTATATCTTTTTCTGTTGTGTTGCTAGTTCTTCTAAACTGATGCAAATGTACTAAGAAACGATGATCATGCATCTATGTGATGATGTTAAGAATTACTGATTGCATATGTAGAATGGTATGATTTCTAAATGTTGGGTTAATTTCTTTTTTTCCGTTAATTAATAATAAAAAAAAAAAGAACAAGAACTAACAAAAACTGAGGATCTAACTGCTCACCTAGAAGAACAAGAAAAAGAACAGCAAACTAGCCCCAAAGCAAATAGAAGAAAAATAACAAAGATTAAAGCAGAAATAAATGAACTGGAGAACAAGAAAAAAATAGAATCAACAAAACCAAAAGTTGGTTCTTTGAGAAAATCAATAAAATCAATGGAACCCTAGCTAGGCTGACAAAAAGAGAGAGGATGCAAATAAAATCAGAAATGAGAAGGGGGTCACTACCATGGACCTTGAAGAAGTAAAATCACAAGAGGATACTATCAACAACTATATGCCAACAAGGACAATTTAGATGAAATGGACAAATTCACACCCTACACTAACTAGTGAAGAAATAGAAGATCTCAACAAACCAATCATGAATAAAGAGTCATCAAAAATCAGTCATCAAAAATCTTACTACAAAAAAAAGCCCAGGGCCAGATGGCTTCACAGAGGAATTTTATGAAACATTCCAAAAAAGAATTAACACCAATCCTGCTTAAACTCGTCCAAAAATTTCAGGAAAAGGAACATTACCTAACTCATTTTATGAAACTAATTTTATGAAGCTACATCCCTCTAATACCAAAACCAGATAAATATGCTACAAGAAAGGAAAACTACAGGCCAATCTCCCTAACGAAGACAGAAGCAAAATTCTCAGCAAAATACTAGCAAATTGAACCCAATGACACATTAAAAGAATTATACACCACAACCAAGGCAGGGTTTAAACCAAGAATGCAAGGCTGGTTCAACACAAGAAAATCAATCAATATAATACAGCACATTAACAAGTTGAAAGGGAAAAACCACATGATCATTTTGAGTGATGCTGGAAAAGCATTCTACAAAATTCAGCATCCTTACCAGATAAAAACACTACAAAAGGTAGGAATCAAAGAAAACTTCCTCAATCTGATAAAGCACACATATGAAAAACCCATAGCCAGCATTGTACTCAGTGGTGAGACTGAAAGTGTTCCCACTAAGACTGGGAATGAGACAAGGATGCCCTCTGTCACCACTATTATTCAACTTAGAAGTTCTAGCTGGAGTAATCAGGCAGGACAAAGAAATAAAAGGCATCCAAATCAGAAAGAAAGAAGTAAAGCTTTCATTATTTGCAGATGACACAATACTATACTTGGAAAAGAGAAGTCTGTGACAAAGCTTCTGGAGCTAATAAACAAATTCAGCTAAGTGGCAGGATAAAAGATTAATGTGAAAAACCAGTAATGTTTCTAGACACAAGCAATGAACTTTTTAACAATTAAGTTAAAAATTCCGTTCAAAATAGTGATTAAAAGTATCTAGGAATAAACTTAACCCGGAATATAAAGGACCTATACACAGAAAATTACAAAATATTGCTAGAAGAAATTAAAGAATAGAAGAAATCAAAGAAGATCTAATGGGTGAAGAGGCATTCCCTGTTCATGGATAGAAAGGTTAAGATGTCAATTCTACTTAAACTAACCTACAGATTCAAAGCAGTACCACTCAAAATTCCAACAACCTACTTTGAAGACTTAGAAAAGCTAGTTATCAAATTCATTTGGAAAGGAAAGAAAAAATATCCTAAAAAGGAAGAATGAGGAGAAAAAATATGAACTATAAAACTTTACCACCGAGGTAACATCTGACATTAGGGACACCCAAATCAATAAGCCAAACCCTTGATCTTAAGGCTTGTTCTTGTGAAGCTTATATCTGTAATGGAGAAGCTTAGCCTACCTATGGGTATGCCTAACAGCTACTTCTGGAGGACCTCTTTTGCTGCTCAGATATGGCCTGACTCTCTCTAAGCCCAATTCTGCAAGTAAAACCAGTGCCCACCTCCCTACATGGGACATGACATCCAGGGGTGAAAGTCTCCCTGGTGGCATGGGAGAGGACTCCCAGGGATGAGTCTGGCCCTGGCACCATGGGATAAACAATGTCATCCTGACCCCTAAAAAGGGGGAAAAGAAGTGTAACAAATAAGGTATCAGTGGCTGGAGTTCAAATAGAGTTGAGAGGTTATTCTGGAGGTCACTCTTAAGCAAGCTTCAGTTAGACATTGCTACCTATCATAACTTGCCAAACCCCAACCAAAAACATTCCTGCCTATCTTAAAAAACACCTAGGGTGTTATATAAGATTCTACAATGGTTCCAAGCATTAGGATTAACTTTCCAGAAACCTACAACCTCCTGATGGGTCCGTGGACCAGGTTAAGTCCTGAAGTGCAGAGGGGCCAGCCTCTCCAGTATATCAACTAATTTTATCCCCCTATCCTGTATTATCGACAGCCTCTGCCAACATGAAAAAGTTAGAAAGGGCATACCCCAAATAGCCCTAAAGAGAGGGAGAAAGATTAAAAGATTTCTTTCATTCTCCAGTATCTTAGAGGGGCTAGAAATAAAAGCCTAAAATTGTGGAATTGTAACCCATACCAAACTCTGAAGTCCATTCTACAACTAATTGTTGCAATGTGCTTTGAAATGTATTGCTTTTTGGTATGTTATTTTACACACAGACACACAAAAATGTTTTAATTTCTTCTAGCCTCCAGTGTTTTGGAGCAGCTAGAAGGAAAAATCTGAAATAGTGGAATGATAGTCCACAACAAACTCTGAAATCTGTTCTGTAACTGTTTGTTGAAATGTACTTTGAAAAATCAGTTTCTTTGAATATGTTACATTTATTTAATAAAGAAAAATATTTGAAAAAATGAGATATCAGTGGCTAAGAGAATTCAAGTAGAGTTGAGCGACTCTTTTGGGTGCTACTGTTATGCAAGCTTTAGCTAGATAATGCTAATTACCATGATGTGCCAAACTCCAGCCAGCACCTTTTCTGTTAAGCTTAAAGAACACCTAGTGCTCTGAGATTTTACAGAAGTTTCATGCACTAAGATTACTTTCCAGACACCTACAACCTTCAGATGGCTCCTAGGCGAGACAACTTCTGAAAACCAGAGGAGCCAGCCTCTCCAGGAACATCAACTAGATTCATCTACCTAACCCATATTGTTGACACCGCTTTCCAACATGAAAAGGTTAGAATAGGCGTAGTGCAAATACCTCCAAAGGTTGGGAGAAGGATCAAAGGAGAAGGAAGAGTTATAATAGAGAAGATAGGATTTAACAAATGAGTATGACTACTGAATCACTATATTGATATTTCTTTTAGTCTCTAGTGTTTTAGAGCAGCTAGAAGGAAAAACCTGAAATTGCAGAACTGTCACCCATAACAAACTCTGAAATCTGTTCTATAACTACTAACTACAATGTACTTCGAAATATATTGCTTTTTTGTATATATTTCACAATTAAAAATATTTAAAAAGTATATTTGAATAAAAGTGGAAAATCCAAATGCAACATCAAAAAATGAACCAAGCTCCATCTCTTAGTGGAAGCAATAAATGTAAACTGTGAAGGAATCAATAATCTCCTCTGGATGTTAAGTGAGGAAGACAATTTCTTGAGGCCTAATCTCCACTCCACCCAAACATACTGAGTTCATTCCCAGGATAATTTCATATTAGAGAAAGGCCATTTGTCTCATTTCAAGAGAAAATGAGGATATATTTCTTTTTCTTGATCAGTTAGATTCTTTTTCTTGGATAAATAATTCTTTGAAACTGACAAAATACCTTTAATATTAAGGATATTTATTCCTGTTTTAGTTTCCTAGTTGCTAAAACAAATACCACGAGGAATTTATTGGCTTATGGTTTCAGAAGCTAGGAAGCTAGTTTCCTTCTGAGGTTGGTATATTATGGCTGGTCAGTAGTCTTGGGGTTCTTGGCTTTTCTGTTAACATGGCAATTCACATGGCATCATCTTCTCCTTTCTCTTCTGGGTTCTGTTGACATCCAGCTTCTGGCTTCTCTCCTTTTGTGTCCAATGTCCCCTGCTTATAAAGACTTCAGTCATATTGGATTAAGGCCCACCCTCATTCAGTTTGGGCACTCAAATAATAACATCTTCAAAGATCCTATGTACAAATGGGTCCACGCCCAGAGGATTAGGGGTGGGGACCTGAACACCCTCTTGTAGGGGACATGATCCAATCCCTAAAAGTACACCATCTGGACCCCAAAATATACATTTCCTTCCCATATGCAAAATACATTCATTCCATCACAACAACCCAAAAGATTTAAGTCCTTTCAGTAAGAATGAAAGTACAAAGTCTTATCAAAATTAGTTATGGATGTGGTCCATAGTAAGGCAAAATCTCTCTGTCTGATGGAGCTGTGAAACATAGAAAACAAATTATCTGCTTCCAATATACAGTGGTGGGCAGGGAAAAAATAAACATTCTCATTTCAGAAGGGAACAACTGGAAAGAAAACAGGGTCATGAGTCCCCAAAAGTCCAAAACTCAGCAAGGCAAACTCCATAAGATTTCGAGGTCTGAGAATTATCTGTGGCAAGAAGCTTTGTCCTCTGGGCCTGATGGAGCCATGGGTCCACCTCTTCCAAATACTTGCACAGAGGCCAAAACTCTCCTTGAACACTGGAATGTAGGCCCCACCCTCTCCAAGCATCAGAGTGGTAGCCAGTCTCGCCACAATGCTAGGGCACAGACCCTACCATCTCTTAGCATTGGGGTAGCAGGACTCTCCCTGAACAATGGGGTGTAGGGCCTGCCCCTTCCAACTGTGGGAGTGGACCTAACCTATCCATACACGTGGGTGGGCCCATTCTCTTGGCCCAAGATCTCCTCAGTCCAGACCTTTGCTTACAGGGTTCTGCCTTTGAAGTCATTCTTTCTTCATTTCATCCTCTCTTTCCCCTTCTGTCCAAGCTGGCAGTGGTTCTGCTCATACAAATTCTGTAAAAACTTTGTCCAGCTTTGCATGCAGTTCAAGTGAGCCCAAACCATCAGACAACAGAGTTTTCCACAGATCCTTCCTGCATAACTGCATTTCCCATTCTGACTTCCACTGAAATGTCTGACTGGACCCATATTCAATCACAACTTTTTAACAAAAGGTTGTTCAGTTAAACCTTCACATGGAGCCCATTTTCTGGAAAATTGCTTCCCAGAAGCTCAGAGGGGTCCCTGATAGAGCTGCTTCTGGCCCTTGTCTCAAAGCACACCATGTAGATAGGCTGAGAATTTCCAAATTAATTTTTGGCTTCCTTGTGCTTTACAGTACAATCCTCAGTTTATCTCTTACCTTTCTCATTTCACTATAACCTGCAAGGAGAAACCAGGCTGCACCTTCTACATTTATCTCAAATATCTCTGCAGCTAAATATCCAAGTTCATCGCTTTTTAGTTCTGCCTTCCATCTGACATCAGAACTCAATTTTCATCAAGTTCTCTGCCACTTTATAACAAGGATAACCTTTCATGTGATTTCCAGTGACACATTCATCATTTCCTTTAAGGTCTCATGGTAATACCTTTCACATCCATATTTCAACCATCATTCTGTTCGTGATGAATTATCCTTGAGATGTTACACATTTTCTCTATAGTTTTCACTCATTTTTGAGTCCTCACAGTTCTTCCAGCCTCTATCCATTATGCAATTCCAAAGCTGTTTCCATAATTACAAAGCAATACCCCACTTTCTAGTTTCAAGCTTCTGGCTTCTCACTTACCTTGTCGACATCTGTGCCCAATTTCCTCTGCTTATAAAGACTTCAGCCATATTGGATTGAGGCCCACCCTCTTTCCAGCGTGGCCACACCTTAACATCAAAGGTCCTTTTTAAAAATGAGTTCATACCCACAGGAACAGAGGTTGGGATCTAAACATGCCTTTTATGGGGGACATGATTCAATTCCAATTCTTCTTCCTTTAGGTCTTTGACTCAATAAAAATGGATGGCTTGTACAGTAGCACAATAGTTGCAAAGCAATAGTAGCACTTTGGGGGGTTAAATTCTTTATCCCTATTTCTGTACTATAATGACTTAGATTCAAATGTAAGAATTTCCTAAAATACCTCTTTTTGAAGACTGGTTGATCTATTTTAGATCAATAACCTGCTTTAAAGACTAAAATTCACTTGTTCTCTTATATTCATTTCATGTTCAATGAGACAATTATTGTTTTGCAAGTCCAAAGTCAATTCCAATCTACTCTAACTTTTCAAATACATGATTTCAAAGGTCCCTTAGAGCTCTAAAATTCTATGTTTCTATGACCCAGTAAGTAATATAATTCTCAATACAGGCCAGAAAAGAGGCTCAATGCTAATTCCTGCAGTTAATCATTTGATCAGATTCACTTTAGCCAAGGCCTGGGGAATGAGAGAAACTGTGAAGAGTAAACAGCAGGGGTGTAGACACCAGGGACCAAAATGTCACCTGGACACTTAATTAATGCTTTGAAGTTCTCTGTCCCTTCCTAATTCATTAGGATTAATACCATCCTGATTTTTACCCATCACAGACATAGGATAGAACCTGGGAAACTTGGGCCAAACTAGAGTGAGCATGACTCTGAAGTCAGCCCTCCAAACACAGGCTAGAACTAGACTGCATCATGGGGTGGGGCTGGTATATAGGTATTTTGTTCTATATCCTATACTTAAAAATGAAGATGATTCCCAGTTATATTAATTTCTGGAATATTCTAGAGGGAATAAAAATCAATTTGCAGGAAATTTAAAGTTCTCCTGAATTGGAAAATATTTTAAAATTTTGACTTTATTATTTTCAAATATATGCAATTGGAGAAGTTCTCCAGGGAGTCTAAGGCTCAGGGCAGTTTTACTAGAGTTAAAGCTGATGTTTCCAAAGGGGTTGAGAATTCTGAAAAGTTTGTGTAACTAAATATTTTTAAATCTTCTCAAGAAATTTAATTAAGACAAATGGATGATACTTTTCATGAAAAAAATCTGCTGTGCAAAGTGAATTTTGGTTCACACAATGTACAACACATCTCAAGAACATTTACTATCCTAGTAGCTCACAAACAGTTAACAGATCTTTTTGGCTGAGGTTTACTGTTAGAAGTATCATCTTCCTCCCTAAAGGAGAGTACGTTTAGTGGGGAGGAAACTATCAGTACATTCATTGTGGCTTTTGGTTGATCAAGTTTGAATGTGTTTTCAAAACAGGAAATTCAGAGGCTCTGAATAAGGATTCCTACTTATGTGTCAGTTTCCTAGGCTGGCTTATGGCTTAATGCATGTATTTGATATTAAAATCATACACAAATAATGTCAAAAGGGCTCTTTAAATGTGATAACCCATCATATTAAAGAAAAAAGATTGGCTACTAATAAATATGTTGGGAAAGATAAGTGAATAAGCAAAAAAAAAAGAGAGAGGTTCAAGTTAAGCTATAATTAAGGAAAAATAAAACATTCACTGCAGTTGATTACTCTCAGAGAGACAAAGCAAGATAGAAACAATATTTGGCCACCTAATGGAAAGGTAAAATTTTGCAATAGCACTTATAAATACTTACTAGCTTAGTTACGAACTAATCTTTTTTTCTAGTAAATCTAACCCTTGCAAATTGGTCCTGAAAAAGAACTACTTACAGTATCATAAAATCTTAACCCAATACACACACACACATCTACACATAAATAAGTTTATATATCAGTTTATATGTATATATATAAAATCACCGTTTAATACTGACAATATCTGGAATATCAAAATACGAGGCAGTACCATATCTTCTGGGTGTACCCAGCTTACTATTTCTTTACATATACAAGTAGCAAAGGCCATTGCTCTGTTAGCTAGTTCCTAAACTTGGAACACTGGCATGACAAGGTCTACAATACTGCTGACAAGAACTCACACAGTGTAGGAGCCACAGAAATCTACTGATTGCCATAGTAAGAACCCCTCTCAGTTGTGACAGATGCAGATATGCCGCATTGTTCTAAATCTTGTTATTCTTTTTTATACTCTTTCAACAATTATTACCAAAGAAATCTGTGGAAAACCTGTAGTTGCTTCTGACCTTGCATCTCTTAGTGCAAATACTCACTTAATAAATATTTAATAATATTCATCATGACTCACTGGGCGCTCAGCCTCTTGGACTCAGGAGATTTGTTGCTAATCCCAACCAATATGATTTATGGGAAGTAAATGATCAATGATGTGCCCAAAGACAATAAAAGTGCATACAGGATGCTTCTACTTAGGGCTTTTTTTGGTAGAGAAAGAAATAAACAAATTTAAAAGAAACTGCATTTTCTCTTCCTTAAAGTCTATATAACTTAAGGGACAGGGGGAGCCTCAAACCCCACAATGTCAAACCAAACCAAATAACTGAGTTTAGCTGCACAATCTAAGTGTAACCACATCAACTGAAGACAGTCTGCCTGCAAAACATCACTTAAACTGGAGCTCTGACTTATTGTTCTCTTATTGCCCTAGAGCAATTTTGTTTTGAAGAGCACAGAACACCCTGTTCTGAATGTAGCTGGCACATGAACTCAATGTGCTGACAGCAATTTGTTCTCTGATTAAAATAGGGGGAGAAAGGAAAGACAGCACACAGCAGTAAGAAAAACTGAAATGCAAGAACCCAAAGCTGTACAATTTGTGTTTTAAGAAACAAAACTGAGAAAGAGACTCCATAACTTAAAAAAAAAAAAAAAAAGTGCTATCAAAGCTCTAGCATGAAGACGTTAGTTCTGGTAAGTGTCTGTTTTTCCCTTTTCTAATTATAGTAGTTAGTGTCTAATAGCTTTGCACTCATGCCCAAAACAATTACTGGGTCATGGGATTTGAATGGGAATGCTGCAATGGCATTACTACCAGACAAGACTGGTCACTTGGCTAGAGAAAGTCAGGTTGTTAACAGGCTACTCCCACTTGATAGGTTTTTCTCTGCTGCCTAATTCATGCCAAATGAGTTTCTCTCTGCCTACATCTCCTGCCTAATAGAGCCAAGGTATCCCATAGGGATTGGATTGCAATAACACACTCAAAAGGAAAATGAGGAAGCACAGATTAATTTCTAAAAGTAGTGGAGGTATATTAATCACTGATTAGAAGAGAAATGGCTCCCATCAGGCATGACAGTCAAATTCCCCGGGAATCAGCCTCCCTGCCTCCATTGTACCCATTTTGTACTGTTTGAGGTAAACAAACTCTGCTGTAGGATTGCTTATGGAACTGAGGGACAGATGCCAACTGAGGGTAGACATGGAACATGTCTATTCTTGAATAATGTTTATGTAAATGGCTTATATTCTTTATTCTGGACAGAAAGTATATACCTAACGATAAATTCTACACCAATACAAACCCTCACCACTCTTTGAACACCAGCACAGTATAGTCAGACTGGATTCCAGTCCCATTCTACCACTTTACTGCCACTATAAAACAGGGACAACAGTACTAGCTAACTCATAATTTTTGAGAGGAGAAAATCAGATACTGAATTAAAACATGTGGCACAGTACCTTAGATTCATTCATTATGTTGGGGTGTCTAGTGGTGGGAAAAATTGCATTAAGTGTGAATATACAGAGCTGAACTCACTGAATATTAGCTATGATTATTTTCCTGGAATAAGTGTAAATTAGAGCAGGTTAAACACAACTTAGAATTCTGTATACGAAAATAATTAAAGGCTTCACAGAGAGAGCTGTCCAAGTATGAATAAATTCCTAGTGGACTAAGACAATCAATGTTTTATGTTTTTTTGAACCTCAGTGTCCAACACACAGTTCAAAATCAGAAAGTAATTTATTTAACAGCTAATCTAAAAACAGAGCATTAAGTAAGAGGGTAGTAATTTTCACTAATTTACATTTTCCTTTTTTAACCTATTAGTCAGTCCTTCTATTTTAATAAATTCCAGGAGGCTATTCCAATTCCTTACCAATATGAAGCTTTTGTTTTTTATACACTATTCTAAAATAAGTGATCCATTGGCTGTTTTTTTTCCTCACATGGTGTCATGGTTAGGAACATGTGTCAACTCAGCCAAGTTGTGGTAGCTGTTTATCTGATTGGGTAAGTACTGGCCTGTCTGTTGCAATGAGGACATTTCATAGGATAAGGTCATGATCACGTCAGCTGCATCCACAGCTGATTCCATTTGTAATCAGCCAAACGGAAGTGTCTTCTACAATAAGTGATGCTAAATCTAACTACCGGAAAAACCTTTTAAGGAGGACTCAGAGGAGAGAGGCCCCATTCCTGCTTTGGCTGGTGAGCCTTTCCTGCAGAGTTCATCCAGACCCTCCATCGGAGTTGTCGGCTTCACAGCCTGCCCTGTGGATTTGGACTCTGCTTTCCCACGGTCACGTGAGACACTTTCATAAATTTTATATTTGCAAGTGTTCCCTGTTGATCCTGTTTATCTAAAGAACCCTAACTAATACATCTTGGTACCGAGAGTGGTTCTTAAGAAACAGAATCTTAAAAATGGGTATTTATGAGTGGTTTTCTACTCTGACTGGACTCAGAGACATTAAGGACTCTGATTCCCGTAATCAGAATGACACTCCCAATCCATGGAGTGAGTTGGCAAGGAGATAGTCAAAATATCACTATTCGATTCTCCAAATGTTTCATTGGTACGAAGCCAGACTCTGGGGGATAATGTTTTTGACACCTTTACAGAGTTTTGTAGAAATAAGAGTTATAGAGATGTTGATTGGTTGTTGTTAGATACACTGTCTACATTAAGGAGTGAAAGGGATGGGCTTAAGGCTTCAAATGAGAAGCTTAAGCACCGTGTGAAAGATGTAGAAGTTTATATAAGTATCCTGAAGGAAAATCTTATTTCCTGTAGCCATAGACTTGAGATCTCTGAAAATGAGACTCAGAATCTTATTGTTAGAGTAGCAACTTTATAACATAAACTGAAATCTCAGTCTTGCATGGTGTCTGACGTTAAAGTGAGGGCCATTATGGTGGGAAAACCAAGTAGAAGTCACTAGAACTGCCCCTACCAAGCAAAATAGTAAATCAGAAGCAATACCATATTCCTGGAGGAATTGCAGAGATTACTGCCACTCTTAAGGACTTGAAAGATGCAGGGGTGGTGATTCCCACCACACCCCCGTTCAACTCTCTTATTTGGCCTGTACAGAAAACAGATGGGTCTTGGAGAATGACAGTGGATTATCATAAACTCAACCAGGTGGTAACTCCAATTGCAGCTGCTGTTCCAGAGGTAGTATCATTGCTTGAGCAAATCAATACATCCCCTGGTACCTGGTATGCAGCTATTGATCTGGCAAATGCTTTTTTCTCAATAGCTATTAGTGAGGACCACCAGAAACAGTTTGCTTTCAGCTGGCAAGGTCAGCAATATACTTTCACTGTCCTACCTCAGGGGTATATCAACTCTCCAGCCCTATGTCATAATCTTGTTCGCAGAGACCTTGATCATTTCTGCCTTCCAGAAGACATCACACTGGTCCATTATATTGATGATATCATGTTGATTGGACCTAGTGAGGAAGAAGTAGCAACTACTCTAGATTTACTGGTAAGGCATTTGCGTGTCAGAGGATGGGAGATAAATCCAACAAAAATACAGGGGCCTTCCACCTCAGTAAAATTTCTAGGTGTACAGTGGTGTGGGGCATGTCGAGATATCCCTTCTAAGGTCAAGGATAAGTTGCTGCATCTGGCCTCTCCCACAACCAAAAAAGAGGCACAACGCCTACTTGGTCTTTTTGGATTTTGGCGACAACATATTCCTCATTTGGGTGTGCGACTCTGGCCCATTTATCGAGTGACCAGAAAAGCTGCTAATTTTGAGTGGGGACCTGAACAAGACGAGACTCTGTGACAGGTCCAGGCTGCTGTACAAGATGCTCTGCCACTTGGGCCGTATGATCCAGCAGATCCAATGGTGCTGGAAGTGTCAGTGGCAAATAGAGATGCTGTCTGGAGCCTTTGGCAGGCCCCTATAGGAGAATCACAATGCAGACCCTTAGGATTTTGGAGCAAAGCCTTACCATCTGCTGCAAATAACTACTCTCCTTTTGAGTAACAGCTTTTGGCCTGCTACAGGGCCTTAGTAGAGACTGAACGCTTAACCATGGGCCACCAAGTTACCATGAGACCTGAGTTGCCTATCACGAGTTGGGTGTTGTATGGCCCACCAAGTCATAAAGTTGGGCGTGCACAGCAGCACTCTATTGTAAAATGGAAATGGTATATACGAGATAAAGCCAGAGCAGGTCCTGAAGGCACAAGTAAGTTACATGAAGAAGTGGCACAAATGCCCATGGTTTCCACTCCTGCTGCCACACTACCTTCTCTTTCCCAGACCAGAGCTATGGACTCTTGGGGAGTTGCTTACAGTGGATTGACTGAGGAAGAGAAAACTCGGGCCTGGTTTACAGATGGTTCAGACAATATACAGTACCACCCGAAAGTGGACAGCTGCAGCATTACAACCCCTTTCTGGGATGTCCTTGAAGGGCAGTGTTGAGGGGAAATCCTCCCAGTGGACAGAACTTCGAGCAGTGCACCGTGTTGTTCATTTTGCTTGGAAGGAAAACTGGCCAGAGGTGCGTTTGTATACTGACTCATGGGCTGTTGCTAATGGTTTGGCTGGATGGTCAGGGACTTGGAAAGACCATGATTGGAAAATTGGTGAAAAAGAGGTCTGGGGAAGAACTATGTGGATAGACCTTTTTGAGTGAGCTAAAAACATGAAGATAGACTTCCGGAGAAGATGGCGGCTTAGTAAGACGCACAGGTCTTAGTTCCTCCTCCAGAATAGCTACTAGGGAGGTAGAGGCGATACAGGGCACCTCCCGGAGCCACGACAGAGACCAAGAGGACAGCGTACCCCATTCTGGAGCGGCTGGCTGGCTGGGAGAACCCGCTCCGATGAGATCACCGAGGGGCGCGGGCTTCCCCGGGCCGGGGCAGCAGGCGGCCGGAGTCCCTCCCTCCCTCCTTCCTGGGCCGGCTGGGAGAATTAGACAGGCGGTCCCCTCAAGCCACGGCGGCTGGCGCCCCCCCCCCCACGCATGGCCCCCCGGACCAGCTGGGAGAATTGGATCAGAGATCCCCAAGCCGCGGAGAACGGCGACCGGGGTCCCTTCCAAACACGTGGCTTCCCAGTCCGGTTGGGAACGGTGGATAGGCACTCCCCCAAGCCACGGCGGCTAGGGCCACCCCCGCGACGCTTGGCACCCCTGGCCGGCTGGGAAATTTGGACAGGCGCTCCCCCAAGCCGCGGACGCCGGCGACCCTCCCCGCGCGTGGATCCTCGGGCCGGCTGGGAGATTCGGATTGGCACTCCCCCAAGCTGCTTCGGCTGGCAACCCCCCCCCTACAGCGAGAGTTTTCCAAAGTTAAAGGAGCCACAGCATCTTTTACTGGTGGGACCCGCAGACAGATGAGCGCCACCTACTGGGCAGGATAAGAAAAACAGAGCCCAGAGATTTCCCAGAAAAATCTTTCAACCTGCTGGGTCTCACACCCAGGGAAATCTGATTAAATGCCCAGATGCCAGCAGAAGATAACGGATCACGCTCAGAAAATTGAAGATATGGCCCAGTCAAAGGAACAAACCAATAGTTCAAATGAGATACAGGAGCTGAGACAACTAATGCTGAATATGCAAACAGAAATGGAAAACCTCTTCCAAAACCAAATCGATAAATTGAGGGAGGACATGAAGAAGACATGGGCTGAACAAAAAGAAGAAATAGAAAAACTGAAAAAACAAATCACATAACTTATGGGAGTGAAGGACAAAGTAGAAAAATTGGAAAAAACAATGGATAACTACAATGGTAGATTTAAAGAGACAGAAGTTAGAATTAGTGAACTGGAGGATGGAACATCTGAATTCCAAAAAGAAACAGAAACTATCCGGAAAAAAATGGAAAAATTTGAACGGGGGATCAGGGAACTGAAGGACAATATGAAGCGCACAAATATACGTGTTGTGGGTGTCCCAGAAGGAGAAGAGAAGGGAAAAGGAGGAGAAAAACTAATGGAAGAAATTATCACTGAAAATTTCCCAACTCTTATGAAAGAACTAAAATTACAGATCCAAGAAGTGCAGCGCACCCCAAAGAGATTAGACCCAAATAGGCGTTCCCCAAGACACTTACTAGTTAGAATGTCAGAGGTCAAAGAGAAAGAGAGGATCTTGAAAGCAGCAAGAGAAAAACAATCCATCACATACAAGGAAACCCAATAAGACTATGTGTAGATTTCTCAGCAGAAACCATGGAAGCTAGAAGACAGTGGGATGATATATTTAAGTTACTAAAAGAGAAAAACTGCCAACCAAGACTCCTATATCCAGCAAAATTGTCCTTCAAAAATGAGGGAGAAATTAAAACATTCTCAGACAAAAAGTCACTGAGAGAATTTGTGACCAAGAGACCAGCTCTGCAAGAAATACTAAAGGGAGCACTAGAGTCAGATACAAAAAGACAGAAGAGAGAGGTATGGAGAAGAGTGTAGAAAGAAGGGAAGTCAGATATGACATATAGAATAAAAAAGGCAAAATGGTAGAGGAAAATATTATCCAAACAGTAATAACTCTAAATGTTAATGGACTGAATTCCCCAATCAAAAGACATAGATTGGCAGAATGGATTAAAAAACAGGATCCTTCTATATGCTGTCTACAGGAAACACATCTTAGACCCAAAGATAAACATAGGTTGAAAGTGAAAGGTTGGGAAAAGAAATTTCATGCAAATAACAACCAGAAAATAGCAGGAGTGGCTATACTAATATCCAACAAATTAGACTTCAAATGTAAAACAGTTAAAAGAGACAAAGAAGGACACTATCTACTAATAAAAGGAACAATTAAACAAGAAGACATAACAATCATAAATATTTACGCACCAAATCAGAACGCCCCAAAATACGTGAGGAATATACTGCAAACATTGAAAAGGGAAATAGACTCATATACCATAATAGTTGGAGACTTCAACTCACCATTCTCATCAAGGGACAGAACATCTAGACAGAGGATCAACAAAGAAATAGAGAATCTGAATATTACTATAAATGAACTAGACTTAATAGACATTTATAGGACATTACATCCCACAACAGCAGGATACACCTTTTTCTCAAGTGCTCATGGATCATTCTCAAAGATAGACCATATGCTGGGTCACAAAGCAAGTCTTAACAAATTTAAAAAGATTGAAATCTTACACAACACTTTCTCGGACCATAAAGGAATGATGTTGGAAATCAATAATAGGCAGAGTGCCAGAAAATTCACAAATACGTGGAGGCTCAACAACACACTCCTAAACAACGACTGGGTCAAAGAAGAAATTGCAAGGGAAATTAGCAAATACCTCGAGGCGAATGAAAATGAAAACACAACATATCAAAACTTATGGGACGCAGCAAAGGCAGTGCTAAGAGGGAAATTTATTGCTCTAAATGCCTATATCAGAAAAGAAGAAAAGGCAAAAATTCAGGAATTAACTATCCATTTGGAAGAACTGGAGAAAGAACAGGAAACTAACCCCAAAGCAAGCAAAAGGAAAGAAATAACAAAGATTAGAGCACAAATAAATGAAATTGAAAACATGAAAACAATAGAAAATATCAATAAGGCCAGAAGTTGGTTCTATGAGAAAATCAATAAGATTGATGGGCCCTTAGCAAGATTGACAAAAAGAAGAAGAGAGAGGATGCAAATAAATAAGATCAGAAATGGAAGAGGAGACATAACTACTGGCCTCACAGAAATAAAGGAGGTAATAACAGGATACTATGAACAACTTTACGCTAATAAATACAACAATTTAGAGGAAATGGACGGGTTCCTGGAAAGACATGAACAACCAACTTTGACTCAAGAAGACATAGATGACCTCAACAAACCAATCACAAGTAAAGAAATTGAATTAGTCATTCAAAAGCTTCCTAAAAAGAAAAGCCCAGGACCAGATGGCTTCACATGTGAATTCTACCAAACGTTCAGGAAAGAATTAGTACCAATTCTCTTCAAACTCTTCAAAAAAATCGAAGTGGAGGGAAAACTACCTAATTCATTCTATGAAGCCAACATCACCCTCATACCAAAACCAGGCAAAGATATTACAAAAAAAGAAAACTACAGACCAATCTCTCTAATGAATACAGATGCAAAAATCCTCAATAAAATTCTAGCAAATCGTATCCAACAGCACATTAAAAGAATTATACATCATGACCAAGTAGGATTCATCCCAGGTATGCAGGGTGGTTCAACATAAGAAAATCAATTAATGTAATACACCATATCAACAAATCAAAGCAGAAAAATCACATGATCATCTCAATTGATGCAGAGAAGGCATTCGACAAGATTCAACATCCTTTCCTGTTGAAAACACTTCAAAAGATAGGAATACAAGGGAACTTCCTTAAAATGATAGAGGGAATATATGAAAAACCCACAGCTAATATCATCCTCAATGGGGAAAAATTGAAAACTTTCCCCCTAAGATCAGGAACAAGACAAAGATGTCCACTATCACCACTATTATTCAACATTGTGTTGGAGGTTCTAGCCAGAGCAATTAGACAAGAAAAAGAAATACAAGGCATCAAAATTGGAAAGGAAGAAGTAAAACTATCACTGTTTGCAGACGATATGATACTATACGTCGAAAACCCGGAAAAATCCACAACAAAACTACTAGAGCTAATAAATGAGTACAGCAAAGTAGCAGGTTACAAGATCAACATTCAAAAATCTGTAGCATTTCTATACACTAGTAATGAACAAGCTGAGGGGGAAATCAAGAAACGAATCCCATTTACAATTGCAACTAAAAGAATAAAATACCTAGGAATAAATTTAACTAAAGAGACAAAAAACCTATATAAAGAAAACTACAAAAAACTGCTAAAAGAAATCACAGAAGACCTAAATAGATGGAAGGGCATACCGTGTTCATGGATTGGAAGACTAAATATAGTTAAGATGTCAATCCTACCTAAATTGATTTACAGATTCAATGCAATACCAATCAAAATCCCAACAACTTATTTTTCAGAAATAGAAAAACCAATAAGCAAATTTATCTGGAAGGGCAGGGTGCCCCGAATTGCTAAAAACATCTTGAGGAAAAAAAACGAAGCTGGAGGTCTCGCGCTGCCTGACTTTAAGGCACATTATGAAGCCACAGTGGTCAAAACAGCATGGTATTGGCATAAAGATAGATATATCGACCAATGGAATCGAATAGAGTGCTCAGATATAGACCCTCTCATCTATGGACATTTGATCTTTGATAAGGCAGTCAAGCCAACTCACCTGGGACAGAGCAGTCTCTTCAATAAATGGTGCCTAGAGAACTGGATATCCATATGCAAAAGAATGAAAGAAGACCCATCTCTCACACCCTATACAAAAGTTAACTCAAAATGGATCAAAGATCTAAACATTAGGTCTAAGACCATAAAACAGTTAGAGGAAAATGTTGGGAGATATCTTATGGATCTTACAACTGGAGGCGGTTTTATGGACCTTAAACCTAAAGCAAGAGCACTGAAGAAGGAAATAAATAAATGGGAACTCCTCAAAATTAAACACTTTTGTGCATCAAAGAACTTCATCAAGAAAGTAGAAAGACAGCCTTCACAATGGGAGACAATATTTGGAAATGATATATCAGATAAAGGTCTAGTATCCAGAATTTATAAAGAGATTGTTCATCTCAACAACAAAAAGACAGCCAACCCAATTACAAAATGGGAAAAAGACTTGAACAGACACCTCTCAGAAGAGGAAATACGGATGGCCAAGAGGCACATGAAGAGATGCTCAATGTCCCTGGCCATTAGAGAAATGCAAATCAAAACCACAATGAGATATCATCTCACACCCACCAGAATGGCCATTATCAACAAAACAGAAAGTGACAAATGCTGGAGAGGATGCGGAGAAAGAGGCACACTTATCCACTGTTGGTGGGAATGTCAAAGGGTGCAACCACTGTGGAAGGCAGTTTGGCGGTTCCTCAAAAAGCTGAATATAGAACTGCCATACGACCCAGCAATACCATTGCTAGGTATCTACTCAAAGGACTTAAGGGCAAAGACACAAACGGACATTTGCACACCAATGTTTATAGCAGCATTATTTACAATTGCAAAGAGATGGAAACAGCCAAAATCTCCATCAACAGAAGAGTGGCTAAACAAACTGTGGTATATACATACGATGGAATACTATGCAGCTTTAAGACAAGATAAACTTATGAACCATGTAATAACATGGATGGACCTAGAGAATATTATGCTGAGTGAATCCAGCCAAAAACTAAAGGACAAATACTGTATGGTCCCACTGATGTGAACGGACATTCGAGAATAAACTTGAAATATGTCATTGGTAACAGAGTTCAGCAGGAGTTAGAAACAGGGTAAGACAATGGGTAATTGAAGCTGAAGGGATACAGACTGTGCAACAGGACTAGATACAAAAACTCAAAAATGAACAGCACAATAATACCTAATTGTAAAGTAATCATGTTAAAACACTGAATGAAGCTGCATCTGAGCTATAGGTTTTTGTTTTGTTTTGTGTTGTTTTGTTTTGATTTTACTATTATTACTTTTATTTTTTTCTCTATATTAACATTCTGTATCTTTTTCGGTTATGTTGCTAGTTCTTCTAAACCAATGCAAATGTACTAAGAAATGATGATCATGCATCTATGTGATGATGTTAAGAATTAATGATTGCATGTGTAGAATGGTATGATCTCTAAATGTTGGGTTAATTTCTTTTTTTCCGTTAATTAAAAAAAAAAAAAAAAAGAGAGAAGGGATAATTGGAGATGAAGGGATACAGACTGTACAACGGGACTGGATATAAAAACTCAGAAATGGACAGCACAATACTACCCAATTGTAATGCAATTATGTTAAAACACTGAATGAAGCTGCATGTGAGGTATAGGTTTTTTGTTTTTGTTTTTTTTGTTTTTTTTCTTTCTATTATTGTTTTAATTCTTAATCTGTTGTCTTTTTATTTCTTTTTCTAAATCGATGCAAATGTACTAAGAAATGATGAACATGCAACTATGTGATGTTATTAAGACTTACTGATTGTACATGTAGATTGGAATGATTTCTAATTGTTTTGTTAATTCTTTTTTTAATTAATAAAAAAAAAAAAAAAACAAAACTTATGGGAGGCAGCAAAGGCAGTGCTAAGAGGGAAATTTATTGCCCTAAATGCCTATATCAGAAAAGAAGGCAAAAATGCAGGAATTAACTGTCCACTTGGAAGAACTGGAGAAAGAACAGCAAACGAATCCCAAAGCAAGCAAAAGGAAAGAAATAACAAAGATTAGAGCACAAATAAATGAAATTGAAAACATGAAAACAATAGAGAAAATCAATAAGACCAGAAGTTGGTTCTATGAGAAAATCAATAAGATTGATGGGCCCTTAGCAAGACTGACAAAAAGAAGGAGAGAGAGGATGCAAATAAATAAGATCAGAAATGGAAGAGGAGACATAACTACTGACCTCACAGAAATAAAGGCGGTAATAACAGGATACTATGAACAACTTTATGCTAATAAATACAACAATTTAGTGAAATGGACAGGTTCCTAGAAAGACATGAACAACCAACTTTGACTCAAGAAGAAATAGATGACCTCAACAAACCAATCACAAGTAAAGAGATTGAATTAGTCATTCAAAAGCTCCCTAAAAAGAAAAGTCCAGGACCAGACGGCTTCACATGTGAATTCTATCAAACATTCCAGAAGGAATTAGTACCAACTCTCCTCAAACTCTTCAAAATAATCGAAGTGGAGGGAAAACTACCTAATTCATTCTATGAAGCCAACATCACCCTCATACCAAAACCAGGCAAAGATATTACAAAAAAAGAAAACTACAGACCAATCTCTCTAATGAATATAGATGCAAAAATCCTCAATAAAATTCTAGCAAATCGTATCCAACAACACATTAAAAGAAGTATACATCATGAACAAGTAGGATTCATCCCAGGTATGCAAGGATAGTTCAACAAAAGAAAATCAATTAATGTAATATACCACATCAACAAATCAAAGCAGAAAAATCACATGATCATCTCGATTGATGCAGAGAAGGCATTTGACAAGATTCAACATCCTTTCCTGTTGAAAACACTTCAAAAGATAGGAATACAAGTGAACTTCCTTAAAATGATAGAGGGAATATATGAAAAACCCACAGCTAATATCATCCTCAATGGGGAAAAATTGAAAAGTTTCCCCCTAAGATCAGGAACAAGACAAGAATGTCCATTATCACCACTATTATTCAACATTGTGTTGGAGGTTCTAGTCAGAGCAATTAGACAAGAAAAAGAAATACAAGGCATCAAAATTGGAAAGGAAGAAGTAAAACTATCACTGTTTGCAGATGACATGATACTATACGTCGAAAACCCGGAAAAATCCACAACAAAACTACTAGAGCTAATAAATGAGTACAGCAAAGTAGCAGGTTACAAGATCAACATTCAAAAATCTGTAGCATTTCTATATACTAGTAATGAACAAGCTGAGGGGGAAATCAAGAAACGAATCCCATTTACAATTGCAACTAAAAGAATAAAATACCTAGGAATAAATTTAACTAAAGAGACAAAAAACCTATACAAAGAAAACTACAAAAAACTGTTAAAAGAAATCACAGAAAACCTAAATAGATGGAACAGCAAACCGTGTTCATGGATTGGAAGACTAAATATAGTTAAGATGTCAATCCTACCTAAATTGATTTACAGATTCAATGCAATACCAATCAAAATCCCAACAACTTATTTTTCAGAAATTAGAAAAACCAATAAGCAAATTTATCTGGAAGGGCAGGGTGCCCCGAATTGCTAAAAACATCTTCAGGAAAAAAAACCGAAGCTGGAGGTCTCACGCTGCCGGACTTTAAGGCATATTATGAAGCCACAGTGGTCAAAACAGCATGGTATTGGCATAAAGATAGATATATCGACCAATGGAATCGAATAGAGTGCTCAGATATAGACCCTCTCATCTATGGACATTTGATCTTTGATAAGGCAGTCAAGCCAACTCACCTGGGACAGAACAGTCTCTTCAATAAATGGTGCCTAGAGAACTGGATATCCATATGCAAAAGAATGAAAGAAGACCCATATCTCACACCCTATGCAAAAGTTAATTCAAAATGGATCAAAGATCTAAACATTAGGTCTAAGACCATAAAACAGTTAGAGGAAAATGTAGGGAGATATCTCATGAAACTTACAATTGGAGGCGGTTTTATGGACCTTAAACCTAAAGCAAGAGCACTGAAGAAGGAAATAAATAAATGGGAGCTCCTCAAAATTAAACACTTTTGTGCATCAAAGAACTTCATCAAGAAAGTAGAAAGACAGCCTACACAATGGGAGACAATATTTGGAAACGACATATCAGATAAAGGTCTAGTATCCAGAATTTATAAAGAGATTGTCCAACTGAACAAGAAAAAGACAGCCAACTCAATTACAAAATGGGAAAAAGACTTGAACAGACACCTCTCAGAAGAGGAAATAGAAATGGCCAAAAGGCACATGAAGAGATGCTCAATGTTCCTGGCCATTAGAGAAATGCAAATCAAAACCACAATGAGATATCATCTCACACCCACCAGAATGGCCATTATCAACAAAACAGAAAATGACAAGTGCTGGAGAGGATGCGGAGAAAGAGGCACACTTATCCACTGTTGGTGGGAATGTCAAATGGTGCAACCACTGTGGAAGGCAGTTTGGCGGTTCCTCAAAAAGCTGAATATAGAATTGCCATACGACCCAGCAATACCACTGCTGGGTATCTACTCAAAGGACTTAAGGGCAAAGACACAAATGGACATTTGCACACCAATGTTTATAGCAGCGTTATTTACAATTGCAAAGAGATGGAAACAGCCAAAATCTCCATCAAGAGACGAGTGACTAAACAAACTGTGGTATATACATACGATGGAATATTATGCAGCTTTAAGACAGGATAAACTTATGAAGCATGTAATAACATGGATGGACCTAGAGAACATTATGCTGAGTGAGTCTAGCCAAAAACTAAAGGACAAATACTGTATGGTCCCACTGATGTGAACTGACATTCGAGAATAAACTTGGAATATGTCATTGGTAACAGAGACCAGCAGGAGTTAGAAACAGGGTAAGATAATGGGTAATTGGAGCTGAAGGGATACAGACTGTGCAACAGGACTAGATACAAAAACTCAAAAATGGACAGCACAATAATACCTAATTGTAAAGTAATCATGTTAAAACACTGAATGAAGCTGCATCTGAGCTATAGGTTTTTTTTTGTTTGTCTGTTTGTTTGTTTGTCTTTTTTACTATTATTATTTTTATTTTTTCTCTATATTAACATTCTATATCTTTTTCTGTTGTTTTGCTAGTTCTTTTCCTAAATCGATGCAAATGTACTAAGAAATGATGATCATGCATCTATGTGATGATGTTAAGAATTACTGATCGCATATGTAGAATGGGATGATTTCTAAATGTTGTGTTCTTTTTTCTTTAATAAAAAAGAAAAAAAAAAAACATGAAGATATTTTTGTCCCATGTGAATGCACACCAGAGGGTGACTTCATCAGAGGAAGATTTTAATAATCAAGTGGATAAGATGACCCATTCTGTGGAGACCAGTCAGCCTCTTTCCCCAGCAACTCCTGTCATTGCCCAATGGGCTCATAAAAAAAGTGGTCATGGTGGTAGGGATGGAGGTTATGCATGGGCTCAGCAACGTGGACTTCCACTCACCAAGGCTGACCTGGGTACAGCCACTGCTGAGTGCTCAATCTGCCAGCAGCAGAGATCCACACTCAGCCCCCGACATAGCACCATTCCCCGAGGTGACCAGCCAGCTACATGGTGGCAGGTTGATTACACTGGACCACTTCCTTCATGGAAGGGGCAGCGATTTGTTCTAACTGGAATAGACACATACTTTGGATATGGGTTTGCTTTCCCTGCACGCAATACTTCTGCCAAAACTACCATCCGTGGGCTTATAGAATGCCTTATTCATCGTCATCATATTCCGCATAGCATTGCTTCGGATGATGGAACACATTTCACAGCAAATGAAGTGCGGGAATGGGCTCATGCTCATGGAATTCTCTGGTCTTACCATGTTCCCCATCACCCAGAAGCAGCTGGATTGATAGAACGGTAGAATGGCCTTTTGAAAACTCAATTACGGTGCCAACTAGGTGGCAAAAACTTGAAGGCTGGGGTAATGTTCTCCAGGAAGCTGTGTATGCTCTGAATCAGCGCCCTCTGTATGGTGCTGTTTCTCCCATAGCCAGGATCCATGGGTCCAGGAACCAAGGGGTGCAAATGGGTGTGGTGCCACTCACTATTACCCCTAGTGATCCACTAGGAAAATTTTTGCTTCCTGTCCCTGCTACCCTGATTTCTGCTGGTCTACAGGTTTTAGTTCCAAAACGGGATGTGCTTCCTCCAGGAGAAACAACGATACCACTGAACTGGAAGTTAAGATTGCCACCTGGTCACTTTGGGCTACTTATGCCTCTGGCTCAATAAGCCAAGAAGGGGATTACATTATTGTCTGGGGTAAATGACCCTGAATATCAGAAAGAAGTAGGACTGCACCTACATAATGGAGGTAAAGAAGAGTTTTCTTGGAATATAGGAGATCCCCTGGGGCGTCTATTAGTACTACCATGCCCTGTGATTAAAATCAATGGAAAACTGCAACAACACAATCCAGGCAGGACTACTAATGGCTCTGAAACTTCAGGAATGAAGGTTTGGATCACCCCACCAGGCAAGGAACCACAGCCAGCTGAAGTGCTTGCGAGGGGAAAGGGAACATGGAATGGGTAGTGGAAGAAGGTCGTGATAAATATGAACTTTGACCATGTGATCAGTTACAGAAACGAGGACTGTAATGCTGTTTTGTTCATGTTATACTGTTTAAGTTGTAAGATATCAAGTTTAAGAATGAATGTTGCCTAAGGATTTGCACCCTATTCTGGAGAGATTTAATGTGTTTCCAGTTATATACAAGACAGTTGAGTATTGTCAGGTAAAAGAAAAGAATGTGTGCTTATTGTTTTCATTTGGAAATTAAGTATGGTTTAAGGTGATATATATATAGGTGCCAAGTTGACAAGGGGTGGACTGTCATGGTTAGGAACATGTGTCAACTCAGCCAAGTTGTGGTTGCTGTTTATCTGATTGGGCAAGTACTGGCCTGTCTGTTGCAATGAGGACATTTCATAGGATTAGGTCATGATCACATCAGCTGATTCCATTTGTAATCAGCCAAGGGGGAGTGTCTTCTACAATTAGTGATGCTAAATCTAACCAGCGGGAAAACCTTTTAAGGAGGACTCAGAGGAGACAGGCCCCATTCCTGCTTTGGCTGGTGAGCCTCTCCTGCGGAGTTCATCCAGACCCTCCATCGGAGTTGTCGGCTTCACAGCCTGCCCTGTGGATTTGGACTCTGCTTTCCCATGGTCACGTGAGACACTTTCATAAATTTTATATTTGCAAGTGTTCCCTGTTGATTCTGTTTATCTAGAAGACCCTAACTAATACACATGGGCAAGAACTCTGCCACTGAGCCACCATTGCACCACCCTGGCTGTTTTATTTTGCAACAACAAAGACTATTCTCTACCAAGAGCTTAGTAAACCTGAAGACCTGAAGATACCTTTAGAAGAAATGGGTTATATAAAGCCAAAATATTTGGAAGAATCAACACGTATGTGCATCTTAGACCATGTGTAGATATAGCTTCATCACTATGTCAAAACATGGTATAAAATGGTTTCAAGAATTTTCTTTCTTCCTGGACTTATTGACCAGGACATTTGCAAGTAATTCAAAATTATGTGTAAACAAACTCAAACAAACAAAACACAGTCTTTATGGTTCTACCTGATCTCAACATAGGCCTACTTGAAAATTTTCCTCTATTTTCAATTTTTGGTACCATCCTAGTGGGTGTGAAGTGGTATCTCAGTGTAGTTTTCATTTGTATTTCTCTAATGGCTAATAATGTTGAGCATCTTTTCATATACTTATTGACCATCTGGTTATCTTCTTTGGAGACATGTCTATTCAAATCCTTGGCACATTTTAAAATTCAATTGTTTGTCTTTTTAATGTTGAGTTGTATGAGTTCTTTATATATTTGGGATATTAAACACTATCAGATATATGGTTTCCAAGTATTTTCTCTCATTTTGCAGACATTTTTTGTTGTTCTTGATAATGTCCTTTGCTACACAAAAGTTTTTAATTTTGATAAAGTTTATTTTATCTACTTTTTCTTTAGTTGCGTGTGCTTTAGGTGTAAAAATCTAAAAATTCATTGAAATTACTCCATTAGTGCCCTTTTTTGGTATTTAGTTGCTTTTTTCCTGTGTACCATTTTGATTTCCTTCTTTCTTTTTCTCTCTATATTTATAATTATTTTCTAAGTGGTTATCTTTGTAACCACTATGAACATCTTAAACTATTAACAACTTAGGTTCACTAGAACCAACTGTGATGATTTGAAAGGATCATGTGCATTAGAAAAGCCATGTTTTAATCCTGATCCATTTTGTGGAGGCAGCCATTTCTTTCAATCCCTATTCAGCACTGTAGGTTGGAAACTTGATTAGATTATCTCCATGGAGATGTGATGTGCCCAATTGTGGGTATTAACCTCTGATTAGAAGAAATGTGACTCCACCCATGCCAGGTGGGACTTGATTGGTTTACTGGAATCCTTTAAGAAGGAACCATTTTGGAAAATACTAGAAAGCCATGAGAATCACAAGAGCCAATGCATCCAGAGACCTTTGGAGATGAAGAAATAAAATGCCCCTGGGGGAGCTTCATGAAACAAGAAGTCTACAGAGAAAGCTAGCAGAGGTCACCATGTTCACCATGTACCTTTCCAGTTGAGAGAGAAACCTTGAACATCATCAGCCTTTCCTGAGTGAAGGTAACCTCTTGTTGGTGCCTTAATTTGGACATTTTTACAGACTTGCTTTAATTTGGAACATTTTCACAGCTTTAGAACTGTAAACTTGCAACCTAATAATCTCCCGTTTTCAAAAGCCATCCCATTTCTGATGTATCACATTCCAGCAGCTAGCAAAATAGAACACCAACCTAGTTTCAGTATTATAAAACTCTGCACTCCTATATACCCCTTTTCTGTCCCTTTTATATTATCTCAGATTAATCTTCATATATTATATGCCTGTTAACATATATTTAAAATGCTATTACACATTTGCCTGTTAAGTCATATGGGAGTAGGGGCCAGCAGTTACAAAGCAAAAGTAAAATAATACATAATTTTATATTTATCTATGTGATTTTCTTTACTAATGTTCTTTAATTCTTCTATGGTTTTGAGTTACTGTCTAAAATCCTTTTATTTCAGCCTGAAGGACTCCCTTTAGCATTTTTTGTAAGGCATGTTTTGGGGGTAATGAACTCTTTTAGTTTTTATTTATCTGTAAATGTCTTAATTTCTCCTTCATTGTTGAAGGATAATTTTATGTAGTTTTGGATGATAAGTTTTTTTTCTCTTTAAGGACTTAAAAATGTCATTCCACTATTTTCTGGTCTCCATGGCTCCTAATGAGAAATCTGCTGTTATCTTCCTTTTTTTTTAAATTTTTATGTATTTCTTTAAGAAAACAAACAATATACTTAGAACTACCAACAATGGACATCTTAGTTAGCTTGGCCATACACATATGAAATGAAGTGTCCGTATAATCATTGTAAAGCCTATGTTTGTGCAGTAAGTTTCATAAACTAATTTAAAATTAAGGCAACAAGGAAAAAATCTACATATTCAGATAGTATTTGCTGTTAATCTTATTGGGGATCCCTTGTATTTGACAAATTGCTTCTTTCTTGTTGTTTTCAAAATGCTATCTGTTTTTAGACTTTGACAATTTCACTATAATGGATCTTGATGTAGATCTCTCAGAGTCTATCCTACTTAGAGTTCACTGAGCTTCCTGGATGTGTATATATATATTCATGACTTTCATCAGATTTTAGGTGCTCTCAGTCAAATACTTTTTCTGCTCCATTCTCTCTCTGTTGTCCTTCTAGGACTCCAATGAGATGTACGGTGGTACACCTGATGGTGTCCTACAGGTCTTAGGCTTTGCTCATTTTTCTTCCTGCTCCTCACACTGGAACATTTCAATTGTCTTCAAGTTTGCTGATGGTTTCTTCTGACTGTTCAAATTTGCTCCTGAGCCCATCATCCAATGAGTTTTTAATCACAATAACCATTCTTAGCAGCTCCAAAATTTTTGGTTCATTTTTATGATTTTCCATCTCTATTCTCTTCAGTGTTTTCCTAATTTCCTTTAGTTCTTTGTATATGTAAATCCAGGTCTTTTGGGTTCCTTTAGCACATTGAACACATTTATGACAGTTGATTTAAAAGCTTTCATTAACAGTCCCAGGGATGGTTCCTCACAGATGGTTTCTGGCATCCTTTTTCCTGTGAACAGGCCATACTTTCCTATTTCTTTGCATGTTTTGTAACTTTTTTGTTAAGAACTGGACATTCTGAGTATTATAGTGTTATTAACTCTAGAAATCAAGTCCTCTCACTCCTCTGGGGTGCTAAATTTGTTCTTTGTTTTTGCTGTAGCTGAGGGCTGGAGCCATCAATTTGTGACTTTTCAAACTATTTTTGCTCCCAGTTGGGGAATGGAAAGAGAAAAAAGAAAAGGGTACTACCTCTGTAAGCCTCCTCTGCCATTTTTGGTAGAGAGGGTTTGGAACAGTGGCCACCCTCAGAGCTAGGCACCCAGTAATCTGAAATAGCTGATTAATAGTAATGACCAGTGATCTGACCAAATGATACCCCCAACCACCAAAGATCTTGGGGAACCAGGTCTTTTTATCCCACCCTGGCACTAGCAAGCTGCAGCAGATGCCTGAGCTGCAGCCCCCACTGTTGCCTGCCATGCCACTGGGGGATGGGGGATAGAAGCCACTGCACACAGGGTAAAATTTACCAAGGCTTCACAAGTTTACAAGAAGCTTCTTCCTCCAGCTCTTCCCTGGATGCTGCGAAGTGTTCCACTAGACGCCAGAGTTTTAAAGTGGCTGATCCAAGACAGTTGCTATAAGTTCAATAATTCTTTTGGTGAAGTGAATCTTAGAGTTTCAACTCCACCATCTTTCCATAATCCTCCTCTAAGTTAAAAGTATTACCTTTAACATTACAGCACTACTATTTTAGGGATCTGACAAATCCCTAAAGTCTGTCACTTCACTGACATTTTATGGGAATTATTTCTTTGCTGACTACTGTTTCTTATGCTTAGAGTTCACTTCTTGGTATTATATTTTGTGATGCTTTCCAGAAAGGATATAAGACTATATTAGAAAGTGTTAATTTTTTTCATCCTTAAATCATTATTTGGCCGAGTATAGAATTCTAGATTCAAAATATGTATATTTATATAAAGAACTCAGAGTACTGTCTTTTAGTATTTAGTATCACTGATGGGAAGACTGAGATCATTCTGATACTCATTTCTTTACACACAACTTGTTTCTCTCTGGAGGAGCTCAGAAGTTCTTTTCAGCTTTGTAATTCAAAAATTCACGAGGACAAATTGAAGCAAAAAACCACTCATTGCTGTTTGCCACCATCAACTGGCCCTTTCAATTTTAAGACTCTCCTTCCTTCCTAGAAAATGTTCTTCTATTACATGTTTTGCATACTCTCTCTCCTTGATTTATCATCCAGGTCTCCTAATTTTTCTTTCATCTCTGTTCTTTTGCTCTATGTTCTGAGATATCCTTGACTATCAGATTCACCAATTCAAATTTCAGGGCCTGTCCATTTTGCTCTTCAACCTTGCCCCTGAGTTTCAACTTTGATAATCAAGTTCTTAATTTCCAGAAACCTTCTTTTCTTCCTTTGCTTTTTCACAGAAGCTAATTTTTTTGGCTTATGAATGTAACATCCTGTTAAATATCTCTGAAAATGATAATTAATATTTTTACCACTCCCTTCTACTTCTTCCCTTAGTTCACCTAGCTGTTTCTTCTTCAAGGTATTTGTCTGATCACATTATAAAGAAAGGATTCAAAGTGACCAAATGATTATAGTAATTGATTATAGGTTTTCTGTGCAGTTGGATGTGTTTCCATGGCAGGCCTTTTCTAAAAGGGCAGGTTAATTGTGGTTATCCATGGATGAAGATTCCACAAATATTTATTAAGTACTCACTATGGGCTGAGCATGCTGTGCAAGGGCTACCCTTCCCCACTGCAGATACATGGAAGTTTTATTTCAGGAACAGGACACTTTTGAATATTTACTGCTATGGAGAGCCACCTTTCACCTTTATTTTTCCCCTTCCCTCCAAATTTGTTTTAGAAGTTCAAAGATACTTTTGGTTCTTATTCTGTAGCCCTAATACCCATGCCAACACTTTGACTCTTTTGAGGCAAATCCCTATTTTATTTTAGAAACCTGGCCTTACTGCTTTAACCTGGGGGCAAAAGCCACAGCCCTAGACCTTAGAGTAGTAGCCTCAATCCTTGGCTGCAAACTGAAATTAACTGGGGAGTTGTAATAAATACTTGTGTCTAGAGTTCCATCCTTTTAGATTATTATTTAACAGGTCTGGGCTGAGACTCAGGCCTCAGGATCTAAAAAATTTCCCCAGGTGAATTTAAATGCAGCCAAGGTTAAGAACTGAACTAGAGGTTTACTGGTCCAGCTGTTCCACACTGTTTTGTAACAATCCGGAAGATTGCCCCATAGCCTGCTTTGGTTCCCATGCACCAGCTGACTGTGAGCTTGGAGTTCTGTCCCAGCTTGTACAGAACAGTTTGTACCTCTGCATAGGTCTATTCTACACTTCTTTTGGATTGGGTTTCCTAACTCTAGTTTCCATCAGCCCAATTTCATCTACTTTACATATTCCAGAAATTCTTCATAATTTCTGATCAAATTCTTACGCTCTTTTTTCCAGCATTCCTATGGACTTCTTTCTTTTTTCAAAATTACACTTTTTTTTTTCCACCTATCATTCCAGTGGTGAGAGGGAAGGACAATAGTCTAACAACCTGCAGATCACACTGTTGAAATTTTCACCTTTAAAAATGTGGCCAATTGCATTTTTTTGTATTCAATGTGGCTGAAAGTACTAAGAGGCAAGAGAGCCACCTATCACTGGCATTTTGATGCACCTACTCCAACTACTGAAGCGGAAAAACCAGAAGATGGGGAAAAAAAGAACTGGTAGAGCCTTATGTCAGTTAGATTGGATTTTCTAAGAAAGCAAAGCTTAAATGTAATGATATAGCCCTTACTGGCAATCAAACCAAAATATGAAGACTAAAAAGTAAGTAATTATAATAATGTCAACTGGTGTACCTTAGATCACAGTGAATTTTTTTAATGGCAAAAGGACAACACCATAAAAATTACAAAATGGTCCTCTTAATTGGCACAAGTGAAAATGTACACTGGAACAGAATCTAAACATTGATTTGCAAACATTAGAATCGTGATATAGAGAATCAAAATTAAAATTTCCCTGTGAAGGAATAAATCCTGACAAAATACCTAAGTCCTCTCCTTCCACACAAAGTCAAACAAGAAAAGGAAGCAACAGATCATGATACAGTAAGCCATTTGATCCAGCCCATAATGTTACTCTATGGGGGGGGGGGGGGGGGAACCAACCTGGAGAATGTCATTTAGATATGATTACTATTAAAAAGATATATATTTAATTTAAAGATTGTTATTAAAGACCAAGACAAATTAACCACAGTTATAGGTCAAATCTGGTAAAACCGAAAAGATATGCTGATGGATTCAATGTAGAATATATGAACAAATGAGGAATAAAATAAAACAAATGAATTAAATCCACTTAAGAAAAGAAAAGAAAATTCCATAAACACAGCGTAGAGGGTAAGAAAAGGATATGAAGTGTCAACCATGTACAGCATCTTTTCTTCATTCAACTGTCAAACAATCTTGTGGTTATTACGCCCATTTTACAGAAGAGAAAATTGTATGCTCATTGTTGTTAAAGATTGTTTAAAGTCATAAAAATATCAAATAGTGATTCCAAAGTTTAAAACGCAAGTCTATCACATCTATAGCCTGTCTTTCCCCTTCACTACTTCACTGTTTCTTTATATGAGACAGAAACTTAGTAATTCCTATGTCTCTAAAATGGTAGACTGTAATGAGTGATCAGTGTCCTACTGTTCTTTTCTACTGTCAAGCTGGCATTAGTTCTAGGACTTTATACATCACTTTGAAATCTAAGTGTACTGGGTGAGACTACAGAGGAAGGCAAACTGGTGAAAAGAAAAGATTTCAAAAAGAACAAGGTGATCTTTGCTTCTTACAAAGACCATCTTTAAAGCACATCCTTCTTCCACATAACTAACTTGTTTCAAAGAGGGAAAGCAAGTCAACTTAACCTTGAAAACTGAGGATTTAAAAAGATTTTTATAAAATTGATTTGTTCCAGTAGACAAAAAGGGCTTTAGGGAGAAAAAAAAATAAAATAAACCATTTACTCAATTTCCAACAAAGTCCATTCTAACAAGATGAAAGGTAAGAGATCAGTCATTGACCTTTTGGAAATAGAAAAAAATAAAACTACATAAAGGATTATGTAAACATGTTAAAAGCATTCTATCTATATTATGCCACCATTCACGCCACAAGAGAGTTGACATGGGGGGGGCAGGGGACATGAATCTGATCAGTTCTGCAGAAGAAATACAGGAAGGATAAACCAGAAAATGAATAAGATTGATCACCTACAGGGGATAGGTAGCAAAAGGCTAGAAATGAGGAAAGTAAGGATGAAAGGAGGGTTATACTTCCAAGGATATCTCTTTGTACAGTTTAGAATCATGGCAATGTTTTACCTACCCAATAAACAAGTAAATAAAACCACAATGTAGGATGAAAACCAAATGAAATACAAACAGTAATAAATGAACGTAACTGTATTACATGATAACATAACCACATTGAAGGGAAAGAGGATAAAACACCAAACCTCAGTTGGAAAACAGCATTTTGGCTGTATACTATAAGGATAACAACAAAAAGAGCTGTACACAGATACTTCCTACTTAGGAAATGTTTCATTAGGGGTGTTTCACAGAGATATGTTAGCAATTCTGAAACTACTTTATGTATATGCTAGATTGAGCAAATAAGTAAATGTACTGTGGATAAGAATTAGGTTTCTCATTGTAGGTGCAAGGAGTATCAAATGAGCAAATGGAGAAGGTGAGACCCTAACCTGTGGTATTGGGTTGGAATGAGAAGTTTTAGTATGAACTTGTGGTTTTTAGTATTTGCACAAATTGATATAAAAATACATGTGCGTGTGCTTTGAAAATTATTGCTGTTTTTCTTTCTTTCCTTTGTATATATGTTATATTGTACATTAACAGAAGTTAAAAAAAAAAGGAAATTCATACGTGTGTATGCATGTTGACTGACATATTTCCTGACATATATATATATAGCAGGCTATTGATGCAGCCTAAGAAGGAGGTAATATTGAATTTGACTAAGATTGTAAAGATAGAGGTGGTGAGAAGACATAATGAATAAATGACTAAAATATTCATTTAAAAAAAAGTGTAAGGAGCAATGAAAATAGAAAAATTATCATTTAGACAAATACTGCAGTAATTACAATTGTGTACAAAAATCAAAGCACTTATTGTATACTAGGGAAAATGCGTGAATGGTGCGTTAAATATGTTACATAAAATATAAAGTGATCAGTGGTATATACGAAGTATTCTGGGAGGAAGAATGACTAGTGACCCAAGTTCTCAGAGGTGTCCTTACTCCCACCCAATAAATGAATGGAATAGCTTTAATTTAATCAGCAAACAGCAAAGCAAGATTTGAATGCAGGCCTCCTAATATAAAATAGAATGAATGCGGTTATCTAATGCTGGTTTTACTCAAATGTTAAACTGTTTCATTTATCTTGATGACAGTCGGTGAAGTGGGTTTGAGAGTCCTGAAGGTGATTATAATCTATTGCTCTCTTTAGTAAACTAGGGTAATTTATATAACTTTTCTGAACCTCATTTTTCTCACCCAGAGAAACAAATCTTACCTCATGAGTTAATTATGAAAAATAAATGCATAAATATGTAATGTAACTATTATAGTTGTTGGTACACTACAGGAATTTGCAGACTGAGAATTCCTTTAGGAAGGGATTATCTTGTATTCATTTTTTAAATTAGAGCCTGGTACAGTGTGTACACATGTACACGTGTGTTGAATTAATATTTATCAAATGAAGTGACACATAAGTAAATATTGAATCTAAAATTATTCTTGAAATAAACTCAGTGTTCATATCTATAAACAGAATCTTTGTTAAATCCCTATATGCTAAGAGATGGAACCCCACTTTTAAGCACTAGTTCCTTCTCACAGCAATACTTACTTTCTACTTTTGCTCCTTCATTTGGATTTGAGTACCCCTCTCCTTTCTGTTTGATTCTCCGGATAATTCCTCCATCTTCAAATAAATCCTCTCCTTTGAAATCAAGGAGTTCAACCTAGAAAGAAAAAAGTGATTTTGCTAAGAAGAGACCAAAAAAGACCTAACATGGGTAAAGGCAAGGGAACTCAATTCTTGTTTCATGCTACAAAATAGAAAATTTATGATTTAAAATAAAAATTATCTCTGCATCTTAGTTATTGGAAAAGTGGAGAAAAAAAAAAGAGCATTGTACTTCTCAAAACCTCAAAGAACCTTAATGTAGTGATAAATGTCTAGGACTATATCCTGTGGGGCTGCAGTTCAAAGACAAGCAGAATTAGATTATAAGCGTTTATAGCAGACACATTTAGTCCAGAGTGGTAATTATTACTTCTGGATTTTGAGGGGCTCTTTTATATATGTTTGGCCTTATATTTAGAGATAGGAATGAGACTAACCAGGTCAGGATTAAGGTAATTCAGAACATAGGGGTAAGGAATACATCGTCTATATTTTAGAATTGCACCTGCTCTTTGAGACCAAGGGAAGAAAGGTTTATTTTGTCTGTAACTTAAATTATCTGTGGCGCTTAATCTAACTCAACCTGTCTGGACAGCTCATTTGAACAACTGAAATCTGGGGAGCCCAAAGTGAGAATGAGGGCCTTTGATCCTGTATAGCTTAATGTAATAGCTGGATACATCCTAGAATATCTTAAGTGGATGGTCAAAAAGTGTTGGGGGAGACTCTTGAGGGATGGGAGAAAAAGTGGAACTGTTGAACCTTGCATCAAGGAGTCTCTCGGTGCTGTGTCGAACACTAGGGACACCCATGTCAATGGGTCAGGCCCTTGATATTGAGGTTTACTCTTGTCAGGCTTGTGTAATGTAGCGGAGAAGCTTAGCCTACATATAGGTATGCCCACGAGTTACTTCTGGAGGACCTCTTTTGTTGCTCAGATGTGGCCTCACTCTCTCTAAGCCCAACTCTGTAAGTGAAATCATTCCCTTCCCTGCTGCATAGGACATGACATCCAGGGGTGAAAGTTTCCCTGGCGGCATATGAGATGGCTCCCTGGCGTGAGTGAGGCCCAGGCACCAGGGGATCAACAGTTCCATCCTAAGGGGGTGAAAAGAAGTATAACTAATGGAGTGTCAGTGGGTGAGAGAGTTCAAGTGGAGTCAAGAGGTTACTCTAGAGATCATTCTTATGCAAGCTTTAGTTGGACATTACTACCTATGATGACTTGCCAAACCCCAAACAAGACCATTCCAGCCAATCCTAAAGAACATCTAGGGAGTTTTATAAGATTCTACAAAGGTTCCATGCACTAGGGTAACTTTCTAGAAACCTAAAACCTCCACATGGGTCCCTGGACCAGATAAGTCCTGAAACCTAGGGGGCACAGCCTCTCCAGAACAACAGCTATTTCCATCTCCCTACCCCATATTACTGACAGCTCCTTCCAACATGAAAAAATGAGACTGACCATAGCCTAAATACCCCTAAAGAGTGGGATAGAAAGACCAAAGGCGATGGTGGCAGAGAAGGAAGGGTTTAACAAACATGATTGCTTAATCATTAAACTGATATTTCTTTTAGGCTCCAGTATCTTAGAGCAGCTAGAAGTAAAAACCTAAAACTGTTGAGTTGTAGTCCATGCCAGACCCTGAAATCTGCTCTACAACTAATTGTTGTGCTATGCTTTGAAATGTATTGCTTTTTTGTATATGTTATATTTCACAAAAAAGAGAAAGAAGTCAATTGTAATGACAGAAAAATATTTATTCCAGGTGCTGTGACAGTGGCTCAGTAGCAGAATTCTTGCCTATGATGCTGGAGACCCAGGTTCAATTCCCAGTCCCTGCCCATGCAAATATTCTTCAATATTCTGAAGCAACTAGAAGGAAAAATCTGAGATGATGATATGGTAACCCATGATAAACTCTGCGATCTGTCCTGTAACGACTTGTTGAAGAGTGCTTTGAAAACTATTGCTGTTTTCTTTCTTTGCTTTGCATATCTGTTATATTATACAATAAAAATTTTTTTTAAAAAAGACAAGCAGGAAATACTGGGGAACTACCTTGAGGGCAAAAGGCAAGGGGTCAAGGTGCTGGCACAGAACTCTTTTGTCTGACCCTAAAAGGCCACTTTAACTCCAGATTGATGGAGTTCAGTTCTTGAAATGTAAGAATGAATCCTATGAATCAGGTCTCAATCGGCTAAAGGTGTATTTTACCTGTTAAGATGATTCAGACATTTCCCCCCTTAATTTTTTTTTTTTTAGGTGCAGTGTCCAGAAATTGAACCCAGGTCTCCCGCATGGAAGGCAAGCATTCTACCACTGAACCACCCATGCACCCTACCCCTTAATTTTTTTTTTGCATGGGCAGGCACTGGGAATTGAACCCAGGTCTCTGGTATGGCAGGCGAGAATTCTGCCAATGAGCCACCGTTGCACCACCCAGACCTCCCCCCTTAATTTTTAAATCAGGTTTTGACAAATATGTTTAATTCAACATAGGATGAATAATATATCATCACCATCTACCACTTCAAATGAAGAAGTAAAGTCTGTGACGGTTATAAACTTGGTATAGGCACATTTCAGTAGTATCTCCAACATTTTGGATCTTATCTTCTGGTCGGTTTTGCGTATGGCATACATCACTGGGAAGGACCTTTATTTCTAAGTCAGGTGTCTTTTGTTTATTTGGATATGACCTTTTTCTGCCAGAGACATGTTTCTAAGAAAGCACTGGCACACACCATACCCCCTTGGGTTTGTGGGAAACAATTCAAGAACTCAAAATCCAAAACAAACAAGTTGGATCTGATTTTCAATAGCAAACTTAGCTCCTGTTTCACTGTCTGTTTCTTCAAAGCCAGCACTGTAGTAGGGCAGATGCTGACAAGGCAATACCACAGCACATACTTGCCTCAAAAAAGAGAGTTGCATTTGAGGGAATTTTGGGGACACTGCCAGCTGAACCATATGCATATTCTGGTTTACAAAGTAAGTGGCAGACCTCGCCTTTCTTCATGGTAGCCACTCCAATGTCCCATGCCTTGATGACTTGACCTAAAAGAAAGGAAAAGGTAGTTGAAAGTTATAGGCCAGACATAAAAATATTTCATAAAACAGAAGTTCAAATGAATTTCCAGTTCTTCACACTATATATTCAACTAGTAATTACAGGCTACAAAATTACAGAACTCAGTAAAAACTAACCATTAAAAAATACTGCAGTGGCTTGAAGGTGAAAGTACTCCCAGAAAAACATGTTCTTAAATTTAGTTCCTGTGGGAGTAAAGCCATTGTAAGTGGGACCTTTTGACTTTAGTTAAAGTGTGGCCCACCTCAATCAGAAAGGGTCTTAATCTTAATTACTTGAGTCCTTTAGAAGTAGAATGAAATTCAGACAGAAAGGCACAGTGGCAACAAGCAGAAGCTGAACATCAAAGGAAACTGGAAGACAAGGGAGAGGCCAGGAGAGGCTGCCATGTGCTTTGACATGTGGTACAGGAGCTGAGGACCAAGGACCACCAGCAAGCAGCCCTAGAACATCACAGCCTTCAGGGAGAAAGCATCACCTTGATGATGCCGTGATTTGTGATTTTTTTCCCCCACCTTAAATTATGAGCAACTAAATTCCCATTGTTTAACCTGACCCATTTAATGATATTTGCTTGAGCAGCACAGAAAACTAAAACAAATAAAGTTTGACTCTTTGAGGGGTACCAGAGAAGATTCTCTGCTGCAGAGGATGAAAGTAATACTACTTCCTAAACGATATTTAAACCAACTTCTCAAGATTAACAGTTTGAAAAGCAGTGGTAACATAATCCATGAAATATGGCTGGCTTGCAAGTGTTGCTTAATTCATAATTTCAACCATAATTATAAGTGCTGAAACAGAACAAAAACAATAAAGAAAATGAATCTATCCTAAAGGCAGACAAACAAACAAGAAATAACAGGAAAAAATATACATTGCATCAATGGAGTCATAAAACAAATTGTTCTCAAAATTTAGTATCAGAAAAAATTTTTTTAGTTTTTTTTAACAAAATAGCATGCTATTTTTTAACAAAATAGCATGTATCCTTTTGTCTAGTCACAAAACTGCAGAACTCAAGAGTATTTAAGGTTTTGCCCTACTTCTAGGAAGCTAAAAATTAAATTTACTATTTTTGCAGAACTATATTACCCTACATGATTGAAACAATATCTACAATGCCTATTATGTGTATCATTAATTATATTTTAAAGGTAAAGAATTCTCAGATCCTTCAGGAAACAGAATGGAAAATGTAGGCAATTTAAAGTGATAAAATACAAACTGGAGGTGCTAAGTTGATCAAAAGCTTAAGCATTTAAAGTGGGATTAAGTAAGACAGAAATCCCAGCATAATTGAATTTTGAAGACAGCCATTGTTTAAATTGAGAGAAAGTTGATGAGAGAACATTGTGACAAGGGGAACCCTAAGCAAAGCCATGTAAATTAGGATAGATATTTATAGTTGATGACTTCAGCTCAGTCTTCATTTAGAACTACTACTTTTCAAAATATCAATTGCACTTATTTTAGTTAAAAATTTAAATAAGTTCCCAGGGGTGTAAACCTCCCTGGCAACGTGGGACAGAATTCGTGGGATGAGCTGGGATTCAGCATCAAAGGATTGAGAAAACCTTCTCGATCAAAAAAGGGAAGAGAGAAATGAGACAAAATAAAGTGCCAGTGGCTGAGAGATTTCAAACAGAGTCAAGTGGTTATCTTGGAGGTTCTTACACATTATATATAGATATCCCTTTCTAGTATAAGGTGTATTAGAATGGCTAGAAGGGGAAGTGCCTGAAACTGCAGAGCTGTGTTCCAGTAGCCATGTTTCTTGAAGATGAATGTATAATGATATAGCTTTCACAATATGACCGTGATTGTGAAAATCTTGTGTCTGATGCTCCTTTTATCTATGATATTGACAGATGAGTAAAAAATATGGATTAAAAATAAATAAATAGGGGGAACAAACATTAAAACAAATTGAGTAGATTGAAATACTACTGAACAATGAAAGGGAGTGGTAAGGGGTATAGAAAAAAATAGGGGAAACAAAGGTTGAAATATACTGAGTAGATGGAAATACTAGTGGTCAATGAGAAGGAAAGGTAAGGGGTATGGCATGTATAAGTTTTTTCCTTTCTTTTGCTGGAGAGATGCAAGTGTTCAAAAAAATGATCATGGTGATGAATACACAAATATGTGATGGTATTGTGAGCCACTGATTGTACACCATATATAGAATGTTCATATGTCAAGAATGTTTGTGTGCTTGTCATTTACAAAAAATATATTAAAAAAAAAAGCTGATGATCAGGGTGTAAAAAAAAAAGAATTATACACCACAACCATGTGGGGTTTATACTGAGAATGCAAGAATGGGTCACCACAAGAAAATCAATTAATGTAATACAGCATATTAACAAATCAAAAGGGAGGGGGAAAAGTTTAAATAAGTACTGCATGCATATTATTTAAAATATACACAAAAACGTATTAAGTGAGAGTTAAAAAAATCATCCATCCCCTCCTTGTAAGAGAAAACCACTGTTATGTCCCTTGTGTTCCTTTCAGTGTGTGCTGGAACTTTTTTTCCTTTAATTTAAAACAGAAATGGCAATAATCTATACATTCCATTCTGAACAGCTTTTTCATTTAATATATATACCTTGATCACCTTTCCTTATCTGACTAAATGTCCTACACAAATGTTCTCCCTCAAATCCTTCTATGGATCATGCAGTGTAGAGTGGCTAGAAGGGACCTACATCTGTATGTACATATATTTTTAAAAACAAAGTGTGGTGAGCACTAAGAATAGAAATAGGAAGCAGAGAGGAGCAAATGAATAAATCTGTTTTAGGGTGGGGATGGGGACAGTCAGCAAAAGCTAATGCATAGACCATATCTACGCTACACCTTAGAAACTAGAAACACCTGGCTGTCAACTAAACCCACAGGAACCACAGAATAAATAGATCATGCCTACGCCTTTGCTTTTCTTCTCATTTGGGAACATTAAAGGTTCTCTTTCACCCAGCTTCAGATACTGAATGTAGAACACTGAGCTACACTGCCATGAACACAGGTATGTTTCTAAAATCAGCAACCATGAAACTTGTGCTGGTCTGAATCTGTGGTGGACTCCAGAAAAGCCAGGCCCTTTAATCCTCATTCAATATTGCTGGGTGGGAGCATTTTGATTGTTTCCATGAAGATGTGACCCAACCAATTATAGGTGGTAACTTTTGATTAGATGATTTCCATGGAGGTGTGTCTCCACCCATTGAGATGGAGTTGCTTACTGGAATCTTTTAAAAGAGGAAACATTTTGGAGAGAGTCCCTTTTGGTAGAGCCACGTGAAAACCAACAGATGTCGCCATGTTCACCATATGCCCTTCCAGCTGAGAGAGAAAAATGGTGAACATTGTCGGCCTTCTTGAACCAAGGTATCTTTCCCCGGATGCCTTAGATTGGACATTTCTATAGATTTGTTTTAATTGGGACATTTTCTTGGCCTTAGAACTATAATCTAGCAACTTATTAAATTCCCCTTTTTAAAAATCATTCCATTTCTGGCATATTGCATTCTGGTAGCTAGCAAACTAGAACAGAACTCTTCTTAAAAAGCATTTTTCCCTGATTTTAAAAAGTAATCCATACTCATTATGAAACACCTGAAAAGTATAGAAAAGCACACAGATAACAGTAAAAAAAAAAAAAGGGAAAAAACCTCCCAAATCCCACATGTATACTTTATTTGCTTGCTCTGTTTGGGGATCATATAAATTAGGTACCATATTTTATTTGGTTACATAGCCTTCTCTTTATATTTAACTTTATATGAGTAATTTTTCCTGTTAATAAATAACATTTGAAAACATGAATTTTAATAACTATGTACTAGTTCATCTTATGAATACCATAATTTCATCATTCCCTATTAACAACCATTTAAGTTGTATCTTTTTTTTTACTATTATAAAGTTTCAATGAACAACTTAACATCTGAATCTTTACGTGAGTTTCTTTGTACAGTATAAGTCTCTTACCTGACAGAATCGGTACTATGGTTGTTAGGTTAATAAAAAAAATTGCTTTAAGTGAGGAATCATAAAAAATTATTTATTCCTCAAATAATTTTTAAAATTAAAACATACAAAGCATATTAATTCACTAAGTTTGTGTTAGAAAGCCTTGTCTTTGAGTGTGGCTCCTGATAAGTTCCATCTTTATAATATAAATCAATCATACTCATGATTTGTCATTTGCAATTTACAATGTGGATTTCTTTAAAGTAGAGCAAAAGCCAGGAGATATTTTTTAAGCATTCAGCATACAGAATCCTTCTGGTAAAAGTACATGCTGAATGGCCTACCTCATCTACATTTTATCCACTCCTAATTTAATAGCTTTTTCACAAATGCTCTTAGCAATTCACCTTAAGTTTTTCCTAAACATTCAACCTAGCTTTTATAGAAATAATTTCTCTTTCTTGTTACATTCATTTCAGTGTTTTACATAATATCTAATGAAATTATTTAATTATAAAATGTTTGGCAGTTTTACAGATTTCAACCTGCAAAAATCTGAGTAAAGAGAAAGCAGGCCTGACATATGGAAACTACTAAGACATAGCTGGGCCACATGGTATTTTAAGTTGGCCTGGAGCTCACAGCAAGGTCATGTTATTCTCCTGTTGGACATAATCTCACAAAACATAAACATCAGACAAATACTCTGAGACCATGAAAAAGTGAGACAAAACAAGAACTTCAAAATTTTGCCTCAGTACAGACAAAAATAAGGTCACTATGTACCTTAGAATATACCACATATCCCCCTCAACTGGCAATTATGAGTGACTGATGCTTCTCAAGCACTGATAGCTTTAATCTCACTCTTGTCCACCCTCTTCCTACATATGATCTATTAAAATATCCAAACATAGAATCAGCCCATATTCTGACAGCATCCAATCCAAAGCAAAATAACGCTTCCTTAAACTCCTCAAAATCATTTAACAAACCTAAACCCTATACTAAATCCTTTCTAACAATCTCTTATTGAGGTGCTCCACGGTTCCCCATGGTATGCATTCTCCCTGCTACAGTAAGTAACAACCCAGTGTGTTCAACTACAGATATGATCCTGGCAGTCCCCAGCTGGAGGTCACTGACAAGTCCCCACTGTATAGGTGGAAGCGAGCGTGGGAACACACTGCAGAGAGGCATCATGTAGCATGCTTACCAACAGAATGGAGAGCATCAGTTAGTCTGGAGTTGATTAAGCAAACCTCTACCCTATTTCCTTAGGCTAAATTCCTAGAAGTTAAAGTACTGGGTTAAAAAGCTTAACATTTTAAAGATTCTTGATCTTTAGGATATTTGATCTGTAGGATGCCAGGTTGTAGGAATAATCCATCAAGAATATATAAATGCAGTTCATTCTTACAGCTGATCTGGACTTCAATTTTACTAGCTTGAAGATAATTTATCAATTTCAGGAGTCCTATTCCATTTGTAACAATATTGGAAATATATACATATGTTTATACAAAGGTGTAATGTTCTATTCCTAAGTTTAAATGTTCCTAACTGTGGGAAATTGAAAAAGTTTGAAAGCACACAAATCCCACTATAAAAGAAATGTACTATACTTTCATCTTCCATTTGCAGAGCATATTTTTTTTCTGATTTAAAAAAATCATATATAGCATACTTAAAATATAACATTTAGTTTAATCACCGAATTCATTTATACTAAAGGCTACACTGCCTACTTTCGAACATTCTGATTATATAACCCTTAAACGTATGTTTGCATTAGAAATATGGACATATTTAAAATACTAGGACAAAAGCTGTATAGTATTATACAGAAAAGTACTAATTTTCAAAATGGAGTAGAAAAGGAAAGGAAAGAAATATTTTAATAGTGAAAGGTTTTTCTTTCAAAATATAGAAAGTAAACACTTAAATATACGGTTAATCACTAAGCTTCAGATAATTAAAAATGCATCTGATCCATCTCTGCTTTACTTTCATTAAAGGGTTTCCAGCACATAGCACCAACTTCTGATCAATTTTTAACTATATGTATATATTGCTGATATTCTGTATTGAAAAAAAAAAAGAAAAGAAAATCATGACACTGATAATACTGGCATTGTCTTTTTAATACTAAAGCAAATTATTTTTTCTTGCAGAATCTGACTCTTAAAAGTTTTATATGGTCTTATTTTTAAATGGGTTATAAAAGGGCTCTGAAAATCATCCACTCCCTACACCAAAAGTATCTGATCATGAATTAAAGAAATAAATTTATATTTTAGGATTCTTTCAAGGATTATTCTTTAAGGATTCATTCATATCTCTTTATATTCTTTTTTTTTCCATTTCCCTATTTAACTACTAACAGAAATGATCATAGATAATCTATATCCACCATGGTTTATGATTTTAAAAACAGGGAAGGAAAAAAGAACATGGTAGTATTATCTGGCCTGAAACAATTTACATGATCTACTCTGCTAGGCTAAACGGTTAGATATTTGAAGGCAGGGATAATGTCTTGATTATCCTTTATTTCCCAAAGAACTATACCACCACAATACTGTACACAATAAAATAATGCAGTCACACTGTAAATATATAATTCAAATGGCGTTAGAAATATGCTTAGCTTCTCCCATTCTACTCGCAAGCCTGGCCTTGGCCTAAATCAGCTTCTCTCTGATCTCTTCTTTGCTATGGAGATTGAAAACATTTTCCTCTTTTGCAAAGACTCTGCTAAAACTACAGTACTTTCTTAAACTTTGCTACCTTTCTGGTTCAAATTTTTGGGGGAGCATTAGAAAACAAAATATTTTGGCTTAAGAGCCTTCCATGGAGCCTGAAGCATGCATCAACATGACAATATCATGCTGAGTGAAATAAGTCAGACACAAAAGGACAAATACTGTGCAATCTCACTAATGAACTAATTATAATATGTAAACTCACAGTCATAAAATCTAGAATATAGGTTACCAGGAGATAAAATGAACCTAGAGAATGGGAAGCGGTTGCTTAATATGTGTAGAATTTTAACTAGGTTGAAATTAAACCTTTGGAAATGGATAGAGGTGATGTTAGCACATTCTTGTGAGTGTAATTAATAGTGCTGAATTGTAAGTGAATGTAGTTGAAAAGGGTAGTTTAGATAGAAGCACTGACCAATAGAATCAGTCGAGAGGGCGGGGATAGTCCACCAAATCTATGGTCAATTAATCTTAGACAAGGCCCCCAAATCCACTAAACTGGGACAGAACAGTCTTCTATTCTATTCTAATGGGCATGGGAGAACTGGATATCAATAGCCAAAAGAATGAAAGAGGACCCCTATCTCACACCCTATACAAATATCAATTGAAAATCGATCAAAGACCTAAATATAAGAGACAGTACCATAAAACTCCTAGAAAGAAATCTAGGGAAACACCTTCAAAACCTAGTAATAGGAGGGAGCTTCTTAAACTGTACACCCAAAGCATAAGCAATGAAAGAAAAAAATAGATAAATGGGAACTCCTTAAAATCAAAAGCTTCTGTGCATCAAAGGACATTGTCAAGGTGAAGAGGCAGCCAACTCAATGGGAAAAAATATTTGGAAACCACGCATCAGATAAAGGTTTGATATACTGTGTTCACAATGAAATTATAAGAACAACCCAATTATAAAATTATAAAATGGGGACAATGTGTTGTACAAAATACACCAGAAATAAAAGAACAATTATGCTATGGGTTCTTTGAGAAAATAAGAGATTGTAATCTCGTATAGCAGCCACACTTAGTCTGAAATTTTAAGTGTGTTTCTAGATTCTGGGCACTGAGTTGTATGTGTATAAGCTGGTATCCCCTGGAACTTTAAGTACCTCTGTGACACCCAAGACTCAGAACTGGAGTCCTGGCTCTGAGAGTCAGCACTGCCACATACAATAACAGCTACACACCAAGCTTCTAGAGATAAAAACAAAGCCAATCTGGCTGGGACTAGGGTAAATCAGAATACAACGTATTCTGACAAGACAGTCTATGTACTTTAGAGCTTCACCTACTATATGAAACCAAAGGCAGAAAGGTTTACTGTAACTAGAACCTAAATTTTCTGTAACACACAATCTAAACCAACTTGACTAGATAGCTCATTTAAACAACTTAAACACATGGCACCCAAAAAGGGAACAAGGCCTTGTAATGTGTAACAATGTAATACCGAGACATCCCAGACTATGGTGGGCCAATAATTAAAAAGTACTGCTACGCGCAACTTGGAAAACCCCAATCAAAACCATTCCAGTCAATCCTCAAGAACACCTAGGGCAATATCGAAGATTCCACAAGAGTTCCATGCACTAGAGTAACTTTCCAGAAACCTATGACCTCCAGATGGGTCCCTGGTCCAGTTAAGTCCTGAAACCTAGTCCAGCCTCTCCAGAACATCAGACAGTTCCATCTCCCTACCCCATATTAGTAACAGACCCTTCTTTCAAGCCTCCTATATTCTGAAACAGCTAGAAGGAAAAATATGAGAGGATCATATGATACAGCCCATGACAAACTCTGGGATCTGTCCTGTAACCACTTGTCGAAAAGTGCTTTGAAAACTATTGCTTCTTTATTTCTTTGCTTTGTATATATGTTATAATATACAATAAAAAAAGTTTAGAATGATTTCTAAATGTTGTGTTAATTTTTTTTCTTTAATTAATTAAAAAAAAAAGTTTAAAAAAATGTAGTTAAGAAAACCCAAAGATGGAAAGCATTGTCTCTTCATTCTAATTTCTGTAATATATTCCATAGTGGTAATAATCAGTTCTCTTAGATTAATATAGTTTTTGTCTTTCAAGCTTTCCTGGTGCTAAGAGATATGGTGAAGTATTGTTTCAAAAACAACAATAATAAACACGAGCTTACTATGTGTTAGGCTGAGTGCTAAACAATGGTGTGCATTATCTTATTTAATTCTCAACATAATACTAGATACTATTATTGTCCCCATTTTACAGATAAGGAAACTAAGGCTTTAAACAGAGTTTAAAGAAGGTGCAGAAAGAACAAGTGACACACACACAGACTGTGTAGGTATAGCTCAAAATTTTAATCAGAATGTGTATCTCAAGGGTTTGGATTTTTAAAAACTAGTAATTTTTACTGCTTTATCAAAGGCATTCTTAAGTGAAACTTTTTTTTTTGGTAAACAGTGAATGAGTGGCAGTAAAGAATACCATAACTACTGGTATAGTTTGGCACTATACCAGTGTTTTGGTACTGCACCAAAACAGTACACTGTTTTGATTTGTACTATCAGTATTAATCACTATAATTTTTGTACCATCAGTTAAATGTTGCAATGGTCAGATTCATGTGTCAACTTGGCCAAATGGTGGCATCTGTTTATCTGGTTGGGCAAGTGCTGGCCTGTCTGCTGCTAATGAGGACAGTTCACAGAATTAAATCATGATCACATCAGCTGCATCCACAGCTGATTCCATTTGTAATCAGCTAAGAGGAGTGTCTTCTGCAGTGAGTGATGTTTAATTTAATCATTGGAAGCCTTTTAAGGAGAATTCAGAGGGGATAGGCTCTCTTCCTGCTTCAGCTGGCGAGCCTCTCCTGTGGAGTTCGTCCAGACCCTCCATCAGAATTGTCAGCTTCACAGCCTGCCGCGCAGATTTTGGACTCTACGTTCCCACGATTATGTGAGACACTTTTATAAATTTCATATTTACAAATATTTCCCGTTGATTCGATTTCTCTAGAGAACCCTAACTAAAAACTGTCAACACAGTAAAAAGACAAATAACATCTTAGTATTATTATGAAAATAATTTTAACATAAAGACCCCAAAAAGGATCTCAGACACCCCCAGGAGTACAGAATCCATACTTTGAGAAATGCTGCTCTCAAATATCTTTACTTTTGGTAAACATAGGATCACTGCTCCTATATAATGCAAATAGTAATAAATCTAAGTGAAACAGAACTCAAAAAATACCTTCTTACCTTTGCCAAGACCAAAGACAAATGGTTCATTCCTATCATAGCTGGAATCAAATTTCTTTCCATTCAACAACTTTCCATTGTAGTGGACATAAACTTTGTCTCCAATCATTGGTGTTTCCTCGCTATGCCCCACTCTTTTGACAAGCTAGAAAATACAAACATCAATAAAAAAGGAGATGCAAATTTTTACATCTAAGCAGAGAATAAAAAGGTCAGACAGCCCATTCCATATGATTTAGGCATATTTTCAGGTAAACTACTATCTGTCCTTTCTAAAAGCTTCCTTCACAATTCTCTTGATATCCCTGTTAGAAAACTGTTCCTTGCTAACCTGAATTATTTATTCCCTCAAAAGAATTTCATTAAGACCTGCTTCACTGGTTTAATATCCCATTCTCTGACACTAAAATTTCTCAAAACACACACCTGAGAACTGGTTAAACTGGCTAAGAACAAAAAAGATTGGTAGACTTTTAAAGATATTAAAAAAGTAGTCTAAAGCAAAGTTTCAAATGTGACCTTTTTTCCTAATTTTTTTATTGTGAAATATAACATATATACAAAAAAAACCCAATTTTCAAAGTACACTTAAACGATGTATTTTGTTTTGGTTACAGAACAATTTAAGCAGTTCATTATGGGTTACCTTTCCAATATTTCAGATTTTTCCTTCTAGCTATTCCAAAACACTGGAGGCTAAAGAAAATATCAATACAGTGGTTCAGCAGTCATATTCATTTGTTAAACACTGTTTCTCTGCTATAACTCCTTTTTTTCCTTTGATCTTTCTCCCAATCTATAGGGATCTTTGTTTTTGTTTTGTTCTTTCTTTATTTATTTTTTATTATCAAACCAAAACAACATACAAACATGAACATTCTTAACATACAAATATTCCATGCATGGTATACAATCAATGGGTCACAATATCATCACATGGTAGTATATTCATCACCATGATCATTTTTTTAGAACATTTGCATAACTCCGGAAAAAGAAATAAAAAGAAAAAAAAAAACAACTCATATATACCATATCCCTTACCCCTCCCTCTCATTGACCACTAGGTATTTCTATCTACTCAATATGTTTTAACCTTTGTTCCCCCTGTTTTTTTTCTATACCCCTGTTCTAGTTTGCTAGCTGCTGGAATGCAATATACCAGAAACGGAATGGCTTTTAAAAAGGGGGATTTAATGAGTTGCTAGTTTACAGTTCTAAGTCCGAGAAAATGTCCCAATTAAAACAAGTCTATAGAACTGTCCAATCAAAGGCATCCAGGGAAAGACACCCTGGTTCAAGAAGGCCGATGAAGTTCAGGGTTTCTCTCTCAAGTGAGATGGCACATGGCAAACACAGTCAGGGCTTCTCTCTCAGCTGGAAGGGCACACGGCAAATACGGCGTCATCTGCTAGCTTTCTCTCCTGGCTTCCTATTTCATGAAGCTCCCCGGGAGGCATCTTCCTTCTTCATCTCCAAAGGTCACTTGCTGGTGGACTCTCTGCTTCGTGGTGCGGCAGCATTCTCTGCTCTCTCTGAGTCTCTCTCCAAAATATTTCCTCTTTTATAGGACTTCAGAAACTAATCAAGACCCACTCAAATGGGTGGAGACATGTCATCCCCTAACCCGGTTTAACAACCATTCTTAACTAAATCACATCAACCAGGGAGATGATCTCATTACAGTTTCAAATATACAGTACTGAATAGAGATTATTCTACCTTTATGAAATGGGATTTATATTAAAACATGGCTTTTCTTAGGAGGCATGCTTCCTTTCAAACCAGCACAACCCCTTACCACTCCCTTTCATCGTTCACTAGTATTTCAATCTACTCATATTATTTTAACATTTGTTCCCCCATTTATTTATTTTTAATCCCTATTTTTTATTCATCTGTCAATATCATAGGTAAAAGGAACATCAGACACAAGGTTTTCACAATCACAGTCACAGTGCAAAAGCCATGTCATTGTACATTCATTTTCAAGAAACATGGCTACTGGAACACAGTTCTACAGTTTCAGGCACTTTTCTCTAGCCTCTCCATTATACCTTAAACTAAAAAGGGGATATCTATATATAATGCGTAAGAATAACCCCCAGGATAACCTCTCGATTCTGTTTGAAATCTCTCAACCACTGATGCTTTATTTTGTCTCATTTCTGTAGACTTCCCCCTTTTGGTCAAGAAGGTTTTCTCAATCCCTTGCTGCTGAGTCCCAGCTTATTCTAGGATTTCTGTCCCACGTTGCCAAGGAAGTTTACACCCCTGGGAGTTATGTCCCACGTAGAGAGGGGGAGGGCAGTGAGTTCGCTTGTCATTTTGGCTGAGAGAGAGAGAGAGAGGGGCCACATCTGAGACACAAAAGAGGTTCTTTGGGGGTGACACTTAGGACTAGTTTTAAGTAGGCTTAGTCTATCTTTTGTGGGGACAAGTTTCATATGAACAAACCCCAAGACTGAGGGATTGGCCTATTGTTTGGTTGTCCCCACTGCTTGTGAGAATATCAGGAATTCTCCAAATGGGGAAACTGAATTTTCCCCCTTTCTCGCCATTCCCCCAGATGGATTCTGCAAGTACTTCTTTATTCACTGTTCAAATCAGCCTGGGATTCATTGGGGCATCACTCTGGACAAACTTCAAAATTTCATGCCCTATTCAAGGTTCCATGTACTTATGGTGTTCAATTAAACTGTCCATTCTATAGGGATCTTTAGGCAATGCCCATTCTGACTTTTTCATGCTGAGAACAGGTATTGGCACTAAAGGGTAGCGAGGTATAATTAGTTGATAATCTTTTGGAGAGACTGGCCCCTCTGGGTTTTACGATTTATACCTCTGGAGGTTATAAATTTTAGTATATGGAACTTTTATAGAGTCTCAGAGCCCTAAGTGTTCTTAAGAGTTAACAGAAGAGATATTGGTTGGAGTTTGGGAAACCATGGTAGTTAGCAACATTTAGCTGAAGCTTATATAAAATTAGGCCTCCAAAATAGCCTCTTGACTCTCCCTCAACCTCTGCTGAGAGCAATTTGCAGACTTTCCATGGTCTCTAGAAGCATCCTGTAGTTTGGGATAATTCACATAAGTACAATTTGTTAAGAAGCCCTCTGCAAGATATCCTGATATAAGTCTATAGCCATCAGTCTATAGTTGTAAGTCTCCAAACTTTGGCTTGGCACATAGCAAACATAAAAAGATAAGAACGTTCAGAAGATATCCAGGCATAGAAAAAAGGCTCTCACTTGCATGTGTAATAACGTTTTGGAGGAGCAACACTGAAATACTGGACCTTAATATGTCTAAAACCATTTAACCTCTTCAGCTTCAGTTTATTCACTTATAAAATGGAAAAATCAAGAGCTGTTCTGATTGTCTCATATTACCTTTGTGAGACAAATAAAATACATATGGAAATAATTAACTACATATATACATATACACATACATACACACACACACACACACAGACAAACACATACAGAATTTTAGTAAGGAAGAAAGTTAATTAAAAGGAAGATATAGGGAGGTGCAATGGTGGCTCAGTGGCAAGAATTCTTGCCTGTCGAGCTGGAGACCCAGGTTCAATTCCCGGAGCCTGCCCACACACACAAAAAAATTAAGATATGTTCTCTGATGGAATCTTAAAAAAAAAAATCTTAACCACGTAGAAACATTACTTGTATATAAAAACAAATCCTTTTTGAAGTTTGTATATTTTTTAAAAAGGCTTTAAAATTGTCATTAGCTAGTTTTACTATACTTAAATGTTATTTTAAAATAGGAACCCATTTGTATACTCTTAGAGGGAGACATAGCCTTCTGGAGTCACACATCAATTGGACATCAACCTCAGATAGGCATTTACTAAGACACATGATATTGGGCAAGTAACTCTACCTAACCGGACCTCAGTTTCCCCTTTTATAATGTGGGGTTAAAAATAAAGCTGAGAATGTGGCCTTAGTCTCTCTAAGCCCAACTCTGCAAGTGAGATCATTGCCCTCCCCCCGACGTGGGACATGACATCCAGTGGTGTAAGTCTCCCTGGCGACATGGTAGAAGACTCCCGGGGATGAATCCAGACCTGGCACCGTGGGATCGACAATTCCATCCTGACCAAAAGGGGGGAAAGAAGCGTATTTAAGAAAGTATTAGTGGCAGAGAGTTAAAAGTTGAGAGGCTACTCTGGAGGGTGCTCTTATGCAAGCTTCAGTTGGACTTGCCACCCATCATAACCTGCCAAACCCCAATAGGACTATTCCAACCAATTCTAAAGAACACCTAGGGCAATATACAAGATTTCATAAGGGTTCCGTGCACTAGAGTAACTTTCCAGAAACCCACAAACCTCCAGATGGGTTTCCCTGGCCCATTTAAGTCCTGAAACATAGAGGGCCCAGCCTCTTCAGAATATCAGATAGTTAGTTCCATCTCCCTACCCCATATTAGTGACAGACCCTTCCAGTATGAAAAATTTAGAATTGTCATAGCCCAAACATCCCTAAAGAGAGGAATAGAAAGATCAAAGGTGATAGTGGAGTTATACAAAGAAGATAAGATTTAAGAAATGAATATGAATGCTGAATCATTAAATTGATATCTTTTAATCTCCAGTATCTTACAGCAGCTAGAAGTAAAAACCTAAAATTATGGAACTGTAACCCATGTCAAACTCTGAAATGTTCTTCAACTAATTGTGGTGCTGTGCTTTGAAATTTACTGCTTTTGTGTAAATATGTTATTTTTCACAAAAAAAAAGAAGAAAAGTCGATTGTGGTGATAAAAATATTTAAGCCCTCTAGCTTCCTATATTCTGGAGCAGCTAGAAGGAAAAATCTGAGAGGACTGTATGGTAGCCCATAACAAAGTCTGGGATCTGTCCCATAACTACTTATTGAAGAGTGCTTTGAAAATTATTGTCTCTTTATTTCTTTGCTTTGTATATATATTATACTGTACAGTAAAAAAGTTACAAAAAAAAAAGCTGAGAGTTATGAAGATGAAATGAGAATCTACTCTTGGTATTTGGCACTAATATAGTTAATACTAAACCTTATCTACCCTCTCCCGACCAGGAAAAAAAAAGTTTAAAACAATCTTTCCAGGCTGCAATTTTCCCCACATGCCATTCATCCCTGTAGCCTCACCTTTAATACTCCTCTGTCATTTTTAGGGGTAATATCCTCTCCCCGTTCAGCAACAGCTCTTGCTGGGTTTCCTCCACTGTTCTTAGCACCTTCATCAGTAGTCATTGTCTTTTATAAGTAGAAAACCTGCTGAGAAGAAACATTTTAATTAGGAAAAATATCACTTCCTAAGTGCTCCAGGGAACTGAGCTTTTACCCAACCTAAGATTTATTTGGGGGCAATAAGGTTAGACACTGAAAGCAAAAACAAAAACAAAAACATTTGCTAAGAGCATGTACTGATGTCATCAGTTATGTAAATAAAACATCACCCAATGCTTCAATTTCTCATCTGGCTTCAGTCCCAAATTAGAGAGCAGTAAAAATCAGGATTGGCAATGATTATATTCCTGAAAACGATTACACAGTGAAAAATAGTCTTCTCTGAAAATATCCTTTTCCTACAGCCACATTCTTCACAGATCTTATACCAGGTGACTTGACAAAAGAAATGACAATGTATTATAGTGGTAAATAGAACAGGTTTTGGAATCTGACAGACTTGAATGTTAGCTCCAGCAATATCTGTTTGACCTCTGCAAAGTTACTTAATCTCTTTGAGCCTCAGTTTCTCACCTGTAAAATGGACAGATATTGTTCACAGGGTTACTGTGAGGCATTAACAAGATGATGTATGTGAAGAAATTAGCACAGACTCACACTTTTAAAATGTAAGGATTTACTATCATTATTATTGGTCTTCTACAGAGATACATTTTTCATTTCCTGGTCAAAATATCTACTAAATGAGGTTATTTCCCTAGCATGGCATTGAAGGCTTTTCACAACCTGATCCTAACCTAATTCTAGCTTCCACTACTTTCTTTTACCTTTTTCTCGTACAGCTATAGCCCCTTTAACATTAAGCCCTGTGCTCTATCTCCATGCCTTTGGTCACTCTTTTTCTTTCCAAACGTTCTTCCCTCTTAGATGCTATTTCCATCATGATACCATCATGAAACCAACCGTGACCCTATATCTGGATGTTGTCTTCCCCCTTTCTTTACTTTCTTAGCACTTCTCTCAATTTGTGTTCTTTTACTTATAAGTAGAAATAGACACACCTTATATCCTATCCTTTGTTGGATTTAAAGGATCTTTGAGAGCAAGGGCCATGCTCTGTTCATATTTAGATTTCCTAGAAGGCCTCTACTTTTCTAACTAGAAAGAAAAGAACAAGGAATTTGGTATTAAAAAAAACTTGGGGATTCTTTCTCTGCTCTTCACAAGCTGTTTTATGTTGGCTACTTTAGCAAAAAAAAAAAAAGCCAAAGATTTTTTTTCTCTGTGTAATTGGGATGAAAATAAAATAATATCTGCTTTCACAGAGCGATTTTATGGATTAAATGGCATAATGATACATATTTTTTAAAAGTACACTGTTCAAATGTTACCTCAGTGTTATTGGCAGCGAGCCACTAACAGGCACTTTTTCACGCAAGGTAAACAAATGTTACCAATAATCTAAACAAAATACACCTCAGTTTTGACTTCCATGGTTAATTTTATTCTATTCTCCTATTTGGACATGTAAAGCCAAGAATTAATCATTTCTAAAACTATTCCACATATTCCTTAAATTCACCTGCTGGGCCCTCTTATCTACAAGTTATTTTGCATTAGTGAAAAATGTCTTATTGACGCAACTGATAATTAGACAACTAAAACATATATGGACTATTGCAGTGTTTTAACTCACTTCCAATTGATCTCATTTCACTTATATAAACAAAGACACAAAACAAACTTTGCTGTGCCCAGAAATCTTTCAAGAGAACACCAAAAAACAGGAAGCTAAGCTTCTTTGCTTTATATTCTAGGACAGTTTATACTAGACAAAAAAAAAAAAAAAAAAAAAAAAACCAAATGCTTGCCTCAGGATAAGCAAAAGGCCAGAACAAATTGTTCTCAAACAACAACAACAAAAATTAAGTACCTAGCTGTTTGTGGTACTGGGCTAGATCATCAGAAAAATTGTAAGAATATGGTTGGTTCTCAGCTTCCTGTAATTCAACGCTTATAACAGACTTCTCTGATGCACAGAAACACATAGAAGGCACTTCACCAACAGAGGGAAAAGAGTTTTTAACTTTTTTGGGGATCACGGCTCATTTGTATTTCTAAAAAAAATGTAGTACACAAAAAATTTCCAGAGCCTTCACAGATACACTGACATTCATCAATAGATCCCCAGGGAAATCCTAATTTAAAGCATTGAACAAATTAAAACCACAGTGTGAAAGTTTATCAGAGAACAGGGTAACCGCATATTTTCAAAGCACCATTCTACAGTTTACTTATTATTAAAGAAGAAAAAAGGACCTTTTCCAATAAAGCAATCTGACCTTAGGTGTCAAGTATGTGTGTGGGGGGGATTAAATCATGTCTCCCACAAAAAGCACGCTCAGGTCCCAAATCCTGGTCTTCGGGTGTGAATCCATTTGTAAATACGACCTTTGGTGATGTTGTTAAGGAATGCCCAAACTTGAATGATGGTGGGCCTTAATCCAATATGTTTGTGTTCTTTACAAGCAAAAATAATTGGAGGGGGTGCATGGATTGTTCAGGGGTAAAATTCTCACCTGCTATGCAAGACACCCAGGTTCAATTCTTGGTGCATGCTCTTACCAAAACAAACAAACAAACAAAACCAAAAAATTCAACAAACGGTGCTCACATGGAAAAAGAATGAAATGTGATCCTGTCATACAGTATACAAAAAAAAAGTAATTGGGACATGGAAGCAAAAAGCCACAGGAGGAGCCAGAAGCTGGCAGTCAAAAGAACTGGGAAGAGCAAGAAGATGCTGTCATTGTGCATTGCCCTGCGGCAGAAAACCCAGGAACTCCAAAGACTGCCAGCAGCCAGCACCAGAACAACAGTCTTTGCAAAGAAAGCATCACCTTGCTGACGCCTTGATTTAAATGCTTGTTGTTTAAAAAAATCCACTGCATGGTATATATTTTAGCAGTTGAAAAACTCAAGACAAGTGATGTGCATCATAACCAAACTGTGGTCATCACCAATAATGAGACAAACTGATACAATCGTGCCTCCTAATGTGATTTAATAAGGAACATGCAACATCACTTATGTGGTAATTTCCATTTGAAAATAATCAAGAAGAAAAGGCAATCAGATTGTGGAATATTACATAAGACAACTGGCCCAGACTCCTCAAAAAGTTAACGTCATAAAAGAAAAGAGGGGGGGGGCTGTTCTTGATTAACAGAGGCTAAAGAGAAATGATAATCAAATGCAATGTACAATTTTTGGCTGGATCCTGAACTAGGGAGACAAAATTTATAAAGGATATTTTCAGCAGAAATGGAAATATTTGGAAAAACACACTGTATAACAGAATAATATCACTGTATCATGTTAGCTTTCTGGAGTATGAAATGGTATAGTGGTTTCATTCATGTAGCATGATATCCTTGTTCTTAGGAGACATATACTGAAGAATTTAGGGATGACATGCCATGATGTCTGCATTTATTTTCAAAGAGGAGAGAGAGGGAGCACACGCAGCCTAAGTATACACCATTATGTACAAATGTTGCAGAAAATAAAAAATAAAAAATAAAGCATTGAGCAAGCATGACCTCGACACATCTAAAGGCAATGCCTTTCTCTTGACTGCTCATCATTTGTGGTTCAGATAAATTTTATTCACGAAAATACTGTCAATCAAGAAAACTATTTCTTTTGGTTTTGACATTGCTGCTTTGGGAACAATGATTTGCTTAAATTCAAATAAACTGGGGACCTTTAGAAGTTGGCCTGCTAGGTTTATAGTCCCATTTGATAAAGGAACTTGCTCTTTCTTTTTTGGTTCTGACACTGCGAGAGATGCAAGTCATCTTAGTAATCTCGGGAGATGACTGTCATCAGTAGTATGGAGTCCATATGAAGACGGCAGCATGAGTAATAAAACACAATGATCAAAACAAACTTTTTTGAACCTTCAAACAGCTAAGTCCAGAGCAGTAAAGAAATAAACGGAATTTTCCCAGTATTTCCACTTATCTCCAGTTATAGGGTTTTTGGAGTATAGATTTCTGTAAATAAAATACATACATTAAAAAAACCTTTTTCTTGATCTAGTGTTACATGAAAAAGGCAATAACAGACAATTCCTAAAACCTATAAAACACACTGAGGACATTTCTCTGTTTCATAAGAGAACCTTTTCATCTTTTTCCCACCCCAGGTTTATTCCGGTTTCAAAATCACTGTGTAGCTATGGTTATTAATCTACAATGAAGCTGACTGTACTGAACTGTCTAAAGGGTACTACTACCCAGCTCATCAGAGGACACACAGTTCCCTTCTGTAACGAACATGCCAGATAAGCATGCACTCTCCAAAGTGCTAGTCAGCTAGCACCTGAGATATAACAGAAAAACGAGAAAGCGCTTACTATTTCACCAACAGTAAACTTAAAACTTAAGTTAATAAAACTAAATTGTCAGATATCCCCAAATGAGAAGTCAATCTAAAGTCTTATCTGTTAATTTCCTATGTATATTTCTTACTGTGTTGATCTTATCTGTTATAATGTAGATTGCTTTCATTAGATTATTCCACTGTCTAACAGGAGAGTTTTCAGAAGTGTGAGTTTTCAGAAAGATGAGAAAGTGTCTACTTTGTTAGCAGCAGAGAAAATTACAACAGCATTCTTTCTATGAACCACTGACAGACAGACAACTGAGCCATATAGACTTTCAAACTCCTATAGCTAAAACACAAAATAAACACAAGGGAGGAGGTATAAGTTTAAAAGCTCATAACCAAATGCAATATAAGTGGAGCTTAATTTTGAAAATATCCATCCTTACTCTCAATCCCAGGCACTTCTCAAACACTCAAGTCCAATACCACATAGGAGGAGTTATCTATTTGCAGACAAAACATACATACATAAGAGATAAATATGTACAAAGAAAACAAGGTAAAACAAAAACATACATTATATATCTATATAAAATAGCATACTATATTCAATAACCTACTTTCTCCAAGGTAATTTCTTTCTACTACAAGAAATAAACTGGAAATGGGGAGATGAAGAAAAATACTTCCATACACTCTCATACATTTATTTTTTCTTCTTTCAGATCAGACAGAATTAAAATAACAGAATACTCAGCCAGCTTGCACTTCTCACTCCTTCCTTTCTCTCCCCTTAATTCTTCCACTTTTCCCTTAATTGAGGATGCCTTTCACATTTCCAGTGTATTCCAAAATTCTGAATCAAGTCTCTGACAGTGACAGCACAGTTCTTCATGAACCCAATGCTCATATATATCTCATCCCATGAAGACAAGAAAGGAAAGAAAATCCTAATTGGATCCTCTGCCTTTTGGCTACAGTTTATTTCCTCCTTTATTGTTTCTCAGATACACACAATGCTTTTCTTCTCAATACATACAATTACTGAAGCAAAGTTAAAGAACAAATTTACAATGGCTTTGTCTCTGACGGTTTACTTGGATAGGTTATTATTCTTAAAACTAAGGCAAAGCCCACTCTCTGCGTGAGACATGACTCCCAGGGATGTGGACCTTCCTGGCAACGTGGGACAGAGATCCTGGAATGAGCTGAGACGCAGCATCAAAGGACTGAAAAAAACCCTAGAACGAGCTGAGAATTAACATCAAGGGATTGAGAAAACCTTCTCGACCAAAGGGGGAAGAGTGAAATGAGACTAAGTGTCAATGGCTGAGAGATTCCAAACAGAGTCGAAAGGTTATCCTGGAGTTTATTCTTACGCATTAAGTAGATATCACCTTGTTCAAGATGTAGTGGAGAGTTTGGAGGAACTGCCTGAAAATGTAGAGCTGTGTTCCAGCAGCCATATTTCTTGATGATGACTGAACAATGATATAGCTTTCACAATGAGACTCTGTGAATTTGAAAACCTTGTGACTGATGCTCCTTTTATCTACTATATCAACAGAAGAATAGAATATATGGAATAAAAATAAATAATGGGGGAACAAATGTTAGAATAAATTTAGTTTGAAATGCTAGTGGTAAATGAACGTGAGGGGTAAGGGGTATGGTATGTATAATCTTTTTTTTCTCTGTTATCATTTTATTTCTTTTTCTGTTGTCTTTTTCTTTTTCTAAATCGATGCAAATGTTCTAAGAAATGATGAATATGCAACTATGTGATGATATTAAGAATTACTGATTGTATATGTAGAATGGAATGACATCAATGTTTTGTTTGTTGTTAATTTTTTTTAATTAATAAAAAAATAAAACTTGGAAAAAAAACTAAGGCAAAGGCTTATATGAATATTAAAACAAAAAAATCTAAAAAAAATTATCCTCATCCACATTTTTTATTAGATAATAAAGTAAGAACCTAAATAAGTAAAGTAAAATAAAGTAAGAACCTAATACAGTATTTTCTCTTAATACATTTTTGCCCTAGTGAAAGGTAACAAAAAAAACAAAACAAAAAAAAGATTTTTTTAAACTTCTAAAGCTCTAAATGAGCTGGAAAGGAAGAAAAGGTGTATCACTGTTGAATCAGAAATTTGGGGGAATTCCTGGAAACTAAGAAAGCAGACGACATCAGACCAAAGGAGAGAACAAAGGAAAGCAAATTTCCTTCCAGACAGCAACTGTAAGAACAGCTTTTACCAAGGGCACCTGGAGAAGCGCTGAGCCTGGGTCAGCAACACAAAAAATAGGACTGAGCAAAAGGAAATTAACCAGGCACTGGAGATACAGCAGTAAACAGAAAACAATTTCTGCCTCCATAGAACTTACACTCTAGTAGGGGTAAAGATCATACAAATAAGCCTCTATTACTTGTCCATATTTCTGACAGAAAATCTAAATTTCTACCTGTGCCACAGTGGCAGATTTTTAAAAATTTTTCTAAAATTTTTATTAATAAAATCAATCAATATACAACCCAAAGATTCTTAACGTATGAACATTTCATGCTTGGTGTGTAATCAATGGCTCACAATATCCTCACAAAGTTGTATATTCATCACCATGAACAGTTCTCAGAACATTTATATCACTCCAGAAAAAGAAATAAAAAGGAAAACAATTCATACATACCATATCTCTTACCCCTCCCTCTCATTGACCACTAGTATTTCCATCTACTCAATATATTTTAACCTTTGTTCCCCCTATTTTTTTCTATACCCCTTACCACTCCCTTTCATTGTTCGCTAGTATTTCAATCTCCTCAATTTATTTTAACATTTGTTCCCCTTATTTATTTATTTAATCCCTATTTTTTACTCATCTGTCAATACAATAGATAAAAAGAGCATCAGACACAAGGTTTTCACAATTGCACAGTCACTTTGTGAAAGCTATATCATTATACAATCATCTTAAAGAAACATGGCTACTGGAACACAGCTCTACAGTTTCGGGCACTTCCCTCTAGCCTCTCTAATACACCTTAAACTAAAAGGGGGTTATCTATATAATGCACAAGAATAACTTCCAGGATAACCTCTCAACTCTGTTGGAAATCTCTAAGCCACTGACACTTTATTTTGTCTCATTTATCTCTTCCCCCTTTCAGTCGAGAAGGTTTTCTCAATCCCTTGATGCCGAGTCCTAGCTCATTTTAGGATCTCTGTCCCACATTGCCAGGGACGTTTACACCCCTTGGAGTCATATCCCATGAGGAAAGGGGGAGGGCAGTGAGTTTGCTTGCTGTGTTGGCTGAGAGGCCACATCTGAGCAACAAAAGAGGTTCTCTGGGGATGATTCTTAGGCCTAATTTTAAGTAAGTTTAGCCTATCCTTTGTGGGGATAGGTTTCATATGACCAAACCCCAAGATTGAGTTTGGCCTATTGATCTGGTGTCCTCACTGCTTACAAGAATACCAGGCCTTCTCCAAATGGGGAAGTTGAATTTTCCCTCTCTTTCACCATTCCCCTAAGGGGACTTTGCAAGTACTTTTTTATTCACTATTCAAATCAGTCTGGGATTTATCAGGGCATCACTCTGGACAAACCTAAAAAATCTCATGCCCTACTCAAGGTTCCATGCACTAATTCACCTTGATTTTTGAAAACTATGTTGAATGTAGAATTGTAGGTGAACAATTTTGACTTCAATACTTTGAAGATGTTGTTCTACTATCTTCAAGATTACATTGTTTCCAATGAGAAATCAGCTTCTTTCTATCATTATTACTTTGTAACATGTCTCTCCTTATATCCCTGATACTTTTAAAGATTCTCTCTTAATCACTGTTTTCGGCAATGTGATTTGCCTAATCTGGATATATTATCTAACAGGAATCATACAGTATGTGACATTTTGTACCTTTTGCACTTCATGTAATTTTTTTTTTCTGGAGGTTATTCTTTTTTTTTTAATTTTATTAATTAAAAAAATTACAAGAAACAAACATTGCCAACACATACACTCAGCAATTCACAATATCACATAGTTGCACATTCACCATCATGATCATTTTCCAGAACATCAGCATCAATTTAGAAAAAGAAATAAAAGACAACAGAAAAATACAACACACACAAAAAAAATTCTACAAGTCATACCTCCCACTGATTCCCGTCACTGATCCCCAGCATCTCAAACCAAATCTATTTCAACATTTGTTCCCCCTACTATTCATTTCCACTCCATATGTTCCTCTCATCTGCTGACAAGGCAGACTAAAGGAGCATCAAACACAAGGTTTTCACAATCACACAGTCACATTGTGAAAGCTATATCATTATACAATCATCATCAAGAAACATGGCTACTGGAACACAGCTCTACATTTTCAGGCAGTTCCCTCCAGCCTCTCCATTACATCTTGGATAACAAGGTGATATCTACTTAATGCATAAGAATAACCTCCAGGATAACCTCTTGACTCTGTTTGGAATCTCTCAGCCATTGACACTTTGTCTCATTTCACTCTTCCCCCTTTTGGTCGAGAAGGTTTTCTCCATCCCTTCATGCTGGGACTCAGCTCATTCTAGAGTTTAGCTCAATCCTTTGATGCTGAATCTCAGCTCATTCTGGGATTTCTGTCCCATGCTGCCAGGAAGATCCACACCCCTGGTAGTCATGTCCCATGTAGACAGGGGAAGGGTGGTGAGTCTGCTTGCTGTGTTGGTTGGAGAGAGACGCCACATCTGAGCAACAAAAGAGGTTCTCTTGGGGTGACTCTTAGGCTTAATTTTAAGTAGGCTTGACCTATCCCCTGTGGGGTTAAGTTTCATATGAACAAACTCCAAGACTGGGGACTCAACCTATAGCTTTGGTTGTCCACACTGCTTGTGAGAATATCAAGAATTCAACTTGGGGAGGTTGAGATTTCCCCCGTTCTCACCATTCCCTGAAGGGGACTTTGCAAATACTTTTCCACTCACTGATCAAATCACACTGGGATTCATCAGGGCATCAACTGGACAAACCAACAAAATCTCATGTCCTATACAAAGATCCATGTACTTAAGGTGTTCAATCAACTATCTACATAAGTTATATTAGGAGATGCACTGGTCAAAGGATAGATTTGTACCAAATAAACATTTTTTGCTTTAGTCTCACACATTAGTTGAAATTTTTAAATATTAAGTGCCATCTATTTTCAGCACACTGCAGTAATGACATTCTTTTGTTCTTCCTCATGCAAAAACATTTTTTAAATTTGTACATTTAGTCACTATCATTATACACTCTAGGCATTCCTAGATTACACCATCTCAATCTTTATCGTCTTTCTTTGTGATTTCATTTATGCCCCAGCCCTGCTCCCTCTATCATTCTCATATGCAGCTTCATTCAGTATTTTAACATAATTGTATTACAGTTAGGTAAGATTCTGCTGTCCATTTCTGAGTTTTTATATTCAGTACTGTTGCACAATCTGTATCCCTTCGGCTCCAGTTACCCAATATCTTACCCTATTTCTACCTCCTGATGGTCTCTGTTACCAAGGAAATATTCCAAGTTTATTCACTAATGTCAGTTATTATCACTGAGACCATATAGTATTTGTCCTTTTGTTTCTGGCTAATCACACTCCGCATAATGTCCTTAAGGTCCATTCATGTTATTACATACTTCATAACTTTATTCTGTCTTAGGCTGCATAATATTCCATCTTATGTAAATGTCACAGTTTGTTTAGCCAACTGTCTGTTGATGGACATTTTGGCTGTTTCCATCTCTTGGTAATTGTTAATAATCCGGCTATAAACATTGGTGTGTAAATGTCCATTGTGTCCTTGGACTCCTGTCCTTTGAGTAGAGACAGCATATAGATGGGTCCTGTTTATGAATCTATTCTGCCAGACTATGTCTTTCATTGGCGAGTTTAATCCATTAATATTCAGTGTTATTACTGCATGGGTAGTACTTTCTTCTACTATTTTGCCTTCTGGATTTTATATGTCATATCTAATTTTCCTTCTTTTTACCTTTACTCATAGTCTTCCTTTCTACACTCTTCTCCACACCTCTCTCTTCTGTCTTCGTATCTGTCTATAGTGTTCCCTTTAGTATTTCTTGTAGAGCTGGTCTCTTGGTCACAAATTCTCTCAGTGATTTTTTGTCTGAAAATGTTTTAATTTCTCCCTCATTTTTGAAGGACAATTTTGCTGGATATAGAATTCTTGGTAGGTAGTTCTTCTCTTTTAATAATTTAAATATATTATCCCACTGTCTTCTTGCCTCCATGGTGTCTGTTGAGAGATCTGCGCATAGTCTTATTGAGCTTCCCTTGTATGTGATGGATTGCTTTTCTCTTGCTGCTTTCAAGATCCTCTCTTTCTAGCAAATACCTCGAGGCGAATGAAAATGAAAACACAACATATCAAAACTTATGGGACGCAGCAAAGGCAGTGCTAAGAGGGAAATTTATTGCTCTAAATGCCTATATCAGAAAAGAAGAAAAGGCAAAAATTCAGGAATTAACTATCCATTTGGAAGAACTGGAGAAAGAACAGCAAGCTAACCCCAAAGCAAGCAAAAGGAAAGAAATAACAAAGATTAGAGCACAAATAAATGAAATTGAAAACATGAAAACAATAGAGAATATCAATAAGGCCAGAAGTTGGTTCTATGAGAAAATCAATAAGATTGATGGGCCCTTAGCAAGATTGACAAAAAGAAGAAGAGAGAGGATGCAAATAAATAAGATCAGAAATGGAAGAGGAGACATAACTACTGACCTCACAGAAATAAAGGAGGTAATAACAGGATACTATGAACAACTTTACGCTAATAAATACAACAATTTAGAGGAAATGGACGGGTTCCTGGAAAGACATGAACAACCAACTTTGACTCAAGAAGACATAGATGACCTCAACAAACCAATCACAAGTAAAGAAATTGAATTAGTCATTCAAAAGCTTCCTAAAAAGAAAAGCCCAGGACCAGATGGCTTCACATGTGAATTCTACCAAACGTTCCAGAAAGAATTAGTACCAATTCTCTTCAAACTCTTCAAAAAAATCGAAGTGGAGGGAAAACTACCTAATTCATTCTATGAAGCCAACATCACCCTCATACCAAAACCAGGCAAAGATATTACAAAAAAAGAAAACTACAGACCAATCTCTCTAATGAATACAGATGCAAAAATCCTCAATAAAATTCTAGCAAATCGTATCCAACAGCACATTAAAAGAATTATACATCATGACCAAGTAGGATTCATCCCAGGTATGCAAGGATGGTTCAACATAAGAAAATCAATTAATGTAATACACCATATCAACAAATCAAAGCAGAAAAACCACATGATCATCTCAATTGATGCAGAGAAGGCATTCGACAAGATCCAACATCCTTTCCTGTTGAAAACACTTCAAAAGATAGGAATACAAGGGAACTTCCTTAAAATGATAGAGGGAATATATGAAAAACCCACAGCTAATATCATCCTCAATGGGGAAAAATTGAAAACTTTCCCCCTAAGATCAGGAACAAGACAAGGATGTTCACTATCACCACTATTATTCAACATTGTGTTGGAGGTTCTACCCAGAGCAATAAGACAAGAAAAAGAAATACAAGGCATCAAAATTGGAAAGGAAGAAGTAAAACTATCACTGTTTGCAGACGATATGATACTATACGTCGAAAACCCGGAAAAATCCACAACAAAACTACTAGAGCTAATAAATGAGTACAGCAAAGTAGCAGGTTACAAGATCAACATTCAAAAATCTGTAGCATTTCTATACACTAGTAATGAACAAGCTGAGGGGGAAATCAAGAAACGAATCCCATTTACAATTGCAACTAAAAGAATAAAATACCTAGGAATAAATTTAACTAAAGAGACAAAAAACCTATATAAAGAAAACTACAAAAAACTGCTAAAAGAAATCACAGAAGACCTAAATAGATGGAAGGGCATACCGTGTTCATGGATTGGAAGACTAAATATAGTTAAGATGTCAATCCTACCTAAATTGATTTACAGATTCAATGCAATACCAATCAAAATCCCAACAACTTATTTTTCAGAAATAGAAAAACCAATAAGCAAATTTATCTGGAAGGGCAGGGTGCCCCGAATTGCTAAAAACATCTTGAGGAAAAAAAACGAAGCTGGAGGTCTCGCGCTGCCTGACTTTAAGGCATATTATGAAGCCACAGTGGTCAAAACAGCATGGTATTGGCATAAAGATAGATATATCGACCAATGGAATCGAATAGAGTGCTCAGATATAGACCCTCTCATCTATGGACATTTGATCTTTGATAAGGCAGTCAAGCCAACTCACCTGGGACAGAGCAGTCTCTTCAATAAATGGTGCCTAGAGAACTGGATATCCATATGCAAAAGAATGAAAGAAGACCCATCTCTCACACCCTATACAAAAGTTAACTCAAAATGGATCAAAGATCTAAACATTAGGTCTAAGACCATAAAACAGTTAGAGGAAAATGTTGGGAGATATCTTATGGATCTTACAACTGGAGGCGGTTTTATGGACCTTAAACCTAAAGCAAGAGCACTGAAGAAGGAAATAAATAAATGGGAACTCCTCAAAATTAAACACTTTTGTGCATCAAAGAACTTCATCAAGAAAGTAGAAAGACAGCCTTCACAATGGGAGACAATATTTGGAAATGATATATCAGATAAAGGTCTAGTATCCAGAATTTATAAAGAGATTGTTCATCTCAACAACAAAAAGACAGCCAACCCAATTACAAAATGGGAAAAAGACTTGAACAGACACCTCTCAGAAGAGGAAATACGGATGGCCAAGAGGCACATGAAGAGATGCTCAATGTCCCTGGCCATTAGAGAAATGCAAATCAAAACCACAATGAGATATCATCTCACACCCACCAGAATGGCCATTATCAACAAAACAGAAAATGACAAGTGCTGGAGAGGATGTGGAGAAAGAGGCACACTTATCCACTGTTGGTGGGAATGTCAAAGGGTGCAACCACTGTGGAAGGCAGTTTGGCGGTTCCTCAAAAAGCTGAATATAGAACTGCCATACGACCCAGCAATACCATTGCTAGGTATCTACTCAAAGGACTTAAGGGCAAAGACACAAACGGACATTTGCACACCAATGTTTATAGCAGCATTATTTACAATTGCAAAGAGATGGAAACAGCCAAAATCTCCATCAACAGAAGAGTGGCTAAACAAACTGTGGTATATACATACGATGGAATATTATGCAGCTTTAAGACAAGATAAACTTATGAACCATGTAATAACATGGATGGACCTAGAGAATATTATGCTGAGTGAATCCAGCCAAAAACTAAAGGACAAATACTGTATGGTCCCACTGATGTGAATGGACATTCGAGAATAAACTTGGAATATGTCATTGGTAACAGAGTTCAGCAGGAGTTAGAAACAGGGTAAGACAATGGGTAATTGAAGCTGAAGGGATACAGACTGTGCAACAGGACTAGATACAAAAACTCAAAAATGGACAGCACAATAATACCTAATTGTAAAGTAATCATGTTAAAACACTGAATGAAGCTGCATCTGAGCTATAGGTTTTTGTTTTGTTTTGTGTTGTTTTGTTTTGATTTTACTATTATTACTTTTATTTTTTTCTCTATATTAACATTCTATATCTTTTTCGGTTATGTTGCTAGTTCTTCTAAACCAATGCAAATGTACTAAGAAATGATGATCATGCATCTATGTGATGATGTTAAGAATTAATGATTGCATGTGTAGAATGGTATGATCTCTAAATGTTGGGTTAATTTCTTTTTTTCCGTTAATTAAAAAAAAAAAAAAAGAGAGAAGGGATAATTGGAGATGAAGGGATACAGACTGTACAACGGGACTGGATATAAAAACTCAGAAATGGACAGCACAATACTACCCAATTGTAATGCAATTATGTTAAAACACTGAATGAAGCTGCATGTGAGGTATAGGTTTTTTGTTTTTGTTGTTTTTGTTTTTTTTCTTTCTATTATTGTTTTAATTCTTATTCTGTTGTCTTTTTATTTCTTTTTCTAAATCGATGCAAATGTACTAAGAAATGATGAATATGCAACTATGTGATGTTATTAAGAATTACTGATTGTACATGTAGATTGGAATGATTTCTAATTGTTTTGTTAATTCTTTTTTTAATTAATAAAAAAAAAATTAAAAAAAAAAAAAAAGATCCTCTCTTTCTCTTTGACCTCTGACATTCTGATTATTAAACGTCTTGGAGTATGTCTATTTGGATCTATTCTCTTTGGGGTACGCTGCACTTCTTGGGTCTGTAATTGTAAGTCTTTCATAATAGTTGGGAAATTTTCAGTGATAATTTCCTCCATTAGTTTTTCTCCTCCTTTTCCCTTCTCTTCTCCTTCTGGGACACCCACAACACGTATATTTGTGTGGTTCATATTGTCTTTCAATTCCCTGAGTCCCTGCTCATATTTTTCCATTCTTTTCCTATAGTTTCTGTTTCTTATCGGGTTTCAGATGTTCCGTCCTCCAGTTCAGAAATCCTATGTTCTCTCTCTCAAAATCTACCATTGTAGGTTTCCATTGTTTTTTCCTTCTCTTCTACTGTGTTTTTCATTCCCATAAGTTCTGTGATTTGTTTTTTCAGACTTTCAGTTTCTACTTTTTGTTCTTTCCTTGCCTTCTTTATACCTTCCCTCAATTCATTGATTTGGTTTTTGATGAGGTTTTCCATTTCTGTTCGTACATTCTGAATTAATTTTTTCAGCTCCTGTATGTCATTTGAATTGTTGGTTTGTTCCTTTGACTGGGACATAGCTTCAATTTTCCTAGTGTGATTTGTTATTTTTTGCTGGCATCTAGGCATTTAATTACCTTAATCAGTTTATTCTGGAGATTGCTTTCACTTCTTTTATCTAGAGTTTTCTTGCTGGATGAATTTGTTGTCTATCTGTTCTTTGACATTCCGTTCAGCTTTATCTGGACCTTTAGCTTAAGTTTTTTTTTTTAACAGAGGAGAATTTTTCAGTTCTTGTTTTCTTGTTTCTTGCCCTGCTTGTGTGGTGCCTTTCCCCGACACACACTTAGGAGGGTCTACTCAGATATCATAGACCCCAGCCAGATTTTCCCAGACCAAACTGGCTTCCTATCAGGAGGAAAGTCGCCTGCGTCGGTTTTCCCTGAGGGTAAGACCCAGAAGGTTGAAAGACTTTCCTGTGAAGTTTCTGGACTCTGTTTTTCTTATCCTGCCCAGTATGTGGCCCTTGTCTGACTGCAGTTCCCACCAGCATAAGATGATGCGGTACCTTTAACTTTGGCAGACTCTCCCTGCTGGGGGCATGGTGGAGACAGAGGAGAGGTTGTAGGCTGGTTTTAATGGCTTCAAATTACCAAGCCCTGGTGTCTGAATTCCTTGATGGAGGGATTCCACCTGGGTGGGGCTTCACGCCTCCCCTGGGGAAGGCACAAGCTCTAGATAAGCCCCCAAAAGAGCTCACTTCTGCCTGTGCCTGGGGCAGTTGCAGCCTGAAAAGTCCTGCCGCTGTATCCAGAGGCAGTCAAGCCCTTGTAGATACACAGCCACAAAAACCTCTGTTTCCTTCTTTTTTTTCCCCCCTTTTTCTGTCAGTCCTGCCCCCTTCGCACCAGGGCAAAAATGAGCAACCTCTGCTTTGATCAGGTTCACCTAAGCTGGGGGCCTATTTTTAGTAGTCAGAATTTGTTAATTAGTTTCACAATTGGCGTTTGATTGTGCCCAGTCCCTGCTGCTGGTAAAGTTCTTTCCTTTCCCCTCTGGGAAGCGGCCTGTGGGGGAGGGGTGCTGGCCGCCACAGCTTTGGGAACTCACGGTTCTGGGGGGTGTTCGTAGCCGGTCCAGCTGGTCCAGACTGGGGTACGCTGTGTGTCCAGTCACTATCGTGATTCCGGGAGCTGTTCTGTACTGTTTCTGCTTATTCAGTAGTTGTTCCGGAGGACGAACTAAAATGCGCACATTGTTAAGCCACCATCTTGACCCGGCCATGTAATATTTTTGAAATTCCTCCACGTTATAGAATGTGTCAGTATTTTATCCTTTTTATGGCTGAATAATATTGATTGGATGGATATACTACAATTTATTTATCCATCCACTGATGGATATTTGGGTTGTTTCCACCTTTTGGCTATTAAAAATAATACAGGGTGCTCGCTTCAGCAGCACATATACTAAAATTGGAACGATATAGCATGGCCCTTGTGCAAGGATGACATGCAAATTCGTGAAATGTTCCATTTTATTTAAAAAGAAGAAGAAGAAGAAGAACGTGGAGTGGGCCATGGTGGCTGAGCAGGCAGAATTCTCACTTGCCATGCCAGAGACTTGGGTTCGTTTCCCGGTGCCTGCTCATGCAAGAAAAAAAAAAAGAAGAAGAAGAATGGAAGTATAAAAATAAGAAATTTTCAAATGATACTATTATGAATTTTTGGTGTATTAGTTTCTGTGTGGACATGTTTTCATCTCTCAAGTATATCTCTAGGAGTGGAATTGCTGGGTCATATGATAATTCTTTGCTTACCTTTTTGAGGAACCTTAGCCATTATTTCTTCAAAACTTTTTCTTTCCCACCCATCCCCTGCCACCACTCCTCTTCTTGAGTCTCCAACTACATGTATATTAGCCACTTTTAAGTTGTTCCACAGTTCACTTACACTCTACTCACTTTTCCCACCAGTTTTCTTTACCTTGGGTTTACTTTTGAATAATTTACATTGTGATGGCTTCAAGTTTACTAATATTTCCTTCTGCATTGTCTAATATGCTGTAAGTCCCACGTAGAATATTTTTCACCTCATACACTGGTAGTTTTCACCTCTAGAAGTTCAACTTGGATCTTTTTAAGATCTTGCATACTTGTATTTAACACTCTCAATTTTTCTTCTACTTTCTTAAATAGATAAAATACTGTTACAATATTAAAATGCCTCCATCCATTAGTTCTATCATCTATGTCATTTTGGATCTGTTTCTATTGACTGATTTTCCTTCTCATGGATGGTATTCTCCTGCTTCTTTGTATACCTGGTAATTTCTTAATAGTGACCAAACATTGTGAATTTTGCCTTGGTAAGTGCTAGGTATTTTGGTAATCCTATAAATATTGTTGAGCTTTGATCTAGGATGCAGTTAAGATACTTGGAAACAGTCTGATTCTTTTGAGACTTTCTTTTAAACTTTGTTAGGCACGTCTACATCATTCTTTAGTCTGGCGCTACAAATGTTCACTACTGAGGCAATTCCCTCTGTGTACTCTACCTTAGGTCCTGCAACTTACGAAGTTTTTCCACTCTGGCTGATAGGAATACAAACTATTTCTGATCCTGAGTAAGAATCAGTGATTGTTTCCTCTAATCCTTTTAGGTGGCTCTTGCTCTAGTTTCATAACAACACATGCACTAAAAACTTAAGAGGAATCCTCTGTAGATCTCTGGGAACTTTCCTTATGCAGCTTTCTCCTCTCCAAATTCTAGCCACCTTGTCAACCCCAGACTTCAACTCCAACTCAACGAGATTGCAGGGATCTGTCCAGGTTTCCCCTTGCTACTACTCTGCAGCCTAAAAATTCTCTCTGGTCAGTAAACTAGTATAATTATAGGTCTCACCTTGTTTGTTTCTGCTGTCTCAGGGATCACTGTCCTGTGCTTGCCTGTTGTCCACTGTCTAAAACCTGTTATTTCATATACTTTGCTGCTTTCAGTTTAGTTGGTTTTTATTTTGTTGTTGTTGCTATTACAGCCAGGAGTGTAAATCTGGTTTCCTTTACTCCATTTGGGCCCAAAGCATAAGTTCCTAAGTACATTTTTAAGCCAGAATGAGGGTGACATATAGCAGAAAGACATAGATATGTGTGGAGGTTCAAATGGGGGGAGGGCAGAAGTATCAAAAAAAATAAAAACTAGAACAAATCTTGACAGTTTAAAATTTGAAGAGTATAGTTTTCCCATAACACACTAAGAAAGTCAAAACCTGTAACTGATAACTCTCACTTAAAACGGCAAGTATTATTGAGATGGTATAATCTAGGAATTGAGATGGTATAATCTAGGAAAGCCTAGAGTGTATAATGATAGTGACTAAATGTACAAATTTTAAAAATGTTTTTGCATGAGGAAGAACAAAGGAATGTCATTACTGCAGGGTGCTGAAAATAGATGGTAATTAATATTTTAAAATTTCAACTTATGTGTGAGACTAAAGCAAAAAAAGGTTTATTTGGTACAAATTTATATTTTAACTAGTGCATCTCCTAATATAACTTATGTAGATAGTTGGGTGAACAACATAAGTAGATGGAGCCTTGGGTAGGACATGAGATTTTGTTGGTTTGTCCAGAGTGACGCCCCAACGAATCGCAGAATGATTTCATCAGTGAGTGGAAAAGTATTTGCAAAGTCCCCTTCAGGGAATGGTGAGAACGGGGGAAAATTCAACCTCCCCAAGTTGAATTCTTGATATTCTCACAAGCAGTGTGGATAACCAAAGCTATAGGCTGACCCCTAGTCTAGAGGTTTGTTCATATGAAACTTAACCCCACAAAGGACAGGTCAAGTCTACTTAAAATTAGGCCTGCTCTTTCTCCGCGGGCCCGCCGCGCGGCGCCCACGCCCCGCAGCGGCCGACCCGCCCGCCCTCCTTCTCCCCTCTCTTTCTCCGCCGCCCCGCCGCGCGGCGCCCACGCCCCGCAGCAGCCGACCCACCCGCCCTACTTCTCCCCTCTCTTTCTCCGCCGGCCCGCCGCGCGGCGCCCACACCCCGCAATGGCCACTCGCCCGCCCTCCTTCTCCCCTCTCTTCCCCCTCCTGCTCCGGCGGCTCTCCAACCACCACGGTGCCCTCTTCCGCCGTCACCGGCTCCTCTGCCACCAGCCTCGACAGCCTTGCCCCCCTCAACTTTCCTCCTTCAGAACAGCTACTAGGGGAGTAGAGACAATACAGAGCAGCTCCCGGAGCCACGACGCAGATCAAAGGGACAGCGTACCCCATCCTGGAACGGCTCACTGTCTGGGAGAACCAGCTCCGATGAGAACACCAAGGGATGCGGGCTTTCCTGGGCGGGACGGTAAGTGGCCGGAGTCCCTACCTTCCTCCTTCCCAGGCCAGCTGGCAGAAATGGGCAGGCGGTACCCTCAGGCCGCGGCAGCTGGCGTCCCCACCACGCGAGGCCCCCCGGACCAACTGAAAGAGTTGGGTCAGAAATCCCCAGACTGCGGAGAACGGTGACCAGGGGGTCCCTTCCAAACACGTGACTCCCCGGTCTGCCTGGGAACTGTGCACTCTCCCGGGCTGTGACAGCTGGTGCCCTCCCGCCACGCTTGGCGCCCCGGGCCTACTAGGAAATTCGGTCGGGCGCTTTCCCGTGCTGCAACGCTGGTGACCCTCCCCGCGTTCGGACCCCCGGGCCGGCTGGCACTCTTCCAAGACACTTCGGCTGCGGAACCTCCCCTACGGCGAGAGTTTTCCAGAGTTAAAGGACCCACAGCAACTTTCACTGGTGGAACCCGTAGACAAACATGTGCCACGAGCGCCACCTACTGGGCAGGATAAGAAAAACAGAACCCAGAGATTTCACAGAAAAATCTTTCAACCTGCGGGATCTTACACCTATGGAAATCTGACTAAATGCCCAGACGCCAGCAGAAGATAACGGATCACGCTGAGAAAATTGAAAATATGGCCCAGTCAAAGGAACAAACCAATAGTTCAAATGAGATACAGGAGCTGAGACAACTAATGGTGAATATACGAACAGAAATGGAAAACCTCTTCAAAAACGAAATCGATAAATTGAGGGAGGACATGAAGAGGACATGGGCTGAACATAAAGAAGTAATAGAAAAACTGAAAAAACAAATCACAGAACTTATGGAAGTGAAGGACAAAGTAGAAAAGATGGAAAAAACAATGGATACCTACAATGATAGATTTAAAGAGACAGAAGATAGAATTAGTGATTTGGAGGATGGAACATCTGAATTCCAAAAAGAAACAGAAACTATAGGGAAAAGAATGGAAAAATTTGAACAGGGTATCAGGGAACTCAAGGACAATGTGAACCGTACAAATATACGTGTTGTGGGTGTCCCAGAAGGAGAAGAGAAGGGAAAAGGAGGAGAAAAACTAATGGAAGAAATTATCACTGAAAATTTCCCAACTCTTATGAAAGACCTAAAATTACAGATCCAAGAAGTGCAGCGCAACCCAAAGAGATTAGACCCAAATAGGCGTTCCCCAAGACACTTACTAGTTAGAATGTCAGAGGTCAAAGAGAAAGAGAGGATCTTGAAAGCATCGAGAGAGAGGCAATCCATCACATACAAGGGAAACCCAATAAGACTATGTGTAGATTTCTCAGCAGAAACCATGGAAGCTAGAAGACAGTGGGATGATATATTTAAGTTACTAAAAGAGAAAAACTGCCAACCAAGACTCCTATATCCAGCAAAATTGTCCTTCAAAAATGAGGGAGAAATTAAAACATTCTCAGACAAAAAGTCACTGAGAGAATTTGTGACCAAGAGACCAGCTCTGCAAGAAATACTAAAGGGAGCACTAGAGTCAGATACAAAAAGACAGAAGAGAGAGACATGGAGAAGAGTGTAGAAAGAAGGAATGTCAGATATGATATATAGAATACAAAAGGCAAAATGGTAGAGGAAAATATTATCCAAACAGTAATAACTCTAAATGTTAATGGACTGAATTCCCGAATCAAAAGACATAGACTGGCAGAATGGATTGAAAAACAGGATCCTTCTATATGCTGTCTACAGGAAACACATCTTAGACCCAAAGACAAACATAGGTTGAAAGTGAAAGGTTGGGAAAAGATATTTCATGCAAATAACAACCAGAAAAGAGCAGGAGTGGCTATACTAATATCCAACAAATTAGACTTCAAATGTAAAACAGTTAAAAGAGACAAAGAAGGACACTATATACTAATAAAAGGAACAATTAAACAAGAAGACATAACAATCATAAATATTTATGCACCGAACCAGAATGCCCCAAAATACGTGAGGAACACACTGCAAACACTGAAAAAGGAAAGAGACACATATACCATAATAGTTGGAGACTTCAATTCACCACTCTCATCAATGGACAGAACATCTAGACAGAGGATCAATAAAGAAATAGAGAATCTAAATACTACTATAAATGAGCTAGACTTAACAGACATCTATAGGACATTACATCCCACAACAGCAGGATACACCTTTTTTTCAAGTGCTCATGGATCATTCTCAAAGATAGACCATATGCTGGGTCACAAAGCAAGTCTTAACAAATTTAAAAAGATTGAAATCATACACAACACTTTCTCGGATCATAAAGGAATGAAGTTGGAAATCAATAATAGGCGGAGTGCCAGAAAATCCACAAATACATGGAGGCTCAACAACACACTCTTAAACAACAAGTGGGTCAAAGAAGAAATTGCAAGAGAAATTAGTAAATACCTAGAGGCGAATGAAAATGAAAACACAACATATTAAAACTTATGGGACGCAGCAAAGGCAGTGCTAAGAGGGAAATCTATTGCCCTAAATGCCTATATCAGAAAAGAAGAAAAGGCAAAAATGCAGGAATTAACTGTCCACTTGGAAGAACTGGAGAAAGAACAGCAAACGAATCCCAAAGCAAGCAAAAGGAAAGAAATAACAAAGATTAGAGCACAAATAAATGAAATTGAAAACATGAAAACAATAGAGAAAATCAATAAGACCAGAAGTTGGTTCTATGAGAAAATCAATAAGATTGATGGGCCCTTAGCAAGACTGACAAAAAGAAGGAGAGAGAGGATGCAAATAAATAAGATCAGAAATGGAAGAGGAGACATAACTACTGACCTCACAGAAATAAAGGCGGTAATAACAGGATACTATGAACAACTTTATGCTAATAAATACAACAATTTAGTGAAATGGACAGGTTCCTAGAAAGACATGAACAACCAACTTTGACTCAAGAAGAAATAGATGACCTCAACAAACCAATCACAAGTAAAGAGATTGAATTAGTCATTCAAAAGCTCCCTAAAAAGAAAAGTCCAGGACCAGACGGCTTCACATGTGAATTCTATCAAACATTCCAGAAGGAATTAGTACCAACTCTCCTCAAACTCTTCAAAATAATCGAAGTGGAGGGAAAACTACCTAATTCATTCTATGAAGCCAACATCACCCTCATACCAAAACCAGGCAAAGATATTACAAAAAAAGAAAACTACAGACCAATCTCTCTAATGAATATAGATGCAAAAATCCTCAATAAAATTCTAGCAAATCGTATCCAACAACACATTAAAAGAATTATACATCATGACCAAGTAGGATTCACCCCAGGTATGCAAGGATGGTTCAACATAAGAAAATCAATTAATGTAATACACCACATCAACAAATCAAAGCAGAAAAATCACCTGATCATCTCAATTGATGCAGAGAAGGCATTTGACAAAAATCAACATCCTTTCCTGTTGAAAACACTTCAAAAGATAGGAATACAAGGGAACTTGCTTAAAATGATAGAGGGAATATATGAAAAACCCACAGCTAATATCATCCTCAATGGGGAAAAATTGAAAACTTTCCCCCTAAGATCAGGAACAAGACAAGGATGTCCACTGTCACCACTATTATTCAACATTGTGTTAGAAGTTCTAGCCAGAGCAATTAGACAAGAAAAAGAAATACAAGGCATCAAAATTGGAAAGGAAGAAGTAAAACTATCACTGTTTGCAGACGATATGATACTATACGTAGAAAATCCGGAAAAATCCACAACAAAACTACTACAGCGAATAAATGAGTACAGCAAAGTAGCAGGCTACAAGATCAACATTCAAAAATCTGTAGCTTTTCTATACACTAGTAATGAACAAGCTGAGGGGGAAATCAAGAAACAAATCCCATTTACAATTGCAACTAAAAGAATAAAATACCTAGGAATAAATTTAACCAAAGAGACAAAAAATCTATATAAAGAAAACTACAAAAAACTGCTAAAAGAAATCACAGAAGACCTAAATAGATGGAAGGGCATACCGTGTTCATGGATTGGAAGACTAAATATAATTAAGATGTCAATCCTACCTACACTGATCTACAGATTCAATGCAATACCAATCAAAATCCTAGCAACTTATTTTTCAGAATTAGAAAAACCAATAAGCAAATTTATCTGGAAGGGCAGGGTGCCCCGAATTGCTAAAAACATCTTGAGGAAAAAAAACGAAGCTGGAGGTCTCGCGATGCCGGACTTTAAGGCATATTATGAAGCCACAGTGGTCAAAACAGCATGGTATTCGCATAAAGATAGATATATCGACCAATGGAATCGAATAGAGTGCTCAGATATAGACCCTCTCATCTATGGACATTTGATCTTTGATAAGGCAGTCAAGCCAACTCACCTGGGACAGAACAGTCTCTTCAATAAATGGTGCCTAGAGAACTGGATATCCATATGTAAAAGAATGAAAGAAGACCCGCATCTCACACCTTATACAAAAGTTAACTCAAAATGGGTCAAAGATCTAAACATTAGGTCTAAGACCATAAAACAGATAGAGGAAAATATAGGGAGATATCTTATGAATCTTACAACTGGAGGTGGTTTTATGGACCTTAAACCTAAAGCAAGAGCACTGAAGAAGGAAATAAATAAATGGGAGCTCCTCAAAATTAAACACTTTTGTGCATCAAAGAACTTCATCAAGAAAGTAGAAAGACAGCCTACACAATGCGAGATAATATTTGGAAATGACATATCAGATAAAGGTCTAGTATCCAGAATATATAAAAAGATTGCTCAACTCAACAACAAAAAGACAGCCAACCCAATTACAAAATGGGAAAAAGACTTGAACAGACACCTACCAGAAGAGGAAATACGGATGGCCAAGAGGCACATGAAGAAATGCTCAATGTCCCTGGCCATTAGAGAAATGCAAATCAAAACCACAATGAGATATCATCTCACCCACCAGAATGGCCATTATCAACAAAACAGAAAATGACAAGTGCTGGAGAGGATGCGGAGAAAGAGGCACACTTATCCACTGTTGGTGGGAATGTCAAATGGTGCGACCACTGTGGAAGGCAGTTTGGCGGTTCCTCAAAAAGCTGAATATAGAATTGCCATACGACCCAGCAATACCATTGCTAGGTATCTACTCAAAGGACTTGAGGGCAAAGACACAGACGGACATTTGCACACCGATGTTTATAGCAGCGTTGTTTACAATTGCAAAGAGATGGAAACAGCCAAAATGTCCATCAACAGAAGAATGGCTAAATAAACTGTGGTATATACATACGATGGAATATTATGCAGCTTTAAGAAAAGATAAACTTATGAAGCATGTAATAACATGGATGGACCTAGAGAATATTATGCTGAGTGAGACCAGCCAAAAACTAAAGGACAAGTACTGTATGGTCCCACTGATGTGAACGGACATTCGAGAATAAACTTGAAATATGTCATTGGTAACAGAGTCCAGCAGGAGTTAGCAACAGGGTAAGATAAAGGGTAATTGGAGCGGAAGGGATACAGACTGTGCAACAGGACTAGATACAAAAACTCAAAAATGGACAGCACAATAATACCTAATTGTAAAGTAATCATGTTAAAACACTGAATGAAGCTGCATCTGAGCTATAGGGTTTTTTCTTTTACTATTATTATTACTTTTATTTTCTTCTCTATATTAACATTCTATATCTTTTTCTGTTGTGTTGCTAGTTCCTCTAAACTGATGCAAATGTACTAAGAAACGATGATTATGCATCTATGTGACGATGTTAAGAATTGCTGAGTGCATATGTAGAACGGTATGGTTTCTAAATGTTGTGTTAATTTCTTTTTTTTTTTCTTTTTTTCTTTCTTTCCGTTAAAAGAAAAAAAATTAGGCCTAAGAGTCACCTCCAAGAGAACCTCTTTTGCTGCTCAGATGTGGCCTCTCTCTCCAGCCAACACAACAAGCAAACTCACCACCTCCCTCTGTCTACGCGGGACATGACTCCCAGGGGTGTCGACCTTCCTGGCAACGTGGAACAGAAATCCTAGAATGAGCTGAGACTCAGCATCAAGGGATTGAGAAAATCCTCTCGACCAAAAGGGGGAAGAGTGAAATGAGACAAAGTGTCAATGGCTGAGAGATTGCAAACAAAGTGGAGAGGTTATCCTGGAGGTCATTCTTATGCATTAAGTAGATATCACCTTGTTATCCAAGATGTAATGGAGGGCTAGAGGGAACTGCCTGAAAATGGAGAGTTCTGTTCCAGTAGCCATGTTTCTTGAGGATGATTGTATAATGATACAGCTTTCACAATGTGACTGTTGATTGTGAAAACCTTGTGTCTGATGCTCCTTTTGTCTGCCTTGACAAAAGATGAGTAGAACATATGGAATAAAAATAAATAATGGGGGAACAAATGTTAAAACAAATTTAGTTTGAAATACTAGTGATCAATGGAGGGGAGGAGTAAGGGGTATGGTATGTATGGTTTTTTTTTCTGTTTTCATTTTATTTTTTCTGTTGTCTTTTTGTTTCTTTTTCTGAATTGACACAAATGTTCTAAGAAATGATCAGGATGATGAATCTGCAGCTATGTGATGATATTGTGAATTACTGATTATATGTAGAATGGAATGATCACATATTGGGAATGTTTGTGTTTCTTTCTGTAATTTTTTTTAATTAATAAAAAAATTTTTTTTTAATTTAGTTTGAAATCCTAGTGATCAATGAAAGGGAGGGGTAAGGGGTACGGTATGTATAATTTTTTTTCTGTTTTTGTTTTATTTTTCTGTTGTCTTTATTTCTTTTTCTGAATTGATGCAAATGTTCTAAGAAATGATCATGATGATGAATATGCAACTATGTGACGATATTGTGAATTACTGATTATATATGTAGAACAAAATGAGCAAATGTTAAGATGTTTCTTTCTTGTAATATTTTCTCAATTAATAAAAAAATTAAAAGCCAATGGGGAAAAAAAGGCAAGTATTTTTATTTTAAAATAGCAATCAAAACTATTGCTTTGTGTATTATTTCTGGAAGACTGGATAATTGCAACTTTTCATTTTTCCCTTTAATTTATACAAGAAATGGTTATTTTAAACTTTACGAGGAGAGAATGATAAATTGTGGTTTTTTACATTTCCAAAACACCATTACTGAATACATCACAGTAAAAAATACGAGTTAAAAATTTTCCCCCCATTCTGGGAAAATTCAACTTCCCCAAGATGAATACTTTATATTCTCACAAGCAGTGTGGACAACCAAAGCTATAGGCCGAGCCCCCAATCTTGGGGTTTGTTCATATAAAACTTAACCCCACAAAGGATAGGTCCAGCCTATGTAAAATTAGGCCTAAGAGTCACCCCTAAGAGAACCTCTTTCGTTGCTCAGATGTGGCTTCTCTCTCCAGTCAACACAACAAGCAAACTCACCACCCTCCCCCTGTAAGTGAGACATGACTCCCGGGGGGGTGGACCTTCCTGGCAACGTGGGACAGAAATCCTAGAATGAGCTGAGACTCAGCATCAAGGGATTGAGAAAACCTCGACCAAAAGGGTAAAGAGCGAAATGAGACAAAATAAAGTGTCAATGGCTGAGAGATTCCAAATAGAGTCGAGAGGTTATCCTGGAGGTTATTCTTATGCATCAGATAGATATCACCTGGAGGGAACTGTCTGAAAATGTGGAGCTGTGTTCCAGTAGCCATGTTTCTTGACGATGATTGTATAATGATATAGCTTTCACAATGTGATTGTGAGAATCTTGTATCTGATGCTCCTTTTATCTACCTTAACAACAGACGAGTAAAACATATGGAATAAAAATAAATAATAGGGGGAACAAGTGTTAAAATAAATTTAGATTGAAATGCTAGTGATCAATGAAAGGGAGGGGTAAGGGATATGGTATGTATGAATTGTTTTCTGTTTCTTTCTTTTTCTGAAAAGATGCAAATGTTCCAAGATATGATCATGATGATGAATATGCAACTATGTGATGATATTGTGAATTACTGATTATATATGTAGAACAGAATGATGATATATTAAAAATGTTTGTGTTTCTTGTCATTTTTTTTAATTTAAAAACTAATAAAAAAAGTTAAGAATGTTTGTGCTTGTTTGGTGTTTTTTTTAATTAAAAAATGAATAAAAAATAAATTTTTACCCATTCTGATTAATTCAACTGAAAAATACACAGTAGAAACAACAGAACTTATCTTATACCTCAAAGTTATAATACAAAACTTGGCTTGTGGTTGACATCTGTGTTTATTGTCTTTAGTTGGCAGACTTAAAATCTTGCTTTCGTTTTGAAACAAACCTCAAATGCCCACATATTATATGCAAAATCTACGAGGTACTTCAGTATACTGAGATTTGTATACTGATTAAGCTAGAAACTCCCAAAACTATTTAGAACACACAAACTCCACACTGGCACTTACAAACATGTGAACAGCAGTCTGTCATTGAGCTACATAGCTCACTTCTCAATGTGCCTATTTAAACTTTTAACTAACTGTAGCACCATCTGCAGGTTATGACAGTCAGTATCCTGTCTTTGCAATTCAAAAGAATATCAGCCTGTAAGGGACCAAAAGAGATCCAAAAAAGAGGGGGGGGACTAGGGGTTAGGGGAGTCTGGGACCTCCACAAAAATATTCCCAGCCCTTAAACAACATACACAGTTGCAAAGAAATTAACAGAGCATAAGCAGGGACAGAAAAGGCAGTAAAAAGCTCTGCTTGGGCAACCTTTTCTCAGCCCTCCCAACATCACTTTCCATTGAAGTAGCTTCTGTGGCTCAGAGTCTGAGTTGTCGGCTCCTTGTCCTCAGGTTAGTGTACCACCCACCATGCATTTCACTTATCACTGGCAATTACACAAATATCCCAAAATTTCATCTACAGGTTCTGAGGAAATTGTTAATCGAGGGAGTGAAGCAGAGCCTTTTAATGGACAGTAAGAAGGCAAAAAGAAAATGAACAAAACCAACTGGAGAGAAAAAGAATTCTAGGAACTGAAGGTTAAATCTCAGACTGCCTCATTCTAACCATAATCTTGCATCCCAGCTCCTTACCTTCACACACTCTTTCTGGAAAGTTAGATAACTCTGTTTTTTATGTACAGAGCTAAATGCTGCCTCTAGAGCAACGAAATTATTCTATTAGCCAAAACTTATAATTTTAAATTAAAAATGTAATATAGTTACATGTTACAGGAAGTTCGAGAAATAAAAAAAGGAAAAACAATAATCCTAATATTATAACTTAGGAGTACTTAACTTTTTTCATATGCATTTTCATACAGTTACAATTATAGTATACTTCTTTTATTTTATAGTCTGCTTCTTCCAATTTACCACTGTATACATTTTTAAATGCAACTATATTCTTCATAACTACAATTTTTCTTTCTTTTTTTTAACATAAGCAGGCACCAGGAATTGAACCTGGGTCTCCGGCATGGCAGTCGAAAACTCTGCCACTGAGCCACTGTGGCCCGCCCCATAACTACAATTTTTAAATGACTGCATTATATTCTATTGAGTGCCCCTCAAACTGATCTACAGATTAAAAAAAAAAAAAAAGCCAGCTGGGACTGTGGGGTTTTTTTTGTTTGTTTTTTTGCAGAAATGGAAATACCTGACCCTAAAATTTATATGAAAATGACCCTAAAATTTATATGAAAATGCAAGGGACCAAGAACAGCCAAAACAATATTGAAAAGAAAAACAAAGTTAAAGAACTCAAATTTCCTGATTTCAAAACTTACTACAAAGAAACAGTAATCAAGACAGTGTGGTACTGGCAGAAGGACTGACATATAGAACAAGGGAACAGAACTGAGCCCAAGAACAAACCCACACAACTGCGGTCAACTGATTTTCCACAAGAGTGCCAAGACAATTCAATGGGATAAGAAAAGTTTTCCCAACAAGTGGTGCTGGAAAAAACAGCTACCCACATGCAAGAGAATGGAGTTAGACCCCTATATCATACCATATATGAAAATTAACTCAAAATGGATCAAAGACCTAATTGTAAAAGCTAAAGCTATAAAACCTTCAGAAGAAAACACAGGTTTAAATCTTTGTGACCTTGGATTTAGCAACAGTTTCTTAAACATAATACTGAAAGCACAAGCAACAAAAGAAGAAGCAGATAAACAGTCTACAAAATTTTTAAAAACTTTTGTGCTTCAAAGGGCACCATCAAGAAAGTGAAGACAACCCACAGAATGGAAGAAAATATTTGCAGGTCACCTTTGATTAACAACTTTTATCCAGAATATGTGACAAGTATTGGCAAGGATGTAGATAAACTGGAATCCTCACGCACTGCTAGAAGGAATTTAAAATGGTGCAACACTTTGTAACAATCTGGCAGGTCCTGAAAAAGTAAACCACAGAGTTACCTTTTGACCCAGTAATTCTACTCTGATTCATATAACCAAGAAAAATGAAAACCTATGTTCACAAAAAATCTGTAAGCAAATGTTCATGGCAGCATTATTCATAATAGCCAAAAGTGGGAACAATTCAAATGTCAATCAACTGGACAGATACACAAAACAGTCCATACAATGGGCTACTGAGTCATAAAAATAAATGAAGTTATGATACATCCTACAATATGGATTAACCTTAAAAACAACATTAAGCTTTAAAATATCAGCTACATAGCACCATATATTGTATAACTTCATTTATATTTAAAAATGCCCAGAACAGACAAATCCATAGAAAGAAATAAACCAATAGTTGTTTAGGGCTGGGAGGCAGGGATAAACAGAGAGTGACTGGTAATAAAGAGAGTGTTTCTAGGAGAGGTGATAAAAATGTTCTGAAGTTGGATAGTGGTGATGATTGCACTACTCTGTGAATACAGTGGGAATCAATGACTTGTACATTTTAAAGGGGTGAATATTATGATGTATGAATGTCATCTCAATAAAGCTGTTACAAAAAAATATTCTATTGAATGGATGGATTATAACTCATGATATACATTGCTTCTAATTTATCCACACTATGCGACACTGCTATGAACATTTTTGTGCATAAACTTTTTATATATCACATAATTAAGAGCATGGGCTTTGGAAATAGTCTGTGTGAGTGTGACTCTTACCTCTATAAGGTAGTACTGTTTGACCCTGGGCAAGTCAATTCTTTGTGAAGTGGTATGATCAGATCACAAACTATGAACAGAATTCAGGTCCAAGATGGCGACTTAGTGAGGTGTGGAATTTAGTTCATGCTCCAGAGCAGCTAGTAAACAGCCAGGAACAGTACAGAACAACTGCTGGGGCCACATCAGTGACCAGACACACAGTGTACCCTAGTCTAAATAAGCTGGACCAGCTGCGATCCCACCCAGAACTGTGAGTTCCCCAAGCCAAAGAGCTGGCGCTCCTCCCCCACAGGCTGCTTACCAGGGAGGAAAACAAAGAGACTTTACTAGCCACAAGGGACTGAGCTCTACCAAGCTCCAATCGGGAAATAAATTAACAAATTCTGACTACTAAAGACAGACCCCTAGCTGAGTTGAATTTGAGTAAAAGCTAAGGTTGCTGGTTTTTGACCCAGTGCAGAGGGGACAGGGCTGACAGAAAAAGAAAAAAACAAAAACAAAAATAAGAGGTTTTTTTTTTTTTTCAGATCAGACAGCACAAATTCTTGAAAAGGTCTGGGCCCTGAAGGAAAGGAGGGGGCACATACGACTTGGAGATACACAGAGCAACATACCAACTTAAGCTCTTGATTGGCAAAACCAAGGAACGGGGTCCTGCTCTGGAAAGGAACTTTTTTCTTTTCTTTTTTTCTGGCTGTGTTTCTATGGCTTGATTGCTCTTTGGATACAACTGCAAGGCTTCTCAGGCTCCAAATGCCACACCAAGGGCAAAAATAAGCTTGTCTGGATGCTGTACCTTCCCCAGGAGAGGGGTGGAGACTAGCTCAGGAGGAATACCTTCCTCAAGGAATTCAGATCCCAGGGTCTGGAAAACTGAAGCAATTAAAGCCAGCCTACAACCTCTCCTCTGTCTCAATCATGCCCTCAGCAGGAGAGTCTGCCAAAATTAAAGGTACTACATCACTTTACACTGGTGGGACCTGCAGGCAGACAAGTGCCACATACTGAATAGGATAGGAAAAACAAAGAGTCTAGAGGCTTCATAGGAAAGTCTCTCAAACTGATATAGGTGACTCTTCCCTTCTGAGAGGCCAGTCTGGTCTGGGTAAATCTGACTGGGGTCTATAACACCTAAGTAGACCCTCCATAAAGGGGGTAAAAAAAGGCACCATAAAGGCAGGGCAAGAAAGAAGAAAACAAGAACAGAAAAATTCTGATCCTTTAAAACCTAAGCTATGTCTAGAATAAGCTGAACTGAATGTCAAAGAACAGATAGACAACACAGTCATCCAGCAAGAAATTCCTAGGTAAAAAGTGAAAACAATCTCCAGAATAAACTAATTAAGGAAATTAAATGTCTAGAAACCAGCAAAAAACAACAAATCATACTAGGAAAACTGAAGAAATGGCCCAGTCAAAGGAACAAACAAACCATTCAAACGAGATACAGGAGCTGAAACAATTAATTCAGAATATTAAAACAGACATGGAAAACCTCATCAAAAATCAAATCAATAAATAGGGAGGATATAAAGAAGGCAAGTGATGAACAAAAAGAAGAAATCAAAAGTCTAAAAAAGCAAATCACAGAACTTATGGGAATGAAAGGCACAGTAGAAGAGATGAAAAAAAAAACAATAGAAACCTAGAATGTCAGATTTCAAGAGGCAGAAGATAGGGTTAGTGAACTGGAGGACAGAACATCTGAAATCCAACAAGCAAAATAAAATATAGGGAAAAGAATGGAAAAATATGAGCAGGGACTCAGTGAATTGAACAACAACATGAAGCGCAAAAATATACATGTTGTGGGTGTCTCAGAAAGAGAAGGGAAGGGAAAAGGAGGAGAAAAATCAATGGAGGAAATTATCACTGAAAATTTCCCAACTCTTATAAAAGACTTAAAATTACAGATCCAATAAGTGCAGCATACCCCAAACAGAATTGATCCAAACAGACATATTCCAAAACACTTACTAATCAGAATGTCAGATGTCAAAGAGAAAGAGAATCTTGAAAGCAGCAAGAGAAAAGCAATCCATCACGTACAAGGGAAGCCGAATAAGATCATGTGTAGATTTCTCAGCAGAAACCATGGAGGCGAGAAGTCAATGATATGATATATTTACGATACTAAAAGAGAAAAACTGCCAACCAAGAATTCTATATCCAGCTAAACTGTCCTTCAAAAATGAGGGGGTAATTAAAACATTTTCAGACAAAAGATCACTGAGAGAATTTGTGACCAAGAGACCAGCTCTGCAAGAAATACTAAAGGGAGCAGTAGACACAGATAGGAAAAGACAGCAGAGAGAGGTGTAAAGAGTGTAGAAATGAAGGCTATCAGTAAAGGTAAAAAGAATTAGATATGACACATAAAATCCAAAGGGCAAAATGGTAGAAGAAAGTACTGCCCATACAGTAATAGCACTATATATTAGTGGATTAAACTCCCCAATCAAAAGACATAGACTGGTAGAATAGATTTAAAAACAGGACCCATCTATATGCTGTCTATAGGAGATGCATTTTAAATCCAAGGATAAACATAGGTTGAAAGTGAAAGGTTGGGAAACAATATTTCATGCAAACAACAATCAGAAAAGAGTAGAAGTAGCTTTACTAATATCCAACAAATGAGATTTCAAATGTAAAACAATTAAAAGAGACAAAAAAGTACAGTCGGCATTAATAAAAGGAACGATTCAACAAGAAGACATAACAAACATAAATATTTATGCACCAAGCCAGAGGGCTGCAAAATACATGAGGCAAACACAGAAAACACTGAAAAGACAGACACTTCTACCATAATAGTTGGAGACTTCAATTCCTCGCTCTCATCAAAGGACTGAACATCTATTCAGAGGATCAATAAAGAAACTGAGACTTTAAATAATACATCAAATGAACTAGACTTAACAGACATTTACAGAACATTACACCTCACAACAGCAGGGTACACCTTTTTCTCAAGTGCTCATGGATCATTCTCAAGGATAGACATATGCTGGGTCACAAAGCAACTCTCAATAAATTTTAAAAGATTGAAATCATATAAAATACCTTCTCGGATTGCAACTAAAAGAATAAAATACCTAGGAATAAATTTAACTAAAGAGACAAAAAACCTATATAAAGAAAACTACAAAAAAACTGCTAAAAGAAATCACAGAAGACCTAAATAGATGGAAGGGCATACCGTGTTCATGGATTGGAAGACTAAATATAGTTAAGATGTCAATCCTACCTAAATTGATTTACAGATTCAATGCAATACCAATCAAAATCCCAACAACTTATTTTTCAGAAATAGAAAAACCAATAAGCAAATTTATCTGGAAGGGCAGGGTGCCCCGAATTGCTAAAAACATCTTGAGGAAAAAAAACGAAGCTGGAGGTCTCGCGCTGCCGGACTTTAAGGCATATTATGAAGCCACAGTGGTCAAAACAGCATGGTATTGGCATAAAGATAGATATATCGACCAATGGAATCGAATAGAGTGCTCAGATATAGACCCTCTCATCTATGGACATTTGATCTTTGATAAGGCAGTCAAGCCAACTCACCTGGGACAGAGCAGTCTCTTCAATAAATGGTGCCTAGAGAACTGGATATCCATATGCAAAAGAATGAAAGAAGACCCATCTCTCACACCCTATACAAAAGTTAACTCAAAATGGATCAAAGATCTAAACATTAGGTCTAAGACCATAAAACAGTTAGAGGAAAATGTTGGGAGATATCTTATGGATCTTACAACTGGAGGCGGTTTTATGGACCTTAAACCTAAAGCAAGAGCACTGAAGAAGGAAATAAATAAATGGGAGCTCCTCAAAATTAAACACTTTTGTGCATCAAAGAACTTCATCAAGAAAGTAGAAAGACAGCCTTCACAATGGGAGACAATATTTGGAAATGACATATCAGATAAAGGTCTAGTATCCAGAATTTATAAAGAGATTGTTCATCTCAACAACAAAAAGACAGCCAACCCAATTACAAAATGGGAAAAAGACTTGAACAGACACCTACCAGAAGAGGAAATACGGATGGCCAAGAGGCACATGAAGAGATGCTCAATGTCCCTGGCCATTAGAGAAATGCAAATCAAAACCACAATGAGATATCATCTCACACCCACCAGAATGGCCATTATCAACAAAACAGAAAATGACAAGTGCTGGAGAGGATGCGGAGAAAGAGGCACACTTATCCACTGTTGGTGGGAATGTCAAATGGTGCAACCACTGTGGAAGGCAGTTTGGCGGTTCCTCAAAAAGCTGAATATAGAATTGCCATACGACCCAGCAATACCATTGCTGGGAATATACTCAAAGGACTTAAGGGCAAAGACACAAACGGACATTTGCACACCAATGTTTATAGCAGCGTTATTTACAATTGCAAAGAGATGGAAACAGCCGAAATCTCCATCAACAGAAGAGTGGCTAAACAAACTGTGGTATATACATACGATGGAATACTATGCAGCTTTAAGACAGGATAAACTGATGAAGCATGTAATAACATGGATGGACCTAGAGAACATTATGCTGAGTGAGTCTAGCCAAAAACTAAAGGACAAATACTGTATGGTCCCACTGATGTGAACAGACATTCGAGAATAAATTTGGAATATGTCCTTGATAACAGAGTCCAGCAGGAGGTAGAAACAGGGTAAGATAATGGCCAACTGGAGTTGAAGGGATACAGATGGTGTAACAGGACTAGATACAAAAACTCGAAAATGGACAGCACAATAATACCTAATTGTAAAGTAATCATGTTAAAACACTGAATGAAGCTGCATCTGAGCTATAGGTTTTTGTTTTGTTTTGTTTTGTTTTGATTTTACTATTATTACTTTTATTTTTTTCTCTATATTAACATTCTATATCTTTTTGGTTATGTTGCTAGTTCTTCTAAACCAATGCAAATGTACTAAGAAATGATGATCATGCATCTATGTGATGATGTTAAGAATTAATGATTGCATATGTAGAATGGTATGATCTCTAAATGTTGGGTTAATTTCTTTTTTTCCGTTAATTAAAAAAAAAAAAAGAGAGAAGGGATAATTGGAGCTGAAGGGATACAGACTGTACAACGGGACTGGATATAAAAACTCAGAAATGGACAGCACAATACTACCCAATTGTAATGCAATTATGTTAAAACACTGAATGAAGCTGCATGTGAGGTATAGGTTTTTTGTTTTTGTTTTTTTTGTTTTTTTTCTTTCTATTATTGTTTTAATTCTTAATCTGTTGTCTTTTTATTTCTTTTTCTAAATCGATGCAAATGTACTAAGAAATGATGAACATGCAACTATGTGATGTTATTAAGAAGTACCGATTGTACATGTAGATTGGAATGATTTCTAATTGTTTTGTTAATTCTTTTTTTATTAATAAAAAAATAAATAAATAAAATACCTTCTCGGATCATAATGGAATTAAGTTGGAAATCAATAACAGGCAGAGGGACAGAAAATTCACAAATATGTGGAGGCTCAACAACATACTCTTAAACAACCAGTGAATCAAGGAAGAAATTACAAGAGAAATCAGGAAATTTCTCAAGGCAAATGAAAATGAAAACGCAACATATCAAAATTTATGGGATGCAGCAAAGGCAGTGCTAAGAGGGAAATTTATTGCCCTAAATGCCAATATCAAAAATGAAGAAAGAGAAAAATTACGGAATTAACTGTTCACTTGGAAGAACTAGAGAAAGAACAGCAAACTAACCCCAAAGCAAGCAAAGGAAAGAAATAACAAAGATTAGAGCAGAAATAAATGAAATTGAGAACAAGAAAACAATCGAGAAAATCAATTTTCTATGAAAAAATCAGTAAGACTGATGGACCCTAGCAAGGCTGACAAAAAGAAGAAGAGAGAAGATGCAAATAAATAAAATTAAAAAATGGAAGAGGAGATATAACCATTGACCCCACAGAAATAAAGGAAGTAATGAGATAGTATGATCAACTTTATGCTAATAAACTAGGCAAAGTAGATGAAATGGACAACTTCCTAGAGGCATGAACAACCAACACTGACTCAAGAAGAAATAGATACCTCAACAAACCAATCACGAGTAAAGAAATTGAATTAGTCATTAAAAGCTCCCAAAACAGAAAAGTCCAGGACCAGATGGCTTCACATGTGAATTCTACCAAACATTCAAGAAAGAATTAGTTATCAATCCTGCTCAAACTCTTCAAAAAAAACTGAAGAGGAGGGAAGGCCACCTAACCGTTCAATGAAGCCATCATCAACCTCATACCAAAGCCAGACAAAGATACTACAAGAAAAGAAAATTACAAACCAATCTCTCTAATGAATATAGATGCAAAAATCTTCAACAAAGAAAACAGATGGCAAATAATATTTTAAAACTTTAACTTATGTGTTGAGACTAAAGCAAAAAATATTTGGTACAAAATTTATACTGTGACTAGTGCATTTCCTAATATAACTTATATGGACAGCTTAATTGAACACCATAAGTACATGGAACCTTGAATAGGGCATAAGATTTTGTAGGTTTGACAGAGTGATGCCTTGATAAATCCCAGAAGTATTTGAACAGTGAATAAAAAGTATTTGCAAAGTCCCCTTGGGGGAATGGTGAGAAAGGGGGAAAATTCAACTTCCCCAAGTGGAAAATTCTTGATATTCTCAGAAGCAGTGGGAACAATCAAAGCAATAGGCTGAGCCCCCAATCTTGGGGTTTGTTCATATGAAACTTAACCCCACAAAGGATAGGCTAAGCCTACTTAAAGAGTCACCCCCAAGAGAGCCTCTTTTGTTGCTCAGATGTGGCCTCTCTCTCTCAGCCAACACGACAAGCAAACTCACTGCCCTCCCCACTCTCTGCATAGGACAATGACTCCCAGGGGTGTGGACCTTCCTGGCAACGTGGGACAGAAATCCTAGAATGAGCTGGGACTCAGCACTGGGTGACTGAGAAGACCTTCTTAACCGAAAGGGGGAGGAGAGAAATGAGACAAGGTAAAGTGTCAATGGCTGAGAGATTTCAAACAGAGTCAAGAGGTTGTCCTGGAGGTTATTCTTACACATTAAGTAGATATCACCTTGCTATTCAAGAGGTAATAGAGAGGCTGGAGGGAACTGCCTGAAAATGTGGAGCTTTGTTCCAATAGCCATGTTTCTTGAAGATGATTGTATAATGATATAGCTTTCACAATGTGACTGTGTGATTGTGAAAACCTTGTGTCTGATGTTTCTTTTATCTACGATATTGACATATGAGTAAAACATGGATTAAAAATAAGTAAATAAATGGGGGGACAATGTTAAAATAAATTGAGTAAAAGAAATTTTATTTCTTTTTCTGGAGTGATGCAAATGTTCTAAAAAATGATCATGGTGATGAATACACTACTATGTGGTGACATTGTGAGCCACTGATTGTACTCCATACATGGAATGTTTGTATGTTGAGAATGTTCATGTTTGTATGTTGTTTGGGTTTGATAATACAAAATAAATTTTTAAAAAATTATGAACAATTATTTATCTGATTACATTTTCCAAAACTACATTTCAAAGATTATATGCTAATTTTGATGCCAGCAGAACATATATGAGAGAACCAGGATTACCATGCGACCATCAACATATCATAGCAAATTTGTTTTACTAATTTAATAGGTAATCTCATTTTAACTGTTTGCTCCTCTTTGCCATTTTTAGTCCTTGTTAAGTAGCTTATACCAAATAGTTTACTAATTATCCTATCAATTCTACATACCATGAATGCCTAATGAACATGAATTGTGTGCAAAATCCCTTTAATGGGGGATACAAAGGGAAACAAAATGAGTCGGGCCAAGGTTTTTATGTGGGGTAAGACAAGGAAACATTTTAATTCAAGTTCGCATTATGATTAGATTTAAGAAAGCTACAAAATATTTTATAAAGGTTCAAAGGAGGGGAAAGATGGCAGTGTTTGAGTTGGCTCTTATAAGACTGGCATAATTTCAATTGGCAAGGGTGTGGCAAGAGTGAAATGAAGGCTGAGTGAAATAATACAGCACATTCCAGGACTACGTGGCTTGAGTACGAAGTGGCTGGGGACAGAATGGTGAGCGAACAACATACACGGTGCTCTAGGAACACAAAGAGGACCCTTTAAAACAGAGTCAGTGAGCATGTGAACTGAGGGGGCAGGATTTCCCACAGGGCAAACCACATACAAAAAGACACAAAGACATGAATTATCATGAGCCATTCAGGGAGCTACATGCAATCCAATTTGGCCAAAGTGAAGGGTTCATGAGGGAAGGAGGCAGATGATGCTTAAAAAACAAACAAACAAAAAAAAGGCATAAACCTGGCTGTGAAGGACCTTGTGTGTCAGCATAAAGCATTTCAACTTTCTTCCAAAGGAAACTGAGCAACTGAAGCATCTCTTAGTATAAAAATGAGACAGACTAATTTAAAAAAAAAAATTACTCTAACAACAATACGGAGTTTAGAGACATGTTTTCATTCAGTAAGTATTTATCAGGCACCTACTAAATGCTTGACTCTATACTAGCTGTTAGAGACTCTATATAGAGTCCAGTCAACAGGTAAGTAGCTTGATACCCAATACCAATAGAGGACAGCTAAGGGACTGTTTGCCCAACAGTCCCTTCTGGGAACTGCTCCTCCTAACTGATTTGGAAACTGTCCTTTTCTTCTAAGAACTCTTAGAAGATTAAGCCAAAATTAGCTCCTGTTGGGTCAACCAGAGCTATTCCTCAATATTCTTCAAACTGGAACTGAAAGTTGCCCTTTCTCCAATGGTAGAAGATCAAGGGTAAAACATGAAGAAACTGGTTATATGATGAGAGATAATGAAGCTAGGACAGAAAAGCAATTAAGAGACAAGTCAGAGTGTCCCATGGCACTCAAGTGCCTGATTCCAGTCATTCTAAGACCTAGATCTTGCCAGTCCTTGGGAATAAAGCATTGCCTTGATGACCTCTTGATTTGGACTTCTCCTAGCCTCAAAACTACAAGCGAATAAATTCCTACTGTTCAAACAAAAAAAAAAAGAAAGAAAGAAAAGCCCAGTTTTTGTTATGCTTAAAACCCTACTCTGACAACTGGCTACCTCTGAAATTATTTCCCATCACTCTTCCCCTTACTCACTCCTGCTTTAGCTGCACAAGCCTTCCAGGATGCCAAAAGCTATCCTCTCCTCAGAGCCTCTGCACTTGTTCTTTCTACATGGAACTCTTCCCTCCAGATAGCATGACAGCTTGCTCTCTTACTTCCTCAGCTCTCTGTTCAAATATTTCCTTATCAGAGAGGACTTCCCTGTTAACTGGATAGAAAAAGAGCAAGAAACTACCATAATCAGCCCCTGGCACAAATATTATTTGTACACTGCCTGTGTCTCATGGCTAGAATGTAAGCTCCAGGACAGAGCCTCTCAATAACCCTATAGGAACTATTACTCTATTTTCAGACAGAGAAACTAAGGGGCAGAATGATTAAAAAATGTATTCTTGGATGAATCACTAGTGTACAACAGAGCCAAGCAGAATGAATCCCATGCCTGCCTGCTAACCATCTCACATACTGTCTGATAGTTTCACAGGTCCCTGACTTCGATTCTAGAACATTTTCTGTGAACAGATTCCACATGCTGAGAAGCACTAAGACAGTAAAAAGTCTGAACTCAATTATGTTCCTCATTTATTTTTAGCCATTTGAAGAGCCAGGAAACATTTTTAAAATAATAAATTAAAACATACAAGGTACTTGGACTTTCATCTATCTGACAGTCAGCTTATTTTTTCTTGTTTACACCCATAGAAATTCAAACAAGTTGAAAGGATTTCATGAAATTAGAAGTTTTAGTACATGACATGATAGTTTTGGTATATGATACCAAACTACTTTTCCAAGACCTTTTTCATGCATAATATTCTACTTCAGGAATAAAACTTAACTTGATCTTTAAAATAGCCATCAAAATTTTCTGAAGTATAATGCCAAAGGAAGAACATGGTATCTACCTGGAAAACACCCAATAAATACAGCATCGTACGTAGAGTAAAAGCATGAAGGAAGGTAAGATCTCCATAACATTTCTCTGAATTCTTCTCCTACCCTTCAGATTATTCATTTCCTATTTTTCTGGTTATTCTTTCATCCCATAGCTCATTCTCATGAGTTCTACTTTTCAAAATACAGTTCTCAGTCAACAGGTTTTCGCCTGACATCCAACCACTTCGTACTAGACCTCATCCACTTTTCCTTTCTGCTTTTTCAGCCATTTTTATTTACATTTTGTGTTCAATGCAAATCAGTTCCATAACATGAGAAGTTACTATGAATCAAAGCATAAATACACAAACACAATGTACAATCCAAAACAGATGTAAAGCATAAAGATGTGAAGCAAAACTGTCCATTCACACACAGTAACTTGAGATTTGTTGACCCGGTTGTTTGTGTTTAGGTTTCTAAAGATGGGGGAAAAGCTACTGTGGACATATCAGATACTGGAAAACAACTAAGCATTGGTGTGTGACCACGTAAACAAAAAAATTTATGGGGTGTCTATTTTTAAAAAGGCTTCTGTGCACTGAGGCAGTTGGAAAAGATGTACTTTCCAGAATCAAGCCAACTTTAGGCTTAGGAACAAGTTCTAACTATCTAAAAATATTAGCTGATGGAGTGTTTCAAGTGTGGCTCTTCTGGTTCATAAAGTTAAAAATAAATATTTACAGACAGTGCTTGTGAATTTAATGCAGGATAGGTTCCAGTCTTCCCTTCCCATATACTGGATTTACATTATTTTTGACTCCCTCATATTTGCCTTTTAAATTTCAAGACCTGTCAATTTTATTTTCAAAACAGATGCAGAAACAAAGAAGCAGCATTTTGAAATTGGTTTCTATACTCTTTGGAATTAGTTTAGCTAAATGAATCTGGTACTGTTGTTAGATGAGAAAGTGATGCCAAGATTTATTCATTATGCTTGCTTTGGGGGGCTAGATTCCAATACATCATTGCACTGGCACATGGCAATTACTACATAAAAAGTCAAATACAGTATCAAATCCAAAATCCAGAAATAAGAGTTCAGTTTCCAAGAGAACGGTGATAGCTTAACAATAAAAAACTTTTATCTAGGGTTTATCAGCATTAAATTAGTTTTGGTGAAACAGTACATGGAGAATTTACAGTAATACCTAGAGGTTCTTTCTAATGTACCTATAAACAGAATCATGGAAGCTTTTATATTACCCTAACATTTCATGTCCCTATATTTTCAATGTACTAGATAAAAACTGAATCTCCATTCTGCATCCCACTGTTTCTCTCTAGAAAAGAGAAAATCTATTTGTTTTTCAAGGTAGAGTTTTAAGTGCCCATATTTCGTAAGTCACTTTTAAGGAAATCATCTCTTCACTTTGGATGTTGTCACTCTTCATCTTCTACATGAAATTCCAGCACATTTAATATTGGCATTCAGACTTCCAGGAAGATGGTCGAATAGAGTAGCTCAACATTAGCTCTGCTCCACGAGATTAGTCCCTTCTCCCAGTTAGAGAAGGGACCAAAGGGCCACTGAAACAGCAATTCAGGACTGCGGCTGACCTGGAAGAGCCTTCTATACCTCAGAGGGCACCCTGGTTGCAGAGGCAGAAAGCTGGAGCCTGGCGCATAGGCACAGAGCCCACAGGAGTGCACAGGGGGAGACAGGGTCTAGGAAGTAAGCCAGGGCGCATTCCTTGGGCCCACTAACCTCACCAGTGCAGCCCCATGACCGGCAACTAACCCCACATCCTATGCAACTGAACCCAGTCACCGTGCTCCAGGTGCCCCTACCCCACCAGCCCCCAGCACATGTACCTGCCCAACATCGCCACCTCAAGTGCAGCCCAACCACCTCTCCTGCACCCCTCCCGAGCACTACCTCCCCCTCCATGTTCCCTGCAGGCTATTTAGTACCATAAAGGCTGTAGGCACTAACCTCCATACCCAGGCTACACCTACCTCCCTGTCATAGTGCCATAAATTGATGCGCAGAACTCAGGGGTGTCGTACAGCCTCACCACACCCCACACCCCCGAGCTCTGTGCATCAATTTATGGCACTCCTAGGCCCACGCATGCACACAGGCCCCCAATCCCATCATTCAGCTCTGGGAACAGCATTTTACAGCAATCCTAGAACCATGCATGCGCACAACCCTCAGCCTCACTTTCCAGCTCTGAGAAAGTGCCAACCTGCGCAGCTGGGTCACATCTGCTCTCCTTCCATGAAAGGGTAACACTGACCTGCTGTCACAGCTCTATGCATGTACACAAAGTGCCGGTGTCTTAGACCAGCACACATCAGGGTTATGACCCCCAGACCGGTACACCTGCACAGCTATATCCTCCCTGGCCATCAATGTAACATTCCCAACCTGCATCTATACCTGCCCTGAAACAAATCACTGTACTGAGTGCCCCACCCCGTACCATGCTCCCTGCTGTATAACCATCCCGCAAACACAAAGCCCTAGATTACTGAAAGAAATCAACTCCCAAGGTAAATCAATCAAGATATTTACATGCCACAAAGACAGCAGAAGATCAATAAGCATATCACAATGCAGACAGATATAGCCTTGCCTAATGACCAAATTCAAACACCAGAGGAGACACAGATGTTCGAACAACTAATCAAAGATGTTCATACCACTCTACTTAATAAAATAAGTGGTACAGCAAATGACATAAAGGAGATCAAGAAGACAACAGAAGAGCATAAAGAGGAATTACAAAGAATAGATAAAAAAATAGCAGATATCACAAAGATTAAAGACTCTGTTGACCAAATAAAGAACATACTAGAGGCACACAACACCAGATTTGAACAGACAGAAGAAAGTGATATAGAGGATGGGATAACTGACTTTCAAGACTCAAAATAGCAACAGGCAAAGAAGATGGAAAAAACTGAATTGGATCTCAGGGAAATGATAGACAAAACACTATCATTTGTTTTGATAACAATCAAATATAAGAATCACTGGTGTCCCAGAGGGAGAAGAGAGGAGTAAAGGTCTAGGAAGAGTAGTTGAGGATATAATGTGGGAAAACATCCTAAACCTCATAAAGGACATAAATGTACAAGTCAAAGAAGCCCAAGCGAACTTCAAACAGAATAAATCCAAACTGGCCTTCCCCAAGACACATACTAATCAATTTGTCAAATGTTAAAGAGAAGCAGAAAATCCTGAAAGTGGCAAGAGAAAAACAATCTACTACATACAAGGGAAACCAAATAAGACTGAGTTCAGACTACTCAAGTAGCACCCTGAAGGCGAGAAGGCAGTAGTATGATATATTCAAGATCCTGAAAGAGAAAGATTTCCAGCCAAGAATTCTGCACCCAGCCAAAGTGTCCTTCAAAACTGACGGCGAGATTAAAGTTTTCACAAAGAAGTCCTGAAAGAATCTGTCAACAAGAGACTGGCCCTACAAGAAATACTAAAAGGAGTTCTGCCAGCTGAAAGAAAAAGACAGGGAAGGGTGGTCTGGAGGAGGGTACAGAACTGAAGAGTACCACTAAGGGTAATTTAAAGAATACAAAGAGAAAGAGGGAAAAGAATAGATCGGACAAATGAAATAAAAAAGATAAGATGGTGGATTCAAGAAACACCTTTTCAGTAATAACTTCGAATGGTAACGAACTAAACTTACCAATTAAAAGATACAGATTGGTAAAATGGATTAAGAAACATAATCCATGAAGACCTAAATAGATGGAAGGGCATACCGTGTTCATGGATTGGAAGACTAAATATAGTTAAGATGTCAATCCTACCTAAATTGATTTACAGATTCAATGCAATACCAATCAAAATCCCAACAACTTATTTTTCAGAAATAGAAAAACCAATAAGCAAATTTATCTGGAAGGGCAGGGTGCCCCGAATTGCTAAAAACATCTTGAGGAAAAAAAACGAAGCTGGAGGTCTCGCGCTGCCTGACTTTAAGGCATATTATGAAGCCACAGTGGTCAAAACAGCATGGTATTGGCATAAAGATAGATATATCGACCAATGGAATCGAATAGAGTGCTCAGATATAGACCCTCTCATCTATGGACATTTGATCTTTGATAAGGCAGTCAAGCCAACTCACCTGGGACAGAGCAGTCTCTTCAATAAATGGTGCCTAGAGAACTGGATATCCATATGCAAAAGAATGAAAGAAGACCCATCTCTCACACCCTATACAAAAGTTAACTCAAAATGGATCAAAGATCTAAACATTAGGTCTAAGACCATAAAACAGATAGAGGAAAATGTTGGGAGATATCTTATGGATCTTACAACTGGAGGTGGTTTTATGGACCTTAAACCTAAAGCAAGAACACTGAAGAAAGAAATAAATAAATGGGAGCTCCTCAAAATTAAACACTTTTGTGCATCAGAGAACTTCATCAAGAAAGTAGAAAGACAGCCTACACAATGGGAGACAATATTTGGAAACGACATATCAGATAAAGGTCTAGTATCCAGAATTTATAAAGAGATTATTCAACTCAACAACAAAAAGACAGCCAACCCAATTACAAAATGGGAAAAAGACTTAAACAGACACCTACCAGAAGAAGAAATACGGATGGCCAAGAGGCACATGAAGAGATGCTCAATGTCCCTGGCCATTAGAGAAATGCAAATCAAAACCACAATGAGATATCATCTCACACCCACCAGAATGGCCATTATCAACAAAACAGAAAATGACAAGTGCTGGAGAGGATGCGGAGAAAGAGGCACACTTATCCACTGTTGGTGGGAATGTCAAAGGGTGCAACCACTGTGGAAGGCAGTTTGGCGGTTCCTCAAAAAGCTGAATATAGAATTGCCATACGACCCAGCAATACCATTGCTAGGTATCTACTCAAAGGACTTAAGGGCAAAGACACAAACGGACATTTGCACACCAATGTTTATAGCAGCGTTATTTACAATTGCAAAGAGATGGAAACAGCCAAAATCTCCATCAACAGAAGAATGGCTAAACAAACTGTGGTATATACATACGATGGAATATTATGCAGCTTTAAGACAAGATAAACTTATGAACCATGTAATAACATGGATGGACCTAGAGAATATTATGCTGAGTGAATCCAGCCAAAAACTAAAGGACAAATACTGTATGGTCCCACTGATGTGAACGGACATTCGAGAATAAACTTGAAATATGTCATTGGTAACAGAGTTCAGCAGGAGTTAGAAACAGGGTAAGACAATGGGTAATTGAAGCTGAAGGGATACAGACTGTGCAACAGGACTAGATAAAAAAACTCAAAAATGGACAGCACAATAATACCTAATTGTAAAGTAATCATGTTAAAATACTGAATGAAGCTGCATCTGAGCTATAGGGTTTTTTTGTTTTTGTTTGCTTGTTGGTTTGTTTGTTGTTGTTGTTTTTTACTATTACTACTATTTTTATTTCTTTTCTTTATATTAACATTTTATATCTTTTTCTGTTGTGTTGCTAGTTCCTCTAAACCGATGCAAATGTACTAAGAAACAATGATCATGCATCTATGTGATGATGTTAAGAATTACTGAGTGCATATGTAGAATGGTATGATTTCTAAATGTTGTGTTAATTTCTTTTTTTTTTTCTTTCCGTTAATAAAAAAATAAAAAAAATAAAAAAATAAAAAAAAAAAAAGAAACATAATCCAGCTATATGCTGCTTACAAGAGACTCATCTTAGACACAAGAATACAAATAGATTGAAAGTGAAAGGATGGAAAAACATTCTCCACACAAGTTGTAACCATAAGAAAGCAGGAGTAGCTACACTAACGTCAGACAAAATGGACTTTAAAGGTAAAGACATCCTAAGAGACAAAGAAGGACACTATATATTAATTAAAGGTATACCATTCACCAAAAAGATAAAACAATCATAAATGTTTATGTCCCAATCAAGGAGCTCAAAAGTAAATGAGACAGACATCAGCAAAACTGAAGAGAATGATAGATGTTTCAACAATAATAGTAGGAGACTTCAACACACCACTCTCCTCTATAGACAGAACAACCAGACAGAAGATCAACAAGGAAACAGAGAAGTTAAATTGTTTAATGAATTATACCTAACAGACATATATAGGTCATTGAACCCCAAAGCACAAGGATATACATTCTTCTCTAGAGCTCACAGAACATCTCCAGGATAGTTCATATGCTAAGGCACAAAACAGGTCTTTATAAATATAAAAATATTGAAATTATTCAAAGCACTTTCTCTGATCATAATGGGATGAAGGTGGATCTCAATAGCCATCAAAAAAAGAACATTCACAAATATATGGGGATTAAATAACACACTCTTAAACAACCAGTGGGTCAAAGAAGAAATTGCTAGAGAAATCAGTAGCTATCTGGAGATAAATGAAAATGAAAATACAACTTATCAGAACTTATGGGCTGCGGCAAAGGCTACTGAGAGGGAAATTTATTGCCCTAAATGCCTACGTTAAAAAACAAGAAAGAGCAAAAATCAAGGAAACAGCACACTGGAGGAACTTGAGAAAGAAGGAAAACTAACCCCAAAGCAAATAGAAGAAAATAAACAACAAAGATTAAAGCACAGATAAATGAATGGGAGAACAAAAGAACAACAGAAAGAATCAATAAAACCAAAAGTTGATTCTTTGAGAAAATCAATAAAATTGATGGGCCACTAGCAAGACTGACAAAGAAAAAGAGAGGATGCAAATAAACAAAATCAGAAATGAGAAGTGGTGCATTACCACAGACCCTGAAGAAATAAAAGAAATGATAAAAGGATACTATGAACAAACTACATGCTAACAAACTATATAACTTAGGTCAAATGGACAAATTTCTAGAGACACACATACATGCTACACTGACTCAGGAAGAAATAGAAGATCTCAACAAACCAATCACAAGTAAAGAGATTCAATCAGTCATCAAGAACGTCCTACAAAGAAAAGCCCAGGGCCAGAGAGCTTCAAAAGGGAATTTTATCAAACATTCCATAAAGAACTAAAACGAATCCTGCTCAAAATTTTCCAAAAAATTGAGGGAAAAGGAACTGTACCTAAGTCATCTGATGACGCTAATATCATCTTAATACCAAAACTGGGTAAAAATGCTATAAGAAAGAAAAACTACAGACCAATCTCCCTAATGAACACAGATGTAAAAATTCTCAATAAAATATTAAACAGTGGCCTAGATTGCAAGCGTTGAGAGCAGACACATTAAGTCTGGAGTGGTGATTATTACTTCTGGAATTTGAGAGGCTGTTTTTTATATATAACCTGATATTTAGAGAAGAGAACGAAGCCAAACAGGTTGGGGTTAAACTAATTCAGAACATAGGGGTAAGGAAGACAGATTCTATATTTTAGAATCACACATACTCTTTGACCAATGGAAGAAAGGTTTATTTGGCCTAGAACTGAAATTTTCTATACTGCATAATCTAATTCTTATCTTTTTTATTTCATTTGTCCGATCTATTTATGCTTTTCCCTCTTTCTCTTTGTATTCTTTAAATTACCCTTAGTGGTACTCTTCAGTTCTGTACCCTCCTCCAGACCACTCTTCCCTGTCTTTATCTGCATAGCTCATTTGAACAACTGAAACACAGGGAGTCCAGAATAAGAAAAAGGTCCTTTAATCCTGTATAGATTATTGTAATGCCTGGAAACATCATAGAGTATATTAAGCAGATAATCAGAAAGTATTGGCAAAGTTCCCTGAGGAATGAGAGAAAAATATGGAACTATTAAACCTTACCATCAGGGAATGCTCTGATACTGTGTCAAACTTAAGGGACATCCAAATCAATAGGCCATGCCCTCAGCCAGGAGGCTTACTCTCATGAAGCTTACATAGGTAGCAGAAAAGCTTAGACTACTTATAGGCATCCCTAAGAGAGTTATTTCTGAAGGAACTCTGTTGTTGCTCAGATGTGTTGCTCAGTCTCTCTAATCCCAAATCTGCAAATGAAATCACATGGGACATGACATCCATGGGTGAAAGTCTCGCTGGCAATGTGGGAGATGACTCCCAGGGATGAATCCAGACCTGGCATGGTGATATCAACAATTCCATCCTGACCAAAAGGGGGAAAAGAAAGAATCAGCAGCAGAGAGAATTCAAATAGAGTCGAGAGGCTACTCTGGAGGTTGCTCTTATGCAAGCTTCAGGAAGATCTTGCTACCTATCACAATCTGCCAACTCCCAACCAGGACCATTCCAGCCAATCCTAAAGAACACCTAGGGCAATTTATAAGATTCCACTTCCAGGCCCTGGAATAACTTTCCAGAAACCTACACTCTCCAGCTGGGTCTCTGATCCAGATAAGTCCTGAAACCTAACTCAGTCTCTCCAGAACATCAGACAGTTTCATCTCCCTACCCCATATTAATGACAGACCCTTACAATATGAGAAATTTCGAACTGCCAGAACACAAACATCCTTAAAGAAAGGGGTAAAAAAATCAAAGGTGATGGTGGAGTTCTACAGAGAAAATAGGATTTAACAAATGAATATGAATGCAGAATCATTAAATTAATAAGTCTTTTAGTCTCCAATATTTTAGAGCAGCTAGAAACAAAACGTAAAATTGTGAAATTGCAACGTACGTCAAACTCTGAAATATGTTCTATAACTAATTGTGGTGCTGCACTTTGAAATTTATTGCTTTTGTGTAAATACGCTATTTTTCACAAAAAAAGAAGGAGAAAAGTCAATTGTGATGATAAAAAATATTTAAGCCCTCTAGCCTCCTATATTCTGGAGCAGCTAGAAGGAAATGTATGTATGAGAGGATCATATGGTAGCCCACAGCAAACTCTGAGATGTCCTGTAACCACGTGCTGAAGAGTGCTTTGAAAACTATTGCTTTTTTCTTTCTTTGCTTTGTATGTATGCTATCCTATACAATAAAAAAAGTTAGAAAAGAATATATATATATATATATTGGCATTCATCATCTAGCCAAATCCTTCACGTTTTTCAAACCACTCAAACTTGGGATTCTCAAAATTTTCTGCACCAATAAGGCGTGGAAGCAGTAGATTTGATGAAGACCTATTTTCTCCTTAGCATACTGGACGTTAGGTGCCATTGGGCTTGGGTTCAGAAGATAGAGAAGAAGGGATGTTTCTTGACCCAAGACTCAACAGCAGAGATGTAAAAGGGAAAAGCAAGACCTAGGGAGGCTGGCTATCCACTGCAGGGCACTGTCACCTCCCAGGGTAGAGGCATTAGCCACACTGGGGCAGCTGAAGTACTCTGGGAGGAGCTACTTGAAAGCATTAAGACACAATTATTTTTGTCTGTTTTTTTTTAACCTATAACTGTGCATTCATCATCCTCACAATCAATTTTTTCACATTTTCATTACTAAAAAAAAAACAGAATTAAAAATAACGGTAAACGGGGAACGTGCACTCTCCCGGGCGGGCTGCTGCCGCTGGCGCCCTCCTGCCACGCTTGTTGCCCAGGGCCGACTAGGAAATTCGGACGGGCTCTTTCCCTGGCTGCGGCGACCAGCAACCCTCCCTGCGTTCGGACGCCAGCCGGCTCAAGCCGCTTCGGCTAGCGAACCCCCAGGACGGCGAGAGTTTTCCAAAGTTTAAGGTCCCACAGCACCTTTTACTGGTGGGACCCGCAGACAAACGTGTGCCACGAGCGCCACCTACTGGGCAGGATAAGAAAAACAGAACCCAGAGATTTCACAGAAAAATATTACAACCTTGCTGGGTTCAACATCAAGAGAAATCTGAATAAATGCCCAGACGCCAGCAGCAGAAGATAACTGTCCACGCTCAAAAGATTGAGAATATGGCTCAGTCAAAGGAACAAACCAATAGCTCAAATGAGACACAAGAGCTGAGACAACTAATGCTGAATATACGAACAGAAATGGAAAACCTCACTCAGCATCCAGGGATTGAGAAAACCTCCTTGACTGAAAGAGGGAAGAGAAAAATGAGACAAAATAAAGTGTCAGTGGCTGAGAGACTTCAAACAGACTCGAGATGTTATCCTGGAGATTGTTCTTACACATTGTATAGATATCTCTTTTTTAGTTTAAAGTGTATTAGGCCAGAGGGAAGTGCCTGAAAGTGTACAGCTATGTTCAGATAGCCATGTTTCTTTTTTTTTTTTAATTTATTTATTAATTTAAAAAAATTTAACCAAAACATTAATATGTGATCACTCCGTTCTACATATATAATCAGTAATTCGCAATACCATCACTTAGTTGCATATTCATCATTTCTTAGAACATTTGCATCAATTCAGAAAAAGAAATAAAACAAAAATAGAAGAAAAAAAAAAGATTATACATACCCCTTACCCCTCGCCTTCATTGATCACTAGCATTTCAAAGTAAATTTATTTTAACATTTATTCCCCCAATTATTTATTTTTATTCCATATGTTCTACTCGTCTGTTGACAAGGTAGATAAAAGGAGCATCAGACACAAGGTTTTCACAACCACAGTCACATTGTGAAAGCTGTATCATTATCAATCATCATCAAGAAACATGGCTACTGGAACAAAGCTCTATATTTTTAGGCAGTTCCCTCCAGCCTCTCCATTACATCTTGAATAACAAGGTGATATCTACTTAATGTGTAAGAATAACCTCCAGGATAACCTCTCGACTCTGTTTGGAATTTCTCAGCCATTGACACTTTGTCTCATTTCACTCTTCCCCCTTTAGGTCGAGAAGCTTCTCTCAATCCCTTGATGTTAATTTTCAGCTCATTCTAGGGTTTTCCTCAATCCCTTGATGCTGAGTCTCAGCTCATTCTAGGATTTCTGTCCCACGTTGCCAGGGAAGTACACATGCCTGGAAGTCATGTCCCACGTAGACAGGGGGACGGTGGTGAGCTTGCTTGTTGTGTTGCCTGGAGAGAGATGTGTTCAAGTAGCCATGTTTCTTGAAGATGATTATATGTTATAGCTTTCATATTGTGACTGGGTGATTTTGAAAACCTTATGTCTGTTGCTCCTTTTACCTAAGTATGGACAGGTGTGTAAAACCTATGGATTAAAAATAAACAAACAATAAGGGAACAAATGTTAAAATTATAAAATATATATATATTGCGTAGATGAATATACTAGTGGTCAATGAGAGGGAAGGGTAAGAGTAATTCTCATGTATAAAAGAATATGTATGAGAGCCGACCAGCCCGCCCTCCTTCTCCCCTCTTTCTCCGCCGGCCCGCCGCGCGGCGCTCACGCCCCGCAGCAGCCGACCCGCCCGCCCTCCTTCTCCCCTCTCTTTCTCTGCCCGCCCACAGCAGCCGACCCGCCCGCCCTCCTTCTCCCCTCTTCCCCCTCCTGCTCCGGCGGCTCTCAAACACCACGGTGCCCTCTTCCCCCGCCTTCATCGGCTCCTCCACCACCAGCCTCGACAGCCTTGCCTCCCTCACCTTTCCTCCTCCAGAACAGCTGCTGGGGGAGTGGAGACAATACAGAGCAGCTCCTGGAGCCACGACGGAGGTCAAAGGGACAGCGTACCCCATCCTGGAACGGCTGACTGTCTGGGAGAACCAGCTCCGGTGAGAACACCGAGGGACGCGGGCTTTGCTGGGCGGGACGGCAAGCGGCCGGAGTCCCTCGCTTCCTCCTTCCCAGGCCAGCTGGCAGAATAGGGCAGGCGATCCCCTCAGGCCGCGGCGGCTGGCGTCCCCACCACGCGAGGCCCCCCGGACCAACTGAAAGAGTTGGGTCAGAAATCCCCAGACTGCGAAGAACGGTGACCAGGGGGTCCCTTCCAAACACGTGACTCCCCGGTACGCCTGGGAACAGTGCACTCTCCCGGGCTGCGACAGCTGGTGCCCTCCAGCCACGCTTGGAGCCCCAGGCCGACTAGGAAATTCGGACGGGCGCTCTCATGTGCTGCGGCGGCCGGCGACCCTCCCCGCATTCGGACCCCCGGGCCGGCTGGCACTCCTCCAACACGCTTCGGCTGCCAAACCTCCCCTACAGCGAGAGTTTTCCAGAGTTAAAGGACCCACAGCAATTTTTACTGGTGGATCCCGTAGACAAACGTGTGCCACGAGCGCCACCTACTGGGCAGGATAAGAAAAACAGAACCCAGAGATTTCACAGAAAAATCTTACAACCTGTGGGGTCCAACACTCAGGGAAATCTGACTAAATGCCCAGACGCCAGCAGAAGATAACGGATCACGCTCAGAAAATTGAAAATATGGCCCAGTCAAAGGAACTAACCAATAGTTCAAATAAGATACAGGAGCTGAAACAACTAATGCTGAATATACGAACAGAAATGGAAAACCTCTTCAAAAACGAAATCGATAAATTGAGGGAGGACATGAAGAAGACATGGGCTGAACATAAAGAAGAAATAGAAAAACTGAAAAAACAAATCACAGAGCTTATGGAAGTGAAGGATAAAGTAGAAAAGATGGAAAAAACAATGGATACCTACAATGATAGATTTAAAGAGAAAGAAGATAGAATTAGTGATTTGGAGGATGGAACATCTGAATTCCAAAAAGAAACAGAAACTATCCGGAAAAGAATGGAACAATTCGAACAGGGTATCAGGAAACTCAAGGACAATATGAACCGCACAAATATACATGTTGTGGGTGTCCCAGAAGGAGAAGAGAAGGGAAAAGGAGGAGAAAAACTAATGGAAGAAATTATCACTGAAAATTTCCCAACTCTTATGAAAGACCTAAAATTACAGATCCAAGAAGTGCAGCGCACCCCAAAGAGATTAGACCCAAATAGGCGTTCCCCAAGACACTTACTAGTTAGAATGTCAGAGGTCAAAGAGAAAGAGAGGATCTTGAAAGCCGCAAGAGAAAAACAATCTGTCACATACAAGGGAAACCCAATAAGACTATGCGTAGATTTCTCAGCAGAAACCATGGAAGCTAGAAGACAGTGGGATGATATATTCAAGTTACTAAAAGAGAAAAACTGTCAACCAAGACTCCTATATCCAGCAAAATTGTCCTTCAAAAATGAGGGAGAAATTAAAATATTCTCAGACAAAAGTCACTGAGAGAATTTGTGACCAAGAGACCAGCTCTGCAAGAAATACTAAAGGGAGCACTAGAGTCAGATACAAAAAGACAGAAGAGAGAGACATGGAGAAGAGTGTAGAAAGAAGGAAAGTCAGATATGATATATAGAATACAAAAGACAAAATAGTAGAGGAAAATATTATTAAACAGTAATAACTCTAAATGCTAATGGACTGAATTCCCCAATCAAAAGACACAGACTGGCAGAATGGATTAAAAAACAGGATCCTCCTATATGCTGTCTACAGGAAACACATCTTAGACCCAAAGATAAACACAGGTTGAAAGTGAAAGGTTGGGAAAAGATATTTCATGCAAATAACAATCAGAAAAGAGCAGGAGTGGCTATACTAATATCCAACAAATTAGACTTCAAATCTAAAACAGTTAAAAGAGACAAAGAAGGACACTATATACTAATAAAAGGAACAATTAAACAAGAAGACATAACAATCATAAATATTTATGCACCGAACCAGAATGCCCCAAAATACGTGAGGAATACACTGCAAACACTGAAAAGGGAAATAGACACATATACCATAATAGATGGAGACTTCAATTCACCACTCTCATCAATGGACAGAACATCTAGACAGAGGATCAATAAAGAAATAGAGAATCTGAATATTACTATAAATGAGCGAGACTTAACAGACATCTATAGGACATTACATCCCACAACAGCAGGATACACCTTTTTTTCAAGTGCTCATGGATCATTCTCAAAGATAGACCATATGCTGGGTCACAAAGCAAGTCTTAACAAATTTAAAAAGACTGAAATCATACACAACACTTTCTCGGATCAGAAAGGAATGAAGTTGGAAATCAATAATAGGCGGAGTGCCAGAAAATTCACAAATACGTGGAGGCTCAACAACACACTCTTAAACAACAAGTGGGTCAAAGAAGAAATTGAAAGAGAAATTAGTAAATACCTAGAGGTGAATGAAAATGAAAACACAACATATCAAAACTTATGGGACGCAGCAAAGGCAGTGCTAAGAGGGAAATTTATTGCCCTAAATGCCTTTATCAGAAAAGAAGAAAAGGCAAAAATGCAGGAATTAACTGTCCACTTGGAAGAACTGGAGAAAGAACAGCAAACGAATCCCAAAGCAAGCAAAAGGAAAGAAATAACAAAGATTAGAGCAGAAATAAATGAAATTGAAAACAGTAGAGAAAATCAATAAGACCAGAAGTTGGTTCTATGAGAAAATCAATAAGATTGATGGGCCCTTAGCAAGATTGACAAAAAGAAGAAGAGAGAGGATGCAAATAAATAAGATCAGAAATGGAAGAGGAGACATAACTACTGACCTCACAGAAATAAAGGAGGTAATAACAGGATACTATGAACAACTTTACGCTAATAAATACAACAATTTAGATGAAATGGACGGGTTCCTGGAAAGACATGAACAACCAACTTTGACTCAAGAAGAAATAGATGACCTCAACAAACCAATCACAAGTAAAGAGATTCAATTAGTCATTCAAAAGCTTCCTAAAAAGAAAAGTCCAGGACCAGACGGCTTCACATGTGAATTCTATCAAACATTCCAGAAGGAATTAGTACCAACTCTCCTCAAACTCTTCAAAATAATCGAAGTGGAGGGAAAACTACCTAATTCATTCTATGAAGCCAACATCACCCTCATACCAAAACCAGGCAAAGATATTACAAAAAAAGAAAACTACAGACCAATCTCTCTAATGAATATAGATGCAAAAATCCTCAATAAAATTCTAGCAAATCGTATCCAACAACACATTAAAAGAATTATACATCATGACCAAGTAGGATTCATCCCAGGTATGCAAGGATGGTTCAACATAAGAAAATCAATTAATGTAATACACCACATCAACAAATCAAAGCAGAAAAATCACATGATCATCTCAATTGATGCAGAGAAGGTATATGACAAGATTCAACATCCTTTCCTGTTGAAAACACTTCAAAAGATAGGAATACAAGGGAACTTCCTTAAAATGATAGAGGGAATATATGAAAAACCGACAGCTAATATCATCCTCAATGGGGAAAAATTGAAAACTTTCCCCCTAAGATCAGGAACAAGACAAGGATGTCCACTATCACCACTATTATTCAACATTGTGTTAGAAGTTCTAGCCAAAGCAATTAGACAAGAAAAAGAAATACAAGGCATCAAAATTGGAAAGGAAGAAGTAAAACTATCACTGTTTGCAGACGATATGATACTATACGTAGAAAACCCAGAAAAATCCACAACAAAATTACTAGAGCTGATAAATGAGTACAGCAAAGTAGCAGGCTACAAGATCAACATTCAAAAATCTGTAGCTTTTCTATACACTAGTAATGAACAAGCTGAGCGGGAAATCAAGAAACGAATCCCATTTACAATCGCAACTAAAAGAATAAAATACCTAGGAATAAATTTAACCAAAGAGACAAAAAACCTATATAAAGAAAACTACAAAAAACTGCTAAAAGAAATCACAGAAGACCTAAATAGATGGAAGGGCATACCGTGTTCATGGATTGGAAGACTAAATATAATTAAGATGTCAATCCTACCTAAACTGATTTACAGATTCAATGCAATACCAATCAAAATCCCAACAACTTATTTTTCAGAATTAGAAAAACCAATAAGCAAATTTATCTGGAAGGGCAGGGTGCCCCGAATTGCTAAAAACATCTTGAGGAAAAAAAACGAAGCTGGAGGTCTCGCGATGCCTGACTTTAAGGCATATTATGAAGCCACAGTGGTCAAAACAGCATGGTATTGGCATAAAGATAGATATATCGACCAATGGAATCGAATAGAGTGCTCAGATATAGACCCTCTCATCTATGGACATTTGATCTTTGATAAGGCAGTCAAGCCAACTCACCTGGGACAGAACAGTCTCTTTAATAAATGGTGCCTAGAGAACTGGATATCCATATGCAAAAGAATGAAAGAAGACCCGCATCTCACACCTTATACAAAAGTTAACTCAAAATGGATCAAAGATCTAAACATTAGGTCTAAGACCATAAAACAGTTAGAGGAAAATGTAGGGAGATATCTTATGAAGCTTACAACTGGAGGTGGTTTTATGGACCTTAAACCTAAAGCAAGAGCACTGAAGAAAGAAATAAATAAATGGGAGCTCCTCAAAATTAAACACTTTTGTGCATCAAAGAACTTCATCAAGAAAGTAGAAAGACAGCCTACACAATGCGAGATAATATTTGGAAATGACATATCAGATAAAGGTCTAGTATCCAGAATATATAAAGAGATTATTCAACTCAACAACAAAAAGACAGCCAACCCAATTACAAAATGGGAAAAAGACTTGAACAGACACCTACCAGAAGAGGAAATACGGATGGCCAAGAGGCACATGAAGAAATGCTCAATGTCCCTGGCCATTAGAGAAATGCAAATCAAAACCACAATGAGATATCATCTCACACCCACCAGAATGGCCATTATCAACAAAACAGAAAATGACAAGTGCTGGAGAGGATGCGGAGAAAGAGGCACACTTATCCACTGTTGGTGGGAATGTCAAATGATGCAACCACTGTGGAAGGCAGTTTGGCGGTTCCTCAAAAAGCTGAATATAGAATTGCCATACGACCCAGCAATACCATTGCTAGGTATCTACTCAAAGGACTTAAGGGCAAAGACCAAACGGACATTTGCACACCAATGTTTATAGCAGCGTTATTTACAATTGCAAAGAGATGGAAACAGCCAAAATGTCCATCAACAGAAGAATGGCTAAATAAACTGTGGTATATACGTACGATGGAATATTATGCAGCTTTAAGACAAAATAAACCTATGAGGCATGTAATAACATGGATGGACCTAGAGAATATTATGCTGAGTGAGTCCAGCCAAAAATTAAAGGACAAATACTGTATGGTCCCACTGATATGAACGGACATTCGAGAATAAACTTGAAATATGTCATTGGTAACAGAGTCCAGCAGGAGTTAGAAACAGGGTAAGATAATGGGTAATTGGAGCGGAAGGGATACAGACTGTGCAACAGGACTAGATACAAAAACTCAAAAATGGACAGCACAATAATACCTAATTGTAAAGTAATCATGTTAAAACACTGAATGAAGCTGCACCTGAGCTATAGGGTTTTTTTGTTTGTTTGTTTTTTACTATTATTACTACTTTTATTTCTTTTCTCTATATTAACACTTTATATCTTTTTCTGTTGTGTTGCTAGTTCCTCTAAACCGATGCAAATGTACTAAGAAACGATGATCATGCATCTATGTGATGATGTTAAGAATTACTGAGTGAATATGTAGAACGGTATGATTTCTAAATGTTGTGTTAATTTTTTTTTCTTTCTTTGCGTTAATAAAAAAAATAAAATAAAATAAAAAGAATATGTATGAGATTTTTCTTTTTATTACTTTTTTCTGGAGTAATGCAAATGCTCTAAAAAATGGTCCTGGTGATGAATATACAACTATGTGATGATATCGTGAACCACTGATTGTACAGCATGTACGAAATGGTTGTATGTTAAGAATGTATATGCTTGTATGTTGCTTTTGCAATAAAAATTTTTTAAAACTTTACTCAAAGAAAAAAGTAATAAACATAAAAAAGAACACTGAAAACTCCCCATACCCCCTATTATTTATTTTTTGTCTTTATTTTCTTAATCTTCTATCGATACACTGGATAAATGGAGTGTCAGACATAAGATTTTCACAATCATATGGACAGACCTTAAAACCTATATAGCTATGCAATCATCTTCAAGAATCAAGGCTATCTGACATGACTCCCAGGGGTGTGGACCTTCATGGCAACATGGGACAGAAATCCTAGAATGAGCTGAAACTCAGCATCAAGAGATGGAGAAAACCTTCTCGACCAAAAGGGGGAAGAGTGAAATGAGACAAAGTGTCAATGGCTGCAAGACTCCAAACAGAGTGGAGAGGTTATCCTGGAGGTTATTCTTATGCATTAAGTAGATATTACCTTGTTATTCAAGATGTAATGGAGAGGTTGGAGGGAACTTCCTGAAAATGTAGAGCTGTGTTTCAGTAACCATGCTTCTTGAAGATGATTGTATAATGATACAGCTTTCACAATGTGACTGGGTGATTGTGAAAACTTTGTGTCTGATGCTCCTTTTATCTACCTTGTCAACAGATGAGTACAACATATGGAATAAAAATAAATAATTGGGGAACAAATGTTAAAATAAATTTAGTTTGAAATGCTAGTGATCAGTGAAAGGGAGGGGTAAGGGGTATGGCATGTATAAATTTTATTTTTCTGTTTTCATTTTATTTTGTTTTATGAATAGATGCAAATGTTTCAAGAAATGATCATGATGATGAATATGCAACTATGTGATGATACTGTGAATTACTGATTATATATGCAGAACGGAATGATCAAAAAAATAGGAATGTTTGCATTTGCTTGGTGTTTTTGGTATTTAAAAAAATAAAATAAAATAATTTTTTTTAATACAATAAAATTAAATTTAAAAAATAGGAATGTTTGCATTTGGGGTTTTTTTTGGTATTTAAAAATATAAAATAAAAAAATTATAAAAAAAAAAATTAGGCCTAAGAGTCACCCCCAAGAGAACCTTTTTTGTTGCTCAGATGTGGCCTCTCTCTCCAGCCAACACAACAAGCAAACTCACCACCCTCTCCCTGTGTACGTGGGACATCCCTCCCAGGGGTGTGGACCTTCCTGGCAATGTGGGACAGAAATCCGGAATGAGCTGAGACTCAGCATCAAGGGATTGAGAAAACCCCCAGAATGAGCTGAGACTCAGCATCAGGGGATTGAGAAAACCTTATCAACCAAAAAGGGGAAGAGTGAAATGAGACAAAATAAAGTGTCAATGGCTGAGAGAATCCAATCAGAATTGAGAGGTTATCCTAGAGGTCATTTTTACGCATTAGATAGATATCACCTTGTTAGTCAAGATGTAGTGGAGAGGATGGAGGGAACTGCCTGAAAATGCAGAGCTGTGTTCCAGTAGCCATGTTTCTTGAAGATGACTGTATAATGATACAGCTTTCACAATGTGATTGTGATTGTGAAAACCTTATATTTGATGCTCCTTTTATCTACCTTATCAACAGACAAGTAAAACATATGGAATAAAAATAAATAATAGGGGGAACAAATGTTAAAATAAATTTAGAGTGAAATTCTAGTGATCAGTGAGGGGGAGGGGTATGCAAATGTTCCAAGAAATGATCATATGCAACTATGTGATGATATTGTGAATTATTGATTATATATGTAGAATGGAATGATCAAAAGTTATGAATGTTTGCGTTTGGTGTTTTTTGGTATTTAAAAAAATAATTTAAAAATTAATAAAAAATAAAAAATGAAAAAAAAACAGGACCCATCTATATGCTATCTACAGGAGACTCACTTTAGACCCAGTGAAAAAAAATAGGTTGAACGTGAAAGGTTAGGAAAAGATATTTCATGCAAACAACAATCAGAAAAGAACAGAAATAGCTATACTAACATCTGACAAATTAAACTTCAAATGTAAAACAATTAAAAGAGACAAAGAAGAACACTATATATTAATAAAAGGAACAATTCAACAAGAAGATACAACAATCAAGTATTTATGCACCAAGCCACAGTGTTCCAAAGTACATAAGACACTGAAGGAAGAAACAGACACCTCTAACATAATGGTTGGAGACTTCAATTCCACGCTCTCATCTGGATAGAACATCTAGAAAGAGGATCAATAAAGAAACAGAGATTTTGAATATGATAAATGAATTAGACTTCATATTGACAGAATATTATACCCCACAACAGCAGGATACACATTTTCAAGTGCTCATGGATCATTCTTAAGGATGGAACATATGCTGGGTCACAAAGCAAGCCTCAACAAATTTAAAAAGATTGAAATCATACAAAACACTTTCTCGGATCATAATGCAATGAAGTTGGAAATCAACAACAGACAGAGGGCCAGAGAAGTAAAAAATATATGGAGGCTTAACAACACACTCTTAAACAACAAGTGGGTCAAGGAAGAAACTACAAGAGAAATCAGTAAATATCTCAAGGCAAATGAAAATGAAAACACAACATATCAACATTTATGGGATGCAGGAAAGGCAGTAATGAGATGAGAATGTATTGCCTTAAATGCCTGCATTAAAAAAGAGCAAAAATAAAGGAATTAATGGGGAGAGAGAGAGAGAAAGAGGATGCAAATAAATAAAATCAGAAATGGAACGGGATACATAATCACTGACCCTGTAGAAATAAAGGAGATTATGAGAGGATAATATGAGCAACTACATACTAATAAACGAGACATCGTAGCTGAAATGGACAACTTGCTAAAAAGGCATGAAAACCAACAATGACTCAGGAAGAAATAGACAACCTCAACAAATCAATCATAAGTACAGACTGAGTAAATCATCAAGAAGCTCCCAAAAAAGAAAAGTCCAGAATCAGATGGCTTCACATACGAATTCTGTCAAGGATTAAGAAAAGAATTAGTAACAATCCTGCTCAAACTCTCTAAAAAACCTGAAGAGGGAAAGCTACCTAACTCATTCTATGAAACCAAAATCACCCTAATACCAATGCCAGATAAAGATGCTATAGGAAAAGAAAATTACAGATCAATCTCTCTAATGAATATAGATGCAAAAATCCTCAAAAAAATTTTGCAAATCAAATCCAGAAGGTACATCACAACCAAGTGGGATTTATTCCAGGTATGCAAGGATGGTTCAACATACAAAAATCAATTAATGTAATACACCAAATCAACAAGAAAGGAGAAAAACCACATGATCATCTCGATTGATGCAGAAAAGGCATTTGACAAAATTCAAGATCCTTTTTTGATGAAAACACTTCAAAGGATAGGAATAGAAGGGAAGTTCCTCAACATGATAAAGGGAATATATGAAAAACCCACAGTTAACCTAACAGTGGGGAAAGACTAAAAGCTTTCCCTCTAAGATCAAAAACAAGAAAAGGATGCCCACTGTCACCACTGTTATTCAACATTGTGCTGGAAGTTCTCACCACAGCAATTAGACCAGAAAAAAAAAAGGCATCCAAATTGGAAAAGAAGTAAAACTCTCACTGTTTGCAGATGATATGGTACTACATGTTGAAAATCCCGAAAAATCTACAGCAAAGCTACTAGAGCTAAGAAATGAATAGAACAAAATGGCAGGGTACAAGATCATTACCCGAAAATGATTAGTGTTTCTATACACTAGTAATAAGCAATCTGAGGAGGATATCAAGAAAAAAATTTACATGTACAATAGCAACCAAAAATCATTTAGGAATAAATTTAATCATGCATACAAAAGACCTATACATAGAAAACTACAAGAAATTGCTGAAAGAAATCATGAAAGATCTAAATAAATGGAAGGACATACCATGTTCATGGATTGGAAGACTAAATATAGTTAAGATGTCAATTCTACCCAAACTGATTTATAGATTCAATGCAATATCCATTAAAATCCTAAAAACTTACTTTGCAGAAATAGAAAAACCAATAACCAAATTTATTTGGAAGGGAAAGGTGCCCTAAATAGCTACAAATATCTTGAGAAAGAAAAACGAAGTGGGAGGTCTCACACTACCTGACTTTAAAGCATACTACAAAACTACAGTGGTCAAAACAGCATGGTACTAGCATAAAAACAGATATACTGACCGATGGAATAGAACTGAGTGTTCAGATACAGATCCTCTCATCTATGGGCAACTTATCTTTGATAAAGCAGTGAAGACAATCTACCCGGAACAGAGCAACCTCTTCAATAAATGGTGCTTGGAGAACTGGATATCCATATGCAAAAGAACCAGAGATGATCCATATCTCACACCCTATACAAAAATTAACTCAAAATGGATCAAAGACCTAAGCATTACAGCCAAGACCATAAAACTTTTGGAAGAAAATGTAGGGAAATATCTTATAAAACTTCCAAAAGAAGGTGGTTTCCTAGACCTTATACCTAAAGCACAAGTAATGACGAAAGAAACAGTTAAATGGGAACTTCTCAAAATTAAATATTTTTGTGCATCAAAGAACTTTGTCAAGAAAGCAAAAAGGCAGCCTACACGATGGGAGACTATTTGGAAACCACAAATCAGATAAACGTTTAGTATCTAGAATATATAAAGAGATTCTTCAATTCAACCACAAAAAAAACAAACAACACAATTTAAAAATGGGCAAAAGACATAAAAAGACACTTCTAGAAGAGGAAATGCAAATGGCTAGAAAGCACAAGAAAAGATGCTCAACTTCACTGGCTATTAGGGAAATGCAGACCAAAACCACAATGTGATAGCATCTCACACCCACTACAATGGTCATTATCAAAAAACAAAAAATGACAAATGCTGGAGGAGAGAATGTGGAGAAAGAGGCAGACTTATTCACTGTTGGTGGGGAATGTACAGTGGTACAACTGCTGCGGAAGGCACTTTGGTGGTTCCTCAGGAAGATAAATATAGAATTGCCATATGATCCAGTCATCCCAATACTATTATTCAGAGCATCTAAGGCCAAGAACATAGACATTTGCACACCAATGTTTATAGCAGCATTATTTATGATTGCCAAGAAATGGAAACAGCCCAAATATCCATTAATGGATGACTGGCTAAACAAGCTGTGGTATATACATACAATGGAATATTACACAGTCATAGAACAGAATAAAGTCATGAAGCACGTAACTATATGGACGAAACTTGAGGACATTATGCCGAGTGAAATTAGCAAGAAACAAAAGAATATTGTATTAGTTCATTAATATGAACTAACATTGAGTGAACTTGGAGAACTGACGTTAAGAACACAGGCTATCTGGCAACGCGGGACAGAAATCTTAGAATGAGCTGGGACTTAGCATCAAGGGATTGAGAAAATCTTCTCGATCAAAAGGGGGAAGAGTGAAATGAGACAAAATAATGTCTCAGTGGCCGAAAGATTCCAGAGTCAAGACGTTATCCTGGAGGTTATTCTTATGCATTAAATAGATATCACCTTGTTAGTCAAGATGTAATGGAGAGGCTGAAGGGAACTGCCTGAAAATGCAGAGCTGTGTTCCAGTAGCCATGTCTCTTGAAGATGACTGTATAAGGATACAGCTTTCACAATGTGACTGTGTGATTGTGAAGTACCTTGTGTCTGACGCTCCTTTTATCTACCTTATCAACAGACAAGTAAAACACATGGAATAAAAATAAATAATGGGGGGAACAAATGTTACAATAAATTTAGTAGATTGAAATGTTAGTGATCAATGAAAGGGAGGGGTAAGGGGTATGCATATATGAATTTTTTTCTGTTGTCTTTTTATTTCTTTTTCTGAATTGATGCAAATGTTCTAAGAAATGATCATGATGATAAATATGCAACTATGTGATGCTATTGTGAATTACTGATTATATACGTAGAACAGAATGAGCAGATGTTAAGAAGGTGTTTGTTACATTTTTTTTTTAATTTTAAAATTAAAAAAAAAAGAACACAGGCTATCAGGAAAGAGAAACAGGGTAGAGATTGGGCAATTGGTGCTGAAGGAACGTGGACTGTGTAACAGGACTGACAGTAAAAATTCAGAAATAGATAGCACAATACTACCTGATTGTAGCACTATAACATAAATACACTGAATGAAGCTGAATGTGAGTATCATAGAGGGAGAAGGGCTGGGGACACATATGAAACCAGAAGGAAAGACAGAGGATAAAGATTAGACAGAATAATTCAGGATTGCCTAAAGTGGACAATGATGGCGATTAATTGTACAAATTAAAAAAAAAAAAGTTTTTTGCATGAGGGAGAATAAATGAATGTCAATATTGCAGGGTGTTGAAATAGATATTATATGGGAAAAACTACAACCAATGCAAGCTAGGGTCTATAGTCAACAGTAACACTGTAATATGTTTCCACTGAATGTAACAAAGATATTATGCCAAAACTAAATGTCAACAGGCAGGGGGCATGGGGAAGGGGTATGGATTCCTTGTGGAAGAAAAGGAAATACCTTCAGATAGCATATGGTAGTGAAGGCATGTCTATACTTAGGTTGGACAGTATAATGTGTGAATAAAACTGTTTACAAATGAAAAAAAAAAAAGATCAAGGCTACTGGGTTACAGTTTAACAGTATCCAATATATCGAAAAGGGATATCTATATGTTGCATAACAATTACCTTTAGAATGACCTCTTGACTCTATTTGAAATCTCTTAGCCACTGAAAACTTTATTTTATTTCTCTTTCCACTGTTGGTCAAACAGGATTTCTCAATTCCTCAGTGCCAGAGCCAGGCTCATTCCCAGGAGACATATCCCACATTGCTGGAGATTTACACTCCTGGGAGTCATGTCCCACGTAGAGGGGAGGACAGCTGAGTTCACCTGCAGAGTTGGCTTGAGAGACAAAGGTCAGGCTTCAGTTTTTGTTTTACTTTTTAATTTTTTTTAGAGAGAAATTTTGAGTCTATAGAAAAATCAAACATAAAATACAAGATTCCCATATACTATTCTATTATTAATACCTTGCATTGGAGGTACATTTGTTACAATTGGTGAAAGCACATTTTTAATAACTGTACTATTAACTATAGTCCATGGTTTAACTTAGGATTCTGTTCATATAGTGCAGTTTCATGGATTTTTTTTTTTAATTTTTATTCTATTAACATAAATACAATATAAGATTTCCCCTCTTAACCACATGCAGATGTATATTTTAGTTCTATTAACTACGGTCACAATTTTGTGCTACCATCACCACCATCCATTACCAAAACACTTCCATGGTTCCAATTAGGAACTCTGTATATTTTTTTAAAGAACATAAAAATAAAAGTAAAAAGTACATCAAAACACCCCACCCCCCCTTATAGTCTGTTTATTTTTTGTCTTTTTTTTCTTACTCATTTGTCACTATACAGGATAAAGAGAGTGTTAGTCACAAGGTTTTCACAATCCCGTGTTCACACCTTAAAAGCTCTATAGTTATTCAGTCATCTTCAGGAATCAAGGCTACTGGATTACAGTTCAACAGTATGTTCCCTCTAGCTACTCCAATACACCAAAAACTAAAAAAAAGGGATATCTATATATTGCATAAAAATAACCTCATGAATGTCCTCTTGACTATATTTGAAATCTCTCAGCCACTGAAACTTAATATTGTTTCATTTTTCTTTCCCCTGCTAGTCCAGAAGGTTTTCTCTCTCCCACACTGCAAGGGCGAGGCTCAACCCCAGGAGTCATGTGCCACAATACCAGGGAAATTTACACCCCTGGGAATCTCGTCCCATGTAGGGGGCAGTAGGAGTTGGCTTAGAGAGAGAAGCACATTTGAGCAACAAAGAGGTTCTCTGGGGGTGATTCTTAGGCATAATCATAAGTAGGCTTAGCTCCTCCTCTGCAGAAATACATTTCATAAGGGCGAGGCCCAAGATCAAGGGCCTGGCCCATCAAATTGGCAATCCCCAATGCTTGTGAGAACATCAGGTCTGCCCCAAGTAGAGAAGTTTAATATTTCCACCTTTTTTCTTACTCCCTCAAGGGGACTTTGTAAATACATTTTAATCTTCTGCCCAGATTACTCTGGGATGTATGACAGTTGTTTGAGTGGAGCAAACCTGCATGGGTTACAGCAAGCCAGAAGCAGTAGCTCCAGCCCAATAGCAGCTGCCATCACTTTGCCCATGTTCACTCTGTTGACACACTGACTGTCTCGCTGGATGCTGGATGCTGGATGCATGGAGTATCACTGGCTTGGAGAGGGTACAGGCAAGGTGGGCCTCACCCACTCTTAATTTCAGCTACTACTTGTCCTGGGAAAACTTCTAAACCTCACCATAATTTCTCCTTCCTTTCTCCATTCTTTGATCTCTGATTGCCTGGCTGCAGGTACTTCAGGGACCTTTTTATATCCACATACCATTATGGAAAATTAAGGTTTTCAAAACTTGAACCCTTCTCTATTTACTCCATTCCCTGCATTAACCAGCTATTCTCCTAGGTTTTCAACTTCAATATGATTTTTCTCCATTTACTCAACAGGACTTGATGAATGATTTGGATACATGTTGATTACTTTGGATAAATGAATACAACTTCTCTTTATGTTTCCCACTCTCTTACTTACCAATTCCATAGCTGTCACCATAGTCTGGATTTTCTTCATTTCCTTCCTGGATTACCACAGTCCTCCAACAGATCTGTCTACTTCCAGCCTACTCACTTCACTCATTCTATACACACTGCCAGCAAAACTCTTCTCATAAGTACATTTACCACATCACTCTACAATTCAAAGACTTTAAATAGCTCCCCAGCAAAAAAAATTAAAACTTCTCAAATCAACACTCACAGCTTTCTTCTTCCCCTTCAGACTGTCACTAGTAAATGTTTACCTTAAACTTTGTAAAAAGATTAAAAACCTAGAAAAGCAGTTAATCCTGATCTTCTACAACTGAATGAGTACAGTACAAACTAGAGGTTCTCAGTACAGGAGAAAATACATTCTATTGTCTTCCACTTGACTTCAATAAATTCTATCAGGCAATGGGAGTATATTTATCACCTTCTAGGCATCTCAAATTACCATCAAAAGGATTAATTCTTAAAAACTGAACATTTTAAGTGTTCACTTTCATAAAATGAAAAGTGTATACTGCTATCAGAAAAGAACACCTAATATCTTTAGTGAAAGTACAAACTGGTACAATATTTTTTAGGTGAATTTGTCAATATTCCATACAAATTTTAAGGGCAATATTCTTTAGCACAGCAACTCCACTTCCAGGAAGTTACCTGTAGATAATCTCAAAGAGGCAAGCAAAAATATATTCAGAAAATACTAAATGCAATATTATTGTAATTGTAAAAAGTGGGAACATAAATTTCCTTAATGAACTGGTATTATATATCTCTATGTAACTTAATGCAGCAGTTAAAAAGCAAGAAGCAGTTCCATGTGAACAGATATGGAAAGATGTTTAAAAACGGCATGAAGGTTAAAAAAGCCAATTATAAAATAGAAAATATATTATTATTCTATTTGTGTGAAAAAATGCATACACATTAGTAAATGCAGAGAAAATATCTAGAAAGAAACACATCAATTAAAAGTAAGTAATTCTGGAGAATGGATTTCAGGGGAGAGACAAGGAATTTTCATTTTTTATTTTAATGTGTGTATATTTGTGTGTGTACATGTGCACACATACATATCTTTTAATAATTAAGTTTAGCACATTTTAATATACAAAAGAGAAAAAGTCTGAGTATTGTAAAGACTCTTAGATGAATACAACTGATCCTGATTATTAACAGTACAGAAAATCTGAAACATTAAAAATACTTAATGAAAAATTTATCCATTCAAAAAATATTTATGGAATACTTTCTATGTATCAGGCACTGTGCTTGATGACAGTGACATAATAGTGAACAAAAAACCTATTCCCTGCTATTAAAGAGCTCAGAGAAAGGATTTTTGTCTCCATTTCCCCTTTTCCCCCTATAAGACCACTTTTACTTGCAGATCTGTGTTCTTCTTAATGCCATGTGAGGTCTATATCATGCCAATGCTTTCCCATAAAATAGATACTAATTAATGGAATCATATCAAACAAGGACAAAGACTTTAAAAATTATTAACCCCCATTTCCATCATAATTAATTAAAAAAACTAGAACCACAATTTGTAGAAAGGACAATTTAACAAACATCCTTTCAATCAAACAAATAAAAAGAAGTAGCCTAGATTTATGTGAAGTTTAAGGAAAATGAACTGAGAGTATATGAAGAGGGAAAAAAAAGATGCTATAGAAAATTTTTATTTTCATCTATTTATATATGCTTATTAAATTTTTCTATAACATACATATACTAAGACACTTGTACTGTAATAAGAATGGAAAAAAGTAAAAAAGTTATTCTTAAAAGGAGTCCTCCAAGGCAGTAAGAGCTCACCTAGGAAGTAAGTCCAACTCTTCATACTGCTATATCAGGCCCTTTATGGTTTGGCCTTGTTGCCAGTCCTTGTTATTGTCAGTCTAGAGTCCTTCCCCCTTCTTCTAGAAACAGCATTCTGGGACTTTCCTCTGGGGAACCACTGCTCCCCACCTCCTGGGGTTGGCCTGGGCTGAATCTTTGCCAATAGGCATTTTCTAGCCCCTCTTTCACGGCAAAACAGCTCAGAAGTGAGCATATGATCACAACAGATTCAAACCAAAATCAGTCCTAAAAAGAGATTCATTTTAATGAGGCTAGTAAAATGATTACCATCATTGCCATGCTAAAACTACTAAAAAAATAATTTTGTAATAAATAGAATTTTCATTTAATGTGTCTATCATATCGTGCTTTTGTGTGGCTATAAATCTTAAAGCATAAAATTAGCAGTGAAATAGTCATGAGTTACCTCTTTTGCTAAGATACACAGCAATAAAACAGCAACAAAAATACAATATTGAAGATTCTTATTTCTAAGAAGTTTTTAAAACTTCACACTTGCCCCAAACAATGAGAACGTTTAATACACATAAATTATGCCCTGTTAAAGTAGCAAAAGTAAGAAAACGCTGATCTACCAGGCATATAAATTAAACATATCTCCTCTGACAGAAATTTTTTTCTTAATTTCAAAAATAGAGGGTAGTATAGGCGGCACCTGAAATGCCACACTTAGGAAGATACATACTTTAGACACCTTTAACTTTTTAAATAATTTTGACCAATTAAACACTGGTCAAAATTAAAACAAGAAAACCACAGAGAACAATAAATTACAAGGGAATCAAAGGTCAATTCAATGTAAGGAAATAAAACTTAACCATCAGAACTTCCTAAGAGTGAAATGGGTCCCTGTAAAACAAGGGACCACCCTTTCCCTGAAACTGAACGCTGTAATTCTCTGAAAATAAGACATCCTTGAAGAATTCAATTTATGTGCCAGCTGTTTTATTTCTTCAAAGAATATAGCTGAACACATACAATAATCTGTTGCATTTTTTCCCTAACACTGCACAATTTTCCTGGCTTACAATGCACATACTGTATCTATTATCATATTTAAGCATCTGGCAACATTGTTTTAAGCATCCTTAATGTTCATCTCTAAATACATATGCAAAATTTGCAATTTTCAAATGACCATGGCTTTCAGCAGTTAAGGGTCATATATATTTTTTCCACACAGTCTAAATACAATACATTTCCTGAACGTTTAGCTTTCAGTTTCCTGTTCGTCAATAGCTACAACTCTAGAGGCAATATATAAACACACCCCAGCCATGGTATTTCCACTTTTGACAACAGAAGATGTGAATTTAATATGACCAAATACAACCACAGAACACATAAATAGTATATGGCAACTAAGACAGCAAAAGCATGGATTTAATAATTTACAAAATGGAAATATAAATTACGTCCCTTATATAAGAATTCCTAGAACAAACTCCTTTTATAACTTAGAACTCAGAAAGTTTCTCACTCCTGAAAAACTGATAAACTTTCTTTATCAGACAATAACTATGAAACCCATCCTGTTTTCTTTTTTCTCTTGCTTGCCAGGAAGCTCAGAGCTAAATTTAATGTTCAAATACAGTAACTATCTTGTCTCAGATTATTAGTACAATTTCCTCTCATTCTCCTTTATCCTCCCCCTATTATTTCTCATGTCACCAATCCTCATTTTCTGACTTTATTTTTAACTGTCCTCGCTTTTTTATTTAACTACAAACTATCAAATCCCTTTTAATGAATAGATTAACATAAGTTGTAAATGAAAAGAAACTTAACAGTTAAAATATAACCTGACATCACTGTATCATCTGTCAACCCAATTTACATAAAATATATCCTTATTTTTCTCTTTTAAAGTTAAATACTTCACTTAATTGATGATTCACTTTTAGAAAAGCCAATGGCAATTTTTTTTAAATAAAAAGAATGATAAAATAACTAAGAATCAAAACTTAAACTACTATATTACGGATACTGAACTAGGAGGATTAGTGATTTTAAAATGTTTTTAATTTACTAAAAAATTTGTCTGGCAAAGCTGGGTAGCTATTGTAAAAAATTAACTCACAAAATGTTAATTAAATTCTCACTGTTATCAACATCCTTGGATATAAAATACAGACATAGATCGAACAATTCAACAAATATTAAAATAGTTTCAGAACCTTTAAAAATAAGGAAAAAGTCAGTTACACTTGTTTAGAAATTAGAGGCACACCCATATATAAACATATTTAGCGTACGAAATACCAAAAACAGTTAGTTAAATGAAGACGAAAGACAGGTATTATAAGACAATGATAGAAAAGAAACTATAACCCAAACTGACAAAGCTAATCAAAAACTAATCATGAATTAAACAAAGAAAATCTATAATATAGTCATATTAAAAGTGGAAAAGAGAAAATTAATCCATTTTATATAAAAAATGATAGCCTATAGAATTTTCATAATATAATATTAAATAAAGCTCCTCATTTTTAGGAGCCTCAAATAAAAGCCAGAAAATGCTAACAAATGGAAGAGATAAGACAGCCAAATAAGATATATAATGAAAGCTACAAAATTCAGTTTTCCACTTCTTGTTCAGAGTGTGAGAATTACAGGGTTTGTCCCTAAAGAAGTTAAATGACAAATAATTTAATATCCTAAGAATGAAGCTAATAGCAAAATTTATTATTTTATAAATTTAAAAAGAACACCCATAAACATGTAAACAGGTTTTTCCAAAAATAAAAGAATTCATCATAAGAAAACATTTTAAAAATAAAAACAAAAAATCCTATCTATTAAGTGAGAAAAGAGGCTAAGAAAAATATATATATACACACACACACCCTCACATGGAGAAATTCAGATCTCAAAAAGTCCCCGAAATTTAATTTTGAAGGATTTATCATCTTTCTTAGTAGCATAATTAGAGGATAAAATTTAAGGCATAATCATCCCAATACAAAGCAAATCACAGACTAGAAGATAAAAAAAAAACCCTACTCTCCTTAGAAAAATGACAACAGGAAGAAGGACCCAAACCATCGGAAATATAAGTGATTTGCTACAAGGTACTGTAGACAAGAAATATTTTTTGTATAGACATTTGTGAATTAGGCAATTCAACTTCATAGTATTTAATTATTATAAGGAAAAATTAGTATCTTAGTAAAAACGAATCTAGGCCAGAAGGCTGCTTTTTGAGTTACAAGTGGGGCAGGGTTTATAAAGGTCTGGGATATCATTTTGTATACCATGCCACTTTTTCTTTCTTTAAACACAGCAAAGACTATAGAACACGAAAAGACTGCCAACTGCCAAATGACTTCATGATAAAATTATGCTAAAAAGTATTTGCATACTATGCAGATTTTCAAAATGTAGGGAGGGTACACCTTGCAATACTTAATACATTCCAAGGGAAGAAAAAGGAAGGGATGTGATAGCGAATTGAGGGTTAGGAACTGATATTACCCAAAAATGAGAAAAAACTACCTGCTCCACGAAAAGAGGAGGGAGTATTTACTGAACATACAGTGTGGCCAGGCACTAAGTTTAGGACTTATATATATATATATAGTTTTGGGAGGTGTTTTCCTAACACATTGCATCTAGACAGGAAAACAATACAGAAGAAAATAACGCTCAAGTAAGGTTCTCACCATTATGTGTGGCATATATTAAAATGTAAGGGACTGAAGATAGTCGATGTAAGTTAGAGGCCACACACAGGTTGATGGTACAGGGTTGAAGCTGTGAGGTGAAAGTACAATGGTTCCTAACTTTACAAGCCTTATTACTGGCCCACCAATTACTTCATAAAAGAACCTGTGTTCCACCCTAATAGAAACAAAAAGTCTACTTTTTTTGAAAACGCTATTTTTGTTTACAGCACTATTATAATTTACAACTCTAAAAATGAAACAAACCCTTTTCTTCTCAAGGCAGATTCTGGAGTTCTAGTTTTCAATGTTGCTTTAAGAAGAGTGATGCTTGTCCAAAAAACGCAATTCTGGGATTCTCATTAATAAGGGTAAATTTACCCTTATTAATTCTCAGATTATTCCTGGGAATAAAATTATCTTTCATCTTGGTATTTGATAGCTACAGCAGAAACATTATTGATAGTAATGCTATAATTCCCATCCAGATGGCAGACAATCACGCTGGGCAGGAGGACAGAAAAATAATAATAATACAGTCCTGGAAAGGGCAGATCCTCATTAATTAGCTGTGGATCTTCAGCAGATGTCTTTACTTTCTCTGGGCCTCAATTTCCTCATGTGTAAAACAAGATGGCTGGGCTAGTGGATATTTCCTTCCCTTCCTGTCCCTCTCTGGCTCTTTGACTTTGTGATTTAGGATCTAAACTGGGGTTTTGAGGACAGAGAAGAAAACAGTAGCAAACAACTATTAAACTTTGGAGAAAAGGAATAAAGATTGTATAAACAAATGGAATGCGGAGAGGAAAAAAACAAAGTTAGCCAAAAACACATATTTACAAAATAAATGGGCAAATTAAAAGGCACAGTGGTTGGCCATTATCAACAAAACAGAAAATGACAAGTGCTGGAGAGGATGCGGAGAAAGAGGCACACTTATCCACTGTTGGTGGGAATGTCAAAGGGTGCAACCACTGTGGAAGGCAGTTTGGCGGTTCCTCAAAAAGCTGAATATAGAATTGCCATACGACCCAGCAATACCATTGCTAGGTATCTACTCAAAGGACTCAAGGGCAAAGACACAAACGGACATTTGCACACCAATGTTTATAGCAGCATTATTTACAATTGCAAAGAGATGGAAACAGCCAAAATCTCCATCAACAGAAGAGTGGCTAAACAAACTGTGGTATATACATACGATGGAATATTATGCAGCTTTAAGACAAGATAAACTTATGAACCATGTAATAACATGGATGGACCTAGAGAATATTATGCTGAGTGAATCCAGCCAAAAACTAAAGGACAAATACTGTATGGTCCCACTGATGTGAACGGACATTCGAGAATAAACTTGAAATATGTCATTGGTAACAGAGTTCAGCAGGAGTTAGAAACAGGGTAAGACAATGGGTAATTGAAGCTGAAGGGATACAGACTGTGCAACAGGACTAGATACAAAAACTCAAAAATGGACAGCACAATAATACCTAATTGTAAAGTAATCATGTTAAAACACTGAATGAAGCTGCATCTGAGCTATAGGTTTTTGTTTTGTTTTGTTTTGTTTTGTTTTGATTTTACTATTATTACTTTTATTTTTTTCTCTATATTAACATTCTATATCTTTTTCGGTTATGTTGCTGGTTCTTCTAAACCAATGCAAATGTACTAAGAAATGATGATCATGCATCTATGTGATGATGTTAAGAATTAATGATTGCATGTGTAGAATGGTATGATCTCTAAATGTTGGGTTAATTTCTTTTTTTCCGTTAATTAAAAAAAAAAGAGAGAAGGGATAATTGGAGATGAAGGGATACAGACTGTACAACGGGACTGGATATAAAAACTCAGAAATGGACAGCACAATACTACCCAATTGTAATGCAATTATGTTAAAACACTGAATGAAGCTGCATGTGAGGTATAGGTTTTTTGTTTTTGTTTTTTTTGTTTTTTTTTTCTTTCTATTATTGTTTTAATTCTTATTCTGTTGTCTTTTTATTTCTTTTTCTAAATCGATGCAAATGTACTAAGAAATGATGAATATGCAACTATGTGATGTTATTAAGAATTACTGATTGTACATGTAGATTGGAATGATTTCTAATTGTTTTGTTAATTCTTTTTTTAATTAATAAAAAAAAAGAAAAAAAAAAGAATTTAAAAAAAAAAAAAAGGCACAGTGGTTCAGGATAGAAGATCGGAAGGTTCACTGTAAGAAACAGAAGCTTCAGTTAAGAAACGATAGCGAGAAAAATGCTAGCGCTGTAGAGCTTTTCACAAATAACCCAAGAAATCCTCCCAAGTTCCCTCAGTTTCTATGGAATAGATGTCATACTTACTAGCTTAATCATTCAGAATTCTGCTCCAAAATAATCACCCACTATTCTCCAATAGGTATCCCCTCCAGCCAAATTGGCCTCATCATTTCAAACACACCTAGGGTATCCGTCCTTTCAGGATCACTCCATGTTCTCTCTACCTGAAATATATCTCCCTTTTCTCAATCATAATGACTTATCAAGCTCTCACCATGTATGAGGCACTGTTATAAATGCTGACAGGTGTATTAATTCATTTAATTCTCTCAACAGTCTTATGAGGGACATTAAGTATCCTGCTTAAGAATACAAAGTAGCAGAACCAGGATTCAACACACAGGCAGTCTGGCCCAGATGAGTTTGTTCCTCTTACTTGCTATACTGGTCCTTCAAAGCTCAGGTCAAGTCTTGTTCACATTTTCATCTGCTCAGCAATCACTCCTGACCCTTAAACCTGTAAGGAAACCACTCACTTGCCACTTACCATAGGACCTTAGGCTGTTAATTTATCTTTTGTCCATGAGTTCTACTACACTTTCTGAGAGGAGGGTTTTGTCTTACTTCTTTTGTAACAACACTACTTAGAACCTAACAGAGCTAATATCTGGAATGTAGCTGTGCTTATTAAACAAAATGATAATAGTAATTTAATAATTATTAAAGGCACATTATATACCAGGCTCTGGGCTAAGTGTTTTCTTTACAAGTACTGTCTCATTAATCCTCTGAACAACCCTAAGGTAGGTATGAACATGCCCCTCCCTCATATTACAAACGAAGTAACTGAGGCATTGAGAAACTCAAATTCTTGTCCAATATCACGGAGTGGTAGAGTTGGGCTTCAAACCCCAACAGTTCTACTTCAAAGTCTATATCACAGTCTTAATCTCCTGGTACAATGCCTCCCCAGCCTACCACAAAATATCTCAAAGAACGAACCAGTCCAAACAATAATTCAATTCAACTTGTACTCAGCTGGATACAGAGGATTCAGAGTTAGAGATACAGCTGTTACCCTCAAGACTCTGAAAACCTTAAAAATTTAATTCATGTTTTAGGAGCAAAATCAAAAATAATCCTTGGAAGATTCCTTCCAGTCCATTCCTTCTCCCTTCAGGCTCCCTCCTAGGGACTAGGTGCTGTATTATCGAATACAAGGGCCAATTAATCTAAGAAGTACAGGGATATCTAAATTTAAATTAGTGATAGCTAGAACTCAAGGTCTATTTGATGGATTCCAGGCGTACACTGAGATATGAGCAATGAGAAGCAGCTAAAAAGCTAGCAGTAAGTAGAAGCAGAGAAAAGAGGGATATGAAAGTCATACTGTAAAGTGAAGTTGCAATAAAAAGTAAGGAAAACAGGAAGGTGCATACAAATACAAGGTGAAATTAAGGGTCCAGAATAAATTCAGTGGAGAGGCGCTGATAAATGAAAATGCTGAAATCTAGTCCATTTTACGAATGAGACCTTTAATTATTTCTTTTCCTAACCTCTAATGGAAAGAGAAAAATAAGTATACAAAACAGCCACTTATATAAATGAGGAATCAATGAGTAGGAAAAGTATATAAATTAGGAGTTTCTTTCTGACAAACTATTACAAATTATTTTAGCCTATCTCATTTGGCAGACGTGTCCTATACTTTGTCACAGTAAATATTTTACTTGCCAATTAAATATTGCTTAAGCAGTTAGTGTTTTTTAAACGATAGTTACATAAATTACACAACACTGTCCAACTAGCCTCTGATGCACATACATTTAACTTTCTTTACACTTTGGGGGATATGTCAGAAGTTAAAGATGCATTAAAAATCTACTGTCAACAAAAGGGATAAGAGAGAAATGAGACAAAGTAAAGTGTCAATGGCTGAGAGATTCCAGAGTTGAGGGGTTACCCTGGAGGTTATTCTTATGCATAAAATAGATATCACCTGTTTAGTTAAGGTATAACAGAGAGGCTGGAGGGCACTGCCTAAAAATGTAGAGCTGTGTTCCTTCCAGTAGCCATGTTTCCTGAAGATGATCGTATAATGATACAGCTTTCGCAATGTGACTGTGTAATTGTGAAAACCTTGTGTCTGATGCTTCTTTTTATCTACCTTATAGACACATGAGTAAAACATATGGATTAAAAATAAATAAATAATAGGGGGAACAAATGTTAAAATAAATTTAGTAGATTGAAATGCTAGTGATCAATGAAAGGGAAGGGTAAGGGGTATGGTATGTACGAATACTTTTTCTGTTTTATTTTTATTTCTTTTTCTCAATTGATGCAAATGTTCTAAGAAATGATCATGATGATGGATATACAACTATGTGATGAAAAAAAGAATGTTCATATTGCATGTTGATTGGTTTTATTAATACAAATTTTTTAAAAATCTGTCAAAATTCAGAAAATATTGAAAAAGTAAAATCTAATTACTAATCAGCTAGGTTAGAAAGTGCAGATAGTTTCAGAATTATGAATATACACATTTAATTTTTCATCATAATTACAGAATTTATGTGTAATTCTAATTACAGAATTAGTGTGCCAAAATATGTAGGGTCCAGATTCTTCTTTAGAAATTGTGAAAACTTACATTAAGGACACAGAGAAAATATTCGTAATGCTAGGTATAACATGTATATTACAGTTAAATAAAGGACTATTAATGTCTACGAAAGTGTCCTTTAATTTATCTTCTAACTTAGCTGTTTTAATATGTCTCTGGTTTCTTTGTAGTTGTAATTATTTTAAAAATATCTACCCACTCAAATTCAAAAGGAGACATATAAGGATAACTGACTTAAAAACAAATGCTTATTGTGTAGATGTGAGAATGCAATTTACGTTAATTTTGAAACTGAAATGTGGTTGATAATTTTATGATATGGTCTACCACAACTTAAAGTGAACAAAAATCAGTAATTAAAAGACATAAAACCTGGATTTTAAAATGGGTTTTTAATTAAAAGGTCCTTTTATACTTAAATTATCTAAATTATGGTTTTGTTTAAATAAATCTATGAAATATAATTTTAATTTATATATGATACATTTAGGCATTCATCACATGATAAGGACCTCAACTTCTAATTACCCACAGTAGTATTTAAAGTAATATAGTCATATACACTTTAAAGAACAATTATATAACCACTCAAAACAATTAAGAACCTCAGTCTCATTAAGATTCCTTACAATTATCTATATATATATTTTTAAAAAAATACTACATTAGGAGGAGTAATTGTTCAGTCAATCTACCCTCGCTATGCACCAAAAAACCAACACAGCTTTTAATAGCAATAGCTTCTATGGCCATGGAAAGAATGTTCTTTCTTCTCTGGACTAATTCATTCTAAGCTCAGACGTTTAGGAAACTAAAAAAAAAAACAAAAAGTACTCTCTTCTAATCCAGGAATAAATAGAAAATTGAAGATTTAATTCGTTGTCTAATGCAATATTTTAAGTTTTTATGTTGAACTGATTAAAATCATTTTTAAAAAAGAAATCCACCCCAAATTCCCATAACTAAAACAACTAAAGATTCAGAAACATCAAAAGTTGGAAGACAAAGATCTCACAACATTTAAGCCTGCTGTTGTAGAGAAACAAAACATTTCAAATATCTCCTTTATTTTTTGAAAATCTCAAATAGTCAAAAATTATCTGCTGGTTAAAGAGGTCACCTTTCATTCATGATGTTATTGGTCAGTTAGGTAAATAAGAACAATTCTCACATAATTACAAGTAAAGTAGCATAATTAATCTAAATCAAAATTAATAACTTTGCTCTTAAGAAGTTAAATTTAACATCTCTGAGATATAAATCATTCCCAGGACACATGTCAAAGAAGACACATTAGAAGAAAAAACCGACTAAACTAAATCAAGTGTTTCTCACAAATGATGAGGATTAATAACGCACATTAAAAAAATGTATTTCTATAGATGTCCTAAACTGATCAGGGCCATAATTGTAGACTAAGTAGAGGTTAGGTGGAAGAATGATAAAAAGAAAACAAGTGAAAGCATGACAGAATAAAAATTTCCCATCAAAGAATATTTTGAAATCTATCCTTGAGTTTTGATTCACACAGGAAGAAATTCAGTTACTAGAATTCTCTAAAGTAAAAATCCGAGATGGGGGGCAGGGGCTGCTCACAGAATTCCCATAGACTACTACAAACACTTAACCAACATACGCCTTCACTTTTTCCTTGTCCACAATCTAATAAAATGGGAAGACAATAAAAATAAATACTCCTATAAGAGCTGCCCTCACAGAGGCCAAGGAAGCGCCCATTCAATGTTAGGCCTTGTTCCGCTGGAAAACATACTCCTAAAAACTAAATCCAAATCCCCGAGCTCAAACGTCTTCATACAGAATTTACGAATGGCGGCCACCGGGAGGACACGCTGTCCCGAATCACCCTGAGGGATATCTAGAGTTCTTCATTCTCCGCTTACAGCTCCGACCTTAACTATGCTTTCGGCACATCTGCAGATTTTTAAAGAGATTAAAACGTCAATCTAAAAAAGGCAATCTACATTCTGACCCTCATGAGTCTTTTTTTTCAGTACTGGTTTTTAATCATATACTTTCGCGGGGACACCTATAAATGATCAATAAAGGAAGAAGGCGTTAGTCCCGGGTGTGAATAGGATCGGGAATCCTAAAACAACTTTTAATGCGCTTTCGTCTCATCCCAGACTACTACAAATCGCTCGTTGCCACAGCGCTGCGCTGGCACTTTCAACAAGTGGCGGTGGAGGAGGGATGCTGTCTCCAGTCCCTTCTCCCAGGGCGCAGCTGAAGAGGGGTGAGCGCCCATCCAAAGCCCCCGGGTGGGCTACCCCGGGGCCGCCGCGCCGGGAGAGCGGAAACCGAAAGCGAGAAGGGCAGCGGCCAGGACGCTCCGTTATCCTCACCCTCCACGGGGCCAACAAGGTGAGGAAGTCTCAACAGTGCCCGCCGCGCGTCCGTCCCAGAGCATTGCTCAACCCCGGGCTCGAATGTTCCCGCCGCCCCCGGCTGCGAAGGCGAAGTTTCTCTCCCGCCCGCCGCGGCGGCTACTTACGCTCCGCCCGGCTCTCGGAGGATCCCGCCGCCTCCTCCGAGCGGCTGCTGCGGCGCTCCGCAGTCAACCGCCCGCCCGGCTTCGGGCGAGTCGGGGCGGGGGTGGTCGCCCGCCGAAGTCGGGACCTGATACCCCGGGCGGGAAACAAAAGCCGGGTGAGGACAAGCAGGCGCAACCTGCCTCGCCTCCGCGAGGGGGAGCGCGGCGGGCGCCCAACCAGCGCGCCTCCCGGAGGGAACACCGGCCCCGCGGTCTGCGGGGAAGCAGGGGCTGCGGCCCGGGCGGGGCGGCGAGGGGCACGCGGAGCCGCCCAGGGACCCGCAATGGGGCTGGAGGAGCCCCGGGAGCGCTCACCTCCAAGCTTCCCCGACCCCGCTCCGCCCGACTAGCCGCTCCAGGGAAGGGGAGCCGCGCGAGGGGGGCGGGGAGGCGGCGGAACCGAGAAGCAGGGAATTCGGCTCCCGGGGCGCCGCGGCCGCCCGCCCCATCCCTGCAGCCATGGCGCCGGTACCTGTCGCCGCGGTTGCCTGTCGTCTCCGTCTCCCTCCGCCGTACCCGCGAGCAGAGCGCCCTCAGCCCGCCCAGCAGGCCGCCGGCACACCGAACGCCGCCACTAGAGACTGGCAGCGCTCGCCAGCCGGCCTGAAAACCCAGGGCAGCGCCCGACGCCGTCCCGCTCCCGCCGGCCGCAGGACCCGCCTCCCATAGGGCCCCGGGGCTGTCAGCCCGCCCCCAAAAGGCGCGCGGGCTGTAGCCCCGCGTGACGGGATTGGTGGCAGCGCGCTGTCCGCGCAGATAAGGCCACACCCCTTCATTTGCATCACCGCCTGAATGTAACCTCCGCCTCCCCCACCCCAGCCCACGTGTCTGGCTCTTGTCCTTTGTGGGGACCTGAGAGAAGGGAGGGAGGAAGCTTCCCGACACCTCCTCACGCTCTCCTTTACTCCAAAGAAACTGATACCTAAACAAGCTACTTGACTTCATATCTCTTTGACAGCTCCGTCGCCGTTGTCTGGCCACCGGTCGTGCCCTGAGGATGGAGAGGGGCAGACCAAGCTGTCCGTGTCTGGAGCCAGCCAGGTCTGCCCCAGGAAATGAACTAAGAAGGTGAAGATGCCTGGACTGGGGAAATCCCACCTTGAGAACCAATTGAGCACACAGTACCTCTCTCTGGACACCCAGTGACTGTGGACACCATACTTTCCCTTGACTTCCAACCTTCCAAACGTGAGATCGCAGACCATTAAGAAGGATTGAGACAGGAAGAGGCCTTAACAATGGCCGTTTTCTCCCCACAAAGCATAAATCTGCTGCACAAACTCAACTTCAACATCAGCCCACCCCCATCCAATTAGATGGTTACCTGACTGGCTCCCATTGAGATCTATCAGCTGCACCTGGGTCTTAGGAAATGCCCAACTCAACCGTCTCGTTTTTTGAGGAAAAAGAAACCCGAAGTGCCAAAACTAGTTACCTATGAGACCTAATAATTACTTCTGGAATCTAAAAGTCCCATAGTCAGATTAGAATCCACATCTCCTGGCCCCCACATCAGCCCTCTAGCCACCATATCATGATGGGCATCACGTATTTATGAAAGTCACCGCACTGGTTGAGATTGTAGTTGTTCCTGCCTTCAAGAGGTGGACCCTTCAAAAATGGCAATTCCAGCACCGACAGACAGGATCCTGTCTTAGTCACTTAGCTATCCTCAGTAGTTAGCAGCTTCCCATCTTACCAGCTACTAAGTACCAGCTTCTCCCAACTACCAGGAGACAATCAGGACAATTTGTTCATGCCTTAATTCAGCAAGACAATGTTTATTAAAACTGCTCTACATACTAACACCAACTTACTAGGCATCTTATGTGCATAATAACAGTAAGTATTAAGCACTGTGTATGTGCAGAGCAAACGGAAGTGAGAAGACATTAGCCCTGCCCTTGGGGGCTTCAGCCTAGGGCACAATGACATCCACATAACATGTCAGTGCTCTTCATGTCACAGGGGCTTTGTGAAGGACCCCAAAGTGGGAGGAGACAGGGTTCCCTGGGGGAAACAGGGAAGTCTTTACTGAGGACTGGAGCTGAGTCTTGAAAGGTGGAGTAGGTGTTTGCCAGACAGACGAGTGTGAGAGAGGAAGTAAAGGGACTTCCAAGCAAGACCTGGAAAAGCCTAGTAGTGGAGGGAACAGTGAGGAGCCATGTGGACCAATCTCCAGGGCTGTGTGGCTGAGTCACATGCCCTGGGACCAGGCTCTTCCAGGAGGAAGACAGAAAGGCCCGGGAGGCTGCCAGGCTGTGTTGTAACACACCGCAGCAAACAACAGCAGGCCCTGTAGATACAGCTGCAGCCTTTTTTTTTCTCTTTTTTTTCTCGGCCAGAGTCTGTGGGGAACAGTCAGTTCCACAGTTCTGATGGCAGCTTGGCTGGCCCCACCTACTCCCTCAGAAAACCACTCCCGTGGCTGTACTTACCCTCATCTTCGGCATTTGGAAGCACATGTGCTTGCATTTCCCTTAAAAATTGCTGCCCTTCAGTTTTAATTCAACTATGACATGGTCTATGGCTGCAGAAACCTGAATGAGGGATGGGTAGCCCTTTCCCAACACACGGAGCCGTTCTTTGCGGAGCTGTCACCAGGGCTGGCAAGCTTCATAGGTGTGTGACCTAGACAGTTGCCTGGGAATACACACTTAGCAGGGCTCTGTGCTTGGTTTAATGCTCTACCGTTGCCATCGCGAAACTCTTAATCATCTTTTCAACAAGAAGCCCCACATTTTCATTTTGCACTGGACCCTGCAAATTATGTAGCTGTTCCCAACAGTGCCCCTGTCACTGTTAGTGCCCCCAAGCATATGTATAGCCAGCCTGCTACTACTCAAACCACATCTCATTTTTAAAGCTCTAGGCATTCGCTAGGTTTGCTCACGTGCTATATGTCATTTGATTCTCACAAGGGCAATGTAGGGTAGGCCAGTATTACTAGTCCAATTTACTAGTTGAGAAAGTTAAAGTTTGGCCACCTTCTCCAGGTGGCACAGCCGCAAAGTGAGAGAGCTTGTATTTAAACTCAGCACACCCAACCCCTATTTCTTCTCCTGTACAGCTACATCCATGTTGGTTTCAGAATCTTCCCAAGGCAGCTTGGTATATGGAGGTGTACCTTTCTAAGAGCCAGCTCACCTTAAGGAATGGGCAGTTGTTATTTCATGGTTGCCTGCCAGCTTTGGAGCAGCTTTTCACCAGCTTTAAAAAAATTCTCAGCTGCTGCCTGTGCAAATATTGTTTCTGTCTCTTTTCTTCTATCCTTCTGGAGAAGGATATTACACCTTCCCATGACAGCCCTTTCTTTTGTATTTTCTGTCTTTTTTTCTTCCCTGCTTTGTTCTGTGAAGTGTCTTCACAATTTTTCAGCACATTTGCTCTCTCTTCAGCTTTTTAAAAACAAATCTACTCTTAAACCCATCCACTGAGCTCTTAAACTTGGTTATGCTGTTTTTTAGTTCTAGAATTTCAGTTTAATTTGTTTTCAAATCTGCTATGTCACTTCTCAGACCTTTTAGTTCCCTGCTACAATTTTCAAACTTGGCTTTTCTCTCCTTACACATAGTAAGTTAGTTGTTTTACATTCTGTGTCTGATAATACCAATCTGGACTCCTTACAGATCTGTTTCTGTTACCACTTTTTACTGCTGGCTCTTCCTACATGTCTCTTCATGTACCTGGTTATTTCTTTGAACATTGTATTTGAAAAATCATTTGAGGTAATGATGTTAAAATCTTCCTCTGGAAAGAATTTCCATTTGCTTCTGCCAGGCATCTGGGGTACTAGCAATCTAGGATCACCTTAACCCAATTTCAAGGCTTCTGATTTTCTAAGCCTCCCAGATCACTCAAACTGGGCTATAATTTGTGGGAAGGTTTGTTTTTTTAGAGTTCATCCTTACCCAGTGGTACAGCCCTTTGGAGACACAGTCTAAAATCTTGGGAGTTGTTTTAGTTATATATTGCTGCATGGCAAACTATCCCAAAATGTGAGGGCTTAAAACAGATGTCAACAGACTTCTCCTAAAGGGCCAGATATTTTAGACTTACAGACCATTTGATTTCTGTCACAACTACACAACTTCTGTCGTAATAGCATAAAGCAGCTATAAACAAAACATAAGCAAATGGCATGGCTGTGTTCTAATAAAGCTTTATTTCCTAAAACAGGCAGCCTAAATCTTCATCTTGATAAAGGACATCTATGAAAAATCTGCAGTCACATCACACTTGATGGAGAAAGACTGGATATTTTCTCCGTGAGATCAGGAACAAGACAAGGATTCCATTCTCATCACTTCTATTCAACGCTGTACTGGAAGTTCTAGCCAGGGCAATTAGGCAAGAAAAACAAATAAGAGGCATCCAGATCGGAGAGGGAGAACTAAAACTCTTTGCAGATGACATGATCTTGTATATAGGAAAATCCTAAGGAATCCATTAAAAAACTATTAGAGGTGGCGGCCTCCTGGGCTATGTAGCCAAGGCAGCACTTTCAGTGCCTTAGGGAAAGGACAGGATTCTAGAATGTCACTACGGAAGGGACATTGAGTGCTTTCTCATACGAATTCCAAACTGCGACCCACCCGGCTCTGCCTGTTGCTGGGTGTGGGAACGCAGATGCTCAACACCCTAAAGAGATGTTTTAAGATAAAGGAGGCTTTAACTGTCAGCAATGTACGGCGGTAATACAGAACCTAGATTCGCGCTCTGCAGGACGGTGGGAGATGAGTAAAACATGCTTGAGGATGTGGACAAATAACTGACATTAAAATTTTCAAAAGTGGTCACAGTGGCGTAGCAGGCAGAGTTCTTGCCATGCCGGAGACCCGGGTTCATTTCCCACCAGTTCCTGCCTATGCGAAAAAAAAATTTTTTTTTTCAAAAGAATAGGGAGGTTTGATTTCAACACTCTAGTAAAATTCTGAATACTTCCAAGACTCTTTGCTAACTAGAAATAGCAAGTAATGTTTTGAAGATACCTCTGTATGAAAAGACAAAATTGTTACATCAAACAGGATTGTCGCTTTAGAATACATCTCATGGTTTCCATGAGGAAGTATAAAAAAGGAAAAAAACAACTTCAGCAGTTAGCTGTGTATCGATTGACTTTCAGAGGTAAGACAATTGCATTGGCATCCTTACTCTAAACAATCCAAATAAAATTAATGCTTTTTCAGGTAATATGATGCTACAATTTTGGAAAAAGTTACTGGACTGTAAAATTGGACAGAGGGGAAAGGCCTCATTGTCTGTGGGGCAAGAAATACTTTCTCCTTATTTGTGAAAGCACTAGGAACTCCCGAGGATGTAATGGACTTATGTGGGCTCGTGCAAAACACCTTCATACAATTTTTAAGACTCCTTTAATAAGTATTGCACTGACTTGAGGTTAGCTTTGGGTGAAAGAGCAAAATTTACTACAGCCTGTGATTTTAGGTTAATGATTCCAGGGAGTGAGATCGGATGTACCCATAAGGAGATGGCTGTAATACCAAGCTGGGGTGGCACTACCTGGCTGATTGAAATAATCGGTAGCAGGGAAGCTCTCAAAGTGTTAAGTGGGGCCCTGAAACTGGATTCAGGAAAAGTTTTAAAAATTGGAATGATCGGAGGCTTATAGTCTTCAGATGATACTGAATCTCTAAAAGAGGCACAAGAGTGACTAAAGCAATTTGTCAGATGGCCACCAGAAGGAATTAGAGCTTTGAAAAAGTCCATTTCTTCAGGTAAAGAGCTATGTTTCAAGGAGGCATTACAAACCCAAAGAGATCTTTTAGGAACTGTTTGGGGTGCACCTGCAAATTTAGAGGCTATTGCTAGGAAAGGAAAATTTAATAAATAATTAGTTTTTAAAAATGTGAATTATTGCAAGTAAAGCTCCAATGATTAATATGCATAAATATTAAATGGTGTTAAATATAAACAACAGAATTACTTTGAAAGCTAGTATTCAAGTTTGTTTCTAACAATATTTTGAATACCTGAACTCAGTGGCCTAGTTTTCATTTTATTTGTGTATTCACTGAGTATTATATGGAATGTTTGGCAAAAATGTACAATACTTTTGGCTTACAATTATTGCTATAAATTCCGAAATCTTATAAGTGATCTTAGCCTATTATCAAAAATCAGTTTTCAAAAGAAAAAGCTTCTTTTTCAACAATAAAGAATTAATTAGTTAATTAATCTTTAAAAAAGAATTTATAGCCTCTAGGATCTATCTCATTCCCTTGCTATTTCAGACAACATGATTTTTTTAATGGTTAATTTTAAAAAAAAAAAAGGAAAAGCTTCTACACAAAATCTATACCTGGGTTAATTTTCATTAAGCCTTTGTCCTGTCTTACCTGAAAAGAGTTTATAAAATTAACTCAGGCAGGCCAGGGTGGCTTAGCAGGCAGTGTTCTTGCCTGTCATTCCAGGGACCCAGGTTCAATTCCCGGTGTCTGCCCATGCAAAATAATAATAATAAGATAAACTGAGATATTCATGATTTGCAATGGATGGAGGTAGGGTAAGGGTACACAAATTGGTGAGTGGAAGGGTGAATTGTTGTGTACACATACAGTGGGATACTGAGCAGCTGCAGGAAGGAATGAAGCTGTGTGTCATGCAACTAGGTGAATGATCCATGAGGACATTATGTTGACTGAAAGAAACCAGAAACAAAAGGACAGATATCATATCGTCTCACTGATATCAACTAAGTATCATGAGAAAACTCTGAGAATTGAATTCCAGAGATAGGTTATCAGGAGATAGAAAGTGGGCAGAGATTGGGCAACCAATGTTTAAGGAGTATGGAATGTTCAATGAGGCTCATTGTAAAGATTCCTAGATTGTGAGCTCTTACAGCAGTCACAGCTATTCCTGAGTTGTAACTGTTATTTCTAAATTCTGAGATGCTGTGCTCTTTGTGTATAACCTGGTAGTTACTTGGAACTTTGGGTATCTGTGTGACAGCTGAGACTCAAGTTAGAGTTTTGCAGCTCTGAAAGTAAGCATTATTCTATACAGCAACTGTTGAAGAAGCTGAGAGAGATCAGACTTCAATTAGAGACATGAATGAAGCTGATTTTGTTAGGACTAAGGTAAATCAAAATACAGGGTAAAGAATGATATTGTCTGTATTTTAAAACTTCAACCTCTATGTGAGATCTAAGGAATAGATGTCTATTTTGTCCAAAATTTAAATTTTCTAAAGCACAGTATGTAATTTAACCTGTCTGGTCAGTAGATTTAAACAACCTAATTAAATGGAACCTAGAATAGGAAATGAGATCTTGTTATTTTGTACAGGTTAAGGTAATACCCTGATATATTCCAGAGTATTTGGGGCAGAAAATAAAAAAATATTTGCAGGGTACACGGGTAGTTCAGTGGTAGAATGCTCATCTTCCATGCAGGAGATTTGGGTTCGATTCTCAGACCATGCACCCCCCCCCCCAAAAAAAAAGTATTTGCAAAGTTCCCTTGAGGGACTGGGGAAAATATGGAACTATTAATCTTCCCTACCTGAAGAATTCCTGATAGTCTCTCAGGCATTAGGGACTCCCAATTTAATAAGCCAAATCTTTGATTTTGAGGCTTGCCCTTATGAGACTTATCATCTAAGTGATGAAACTAAGCCTACTTATAACTGTGCCCAGAGAACTTTTTTTATTGCTCAGCCTCTCTCTCAGCCAACTCTACAAGTAAACTCACTATGTGCGACATGACTTCCAGGAATGGTCATGGTCTTGGCATCATGGATTGAAAATGCCTTCTTGATCAAAAGGGGAAAAAGGAATGAAACAAAATAAAGTTTCAATGGCTAATAGATTTCAAAGAGAGTCAAGAGGTCATTCTGGAGGTTACTCTTATACAAACTTCAGCCAGTTATTGCAAATTGCCACAGTTTGCCAAGCCCCAACCAATAGTATTTCCTGAAAAACCTAAAGAATACCCTGGGCTCTATCTAAGACCCTATATAGTGTTTTACTTAGTAAGTTTATTTGGTGGTGGTGGTGGGGTGGCCTGGAGCCTCCAAATTGTTCCTGTGCTGGATGGGCGCTGGAGCCCAGAGGTACTGACCTCTCTGCTAACATCAACCAACTTCATACCTCTATGCTATGCAGTCAAAACCCTTTTCCAGCATGAAGAAGTTAGAATGGTCATTGCCAGAGATCCTTGGGGATTAAGAGAGTGATTATATGAGAGGGAGGAAGTGTGGCAGAGGAGTTCGGATTTAACAAATGATTGTGACTACTGACTCATTGTTTTTTTTTTTCTGTTTGTTTCTGGTGTGTTAGAGTAGCTAGAAGAAAATGCTGAAGGTTGTTGAGCTGTGGTCCAGTAGCCCTGATTTTTGATAATGATTGTAAAGCTATATAGGAAAAAAAAATCAGTTGCCCTCGTTCGTATGGATCTGCTTCTGGATGTTTTATTCTGTTCCACTGATCTATAGATCTATCTCTGGTAATTCCACAGTGTCTTAGTTAACTTACCTTTATTGTATATCTTTAAATTGGGTAGAATTCAATACAAGGGATCAAAAGAAGGGGTGGTGAAATAAGGGTTATGGAATGTTAGGGGTTTTAATTTTTTCTTTTTATTTCTTTTTCTGGAGTAATGCAAATGTTCTAAGGTTGATCATGGTGATGAATGCACAACCATGTGATGATATTGTGAGCCATTGATTGCATACTTTGCATGGATTGTATGGTGTATAATATACTTTAATACGATTACATTTGAAAAAAACAACTGAGAATGAAATTTGCAGTTAAAAAAAAAAGTAGGGTGGGATCAGGGGACCAGAAAATATTAAAAGATATGATCAATAATTTTTTTCTCCCAGTGGCTGGAATAAAAATCATGAGAAAGGCCCTTTAAAACAAACAAAAAACAAAAACTTCTTCCCATCCCCCATCCCCACCATAATTTTGGATTAAATAAATTTACTTATTTAACCTTTTAAAATATTTTTTCTTTTAAATTATCTACAAAATAATGATAAATACCATAATGAATGTCTAATGAATACAAACTTGGCTATTCACTGTGTGCCCTGGAATTTCCAAAGCAGTAATGAGCCCTACTGTTTATGTAGTTTAAAATTTTAATTTTACATTGAAACACTGCATTTGATCTCAAAAGAGAGTCATGAAGCATCCTGTAACAAATTTATATTTTTATAACAGATTTAAATTTTTTTAAAAAAATAGCTAACTTTTCTTATTTTATACCTAGCTATCTTTCAGATTGAATGATCATCTCAGTAATAGACATTTTAGAAAAACATGTAAGTAAAATAATTAAGTCCCAATTCCCACCAATCACAGCAAGAGATAAAGGTAATTTCAAAGATTAAGGTCAGTCTTAATTTGCTAGATATGTTATGTTTTTAATAGCCAAATTCTAGATTACCAGGCTAGCCCAACACTTCCTACTTTCCACAGTTTATAAAAACCACCAAATAAAAGTGGATTTTGTAACCTACAACAACAACAAATAAATAACTATTAGAACTAACAAGTAAGTTCAGTAAGGTTGCAGGATACAAGATGAATATACAAAAATCAATTGTATTTCTATATACTTGCAATAAACATCCAAAAATGAAATTAAGAAAGTAACTCCATTTATGATAACATCAAAAGAAACAGGAATACATTTAACAAAAGATGTGCAAAAGGTATTGTTCTAGTTTGCCAGGCTGCCAAAAGCAGATACCACAAAATGGGTTGGCTTTTAGTAATGAGAATTTATTAGCTTACAAGCTTACAGTTCTAAAGCCATGAAAATGTCCAAATCAAGGCATCATCAAGACTATACCTCGTTCCTAAAGACTGGCTGCTGGTAATCCTGTCCTCATGTGACAACACGGTAAGGCACATGGCAACCTCTGCTGTTCTCTCCATTCTCTTCCAGGTTTTCTTGCTTTCAGCCTCGTGCTTCCTTGGTTTTCTCCCTCTTTTCTGAATTTCATTTTCTTTCAAAGGACTCCAGTAAAAGGATTAAGACCCACTCTGAATGAGGTGGGTCACATCTTAATTTATGATTCTCCTCATCAAAAGATCCTCCTCGTAATGGGTCCACACCCACTGGATGGATTAACTTTAAGAACATACTTTTCTGGGATGCATACATCTTCAAACCATCACAGGTATACACTGAAAACTATAAAACATCGTTGAAAGAAATTAAAGAAGACCTAAATAATTGGAAAAATATCCCATGTTCATGGATCAGAATACTTAACCCTGTTAAAAAGTCAGTACCCCCAAACTGATTTACAGAGTCAACATAATCCCATCAGAATCCCAGTAGACTTTTTATAGAAATTGACCTAAAATTCCTATAAAGTTGAAAGGACCCAGAACAGCCAAAACATTCTTGGAAAAAAAGAACAAAGCTGAAGAATTAACATTCCAGATTTCAAAACTTAGTACAAAACTACAGTAATCAAGACAGTATGGTACTGGCACAAGGATAGATGTATAAATTAATGGAATAGTACTGAGAGTTCAGCAATAAACCCATATATCTACTATCAACTGATTTTCAACAAGGGCACTGTTCTAGTTTGCTAGCTGCTGGACTGCAGTATACCAGAAATGGAGTGACTTTTTAAAGGGGGAATTTATTAAGTTGTTAGCTTACAGTTCTAAGCCCACAAAAATGTCCAAATTAAAGCAAGACTGCAAAAATGTCCAATCTGAGCATTAGGGAAAGAAAGATACCTTGGTTCAAGAAGGCCAATGATGTTTAGGGTTTCTCTCTCAACATGGCAAACATGGTGACATCTGGTAGCTTTCTCTCCAGGCTTCTTGCTTCATGAAGCTCCCCAGGAGTGTTTTCCTTCTTCATCTCCAAAGGTCTTTGTCTGCATGGGCTCTTGTGGTTCTTATGGCTCTGAGGCTGTCTCCAAAACGTTTCCTCTTTTAAAGGATTCCAATAAAGTAATCAAGACTGACCTGGAATTGATGGAGTCATACCTCCCTCTAATCAAATGTTAATACCCACAATTGGGTGAGTTATGTCTCCATGGATATAATCTAATCACGTTTCCAACCTACAGTACTGAATAGGGATTAAAGGAAATGGCTTGCCTCCACAAAATGGATTAGGATTAAAGGATGTCTTTTCTATGGTACATAATCCTTTCAAACTGGCATATTCTGCCCGCTAGACCCTAAAAAAGACATGTTTTTCCTATATACAAAATACATTCACTCCGTCACAATGTCAGAAAGCCTTAAACCACTTCAGTAACAATACAAATGCAATACAAAGTCAGAAACAGTACACACTCTCATCAAAGTTAGTTACAAGCATGGTCTGTTCTAAGGCAAAATTCTCTTCCGGCTCTGGACCTGTAAAGCTTGGAACATGTTATTTGCTGCCAACATATAAAGGAGGAGCAGTCATAGGATAAATACCCCCATTTCCATAGGGAGAAATTGGAAGGAACACAGTGGTCACCAGACCCAAGCAGTTTCGAAAACCTGCAGGGCAAACTCCATTAGATATCAAAGTCTGAGAGTCATTTATCTTCAGGGCTTTAGAAAACGGCAGTCCAACCCTTTCCAAGGGCCTACGCAGCAGCCCACCACTCTCTAAATACAACCTTCAGGAACACTGGGGAGACCACTTTTTTCTCAGTTCCACCCAGGCTCTTTACCATCTCTGGGGCACACGCTCAACCCCTCCATGTGGTGGCAGCCAGGCTCTTCCCAGTCTCCAAGGAATGTGCTCCACCCTCTCCAAGGCCTGAGGCAGCTCAACTGTTCCACTGCAATGAGGTAAAGGCCCACCCTCTGCCTTTGGGACAAACTCACCCTCTCCAAGTTCTTGGGTGGGTCCGCACTACTGGCCCGAGGCTTCTTGACTTCAGACCTTGGCCTTCATGGTCCTGCCCTGAAGACATTTTACCTTCGCTTTGTCCCTTTTCTGGGACTTTTAGTCCAGACCAGCAGTGGTTCTGTTTATACCGATCCCATAGCTCTGTTGTTGGCTTCCTATGCTATGTGCTCAGATTGTGCCTATCAGACAAAAGGTGTGTCCACAAGACCTTCCTGAGAACTCTATCTCCAATCCTGGCTTTCTCTGAAATGGCTGACTGCTTCCACGTTTGGCCAAATCCTCAAGTGGGGCACTATTCTCTGGGCTCTCCCTTCCTGGAAGTCCAGAATTTTCAAGACCATCAATTCCTGGTTTCTTTATACCCAAGAGTTCAGTTCTTAGCTTATCTCTTTCCTGTCACATTTCACTATAAGCTGCAAGGAGAAGCCAGACTGCACTTTCCACATTTAACTTCGATATCTCTTCTGCTAAATATCTAAGTTCATGGCTTTTAAAGTCTACCTTTCAGCCAAAGCCACTAGTCAATTTGCCAGATTATCTGCCATTTTAAAACAAGGATTGTCTTCCTCCCAGTTTGCAATATCACATGCCTCATTTCTATTTAGAGCCTCTTCAAAGGTATCTTTAGAGTCCACAGTTCTACCAACAATCTCTTCAAAGCATTCTAGGCCTTCTCTATCAAACTCTTCACAACTCCAAAATCTTCCCCTTACCCATTTAAAAAGCTGTTCCAACATGTTTGGTATTTTCACACTGCAGCAGCACCCCACTTCTTTGGTACTGAAGTCTTTTCTAGTTTGCTAGCTGCCAGAATGAGATACACCAGAAACGGAACAGCTTTTTAAAAGGGGAATTTATTAAATTTCTATTTTACAGTTCTAAGCCCACAAAAATGTCCAAATTAAAGCAAGTCTACAAAAATGTCCAATCTAAGGTATCAGGGAAAGACACCATGGTTCAAGAAGGCCAATGATGTTCAGGGTTTCTCTCTCAACTAGAAAGGCACATGGTGAACATGGTGACATCTGCTAGCTTTCTCTTCAGGCTTCTTGCTTCATGAAGCTCCCCCAGGGGCATTTTCCTGCTTCATCTCCAAAGGTCTTTGCCTGCATAGGTTCTTGTATTTCTTGTGGCTCTGAGTTCTCTCCAAAATGTTTCCTCTATTACAGGATTCCAGTAAAGTCATCATGACCCACCTGGAATGGGTGGAGTCTCATCTCCCTCTAATCAAAGGTTAATACCTACAACTGGGCAAGTCACATCTCTGTGGAGATACTCTAATCAAGTTCCCAACCTACAGTGCTGAATAGAATTAAATCATGGCTCTTTTAGGGGACATAATCCTTTCAAACAGACACAGGTACCAAGACCAATTGGTGGGGAAAGAATATTTATTCAACATATGATGCCAAAACAACTAGATAGCCTCATACAAAAGAATGAAGTTCAGCCCTTATTTCACAGTATATAAACAAATTAACTCAAAATGAATCAAAGGTCTAAATGCAAGAGCTAAAACTTCATTTATTTTATTTTATTTTTTTAAATACCAAAAACACCAAACACAAACATTCCTATTTTGATCATTCTGTTCTACATATATAATCAGTAATTCACAATATCATCGCATAGTTGCATATTCATCATCATGATCATTTCTTGGAACATTTGCATCTATTCCGAAAAAGAGATAAAACGAAAACAGAAAAAAAATTTATACATACCATACTCCTTACCCCTCCCTTTCATTGATCACTAGCATTTCAAGCTAAATTTATTTTAATATTTGTTCCCCCTATTATTTATTTTTATTCCATATGTTCTACTAATCTGTTGACAAGGTAGATAAAAGGAGCATCAGACACAAGGTTTTCACAATCACACTGTCACATTGTGAAAATTATATCATTATACATCATCTTCAAGAAACATGGCTACTGGAACACAGCTCTACAGTTTCAGGCAGTTCCCTCCAGCCTCTCCATTACATCTTGAATAACAAGCTAATATCTACTTAATGCATAAGAATAACCTCCAGGATTACCTCTCACTCTGTTTGGAATCCCTCAGCCCTTGACACTTTGTCTCATTTCCCTCTTCCCCCTTTTGGTCAGAAGGTTTTCTCAATCCTTTGATGCTGAGTCTCAGCTCATTCCAGGATCTCTGTCCCACGTTGCCAGGAAGGTCCACACCCCTGGGAGTCATGTCCCACATAGACAGGGGGAGGGTGGTGAGAGAGCTAAAACTTTAAAACTCTTATAAGAAAACATAGGGTAAAAGGTTCTTGGCCTTGGATTTGGTTAAAGATTCTTATATATGACACCCAAAGTGCAAACAACAAAAATAGAGAAAACAGACTTCATCAAAATTAAAAACTATTGTTCTTCAAAGGACACCATCAAGAAATAAAAAGACAACTCACGGAATGGGAGAAAATATTTGCAAATCATATATAAGGGACTTGCATCCAGAACGTATAATTATTTCAACTCAATAATAAAAAGACAAATACCCAATTTTAAAAAACGGGTGAAAGATTTGTGTCCTAATTTGCTAGCTGCTGGAATGCAATATACCAGAAACAGAATGGCTTTTAAGAAGGGGAATTTAATAAGTTACTAGTTACAGTTCTAAGGCAGAGAAAATGTCCCAATTAAAGCAAGTCTATAAAAATGTCCAAGCTAGGCATTAAGGGAAAGATACCTCGGTTCAAGAAGGCCAATGAAGTTCAGGGTTTCTCTCTCAAGTGGAAAGGCACATGGTGAATACAGTGAGGGTTTCTCTGTCCCTTCAGTGGAAGGGCACATGGCAAACATGGTGGCATCTGCTGTGGCTTTCTCTACAGGCCTCTTGTTTCATGAAGCTCCCCGGGAGGCATTTTTCCTTCTTCAGCTTCCAAAGTCACTGACTGGTGGACTCTGTTTCTCATGGCTATGTTGTTCTGAAGCTTTCTCCAAGAGCTTCCTCTTTTATAGGATTCTGGTAACCTAATCAAGACCCACATAGAATGGGTGGAGACATGTTTCCATCTAATCAAGTTTAATACCCACAATTGATTGAGTCACATCTCCATGGAGATAACCTAATCAAGTTTCCAATCTATAGTACCGAATAGGGTTTAGAAGAAACATTTGCTTCCATGAGTTTGATTAGGACTAAAACATGGCTTTTCTAGGGTACATAAATCCTTTCAAACCAGCAGAACCTGAAAAGATATTTCTCCAAGGAAGTTATACAAATGTCCAATAAACACATTATCAGATGCTCAATATCATTAGCCATCAAAGAAATGGTAGTCAAAACCACTTTGTACTCATTAGAATGGCTAGAATAAAAAAATCAGAAAATTACAAGTGTTGGGGAGGATATGGAGAAATCAGAAACCTTATATTCTGCTGATGGGAATGTAAAATGGTGGAGTTGCTATGGAAACATTATGGCAGTTCCTCAAACAAGTAAACATAGAGTTATCGTATGACCCAGCAATTCCACTCTGAAGTACATACCCAATATAATAAAAACAATGTTCACATAAAAACTTGTATGTGTGTGTTTATAGGAGCATTATTAACAATAGCCAAAAGGCAGAAACAACCCACAGGTCCATCAACTGACAAATGGACCCAATAAACAAATATGGTATACCCACACAACGGAATATTATTCAGCCATAAAAAGGAATGATGTATTGATGCATTGCTAGAACATGGATGAACCTTGAAAACATTATGCTAAGAAAAAGAAGCTGGTCACAGAAGACCACATATTATATGATTCCATTTATATGAAATTCCCAGAACAGGAAAATCTACAGGGACAGAATGTAGATAGGAATGGCTTAGGGCTGGGGGGTGGATGGGAGTTTGGGGAGAGGACAGCGAAAAGGTGTGGGGATTCTTTTTGTGGTGGTGAAAATGTTCTACAATTGACTGTGGTGATGGTTGCATAATTCTGAGAATATACTAAAAACCCTCCAATTGTAAACTTCAAATGGGAGAATTGTATGGTATATGAATTGTATCTCAATAAAACTGTTTTAAACACACACACACATACACACAAAATAGGCAGCCAGTCAGGGGCTGTAGTTTGCTGATTCTTGGCTTAAACAGCTGCTGTGTTTATTTGCCCACAATTTGGCAGTTTGGACAGAAGTGATTAGGGATAACTGATCTCTACTCAGTAACATGGCATCACTGGAACAGCCTGACCAGGACTGAGGGACCCACTTCCAAGGTGGTCTTACTCACCAGAAGATGTGTGACCCTGTTGGGGTGCTGGCCATGCGCCTCAGTTCTTCTCCACATGGTCTCTCCATGAGGCTAGGCTGGGTTTCTCACAGACTGATGGTGCCTGGTTTCCCCCAAAGGACAACTGTGGAAAAGGCTGGTCTCCTTGAATCTTAGGCCTGGAAATGCACAGCGGCACAATAGGTCACACCCAGGCCAGATTTAAGAGGAGGGAATGAGCAGTGGCATGAATACTCAGATGCATGGTTCCCTGGGTTCACCAAGGTCACAGTCTACACAGTCTGCCCTCTATCCTCTAATGGCTCAACCCCTGCCACGTGCAAAATTTACTCAACCACTTTTAAGACTCCGAGGTCTCACCTCTTTACCGTGCCAGAATCAAGCTTGAAGTCCATAATCTTGCCATCTAAATCAGGTTCTGAATAGTTTCTCAAGTGCTGCTCCTCTCCACCTGAAGACCTGTGAACTAAAGAGACAGGTTATTTACTCCCCACATATCTTACATACAGACAGAAAAAAGAAACCTACAATAGATGCTCCCATTCAAAAAGGAAGGAAGGAATGGCAGGTGCACAGCAATCACAGGTCCATGGCAATTCTGAAATCCAGCTGGGTTCACGTTACCAAATTCCTTAATCCCAGTTCTCAGGATGGTCCACTTCTTACATTGCAATTGGCTTGCCCAGAGCCGCGGGAAGCTGCAGGCCTTCTTAAGGCTCTGGCCTGGCACTGGCACAGCATCGCTTCTGCCACATCCTATCGGTTAAAGCAGGTCATAGGGCCAGCCCAGAGTCAAGAGGAATACACAGGGTGTCAACACCCACAGCCCTGGTTCACTGGGAGCCAGAAGTGGATTGCACTTAACAGGCCTCATAGTCCAATTTTGTTGCCCTAGTCTCAAGAGACTTTCAAAAGCACAGCTCAGTCTCTGCTGCCTCTTTCAGATTGGCAGATGCCCTCAGGCAAAAGCAGAGCTCCATGCAGGCTCACCTCTTTGGTAGGGTTGTCAAATTTAGGAAATAAAAATAGAGGCCGCCCAGTTACATTTAAATTTCAGGTAAGCAACAAATAATTTCTTGGTGTAAGTATACCAGTGTAATATTTGGGACATACTCATACTAAAAAAAAAAATTTTGTTGCTTATCTGAAAATCAAATGTAACTAGGGGTCCTGTATTTTACCTGGAAACCCTAGCCTCATTGGACTCTTATATATAGCTTTTCTAGCAATTTCTAGCAATTCTAGTTGTCTTCAACAGGAGGATCAGTCCAAATTCTGAATGTCCGTTCCATACTCGGGGGAATTATGAGTCCTTAATCTAGAAGTTAGACCTCAAATTCCTAGCCTCCCTGCATCTAGAACGTGAGTTTGTAGCCTGGCTCTACCAACCCCATATCCAAGGGAAATGTCAATTCAGGAGCGCACGACAGGAAGCTTAGTGTGGGGCTTCCATTTTTTGCTGGAGAGCAGGCTGCAAACATTTCCAGGTTTGGGTGATAACAATGACAACAGTGGCAGGTTTTCAGGGATTGTAGTTGAGTTCCTCAAGCAGCATTTGGCATTGGTGCTGGAGGCAGAAGCGAATGTGCTCAAGTCAAGCTCTCAGCATCAGTGTTCAGCAGCAATAGTGACAGACATTTTCTCTGGAATGTGATTTTAGGCATCACCCCTGAAATCAGTTTCTCCAACCCTCCAAATGGTTCCTTGAGTTACCTAATAAGCTGAAATAAGGTCCCTTTCTGCTCAATCTTGTCAGAAATTATTTTGTTTGCAACTCACGGCCCTCAAAACCTATACCTGGGTTCTGGATCTTGAAGTTTCACTAAATAGCTATATCAGCTTGAGAAAGTCCCCCTCCTTCTCTGTGGCTCAGTTTCCACCTCTGTACAGTGAGGGTTTGAGCCACCTAGAAAGGTCCTTCAGGCTTTTGGAGTTGAGACCCCACAGAGCACTGACCAAAGGGCCAGAGAGGCCTTTGTCTATTGTGGTTTCCCAGTTGACGACAGCCAGGTCTTGAAGCTGCTCCTTCCTCTTCTCCCTGAGAGGCTCGGCGCCAATGCAGCACCTGCTGCCTTCACTTGGTTAGGACATTCCTGAGGATCTGGTGATTCATCAAGGGAAAAGATGGTTTCTCTATCTCTCAAAATACTAAGAACATATCTGGGTGGCTGGATTTACCCCGGAAACAAACTTCCAATTGCAGAAGCTGTCTTCTTTGATCATGGAGAGCTTGAGGAAGACGGGTGATAGCTTGTCATCATGTCGTTTGGCATTTATAGTAATTACATAATACTTACAGGTTTTTGTTTAGAAATCACCCAATAATGTATTTGTGTAGATGAAAGTGCAAAATTATATATTGTTCACAATCCCAATAGCAATATGATTTTTGTGACTTTGACAGTTTCTAAAATTCAGTTGGAAAAATTAACACATAAAAGTAGCTGGGGGTGCACAGGTGGTTCAGTGGTAGAATGCTCCCCTTCCATGAGGGAGACCAGGGTTCGATTCCTGGTCCATGCACCTTCCCCCCCAATATTGCTAGGACCACTTTGATAAAGACAAATGTATTCCCACCAGATATTAAAATATGCTACAAAATGACCATCACTAAAACAGTTTGGCTCTGGCATATGAAAAGATAGGCAGGTCAATGCCATAATATAAAGTATAGAAATAACACTAACTACCTATGAGGGAAACATTTGAGTGTTCATTAAATAATGTTGGGAAAACCAACTAGCCATTTGGAAAAAGAAAATAAACCTAAGATCGCAACCTCATTTAAAACATAAAAAATATCCAGAGATGAGCCTGGCCCTGGCATCATGAGATCAACAATGCCATCCTGACCAAAAGGGGGAAAAAAATGGAACAAATAGGGTATCAGTGGCTGAGAGATTTCAAATAGAGTCAAGAGGCTACTCTGGAGGTCACTCTTACCCAAGCTTCAGTTCGACACTGCTACCTATCTTAATTTGCCAACCCCCAACCAAAACCATTCCTGCCAATCCTAAAGAACACCTAGGGCATTATATAAGATTCTACAGAGGTTCCGTACACCAGGGTTACTCTTCAGAAAACTACAACCTCCAGATGGATCCCTGGACCAGATAAATCCTGAAATGCAGAGGGGCCAGCCTCTCCAGAACATCAGCTAGTTCCATTCCTGTATATCATATTATCAACAGCTCCTTCCAACCAAAAAAAGTTAGAATAGGTACAGCCCAAATACCCCTAAAGAGTGGGAGAAAGATCAAAGATGGTGGTGGAGTTATTCAGAGAAGTCAGAGTTTAACAAATGAGTATAATTGGTGAATCATTATATTGATATTTCTTTTAGTCTCCAGTATCTTAGAGTAGCTAGAAATAAAAACCTAAAATTGTGGAATTGTAACCCATACCAAACTCTGAAATCTGTTCCACAACTAATTGTTGCAATGTGCTTTGAAATGTATTGCTTTTTTGTATATATGTTATTTTTCACACTCAAAAAAAGTCAATTGTGATGATAAATGCATAGCTATATGATGTACTGCGAACCATGGATTGTGCATTTTGGATGATTACATGGTATGTGAATATATAATATATATCAATAAAAAACAGATGGACCAAGAAAACCCAGATGGATCAAAGATCTAAATGTAAAAGATGAAAATAATATAAATATAAAAGATGAACTATATTATAAGAAAAGATGGTTGCGTTTACTTTTAAAATCTTGTAGTAGGTAATAAGGCTTTCATAAGCAAGATATAAGAGGCATTAGAGGAAAAGGTTGATAAATTTGGCTTACTAAAAATATGAAACGCCATAAAGTCAGAAGATAAATTATACTGAACAAAAGAACAAATATTTTATGATTATACTTATATGAAATATTTAGAATTAGCAAATTCATAGAGACAGAAGGTAGATTACAGGTTACGGGGGTTGTAGAAGGGAGGAATGGGAGTTTTTGCTTAATGGGTTCAGAGTTTCTGTTTGGAGTGATGAAGAAGTTTTTGGAAATGGATAGTGGTGATATGTAAGAATGTTCACTGCAGTATTTATAACAGCAAAAAACTGGAAGAAACTTAGTCAGCAGCATTAGGAGATTAACTTAGTAAATTATGATATTTCCATAAATGTACATGGCAATTCATAAGAACGCAATATATCTCTATGTACTAAGGTGGATAGAGCTACAAAATATATTAGGTGAAGAAGCAAAGTGCAGAACAGAGTATAAAGGAATACTCCCACTTCTATAGAAAATTATACATACATACATGTGTTACGAGCGTGTGCATGCACACACATGTATCCACTCCACTGCACATTTATGGGAAGATATATAAGAACACTTTAATGGTGGTTTCCTCTAAGGAGGACACCTGGGAGAATGTCTGGGGTATGAAGAAGTGCTAGTTTTTATTGTATCCCCTCTTTATATTGTTTGAATGTTTTACCAGTTTCTTGTTTTACTCTTGTGATTTAAATCACTGATACATGTGAAAAGATATCCAACCTAACTTGTAATAAGAGAAATGTAAATCAAAAGCATTTTTCTCTTATCAGATACAGACAACATTTTCTCCTTAAAAGACTGCTAAAGTTCTGCCCAATACTGGGTTGATTAGGGTGTGGGAAAACATTGGTAAGAGCAAAATTTGACAGAACCTCTTAGAAGGAAATTTGCTTATGACTACCACTGTGTATGACCCTAAAATTCTTCTGGGAATTTATCCTATGGAAATACTACCATCTATTCCAAAGAAGTAGGTTGTATAAAGATAGCTTATTGCAGCATCATTTATAATGAATAAAAATAATTGAAGGCCCATCAATTAGGAACTGGTTACATAAATTATGGTATATTCATGCAACACAATTCTTTGCAGAATTTTTTTAAATGAGGCAAACCCATGTATACTGCAGCAGAAATTGTTCATTGTCTCTGAATGTCCATTCTCCTCTTTTCCTCTAATTTTTAAAATTTATTTTCAAATTTTTATGGTGAAATATAACATATATACAAAAGAAGCAATAAATTTCCAAGTACATTTTAACAAGTAGTTATAGAACAGATTTTAAAGTTTGGTATCAGTTATAATTCCATGGTTTTTCATTTTTTCTTCTAGTTGCTCCAAGACACTGGAGACCAACAGAAATATCAATATTTCCTCTAATTTTTAAGCTGTGTATTTGGCTACCTGGCAAAAGGATACATTTCCCAACCTTCCTTATAGCTAGATGCGTCCACGTGTTCTGGCAATGGGAGGTGAGCAGAAATGTCATAGAAAGTGTACATAATAGGAGGAAGCAAATCACTCCCTTTTCTTTTCTATTTCTGCTGGCTAGGATGCAGATGTAATGGCAGAAGCTTTGGCAGCTACATTGGACCACGAGTAGCATGCCATGTTGAAGAAGGCACAATACAGAACACAATGACCTGGGCCCCTGATGATTTTAGAGTTCCAGTATTGCCTGGCTACTTACATCTGAACTTCATTATTGCAAGAGAAATAAATATCTAACTTTGTCAGGCGCTAATATTTTTAATTTTCTATCACAGCTGAACTTAATCTTAGCTGATACATATAATGAAGTGGAATTATTTCCAAGATAAATTTTTAAATGAAAAAAACAAGTTGCAGAACAATATATATGGTATGGTACTATTTTGGGGAAGAAATGTAGATATATACAATCAATTCTCATATTTGTAAGTTATGTTCTATAAAATCACTGAAGGCAATGAATCAGCAAATACTGAATCATTGTCTCTAAGGGAAAGACAAGGTTAGATTAACCTTGTTTTACTTGTTTTTCTGTTTAAACACATGTAAAATGTATATACAACAATTCCCTAGGAAGTCCTTTGTTTCACTAGCCTTTTAGAGACTGCCCCCCACTTAACCCTTTCTTGAAACAGTATCATCACGTTCAGAACATTTTTGAGCAACATTTAAACAAAGTCCCTGAATTTAATCAAGTTTAATAAAATTCATGTAGGACACAAGTAATTGGAGCACATTTAAAAAGGTGTTGAATCACCAATGTTGAACTCACAACCAACAGCACTATAACTCATGCCCGAACAAAGTGTATCCAACACATTTTTTCTTAGTAAGTCATATCATAGCCTTCTTGTACTAGGAAGAGTGGGCAGCACTTCAGCACTATTCTTGAGGACCATTTTAAACAGCAAAATAACAAAAAAAAAGTACAAAATGTGTCAATAAACATACCACATAAAGGACACTCGTTTGAAGTATGAGAGCTGAAACAAGAAGGAAGAGTGCCTTCTTGTTTGACCTCAGCTGAGAACAGACGTCTGAGAACTCAAGTTTTTTGCCATTCTGTGCATGTCTGCAAATGTCCATGAAATTGCCACAAGTGTTGATTTTGGGGTTACAAATAAATTTTAGCAAATAAGTGAATTCACAAATATGGAATCCACAAATAATGAGGATGGACTTTATAAAAATATATTTTAATGTATATAATTTACTCATACATACATATGGATTCATGCAGATATACAGATTTATACAGACATATATATACACAGATATATAGACTAATACAGATACATGTATATATATGATAATCTTCTCTGGAAGGATGTAATGTTTGAATTTTTTGTCATATGCGTATCTTATTCAAAAGCTAACTGAAAATCAATATATAAGAACTACTTAATAATAAAAAATGATTTACATTTTTAAACAATAATAATTTGGTGAAACTATGGTGGATTGTCCCCTTCTGTGAGGGTTTAGAACTGTATGTATGTACTCGTGTACTTAAAGTTAATCCATTCCTGCGGGTGTAAACCTATCGTAAAGAGGACCTTTAAACTATGTTACTTCCATTAAGGTGTGGCCCCCAGGGTGGGTCTTGATTCTCTCACTGGAGTCCCTTATAAGCGGAATGAATGCAGAGAGAGAAAGTCATGGAGGCAGGAAGCTGAGAGCAATGCGATCTGGAAGGGAAAGGAGACCAGCAGGCGCTGCCGTGCGCCTTGCCATGCGTCACAGGAGGAGACCAGCAGGCGCTGCCGGGCGCCTTGCCATGCGCCACAGGAGGAGACCAGCAGGCGCTGCCGTGCGCCTTGCCATGCGTCACAGGAGGAGACCAGCAGGCGCTGCCGTGTACCTTGCCATGCGTCACAGGAGTCCAGGACTGCGGCAGCTGGCCTTGGGAAGAAAGCATCGTATTGATGACGCCTTGATTTGGACACTTTGGCGGCCTCACAACTGTAGGTTTTTAAGCTAATAAATCCCCACTGTTAAAAGCCAACCCATTTTATGGTATCTGCCTTCTAAAACATTTGCCTTCTACTTTTCTATTTCTAGTTTTCTAGGCACATTTACATGCAAAATAGGCCAGCCCCAGACAGTAAAAATAATTTGTGCTCTAAATATTTGTTTTGTTGGTATGCATACCCTTCAATTCCCAGACCCCAAAGACCAATGTGCTGAATGTGCACTTTGAACTTACAAATCCATTCAACAATATATGTTGAATACCTACCATCTATTGAGCATTGTTGTGAATGGAACAGACAAGATGCCTCTTTTGTGGAACTTAATTTTATGAGGCAGATAGTCAACAAATACACAAACAAGGTTCTTTCAAATAGGGCTTACTGCTACAAAAAGAAAAACAGGAATATAAAGTGTTGGAGACACTGTTAGAGAGGGTGGTGAGGGAAAACCTCTTAGGAGGCAGCCCTTGTGCTGAGACTAAATGATGAGACGGGGCCAGTTACGGAAATATCAAGAGGATTAGCATTCCGAGAAAATGATCCTGGAGCATAGGAGAAACAGAGATAATTAGAGTGACTGGAGGAAAGCTTGAGGGCAGGAGATGGGTCAGAAGAGGTTGGAGGGGTGGACAGAAGCCAGGTCACATAGGGCCTTGATGGATAGATAAAATTAGTGTGTTTCAGTGAGGGACCACTATACACCTAACCAGAAATTCTAAAATTAAAAAAACTAGTAATACCAAGTGCTGGCAAAGATGTGGAACAACTGGAATGCTCATCCTGCTGGTGCTAAAAGCCACTTTAGAACACAGTTGGGCATTTTCTGTTGAAATTAAACCTGCGTTTACCATATAACCCAGAAATTCTGCTGCCAAGAGAAATAAAAACATATGTCCACAAAATAAAAAGTTGTACACAAATGTTCAGAGCAGTTTTTTCCACAATAGCTCCAAACTAGAAAACACCCTAATGTCCATTGATGGGAGAATGCATAAACAAACTGTAATATAGCCACACAATGGCATACTCAACACCGATATAAAGAAACACACTTTTAATACATGTGACAACATGGACAAATCTCAAAAACATTATGCTGAGCAAAAGAAACCAGACACAGAACAGTACATACTGTATGATTCCATGTATGTGAAGTTCTAGGAAATTCAAATCTAATACATGTGACAGAAAGCATATTAGGGATTGCTTGGGCCAGGGGTATTGCTTGCATAAAGGAGCATGGGAACTTCTATAGTGAAGGAAATGAGCTATACAGGCAAACACATTTGTCAAAACCCACCAAACTGCACACTTAAATGGGTGTGTTGTATGTAAATTATGCCTTAAGTTGATCTAAACACACAAAAAACACGTGCTTATTTACTCATCTTGTACATTGTCTTTCTACTTCTCTCTGTGTTATCTTGAAAGTAGCTTGCAAATAACTGTTTTTTCACCTGCTCAACATTTCTGTTCCCTAAACACCCCAAATGTATTAAGCCTGTTATCCAGAATGTCTAGCTTTCAGAACTAACTGGATCACCTCCACCCCCTCCCCAGAGACGTTTCTCTCCATTTTATGGAGAACTGGGGTCCAGCACAGTGAAGAAGGCAGAAGTGTCCTCCCTTGGGTCCTCCTTGATGGGATTTGGGGGAAGTCCCTCAAAACCCCCAAAGAATCTTTTTCCTTTGCTATCTGGTGCCCGAAATTTGTCAGTTCATGTGCCAACTTTCAGCATTGGGTTTGGGGAGCCTGGAGAAGGGAAATGGCACAGACATTATGGACAATTAATGAAAGCAGTCCTTGCAGGTGAGTGTTCTGTTTAACAAACAGCCCCTGCAGGCAGACGAAGGACACAAGAGGAGTGAAACCCAGGTCCTACTGTCCAAGCACTCCCTGCAGGAGCTGGCCTAACACTCAGCCTGGAGCTTGTTGGAAATACAGACCTTCAGGCTTCCTGGAGATTTGACTCAGGTGGGACATTGTTAGCAATGCCTCCCCCCCGGCCCCGCCCCCAGGTAGTTCTGTGCAAACCAACTTTGAGAAACACTTGTTGGAATTGCAAAATTATTAAAGACATTTCAAAGAAAAAAAAAAAGGTTGAAAATGTCCTACATTTCATGAATGTGTTTACCCCAAGCAGGGGTAAACACAAAGAAATCTACCAAGGCACACTACAGTGAAATTGCTAAAACCCAGCGATAAAGTCTGGTTTAGGGGACCAAGAGAAGGTTTTCACAAAGGAGGGTGTATTTGGAGAAAGCCCCAGGTGTGGATAAGAAGGGCACATAATCTTGTGTTGTTAAAATAATATTGTTTTAGGAAAATATTCCAAATGCCAAGATCAAAATTTTCTTTTCATTATTTGGGTTATGACTTTATTGCACAGATTTTTTTCCCTGCGATTTACATTGATTTTGAGAAGATAAATGTGATTTTTTAATGGAATCACTAAAGAATATTTACTTATTAATTACATTTGTTAAATAAAATCTGCTTTCTCTTGAAAAAAAAAGAAGGGCACAGGGTGGGCAGGTGGGCAGGAGGGGCAGAAGGGAACCTGGCAGTTCAAGACAGTCATCCAGGCACTCCCAGTTTTGCTGAAGAGCAGCAGTCAGTGTGGGCTGGAGCTTGGAAAGGACAATCCAGTCTCTGTGAGGAGCCATATTTGTATCTGATCCCAGCTCAGTTCTCAGAGATTTGGGAGCTGTCTTTGCATAGCTGGATGCTACTCTGTCCCTGTTGAACAAACAACCAACAGGTATTTCCCAAGCCTGGCTACCGGTGCCCCGGGAAGCTCTGAGGCAAAGTACCTGCTCTCCAGGGACTTAGCTCTGATGTCAGGAACCCGGCTGACCCGGGAACTGAAGTTGGCCGTATGCCCTGTTTTATCGCAGCTTTGCTTTCCTGTCCAGGTTCTCGGGCACAAAGCAAAACTAATCTTGTTCCAAGAAGCCAGTGTCAGTATAGTGGGCCTAAACAGGCAGGAGCAAAAAGCAGGGGTGACTGACAGAGCATTTGGTGGATGAGGAGTGAGGTGCATGCAGGAGCTGCCTGTCTGGGGAAACCCTGGTGGCAGCAGAGGCCTAGAAGAGAGATGACCTGATGAAATTTTACAGTGTTGTGAAGACTCCTGGCTATAGTGACAATATTAGCTAATGCCTACATATTGGAAGCTGAACTTATTGGAAGGGTCCACTTATTGGAAGCTGGATTATGTTCTAGTGGCTTTAAGTAACTTAACTAATTTAATCTTCAACAACTACCTCATGAGGTAGATGCTATCATCCTTCGACAGATGAGGAAACTGAGGCAAATAAGCGACTTGTGCAGCCAACAAGTGGCCACACCGCCTGTGAGAAGTGGGTGTAGGGAGGCTGGAGCAGTTGGTGGGTTGGGTGGGGAGCCAAGTGAGTCAGATTGGAGGATCAGCAGACCCTCTTGCCCTAGGGGTTCTCACTGGAGCCTCTTCCCAGGCTCAAATGCTCTATCTCCATGTGGGTAGCAGAGAATATGAAACATCAACCACTTGTCCAAAACTGCACAGGTATGGGTATGAAGTGAAGGCAATTTCAGCCCTTACCTCCACATGCAGCAGTTACCTGCCTTTCCCATCTCATCTCCCATCACATTCTCTCTCTCTTTCTCCCCCTCTCTCCTGCCTTTTTGTCCCGTCTTCCCCACATCTAACCCTGAGTCCCAAATATGCTCTGGACTGCTTGTCCTTCTCTCTTCTCGGGCATTATGAAAATCTTTCAAGACTCCACCCAAATCTCACCTCTTGCAGAAAGCTCTTGGAGGCACCCCTGTGTGGAATGACTCTCTCTCTGGCCCATACACTGAGGCGTGTTGCTCTTTCATCATCAGTTACGAGTCACTTTACATTAGGGCACAGCGCCGAGGGTCTGTCCCGTTGGTAGCATAACGACAGGGATTGCTCAGGATAGAGCTGATACCTGCCCATGTATAAGGGGGGCCTTAGAGGGTCCTGAGGACATTTCTCTCCATTGACTTGAAAAAACGTATGCTTGGAGAGCCATATAAATTCCATTTAAAAAGTAAGAAGACAGGATGAAAATGTGATGTATGGAATTTTACTCTCAAAATCTATTTTCTTTAAATTTTTCTATGGTCCATAAAAATCAAATCACTTCGGCAAGGCTGACATCTTACATAAATTCACTAATTTTTAGTAAGTTTATTCAGTTCTTCATTTATCAGGCATTAACTGATGGTTAATGCTGGTTGCTCAAAGCTGTCTAGGTTGGCTAATACTTGTAACGATGATTATAAAGGATTAACCAAACAGACTGGATCTGAAATGCCTGTGTTTAAATCCCACGCCACTACTTACTAGGCATGTCCCCTTAAGTAAGTAAATAAGTAAGTCACCTAAACTCTGGAGGTATCAGATTTCCCATCTATAAAATGGAGATGATAACAATAGTGTCCATCGAGGTTGTTTGGAGGATTCAATGAGCTGATGTATATGTGAGGCAGTCGAAATGGTGGCTGGCATACATCCATGTTGTTGGCCTTTCAATCATTATTATCACTATTATTACCAAATGTGCTCTGAGATATATGCAAGGCAAGCACTAGGCCCAAGAAGGCCACGCCTAAGCCTGGAAAGAGAGGAAGGTCCCTGCTAGGTCAAGGAGGGGAAAGGCACTCCAGGCAATGGGATCAGCATGTACGAAGGCTTGGAGGTGTGTCCCAACGTGGTGAGCTGTGGAAAGTGTGAGTAATTCCATGAGTCTGGAACATAATGTGCAGCTGGGGCCAGCTGAGGGCTGTGCAGGGGCCGTGCATGCTCTGGATGGCTGCCTCGGCCGAGCCAGGCTTTGGGGCCTTTATTCTGATGGTAAAGGAGAGCCAGTGAGGGGTTTTAAGTTTCAAATCAGCTGTGGGTTTGAGACAGCTCACTCTAGCAGCAGTGTGGAGCGTGGGGAGTGGGGGAAGATGGAAGCCCGGAGGCAGCCCCCCACCAATTAGAAGCCCTGGGAGGGAGGTGGCCAGAGATGCGGAGGTGCCGGCAACGGGAGAAGGGGGCAGGGGTGAGAGGGACGGGTACAAGGGTAATCCAAGGAACACAGAGACTGATTGGATGGGGTAGGAGAGAACTGGGGTGGCCCCCGAGTTTCTGCCCTTGGATCACCATGTGGAGTCATCCACCAAAATAGGAAATGCAGCAGCAGGATCAGGCAGGCGTCACATATGTCACGCCAAGGGTGGGAGTGGGGGGCAGAGGTGATGGCTTCGGTGTGGGGCATGCTGTATTCTGTTGCCCAATCTGGGGGTGTTCTGCTTGTGTGATGGTCCCCAGGCCCCCTCCTGAGATGCACGTGCATGCACCCTTGGGAGACAGTTACTGGGTGTTACTCATTTCTGAATCCACCCCCCCTTACCTCCTGCCCCCCCCCCCACTCTAGCACCACACGAGGTGGCTCTGTGCCCAGTGACTACAGCTGAATTGGGCTTAGTGGAATCCAGCCTTCCTCCCCACTCAGCCCTTTAGATCTGGTCACTGTGTCACATGCACACACCCCTCCACCTTGCCAGTCTCTGGGTGACTGCTGTGCTGAGCTGGAGGAAACAGGAGAGAGACCACTCTTCCACATGAGGGGTTAGCCTGCCCAGGTCCCTGCTGTCAGCCCCAGAGCCACCACATCAACCTGGGGACAGACCCCTCCTCAAAGCCTTTCCCCCTCCCCTCAGGATGGGGACATGGGACTGAGGGCCCTACAGAGATGGTGAGAATGGATGAAATGGAGCAAGGAGTAAGAGGGCAAAAGCACAGAGAGACCAGTCTCACATTTACTGGCTCCCCCAAATGATGCCTCCTTGGAGACATTTGTTCACAGAAGTGATAGAAGCCTTACGCACTCCCCTTCCCGCCAGCCACCCAAGCAGGATACTGTACTGAAGTGAACCTGTAGCTCCTGGGACTTCCTCTGTTTCCCAAAGGGCCATCAGCATGGGAAATCAACACAACCAACCTTGGTTCTATATAAATCCTGGGGCAGCCAGAAGCTAGCACCTGGGGTCTCTCCTCATGCCACATTCCCCTTGAGGTATCCTCAGCTCATCCTGAGAACCAAAGGTGAAGGAGCACCCAACCAGTCCATGGGAGTGAGTGTGAGTGTGTGTATAGGTGCACCCCTGTGTGCATGCATCTGTGTCTGTGTGCCCACGTGTACACATGTACCTGCCCTCTGAGCTCATGTGTGCCCTGTGCATGCATGTAGGCATGTGGGCATGGCTGCGTGCCCACCTAGGTGCACCCATGTAGGCGCCAGTGTGTGTCCATGTATAGACGTGTGTATTAGCCATGCGCGTGCCTTGTGCGCCCTTGTGTGCATGATGATGCACATGTGTGTGGTGCCTGCCCCAGGGAGGGGCAGGGGAGCAGAGGGAACAGTGTGGTACGTTTTTGCAAACTTGTACCTGTTTGTGGACGGGTGGGGAGCAGTGGGTGTGGATGTGGGTGTGGGATCGGGAGCCCGGTATATGTTGCAAAGGAGGATTTCTGCCCAGGTGTTTGGGAACGAGGATGGGAAAGGTGAGGTGGAGCAGCCAGCCTTCAGGCTGAAGCCCTGCTTGTCCTTCTCATTCTTCCTTGCATCACCTTCCTGGGCTGTAACTTTTGCTGAAAATCCTGGAGCCCTTCGGCTGGCCTGCCCACAGGGAGGTGTAAAGCCTCAGGGGCTCTGAGCAGGAGCTAGGCCAGCCTTTGAACATCGCAAGGGGCCTGTGGAAGTGTGGGGTGGGAGCAAGAGTTCACTTCAATTCCTCCAGCAGTGGCTGACCAAATGGGTTTCTTCACCACGGCAAGCCTTCCCCATCCTCGGATGAGAGTGGAAGTCTCCAAAAGTGGAAGGCTCCATCTGTCCTGGTGATGGAGACTTCAAACACACCACTAAACAGATCCCCTAAGACTGTTTAGGCTTCTGAGTCACAAATGACTGGGAGAATGGCAGAGGAAGGAAGTGGGAGGGAAAGGGGACCACTCCATGTGGCAGAAACAACCTGAGTAAAGGCAGGTAGGTAGGAAAACCCAGGGTGGACCCACAAAAGTTAGAGCGAGACAGTCCATCAGACATTCTCTCCAGAGGCTGCCTCCTTCACTGTCCATAGGAGAAAACCCAGGTACAGAAAGAGGCCTCCTGATTTCCAGGCAGGCCAGTGCTCTCTCTGCTACCCTAGAAAGCCTGCAAGGAAGCTGGTGATTTTGCTTTTTTCACTTTTTAATCCCAGCTAGGGGCTGAGCCAGGGGTCTTTGTGCTTTGTCTCCCTCTGCCAGCAGCCAGCTGCATGATTCTAAGTGTGGGTCCTTCTTCAATATGAAGGAGTTATAAGGCCTCGCCTCACCCTGGAATGCCACTCTTTATAATGAGCTAGAATTTGTCACGTTCACCCTGCTAGCCCCAGTACCTAACAGAAGCTCCAGCACAACGTTAGGTGCTAAAATAAATATTTCTGAATGAAGGAATGATGAGCGATGTGACCTTCCTCCTACATACTCTCCTGTCCACGCAGAGAGAGCCTCAGTCTCTCCACTTCCCAGGCAGGACAAAGAGTGAAGGAAGAAGGGTCCGAATCACAAAGACCTTGAAAGCTAAGGCAGGAAAGATAAATAAGCTAACAGCGCAGGGGCCCTGACTTCTCCTGTCTCTGTGCGGATGCCCTTGAGAGCGTCCTTCCTTGCAGCCTTGGTCTTACTGAAAACGGCTGCTGGGCATGGGGGTGGGGGGCTGGACGAGGGGTACCGGCCTTTAGCAGAACACGGAGGCAGGCGGACCCAGGAGGAGCCCTGGCAGCCCCTGTCCCTCACTCCCGCTCTTCCCACTCACTCCCTCTCGGTTCCCAGAAGCTTCCCAAGCCCTGAGGGGTTGGGCTGGCTCCGGAACCTCCTGTTTCCCATGCCAATAATTCCTTCGGCTTTTTCAAGTTCAAATAACCCTCCTTTTTTTGACGTTCCCTTTTCACATTAAAAATTTTATTGTCCACTTCCCTCTTGTACGATAGCAGCTGCATTTCTTTTAACCTTTGTAAATAATAACGATAATAACACAGGAAACTAATCTATGGCGATAGAAATCAGAATCCTGGTGGTTTGGGAGGTGGAGACTGCCGGGGGCTGGGGTGGGGGGGCATGAGGGGAATCAGAGGTTCTGGAAATCTTGCTCTTGGTGAGGGTTATAGGGACGTGCACATTTGTCAAAGTTTGTTGAGCTGCACACCTGAGCTTTGTGCAGTTTACTGTATGTAGAGTGTACCTCGATACAGGAGCACTTAGCCTCTAAACTGCACACATACAGAGAAACGCATAGAACAGAATTGCCCAGTTTAATGGATTATAAAGACAGCACCCATGTAACCATCACCCACAAGACCAGGTGCCCCCCAGGGTCTAGCTGTGATTAAGCAGCTCCTCCTGGGGCCCCAACACAAACAGACTGAGCACTTCGATCCTCTTATTTCCCAGATTTATGGGGACACCGGGACCAGGGATGCAGTGGAGCCCATGGGCTTCGGGACCTAGAAATTTCCCATCCATGCATATGTTTTGCTTTAAACCTAAGCTTAACTGCAGCTCCTGTTCTGGTGAGTTGGAGGAACAGAAAACAAACCCGTTTCCCTTTTCTGGGAGGGGGTTTTCCACACTGGCCTCCCCAGGAGACTCGTGGCTGGGGCTGGGGGGTGGGGGGGTATGTCCCCAGTGAAAGTCAAGGAGAAATGTGCCTCCCCTGCATCCTTGCTAAAAATAACCCCAGGCTGTGCTGTCACTGAACAGCAGGAAGGACAGGACAGAATTATGTTTTGCTTTAAACCTAGAAGCAGCTCAGCGGATGGGGGCAAGGGAGGGGTGGGAGAGGGAGGCTGGGAATCTGAGAACCCTGGCAGTATACCTCTCCCCACCCCACCCCCACCCCCACTGCAGCTGGTCCTCTCAGGGGTGCCTGGGAGATGTGGGGGTGTGCGTGTGGTGGGGAGGGGGTGGGGGTAGATGCACATGTGTATGGTGACAAGGCCTAGGAGCACAGCAGAAAGATGGGGAAGGCTGGGGATGATGAGTGGGGAGGGGTCCCCGTCCTGCTAAATGGAGCATGCAAGCTGGAGGGGCGGGAGTCACGTACTCCATGGGATCCCCAGCTCCTCTGAGAAGTGCTGTGTCCCTGCAGCCCACGCCAGTTCCCTTGGGTGGTCCCTGCCCTCCCGCAGCTCAGTCGCCTACTCCTGGGGGCTCCTGGCACACACAGGACTGGGGATTGTCACTTCACAGTTTCCATCTCTGTCTGGCTTCTGCTCTGCCCAAGGAGATCCGGAGGTCCTCAAAAGCGGGTGCGGTCCAGCAACGAGGAATTTCCCTGGAAACGGGAAGTACAAGATGTGTCAATGTGGGATCCCGGGGTGAGCAGAGTAAGGCTGAGTAAAGGGAAGGGAAGAGGCCCTCCTGGCAGCCCTCTCCTGCTCTCTCTCCTCCCCCAGCTCCCCTGCCTGTCTCAGGCATCAGACACCTGGCGCTGTTGGTCTCTCTTTGTCTGTTCTGTGCACATCCCGAGTCCCCAGTAGGTAATAAGCTCCTTGGGAGCACGGCCATTCTGCAGCTGACCTCAGTTTTCCAGTGTAACTTTTTATATGAATGTATGCCATCCTCCAGGAGCCATGCTGACCCTTACATAGATGCTCTCATTTAATCCTTCCAGCAAACCTGTGAAATCGCAATTATTATTCTGTTTACAAATGAACAAACAAAGGCTTATGATGGTGAAGTGCTTGTCTGGGGGTCCCACAGCTAGTGCGTGGCAGAGACAGTGCTTGAAGCCCTGATTTGGGGAAGAGTAAATGAGCTTATGTATATAAATGCCCAGGATGCCTGTCCAGGGGACAATTCTGAAAGCTGGACCTGTCCCAGATAATTTGGAGCACACGTTGCTGTACTTGATACTTAGAAAAAGAGAGGAGTGGCTTTAGAGCCAAAATTTGTACTACCAGTGGAGATCTTGGCCAAGGAACTTTTTCATTCTGAGTATCAGTTTCCATCTCTATAAAATGAGTATAATAATCCTCACACAGGGTTGCTGGGGAGTAAATGCATTTGAACACAGACTTTTTTTCAAACCTGGAAAACATGAAGCTTATTCCAGCCCCAGGGCCTTTGCATATGTTGTTTCCTGGGCCTGGAACTCTGGTAGCCCCCAGACGTTCACATGATTGGCTTGTTTTTGTTATCCAGGTCTCAGCTCAAATATAACCTTCCTCAGATGGCTTTCCCTGGCCACCCAACTGATCCCATCGCTCTCAATTGCATCACTCTATTTTATGTTCTTCTTAGCACTTTGCACAATCTGGAATTATCTTGCTAGTTTATTTTATTTGTTTATGATCTGTCTCCCTCCCCAACTGCCAAGGATGTAAGTTCCTTGAAAGCTGGAACCTCTGTGGGATTCAATGCCATCTCCAGTGCCCGGAGCAGCACCTGGCAAACATCAGAACTTGCTAAACATTCATGAAAGAATGAATGGCCGGGCAGGCCATGGTGGCTCAGCAGGTAAGAATGCTTGCCTGCCATGCCCGAGGACCCGGGTTCGATTCCTGGTGCCTGCCCACGTTAAAAAAAAAAAAGAATGAATGGCCATGCTTTGGAAACAGCATTATACTTGGGTGTGTGACTCTCCCACAGGCCTCACTGAGCAAAAGGGCAGTTAAATGGATTGATGGGGGCTCAGGAGAGTGCTTTGGCCCTGGCCCTGGCCCAGGCCCAGCCCCGCAGTTGCAGGGAGCCACGAGGCTGCCCAGGCTTCCGGCTGCTCCAGGATAAAGGTCAACCCCTTTGCTGGAACATGGGGTTCTGCACCAGATGGGCCCGTCTGCCTCTGGCCTTGCCTCCCCGGATTCCCCAACCTGCACTCCATGTCCAGCCAGACCAAACAACTCTGAGTGCCCGCCAGAGAACACGGGGCCGCTTCAGGCTTGTGTGTCTTTTTACACACTGTTCCTTCTACCTGGAACACCCTGCACCCTTGCTTTGCCTGCCTAGCTCCTCTCAGCCTTGAAGACTCACCTCCTCAGAGAAGCCCTCCCTGCCTCTCTGCTCTGGTCATACCTAATCTTCAACTTCCCAGAGCACCTCCTCGGTACTCAGGGAATTACAAGCATCTGTTTTTGTGCATCTTCCTGAGTTGAAGACAGCAACCAACTTTTGGGCTTTGTGTCCCAGTGATGAAACACAATGCCTGGTACACACAGTGGATGCTTAATAAATACTCAACCACAGCTTTTGGGCCTTGCGTTCCAGGCATTACACAATTAACACAATTCTGGGTGCACAGTTAATGATCATTAAACGTGTGCACTGAATGCATTAACCTGAGCAACTTGACACAGCCGATTGTGGGGCTTAGGGGACTGGAAGATACTGTCTCAGAAACAAGGAGAACAGAGAGGACCTTGGGAAACTTCCCAGGAGATAGGCAATGCAAAAATCAAAAATAAAAAGTAAACACAGAAGGGGAGTGCGTGTGGAGGCATATAAACAGAGTTCTCAGTAAGCAAGGACAGAGAAAGAGAAAAGGAAGGATAAAAGAGGAAGAAAGAACAGGGCTCAGAGCAGAAAAAAATGTGCTTGTGAGAGCCACAGAGGACAGGAAGCCAGAGACCAGGACAGGCTGTCTAAACACAGGATGCCTGGGGCCCTTGCCTCATTCCCCAGGGGTTAGATAAGGGTGGCACAGCAGTGTGGTCCCGTGGTTCCTTACTAGAGTGATAGGGCTGGGTGAAAGGTCACACGTCACCAGGTTTGAGGACACCCTTGGGAAACTTCCTCTCTTAGCTTAGGACAGACCCTGTGATATCACACAGATAGAAATCTGGACATTATAGACACAAACCTGGTTTTTGCCTTTGGGTAAGCAACTTAGCCACTCTTGCCTCAGTTTTCTCATTAGCAAAGTGGGTCCTATTTCCCTTACTTTAGAGGAACATCAAGACCATACTGACTTATGACATGTTAATGAAAGGCACACAACCTGACTCCAATGCCAGGGACTTACCTAATGATTTCCCCCCAAACCCTGGTGTGAATGAGTCATAGAGAGGCCCATGTCACCATGTCACTGGGTGCCCCAGACAGACCAGAGTTCAGAGCCCTGGAACACAGGCTCAGCCCCCAGTCTTGGGGTCCCAGTGCAGATCAATACCATGAGACAATAATGAGAATAAATACCATTATTTCTGGGTAAGAGGCAACAGTGTCCACAGCCAGCAAACTTGACTCTGCCAGCACCACTACTGAAAGTGTCCTCTTGGGACACCAGATTCTAGCCTGTTGAATGGGCTAGAAATGGTTTTCTGGCCGTCAGACCATACCTCAAAGTTTGCCCTGGAATGATTTGAGGGGAAAAGAGAATCGGACTCAGAGGGTTGAGGATTATAGGATTTATGGTTCAGGTACATGGTCTAAACAATCTAGCAGACCATTTGGAAGTGCTGGCTTTGATGTCAGACAGACCTAAGTGTGAATCCCAGCTCTCCACTTCTCTGAACCTCAGTTTCCTTAACTGTCAAAGGCGCTAACAATAGCACCCATCCCCCAGAGTTGCTGTTGTGAAGAATAAATGAGCTTGTATATATTTAGAAAGCTCTGAGCCCAACACTTGACCCCTAGCAGGCGCTCCATCAATATTAGCTATAATTGTGAATAATATCCTATATTCCTGGGAGAGGAAGGCCAGAGAGTAAACATATCGATCTCTGAGTATCTAAGCCCACCATGTGGAGATTAAATTAGTCACAACTCAGAAAAATCATTAAGATTTTTCTTCAAATGTCAAATTCCATTTTGCATTTCCTAGTACCTGGTGCCCTACCTCTGCCCATGTGACTGATGGGGGAGGATGGCTGATTGCCAGGTCTGCCAAGTTTTTGGGGGGCAACTTATAGAGCCTTTGGCTCCCTTGTCTAGAATATTGCTGGAGGGCTAAAGGAAATAAGGGTAGCAAATAAGGGAAATCAACGTTAACGTCCCAGAGAACCTTCAGATCCAGTTTGGAGAGTCCAGTTAGATCTGATTTGGAGACTCCATGGCCTTGGAGCTCAGGGTTGGAAGTTTGGATAAGTTTCAGGGTTGGAAGATGGACAAGAAAGGGGACAGGGGGTGTCACCCCTCTGGAGTCCAACTTCCCTCCTCCAGTTCTCTTTCTGCAACCTCACACCCACCCCACCTCCTGTAAGAGTTTAGAACACAAGGACTGTGGGGACAGAAGACTTGCTTCTTGACCTTCCGGGGTGGGGCCAGGTGCGAGGTGGGCAGATGAGAGTGGGAGTGACTGACAGCAGGATGCCACGGCTGGAGAAGGAAGTATAAATATAAAGCAGCCAGTGTAGGACTGGACAGAGGCCATATGAAACACACGGTACATTCCGGCCCCAGCGTAACAAACTGTACCAGCCTTTTCGAGAGCTGGGAGCATTGAGGAGGGGTGGGAAGAGAGAGAGGTTCCTGCAAGGTTGGCCCTGCCTCCTCCTCCCCCACTTCTCCCACAGCTCGGGCACCACAGGGAAAGTCCCGATGTTCCTTTTGCAACCACAGGAAACCTACCATCCCTGATCACACTCTGTACTCAGTGTTCCTCTCAGCAGCTCCAGACTGGGAGGGAGCAATGAGTGTGCGCGTAGGGGGAGGTGTGGTGTGAGTTGCAGGCAGCTACAGCAGCCCAGGTAACATCAGAACATCAGGGGAAGTGGCGAGCATCGCTTTGGACACTGACTCTCAGAGACACAACGTTTAAGGGCTGCAAGGGAGGTAAAGATGACAGCGAGGAGCATGGAAGGAAGTACCTTGGTCAAGGTCACATGGCCAGTGGTTCACTAGGGTGGAACCAGAGTGCACCCAGAGTTGGGTAGTGCTCTCTTGGGTGTAGAGTGTAGGAGTGGCAGGCTGGGGAACAGGCAGTGCCCAAGGAACAGAGAGTGGGGAGCCCAGATCCAAGGCTGTCTCCATGCTCTGGCTGGCTCTGGGCAGGTCTGCCTTGTGCACACTCCCCTCCACCCCTCTGAAGCCTTAAATATTAGAGATAATTCATATAAAGCACCTAGCGTGGAGGCTGTCTTGTGGGATGGTGTTGTCAATCAAAATGAGTCACCTTCATTCCTCCCCTCTTCCTTTCCACACACACACACACACACACACACAAACACACACACGCGCGCGCGCACAGCTCAAGGCCTGGAACCTTATGGGATCTTTCTCCCATAATATCACCTTCTTTTTTTCTGAGACCCTAGAGCTGTTACACTCATTTGATACTCACCGCCTGCTGGCATGGGTTATTATTTAACCTCATACGCCCTGTGTTTGTCTCTTCCACCGGTCTGTAAACTCCCCAAGGGCAGGAAATCATTTCAATACACCCAACATTTATTGGACATCAACTCCAGTGCCAAGTGGGGTATGAGCTGGAGTGGTGGTGGGAAGCCCTCAAAGATGAAGCAGCTTTTTTTTTTTTTCTGCCTCAAGGACTTTCTAATCTGGTTAGACTAACCGGATTAGTAAACAGATCGCTAGAATATGAGACAGGCCACAGCACTGCCCTGAGAAAGGTACCAACCGAGTGCTGGGCTTTCAGAGGTGGAAGAAATCAGATTTGGCTGGAGTTCTTCTCAGGAGATTCTACAAGCTAGAGCTTAAGAGATGGAGAGACATGGAGAACCTGGCAAGGGAAATGGCAGGGCCAAACTGTAGAGGGGAAAGAGAGAGGATAAAGGACTTCAGGAATTGTCTTATGCTTTTAATGACATCCTTAGAAGGGGGCAACACAGAGTCTCCCACACAGTGGGTGCTCAGCAGAAAAATCCTTTGTCCCCTGCTTGGTTTAGAGATGGTGGAACCTTAATAGGACCACAGCAAAGTGCTGACTCCCTGAGGAAGGAGAGGAAGGAGAAAATGTGACTCTGAATGAAGCAGGGCTTGGGTTGGACAAAGGGAAAAGGTCAGCTCCCGGGGCAATTTGGGGTCGTCTTCCTCCACGCTGTCGTCAGACTCCCACCCTCTAATGTCCTGGCGCTCCCTACTCCTGGCCCCCTGCCAGGGGTTTCCCAAGCTGTCCAAAACGGCTGGGCTTGGTCTACGAGCCCCTGGGAATCCCTTGGAGTCTCCGAGCTCCAGGCTTCTGTGGAGGAAGGATCAGGGAAGGGGGGGTGAGGATAGGGGAGGCTCCCTCAGGGGATCACTTGAATTGCGCCCCCCACCCCCCAAATACGACCTTGCGTCATCACGTGATCGGCAAGTCTGGGACTGGCGCGCTCGCAGTTGTCCTCCTCCAGGCTACCCCGAGGGGCGCTAGAGGGGTTGGGCGGCAGCCTGGGTGGCCCCTTCCCCACGTACAGCCACCTACACCTGCCCCCACCCGCTAAACTGTGCGGATCCAGGCCCCACATGCGCCTGGGGTCCCAGACCAGGGGTCAGATGGGGGATGGATAGGCAGAGTGCTCTAAGGCTGGCGACCGGGAAAGAGCTGCCGGACCCCCTGGCCCTGCGAGCGTCCCTAAGGCTGCGCGCCAACTCCCCGCCCGTGCTGGCCGGGTCTCCCGGCCTCGCCCCCACCCCAGGGCGCACACACGCAGCGCTGCGGCGGCTGGGAGGCTGCGTGCCGAGCGCAAGCCGCTAGCACAAACAGGGCGAGGAGGCTGGTGTGAGCGCCTGGGCCGGGTGCCAGCGCGCCGGGGCTGGAACACAATGTCCCGAGCGAGCGAGCGGGCGGGCGGGCGAGCACGGAGCGAGAACAGCCTGACTCAGCAGCCGGGTAAGTGGGTGTGCTCGCTCACCAGATCAACCGCCCTTGCAGCCTGCGGTCGGCGAAGACCCGTCGCTCAGCAGCTCCCCGGAGCGGGAGGGGCAAGCGCGCCGCCCCTCCGCCGCTGCTTCCCCTAGTAGCCGCGCGGGACCTCCACGTGGCCCGTTTGCACGTCGCTCTGCCTTCTCTCCCCTCCATTAAAGCGTCTCGCAGTTCCCCGCCTGAGCCGAGATGTCTCTGCCCACGTGGGAGCGGCACTCGCCTCACTCCGCCCGACAGGTGTGCAGGTGTGGTTCGGCACACAGCTGCTTGCATATATATATCCTCTTTCCCCCAAGCCCTATCACTCCAGGATGCCTCTGGAGGTCTTGGTTTGGTGTGTGTGTGTGTGTGTGTGTGCGCGCGCGCGCGCGCGCGTGTGTAACTCTTAGGTGGAGACAGGGGTAGGAATTTGTTCTGGGGTGGTCGCTGAAAAAGGTGGAGAAGAGGAAGAGGAGCCTGGGAGAAATGGGATATAGGACAAGAAAATCTCCCCCAGCTTTGTCCCCAGCTGACCCAGAGTTCAGTCTCTTCCTGTCCTCTCCCCTCAAAACCACTGTGCCCCTGAAGACTTCCTCCCAGGGATGGAGAAGCAGGTGGAGAAGTGTCTTGAAGCCTGAGACCCTGCTCTTCTGCCTTACCCATCCTCCCACCCAAAGCCACCTCAAAGATCCACGAATCCTGCCACCCACCCGAAAAGCTCCTCCTTCCTCCTCTGTGCCTGCTGTTCCTGTCGTCTGATGGGGCCATTGTGGGGATTACAAGGCCAGGGTGAAGAGCTCAGATGGCAGCCAAGAGCAGCACACTTCCTGGGGGGTGGGGACTTGTCCCACACCCCGGCCTTCTGGGTGTCTACAAGGTGCCCCAGGGGACATGATGTGCTTGGAGAGTGCCAGGGCAGGCAGGGAGGGGCTCCGTCCTCTGTCGAGTTCCAGGAAAGGCCCTGGCAGTCAACACAGGCCTGGGCTCCAGGCCCTTGGAGGCTGGAACTGGGGGAGGGACCCGGGCTGCTGAAGTACCTCACCTGGGCCTCAGGCTCTCCGGTTCACCAGCTGGCATCCCTGGCACCCTCTGAAGCCAAAGGTGAGAAGATCAGAGCCAACGTGGGCCTGTGCCATGGACCATCTTCCCACACATGCTTCCAGTCAACACTCACTGAATCTTGCAATGAGGAGGCATCTTCACTGTTATCTACTTAATGCATGAAATCCGTCCATGACATCCAGGTCAGTGATTGTTCTGAAGCTATTGGCATACCCACAGTGATGAGAACACTCTCACAAGGCAGTCCACTGCTCTTCTGGACTTTGCTAAGACACCTGCCCTTAGATGGCCTAGGAGTAACTGAATTCATCCTTGTGCCTCTCATACTACCTCCCACCAATTGCCCCTGTGACCCCCCTATTCCCCAAACACACCAAAAAAATGGATTAATTTGTAACTACTTTCTTTCCTTCACCATTCTGTATCTGATCTGTTAGCAAATTCTGCAGATCTTTCCCTTTGTTGCATTGATTACAAGATTATGTTTGTTATTTTTCTCAATCACTCTGCTTTTTAAGCCTCATAGATTCTACCTTTGACCCAGATTCCCACAGTGGCTGCCACACTGTCCTTTCTGACTCTTGCATTTCCTTCCTCCTACAACGCCCTGCTGTAGTAATCTAACTCAAACACCTTTTATTGTGTATGTTATCAACTAAAGACTCCTCAACCAAGCATGCTGGGTGTACCAGCTGCTAATCTATATGTTCCCTATGAAAAGGACCCAGATTCTTTCCTACTATGTCCAGGCCACACAGCCCAGCACAAGATCTGGTGCATGGCAGGAGGGCAGCAATTGTTCCTCGAATGAACAATCCATTTAGTCGTGCTCCCTTCTCATCTTCCCAGTTCTCTCTCCTGACTTGGTCCCTCCATTCCCACCAAATCTTTGGTTTCCAGAAACCATTATTTTTCATTTCCCCAAAATCTTCAGAGGGAGATGGGGAAGGGAAAACCTGACATCCAAATTAACATCAGGGAGTGTGTACCAAATACCAACTTGCAAAGACCTTGAGTGCAGAGTGGAATGAGTGCAGCTGCCTGCTGAGAGCCTCTGTTCCAGTAAGACAGAAAACCACAGAGGAAGGTAGAAGGCAGTAAGGAAAAGTGGGTACAACCAGTGGCTTTGGGGTTTGCAGAGGGATCTTCTCTCCACTGGGAGATTCCAGCCTACCTAGTTCTGGGACCCTGGTCTGATGCCCCAGGCTGTTCTCTTCTTTAGCAACACACCTCTACCCCTGCCCCCACCCTCCCCCACACTCAGTGAGACTGGCTTTATCACCAGCTCATGACCCAGCTCAAAATCCACCTTCTGCAAGAAGCTTCTGATAATTTACACCTCACTCTGAGTGTTTTGTCATCAACTACCCTCTGAACCTTGAAAGCTACCTCCAATCTTCTCTATATTTTATTGCTCAGTTATGGCCTGTAGTATTTTCAACCCTTCTTTGCAATAAATTCTAAGCTTCTCCATGGCGGATCTTGGTTCCAAAACTTAGCTGTTTGGCCTTGGGCAAGTCTCTTCACCTGCAAAGGAACTACTAATAACTTACCTTGCAGAATGAGGGGCAAAGATGAGAGAGAATATAAGGTGCCATGAAAGTATCGGTGGCATAGAGAGCAGACAATAGCTTGTCTCCTCCACTCACTTGGATGGAGCCTTCCCTGAACTGGGGCACAAGGCCTCCCTGAACTTCAGCCATACTGGGACACTTTTCTTAAAAAATTTATTTATTTTTATTTATGATACATAACCACATACAAACACGAACATTCTTATCATATGATCATTCCGTTCTTGTTATATAATCAATAACTCACATTATCACATAGTTGTATATTCATCATCATGATCATTTCTTAGAAAATCTGCATCAATTCAGAAAAAGCAATAAAAAGAAAACAGAAAAAAATCATACATACCATACCCCTTACCCATCCCCTTCACCGATCACCAGCATTTCAGTCTACTAAATTTAATTTAACATTTGTTCCCCCATTATCTATGTATTTTTAATCCATATGTTTTACTTGTCCGTCAGTAAGGTAGACAAAAGGAGCATCAGACACAAGGCTGTCACAACCACACAATCACACTTCCACAGCCATATCATCATACAATTATCTTCAAGAAACATGGCCACCAGAGCACAGCTCCACATTTTCAGGCAGTTCCCTCCAGCCTCTCCATTACACCTTAACTAAACAGGTGGTATTTATTTAATGCGTTAGAATAAACTCCAGGATAACCTCGGCAATCTCTTAGCCACTGACACTTTATTTTGTCTCATTTTGCTCTTCCCCCTTTTGGTCAAGAAGATTTTCTCAAACCCTTGATGCTGAGTTCCAGCTCATTCTAAGATTTCTGTCCCACATTGCCAGGAAGGTCCACACCCCTGGGAGTCATGTCCCATGTAGACAGGGGGTGGGCAATGAGTTTTCTTGCTGTGTAGGCTGCGAGAGAGAGGCCACATCTGAGCAACAGAGGAGGTTCTGTTGGGGGTGACTCTTAGGCCTAATTTTAAGTAGGCTTAGCCTATCCTTTGCGAGATTAAATTTCATATAAATAAACCCCAAGATTGGAGGCTCGGTCTACTGCTTTGACTGTCCCCACTGCCTGTGAGAATATCAAGAATTCTCCACTTGGGGAAGTAGAATTTTCCCCCTTACTCACCATTCCCCCTAGGGGTCTCTGCAAATACTTCCTTATTCATTCTTCAAATCCCTCTGGGATTTCTCTGGGCCTCACTCTGGACAAACCTACAAAATCTCATGCCCTATGCAAGGTTCCAACATACTGGGACCCTTTAAAGCTGTTTTAACCCTTTTAACAAGAGACACTGTTAACAATTATGCACGTCCCATAGACCTAACCCCTGACTCATAGCCACACTACACAACTCACTATAACCGGAGGGGGAAGGGCTCGGATTGACCACCGCCTTATCCCAGGGCCTAAACATGGCGCCAAGCAGAGTTTTAAAGCGCAATCAATGTCTGTTGAATGAACGCGAACAGAACCTGTCCCTGACTCAGTTTTTTGGAGCATCCGTGAGCTAAGAAAATTGAAATGCCCGCCCCCGCCGCCCCTCCCACCCCCACCAGGGTCCCAGCGCTTCCGGCCGCCTCTTCTCTCTAAGCTCTTTCTTTCTCTAGTCCGCTTTCCCGCTCCTGGGTTGCCTTGGAAACAGTGACGACAGCGTGAGGGTGTGGCCTCTCTCCATCCTCCCTTGGAGCCCTGGGCCCCCTCTGATCTGATCCTGGGGGGTGGATAAGGTTTGGGGTCGTTGCCCTCGTCCTGACCACGCCCACCCGGCCGCCATCCTCGGGAGCGCTGCTCGCCGACTTGCAGACGCCCCCCAAAGCCCCGCACCGCCCCAGTGAACTGGCCGAGGGTCGGGAGCATGCACGCCTGCTGCGTCCCCGTGTCCCTGCTCCAACTTCTTCACCCCACGACCGGCCAGTAGATGCCGAAAACCAGGGCCCAGCACTCAGCCCTGCCCTGCCCCTTCCCGGCGGCCAACCGGCTGGCTCCGCGTTCCAGAGGGGGTGGGCGGGAAGGGGCACCCTAAGGGGGCGCCCGGGCGCCGCGAAAACCGGGAGAGCAGGAGTTAAATAAGGTGCCGGAGCCGGGCGCGGCCGGCTTGGGGGAAGGGAGGGAAGAGAAAGTGAGAGCGGGGGCGGGGGACGGGAGCGAAAGAACATCCTGTGCCCGCCGCCGGATGCGCGCAGGGAGAGGAGGTAGTGCGAGGAGAGAGAGTGCAAGATGAGGAGAGGCCCCGGGCGGGGAAAGGCGCGGTTGGGCCCGCCTCCCCCACCCCACCCCCACCCCCACCCTCCGCCGTCCACCTCCTCTGGGGGCGTTGCCCCTCACCCGCCACTCGTGCTTTCGCCGGATTTGTCCGGGTCCTTACGCCTTCGTAGGAATAACGACATACCAGGAGGCCCTGGAATCTCGTTCCTTGTTCCTGGGCCAGGGTAAGCGCTGGCCGGGGAAGGAGAGGTGTCAAGAGAGTGGGGATCCACTTCGCGGCGTCGGCGGCTCCCAGCCTTTCCTCTCCGCTCTCTGGCTCGCTGCGGGGGCCGCTCGCACGTGTTGAACGTCCCCTGTGCACTGAGAGTTACACCACCTTTTTATTCGGCCCTGAATGCCGCACTTTCAGGCTGTAGATAGGTATTAAGAGATCGGTCTTCTGGATGAGGTCAGAAACCGAGACTAAGATGATGAATTGATTCAAATCCCACACTGCTGGGATTTGATCCCAAGTCCGTCGGACTCCCACAGACTCTTTATTAGAGGGGGAGGATTTTTTCTGTAGCCTCTTCTCTCATGCCCCAAAGTGCTGGGCCCCTCCAGGGTCCCATAATGGCCTAGCACCAGGTCTTACACACACATTAGGCACCCACTAGGGGTAAAGGGCTTCTCTGATGAACCAGGCTGAAATACCCAGTGACAGGATGCTGGTAAAGAGAATGAGGAGGTAGCAATAGGGTTTCTAAGATGGAAAGATGGCTTTTAGGGACAAAGCAGCTCATGGGAATGGAGGGGTCAGGGCTCAGCTTTGCTGGATTTGGTCTTTGTGGGGGCTTCAAGGAGCGCTCTGAAGTCGATCAAGGAAATTGAATGGGTTAAGGGAGTTGGGATTGATTAGCCTGGAGCAGATCGGAGGAGGGGTGGTGAGTGGATGAAAGGGGCTGACAAATGTGTCTTTCAGACCAGGATGCATTTAAGGCAGACTTTCAATGTGATCACTGCCTTCCCACGGCCAATATTTTTGTCCAGGTGAAACCTGCTTATAATAATATTAATGTATCCAGCGTTTGTTGAGGTGTGTGTTAGGCACCGTTTCCAGTGCTTTACTTAATCTTCACAAACAACGCCATGAGGTAGGTAATATTATTTCCATTTTACAGGTGGGAAATTGAGGCACAAAGAGACCACATAACTAAGTCACTGGCTGAACTGGATTTGAACCCCAGCAGTCTGATTAGAGTTCACACTCTCACTCATTAAACTAAACAGCTTCTAGTGTAATGGGGACATCAGCCTTGAAGGTGAGAAGCTGGCACAGACGGCAGAGAGGTGTGTGCTAGGAGCAGCCCACGCCCTTTTGTCTTGGTGAGGGCAGGTAAGGAGTTCAGGGGGTGCTGAGTACATACGGAATCTCAGGTTTCTTTCCAGCCAGTCATTTCAGATTGCTGGATTTGACAGGAAAACAAAGCAAAGCAAGAAAATCAAAAAGCAAATTCCTATAGAGTTACCAGCTTTTAATTTCTACTCCCTAAGAACAGTCAGAACACACATACCACCATCGTTTCACAAAAGAAAGAACATTTAAATCCTCAAATCAGGAAAGATGCCAGAAATGGGCCTCTGCTGCCCTCTGATGGAGGAAAAGCAGCCTCAGGAGCCACCTGTGGGGCCCTACCAACCTGGCCCCCTCAAGAACAGGGGAAGCGAAGTTCCTCCTGCCCCCAGCCGTTTCATCCCACTCCCACCCAAACCCCCCCGCACCCCAACCTGGAGCTTCATTTCTTACAACCTTTGAAGTTGAACCTTCGTCACTCCTTCCAAGTGCCCCTGGCTGACCCCTTTCCCCCATGTGCCACTCTCCACCCTGGATCCCATCAGCACTCTAGTTCCCTTTATTGTCTGGGTTCTGATTCTGGTCCCCTGGTTCCTGGCCCTGCTGGAAAGTTCTGGTTCCGGAATGCCCCTCTCCAGGTGCCTCGGGGCCTACCTCCTGCCCGCAAGGCCGCACCGAGGACATGGGTGTGGGCATTCCCGAGTGCCTGGCGCAACTGGACATCCGCAAAAGTGTAGTGGGCCTGGCCACTGGCGCCGGGGCCATCTACCTGCTCTATAAGGCCATCAAGGCGGCCATAAGATGCCAGCCACCCATCTGCACTGCCTCGCCCATCTGTATCGCCCGTGAGTGTCCGGGCCCTGGGGAGAGGGCGCTGCCCCAGGAGGCTCCCACTTCCGAGGCCTCCACTGTGGGAGGGCTCAAAGGTGACTCCAAGTTCCTCTCTCCTTCCCCTCTCTCTTCCCCATCTTTCTCAAACCTACCCTACAGCCCCCTAGACCAGACCTTGCTAGAGTTGCTAGTTCAGAGTCCCTAGGTCCCTGAGGTAGCACTTAAACGTATTCATAGTGGATCCTCAGGACTCATCTGGCAGATCTGCACATACTGCATTCACTCCAGCTCCCAGGACCACCACTATGTGAATACTGGGCCTCTGCAGCTCTCTCCATCCCTCCCCTGCCTCAGGAACTTGACACTTTAAGGAAAGGGAAAACTGGGGGGACTCCGTGTCCAGAGCTCCATTGATTTATAGGATACCTTGTGCAAATTAGAATAGGAAACCTCATGGTCAAGATTCCTTACTGCCATCTGTTGAGATATTATTGCCATAAACCAATTATGTTGAAATACTACATATTACTGCCATATGCCAGAAATTCTCATAATAATTATACAAATCTATGATATGTATGTTATGAACAATGAAGCGTTAGTCATGGTGTCCTTGCTCAGTACACACCCTGTTCAACTGTACATGGTGGGTCTACACCCATCCAGAAGGCTTCATTTCAGGAAAGGCAAGTGAGCCTTGTCCCCAGGTCCCTCTTCCCTGCTCCCCAGCCCGGTTCTTTCATCACCTCTGAGTCCACAGCCTGAACTGAGTTCGGGTGGCTGTCTAGGCCTGGCGATCGAGCGAGAGCGGCACGGGAGGGACTCAGGCGAGCTCCGGAGGCTCCTCAACTCCCTGGAGTGTAAGCAGGATGAGTACGCCAAGAGTATGATTCTGCACAGTATCACACGCTGTGTGTACTTGCTGGAAGCTGAGGTGAGGAAAGGGAAGCAGGAGGTCCTTGCCCACCAGCCTGGCTCCTCGGGACCACAGCTGATCCCCTGCTCCCCTAACTGGCTGGACTTCATCTTGGGACCTGGTTCTCTCTGGCTGATGGTGGGAGGGTTGTACTGAGGGGTCTCGGTGACATGAGGGGTGGTGGGCTCAGGACACCTGCTTCTCCCACCTGTTCTGTATCTGCCCGCACACTCTAGGCCTCTGCTTGCACTGCTGATGACATCAGGTTGGTGGGCTCCATGCTGGATGACAAGGCCAACAGTGTCAAAATCCAAGCTCTGAATACACTTAAAGCTTTCTCTGGCATCAGAAAATTCAGGCTCAAGATCCAGGTGAGCCCAGGGGCAAGTGACGGGGTGGAACACATAGGCTGTCCATAGTCCATGAGTCCTTTAGAACTGGCAGAGGGTTAAATGAGTCATTTTCCACAAGTTTGTTTGGGTCTGAGCTTGTAGCCCAGAAATAAGTTTTTCCTTGGAAGTAGGAGGGAAAATGGTGATCAAATTCCCAGCAGGGCCTAAAAGCATTTGAACCTCAGGATGAAACTGCACTGGGGCACTAGGGGTGTCTCTGAACCCCAAATACAGAAACTCCCTATCACTGTGTTGGTCAGAGGCGGGTAGCTAGGCCACTGATTCCTCCACTACCTAGAGAAAATGTAAGCCCCCAGCCATCAGTTTCCCCCAGCTTCCTACCATTAAGCCTTTAGTGCCTCTGTTTCTACAGCCATCCTTTACTCCTTTCCTGCTGGTGCCATGAAAATAAATAGCTTTCTTCCTGTCTGTGATCAACATTAGTCTCTGTTCTGGATCTCATGTCCTTCCTCAAGAGCCACTGTCCTTTATTCTCCTCTTGGTCTGATATGGTCTCTCCTGGCCCCTTTCCATTAGCATTTAGCATGCTTTGATCCCTCCCAGTTTTTAAAAAAAGAAAAACAGCAAAATAAACCTCATCCTTGACCTCCAAATCTCCTTCTAGCAAACTGTCTCTCACAAATTAAAAATAAAGTATTAAAAACCTATAAAAATGTATATGTGCATGGTAGCAAGGAAAATAAAACCTATATAACAGCAATCTAGACTAAGAATAGAAAATGATCAATATGTTAAGAAATCCTCCCACATTCCCTTCCCCATTCCCAACCTCCCGCTCCCCAACTGTGGCATTCATTTCCCTGCATTTTTGTATACCAATTCCTAGAGTTTGTTTATAGTTTTACCATATATTTCTGCATCTCTTTATATTCCAACAGGGCAAAGCAGGCAATAAATAAATGAAATATAGTTCATATCCTTGGAAGTGTGCAGCTTGTATTGTTCTGTGTTTGCCTCTCCCCCCACCCCCTGCAGTATCGCAAGATTCTTATTGATGTAGGTGGTTCTGGTTCCTTATTTTTCATTGCTGCATAGTATTCAGTTCTGTGATGATCTTGCCATTTTATTTATCCATTTGCCCATTGGTAGAGCTGATTTAATTGTTTTCAGGCTCTTGTTGTATGCACAGTATGCTGTGAGCATTTTGGTTCAGCTCTCCCCACTATACTAGAGAGGGTTTCTCAAGGGTGTGTGTTTGTAGAGGAGTTGAATGGCTGGGTCAAGCTTTTCCGGATGGGTTTTCCCAGCTTTTCTGGAAGGGTCCTATCAATTTACACCCCCACCAGCAGTGCGTGTTTTGGTTGTGTCATAACTTCACCAATCCCTGGTATTTTTACACTTTAAATTTTTTTTTCTTTTTTTTTTTATTAACGGAAAGAAAAAAAAAGAAATTAACACAACATTTAGAAATCATACCATTCTACATATGCACTCAGTAATTCTTAACATCATCACATAGATGCATGATCATCGTTTCTTAGTACATTTGCATCAGTTTAGAAGAACTAGCAACACAACAGAAAAAGATATAAAATGTTAATATAGAGAAAAGAAATAAAAGTAGTAATAATAGTAAAAAAAAAAAAAACCCTATAGCTCAGATGCAGCTTTATTCAATGTTTTAACATGATTACTTTACAATTAGGTATTATTGTGCTGTCCATTCTCGAGTTCCTGTATCTAGTCCTGTTGCACAGTCCGTATCCCTTCAGCTTCAATCACCCATTATCTTACCCTGTTTCTAACTCCTGCTGGACTCTGTTACCAATGACATATTTCAAGTTTATTCTCGAATGTCCGTTCACATCAGTGGGACCATACAGTATTTGTCCTTTAGTTTTTGGCTGGACTCACTCAGCATAATATTCTCTAGGTCCATCCATGTTATTACATGCTTCATAAGTTTATCTTGTCTTAAAGCTGCATAATATTCCATCGTATGTATATACCACAGTTTGTTTAGCCATTCTTCTGTTGATGGACATTTTGGCTGTTTCCATCTCTTTGCAATTGTAAATAACGCTGCTATAAACATTGGTGTGCAAATGTCCGTTTGTGTCTTTGCCCTTAAGTCCTTTGAGTAGATACCTAGCAATGGTATTGCTGGGTCATATGGCAATTCTATATTCAGCTTTTTGAGGAACCGCCAAACTGCCTTCCACAGTGGTTGCACTATTTGACATTCCCACCAACAGTGGATAAGTGTGCCTCTTTCTCCGCATCCTCTCCAGCACTTGTCATTTTCTGTTTTGTTGATAATGGCCATTCTGGTGGGTGTGAGATGATATCTCATTGTGGTTTTGATTTGCATTTCTCTAATGGCCAGGGACATTGAGCATCTCTTCATGTGCCTCTTGGCCATCCGTATTTCTTCTTCTGGTAGGTGTCTGTTTAAGTCTTTTTCCCATTTTGTAATTGGGTTGGCTGTCTTTTTGTTCTTGAGTTGAACAATCTCTTTATATATTCTGGATACTAGACCTTTATCTGATATGTCATTTCCAAATATTGTCTCCCATTGTGTAGGCTGTCTTTCTACTTTCTTGATGAAGTTCTTTGATGCACAAAAGTGTTTAATTTTTTTTATTTTTTTTTTAATTTTTTTATTAACGGAAAGAAAAGAAAAAAAAAAAAGAAATTAACACAACATTTAGAAATCATACCATTCTACATATGCACTCAGTAATTCTTAACATCATCACATAGATGCATGATCATTGTTTCTTAGTACATTTGCATCGGTTTAGAGGAACTAGCAACACAACAGAAAAAGATATAAAATGTTAATATAAAGAAAAGAAATAAAAGTAGTAGTAATAGTAAAAAACAACAACAACAAACAAACCAACAAGCAAACAAAAACAAAAAAAACCCTATAGCTCAGATGCAGCTTCATTCAGTATTTTAACATGATTACTTTACAATTAGGTATTATTGTGCTGTCCATTTTTGAGTTTTTGTATCTAGTCCTGTTGCACAGTCTGTATCCCTTCAGCTTCAATTACCCATTGTCTTACCCTGTTTCTAACTCCTGCTGAACTCTGTTACCAATGACATATTTCAAGTTTATTCTCGAATGTCCGTTCACAACAGTGGGACCATACAGTATTTGTCCTTTAGTTTTTGGCTGGATTCACTCAGCATAATATTCTCTAGGTCCATCCATGTTATTACATGGTTCATAAGTTTATCTTGTCTTAAAGCTGCATAATATTCCATCGTATGTATATACCACAGTTTGTTTAGCCACTCTTCTGTTGATGGAGATTTTGGCTGTTTCCATCTCTTTGCAATTGTAAATAACGCTGCTATAAACATTGGTGTGCAAATGTCCGTTTGTGTCTTTGCCCTTAAGTCCTTTGAGTAGATACCTAGCAATGGTATTGCTGGGTCGTATGGCAATTCTATATTCAGCTTTTTGAGGAACCGCCAAACTGCCTTCCACAGTGGTTGCACCCTTTGACATTCCTACCAACAGTGAATAAGTGTGCCTCTTTCTCCGCATCCTCTCCAGCACTTGTCATTTTCTGTTTTGTTGATAATGGCCATTCTGGTGGGTGTGGGATGATATCTCATTGTGGTTTTGATTTGCATTTCTCTAATGGCCAGGGACATTGAGCATCTCTTCATGTGCCTCTTGGCCATCCGTATTTCTTCTTCTGGTAGGTGTCTGTTTAAGTCTTTTTCCCATTTTGTAATTGGGTTGGCTGTCTTTTTGTTGTTGAGTTGAATAATCTCTTTATAAATTCTGGATACTAGACCTTTATCTGATATGTCATTTCCAAATATTGTCTCCCATTGTGTAGGCTGTCTTTCTACTTTCTTGATGAAGTTCTCTGATGCCCAAAAGTGTTTAATTTTGAGGAGCTCCCATTTATTTATTTCCTTCTTCAGTGTTCTTGCTTTAGGTTTAAGGTCCATAAAACCACCTCCAGTTGTAAGATCCATAAGATATCTCCCAACATTTTCCTCTAACTGTTTTATGGTCTTAGACCTAATGTTTAGATCTTTGATCCATTTTGAGTTAACTTTTGTATAGGGTGTGAGAGATGGGTCTTCTTTCATTCTTTTGCATATGGATATCCAGTTCTCTAGGCACCATTTATTGAAGAGACTGTTCTGTCCCAGGTGAGTTGGCTTGACTGCCTTATCAAGATCAAATGTCCATAGATGAGAGGGTCTATATCTGAGCACTCTATTCGATTCCATTGGTCGATATATCTATCTTTATGCCAATACCATGCTGTTTTGACCACTGTGGCTTCATAATATGCCTTAAAGTCAGGCAGTGTGAGACCTCCAGCTTCGTTTTTTTTCCTCAAGATACTTTTAGCAATTCGGGGCACCCTGCCCTTCCAGATAAATTTGCTTATTGGTTTTTCTATTTCTGAAAAGTAAGTTGTTGGGATTTTGATTGGTATTGCATTGAATCTGTAAATCCTACTTGGTAGGATGAATCCTACTTGGTCATGATGTATAATTCTTTTAATGTGTTGTTGGATACAATTTGCTAGAATTTTATTGAGGATTTTTGCATCTATATTCATTAGAGAGATTGGTCTGTAGTTTTCTTTTTTTGTAATATCTTTGCCTGGTTTTGGTATGAGGGTGATGTTGGCTTCATAGAATGAATTAGGTAGTTTTCCCTCCACTTCGATTTTTTTGAAGAGTTTGAGGAGAGTTGGTACTAATTCTTTCTGGAATGTTTGATAGAATTCACATGTGAAGCCGTCTGGTCCTGGACTTTTCTTTTTAGGAAGCTTTTGAATGACTAATTCAATCTCTTTACTTCTGATTGGTTTGTTGAGGTCATCTATTTCTTCTTGAGTCAAAGTTGGTTGTTCATGTCTTTCCAGGAACCCGTCCATTTCATCTAAATTGTTGTATTTATTAGCGTAAAGTTGTTCATAGTATCCTGTTATTACCTCCTTTATTTCTGTGAGGTCAGTAGTTATGTCTCTTCTTCCATTTCTGATCTTATTTATTTGCATCCTCTCTCTTCTTCTTTTTGTCAATCTTGCTAAGGGCCCATCAATCTTATTGATTTTCTCATAGAACCAACTTCTGGTCTTATTGATTTTCTCTACTGTTTTCAATTTCATTTATTTCTGCTCTAATCTTTGTTATTTCTTTCCTTTTGCTTGCTTTGGGATTAGTTTGCTGTTCTTTCTCCAGTTCTTCCAAGTGGACAGTTAATTCCTGCATTTTTGCCTTTTCTTCTTTTCTGATAAAGGCATTTAGGGCAATAAATTTCCCTCTTAGCACTGCCTTTGCTGCGTCCCATAAGTTTTGATATGTTGTGTTTTCATTTTCATTTGCCTCTAGGTATTTACTAATTTCTCTTGCAATTTCTTCTTTGACCCACTTGTTGTTTAAGAGTGTGTTGTTGAGCCTCCATGTATTTATGAATTTTCTGGCACTCCGCCTATTATTGATTTCCAACTTCATTCCTCTATGATCCGAGAAAGTGTTGTGTATGATTTCAATCTTTTTAAATTTGTTAAGACTTGCTTTGTGACCCAGCATATGGTCTATCTTTGAGAATGATCCATGAGCACTTGAAAAAAAGGTGTATCCTGCTGTTGTGGGATGTAATGTCCTATAGATGTCTGTTAAGTCTAGCTCATTTATAGTAATATTCAGATTCTCTATTTCTTTATTGATCCTCTGTCTAGATGTTCTGTCCATTGATGAGAGTGGTGAATTGAAGTCTCCAACTATTATGGTATATGTGTCTATTTCCCTTTTCAGTGTTTGCAGTGTATTCCTCACGTATTTTGGGGCATTCTGGTTCGGTGCGTAAATATTTATGATTGTTATGTCTTCTTGTTTAATTGTTCCTTTTATTAGTATATAGTGTCCTTCTTTGTCTCTTTTAACTGTTTTACATTTGAAGTCTAATTTGTTGGATATTAGTATAGCCACTCCTGCTCTTTTCTGGTTGTTATTTGCATGAAATATCTTTTCCCAACCTTTCACTTTCAACCTATATTTATCTTTGGGTCTAAGATGTGTTTCCTGTAGATAGCATATAGAAGGATCCTGTTTTTTAATCCATTCTGCCAGTCTGTGTCTTTTGATTGGGGAATTCAGTCCATTAACATTTAGAGTTATTACTGTTTGGATAATATTTTCCTCTACCATTTTGCCTTTTGTATTCTATATATCATATCTGACTTTCCTTCTTTCTACACTCTTCTCCATGTCTCTCTCTTCTGTCTTTTTGTATCTGACTCTAGTGCTCCCTTTAGTATTTCTTGCAGAGCTGGTCTCTTGGTCACAAATTCTCTCAGTGACTTTTTGTCTGAGAATGTTTTAATTTCTCCCTCATTTTTGAAGGACAATTTTGCTGGATATAGGAGTCTTGGTTGTCAGTTTTTCTCTTTTAGTAACTTAAATATATCATCCCACTGTCTTCTAGCTTCCATGGTTTCTGCTGAGAAATCTACACATAGTCTTATTGGGTTTCCCTTGTATGTGATGGATTGCTTCTCTCTCGCTGCTTTCAAGATCCTCTCTTTCTCTTTGACCTCTGACATTCTAACTAGTAAGTGTCTTGGGGAACGCCTATTTGGGTCTAATCTCTTTGGGGTGCGCTGCACTTCTTGGATCTGTAATTTTAGGTCTTTCATAAGAGTTGGGAAATTTTCAGTGATAATTTCTTCCATTAGTTTTTCTCCTCCTTTTCCCTTCTCTTCTCCTTCTGGGACACCCACAACATGTATATTTGTGCGGTTCACATTGTCCTTGAGTTCCCTGATACCCTGTTCAAATTTTTCCATTCTTTTCCCTATAGTTTCTGTTTCTTTTTGGAATTCAGATGTTCCATCCTCCAAATCACTAATTCTATCTTCTGTCTCTTTAAATCTATCATTGTAGGTATCCATTGTTTTTTCCATCTTTTCTACTTTGTCCTTCACTTCCATAAGTTCTGTGATTTGTTTTTTCAGTTTTTCTATTTCTTCTTTATGTTCAGCCCATGTCCTCTTCATGTCCTCCCTCAATTTATCGATTTCGTTTTTGAAGAGGTTTTCCATTTCTGTTCGTATATTCAGCATTAGTTGTTTCAGCTCCTGTATCTCATTTGAACTATTGGTTTGTTCCTTTGACTGGGCCATATTTTCAATTTTCTGAGCGTGATCCGTTATCTTCTGCTGGCATCTGGGCATTTAGTCAGATTTCCATGGGTGTAAGACCCCGCAGGTTCAAAGATTTTTCTGTGAAATCTCTGGGTTCTGTTTTTCTTATCCTGCCCAGTAGGTGGCGCTCGTGGCACACGTTTGTCTACGGGTTCCACCAGTGAAAGTTGCTGTGGGTCCTTTAACTCTGGAAAACTCTCGCCGTAGGGGAGGTTCGGCATCCGAAGTGTCTTGGAAGAGTGCCAGCCGGCCCGGGGTTCCGAACGCGGGGAGGGTCACCGGCGCCGCAGCACGGGAAAGCGCCCGACCGAATTTCCTAGTAGGCCTGGGGCGCCAAGCGTGGCGGGAGGGCACCAGCTGTCGCAGCCCGGGAGAGTGCACTGTTCCCAGCCGGACCTGGGAGTCACGTGTTTGGAAGGGACCCCTGGTCACCGTTCTCCACAGTCTGGGGACCTCCGACCCAACTCTCCCAGTTGGTCCGGGGGGCCCCACGCAGTGGGGGCGCCAGCCGCTGTGGCCCAAGGGGACCGCCCGCCCAACTCCGCCAGCTGGCCTGGGAAGGAGGAAGGGAGGGACTCCGGCCGCCTGCCGTCCCGCCTGGGAAAGCCCACGCCCCTCGGCGATCTCACTGGAGCCGGCTCTCCCAGACAGTCAGCCGTTCCAGGATGGGGTACACCATCCCCTTGATCTCCGTCGTAGCTCTGGGAGCTGCCCTGTATTGTCTCCACTCCCCCAGTAACTGCTCCGGAGGAGGAAAGGTGAGGGTGGCAAGGCTGTCGAGGCCGGCGGCGGAGGAGCCGGTGAAGGCGGAAGAGGGCACGGTGGTGGTTGGAGAGCCGCCGGAGCAGGAGGGGGAAGAGGCGTGGGCGCCGCGCGCCGGGCCGGCGGACAAAGAGAGCCACTTTAAAATTTTTGCCATCAAATATTTTTTTTAGCGGGGTGGTGATGGGGTTTCTACTTCATCTCTGGATCCTCTCATTTTCTCTTGGACAGTGATTCTGGAGTATATCAAAAATCACCTAAAGAGCTGGGTAAAAATGAAAATTTCATGGCCCTGCACTCTGTCCAGTTTGATAGAGGAGCTGTGTTTTTCACAGTCCTGCCCCTCCCCCCACCCCTGGAAATTGTGATGCGAGTGGCCTGAGTACTGCTCCCTCTTTCCCCAGTGTTTGTACCTGAGAATTTGACACCTCTCTCCCTCTCTCTCTCCTCTCTCTCTCCTCTCTCTCTCTCTCTCTCTCTCTCTTCCTCTCCCCACCCTACCCCCTCTCTGAAAGCAGCCACTCCCTGGTCCTCTTAATCTCTTTGTGCTTTCCCCAGCCCACTGTCTGCAGCCTGGGTCATCTCCTACCTCCAATCCCAAGACCAACTGCTCTTGAGCACATCACTTAGATAACTCAGAGGTCTTCTAACCCAGTATGGCCAAAATGGAGTTCTGCGCCCTTCCCTAAGTCAAACCATCCTTCTCCAGAGGGATTGGATCACTTCAGCCCCTGCTGGGTCTTCCTCGAGTCTCTCAGCAGAAAGTGCCATCGGCTTCGTCTACTTCTTACCCCAACCCTTATGTGGGATGTTTCCTGCTCTGCTCTCCCACACCCTGGCCTCTGCACCTGGTGTTCCCTCCACCTGAAACTCCACCCCAGACTTGCTAACTCCTACCTGTCCTTCATGTCTCCGTAGACAGGGTTTGGGGAAGGGAGGAACAGGAGCAGGGAGCCTTCCCCCCCACCCCGGCCATGTTCCCACAAAGACACAACTTGTAAGGTTATCTGCCTTTGGAAATACTTCTTGGCACAAGTATCTTGCCTTCCAGAACCCAAGATCCCTTTATTCATTGAACAAATGTTCATTGAGCACCTACTATGTGCCAGAGCTCTGTTCTAGGCACTGCAGAACAGAACAGAAAAGATCCCTTTCCTGCTGGAGCTTATATTCTGACAGGGCAAGATAAGCAATAATAAGTAAAATGCACGGTGTGTTACACATGTGCCAGGTGTGGTGGAGAAAAACAAAATACAGGGGGATTAGAAGGACTGGGATGGGGGTGGTACTGCAGTTTTAAAGGAGAAAATCTTGGGCTCCCAGTTTGTAGACACCACACCCAAAGCACAGTCCATAGAAGTAAAATTAATAAGTTAAACTTTGTCAAAGTTAGAAATGTGCTCTGTGAAAGACACTGATAAAAGGATGAAAAGACAAGCAACGGACTAGGAGAAAATCTTTGCAAACCACATATCTGACAAAGGACTCATATTTAGTTATGTAAAGGACTCTCAAAATTCAGTGTTAAACAAAGAAGGATCCAACCAGAAAATGGGCAAAAGATAACTTTTATTTCACTGAAGAGGATATATGGATGGCAATTAAACACATGAAAATATGTTCAACATCACTAATCATTAGGGAAATGCAAGTTAAGACTACCATGAGTGTGAGAGTGCACACACACATAATAAAAAGCTGAAATAAGTGACAGTACCAAATGCTGATGTCTCATACATTCTAATGGTACTGGCATCCTGGAAAATAGTTTGGCAGTTTCTTTAAATGTACACTTATTGTACAGTCCAGTAATTGCACTCCTAGGCACCTCTCCTGGAGAAATGAAAACATATCTATTTAATACAAAAACCTATTCAGAGTGCTTGTAGCAACTTTACTGGTAATAATAAAAAACTGGAAATGATCTAGCTAGCTGCCAGAATACAAAATACCAGAAATGGAATGGCTTTTATAAGGGGGACTTTATTAACTTGCAAGTTTACAGTTCTAAGGCCATGAAAATGTCCCAATTAAAGTAAGTATATAAAAATGTCCAAATTAAGCACCAACAAGAGGTTACCTTCACTCAAGAAAGAGCAATGAAGTTCAGGGTTTTCTGTCAACTGGAAAGACACATGGTGAACATGGCAACATCTGCTAGCTTTCTCTACAGGCTTCTTGCTTCATGACACCCCCCGGGGCGTATTCCTTCTTCATCGCCAAAGGTCTCTGGCTGAGTTCTGCTATTTCTGATTCTCTCTCCCAAATGTTTCCTCTTTTGAAGGATTTCAGTAAACCAATCAAGACCCACCTGGAATGGGTGGAGTCAACTACAGAGAATCCATCTAATCAAAAGTTACCACCCAGAATTGACCGGGTCACATCACCATGGGAACAATAAAAAAGCTTCCAGCCAGCAATGTTGGATGAGGTTAAGAGATATGGCTTTTCTGTGATCCGCCACAAATTCAAACTGGTACAATATGTGAAATAAGCTGTGGTGTGCACATTCGTGTCTCAAAAGGTTATATATTGTAGGATTCTATTTCTATGAAATTTCTCAAATGACAAAATTGTAGAACTGGAAAACAGATCAGTGGTTGCCATGGGTCAGGAATGGTGTGGGGGAGGGGGCTGGGATGATTATGGGATGGAGATCTGTGTGGTGATGAAACAGTTCTGTATCTTGTTTGCAATGGTGGCTACATGAATCTATCTATCTATCTATCTATATGATAAAATTACACAGAACTCTATATACACATTGTACCAATATTGATTTCCTGGTTTTGATAGATGCAACCAATGGGAAAAATTGGGTGAAGTATACATGGGACTTCTTTGGACTATTTTTGTAACCGCTTGTGAATTTATAATTTTTTTCAAACTAAAAAGTTATATATAAAAAAGGTGTGTTACATGGTATAGTAGTATGGAGAAAGCAAGATGGGGGATAAGGAAGGCTGGGATGGGAATGGTCTTGCAGTTTTTAAGGGATGATTAGAGAAAAAGTGACACAAAGTCTTGAAGGAGGTAAGACAGCGAGCTGTGAATAGCTGGGGGGAGAGTGTTCCAAGCAAAGGGAAGAGGCTGTACAAAATCCCTGAGAGGTGTGTACCTGGCATGTTCAAGGAATAGCAGGAGGCCAATGTGTTGGGAGCCGCAGGAGCAGAGAGAAAGGAGATGAGGGTGAAGAACTCGTGGGGGACGAGGTAGATCATACAAACCTTGTAAGCCTCTGTAAGGACTCATGCTTTTACCCTGAAGCAAATGGGGCCCTTGAGCAGAACAGTGCCCACTCTGAAGTGTCTGCTGCACTGAAAATAGATTGAAGGTGGGGGGTGAGGGTGGAAACAGGGAGACAGGATACAGAAATTTGAACGAGAGATGATGGTGGCTTGGAACAGGGTGGTAGAAGGAGGCGTGGTGAGAAGAGGCTTAATTGTTGATCTATTTTGAATGTAGAGGCATCAGGATTTCCTGAAGGATCGGAAAAGGGGTGTGAGAGAAAGTCAAGGCTTTGGCCCTAAGCAAACAGAAGGAAAGTGTAACCAGGGAAGTCTGTGGAAGGAGCGGGTTTGTGGAGGAAGGTGTGTTTGACTGTGAGACGTCTGTCAGATATTCCAGGAGAGAAGTGAACTGACAACTGAATACATGAGTCTGGAGCAAAGGGGGAGAGGTCTGGGCTGGTCATGGAAGCTTGAGGGTAATCGGCATTTGGACGGGATTTAACACTGTGAGTCTGGAAGATATTACCAAGGGAGTGTTGTAGATAGAGAAGGGGAGGCTGGGCAGAAGAACCAGAAAAGAAGTCTGTGGAAGAGTAGCCAAATGAGGAAAGAATTTCAGGGAGGCCAGGTGTGGTCAACTCAGTCAAATGATGTTGAGAGTTCAAGTTGGAGAGAATTGTCCAGTGGAGTCACAGGTGGGGGCAGCAGAGGATGAAGATGGGGGCTGAGCAGTTGGTGGTGGGCAATGCCTTATAAGAGCAGACCCTCCCCTTCCTCCCACCCAGGAGCACTCCATCAAGGTTCTGGAACTGATCTCTACTATCTGGGACTCAGAGCTGCACATTGCCGGCCTCAGACTCCTCAACAACCTCCCGCTGCCCGACTTCGTGCACCCACAGCTGCGACGGGTGATGCCCGCCTTGATGGAGATCCTGCAGTCAGACTACATCCTGGCACAGGTGCCCGAGGACCATGGTCATAGACCCACCCCGCCCCCGGCTGGCCCTGGGAGGGAGAAGGAGAGATTTGTGCCTTCCCTGCTCAGGCCCAGACTCACTTGCCCTCTCATGCTTTATTCTTTCCTCTATCCAGGTGCAAGCTACGCGACTGCTGAGCCACCTGGCACAGAAGAACGACCTTCTCTATGATATTCTCAACTGCCAGGTGAGAAAGGAACTGAAGAGGGTCTCAGGTATTGGGAAAGGAAGAGTCATGCATTCTCCAAACAGACTTAGCTCTGAAGACAATGTCTTGTTCCTCCTAATCCCTCTAAACTAGATGCATTGAAAACTGACCCCTCTTCCTTTCCCTCAATAGAATGAAAACCCATCTTGTTGGGAAGGGGTTCTCCTCTTGAGGGACATTTTGGGATCAGGAAAAAGCGACTTAAACTACAGTTAGCTATAAAGGAGGGCTGGATAATTGCTCCCGATAATCCTCACACAGGGACAGAGATTGATTGAGGGAGGTTCAGTCTCTGTGTTTCTACAAAAATGGGGAGCAAAAGGGAATGTGGCAGTGATAATGCAGCAGGGAATGTGACTCTTAGAAGTTCCAACCGGAAATGACGCTCACCACTTCTGCTCGCATTTCATTGGGAGATATTATTAGGAATAGAAAGCAGTTCAATTCACCAGAAGGATAAAGCAACTCTAAACCTGTATATACCTAATAACATAACCTCAAATTACATATGGCAAGACTTGATCCAACATTTAAGAAGAATCTACCACCACAGGGAGAGATTTGAGAGATTTTAACTCTTCTTGCAGCAGTTGACAAATAAAAATCTAAAAGTAATATGGTATGCTTGCTGTGAATAATACAAACAACAAGCTTGAGCCATTAGACAGACTAAGAACTCTGGTCTCAACAATTATTAAATGCAAATTCCTTTCAAGCACACATAAAGCATTGATAAAAATTTACTACACACTAAGCTTTAAAGTTGATGTCTCAACAAAGTTCCCAGAATCAGTATTACCGTATCACAATCATGTTTTATGACCACAACGCAATTAAGTTCGCGAATGATGAGTGCACGGGTGGTTCAGTGGTAGGATGCTCCCCTTCCGTGGGGGAAAGGCGGGTTTGATTCCTGGACCACGCACCCAAAAACAAACAAATAAATAAATAAACAAAAATGTTAGCCAACGATAATTAAAGGAAAACTTTAAAAATCTCTGCCCCCTTGGATCTGAAACGTAGGTGTGTTGGTGAGTTGAGGTAGTGGGTGGACAGAAGACTGGGAACAGAAGAGCTGCATTCTGACGCTTTCCTGGGATTTCATCCCTGCCCTCTCTCCATCCCCGCCATAGGTGCACTCCAACTTCCTGAGCCTATTCCAGTCCTCCCAGCCAGGGAGTCTGCTGTTTGAGGTGCTGGTGTTTGCGGAGCGACTGAGCGAGGGCCGGAACTCGCCCCACTACCACGCGGTGCAGTGGCATTACAATGAGCAGTCTCTGCACGAAGCCCTGTTTGGGGAAGAGTCGCGGCTGGCAGACCGGCTGCTCAGCCTGGTCATCCACCCCGAGGAGGAGGTGCAGATCCAGGCCTGCAAGGTCATAGTCAGCCTGCAGTGCCCCCCGGACTTGGGGGCCCGACCCTCCTCCTGCCAACCCAGTTCTTCCTACTTTACTAACTAATGGGGAATAAAATTAAGGAGAGCCAATAAATGAGTATGGGAGAGAAGCTTGGCGGGCAGTGTCTGTCCAGGGCCTTCCAGGGCAGGGGCTAGATTTCATCCAGCGTAACCCCTACCCCAGAGTGTGACGTGGCCAGGGAACGTCACCCAAAACACATCCTCATTTCCACATATGCTCTTTGAGGGGACAGACTCCCTCCAATCTTGCTGCTTTTCAAATTTTAACGTGGAACCAATGCTTTCAGGGATTTAGGAGAGGGCAGGTTTGGGGACTGAGAGCAAAGACAATCAACAAGAGGCAGTATAACACTGGTTTAGTCAGAATGGGCTAGGCCAGGCTGCAGTAACAAACAGCTCCCAAAATCTCTGGCTTAAAATGACAAAAGTTTATTTTATTCACATTGTATGTCCATCACAGTTCCACAGTTCAGATGTGGAGAGAGGCGCGTGTCTGTTCTACATCTTCCTCACTTAGAGACCAAGGTTGAAGGAGGCCCCATCATTGTGTTTCTACAACTACTAGGGAAGAAAAAGGGAATGTGGCGGAGATAATCAGCTCTTAAAGTTCCATCCAGAGATTATATTTACCACTTCTGGTTATATTTCGTTGACCAAAGCGGTGGGGAAAATAAATCTTACCATTGCCCAAGGAAGAGAACAGAACATATTTGCAGAACAGAATTAAAGGCAGTGAAGTGTAGGCATATGTTCTAGTTTGCTAGCTGCCAGAATGCAATATACCAGAAACTGAATGGCTTTTAAAAGGGGTGATTTAATGAGTTGCTAGTTTACAGTTCTAAGGCCGAGAAAATGTCCCCATTACAACAAGTCTATAGTAATGTCCAATCAAAGGCATCCAGGGAAAGATACCTTGGTTCAAGAAGGCCGATGAAGTTCAGGGTTTCTCTCTCATCTGGAAAGGCACATGGTGAACACGGTCAGGGCTCCTCTCTCAGCTGGAAGGGCACATGGCAAATACAGCATCATCTGCTAGCTTTCTCTCCTGGCTTCCTATTTCATGAAGCTCCCCGGGAGGCACTTTCCTTCTTCAACTCCAAAGGTTGCTGGCTCGTGGACTCTGCATCGTGGTGCTGCAGCATTCTCTGCTCTCTCTGAGTCTCTCATTCTCCAAAATGTTTCCTCTTTTATAGGACTCCAGTAAACCAATCAATACCCACCCAAATGGGTGGAGACATGTCGTCCCTTAATCCAGTTTAACAACCATTCTTGACTAAACCACATCAACCAGGGAGATGATCTCATTACAGTTTCAAATATACAGTATTGAATAGGGATGATTCTACCTTTATGAAATGGGATTTATATTAAAACATGGCTTTCTTAGGGGGCAAATATCCTTTCAAACCAGCACAGCATATTAAGAGTGAGAGCTCTGGAGTCAAGACTGCTAGATCTGAATACCTGTTCTGTCTGTCACTTAGTAGCCGTGTGATCTTGGGCAAGCCATTTACACAGCTTCATGAGGCAGTTGGAAAGATTATGTAATCCAGTGAATGTGAGGTCCTTTGCACAACTGTTACTGGATAAAAGCTGTGGATTCTTTTGCCTGACACATTCAGTAACCAACTCCTGAGACATTGGAGTTTCAAAGAGAGAAACAGTTTATTACTATGCACTTAGTAGGAGAGCAGATGGCCTAGTAGCCCAAAATTTGTTTCCCTGCGTTTAGGGAGTTCAAGGTTTTTAAGTATTTTAGCAAGGGGAGATGAGGTCATTTCAAATAGCAAGTTCAAAGCAGAAAAAGGGACAGCGTTATCATTTCAATAGGAGAATATAAGTTGAAAGGATGCGAGGCAGCGCTATCACTTCAGTGCAATAGGTGTAAGCCAAAAGGAAAGGAGACAGGTTATCTTTCAATAGCAGAGTCTAGCTGATATGATTTACACATGTCCAGGGCTGAAGCTAGTTAATGGCTGACTTCAAATTCTTCATTAGCACCTTTGCCCTGCCAGGAAAATGACCAGATAAAGGGCATAACAGCTCTTACAGTCACAAAGCCACAAGATAAGGGCTTTTTACAATCATTTCAGATATAAGGGCAGCTGGATTACAATTCAGAGGTTTCAGGAATCTCCCTCTGTCTACTCCAATATATCAGAAAGCGAAAAGGAATATCTAGATAATGATTCGGTAGTCAAAATTATCCCTTAAATCCTAATTTCTTCATTACATAATGCTCTGTATACAGAGGATTTTATCAAATATTGACTCCTAGCTATGAAATCATTGAGAAACTAAAAGATTAGCACCAGAAAGGGCTTTGGAGAGCAACACATCTAATGTTTTCCCAGCCTCTCTGGATTACAGGCACTAAGGAGTTCCCAGAGCCTTTTATGGAGCACCTTGAATGCCACTGGATCTTAGCTTTTGAAACCAGATAAAGGGTTTTTTTTGGTGATGGTGATGTGGAATAGATGAGTATGGGCTAATCCGAGAGAGTCATTTCCTACAGAGGGGCCATCCATGCCACATCTAAAGTTTGACATGTTACCTCTGTGCAGACAACCATGACCAGATCTGAACCAACAGTTCTTGTTTCTCAACTGAGTTCAGGTAGGAGGCTGTACCTTCCCATTTCTTAGAAGCCCTGTGGCCACCCCAGTTGAACGTGTTAAAAACCAACATCCTGCCTACCCTCAGTCAGCTCTCTGTGTGTCTGCCCACATCACCAGCTAGGAATTGGGCATCACCTTCAAATTATTCTTTCCACCACTGCAACCAGTGTTTCAGAGCATCTTATTTACACCTTATCCCCCATACCAGGAATTTTCCTACGTCTGGTCTCCATCCTTTCCAACCTTACATACACCAGGCTAATCTTAGCCTCCTGCATTGCACCATCCTCAAAAATCTTCAGGGATTCCCCCATTGCCCTAGTGAACATTTTCTCAACCCCATAACTAAGTCACATGATCTGACAAGTATAAATGTACCTACAGGGAAATCAGGTTGGTTATCCTTGAAGATAATTTGACTGGATCCCTTTTTTTCACGATAGAGCCAAATGAATTTGTTTTTCACAGTCTGTTCATCTTGACCGCCACTAGCCTATTATGCCAAATCTCTGCTGCAGCCAAACTGGAGCAAGTTAGTCACTATTGTTCTAATCATAGCGTGTGTGATATGATTAGAACTCCAAGCTTTTGATATAACCTTACCCCTGCTGAGAAAGCCCTTTGCGATAGATGATAAAGACCAAGATGGTACAATCTAGGAATGCCTAGAGTGTATAATGATAGTGACTAAATGTATAAATTTTAAAATGTTTTTGTATGAGGAAGAACAAAGGAATGCCATTAGTGCAGGGTGCTGAAAATAGATGGTAATTCATATTTTAAAATTTTAACTTATGTTTGAGACTAAAGCAAAAAGTGTTTATTTGATACAAAATTTATATTTTGACTAGTGCAGTTCCTAATATAACTTATGTGAACAGCTTAATTGAACACCATAAGTACATGGAACCTTGAGTAGGGCATGAGATTTTGTAGGTTTGTCCAGAGTGATGCCCAGATAAATCCCAGAGTGATTTGAACAGCGAGCAAAAAAGTATTTGCAAAGTCCTCTTGGGGGAATGGTGAGAGAGGGAGAAAATTCAACTTCCCCAAGGAGAGAATTCTTAATATTCTCACAAGCAGTGGGGACAACCAAAGCAATTGGCTGGGTCCCTAATCTTGGGGTTTGTTCATATGAAACTTAACCCCACAAAGGTTAAGTAGGTCAGGCCTACTTAAAATTAGGCCTAAGAGTCACCCCCAAGAGAACCTCTTTTGTTGCTCAGTCGTGGCCTCTCTCTCTAGCCAACACAAGCAAACTCACCACCCTCCCCCGTCTACGTGGGACATGACTCCCAGGGGTGTGGACCTTCCTGGCAACATGGGACAGAAATCCTAGAATGAGCTGGGACTCAGCATGAAGAGATTGAGGAAAACTTCTTGACCAAAAGGGGGAAGAGTGAAATGAGAAAAAATAAAGTGTCAATGGTTGAGAGATTCCAAACATAGTTGAGAGGTTATCCTGGAAGCTATTCTTACACATTAAACAGAGATCAACTTGTTAGTCAAGAAGTAAGGGAGTTTCGGAGTTTCCGGGAACTGCCTAAAAATGACAGCTTGTTCTAGTAGCCATGTTTCTTGAAGTTGATTGTATAATGATATAGTTTTCACAATGTGACTGTGTGATTGTGAAAACCTTGTGTCTGATGCTCCTTTTATCTACCTTATCAATATACGAGTAAAACATATGGCATAAAAATAAATAACAGGAGGAACAAATGTTAAAATAAATGTAGTAGATTGAAATGCTAGTGATCAATGCAAGGGAGGGGTAAGGGGTATGGTATTATGAATTTTTTTCTGTTGTCTTTTTATTTCCCTTTCTGAATTGATGCAAATGTTCTAAGAAATGATCATGATGAACATGCAATTATGTGATGATATTGGGAAATACTGATTATATATGTAGAACGGAATGAGCAGATGTTAAGAATGTTTGTGTTTGTTTGTTGCTATATATATATTGTTAAATTTAAAAATTAAAAAAAAAAGAAAGCCCTTTACATTGAGCTGTGTCCTATAGTGTCATCAAAGTTCAACTGTGTCTCACTGCAGCCTAGAATTTTTCTCAACTATACCAGCCCTTGGTGCTTCCTGCAGCACTTCTGCACTTCTCATTTGGCAAATTAAACCTTGCATCTTATAAAGCTTGTTCTTTTTGCACTAGATTATATCTGACTGCTTCTCAGTGCTTTGAAGGACAGCTTGCTCAGTAAGAACATAATGGTAATGAAAGCAGAATTGGTAGTCAGCAGATGTAATGGGGAGGGCAGAAGCTGAGAAGCTTTTTCTCATCTAATTTCAGTATTCACACATCCTCATTTCCCTACATTCTGGTCATTAGAATTGAGTCACTAAGCCTAGCCCACATTCAAGGGGAAAAGGATTAGTCACCACCTTTTGAAGGGAGGAGAGTCCAAGGATGTCTGAACATTTAAAAAGCACCACTGGGACACCAATCAGCAAGGGCTAATTGAACACCTGCGTTCAGCAGCCAGATGCATCTGTCTCCCATTAAGGGGGTTCTCTACCAAGAAAAAGACAAAGTTCATAACCAATTGTTGTCACCCCAGCTCTTTCCTCAGTCTTCCTTCCAGGTAGTTGGGTCACTGCAGGGCCTCTGCCAGGGCTGCACTCAGCTGGGCCATGTTCATTTGAAGGCTCAACAGGGGTAGATCTTTTTCCAAGCAAGCTCAAGTGGTTGTCAGCAGTTTTCAGTTCCTCTTGCAGACTTCATTTATCTTCAGGCAATCTATTTCCAAGGAAACATCTCTTCCTGTCTTTTTGATTGATTCTGAGAAGGCCTCATAGAAGAGAAGGGGCTTGAATTGGGTCTCCAAAGGGTAGGGGAGGAAGAGAGAAGCCTTTCTAGGATAGGGAACTACTTGGTCTTTTCCAAAATGGAAACCAATCAGTTGCCTATGATAGTATGCCAGGGTTGAGGATCTGGTAGATGGCATTTGGCCAGGTTGGCTGCTAATTAATCCTAATCTCTTGAAGGAGTTAAATGAGAGACAGAGACAGAAAGCTCCACTCTAACAGGGGTTCTCAAGCAAAACTGGATATATCTCTGGCTTGGTATTAAAACTTAAAGCAGGGCCTCTCCCCTTAAACCCAAATGTTACTACCAACTGCTTGCTAAGCCCAAAGTAATAAGAACTTCAAGGTTGCTCTTATGGCTGAAGAGAAAGGAAGAGAAAGAAAGAGAAAAGAAGGAAGAGAGAGGAGAGAGATTGATTTAATTTTTATGGGATAAGAATCCTTCTGTCAGCAACAAATATACCCTTTATATATCTCCCAAAATAATAGCTGGCAAGTATGGTAGGCAGCCTTCTACCATGACCCCAGTGATCCCCACCTCCTGATATGCATGCCCAATTCACTCCTCTCAAGTGTGAGTTAGACCTAGTGACTTGCTTCTAACCAATAAAACTTTTTTTTAAGTGAGAAAATGCCAGTTCTGAGATTAAATGACAAAAGGCTGTGACTCTGTCTTGTTGGCATTTTCTCTTGCTCTTTTGCTTGCTCAGGCTGATGAAGTCAGCTGTCCTGCTGTGAGTTGTCTTATGGAGAGGTCCACATGATAAGGACTCAGGCCAGCAGCCAGTGAGGAACTGAATGCTGCTGGCAACCACTTGAGATTGCTTGCGAAAAGGTCTACCCCCAGTTGAGCCTTCAGATGAACACGGCCCAGCTGAGTGCAGCCTTGGCAGTGACCTAGCTGGACTGTGATTGGATTCCTGATACAGAAACTGTGAGATAATAAATGTTTTATGCTTTGGGGTAATGTGTTATGCAACAATAGATAACTAATGCAACAAGGGACTGTTCCAAGAATCCGGGCCCTGGGTCAAATCTCTCCTTCCATTTATGGGTGAGAAGAAAAATACCTAATGTCATGTGCCATGTCGGACCTCTAATGCTTGTGATCTCTGCCCACTTGTAACTGTGGCCAACTATGGCCAGGGTACTGGAATGAGGTGGGTTCCTTTGAAAGGAACAAAAGAAAAAGAGCCACAAGAAGAAGGTTGAAGACATTGGAAGCTGGAGGAGAAAGGAGAAGACATCATCATGGGCATTGCCATGTGACAGAAAAGCCAGGGACCAGGGATCACTGGCAACCAGCCCCAGAATGCCACAGGGAGAAAGCATCATCTTGCCAAAGCCTTGATTTTGGACATCTAGCTTCATAACCTGGATCCAATAAATTCCCATTGTTTAAGCCAGCCCATTGTAGAAGCTGGGAAACTGAGACAGAGACAGAAAGTAGAATTATAGGTTCTATATAATTCCGATATATATATATATATATATATATATATATATATATATATATATATATATATATATATATATATATATATATATATTGGGTTCTATATATTCCCTTATTTTATAAGGGGCTGGTGGGAAAGGGAATGGGTAGGGAGCTTCTGTTTGAGATGGTAAGTTCTGGAAATAGTGGTGATGGTTATAGAACATTGTGAATATAGTTAAGACTACTGAATTGAACATTTAAAAATGGTTAAAATGGTACCTTTTAAGTTAGACGTGTGATAGGTTCAGGAATCAACTTAGCCAGGTGATGGCGCCCAGTTGTGCTATTGCTGCGGACTTAAATCATCAGCATGTGAAATTCATCTGTGGCTGATTACATCCTCAGTAGGCTAAGGGGAGTGCCTTCCACAATGAGTGATGTTTTAATTTAATCAGCTGGAGGCTTAAAAGGAGCAGTCAGAAGAGAGAGAAGCACTCAGCTCAAGCTCAAGCTCAGCACCCAGAGCCAACATAGACCCAGAATTTTGGAGATGCAGAGAGGAAACACCCTGGGAAAGCTGTTTGAAACCAAAAACCAAGAGAGAAGGCCAGCAGAGGTCACCATGTGCCTTCCCATGTGACAGAGGAACCCAAATGAAAGTTAGCTGTCTTTACTTCGAAGAGCTGTAACTAAAGAAATCCCCCTTATAAAAGCCAATCCATTTCTGGTGTATTGCCTTCCAGCAGCTTTAGCAAACAAAAACGGTATGTTTTACCACAATAAAAAAGGAAAAGTATTAAAAATTTAAATAAAAAAGTAAAAATGTAAATCAGAAAAAACAATAAGTTAGTTTGGCTTGAGTTTCTTGTTTCTTTCACTTGCAGCTGAAGGAGTCCTGATCACCTCTGGCTACTTGAGGTAGGCAGAGGGGCCCACCCTCATTACCATTACCAAAGGAACTGGATACTAATATGACTGAGTGGCTCACTGAGTGGAAGAAGGAAGAGACTCCAGGCACCTAGTGCCAGTGAATGTCCACATGCATCCTACACTTGGGCAGCATGGACTGGATGCTGGGGCAGGGCATGCCCCTCTGCTATGCCCCAAGCCGCACAGGGCACTCTGGGAACCTCTCTCTTGCTATAATATTTCACACACAGGTTTCGGGGAGCCCTCCCTCTGGAGAAGACCCTTGTTATAGACTGTGTTAGTTTGCAAGCTGCCAGAATGTGATGCCCAGAACTGTTGTTTTTTTTTTTTTTTGCATGGGGAAGCACCAAACCCGGGTCTTCAGCATGGCAGGTGAGAATTCTGCCACTGAGCCACCGTCGCACTGTCCATGGAACAGTTTTCATAAAGGGAATTTAATAAGTTACAAGTTTATATTTGTAAGCCTATAAAATGTCCAAACTAATGCATCCAGGGAAAGACACCTTGATTCAAGTAAGCTGATAGGTCAGTAACAACTCTGTCATCTGGGAAGTCATGTGCTTGGCATCTGCTGGTCCCTTGTTCCTGGGCTCCAGCTGCTTTCAGCCTCTGTTCCTATGGGGGTGCCTCGTTTGCTTCTCTGGGTCTGGCTTTTATCTCTTGGCTTCCTTTGGCTCTCTCTAGGTACTGGCTTGCTTAACATCTCACAGTGATGTCTCCTGGGCTCCAAGCATCTTTAAGTGTCCTGTTCTCCAAATGCTGGCATCTGTGTCAGCTCTGCTCTGAAGTTTCTGTCAGCTCTGTCATTTCTGAGGTTTCTTCAAAATGTTTCCTCTGTAAAGGACTCCAGTAACTAATCATAACCCACCTGGAATGGGTGGAATCATATCTTCATATGATCAAAATTGAGTGCATCATGTCTCTGTGAATATAATCTAATCAAATGCTTCCAACATATGGTTTTAAATCATACCATTGAATTAAAAGAAACAGCTGCTCCCATGAGATTGGATCAGGGTTAGAATATGGCTTTTTTGGGGTACATAATAGGTTCAAATCGGCACACAGGCTAACCTACCTGAAGAATCCCTCTCCACTCCCATGGATGGAGGGCAAGATGGGGTAGCACACCTGGCCACCAGGCAGGAGCCCCAGAGTCTAAGGGCTTCCTAGATCTAGAAGAGCCTGCCTGCTAGCTACCTTCTCTTCCTCCAGGCCAGTTTTCTTCCCCAGCTGAGCCCACACTCCCTGACCCGGGTCACCTGTTCTGGGAGAAAATAAGATGAGAGCTGTGTGTTCTGAGTTCTCTACCTGGCTGGGGGTTGGAGGGTGGGAATGAGGGGGTGATGTGAGATTTGCATGGGTTGTCCGTCCTCAGAGCACATTGGGCCTCTTCCACTTTCAGGAGACCCCTATCATCCTTATAGAGAGAGTAGAGCAGCCCTGCCCTGACCCTTGTCCCTCTGATTCCCAGGCTGGGGACCCCTTCTCTGACTCCAGGTGCCACCACGCTAGCCCAGCGTTCCTCTGAGTCGCCACTCAACTGGGATAACTCTCAAGAACCCCCAAGTTCCCTGGAATACTGAGTGCCCTGAACCTCCATTCTGCACCCCTTCACCAAAAGAAGGGGTTCTTGTTCTTTTCATGTTCTCTTCTCCTTCTCACTTTCTCATCTTCAAGTCCTTGCTTACTCTGAACCTCCTGCTTGGAAGACCTTTACTGTCTGCTTGCCCAACTCCTAGCCCCTTTCAACTCTTAGCCAAAGAGCACAGCCGCTTCGGCTGGTATCCAGACTGTCTGAGGCTCCAGTGGAGGACCTCTGAGCCTCCTCACTTCCTCTGCACTTCCAAACATTTCCCACTGCTGGGTGCTCTTCTCTAGGAAGCCTTTGCTGATCTAGCTCAAGCATCTCAAACGCTTTAAGGGCACCTACCTGTTCATCATTCTTCTCCGATTACTTTGAGAATTCCTTCAGGAATGTATTGAGTAATGGACAATTTCCACTAGGTTGCTTTTCCCCAGGATTTTATTTTGGATTTCACAGAGTGAAGAAAGCTCCAAAAATTGGGGGTGGGGTAGGGTGGGGAGGCATTGACAGAATCTGTACATAAGTATTTATATATAATATTTGTGTATTGCATGTTTAATATATTGATCGAGTAGGAACACAGAAAACCAAACTACCATGGTGTTACTGCCTTTGTTTCATAAAGCACATTTTAACACCAAAAAAAGGAAAGATGTAATTTCAGAATAAAGACTTTTCCTTTAAATTAAATGCATTTATCCTTAACAACGACAGAAAAACATTGCCCTCGCTTTTTCGTTTTGCTGTAGACTCGTTAGGAGACATTGCCATGGGAACCCAAGCCCCAAGCCACCAAAGAGATGCAGGGAAGCAGAGAGATACTAGGGAGTGTCAGGGGGGAGAAGGCCAAGCGCCCCAGAGGCACTGGGCCGCCCACAGCTCACTCCGGGTCTCCTCAAGGAACACTTGGGAGGGTGAGGGGCAGGCGTTTCCCACCCGGCCCCTCGCGCTCACCGACAGCGCTGCCTTCGCCTGCCTCCCGCTTTGGGCTCCCTCTCTTCATGCCCGCTCCTCTGCTCCGTTTTTGCCCTCACGCCTTGAATTTCATACAATTCTCAGACAAATCCTTAGACACTTAACAGTATCATTAGGTGTAGAAGAGATCTAGGTCTTGGAGACCGTCCTGTCCCCCCTCCGGATTCTAGACGACGAGATCTGGGCTTCAAGAGGGTGTAAGAGGCGACAGAGGATAGGGCCGAGGTGCCCAAAAGATAACGGGTGTGTGTGTGTGTGGGGGGGGGGCTTGTGCAGTTAAAAAGCCAGGGCATTGAGAGCTAGAATATCGAGAAGGAAGCGATTTTCGTTTCAGCGCATGTTTTATGTAATCAAACAAAAGTAGTTTTTGCAGTTAAAAAAATTTTTTTGAAGTAAGACATCCTACTGTCTACGATCCTGCACGTCCAAGGCTCGAACCCAAGGCTCAGCCGAGCCCGTTTTCCCCACGCGGTCCCTTCCCGACCCTCGGGGAACCGCCTCCGGGAGCTAGAAAGGGATTCTGCCTGGATTGGGTTTTTCCTGGAGATCCGGGAGGCTGGAGGCCAGCGCGTCGGAGATGGGGCAGGCCGTGACCCATTAACTCCCTCCCTCTCGCCCTCGCCCTCCCCTGCCCCTCCCCCTCCCCCTCCCCCTTTACCCCACGCCGAGGACGCACCTGGGGGCAGGTCACGTGGCAGGGGCGGGGCTGCGCGGCCGCGGCCCCTGGGAGAAGCCGCCAGACCTCCCGCCCCCGCCCACGGCCACGACTTTAGTCCTTCTCGCGGGGGTCCTGCTCCCTGGCTGGGGCTCGCCCGAGCGGTTTCGAAAGACAACGAAGGTGAACCCAAAGAGCGTTTCCCGGGCCTTTCGCTGTGATAGAGGGTAGACGGGTGGTCGCCGAGGCCGCACAGACTGAGGGGTCGAGTCGAGAGACGCAGGTTGGTTTTGGAGGGAGGAATGCGGGAGAGAATCACCCTAAAGTGGGGATTGTTCCCAGGCCGCGCAGCTCCACCGTCAGGCTTCTCCGTCCAGGTCTCACCTCCCTCCCTCTAAGACAAACCCTTACTGCCTGCTGTAGCTTCCCCGTCTTCCAACATCCCTCTCCCCCCACCCCATCGGCCACCTTTCTAGATAAGATGGCTCCTTTCTTCCTTCCCCTTCCTTTTCTCCTCTTTCTGCCCAGCCCGTAGTAAAGCGTGATCTGGGAGTATTTGCACTCCTCCAAACACAAGACATCCTTTAGGACCCCTGGGGGGGGCCCAGGAAAGGAGAAACAGAGGGAAACATACTAAACCCCCTCTTCCTCTCCCCTGCTCCCCTGCGCCCTGCTGGAATGGGGGAGGGGACAAATGCAGAGTGAGTTGGAAACCTGGGTGACCACCACCTGACTTCTCCTTCTGGGGTCCTTTGGCAAAGCCAGGAATCTTCTCCTCCCTCAACCAGCCAGAGAGCAGAGGTCCTGGGTGTTGTCCCCAGCCTGGTGGAGATCCTGCCTGTCCCCACAGATCAATGGGGCCCAGTGCTCCCACCTCTCTGAGTGCCACAGTGACTGCTGCCTCTTAAACTTGGACACTGGTATCACCTCCTGTGCCCTGAAGGCCAAGATCACAATGGAGTGCTTGCCCCAGGTGAGAATCTGGGATGGGGCAGCCCCTTCTGGAAAGTAGGGTGAGGGAAATGAAAGGAGGCTCCCCCTGCTTTTGCATATGCTGTACCTTCTACCGGTAGTGCCTTTTCCACCTTCTCCACCTGGCAAACTCTTAGACGTTCTGCAAGACTTAACACTAGTCACCTCCTCTGAGAAGCTTTCCCCAAGGCAGTTAGGCCTTTCCTCCTCAGAATTCCCAGTCCCTTGGCTAATGACTTCAGCAAAGCATTAATCTCCCAGATTTGCCATAGCTTCTATTCACCTCACCCACTGGGTGGAGGTCTTCAAGGGCATCAGACTACATCATATTCATCTTTGAGCCCCAGCCTACTGCCCGCACCTAGTTGGCACTTAATAGATGCTTGATGAATGAATATCTCTACCCTAAGAGGAGGCAGAGTAGGTGGGAAAATTCTTCCTTCCTTCTCCCAGTCCCCACTTCCCTGCCCCACAGTGACTTAATTTCTTGAGAGGAGCATGGCATTGTGGTGGCAGGACCACAGCTTTAGATTTGGAGCTGAGTTTAAGTCTTGGCTTTCTCAACCTTTATTTGACCTTAGCCAGGTCAGTTCCACTTATCTGAGCCTTAGTTACCTAATCTATAAAATGGGCTTAAAATACCTTTATCACCACGTTGTTGCGGAAAGACCTGTTCCTGGCCATAAGTGGTGCTCAGTCAAGTGTGGTTGTTACTGGCTGTTGGAGATGCAGGGGAGCAAAATAAACAGTACCTCATGTTCCTTCTCATCTCTTTTTCATCTGGCTTGATGGGCCCATCCCTATCTGAGGAGCTGCCAATTCCTTAAGGAACCAGCATGGCCCCTACTGTGGCCTGATCCTTCAGATGAAGTGGCCAGGGGGTCTTTTTATTATGGACACTTGATTTACTTTATCTTATTTAATCCTTGTAATAAACGCATGAGGTGGGTACTGGTGTTACCCCATTTGATAGTTGAGGACATTGAGCCACAGAAGCTAATTAACTTGTCCGTTCTTGTGCAGTTATAAGCTGTAGAGCTAGGATTAGACTTTAGCACAGGCTCACTCCAGCACTTATGCCCTTGTTCCTGCTCACTAAGTAGTTTAAGATCCTTCCTCCCTGCAGACCAAGGGAGCCATCAACATTATCTGCCCTTGTGGATGGGGCTTGAGGTGCACATCCAAGAACCAGTGTGTCCCTGCCAGTGCCATATAATTCAGAGGAGGATCCGCTGTGGCCACTGCCCCTCCCTCCCTCAGGGCCAGAGACCCTGGGTTCTCCACCCTGCTCTGAATCCAGCAACTGAGCTATTAAAGTCACTTCCTGGCTCTGGCCTCTGTCTGCACTTCTTGGGAGGGGGGCCCTTGTGGGGATTGTCACAGTCTGAAGGCAGGAGAGAGGGGGGAAGAGGAGTATGCCTGCCCCAAAGAGCTTCCCATGGGGGTTGGCCCTTTCTGGAGGCATGATGGCCTCAGGGCTGGGTCGATGGGAAGGGATGGAACTGGGGGATGAATGTTGGCCTCTTCATCTGAAGGATCAGGGTACAGTAGGGGCCACGCTGGTTCCTTAAGGCATTGGCAGCTCCCCAGATAGGGCTGGGCCCATCAGGCCAGAAGAAAGAGAGATGAGAAGGAATTTGAGGTACTGTTTATTCTGCTCGCCTGTATTTCCACCAGCTAATAACAACTACACTTGTCTGAGCACCACTTATGGCCAGGAACAGGTCTTTCCTCAACAACGTGATATAAAGGTATTTTAACCCCATTTTATAGATTAGGTAACTGAGGCTCAGATAAGTGGAACTGACCTGGCTGAGGTCAAACAAAGGTTTATAAAGCCAGTTCCAGGAAGGGGCCAAGTCTTGAGATGGGTAGACTGTGTGGAGGGGCAAGGGTGAGGAGTGTGCCTAGAGAGTGTGTGTTGGGGTGCCCATGGCCGTGTGTGTGTGTGTGTTGTGGAGGGGATTGAATGAGGACACCTGAATGTTTTATGAGGGGACAAAAGAGTGGAGCTCATTGAGAGAGTTTGTGAGAATGTGTATGGAAAGGTGTAAATGGAAAAATGCAGGTGTGTAGGGTGGGAAAGTGTCCTGGTACACTGAGTGCCTTCACTCTCTCTCACTTCCATTTTATGAATGAGGAAACTGAAGCTCAGCAGAGCTATATGACTCACCCAAGGTCACACTGTTGGAATATCATTGAAGAGTCTTTCTGCTGCGAGTATCTGAAAAACCAACTGGTCAAGATGATGAGGGAATTTATTGATCGTTAGAACTGGAAGTCCAGAGGCAGGACTGATCTCAGATCTGGCTGAATCCAGCAGCTCCATTGCCCCTCAGGCAACTGCAGAAGTTCCAGGTGTCACCTAATAGTAACAGCTAATATTTAATGAGCATTTACTTTGTACCAAGCACTGTGCAAAGTGTTTTGCTTGTATTAACTCATCTTATTGTCACAACAGTAGTGTAATAGGTACTACAATTATCCCTATTCTAAAGGTAGGGCGTTCCCAAGGGCTCCATTCAAAAGGGCTTGCCGTAAAAGGTAGAACTGGGATCTGAATCCCAGCAGTCTTGCTCCAGAGGTCAAGCTCTCAGCCACAAATCCACCTCACAACTCCATGCAATCCCTTTCAGAAAAAGGAAACATTCTAAGATTAAACCTAACTGGAAGGGCTTAGTCGGGCAGGGCACCCCTGAACCCATCACTGTGGTGAAATTTGCTGATCGACTTCACCTGGATTATGCACAGGAGTGAATCCCCTGGGAAAATTCTGGTGGGGATTGTATGCATTTTACCTGGTGTTCCCATAACCGGGAAGCCCTCTACTCATACTCAAACGCCTTCTTCCCTGGCCACATCCTGGTGAAGCCTGACCTCAGCTCTGATGTTTGGACCTACTTCCCAGGGTGAGACTCTGTGTCACCCCAATCTTAGCCTGCCCTGGGGGCACCCTGCTGTGAGTCCATTGCCACCCCTCCTTTGACACAACCACAGTGTAGTTCATAGATCCTTTGCCTCACAGGAAAACAGGACTTGCTTTTTCTCCTGTATCACTATACCTTGATCATTTCACCCATGTCACCAGAGCATTTAAAAAAATAAATGCTGAAGGCTACGCTGATTGAGAAGTAAAGTGGTGAACTGTGGTCTATACACATGATCAAATATTGTGCTGCTACAGAAGGAACAAAGTCATGAGGCATGCAGCGAGGTGAGTGAACCTGGGGACATAATGTAATGCAAAATAAGCCAGACTGAGCCCCCAGTCTTGGGGTTTGTTCGTATGAAACTTACCCCCACAAAGGATAGGTCAATCCTACTTAAAATTTAGGCCTAAGAGTCACTTCAACTTTTGTTGCTCAGATGTGGCCTCTCTCTCCAGCCAACACAACAAGCAGACTCACCACCCTCCCCCTGTCTACGTGGGACATGACTCCCAGGGGTGTGGATCTTCCTGGCAACGTGGGACAGAAAGCCTAGAATGAGTTGAGACTCGGCATCAAGGAATTGAGAAAAACCCTAGAATGAGCTGAGATTCAGCATCAAGGGATTGAGAAAACCTTCTCAACCAAAAGGGGGAAGAGTGAAATGAGACAAAGTGTCAATGGCTGAGAGACTCCAAACAGAGTTGAGAGGTTATCCTGGAGGTTATTCTTATGCATTAAGTAGGTATCAGCTTGTTATTCATTAAAAAAAAACAAAAACCCAGAAACAAAAGAGCAAAAATATTGTATCGTCTCATTTAGAAAAATGGAAGAAAATTGGAGCCTGGATTGTAAACTTATAGCAGTCACATTTAGTCTGGAGCTATAAATGTTGTTTCTAGATTTTGAGAGGCTGTGCTATATATGTATAACCTGCTGTCTCCCTGGAACATTGGGTACCTGGGTGTGCTGGTCTGAATTTGTGAACCCCAGAAAAGCCATGTCCTTTAATCCTCATTCAGTATTGCTGGGTGGGAGTTTTTTAATTGTCCATGGAGATGTGACCCACCCACTTATGCGTGATAACTTTTGATTTGATGATTTCCATGGAGGTGTGTCTCCACCCATTCAAGGTGGGGTTGCTTATGGAGCCTTTAAGAAGGAACCATTTTGGAAAAGGCTTTAGAGCCATGAGAGCCCACGCAGCCAGGGACCTTTGGAGATGAAGAAGGAAAATGCCCCAAGGGGAGCTTCATGAAACAAGAAGCTTGAAGAGAAAGGTAGCAGACTTGACCATGTTTGCTACATGCCTTTCCAGTTGGAAGAGAAACCGTGAACATCATCGGCCTTCTTGAACCAAGTTATCTTTCCCTGGATACCTCAGATTGGACCGTTCCATAGCCTTGCTTTAATTTGGACATTTTGACAGCCTTAGGACATATAAACTTGCAAATTAATAATTCCCCCTTTTAAAAGCTGTTCATTTCTGGTGTGTCGCATTCTGGCATCTAGCAAACTAGAACACTGGGTGACACCTATGACACAGAATAGGGGTTGTACAGGTCTGAAAGTCAGCATTGCCACATACAACAGCTGCTAAAGAAATGTAAAGGAGAGATCTGGCTTCAATTAGAATTAAGAATGAAGCTGGTCAGGGCTAAGGTAAATCAGAGCACGGGAGTAAGGAGGACATTGTCAGTATTTTAGAACTTCACCTACCCTATGAGACCAAAGGAAGAGAGGTTTATTTTGTCCAAAACCTAAATTTTCTGTAGCACATAGTCTAACTCTACCTTTCTGGGTAGATCATTTAAACAACTCAAGCACGTGGAGCCCAGAATGGAAATGAGGGTTTGTAATTCTTTATAGCTTAATGTAATGCCCAGTTATATCCTAGAGTATATTGAAAAGATAATTAAAAAGTATTGGCAAAGTCCCTTGAGGGATGGAAGAAAAAGTATGGAACTATTAAACTTTACCACTGGGGAATTCCCTGATACTGTCTCAAACATTAGGGACTCCTAAGTTAATAAGCCAAGCCCTTGATCTTGAGGCTTGCTCTTGGAAAGCTTATTTATGTAGTGGAGAAGCTAAGCCTGCCTATGGTTATGCCTAAAAGTTACTTCCAGAGGCCTCTTTTGTTGTTCATATGTGGCCTCTGCCTAAGCCCAACTCTGCAAGTGAAATCATTGCTCTCCCTACTACATGGGACGTGACATCCAGAGGTGAAAGTCTCCCTGGCAAGTGGGAGATGACTCCCAGGGATGTACCTGGCCCTTGTACCGTGAGATCAACGATGCCTTCCTGACGAAAACGGGGAAAGAAGTGTACTAAAGTAAGGTATCAGTGGTTGAGAGAGTTCAAATATGTCTAGAGGCTACTGTTATGCAAGCTTCAGCTAAATATTGCTATTTACCATGGTTTGCCAAATCCCAACCAAAACCATCCCTGTCAACCTAAAGAGTACCCAAAGCTGTATCTGAAATTCTACAAAGGTTTTATGCACCATGGTTACTTTCCAAAAACCTACAACTTCCAGATGGGTTCCTAGGCCAGATAAGTCCTGAAACCCAGAGGGGCCAGCCTCTTCAAAAAATCAATTTGTTCCATCCCCGTATCTCATGTTATTGTCAGCCCTTTCCAACATGAAAAAGTTGGAATGGGGATAGCACAAAACCCCTAAAGATTGGAAGGAAGAACAAAGGAGAAGATGGAGTTTCTATCAAAGAAGATAGGATTTCTAAATTTCAGATGTCCTGTCCTCTAGTTCACTAATCCTTTCTTCTGTCTTTTCAGATCTGCCTTTGTAGGTTTCCACGGTGTTTTTCATCTATTATTCTATTGTGCCTCTCATTCCCATAAGTTCTACCATTTGGTTTTTCAAACCTTGAAGTTTTTTTTTTTTCGTATGCTGTATGGTGGGGTCACGTTTCATAATTTTTCCATATGAGTATCCTGTTATTACATCACCGTTTGTTGAATTGTTTGGTTGATTGGTTTTTTGTTTGTTTGTTTTGCTTGTTTGTTTGTTTTTTGGGAAGTGCATGGACCAGAATCGAATCTGGGTCTCCTGCATGGCAGGCAAGAATTCTACCACTGAACTGCCCTCACACCCCTTCAAGTTCTTTTTTATGGCCACCCAATGTCTTCTTTATATCCTTCATCTCTTTTGCCATATCTTCCCTCAGCTTGTGATTTGATTTTTGAATTGATTTAGCATTTTTAAAAATTTATTTATTTATTAATTAAAAAAATTAAGAACAAACAAAAACATTAACATATCATTCCATTCTTATGTGTAATCAGCAATTCTCAATATCGTCACATAGTTGCATATTTATCATTTCTTAGAACATTTGCATCAATTCAGAAAAAAGAAATAAAAAGACAACAAAGAAATACGATGATAACAGAGAAAAAAAAAGATTATACATACCATACCCCTTACCCCTTGCTTTCATTTATGACTAGCATTTCAAACTAAATTTATTTTAACATTTGTTCCCCCTATTTCTTATTTTTAGTCCATATGTTCTACTCTTCTGTTGACAAGGTAGACAAAAGGAGCATCAGACACAAGGTTTTCACAATCACACAGTCACATTGTGGAAGCTGTATCATTATTCAATCATCATCAAGAAACATGGCTACTGGAACACAGCTCTACATTTTCAGGCAGTTCCCTCCAGACTCTCCATTACATCTTGAATAACAAGGTGATATCTACTTAATGCGTAAGAAGAACCTCCAGGATAACCTCTCGACTCTGTTTGGAATCTCTCAGCCATTGATACTTTGTCTCATTTCACACTTCCCCGTTTTGGTTGAGAAGATTCTCTCAATCCCTTGATGCTGAGTCTCAGCTCATTCCATGATTTAGCATGCTTTTTTTGAACATCTTTAATGCTTCAACTCCTGTATGTCATTTTAAGTGTTTGCTCCTTTGGGCCATTCTTCATTTTTTTCTAGTATGCTTCTTGATTTGGGGCTGGCGTCTAGGCATCCTATTTCCTTAACTGATTTGTTTTGGAAGTTGTTTTTGCTCTTTTTCCTAGGATTTTCTTGTTGTTTGGCTTTGTTCTCTGTTTACTCTTTGCTATTCAGTTCAACCTATTCTAGAGCACTAGCATAGCTTCTGTTTAATTGATCAGAATTTTTCAGCTCCTTTCTGGTTCTTGCCCTGACTATAAGGAATTCTGTCTTTTATTTTTTTGAAGAGCTTCTCCCCAGGTATGAGTGACCCCAATCAGATTTCCCCGACAAGTTTGGCCCAGGTCTCAGGAGGAGGTTGTAATCAGTATCAAATTTCCCTGAGGTTGAGACCCTACTGGTTGTCTGACTTTCTTGTGGTGCCTCTAGACTCTGTGCTTTTTCTATCCTGCCAGCAGGTGGCACTTGTCAGCCCACAGCTCCCCACCAGTGTAAAGTGGTGAGGTGCCTTTAATTCTCAGCAGCCCTGTCCTTGCCACGGGCATGGTTGAGAAAGAGGCTGAGGTGGAAGGCAAGCTTATGCTAGTTCTGGGGTCTGAATTCTCTGAAGGAGGGTGGCCACTTGAACAGGGTCCTGCCCCCACTTTTCTTGGGGAAGATACCCCCTTTAGGGAATTATGTCCTTCGTTTGACTTGCTACTTTGCTCTCAGACCTAGCTTAACTCTGCCCATGCCTGGGTCTGTGCTGACAATTGAAAATGCCTGAGGCTTTCTCTCATGAGTTGCTTAGAATACTTAGAGAGAGGGGGGAGGGAGGGAGAAAGAGAGAGAATCCCTTTTCAGAACCAGTCCCAAGCTCCCAAGGTTTACCAGTCTGATCTCAGCCAACTGCTAAGCCTCCATTTATTTTTTCTTTATTAGCTCCTTCTCTCTGCTGGGAGAGACCTCAAGGTTACTTTCCTGCTTTCTCTGGGTTTATCTGTGCTCAGAGTTTGTATTCAGCAGTCCAAATTTGTTAATTAAAACCACAGTTGGAGCTTGGTTGGGCTACCTTCGTTTGCTCCTAGTAGTGAATGCTTCTTTATCCCACGGGGATATGTCTCCAACAGCCTGCTGTGCCAGCGGGGGAGGGGCACCAGCCTCTGAAGTTTAGAAGACTGACTTACAGCTCTGTACTGTGATCTTGGCCCTTCCACCCATTCCAGACTGGTGTACAATGTGTGTCCAGTCGCAGATATCCCCTGCACAGTTGTTCCAGACTGTGGCCATTTACCAGTTGCTTTAGAGGACTAACTAAATTCCGCACCTTCCTATGCTGCCATCTTGCCCTCACCCTTTGTTTTAGGGGCATGACTAAGCAGCAGTATGAATTATTTCACACACATCCCACTGGGGCAAAACTTAGCCACATGGCCACAGCTTGCTGCAGACAAGGCTAGGAAATGTAGTTTTCATCTGGACATTTATGTACTCAGCTAAAATTTGGGGGCTTTATTATTAAAGGGGAAAGAAAAGGAGTATGAATACTGGGTTCAACTCGCTGCCACAAAACCCTATATTATTCTAATAAGTAAGGGAAGTTTGGAGTCCAGGGATGAGAGCTAATGTGATGCTGTTAGGCAGCCCTTACCTGACCTCTGTGAGATTGAGTGCTCCCTGGCATAGGCATATCCAGGTGGCTGTGGAAGGGGAGCACATACCCTCCAACTTGCCAGCAGTGCCCAGTTGAGTCATTATTGGAGAGATGGTAGAATTATGAACAATACTCTGGAAAATAGCTATTGATATCCATTAATCAAGTCAAAATTTGCTTTTCTGCAAGAGATGAAAATTCTCATGAAAATGGAAAACAAAAACAGGAAAATCATGAGTTGCCTCTCACCGAACGATGCTTCTCCCACCCCAGACATTTAAATCATGGCTTAATGATAAGCTTTGTGGCATGTCTGACTGCCTCCCTCTTCCCAAATCCTCCAAGCCAGACTTGGGTGGGGAGGGGACCGAGTGGAAAAGAGCGCATTGACTCCTTCCTGCTGGGTGGGGAAACAGGTTGCCAGTCCTTTGCTTGAGTGTTCTCCTCCTGCTCTGTGCTTTATCCCCAGGAACTGCATTTCCCAGTCTCCCTGGTCCTCTGACTTCTAGGACTGGCTGAAAATCAGAGGACAAGAGAAGGGGCGATACCAGCTAGTTCTCCTCCCCTTCCTGCCTCAAGGGATTTCTCCAGCAGGTCCCTTGTCTCTGTGACTCCCGCTCATTCAGGACACCCCAGGGGCTCCAGTCACACCCCAAAATCGTTCTGTACCTCCAGTCCTGGGGGGTTTGGTGTCTTCCCGCTGTTGCCAATCTCTCCATCATCTCACCTTCTGCTTATTGAGCTCCTCTATCACCTGTGTGGCCATTTCTTTGTATTAAATTCTGTTTCAAATGCCTAGAGTAGTTTCTGTCTTCCTGACTGGACACTGACTCATAGAGAACTAAACCTAAAAGTCCAGTCTGAGTACAGCTGATTCCACAACTGTAAACATTCCTTAAGTGGGTAGAATTTGTTTGAAACACTGAAATGCAATGGGAACAGTTGCTTTGGAAAGGTGCCCTGACCTTTGTGATGGGTTCAGAGTTGGGCACAGTTTGTTCAATCAGAGTGAAGCCCAGGGTTTGTATAAAGAATTATAAAGACAAGATACTTGGTTTCCCACTGGGTTTGCACATGGGAGAAAGTAGGCCTATGGTTCTGGCAGGCTTCTTATCACTATGTGGGCTCAGAATGACGCCAACACAGAGGAGCACAGGACCTGGTTATGGTGTCCTCTTTTAGCCCCTAGAACAAGGTATACCTTAAGCCAGATCGCTCATCCCTTGGACTTTTTTATTTATTTTTATTTTTTTATTAATTAACGGAAAAAAAGAAATTAACCCAACATTTACAAATCATACCATTCTACATATGCAATCAGTAGTTCTTAACATCATCACATAGATGCATGATCATCGTTTCTTAGTACATTTGCATCGGTTTAGAAGAACTAGCAACACAACAGAAAAAGATATAGAATATTAATATAGAGAAAAAAATAAAAGTAATAATAATAGTAAAAAAAAACTATAGCTCAGATGCAGCTTCATTCAGTGTTTTAACATGATTACTTTACAATTAGGTATTATTGTGCTGTTCATTTTTGAGTTTTTGTATCTAGTCCTGTTGCACAGTCTGTATCGCTTCAGCTCCAATTACCCATTATCTTACCCTGTTTCTAACTCCTGCTGGACTCTGTTACCAATAACATATTCCAAGTTTATTCTCGAATGTCGTTTCACATCAGTGGGACCATACAGTATTTGTCCTTTAGTTTTTGGCTAGACTCACTCAGCATAATGTTCTGTAGGTCCATCCATGTTATTACATGCTTCATAAGTTTATCCTGTCTTAAAGCTGCATAATATTCCATCGTATGTATATACCACAGTTTGTTTAGCCACTCTTCTGTTGATGGACATTTTGGCTGTTTCCATCTCTTTGCAATTGTAAATAACGCTGCTATAAACATTGGTGTGCAAATGTCCGTTTGTGCCTTGCCCTTAAGTCCTTTGAGTAGATACCCAGCAGTGGTATTGCTGGGTCGTATGGCAATTCTATATTCAGCTTCTTGAGGAACCGCCAAACTGCCTTCCACAGTGGTTGCACCATTTGACATTCCCACCAACAGTGGATAAGTGTGCCTCTTTCTCCGCATCCTCTCCAGCACTTGTCACTTTCTGTTTTGTTGATAATGGCCATTCTGGTGGGTGTGAGATGATATCTCATTGTGGTTTTGATTTGCATTTCTCTAATGGCCAGGGACATTGAGCATCTCTTCAAGTGCCATTTGGCCATCCGTATTTCCTCTTCTGAGAGGTGTCTGTTCAAGTCTTTTTCCCATTTTGTAATTGGGTTGGCTGTCTTTTTGTTGTTGAGTTGAACAATCTCTTTATAAATTCTGGATACTAGACCTTTATCTGATATGTCATTTCCAAATATTGTCTCCCATTGTGAAGGCTGTCTTTCTACTTTCTTGATGAAGTTCTTTGATGCACAAAAGTGTTTAATTTTGAGGAGCTCCCATTTATTTGTTTCCTTCTTCAGTGCTCTTGCTTTAGGTTTAAGGTCCATAAAACCGCCTCCAATTGTAAGTTTCATAAGATATCTCCCTACATTTTCCTCTACCTGTTTTATGGTCTTAGACCTAATGTTTAGATCTTTGATCCATTTTGAGTTAACTTTTGTATAGGGTGTGCGATATGGGTCTTCTTTCATTCTTTTTCATATGGATATCCACTTCTCTAGGCACCATTTATTGAAGAGACTGTTCTGTCCCAGGTGAGTTGGCTTGACTGCCTTATCAAAATCAAATGTCCATAGATGAGAGGGTCTATATCTGAGCACTCTATTCGATTCCATTGGTCGATTTATCTATCTTTATGCCAATACCATGCTGTTTTGACCACTGTGGCTTCATAATATGCCTTAAAGTCAGGCAGCGTGAGACCTCCAGCTTCGTTTTTTTTCCTCAAGATGTTTTTAGCAATTCGGGGCACCCTGCCCTTCCAGATAAATTTGCTTATTGGTTTTTCTATTTCTGAAAAATAAGTTGTTGGGATTTTGATTGGTATTGCATTGAATCTGTAAATCAATTTAGGTAGGATTGACATCTTAACTATATTTAGTCTTCCAATCCATGAACACGGTATGCCCTTCCATCTATTTAGGTCTTCTGTGATTTCTTTTAGCAGTTTTTTTCGTTTTCTTTATATAGGTTTTTTGTCTCTTTAGTTAAATTTATTCCTAGGTATTTTATTCTTTTAGTTGCAATTGTAAATGGGATTCGTTTCTTGATTTCCCCCTCAGCTTGTTCATTACTAGTGTATAGAAATGCTACAGATTTTTGAATGTTGATCTTGTAACCTGCTACTTTGCTGTACTCATTTATTAGCTCTAGTAGTTTTGTTGTGGATTTTTCCGGGTTTTCGACGTATAATATCATGTCGTCTGCAAACAGTGATAGTTTTACTTCTTCCTTTCCAATTTTGATGCCTTGTATTTCTTTTTCTTGTCTAATTGCTCTGGCTAGAACCTTCAACACAATGTTGAATAATAGTGGTGATAGTGGACATCCTTGTCTTGTTCCTGATCTTAGGGGGAAAGTTTTCAATTTTTCCCCATTGAGGATGGTATTAGCTGTGGGTTTTTCATATATTCCCTCTATCATTTTAAGGAAGTTCCCTTGTATTCCTATCTTTTGAAGTGTTTTCAACAGGAAAGACTGTTGAATCTTGTCAAATGCCTTCTCTGCATCAATTGAGATGATCATGTGATTTTTCTGCTTTGATTTGTTGATATGGTGTATTACATTAATTGATTTTCTTATGTTGAACCATCCTTGCATACCTGGGATGAATCCTACTTGGTCATGATGTATAATTCCTTTAATGTGTTGTTGGATACGATTTGCTAGAATTTTATTGAGGATTTTTGCATCTATATTCATTAGAGAGATTGGTCTGTAGTTTTCTTTTTTTGTAATATCTTTGCCTGGTTTTGGTATGAGGGTGATGTTGGCTTCATAGAATGAATTAGGTAGTTTTCCCTCCACTTCGATTATTTTGAAGAGTTTGAGGAGAGTTGGTACTAATTCTTTCTGGAATGTTTGATAGAATTCACATGTGAGGCCGTCTGCTCCTGGACTTTTCTTTTTAGGAAGCTTTTGAATGACTAATTCAATTTCTTTACTTGTGATTGGTTTGTTGAGGTCGTCTATTTCTTCTTGAGTCAAAGTTGGTTGTTCATGTCTTTCCAGGAACCTGTCCATTTCATCTAAATTGTTGTATTTATTAGCATAAAGTTGTGCATAGTATCCTGTTATTACCTCCTTTATTTCTGTGAGGTCAGTGGTTATGTTTCCTCTTCCATTTCTGATCTTATTTATTTGCATCCTCTCTCTTCTTCTTTTTGTTAATCTTGCTAAGGGCCCATCAATCTTATTGATTTTCTCATAGAACCAACTTCTGGTCTTATTGATTTTCTCTATTGTTTTCATGTTTTCAATTTCATTTAATTCTGCTCTAATCTTTGTTATTTCTTTCCTTTTGCTTGCTTTGGGATTAGTTTGCTGTTCTTTCTCCAGTTCTTCCAAGTGGACAGTTAATTCCTGCATTTTTGCCTTTTCTTCTTTTCTGATAAAGGCATTTAGGGCAATAAATTTCCCTCTTAGCACTGCCTTTGCTGCGTCCCATAAGTTTTGATATGTTGTGTTTTCATTTTCATTCACCTCTAGGTATTTACTAATTTCTCTTTCAATTTCTTCTTTGACCCACTTGTTGTTTAAGAGTGTGTTGTTGAGCCTCCACGTATTTGTGAATTTTCTGGCACTCTGCCTATTATTGATTTCCAACTTCATTCCTTTATGATCCGAGAAAGTGTAGTGTATGGTTTCAATCTTTTTAAATTTGTTAAGACTTGCTTTGTGACCCAGCATATGGTCTATCTTTGAGAATGATCCATGAGCACTTGAGAAAAAGGTGTATCCTGTTGTTGTGGGATATAATGTCCTTTAAATATCTGTTAAGTCTAGCTCATTTATAGTAATATTCAGATTCTCTGTTTCTTTATTGATCCTCTGTCTAGATATTCTGTCCATTGATGAGAGTGGTGAATTGAAGTCTCCAACTATTATGGTAGATGTGTCTATTTCCCTTTTCAGTGTTTGCAGTGTATTCCTCACGTATTTTGGGGCATTCTGGTTTGGTGCGTAAATATTTATGATTGTTATGTCTTCTTGTTTAATTGTTCCTTTTATTAGTATATAGTGTCCTTCTTTGTCTCTTTTAACTGTTTTACATTTGAAGTCTAATTTGTTGGATATTAGTATAGCCACTCCTGCTCTTTTCTGGTTGTTATTTGCATGAAATATCTTTTCCCAACCTTTCACTTTCAACCTATGTTTATCTTTGGGTCTAAGATGTGTTTCCTGTAGACAGCATATAGAAGGATCCTGTTTTTTAATCCATTCTTCCAGTCTATGTCTTTTGATTGGGGAATTCAGTCCATTAACATTTAGTGTTATTACTGTTAGGATAATATTTTCCTCTACCATTTTGCCTTTTGTATTATATATACCATATCTGACTTTCCTTCTTTCTACACTCTTCTCCATGTCTCTCTCTTCTGTCTTTTTGTATCTGACTCTAGTGCTCCCTTTAGTATTTCTTGCAGAGCTGGTCTCTTGGTCACAAATTCTCTCAGTGACTTTTTGTCTGAGAATGTTTTAATTTCTCCCTCATTTTTGAAGGACAATTTTGCTGGATATAGGAGTCTTGATTGACAGTTTTTCTCTTTTAGTAATTTAAATATATCATCCCACTGTCTTCTAGCTTCCCTGGTTTCTGCTGAGAAATCTACACATAGTCTTATTGGGTTTCCCTTGTATGTGATGGATTGTTTTTCTCTTGCTGCTTTCAGGATCCTCTTTCTCTTTGACCTCTGACATTCTAACTAGTAAGTGTCTTGGAGAACGCCTATTTGGGTCTAATCTCTTTGGGGTGCGCTGCACTTCTTGGATCTGTAATTTTAGGTCTTTCATAAGAGTTGGGAAATTTTCAGTGATAATTTCTTCCATTAGTTTTTCTCCTCCTTTTCCCTTCTCTTCTCCTTCTGGGACACCCACAACACGTATATTTGTGCGCTTCATATTGTCCTTGAGTTCCCTGATACCCTGTTCAAATTTTTCCATTCTTTTCCCTATAGTTTCTATTTCGTTTTGGAATTCAGATGTTCCATCCTCCAAATCACTAATTCTATCTTCTGTCTCTTTAAATCTATCATTGTAGGTATCCATTGTTTTTTCCATCTTTTCTACTTTATCCTTCACTTCCATAAGTTCTGTGATTTGTTTTTTCAGTTTTTCTATTTTTTCTTTTTGTTCAGCCCATGTCTTCTTCATGTCCTCCCTCAATTTATCAATTTCGTTTTTGAAGAGGTTTTCCATTTCTGTTCGTATATTCACCATTAGTTGTCTCAGCTCCTGTATCTCATTTGAACTATTGGTTTGTTCCTTTTACTGGACCATATTTTCAGTTTTCTGAGCGTGATCCATTATCTTCTGCTGGCGTCTGGGCATTTAGTCAGATTTCCCTGGGTGTTGGACCTAACAGGTTGAAAGATTTTTCTGTGAAATCTCTGGGTTCTGTTTTTCTTATCCTGCCCAGTAGGTGGCGCTCATGGCACATGTTTGTCTGCGGGTCCCACCAGTAAAAGGTGCTGTGGCTTCTTTAACTTTGGAAAACTCTCGCCGTGGGGGAGGTTCGCCAGCCGAAGCGGCTTGGAAGAGTGCCAGCCGGCCTGGGGGTCCGAACGCGGGGAGGGTCGCCGACCGCCGCAGCCCGGGAGAGCGCCCGTCCAAATTTCCTAGTCGGCCCGGGGCGCTAAGTGTGGCGGGAAGGCGCCAGCCGCCGTTGTCCAGGAGAGTGCACCGTTCCAGCCGGACCGGGGAGTCATGTGTTTGGAAGGGACCCCCCCGGTCACCGTTCTCCGCGACCTGAGGATTTACGATCAAATTCTCTCAGTTGGTCCGGGGGGCCGCGAGTGGTGGGGGTGCCAACTGCCGCGGCTTGAGGGGACCACCTGCCCAATTCTGCCAGCTGGCCCCGGAAGGAGGAGGGGAGGGACTCCGGCCACTTGCCGCCCCGCCCGGGGAAGCCCGCGCCCCTCGGCGATCTCACCGGAGCGGGTTCTCCCAGCCAGTCAGCCGTTCCAGGATGGGGTACGCTGTCTTTTTGATCTCTGTCGTGGCTTCGGGAGCTGTTCTGCATCGTTTCTACTCCTGTAGTATCTGTTCTGGAGGAGGAAAGGTGAGGATGGCAAGGCTGTCGAGGACGGTGGCGGAGGAGCCGGTGAAGGCGGAAGAGGGCACGGTGGTGGTTGGAGAGCCGCCAGAGCAGAAGGGGAAAGAGAAGGGCAAGATGGCGGCGGGAGCTCCGCTGGGGGAGAAAGAGGAAGAGGAGGGCTAGATGGCGGCGGGAGTGCCGCCGGCGGAGAAAGAGGAAGAGAAGGGCTAGATGTTGGCGGGAGTGCCGCCGGCAGAGAAAGAGGAAGAGTAGGGCTTGATGGCATTGGGAGCGCCGGCGGAGAAAGGGTAGAGGAGGGCTAGATGGCGGCGGGAGCACCGGCGAAGGGGGAAGAGGAGGGCTAGATGGCGCGGGAGCGCCACCGGCGGAGAAAGAAGAAGAGGAGGGCTAGATGGCGGCGGGAGCACCGGCGGAGAAGGGGAAAGAGGAGGGCTAGATGGCGGCGGGAGAGCCGCCGGCAGAGAAAGACTTCCCTTGGACTTTTAAATTACATAAGCCAGTATTCACCTTTTCACTCAACTAGTTTGGGTTGGGTCTTTGTCACTTGCGACCAAGTGAGTGCTGACTGATTCTCTGTTCTTCCAGAATCTCCTTTTTCTGCATAGTAATAATAAGTATTTATTTCTGTTTTTTAAATTTTTGTATGTAAAATGGAGATCACATTTCACTCTTTTCCATGTTAATATCCTGTTATCACAGCACCGTTCGTTGAATCTTTTTTTTTTTTTGAAGTGCGTGGACCATTGATTCAAACCCAGGTCTCCTGCATGGCAGGTGAGAATTCTGCCATTGAACTACCCTTTCATCCCCCAATACTTGTTTTTTTGGTTATTTATTTATTTATTTGCTTTATGAGAGTTAATATGTAGATTCAGAGGCATTGCTTTTCTGCATCTTGACATTCACAGGTTCATATGCTGTGCATCTCTTGGCTTAGCAACTCATGGAAAGACACATGGCAACGTTTGCTCAGCTCTGATACCTGTCTAGCTTCTGTTGGCTCTCTCAGCTCCTGGCATGTCCTAGGCCTTCTGCATTTCCAAATGTCTGTGTCTCTGTTGGCTCTGAAGCAACTGTATTTCTCCAAGATGTCTCCCCTTTTAAGGAACTCCAGTAAATTAATCAAGACCCACCTTGAATGGGTGGAGTCACATCTCCATCTAATCAAAAAGTCACATGCATGATTGAGTGGGTCAGTTTCCATGGAAATAATCGAATCAATGGTTTCACCCTAAACACTAGGTCTGGCCCTACCGGATGAGACCAGCATTGAAAGAAAATGGCTTTTCTGGGGTACTTAAAAGTTTCAAACTAAAACACTTGCCTTCTTGTATGTAGGCTGGGCTATGGAAATAGTTTTGGTCATTGGGCTGTAGGTAGAAGTGATGTGTTTAACTTCTGGGCCAAAGCAGAGTGTATAATAAAGAGGAAGACTCCATTTTTGGTTTGACTAATGATACCTTTCAAGCCCCATCACTCCCCTTTTGCCCCATATCTAGGTAAGCCTGTAAGGAAACCCGTGTGCTCTCTCCCCTGGTGCTAGTGGGAAGTTCAAGCCATGCAAACCCTGTCTTGCAGAGGGAACCCTCACCCTGGCTCCTCCTAGTCACAGTAAATGCCAAAGCCACCAGTCCCCTTTCGCTCTTACCACTTAGACTTGCTTGTGCTTGTCCTGCTCTCCGTGGGAAGTTCCATTATATGAGGGCCAAGCCTTTTCACATTCTCATCAATCTCAACATCCAAACAGTTTTGGGGAGGGGACTGATTTTCTCTCCATGGGGCAACCACAAGACATGCAAGTTCTGCAGTTCTCTCTCCTTGCCATGGCCAGGTGGAGAGATGAGGGAGCCGTGGGAGGGAAGGTGCCTAGGTCACTAAGTCACCACATGGAGGACAGCTGCCCTGGAGAGACCCCTGATTCACATCAGACTTTGTGTGGGGGAAAAAATCCATTTTTGTTGTGTTAAGCCTCTATGATTTCTGGGTAGTGTGTGACCTCGGCATTACCTAACTTGTCCTGACTGATGTATGTGAACATGACTCTTGTTGTTCTGCTCCCTGGATTACCACCCGTTCCTGTCCCCAGGACTCATTTGCTTTCATTCTGAGTATCTGCAACCACAGCCCACTCACACCTGTGGGCAATTCCTGTACTTGCCAGATAGGCATACAGAAATGTAACCAGGTACACTGATTTTCTCCTCAAGAGAGGTAGTTAACTACTTGAAGGCCTTTGGGAGAAGGGAGTAGAAGGATGAAAGCTAGATTCTGATCTTCTGTTATTTAATAGCTTTATGACTTTGAGGAAGCTTTACAACTTCTCTCGACTTCATCTGAAAAGCATATATTCATGATGCTGCTTATTAGCAGTAATATACAATTGGATTGGCTGAGAGAAGCTTTGAAATCCCTCTAACTTCTGAGACCCTCTAATTTAAAAGTCTGAATTGGGGGCTTATTCTGTGAAAGCGCAGTGCATGTTATTTAATTTAAGCAGTGTATAGTCTGTGCAGTGTACTGTTACCCCCATTTTGCAGAAGTCTGCCCAAGATCACACAGGCAGTAGGAGGCAGAACTGGAATTTGAACCCCAGCTCGTTCTGCTGTCAGGACCCAAGTGCACAGGATTAAGCTATTTCACTAGCAGTGAAATGGGCATAGCCAATGGTCCAGTATGCAGCCGCAGTGCTTGAAAAACTTCTCTACCTCCATTGCTTGTGACTCTGTCCCATTTGGCTGGGGGCCCTGACACCTTAGGACAGGGCACTGGCACCTCCTTACCTACCCTCCTGGCTTCAGTCCCAGATATTTAGCTAGACCTTAGAGAAGGCAACTCTGGGTCATGATGATGTAAGGCTGCTTCCACTGCTGAGCCTCTGCCTCCTCCTCCTTTTCTTCCTCCTCACTAGGGCCCCATCTCCTCAGGCAATAAATGAAAGCCTAGAGGGTGCAATCACCTCCCGTGCCCCTGTCCCTAGGACTGTACTGTTTTAGGGAGGGCGGGCGGGCATGGAGGCTGGTGTGGGAGAGGGCCGGGATGGGGGACAGCAGGGAATATTGGGTGGAGGATGCCTGGGAAGAAAAAGAAAACCCACCCTTGTGTTGGGACCTGTTCCAAGGGCAGTGCCTGGAGCTGTGGACACAGAGGTGGATATGATGCAGTGCCTCCCATCTCAAGCTCTCTTCTGTAAAGGAGACAAATACTGATTCATTCAAAAAATATTATTGAGCGGCTACTATATGGACACTAGTTTTCTAGGTGCTGGAGACAGGGTTGTGAGCAAGACAGGCAAAAACCCTCACCCCTGGGTGGGCCATGGTGGCTCGGTGGCAGAATTCTCGCCTGCCATCTCAGAGACCTGGGTTCGATTCCTGGTGCATGCCCATGTTAAAAAAAAAAAATGTCCTTACCCCCGGGAAGCCAACATTTTAGTTATAGGTGACAGGCAGGACATAGGCAAAGAAGTAAATGTAGATCTGAGACAATAGGCACCTAGAGAAAAAGAAGATAAGGAAGGAGCTGAGAGAGTGGTATTGCAAGGAGAGGTTGCAAAAGGTGTCAAAGAAGACCTTCCTGCCAAAGTGCAATTTAAGCCAGGCCTAAGGGGGCGGGTGAGCAGGACCCGGGGATCTATCTGGGGGTGCTAGTGGATAAAGACCATGGATTCTTTTGCCCAACACGCTCAATAACCAATGCCTGAGACACTGGGGTTTCAAAGAGAGAAAGAATGTATTACTAGGAATGTGGTAGGAGAGCAGATGGCTTGGCAGCCCAAAATCTGTCTCCCTGAACTGCAGTAATTCGGATAGGTTTATTAGAGGAAAGAGATTGGTAGGGTTTAGGATATTGAGCACCCTGCCGCAGATGATGGGATTAGGGGTGATCTGATTACTGAGCATGCGCAGATAGAACCTATGTAAGAAAATGGGGAATGAGTACAGGTGACTTGCGAGTTAAAGTCTAAGTTACTGCGTGTATCTCTGGCGGGCCCACTTTGGTTAGATCCAGCCTCAGTTATCAAGATAACTTTGGACTTGGGGTGGGTTAGTTCTGGGCTGACCCAAGACCCTTCATTAACAAACATTAGGGGAGTATAGGGGATACAGAGAAGGAGGAAGAGGGGGTAAGGGAGCTCCCTCCTTTCCTGATCTATTGTCCCCTCAGTTATAGAGTGGAGGTGGTGCAGATGGAATTAATAAAGCTTCCATTGAATCCTCCAGATTCGAATCAGGAAGGACATTTTTCTTGCTCTGCTAATCTTTACAGGAAAAACTTTACATTTTCTCGTCAACACTGATTTCTGGGAGAGGCAAAAGATTGAACATACATCATCTCATCCTATTTCTTCTCTCTTTTGCAAAACAACTGTCTCTGTAATACAGTGTTCTTTTCTTTAGAACCATTCTCGGACCATTTTTCTCCTCTCTAAATCATGCTGAGGCCAGACTGTGTTATATAAATTTTCAATAAATAAACAAATAAACAAACAATCATTAAGGGCTACCTTTAGTGATTACAAGACTCTAAAGTTGAAAAACTGGATATGTGGGTACAAATGAAGGTTAGACACAAGTTTTTTTACGATCATAGGGGCAAAAGATAAGGTCTGTATAATCGTTATCAGAGATCAAGGCAGCTGGATTACAATTTAGAAATATCAGGCATTTCCCTCTGTCTATTCCAGTATGCCAAAAAGCAAGAAGGAGTATCTATATAATAATTCAGTAATCAAAATCATTCCTTAAATCCTGATTTCTAGGTTACAGGGAGAGAGCATGCCAGGTGGAGGGAACAGCAGGCAGAGGTGGGAAAGTGCAGGCATGCTCAAGGAGTAGCAAAGAGTAAGGAGACAGGAAACAACAGGAGATGAGATCAGAGACAGACAAGGTATAGAAGTTTGCAATATCCTCTTTCTTTAGCATTATGCATTGAGCACCTGTTGTGTGTAAGCAGTTTAGACACAGGGGCTAAGAAATACAGCAGGAAGCAAAATAACAAAACATCTCTGTCCTCCTGGAACTGAGGTTCTAACAAGGGGAGACAGGCAATTTAAGAAAAAATATATATATAAAAAGATAATTTCAGAGACTCATAAAGGTTGTGAACACAACAGAACAAGGTGATGAGTGTCTGGGAAGCCTGAGGTGGGGGAGGGTGGCAGCCAGGCAGAGGTCCGAGGGCAGGTTATGGGCAGAGAGACAAGCAGGGGCAAAGGCCTTGAGGCCAGGGGAGCTTGGTGGATTCAGGTCCCCAGAAGTGACCTGTGTGTCTGTGGCATGTGAGTATGGAATGGAGGAGATATGAGATCTCCTGAGAGCTAGGTGGTCTTGCAATAATCAGGCCTAAGGAGCACATAAATGGACACTGGCCAGTAGGGCTGGCCCTGCTTCAGACTGTCTCCCCTAACTCCAGGCGTTTTCTTTGTAGTTCTTCGTGGACTGAGGTGTGCCGAGGCAGCCTCTGAGCTGGGCGTGCCTAAAAGGAGGGTTTGAATTGCCCATGAAAGGATTTAAAAAAGAAATGCTCCGTGTTGGTGTTCATCTGCTTAGAGCAGGCACAGGGTTTAATGCCAGGGATGGGGCTGAGAGGACACCAACATTCCCGGGGTCAGCCTGGAGGAGGCAGTAGCAGGAATTCCTGAAAAAGGCCCAGAGTCTGAGCAGCTGGGAGATGGTGTCTTTTGTTTTGTGCTCGATGGGCCTGGGAGCTGGGCTGGGGTTGGGGTGAGGATTGTCTCTCAGAGCTGAAGGGCCAGCAGCCCCCAAGGTCAAGGTCCGTCCTTCCCCAGACATTCTGGACTGGACAAGGCGTGTCCCCGTCAGCCCTACCTGACTTGTCCATTACCCAAGAATGAGAAAATGCTTAGAATCATTTGTGGCCTGTGTAAGAAAATTGAAAAAAAAAAGTCAGCCAAGAAAATTTTCTTCCTGGGCTCCTCTTCCTCCTCCTCCTCCACCCACTGTCTTCCCGCCTCACCCAGAACTGCGTGTTCCTGTTCCTGGCCCACACAGAGCCTACTCCACCGGCAAAATAAAGAAGTTTTAATGTTCAGTGCTCTGGAAATAAATGCAGAACCCTCAAACGTGGACAGAACCTATTTATTCAGAGCTTGTTATAGCCAGGAAGTCAGCTACCATCGCTTGTGTTTGGCACAGTCAAAGGCAGGTAGGTGAGTGGGAAAGTGTTACGGTGGACAAACTGGGGAGACGACGGGAGTGCCCTGATTGGAAGCTGTTGGCATGGGGGGGCTGGATGTGGCTAGCGAGAAGTGGGGCATCCTTTGTGATTGGTTAGGGGAAAATATTTGGCTTTTTTTGGTTGGTCCTAAGTTGGAAACTGGGTCAAAAATTAGGGAAGCTGTCATTTACTGATCAAGTCCTGGCTTTTTTGGGTTGTTTGTTCCAGGGATTGTGTTTACTGTATGTAGTTAGCAGCTGACTCCTGAACCAGTTGTTGCGGGTAAAGGACCAGGGTTTTCCGGTCTGATTACTGCTGATAGTGGGTCCGAGTTCCCTGGTGACTTGTGTATTCAGTCTCTCAACACCTTGATGCTCAAAGCTGAGGCCTGGGTGGACATGGCTGGATGGGGGTGGGATACAGGACACTGGAGGGGGTGGGGTGCAAAGATCAAGGAGGAAGCAGGAAGGGCTGCAAAGAAAGTCCCCCAGAGGAGGCGTGGGCTTCAGTTCACTTCATAATCCACCCTCCCAAAGCCTGGCTTGCGTCTGATCTCTCCGTTGCCCTCTCCTTAAATTTCAGAAAGTGTACAAAACATTGCTGGTGTTTATGGAGCCCTTACCACATGCCAGGGCCAGTTCTAGAAGCCACACACACTTATCTCATTTCATCATTACGCCAAAACAATGCAGGCTCAGTAGTATCACCCCTTTTTGCAGATGAGGAAACTGAAGAATTGAGCAATTTGCCCAGGATCATATGGCTGGAAAATGAAGAATTGGAATCTTCTGAGGCAGGAAGAAAAGGGAGGGGTGAGAAAGAAAGGAGAACCAAGGAAACAGAGAGTTCAGGCAGAGCGAGGAAGTGTCAGGACTGGAAGCGACTAAGTTAAGAGAGCTTTTGGGAAGTTTTACTGTGTGTTGCCAGGCTTTTAGAAACAAGGTGCTGCTTGGCCTGTTGCTATGTAGTGAATCCTCAGCAGAGGCAGGCCTCAAGGCAGCCTGTTATAGTCGGGTTATGTTTTGGAGATCACAATTTCATTATTTTGGACTTAAGCTTCCAAACTAAGCCATGCTTTTGGTCAAATAAGCCCCCAGACCTGAGCCAAGCGTGTCCTCCAGAATTTCGGGCTTATGGTACAAGGGCTTAGGAATCAAGATATGACCTGTAATGGTACTTAAAGCGTCCTCCTGTGTAAACATACCCTGGGTAGAATACACTATCTTTACCTAGGTGTCTGTGGTAGTTAGATTCAGTTGTCAACTTGTTGCAGTGGAAGAGTCGTGCCTCCTCAGGCCTTGGAGAAGGTACAGCACGCTCCTTGGGACTGGGAGAGCCTGGCTGCCACCACATGGAGGGGTTGGGCGTGTGCCCCGGAAATGGCAGAGAGCCCAGGTGTGGCCCCGATGCCTGGAGAGAGTGGAGCCGAGAAAAAGGTGGTCTCCTCGATGTTCCCCAAGGTTGATTTGTAAAGAGGTGGGCCACTGCATAGGCCTTTGGAAAGGGTGGGACTGCCACTTTCCAAAGCTGAAGGATAAATGATTTTCAGACTTCGAAACCCAATGGTGTTTGCCCTGCAGGTTTCCCTTCCAATTTCTCCCTCTGGATCCTGTGACTGTCCCTCCTTTGCATATTGGCACCAGATATCTTGTTTTGAGACTCATAGGTCCACAGCTAGAAGAGAATTTTTGTACCTTAATATTGTTTAAGGTGATGCATGTAGTTGCCAAGTTGACAAGGGGTGGACATGTGGTAGTTAGATTCAGTCGTCAACTTGGCAGGTGAAGGTACCTAGTTCTTCTGCTGTGGACATGAGCCAGTGGTACGTGAACCTCAGCTGTTGCTGATTACATCTGCAGTCGGCTAGGAGGCATGCCTGCTGCAATGAATGATGTTTGAGTTAACTGGCTGGTACTTAAATGAGAGAGCTCAACGTAGCACAGCCCAAGCAGCTCAGCATACCTCATCTCAGCACTTGCAGCTCAGCCCAGGACTTTTGGAGATGCAGAAAGAAATCACTCTGGGGAAAGTTGTTGGACCCCAGAGGCCTGGAGAGAAGACCTGCAGAGATCACCCTGTGCCTTCCCATGTAAGTAAGAACCTCAGTGGAAAGTTAACTGCCTTTCCTCTGAAGAACTAAGGAAATAAATCCCCTTTTATTAAAAGCCAATCCTGGTGTGTTGCTTTCTAGCAGCTAGCAAACTAGAACAATGTATCAGACAGACACTCAGACTCCCATAGTGTTACATGAGTTCCCCCATTCAGCAAAACAACCTTGGAGAGAGAGGCGGCAGGGGATACCCAATGTCCTAAGAAGTCAGAAGGGCAAGGGAAAAAAAAAGATGCTTTGCTGATATGATTAAACTGGCCAGAGATTCAGAGGCCCCTGTGGTCACTGGCAGAGACAACTGCTGCCAGAATCTGGAGAAATGTGTAAGGAAAGAGTATCTTTTTTTTTAAAAACATTTTAAAAAATTTATTTATTAATTAAAAAATAAGAAACAAAATAAAACATACATAATCAGTAAAGGAAAGAGTATCTTGAGCTGTAATTAAACTGTGCCTCTGTTCTGCTGGAGCAGAGAAGCCTCTGATGCTGAAAAGCAACAGACATCGAGAGTCCACAGCAGCCCTGTCCAATTGAAATAAAATTTGAGCTATATATGTAATTTCAGGTTTTCTAATAGCCTTATTTAAAAAAGTATAAAGAAACAAGTAGAATCAATTTTGATAATGCCTTTTATTTAATCCAATATTTCAAAAAATGTCATTTCAACAGGTGAAAATTACTTGAGATATTCTTTTTTTTTTTTTTGGTGATAAGTGTTAAAAATACAGTTTGTATTTTATGCTTATTTCAATTCTGATGAGCCGCATTTCAAGTGCTCAGCAGTCACATGTAGCTGGCTAGTAGCTGCCACCTTTGACAGTGCAGGTCTGTAGGGTTCAGCATTAGGAATTTGTTATGAACTCAAAAGCTGCAAGTACCTCTGCTGCTGTAGCTAAATATCTAGCAGATTTAGAGAGATGTGACAACAGGATGGTGCACTCCTGGGATTAGGATACTACAGTGGAAGGTCTAAGTGGCAAGGCTATATAGCCTATAGGACACCTTTGTGTAAATTAGAAAAAGGTGCCTTCCCTAGGCTCAAGGCTTGGTGAGAGGAAGGTGCTTTTAAAGAGCAACAATAATAAAAAGGTCCCCTTCCTCCAGGCAGATGTATTAGTTGGGTTCAGTGTAGAAAGACAAGAACCACTCAAGGTATTTAAAGTGGGAAGGTATTTAAAACAGGGGAATGGGGGGATTGAGATCTTAGCCACTGACTTCTGCAGAGCCCAACTCCCAAATTGACCGTGGATACCAGGGACTTTTCTTCATCTCCCGCAGTCTGTAACCCTGTGCTGGGCACTGTGACCACTCAGTAGATATGTGAAAAAGTGAATGAATGTAGATGTCCCCCAGGGCTGGATCTGGGCACGAGGGAGGATGACTTTTCCCCGCTCTCTTGGGGCCCAAGACCCTGGCAGGACTAAGGTATTAAAAGCCCCTCTCCTTGAGCCCTGACTCATGTGTGGCAGTGTTACTGGCCTCCCAACAGCCATTGCCCCCCCCTTCCTTGCTAACTGAACCCCAGGAGAGAGATAATGATTAGCCTAAGCTGGTCGTGGCAATCCTACTCCCTTTGCCAAGTGCTTGCTTTCCCTGCTACCCTCAGGGGACCCAGTTCTAGCCATTGAGCTATGAAGAGAGGTTTGCTTTGGGGAAAGATAAGAAGAAGGTATGTATGAAGAAATGTTTGGCCTCTTCCATCCAACCCACCCTCTAGTCCATGCTTCCTGCTTTAGAAAGATGTGAGAGGACGTGAGGTCAGGAGTTGCTGCAGACACTTGGCAACTGTGAGGGGAAGGTCCACAGCTCCCAAGCAAATGCCACGTCTTCCTATCTCTGGACTTCTTGATTCTTGAGAAATATATGCTACCATCTGTTTAGACCATAATTACTTAGGTTTTCTATAATTTGTAGCTGACTATGGTTCTAAAGTCATAAAGCGGTGGTTAGTCTAAGGATTCACTGATCACAGAACTATAGAATCCTGGGACTGTGCAGGCAGCTAAATGTCATTTAGTTTACTCTCCCCCAGTTTTTGTGGGAATCTCATCTCCAGCATCTCCACCAAGGGTCAGCGGAGCCTCCACTTGCTCACTTCAGTGATGGGACCTCAGTCTTGCCACAGAAAGTCCATGTGTGATGGCTCTGCACTTCATTTTAAGCCCAAATTAAATTCCCTGCAGTTTCTACCCATTTGTCTTAGTGTGAACAATCAGGAAAGAATGGGATATCATTGAAAGGGTAGGGAGTGGGATGTAGATGGGCTTAGTGCCAACTTTTTTCTAATTACATGACACGGGCAAGTTATTTTACCTCTCTGAACTCAGTTTTTGTCTATAAAATGGGAACAAATAAATTCTCCCTCCCAGGATCCTTAAGAATTTGTTGGCACAATGTAAACCCGCAGCAATTATTAGTGGTCTGACGTCTTAACCCATGGGTTGTGTTAGCCAGCTATCACATCTGAGGGTAGGGCCCAGTGAAGAGGTGAGAGCTCATGGGGACTGGTAAGTTTTGTTGCAGGACAAAGTATATAGGTCATTTGTGAGTCCCCACCAGAGAGGTATAAATGTGTCTGTCTGAGAACTTGGTGAGCAAGGAGCACTCAAACCTCCCTGAGATGCTCTCTCCTGGGGAGGTCTGGGGGTTCTCGGCCTAGCTGTACCTGCTTCGTTGCCTTGTCTTCAGTCTCCAGGGTGACCAGTGCATCCTCCCTTACCCCAGACCTATCTCTCCTACCTCTGACATGTCTGATGCCTGCCTTGGTGGGGCACAGACTTGAGGTAATTCAGGGAAGACACTGACCCAGCTAGAGCATCCAGGAGCCTGGGGAAGATTTGCAGAGGGACTTTAATTGCCAAGAACCCAATCAGAAGACAGAGGTGCTGGTCAAGGGGGTGGCCATCCAGGGAGAAGTGGTGAAGGAGGAGAGTGGTTGCCCTGAGCCAGGGTCATGGGGCGTGCTTGGTGGGGTATAGGGGTGGGTGGTCTCACTCCTAGGCACGTCCAGCATCATGGCAGATACCAAAGTTTGTGTTGGTGATGGAGCCCACGATAGTCTTGTCCGCTTCACAGGTCAGGCCCCGCTCACAAGGACATTTGTAGTATACCCCATACAATGTCTGCAAAGACACAGAGCAAGGGAGTCACAGGCTGTGGATGGCCACCTTGGGCATCACTTCCCCCTGCCCGACCCTGACAGCCAGCAGGCTTAGGCTTAACCCTTCAGATGATGCTCCTGACCCCTCCCCAGGAGGTGCTGTGACCTGGGAGACCAGGTAGCATGACTCGCTTACTTGTTCTGCGAATTGATCCCTCCAGGGAGGTCAGTTGTGAGGGTCAATAGTGATGATGGGGTGGAAAAGTGCTTTGAAGCCTCTTGCCTTCCCTCTCTTTCCTTAAACCCTCTGATCCCCATCCCCAAGCAGGGCCCTCCTCCTCTGAGATCTTGGGCCCTCCCTCTCCACTAACCCCTTGATACCCACCTTGGCAGAACACTCGCTATTCTCGCTGGCCTGGGGCATGCAGCGGGCCAGGCTCAAACCACTGGACCGGTGGCAGCACCTGCTCTTGCACTGGAGGCTGTTAAGGCAGAGCTCGCCGTCATCCTGCGGAGGACAGCCGCTCAGCCACGTCACACTCCCCTTGGTCCCTTCTCCACCCAGACCCCACCCTGCCACCCACAACAGCTGACAGTGCCTTCCTGGGGGTGGGGTGGGCACGTATGAAGGAATCTACCTCTGGGCCTGGATTCTCTACCACCCACGCCCAACCCTTGGGGGAAACAGGCTGTGCCGTGCCTGGAAAGCTGCCCTGGGCCAAAGGTCAGGACACCCGGGTTCTAGCACCCGCTACCCTCCCAACTGCTGAGTGGCCCCAAGCAGTTCTCTGCCCCACCCTGGACCTCAGTGCTCCCACGTGGAATGCACATGCACTGCCCAAGACCAGGTCTCCTACCTCTCTGGGTCCTCTATTCCTTTGAAGAACCGGTGAAAACTGAGGACTGTCTTCCATGAAAATTCCCTGTCTCCCTCTGGACTTTTACATATCATTTCAGGGTGATCTTGGGCCCTCTAAGCCCACACATGGCCCCAAGTAAAGAACCTCTGAATTGGGGGCTGGATGGGTTTTCCAGCTTAACCACATTCCAGCTGGGTGACCTCGAGCTGGTGGCTTAAGCGCTCTGTCAGCTCTCTATCTCAAAAAGGGTTTGATAACAACAGTATCTGCCACACCTTATGAAGACTAAACGTGTAAATACTCGTGAAGCATTTAGAACTGTATCTGGCACATAGTGTTTCACGAGTGTTCAGTGAGTCATTCTGTCTGATTCCCCTGGGAGAGACAATATTTAAGCCACTTCTCCCCACCTCCCACCCTCATTCTGAAGCCAGAATCACTGGGGAAGCTTTTGGAACTACTAGGCCTACTGAGTCAGGCTCTCCATTTTTCTAAAGCTCCCTCCAGTCAGTTTGAACCACAGCTCTGAGCATGCTCCATTTGAAGTTGATCAGTGGTGGGGGCCCAGGGAGGAGGTGCAGGACAGGGAATGGGGCAGTGAAGGAAGAGACGCTGCCTTCCAGTCCCTGGACCAATCGCTGGTGGGGGCATTAGAGGTTAAGGTTCGTGCTTCAGAAATCTGCACCTGGAGCTTCAGAGGGCTCCTCTCCTGAAGATCATCTTACCAGGTTGATGACGAGTCCCCTAGGGTCGGGCACTGCATAGGCCACCGCGAGGGCGACCAGCAAAAGGACAAGGACTTTCTCCATGACAAGTGGATGCAGCTGGTGCAGGGAGCAGTCAGAAAATCAAGTGGCAGGAGTCAGGGCCAGCTGAGGTGGTAGGGCTATAAAAGGGACGACGCTGTCAGCACATGACCACCTTCCCCGTCCTCTGGGACCTGCGTGAGCAGAGGCACACCTGTGGCCAATCCTTGGAGGTGGGAGGGATGTGGGGGGAGAGTTGGCAATATCGCACCATGGGTAAGAGTGTGGACTTTGGAGCCCTTCTAGCTGTACAAGTCATTAGCTGGGAAAATTATTTAATTATTCTGATCTTGGCTTCCTCATCTGTCGATAAATAATGCTTAGTGCAAGGCACATATGTACCTGTGTGTACGTGTTAACCACTGTTGTCATTGTTGTATTTAACCCTCTTGGGTGCTCTGAGCACCTGGGCTGAGCTGGGACTAGGGAGCTTCTCCTTACATTATATACCCTGGGTACGTCTCTTGCCTCACCCTTATTCAGTTCCTGCCTTTGGCCCCACTCAAACCCAGATATCTGGCAATGTCAAGCTCAAGTGAGGAGGGGTCCCAGCCTTCCCATTCCTCAACCTTCCTTCCAAGCCCCCTTGTAGGATTCTAGGGAGAGCTTAGGTCCCCGGAGCTGAGACACTACAACCCCTGGGCCTGGAGGGGTGTGTTCCCACATCTAGTGCCCCTCGCCTGCCACAAGGGACAGACTTCAGGAGTGATTTAAGGAACCCTAAGAAGTCCTACTCAAATGATCCCTCCCCACCCCCTTTCTTTCATCCTTGCTTAATATCTGCAATGATACAGTAAAGACGCACCCATTTTGTGAAGGCTTGTTGCTCACCTTGCCTTCTCTCCAAGGCCACGGGTGGGTGTGAGCCATCATTAGTCCTGGCTGAGAATGGGGCGCCCTGGAGAGCAGTGGTTGGAGGTGGGAAAGGCACAGATGCCCCGAGTTTGCTCAGATGTGGGACTAGCGCAGCTTTCTCAGGAGGCCAGTTCTGGCAGCCAGAGATACCCTGGCCCCGTGCCCCAGGCCCCCACACGATGTGGGAAGCCCCACAGTGAGTTGCCTGGAGCACAACTTTGGTCTAGGTAGAGTTGGCTTCAAAGCTCAGCACTGCTATTGACTGGTTACATGACGTGGCCAAATTTTGTAATCTCTGTGAGCCTACTTCCTTCTTTACCCAAGGGGGTGATGACCCTGATAGCTAGAAAATATACCTGCCCTAGCTGAGTTTAACAATCTACTCTTTGTGCTTAGTTTTCAGGAAATTAACTGGAGTCTTTCAGTTCTGTTTACAGAACAAGAACACCCTGTCTGCACGCTGATATATATATAGACAACAGACTACTGAGTGGCTATGGGAAGGAATGGAATTGTGTGGCATGCAGCTGGGTGAATGAACCTTGAGGACAGTAAGTTGAATGAAATGTCAGGAACAAAAAGATAAATATTATCATGCATTCGCTCATATGGGCTACCTATAACATGCAAACTCGGAGGATTCAAGTCAAGAGCATGGGTTATCAGGTTGGGGCCTATTGTAAAGATTCCTAAATTGTAAGGTCTTACAGCAGTCACATGTATTCTGGAGTTGTAACTGTTACTTCTGAATTCTGAGATGCTGAGCTATTTGTGTATAACCTGGTCATTTCCTGGAACATCGGATATTTGTGTGACACCTGAGACTCAGAGTTAGAGCTCTGAAGCTATGAAAGTCAGAAGTACCCCATACAACTACTGTTTAAAAAGTTGAAAAAGCGATGCGACTTCAACAAGGGATATGAATGAAGCTGATCTGGATAGGACTAAGGTGAATCAGAATACAGGGTAAAGGATAATATGGTCTATATTTTAAAATGTCAACTTCTGTGTGAGACCAAAGGAAGAGATATTTATTTGGTGCAAAATTTATATTTTTGGCAGCATGCTATCTAATTTAACTTGAATGGTCAGTTTATTCGAACACTATAATTACATGGACTCTTGAATCGGGAGTGATATCTTGTTGGTCTGTAAAGGTTAGTACGATGTTCTGATGTATCGCAGAGTAATTTGGGCAGAGAATAAGAAAGTATTTGCAAAGTCCCCTTGGGGGAATGGGGAGGAAGGAGGAAATACTCAGCTTTCCCACCAAGGGAATTCCTGATATTCTCACAAGCGTTGGGGAGAACCAATTTAATAGGCTGAGCCCCCAATCTTGGGTTTGCCCTTATGAAAATATTCCTACAAAGGTAGGCTAAGCCTACTTATAACTATGCCTAAGAGTCACCCCCAGAGAACCCCTTTCGTTGCTTAGATGTGGCCCCTCTCTCTCTAAGCCAACTTGGCAGGTGAACTCACTGCTCTCTTTCTGCATGAGACATGACTCCCAAGGGTGTAAATCACCCTGGCAACGTGGGAGAGGACTCCCGGGGATGAGTCAGGACCCAGAATCAAGGGACTGAGAAAGCCTTCTTGTCCAAAAGGGGAATACAAAAAATGAGACAAAATAAAGTTTCAATAGCTGAGAGATTTCAAACAGAGTCGAGAGATTATCCTGCAGGTTATTCTTTTGCTTGTTGGATTTCAGATGTCCTGTCCTCCAGTTCACTAACCCTATCTTCTGCCTCTTGAAATCTAACATTGTAGGTTTCCATTGTTCTTGTCATCTCTTCTACTGTGTCTTTCATTCCCATAAGTTCTGTGATTTGTTTTTTCAGACTTTTGATTTCTTCTTTTTGTCCATTCCTTGCCTTCTTTATGTCTTCCCTCAGTTCATTGATTTGGTTTTTGATGAGGTTTTCCGTGTCTGTTTGTACATTCTGAATTAATTGTTGCAACTCCTGTATCTTGTTTGAATTATTGGTTTGTTCCTTTGACTGGGCCATTTCTTCAATTTTCCTAGTGTGATTTTTCATTTTTTGCTGGCTTCTAGGCATTTAATTACCTTAATTAGTTTATTCTGGAGATTGTTTTCACTTTTTTACCTAGGGTTTTCTTGCTGGATAACTTTGTTGTCTGTCTGTTCTTTGACATTCAGTTCAGCTTATTCTGGACTCTAGCTTAGGTTTTGTTTAACAGATCAGAATTTTTCAAGTCTTGTTTTCTTGTTCTGCCTGTATGGTACCTTTTTTTCTCTTCCCTAGGAGGGTCTACTTAGGGATTATAGACCCCAGCCAGATTTCCCAGTCCAAACTGGCCTCCTCTCAGGAGGGAAAAGTCACCTGTGTCGGTTTTCCCTGTGGGTGAGAGCAGCAGATTAAAAGCCTTTCCTACGAAGCCTCTGGGCTCTCCATTTTTCCTATCCGCCTGGTATGTGGCGCTTGTCTGCCTGCGGGTCCCACCAGCATAAGATGACGGTACCTTTAACTTTGGCAGACTCTCCTTGCTGGGGGCGTAGTGGAGACAGAGGAGAGGTTGTAGGCTGGCTTTAATTTCTTCATTTTTCAGACTCTGGGGTCTGAATTCCTTGAGGGAGGGATTCCACCTGAGCTGGGCCCCACCCCTTTCCTGGGGAAGGCACAGCCTCCAGACAAGCTCCCAAACAAGCTTAATTCTGCCTATATCTAGGGCAGTTAGAGCCTGAGAAGCCCTGCTGCTGTATCCAAAGAATAGCCAGGCCTTTGTAGAAATACAGCCACAAAAAAGAAAAGGAAAAATCCTTTTCAGAGCAGGACCCCGTTCCTCAGGTTTGCCAGTCAAGAACTTAAGTTGGTATGTTGCTCTGTGTATCTCCCAGGGTCCTTTCCTGGGAACAAAGAGCCCAGACCCTTTCAAGTATTATGTGCTATCTGATCCGAAAAATCTCTGTTTTTGCTTTTGTTTTTTTTTTGTTTTTTCTGTCAGTCCTGCCCCCTCTGCATCGGGGCAAAAACCAGCAACCTCCACTTTGACCAGGTTCACCTGAGCTGAGGGCCTATTTTTTTTTTTTATTAATTAAAAAAAATTAACAAACAAAACATTTAGAAATCATTCCATTCTACATATATAATCAGTAATTCTTAATATCATCACATAGTTGCATATTCATCATTTCTTAGTACATTTGCATCGATTTAGAAAAAGAAATAAAAAGACAACGGAAAAAGAAATAAAATGATAATAGAGAAAAAAAAAACTATACGTACCATACCCCTTACCCCCACTTTCATTTACCACTATTTCAAACTGAATTTATTTTAACATTTGTTCCCCCTATTATTTATTTTTATTCCATATGTTCTACTCTTCTGTTGATGTAGTAGCTAAAAGGAGCATCAGACATAAGGTTTTCACATTCACAGAGTCTCATTGTGAAAGCTATATCATTCATTGTTCAGTCATCATCAAGACACGTGGCTACTGGAACACTGCACTACATTTTCAGGCAATTCCCTCCAGCCTCTCCACTACATCTTGAACAACAAGGTGATATCTACTTAATGCATGAGAATAACCTCCAGGATAACCTCTCCACTCTGTCTGGAATCTCTCAGCCATTGACACTTAGTCTCATTTCACTCTTCCCCCTTTTGGTCCAGAAGGTTCTCTCAGTCTCTTGATGTTAATTCTCAGCTCATTCTAGGGTTTTTCTCAGTCCTTTGATGCTGAGTCTCAGTTCATTCCAGGATCTTTGTCCCATGTTGCCAGGAAGGTCCACACCCCTGGGAGTCATGTCCCACGCAGAGAGGGGGAGGGTGGTGAGACTGCTCATCATATTGGCTGGAGAGAGAGGCCACATCTGAGCAACAAAAGAGGCTCTCTTGGGGGTGACTCTTAGACCTAAATTTTAAGTAGACTTGACCTATCCTTTGTGGGGTTAAGTTTCATATGAACAACCCCCAAGACTGGGGGCTCAGCCTATAGCTTTGGTTGTCCACACTGCTTGTGAGAATATCAAGAATTCAACTTGGGGAAGTTGAATTTCTCCCCACTCTCACCATTCCCCGAAGGGGGCTTGCAAATACTTTTCCAGTCACTGATCAAATCATTCTGGGATTCATCGGGGATCACTCTGGACAAACCAACAAAGTCTCATGTCCTACCTGAGATTCCAAGTACTTATGACATTCAATCAAACTATCTACATGCGTTATATTAGGAAATGCTCTAGTCAAAATCTAAATTTTGTAACAAATAAACATTTTTTGCTTTCGTCTTACACATAATGTGACATTTTGAAGTATTCGTTATCATCTATTTTCAGCACCCTGCAATAATGACAATCCTTTGTTCTTCCTCATGCAAAAACATTTTTAAAATTTGTACATTGTACATTTCACTATTATTATACACTCTAGGCATTCCTAGATTATACCATCTCAATCTTTAACATCTATCTTTCTTTCTGGTTTCATTTATGTCCCCAGCCCTCCTCCCTGAGGGCCTATTTTTAATAGTCAGAATTTGTTAATTAATTCCACAATTGGTGTTTGGTTGGGCTCAGTCCCTGCTGCTGGTAAAGTCCCTTTCCTTTCCCTCTGGGAAGCAGCCTGTGGGGGGAGGGGCACCGGCCACTGCAGCTTTGGGATCTCACGGTTCTGGAGGGACTCGCAGCCGGTCCAACTGGTTCAGACTGGGGTACACTGTGTGTCCGGTCACTGACGTGGCCCCAGGAGCTGTTCTGTACTGTTCCTGGTTATTTACTGGCTGCTCTGGAGGACGAAATAAATCCTACACGTCACAAAGCCACTCTGGACTGCAGGTTATTCTTATGCATTATATAGATATCCCTTTATAGTTTATGGTGTATTGGGGTGGCTGGAGGGGAGTACCTGAAACTGTTCAACTGTGTTCCAGTAGCCTTGATTCTTGAATATGATTGTAAAACTACCTAGCTTTTTACAGTGTGACTGTGTGATTGTGAAAACCTTGTGGCTGATGCTCCCTTTATCCAGGGTGTGCTTGTTTGAAAGGATGTATGTGCCCTAGAAAAGCCATGTTTTAATCCTAATCTATCTTCTGGGAGCAACAGTTTCTTCTAATTCCTATTCAGCACTATAGGTTGGAAACTTGATTAGGTTATCTCCACGGAGATGTGACTGGATCAATTGTGGGTTTTAAAGTTGATTAGATGGAGATGTGTCTCCATCCATTCTACATGGGTCTTGATTGGTTTACTGGAATCCTATAAAAGAGGAGACATTTTGGAGAGACTTGCTTTTTTTTGGCTACTATATGACCCTCTCATATTTTTCCTTCTAGCTCTCCTGAATATAGGAGGTTAGAGGGCTTAAATATTTTATCACAATCAACTTTTTTTCCTTCTTTTTTGTGAAAAATAACATATACCAAAAAAATCTATTAATTTCAAAGCACAGCACCACAGTTAGTTGTAGAACATACTTCAGAACTTGACATGGGTTTTTTCATGTCACAATTTTAGGTTTTTACTTCTAGCTGCTCTAAAATACTGGAGACTAAAGGAGGTATCAATGTAATGATTCAGCATTCATATTCATTTGTTAAATCCTTTCTTCTTTGTATAACTCCACCATCACCTTTGATCTTTCCGTCCTTCTCTTTAGGGGTATTGGGTTATGGCAGTTCTAAATTTTTCATATTTAAAGGGTCTGTCACTAATATGGGATAGGGAGATGGAACTATCTGATGTTTTGAAGAAGCTGGGCTAGGTTTCAGGACTTATCTGAACCAGGGACCTATCTGAAGGTTGTAGGTTTATAGAAAGTTACTCTAGTGCATGGAACCCTTGTAGAGTCTTATATAATGCCCTAGGTGTTCTTTAGGATTGGCTGGAATGGTTTTGGTTGGGGGTTGGCAGGTTATGATAGGTAGCAATGTCTAACTGAAGCTTGTGTGAGAGCAACCGCCAGAGGAGCCACTTGACTCTATTTGAACTCTCTCTGAAACTGATACTTTCTTAATTACACTTCTTTCCCCTCTTTTGGTCAGGATGGAATTGTTGATCCCACAGTGCGAGGTCTGGATTCATCCCTGGAAGTCATCTCCCACGTCACCAGGGAGACTTTCACCCCTGGATGTCATGTCCCATGTAGCGGGGAGAGCTATGATTTCACTTGCAGAGTTTGGCCTAGAGAGAGTGAGACCACATCTGAGTAACAAAATAGGTCCTCCAGAAGTAGCTCTTAGGCATGCCTGTAGGTAGGCTAAGCTTCCCCGCTACCTATATAAGCTTCACAAGAGTAAGCTTCATGATTGAGGGCATGGCCTATTGATTTGGATGTCCCTAAAGTTTGGCACAGTGTCAGAGGATTCCCTGATGGTAAGGTTTAATAGTTCCATATTCTTTCTCCCATCTCTCAGGGGAATTTGCCAATACTTTTTGATTATCTGCTTAATATATTCTAGGATGTATCCAGGCATTACAATAATCTATACAGGACTTGCTTTTTGAGAATGAAGAGAATGCTGCAGAACCACGAAGCAGAGAGTCCACCAGCCAATGACCTTTGGAGATTAAGAAGGAAAATGCCTCCCGGGGAGCTTCATGAAACCAGAAGCCAGGAGATGTGACCCACCCAATTGTGGATGGTAACTTTTGATTAGTTGGTTTCCATGGAGATGTATCTCCACCCATTCAAGGTGGGGTTGCCTATCGGAGTCCTTTAAGAGGGACCCATTCTGCAAAAAGCTAGAGAGCCAACAGAATCAACAGAACCCCCACATCCAATGGCTTCTGGAGATGCAGAAGGAAAACACCCCCAGGGAAGCCTTATGAAATGAGAAGAGAAAGCTAACAGATGTTGTCATGTGCCTTTCCAGCTGAGAGAGGTCTTCTGGACCCACAGGCCTTTTTTGAATTAAGATATCTTTCCCTGGATGCCTTAGTTTGGACATTTTCAAGGTCTTAGAAACTATAAACTTGCACCTTGATAAAGGTCCCCTTTTTAAAAGCCATCCATTTCCAGTATATTGCATTCTGGCAGCTTTTACAAACTAAAACTTAGTTTTACAAACTAAGAGCTTGCATGCTAATATCTAAATCTAATCACTGAAGCTGAAACAAGATGTGCTTAAGAGCACACGAGATGAGACATTTGCCCATGCCTTCCTCATGAAGATACAATATCATCACTGATGTGACAAGAATGAATCATGTGGACACTCCTTAGCTTTTGACCCCTATCGCTTTCCCTTTACCCATAAAAACCTTAACTCACATCCTTTCTTTGAACTGGTTTGGAGAGGATTCCTCTAGTTCCTTGCAAAGTACACATGCAATAAATCACTTTCAACTGAGAGACATGTTTCTCCTTTGAAGTGCCAGGTCAGGCGGGCCCTTCCATGGAAAATGCTGTGCTTGCGTTAACAGCCCTTAGTTTTATAAGGTCAGGATTGAGTATGACAACGCACGTAGAGCTCCCCTGGAAGTGCCTGGCATGGACTAGGTGCTCAGCCCATTAAAACCCCTCCTTTCCCCTCACCCTTCTTACCTGGGGGCTAGTATACAAGGGAGCTGCTGGAGGAACCAGCCAGGACGTCTTCAAAATGAGAGAAACCCATCCAACGAAAATACCATTGATAAAGGAATACTATCATCTCTTATCCTCATGGAATTCAGTATTTAAAACCACTTTTCCCCTAGGAGCTGATTCTAATCCCCCTTCTCCCTCCCCTCCAACTGCCCCAATGTCTTCATGAGGTGAGCCCCAGGCAGGAAAACTACATTCCCTTTTCACAAGTCAAGACTGGAAGACTTGGGAAGGAGCCGGAGGAGCTATTTCAATCTGTGAAGGGAGCTGTGAAAATGCATCAATTCTACCTCCAGGTGGTCACAGCTGACTTCCTAGCTGAGAAAGATGGGAGTTTTGCCATTACAAGTGTAGTGAACTTTGACAGTGTACGTGCTTCCAAACTGTGGGCAAGAAATTAAACATTTTTTATATCAAAACCTTAAAAGGTTTAATCATCTCCCTGTTCCAATCTAAAGGGATTATTATTATTATTATTATTTGTATCTCCCCCTAAAGAACCAAGTTCTGATATCTACATGCAATCAGATGTATCACTCACAAACATAATGTTGAGAGAGAAAAGCTATAGACAAAAGAATGCAGACTATGTGTTCCATTTATATGAAATTTAAGAACAGGCAAAACTAGCTTATGGTAATAAAGGTCTGGAGAGTGGTTCCCCCTGGGAGGGGTTTTGACTGGGTGGTGTGTGGGGGGAGCCTTCTGGAGTATTGGAATAGTTCCAGATCTTGATCTGGAGTGGTGGTAACATATAGGTAAAATCCCATGTAGCCCTTTTTGGTAGAGCCTCAAGAAAGCCAGCAGACGCTGCCATGTTTGCCATGTGCCCTTCCAGCTGAGAGAGAAACGTTGAATGTTATTGGCCTTCTTGAACCAAGGCTGGGAAGACCACAGTGGCTCCTCAGGAGCAGCACTTCCATTGCTGCCAGAATGTGTTTCAGAAGGAGGTCAAGCTCTGCACTTTGACTCACAGAAAATTACCAGCTTTGGAACAATACTTGCCATCAGTTCAATGATATACCTCCATCCACATGGTGAAAGGCCCTGGGAAATGAACCCTGGGCTCTGGCATGGCAGGTAAGAATTCTGCCACTGATCCATCATCGCACCGCCCTGAAAACATTTTAAAGTATAACTGGGAGCTACAGTGAGCACATTCAGAGCCAGAGTATCCTTTGCCTTTCACCCCAACAATGCCCTAGCATCTCTTACTTGAAAGAGTTTTGATAATGCAACATTGTCCCCTCCATAGTACCAATTTCTAAGGAAGATTGGCTGGTATCCTCCCAATACAAATGCATCCATGTTAAGTGTCAACAAAGAGTTAGTCCTCACCCAGAAGCCACATAATGTTGAACATCATTTTTTCATAGCTATTTGTGATATTCTAATTGATGACTGGGTATAAGAGAACGTTTTTATAGAGAAATAATTAATCTGTGGCTGTAAAGCCAGAGAATTAATCACCAGGGATGGAAGCGCACCTTTTTTTTCAATGAAACATTGTTATACTTACAAGTGTGACTTTTTTGCCATGAAACATTATATAATAAAAAGTCCACTGGAGGCTCATATTCTACCTGCAAGACAGAGAGAAATATGCTGCTTCCTGCGGACCGGAGCTTGAAGGACTTACATTAAGGAATGACGAGAAAGAGACAGACGGGATCAGGGGGTCTGAAGATCGGTGATAACAGACAACAGACAACAGACAACTTTATTCTTAACCAGATCCTGCTTATACACTGCAGGGTGACAGAAGGCATGCCTGCATTTCCTGAGGGAACAGAGTGCTTATCTTTCAGTGCTTTTCCTTCATACTTAAGATAGCCATTTGGGGTAAACAAACATTCTCTTCCTCCCAGACTGCTCTACATAAAGCAGATAGCATAAAGCAAACAACGATCTCCACAGTTTACTGCCACCACCACCCTGATGCCAGCTGCTCCCAACTAATTCCGCAGGTCTTGTGTTAACCCTTGCTCCTGCAGAAATATACAGAGGCAAATGATGTTTCATATTAGAATGTGAAGAACATTATAAAAACAATGAAAATATAAGACAGGTTAGGGCATGAAAGATTTGGGAGCAAGGGCGTGAGAAAGCAACTGGAAAAACTATACTCAGTTTGAGGAATCTCAGGGAGGTCTAGATAACAATAAAAACCGTGACATTGGGGTGGTGAGTGGGAGTAAATAATCAAGCATATGTGTGTCAGTGGCGATACGTGTGATGGAGAAAAACTAAGCAGAGGGGTTACATGGAGACAGTTGGACTTGTTATCCTAAAAAATGGATTTACAGGGTAATCTTCATGCATCAGATTACATTTGAGCAACCTGAAAGAAATGAGGTAGAGAGTAATACAAGTATCAAGAAGAAGTAGGCTTCAGGCAAATGGAATCTTAACAATGTGCAAAGTTAGTTATTTTGTGTTTTTATGTTAGTTTTGCTTCACATTTTTTATTAAAAATTGTGAAAAATATATTATTTTGGATTTGTGTTTTAACTCACACTGCTATATTTTTTCTTTTTTGAGGATTTTGTACTTCATAATACATATAAAATTAAAATTTCTCTAATACATGAAATTTCATCCTAAAAAAAACCCATGTAGCATACACTTAAGTTTTATGTACTTAACTGTATGTATATAGTGTAGATACTGTATGCCCTAGTTTGCTAAAGTTGCCAAAATGCAATATGCCAGAAATGCCTTTTACAGTGGGGATTCATTAACTTAAAAGCTTATATTTCTGAGTTCGTGAAAATGTCCAAATCAAGGCATCATTAAGACAATGCTCTCTCTCCGAAGACCAGCTACGGTGAGCCTCGGCTCCTCTGTCATGTGGCCAGGCACATAGTGGCTTGGCTGGTCTCTCCCTGCTCTCCGAGGCTTTCTTGCTCTCAGCCTCTGGCTTCTGGATCAGTAGCTTTCTTTCTCAGCTTCTCTGTCCTCACTCAGCTTCTCTGTCCTCACTCAGCTTCTCTGGCTCCTTCTCGCTCAGGTTCTCTAGTTTTTCTCTCAGCTTCTCTGTGTCTGCCTAAATATCATTTCTTACAAATGAGTCCAGTAAGAGGATGAAGACGCCCCCTGGGGCTCGGCTCACCTGAAATAACCCGATCAAAAGGTCGCATCCACAGTAGGTCTACACTCACAGGAATGGATTAGCTTTAAGAACACGATCGTCTTTGGGGTACACACAGCTTCAAACCATCACACTGTACCTCAGTTTTTAAAAACAAAGCACAGGGGAGTGTGAGGGTAGTTCAGTGGTAGAATTCTCACTTGCCATGTGGGAGACCCAGGTTCTGTTCCCGGCCCACGCACTTTCCAAACAAACAAAGAAACCAACAAAAACAAACAAACAAAATTCAACAAATTGTGCTGCAATAAGGGGATACTCACATGGAAAAACAATGAAATGTGACCCCGCCACACAGCATATTAAACAAACAAACAAAAAGAAAAAACAAAGCGCAGAATTCTCCCTAGTCCAGTCTTACCACCTGGGATGGCAGGGGCTGGAGGTGGGATCACACCTCCCACCGAGTGGGGCTGGGACACAGGGGCTGTACGCCTGCAATTGTGGAAGACTCCTTTTGGCATCTCCCTGTCTTCCTTCTGCACAGTTTGCCCCAGATGCACAAGGATGAGCCTCTGGCAGCTGTGTTAGTAAACCAGCCTACCTTTGCTCCCCGCCACAACTACTGGACAAAGGTGGGTGTCTGACCAGAGCTGTCCCCCAGAGCCTCTCTATGGGGTATGGATTTGTGCCCAATAGCCAATCTTCGGGCTGATCTGCAACATGGAATGGAGGAAGCTCTGGAAGGCGGCGTTCTCATGCACTGATGAAGAAATACAGAAGCTGGTCTGTAGAGGAGAAGAACGAGTCAGTCACTGATTCATTCCTCAGTCACTGAGGAAGAACTTCCTGATAGATTCCAGGTTTTGATTCCACCTCTACTACATACATCCTTCTGCAATAATTATCATTTACATTTTTTTTTCTGGCTCTCCAGTCTCCATGTTGTCAGGAAGTCAGAGGTGAGGGTGGGAGGTCGGAGGTGAGACGTATATAGTGTCTTTCAGGTTGACAGTCTTTTTTTAGTTCAGTGCTCAGCCTAAGGTTCCTCCCACTTCCCTATTCTCTGGCCAAGATAGGATTTAAGGTGCAGTGAGGCTTATGCGGCTTCCAGGCAGCAGGGGAGGGATCTTCATGCTGGTCTTTATCTTTAGGCCCTCGGTGGTGCTGTGATGATGTCCCTTTGCCTCCTCATCCTTCTGGACGTGATGCGATTATGGCTGCTGAACTGTGTGCTGTGTGTTCTTAGTAGAGCCCATCCCTTTGGCGGTCAACATTCACATGCACTCTTTGTCCATATCTCTAACACCCACTCCTATTCAATATTCTCTTCATCGAATTCCTCTCTAAGACTGAAACCACACTTTCCCTCCTAGGGAGATGGCCCAGCACTCACCAGTCATGGTGCAGCTCTGAGTACAGGGTCTCTGTGTGATGTTTGGTCAAGATCCCATCTCAACATCCTGAGGCTTAGGGGTTAATTTTTAAAGTTAGCCACCACCAAAGAAGAGAGAAAAGAGACGTTAGTAATATATACATACACACACACACACACACACACACACACACACATGACACAGTATGGAACTAAATGTAGGTAGATATTTGAGCCCCCATCTCTGCAGCTGCCACCCGGCTGTAAGTGGTAGTTATGACTTTCATCGTGTATCGCCCATCCCATGTTCCCTTTGCCCTCAGCCAGCATTTTTGCTGTCAGACTTCTTTATGTGATATCTTCTATTTCTCAGACCATATATTTCCTTTCTTTGGCACATTTTAAATCTTATTTGACTTTCACATTTAGAAATTCAGGGTGCTTTGCTTCCCACTGTCACTTTCAGAGAAGGAAGGCTGTGGTTGCCTGGAAGGAAAATCCCTGGGGTTGTCTGTACCACTCGTGCTAAGAGTTGAGCCCCTGGGATGTTTCACAGGGACAGTACCGGCATCTCCAGGGCCTTGGCTGTCAGGTTGCCCCTGACAGGTTGCCTGTGGCTTGTTCCCCATCAGGGCCCCGCTCAGCACCTGGGAGATGGGTCATGGGAGGCTGCGTCGACCCAGGATTTTATTGCTGGTGTGTGTAACTACCCAACCTCCAGCCGCTTAGTCCAGGATGGTGGTCCAGGGCCATGCAGCTTGCTGAGATGAAGGAAACTGAAAAGTGAAAGCTGTACTGACTTCTGCGGGGCTGGCATATAGCCCCTGCTTGCCTTCCACCCCAGGGGAGGGGTTCCTGGAGGAGCAGGGTAGAGGATGCCCCTGTCCCCTAATCTATGGGACAGAGGCAAGAGGCCAGGCTATAGGCAGGATGGATGTGCCCAAATCCACGGCAGTCTGGGCCTCAGGGGCTAACCGGGTCATTATGTTACCAAGTGTCCCTGAAGAGCCCCAAAGAGGTTCCTTTCTCAGGTGGGAAGAATTTACACTCCCCCACCTCATCTTCCAAAATAGTATCTCTCCGGCTGAGTGAGAACTGCTTGGGTGGCAGAGGTCCAGAAACACAAGTCTGCTGTACACAGGTCATGCGTTCTGAAAGGATGGGCAGCCCCAGACTGCCCTTTGGTCATCACTGATCTCACAGGAAAAAAATAATCCTGGAAAATACACTGCTTGCCTCCATAATTCCACAAGCACCAAAACGAAAGAAGTATAGTTTAATACAGATCCCGTATTAGTCCCTGCAATCCTTGCAGTTCTCCTTCCTCCTGGAAGAGCTGTGCCATTCCTGGGTCCACCGCGAGAACAAGCCGCCTCCTGACCGCTGAGCGAAGCTGTGGTCCGGGGAGGTCACCCACCCCTTAGACAGCCGAGGGAAACAACTCCCAAAGCCCGCAATTCTTCCTCTGGGTTTGTCACGCGGTAAATCTTTAAGCTCTTCCCTTCTGAGGTGAGTGAGGAGCAAGTGGCATCCTAACGTAGCCAGTGGGGCTGGGCGCCGGGGCTCTCGGTGTGCCTCACATCCAAACTGGACAGTCCCCATCGGGATCCAACTTCGCAAGCCAAGGCATCACCGGGGCGCTGACCGGCCCGCGGGCGGCCCGCGGAGGGTGATGGAGGGGACCTCACGTCTGTGCTCAGCTCTCCACCTGGTCAGCCTCTGGTCTAACAAAGATCTTCAAACGCACAGGTCCTGGGCATCAGTTTAGCCAGAAATCTGGTTTCTGATACCCGAAGAGCTTGAAGTCCTCTCAGACACGGGCGCTCAGCGCCTCTGTCTCGCTTGCTGATGCCCGGGAAGTAGCGCTGCACCCCGGTTTCCTTATCGCTGAAGGGGACAGACGAGGGAGGCCGTTCTCCAGGTTGGCAAACACAGTTTCAGCGATGTCCTCAATAGAAGGAAACACTCCGTTTCAGACGAGCTGCGCTTTCTTCCACCAGGTATTGCCCGCTTTGGGAACCTGGCAGAAAGGAATTTTGTGCTTGTCAGTGATTATATTCCGTCCAGGACAAACTCAGAGACAGCAGTGTGTGAGGGATTCTTCCTTTTCTTTTCTTTTCTTTTCTTTTCTTTTCTTTTCTTTTCTTTTCTTTTCTTTCTTTCTCTCTCTCTCTCTCTCTCTCTCTCTCTCTCTCTCTCTCTCTCTCTCTCTCTCTCTCTCTCTCTCTCTCTCTCTCTCTCTCTCTCTCTCTCTCTCTCTCTCTCTCTCTCTCTCTCTCTCTCTCTCTCTCTCTCTCTCTCTCTCTCTCTCTCTCTCTCTCTCTCTCTCTCTCTCTCTCTCTCTCTCTCTCTCTCTCTCTCTCTCTCTCTCTCTCTCTCTCTCTCTCTCTCTCTCTCTCTCTCTCTCCCTCCCTCCCTCCCTCCCTCCCTCCCTCCCTCCCTCCCTCCCTCCCTCCCTCCCTCCCTCTCTTCTTCCTCCTCCTCCTCCTCCTCCTCCTCCTCCTCCTCCTCTTCCTCTTCTTCTTTTTTAATATTTTTATTGACAAACCTTCACACACATACATTCCATACATGGTGTACAATCAGTGGCTCATAATATCATCACATATGATCATTTTTTAGAACATTTGCATTACTCCAGAAAAACAACTAAAAAGAAAAAACTCATACATACCCTACTCCTCACCCCTCCCTCTCACTGACAATTAGTATTTCCGTCTACCCAATTTATTTTACCCCTTATCCCCCCTATTATTTATTTATTTTTATACATATTTTTTATTCATCTATTCATATCCTGGATAAAAGGGACATCAGACACAAAGTTTTCACAATCGCACAGTCACGCTGTAAAAGTTATATCTTCATACAATCATCTTCAAGAGAAAAGGAATTCCCTACATCCAAGAAGGCTTCTGGAATCACACGGCGTGTATTTTGCAACGTGTAAACAAAACAAGAAGGGACCTCAGGCGACTTGTGCCCAGACCTGGAATGTCACTGGGGATCTGAAGTAGTGTAACCTGGCAGTGCCCAGGGAGACCTTTGGTGGTTGTGTGGAGGAAACATTCTAACACAAACTCTGCCGGCCTGGGAGGGGACCTGCGCCTTAGTGCAGCTGGCCGTCCCATTCACTGTGGCATCCCTAAACCAAACTCAAGGGGACAGGCTGGCAGCCAGGTCTAGGGGAAAGCAGGAGTCCTGGGGGGCTCCTCTGACCCCAATATACAGAGAGATACAACTGGAGTCCCAAGAGGAGTTCTTGACCAAAATAAAGCTCGCAACCAAGTAGCTGCTGGGTTTGAGTCTTTTCTATTTTGGTGGGTCATGGTAAATAAAAATGAAGACTGGATTAATTACATTTATTACAATCAGCAAAGGTTCATAAATTATACTAAAGATGCTATTAGAGGCCTGCCTGAGCAGTTCACTGCTACCAGCAAGACAGCCTGGGAAGACAGGCTGGTACTAGACATGGTGCTGGCAGAAAAAGGAGGGGTCTGTGCAATGCTAGGTGGGAGCTGCTGTACCCGCATTCCCAACAATGCAGACTGTTCTACTTTGCTAGCTGCCAGAATGCAATATACCAGAAATGGAATGGCTTTTTAACAGGGGAACTTTTTTTTTAATACCAAGAAACATCAAAAGCAAACATTCTTAACTTTTTATTGTTCCGTTTTACATATATAATCAGTAATTCACAATATCATCACATAGTTGCATATTCATCATCATGATCATTTCTTGGAACATCTGCATCTATTTAGAAAAAGAAATAAAAAGAAAACTGAAAAAAATTCATACATACCATAACCCCCACCCCTCCCTCTCATCGATCACCAGTATTTCACTTTAAATTTATTTTAACATTTGTTCTATTAGTCATCTTTATTCCGTATGTTCTACTCGTTTGTTGATAAGGTAGATTAAAGGAGCATCAGACACAAAGTTTTCACAATCACACAGTAACATTGTGACAGCTATATCATTATACAATCATCATCTAGAAACATGGCTACTGGAACACAGCTCTACATTTTTAGGCAGTTCCCTCCAGCCTCTCCACTACATCTTGACTAACAAGGTGATATCTATTTAATGCATAAGAATAACCTCTCAACTCTGTTTGAATCTCTCAGCCATTGACACTTTGTTTTGTCTCATTTCATTCTTCTCCCTTTTGGTCGAGAAGGTTTTCTCAATTTCCTGATGGTGAGTCTCAGCTCATTCAGTGGTTTTCTCAATATCCTGATGCTGAATCTCAGCTCATTCTAGGATTTCTGTCCCATGTTGCCAGACTGGTCCACACCCCTGGGAGTCATGTCCCATGGAGACAGGGGGAGGGTGGTGAGTTTGCTGTTGCGTTGGCTGGAGAGAGAGGCCACATCTGAATAACAAAAGAGGTTCTCTTGGGGGTGACTCTTAGGCCTAATTTTAAGTAGGCTTGACCTATCCTTTGTAGGGTTAAGTTTCATACGAACAAACCCCAAGACTGGGGGCTCAGCCTATAGCTTTGGTTGGCCGCACTGCTTGTTAGAATATCAAGAATTCAACTTGGGGAAGTTGAATTTTCCCCCTTTCTCACCATTCCCCAAAGGGGACTTTGCAAATACTTAAAAAGGGGAATTTAATAAATTGCTAGTTTAACAGTTCTAAGGCCAAGAAAATGTCCAATCAAAGTGTTCTAGTTTGCTAGCTGACAGAATGCAACATACCAGAAACAGAATGGCTTCTAAAAATGGGAATTTAATAAGTTGCTAGTTAACAATTCTAAGGCCAAGAAAATGTCCCAATTAAAGCAAGTCTATAGAAATGTACAATCTAAGGCATCCAGGGAAAGATACCTTGGTTCAAGAAGGCTGATGAAGTTCAGGGTTTCTTTCTCAAGTGGAAGGGCACATGGTGAACACAGTCAGAGTTCCTCTCTCATCTGAAAGGGCACATGGCGAACACGGCATCATCTGCTAGCTTCTTCTCCTGGTTTCCCGCTTCACAAAGCTCCCCGAGAGGCATTTTCCTTCTTCATCTCCAAAGGTTACTGTGCTGGTTTGAAAGGAAGTATGCCCCCTAAGAAAAACCATGTTTTGATATAAATCCCATTTCTTAAAGGTAGAATAATCCCTATTCAGTACTGCATATTTGAAACTGTAATGAGATCATCTCCCTGGTTGACGTGATTTAGTCAAGAATGGTTGTTAAACTGGATTAGGGGATGACATGTCTCCACCCATTTGAGTGGGTCTTGATTAGTTTCTGAAGTCCTATAAAAGAGGAAACATTTTGGAGAATGAGAGACTCAGAGAGAGAGACAACACTACAAAGCAGAGAGTCCACCAGCCAGCGACCTTTGGAGATGAAGAAGGAAAACGCCTCCCGGGGAGTTTCATGAAACCAGAAGCCAGGAGAGAGAAAACTAGTAGATGATAATGCTATGTTCGCCATGTCCCCTTCCAGCTGAGAGAGAAGCCCCGACTGTGTTCGCCACATGCCTTCTCACTTGAGAGAGAGACCCTGAACTTCTTCGGCCTTCTTGAACCAAGGTATCTTTCCCTGGATGCCTTTGATTGGACATTTCTATAGACTTGCTTTAAGTGGGGCATTTTCTCGGCTTTAGAACTGTAAATTAACAACTTATTAAATTTCCCTTTTTAAAAGCCATTCTGTTTCTGGTATATTGCATTCGGCAGCTAGCAAACTAGAACAGTTACTGACTGGTGGACTCTGCTTCTTGCAGTTATGTCGTTCTGCTCTCTGCTCTCCTTGAATCTCCATTCTCCAAAATGTTTCCTGTTTTATAGGACTCCAATAAACCAATTAAGACCCACCCAAATGGGTGGAGACATGTCATCACCTAATCCAGTTTAACAACCACTCTTGACTAAATCACATCATTCAGGGAGATGATCTGATTACAGTTTCAAACATACAATATTGAATAGGGATTATTCTAGCTTCCTCTCCTGGCTTCCTGTTTCATGAAGTTCCCCGGGAGGCGTTTTACTTCTTCATCTCCAAAGGTCACTGGCTGGTGGACTCTGCTTCTCGTGGCTATGCTGTTCTGCTTTGCTCTCTCTGAATCTCCCATTCTCCAAAATGTTCCCTCTTTTATAGGACTCCAGAAACTAATCAAGACCCACCCAAATGGGTGGAGACACACCTCCACCTAATCCATTTTAACAACCAGAGGGAGGTGATCTAATTATAGTTTCAAACATGTTGAATAAGAATTAGAAGAAATGGCTGCCTTTACAAAATGGGATTAGGATTAAAACATGGCTTTTCTAGGGTACATACATCCTTTTGTTGTTTTGTTTTGTTTTTTATTTTAACATGGGCAGGCACCGGGAATCGAACCCAGGTCCTCGGGCATGGCAGGCAAGCACTCTTACCTGCTGAGCCACCGTGGCCCACCCCCATACATCCTTTCAAACCAACACATAGACCCAGATGGGTCAGTCACAAGGGCCCTGAAAGGATTCCTGGCCCTCTTGGAAGAATTAGCTAGAAATTCGGGAGTGGAGAACCTTTGGACCTCATGGCTTGGCTCACTGCTTTCCGGACCATGGTCCAAGATTGCGACAGTGATAATAGGAGTTGTAAGTCCCATACTTATTTTACCTTGCCTGGCCCCCTGCTTGTTAAGAAGTATAAATCAAACAATAGAGGCCATAATAGACAGAAAACTGCCTCCCACCTACTTTATCTCAGGAAACTGAGCCCCACAAATTATCACAGATATGAGCTAGTCTCTACAAATGAAAATGGTGCTGGTTTATAAAATACAGTGTGATGAATAATATCATCAAAGGGGGGGAGTGAGGCAGTTTACAAGTTTAACCTCAGTATTTTTGTATAACTTCATGAATTTATATGTATTTGTGCATATCACCTTATGAATTTATGTACGGAATTATGTACTCCTAAAGTATGTAAAAGCAGGGAATAAAACAAAACATCTGCGGCATATGTCTGCCCCTGGTCATGCCCACAGACCCTGCCTCGGGTCATGTCCGCAGAACCAGGGTCCTCTACGCATATCCCATCTCAGACAAAAGAAATTTGTTACCTTTCCAGTATTTACCACCCGCTCCCATAGTGCCTCCCACCTTGCTTTGGGGCTCAGACTTTGGACAACAAGTCCTCTGGATCTGCCGGCAATAAAGTTGAGGCCACTTCTCTGAGGCTCAGGTGCTTTCTTGGGAAAACGGAATTTTCACTTCTTCACAAGAATCAAGGCTACTGAAACACAGCTCAACAGTTCAGGTACTTCCCTCCACCCACTCCAATACACCATAAACTGAAAAGAAATATCTATATAATGCATAAGAATAACCTCCAGGATAACCTTTCGACTCTGTTTGAAATCTCCCAGCCACTGAATCTTTATTTTGTTTCATTTCTTTCATTCCCTTGGTCAAGAAGCTTTCTCAATCCCTTGATGCTGGGTCCCAGCTCATTCCAGGAGTCCTGTCCCATGTTGCCAGAGAGATTTCCTCCCTCTGGGAGTCATGTCTCACATAGGGAGGGGGGCAGTGTGTTCACCTGCAAAAGTTGGATAGAGAGGCCACATATGTACAACAAAAGAGGTTCTCTGGAGTGACTCTTGGGCCTAATTTTAAGTAGGCTTAGTCTATTCTTTGCAGGAATAAGTTTCATAAGGGTGAACCCCAAGATCAAGGGCTCAGCCTATTGATTTGGTTGTCCCCACTGCTTGTGAGAATATCAGAAATTCTCCATATGTGGAAGTTGAATATTTCTTCCTTTCTCCCCAGTTCCCCATGGGGACTTTGCAAATACTTCTTTATTCACTGCCCAAATTACTCTGGGATGTATCGGGGCATCACACTAATCTGGACAACCCAACAAAATCTCACCCCCTATTCAAGAATCCATGTATTTATGGTGTTTACTAAACTGACTTTACAAGTTAAATTAGGAAATGCACTACCGAAAATATAGAGTTTTCACCAAATAAACATCTCTCCCTTTGGTCTCACACAGAAGTTGAAGTTTTAAAACATGGATGATATCATCATTTACCCTGTAGTCTGATCCCTTTTTCAATGTTTTAAACAGTTCCTGTATGGGGTAATGTTGACTTTCATAACTTCAAAGCTCTAACTCTGAGTCTCAGGTTCACACAAACACCTGAAGTTTCTGGGAACCACCAGGTTATAAACAAACAGTTCAGTGTCTCTTAATTTAGAAACAACAGTTCTAACTCCTGAACAGATGTGACTGCTGTAAGAGCTTACAGTCTAGGGCTCTTTAAAATAGGCCCCAACCTGATAACCCATGCTCTTGACTTCAGTTCTCCAAGTTTTTATGTTATAGTTAGTTCCTATGATTGAGGTGTGATAAAATTTGTCTTTTTGTTCCTGATATTTCATTCAATATACAGTCCTTAAGGTTCATTCACCTAGTTGCATGCCTCACTTCATTCCTTCTTGTGGCTGCTCAGTAGTCCACTGTATGGTTTACACCATAGTTCCCCCTTCCATTCCTCAGTCACTGTACCCTTAGGCCACCCCGGTTCATGGTGGATCAACACTGCACCACAGACACCAGACACCAGAGTGCAAATGTCCATTCGTGTCCCCACACTCAGTTCCTCCAGGTATATACTGAGCAACGGGATTTCAGGATCATATGGCAAACCCACCCCTCCCCTCCTGTGGAACCACCACTCTGCCCTCCAAGGGGCTGCACCTCTCAGCTCCCTACCCACAATGAACAGGTACATCACTTGTGAGAGATTCTTGAGCACTTTGTCCCTGCAGATGTTTCTGATGTTCCAGAAGCTCCATATAGAACAGGGACTGAGCCAGCCTGGTGCCAGACAGCACCTCTCCAGTTGGCTTCAGTTCCTCAAGAAAGTGCTTCTCTTCTGGCAACGTTCCCACCTCCAGCATGGTTGTCAGGAGCAGAAACTTGTGTTTGGCACCGCACACCTCTGGGTCTTTAAAGGTGAGCATGGTGAAATTGCTAGCCACCGTGAATAGGAAAATCACCCCCAAACACATAACCAACAGGAGTCACTGGTGGTGTATGTCGTCAAATGCCAGCCGTTCAACGATTCTTCCTGCAAAGGCCTGTGCAGGCCTTGGTGGACGCCTCTCTGGCTCTGGGCCTGCACCTGCAGGGCCGTGGCAGCTGTACACTCCATGGCACCACGCAGGCCTGGGCTTCACGTTCCCTTCGTGAAGTATTTGCTGTACCTGGGATTCTCGTTCCTCTTGTCTCTCCAGATTTTTTCAGACCTGGCACAGGAGAAAACGGACTTCTCGGTCTCTGCAATCTGCCAGGTCCTGCATTCACCTCTCTTCCACCTTTTTTTTTTGCAACTGCAGCAGTTGAAAAATGACCTGAATTTAACTGCAGATTGCCCAAGACAGCCACTAATTCTTTCGTGTCTCTTGGTTCAGTTTTGCAGTTTGCATTCCAGGCAAGGAAAGACTTTTTCACTCAGGTATGACTGAGACTCTATTCTTCAGAGTCAAGAGCAAAGATGGTTTTTTTCTATCCACCTTGAAATTCCAACTTGAGCCAAGAAGAAGGACTGTGCCCTAGTTATAGTGGAGGAAGAGAGATCTCCTCTCTCCCTCTCTCCCTGTCTCTCTTTGAACCTACTCATTGCAAAGAGTGAGCAAGTAGGTGTTAAAGACCAGCCAGAGTCTCTCTATATACTGAGCTGCCTAATCTTCCTTTAAGAAAATCTGAAACATTTCTCACTCTGACATTTAAAACGGACGAACTCAATACCCAACTCCTCATGACCTAAAGCCCCAGATTTTGGGTGTCTGGAGCCCCAAACCCTTTAGGACAGTCTTCCGGCTTGGCCAGCCGGACTTGGCCTCCTACCTCCAGCAGAGTGGAAGGCAAAAGTGACGGCTCTTGGAAATTATGATTCGTCTCCCAGCCCGAAGGACAGACACGCCTCAACCTCCAACTTCTGAGGGCATGACCCTCCGGTCAGAGGCTGAAAGGCCCCGGGGGCGCATTGAGCAGGGGCTCCCGCTCTTCCCTCGCCCACCCGGGCCGGAAGGGCGCACGTTGCTGCGCCCCCGTCCTCTTTCAGGCAGGCTCCTCGGGGTCAAGGGGCACATTGTCTCCCTTTTCCACCCCAATTACAAAGGCAAATCCTCAGGCAAGGGTGAGAGAAGGAAAGGACTGAGCTCTCAAGTCTCACTGGTTGCCCGGCCTCAGCCTCCAGGCGCCGGGGCGCCGCTGCCGCGCTGCGGCATTGCCTCTGCGAAGGCTCCTCGTTCCCTCTCTCCGCGGCCCAGGGAGGTTCCCTGTCGCCCGGGCCCGGGAGTCTGCCCGCCAGGCACCGGCGTCCGCGCGGGCTGCGGGGCCTGGGAGACCCCTCCGTGCCCGGGCCCGCCGCGCTCACCCTCGCTGAGGCCGCAGCTCCGGGGGCCCGGGCCCCTCCTCGCCCTCCCGTGTGGCGCGGGGTCTGGCGGCGAAGCGCGGGGTCGGGGGTCCCACCCGCCCCGGAGGCCTCCATGTCGCTCCCACAAACTCCTCGCCGCGGCCCGCCGGGCTCCGGGGATGTGGCGGCGGCCAGCGGCCGGAAGAAGGAAAACTAGACCATCAGTTTCTGAAATATCTGGACCCTTGATCTGTCCTGCCTCTGAGGCGGTTGTGGCAGTCTCCCATTAATTTTTCCCCTACTTTCCATTATTATTATTGTTATTGTTATTATTATTATTATTATTATTAAATAGGGAACGTGGCAGTAACAGGAGGCACCCCAGTATGTGTGAGTTCCTTAGATACTCCTTCCTGCCCCCTCTGTGTGTGAGCATCTATTTCCCCTTGACCGTCACGATACCAACATTAGTTATCCCTCTTTTTACAATTAAGGCATAACTGACACACAGCACAATTCACTTCTTTAGTGCACAGTTCTATGAGTTTTGACAAATGCATAAATCATATAACCACCACCACATTTAAGATACAGAACACATCCACCACTCTAAACATTTTCTTTGTATTGCCCCTTTGTAATCAACTCCACCACCAGATCCTGGTGGAGATCCTGGAAGGAAAACCGCAAAGCTGTTTTCCTTCCTTGCAGTTTTACTGTCATCTAGCTGAAATCGCACATGTGCTTTTTTAGCAGTCTAGCCTCATTTACCTACTAAAAATGTATTCACCTTGGTGCAGGTATCGGTATTTTGCTTCTTTCTATTCCTGAGTACTATTTCATTGTATGGATGTACTGCAGTGTATTTATCCATTATCCAGTTGAAGAATATTTGGCTTATTTCTAGAACGTTTTTGGATATTATGAATAAAGCTGCTACACATATTGGTGTACGGGTTTTTGCATGAACGTAAGTTTTCACATATCTGGGGCAAATGCCTAAGTGTGTGATGGCTGGGTCATATGCCAGTCTAAAAAAACTGCTTTCCAAAGTGGCTGAACCAATATGCATGCCCCAACCTTAAGCCATGAAAACCCTATCCCCTGCCACCTCAAGGCAGCTGTTTCTCTCTTGAAATGCTGCCCAGGTGGGTCTGTTTCTCCCTGAAATAAATAAAGCCTTTGCCTGAACTCGTCCTGCCTCATTCTTGGTGAGTTTGCTTTCAATATTGGGTGTGTGTGTTAAGGTTTGTTGGTAGTGTTGGTAGTCAGCAGTGGCTGTGGTAGTGACAGCTTTTGTGGAAAAAGTGCAGATTGTTGGGCCACGCATAATCTCCATCCATTCCACCATGGACACCTTGCTATGAGTCTTTTGAGCCAGTATAAGGAGGAGGTGGGGATGATGAAGAAGAAGGCTGGCCAGCATCCATAGAGTGAGTCATCTTGTCCAACTGATGTTAGATGCCTCCTCTGCCCAGTGGCCCTCTGGAGAACATTTTCATAGGACTCAAATTCTCTCTGGTTCTACTCTTGTTCTGAGGGATCCACCCACCTCCCCCTTTTCCCATCCTCCTAATTAATCTTCCACATTTACTCCATTCAAGTTGCCTATCATCTGGCTGACTCATTAACCACTCAAGCAAATTGGTGTTTGTTCTAGTTTGCTAGCTGCCAGAATGCAATATACCAGAAATGGAACGGCTTTTAACAAGGGGAATTTAGTGAGTTGCTAGTTTACAGTTCTAAGGCCAAGAAAATGTCCCAATTACAGAAAGTCTATAGAAATGTCCAGTCAAAAGCATCCATCCAGGGAAAGATACCTTGGTTCTAGAAGGCCAATGACGTTCAGAGTTTCTCTCTCAAGTGGAAGGGCACATGGTGAACACAGTCAGGGCTTCTCTCTCGGCTGGAAGGGCACATGGCGAATATGGCATCATCTGCTAGCTTTCTCTCCTGGCTTCCGGTTTCATGAAGCTCCCCAGGAGGCGTTTTCCTTCTTCATCTGCTTCGTGGTGCTGCAGCATTCTCTGCTCTCTCTGAAACTCTCACTCTCCAAAATATTTCCTCTTTTATAGGACTCCAATAAACCAATCAAGACCCACCCAAATGGGTGGAGACATGTCGTCCCTTAATCTGGTTTAACAACCACTCTTGACTAAATCACATCATCCAGGGAGATGATCTCATTACAGTTTCAAACATACAGTATTGAATAGGGATTATTCTACCTTTAAGAAATGGGATTTATATTAAAACATGGCTTTTCTTAGGGGGTATACTTCCTTTCAAACCAGCACAGTGTTCTCAGGTCCTCTCTCCTTATAGGAGAGTAGATGGTCGATGCTCTTGAAGCCTGCTCTCGGGGTGGATTTCCCTTTCATGCTTAGGGTTATCTTCAGTGGGATGTAATGCCACATCAGTCCACTTCCACTGAGTGCCAACATGTAATCAGAAGCAGGCAGGGAACAGGGTAACTGGTCCACTAGGCCTCCGTTGGCCCTGCTACACCTAGGACTCACACAGCAAGGTAGCACCCCTCAATAGGAAGGGGTTGGGATGCTGGTCAGCCAAAAAAAGAAAAAAGTGACAAATGTTCATTAGAGATAGGAGTCACCACTCTTGCATCTTTCAAGTCCTTGATAGTGACATTAATTTCTGAAGCTTACCTAGAGACTAAATACTGCTTTTGATTTATTATTTGGGGAATGAACAGGAGCACCGGGGCTTCAGCTTAGCTCCTCCGAGTATATTAACCTTTACCTCGAGGGTCAATGGGCCAAGGTGAGGATTCAATCAGCTTGTGAATGGATATGGTCTAACCATGCAGGAACATGGGATGAGGTTGTGGCCTTGAAGTTCAGTACTCTCACACTCTTTGAATCTTCTTTTATTGTCTTTAGGCTCTATGGCAACAATCCTTAAAGATTCTTTGAGCCATATCACATAAAGGTCTTAAAATTCACTTTATTCCTTGTATCAATAATCTAGACATTTTAGCTTGTCTTGCTTGACATTATTTAATGCCCTTATAAGCAACCACCCTACTCTGTGCTCCTGATTTCTCCATTCCCTTTACATCTGCAAAGGGCAAAAGCCGCTCAGTTCTGCAGAACTTGATTCTCAGGGCGCATGGCCCCTGGTGTTCCCAGCTATAACCTGATTAGCTGTTTTTCCTCCGTGCACCGTGGGGTGCTTTTTTCCCAGTCCTGAACATGATTGGGAGTCTCAGAACATTTTTCCTGAAAGCTGGGCCTGAAATCCCCTTTCTAGTGCCAATATTTGGATCAGTTTGTGCCAACAACCATAACTACTCTGGCTAATAAAAGCAAAAAATGGAAAAAAAATAGAAGGATGCTGAGTGAGTCACAGAGCTGAAGGAGGAAGAGGGCGAGCTACTTTATGTAGAGCAGGCTCAGTAGCAGGAGCTCATGCAGAGTCTCTCTCTCTCTCTTTTTCATGCATAGTCTCTTGAGGGTTCTTCCATGGCTCAACTAAGCAGCAACATTTTTTTTTTTTTATCCTCATATCAATCCACCCAAGATTCAGATTTCCCTGGGAGAGACTCAAATGGCCTAACTTGGGTCACTGGTCCGGCTCTGTCTGGTTGGGGTCTGCACGTCCTGGGACTGGCTGTTCCACTAGAACCTAAGGAAGCAGGGCTAGCTCCTCTCAGAGGCAAGAAAATATGTGCTGGGCAGGCCAAACAAGAGGTTAGCCCCAGTTTGGGGCCCCCGCTCTAAGAAAACTCCCAGGCTTATGGTTGAGATACAGGCTTTGCTCTTGATGAACTTCCAGTCTGGAGGGGAAGCCTAGCCAGAAAAACAAAGGAGAAATTCCAGAGATAGGGGAAATGGTATATTTAAGGCAGGTTTGTTTTTTTTTCAAAGGCAGGATTTTTTTAAATATATAGTGAAAAACTGGAAACTGCCAAAATGCTCCCAAATAGGAGAATGATTCAATAATTACAGAATATATGTACTCTGCACCATTCCATAAGCATTAAAATCATGTTTTTGAAAAAAACGTATTGTGAGAGCCATTAATGGTATAGTGCTAAGTGAAAATAAATTGAGTACATTACTGTCCAACTATATAAAGCAGTTTATATCCAACTATATACAGAAGGAGGGAAATAGACTAAAATGTAAACAGTGGTGGTGGTAGTTGCAGTAGTAATAATAGCAATGGTAGTAGTAGAAACAGCGATGCTTAACATTTTTGAGCACTTTTCTATGTGAGGCACCGGGCTAAACATTTTCCATATGTAATTTTGCCTAATCCTCACACAATAGATAGTATTATCATCTTCATTTTATAAATGAAGAAATCAAGGCTCAGGAAGGTTTAGTTCATGGATGGCCACTTAGTTAATAAGTGGAAGACTCAAATGTAGGTTTATCTGAAGCCAAAATCGATGTGAACATGATCTTGTTCCTCCTTTACTTCTGATATGGGGTTATGAATGATTTTTTTCTTTTAGTTATATTTTCGTAGTTCTCTACACTAAACGTGTATTTACCTATAAAATCAAAGGAAAAATATTTTTAAAGGAGGGGAAAAAGAAATATGCAAGAAAAAAGAAGCAAGGGGAGAAAGACACTGTATTGAACAAAAAGGGTATATTAAGGTCTCAGAAGGCTCATAAGGAATGTTCTTTGCTCTATTTTGTAATTACTTCTGTCATCACTTGTCAGTCTACTTAGCAACTGTACACATAAATAAGCATCTCACTGTACTTGAGAGGAGGGGCCCTCTCCTATTTATCTCTGTGGTTCTTTCTTAGGGAAAACATCCTCCAACACAGGGCTTAACACATAGTAGGCTCATTGTAATTGACAGATTCAGTAAAGGCCTTGCTGGTCCCCGGAACGGAGGGAGTCAGGGAGTGGTGCGGTGGGATGGGGACGGCACTCTAGGAAGTGCTTTTGCGATTGGAATTGAGAAGGACGAAAGTGACAGCCGTAGCCCCATCCTCCCAGTTCTTGTCATCTCCGCTCAGGAGAGTGAAGAAAGGATCTCGGTTTCCTGTGGCGGGGGGTGTGCAGGGGGTGAGTTAGCCCACCCCACGCGGCTCCCGGAGCCAGGTCTGCCGGTTCCCCTGCTAGGCGGCTGCTCGGCCCCGCCCCTTTCCCTCGGAGTCCTGGGGCGCTAGCCGCGGTGCTGAAACAGCGCTCTCCGAGGAGGGAGGAAGGAGGGGCCCCGCCCGGACGCAGGGGGCGGAGCTTCCTGGAGCTCTGAGCTGGAAAGCAGGCCCTAGACCCCGGCGAGCCTGAGAGGAGGCAGGAAAACAGAGACAGGCGGAGATCAAACGAACACAGGCACCTGGATAAGCTTCCCCTGAAAAGACCAAGGTTGTCCTCCCTGTCCTATCAAGGCTCTTCTCTCTGCCTCGGAGGGTCTCTAACCTTGTGACCTGACCTCTCCTCTTCCCCAAACCCGGCTGCAGAGCGGCCCACTTCTAGGTCTTCATCCTCAAAGCCGACTTCCAGCCCAGGATCCCCTGGCCTCACCATGGTGAAGCTACTGCCTGCCCAGGAGGCAGCTAAGATCTACCATACCAACTATGTACGGAACTCGCGGGCCGTAGGTGTGATGTGGGGCACGCTCACCATCTGCTTCTCTGTGCTGGTCATGGCCCTCTTCATCCAGCCCTATTGGATAGGTGACAGTGTCAACACACCGCAGGCAGGCTACTTCGGCCTTTTTTCCTACTGCGTGGGCAATGTGCTGTCCTCCGAGCTCATCTGCAAAGGCGGGCCCCTGGACTTCTCCTCCATTCCCTCCAGAGCCTTCAAGACTGCCATGTTCTTTGTGGCTTTGGGCATGTTTCTCATCATTGGCTCCATCATCTGCTTCAGCCTGTTCTTTGTTTGCAACACGGCCACCGTCTACAAGATCTGTGCTTGGATGCAGCTGGCTGCGGGTGAGCAGAGATGGTGGGAGGGCAGGCGAGGACTCATTGCCAGAGGTTGGGCTCGGCCAAGGCTATAGATGATCAGCTGTGCCATTTCACCTTCTGTGGAGGCTCTGGGTCCTATACTCAGTTATCCTCCCAATGCCCTGCAGAAGCTTCAGAGAAGCAGAGAATCTTAGAATGGCTGAGAAAGATCCTTCAGAAAGGATCTTAGAGATCAAAATGTTAACCGCCCTCATCTTACAGAGGGGAAGTGACTTGCCTAGGAGCACATGGCTAGTTGGTAGAGAAATCAGTAGTACTGCCTCCCAGACCACCCCCAGAGGTTGTGGCTGTTCTGGCAGGGAGAAGGAAAGAAGCTGTTGCCATTGAATGCCACCTGAGAATAGGCTGTAACCCTGGGCAAAACAGTAAAGTCAGTCAAACCTAGCCTAGGTGTTACCACCTCTTGCTTCTGAGCTTTTGTTCTCTCTCTTTTAAGAGTTCTCATATCTCTACCCTCACCTCACCCCTCCCATCCCAAAGTGCTTTCAGGCAATGTTCCTAGGACATTCATTGACTCTGGAGTGTTACTGTTAGATTGAACATAACCTCTCCTATGGAAACTTATATTTAAAGTCCTGTTTGTCATTGTGGAGTGAAAGTCTTTGTTTCCTGACTATAAGATTTTACACTGGAGGCAGCAAATAGGAGAGATATTTTGTGATGGTGTTGGGGCTACTCATGTCTTTTAAAATTATGTGGCAAAGGCCCAGAGGCAAGGCCTTTCATGCCCCTTTTTCCTGCTCTTGGCCCAGGCCATCCTTTTGGTCCTTGGACCAGCTGGTCCTGCTTTCCTCTGGAGCCCAGGAAGAGATGGCCTCAGACCTTGTCCTGAAGTCCTTGTTCCCTTCTCATTACCCCAAGGACTGCACACAAACTCTCTAGGCTGGGGCAGTGTTCAGGAACAATGCTGGAGCAGGAGACAAACATGTAATCATCTTAGCATTATTGGTTAGAATGAAAAATGGCATTATCTTTAACAGAGGGAATGAAACAGGAATCAGAATCTCAGTCAAGTAAACACAGACTAGACACTCCATCAGAACTGTAGGAGACCCCAGAAAGCCATAGATTATTCCTTTCCCCTAACTATAAAAGAAGAAACTGGGACTGAGAGGATGGGCTCGGCCAAGGCTAAAGATCAGCTGCCAACTGAGAACCAAGGAGAATTAAGACAGCAGGTCCCAAGAAACTAGATGTGCTCCAGAGACATTTTTATTGAGCTACACATTTAGGTGTAATAATTTACAAAGTACTTTCACACAGATCATCTGGATGAGCCTTATCACAACCCAGTTATGTATTTCTCCTGTTTTACAGATAAGGCTCCTGAAGCTCAGAGTGGGTGGTAACTTGTCTTTGAGCACATAGGTAGTGAGGGTTAGAGCCTTTGATTCCAAATAGTACCTCTGTCACTTATTTGGCTTCAGAGCTGCCGCCCCTTTCTTTCTCTCCTCTGTACCCTTTCTATATGATGAGGAAGAGGCTGGGGTAAGGGGTGAGGCAAGTCTTAGGTGGGCAGTGAGGAGAAAGATATAGGGTGGCCATGCCAAGGAATAAGGGGGAAGGAAGATTTAGCAGCTATGTGCCAAAGAAGAGTAGAATGGACCCTGGAATGCTTGCCAGCTGCTCCTCCATGTAAGGGTTATTGGATGCTGGAGACATAAACATACCTCTCTCATTCTCTTTGCTGTTCCCTCCTCCCCCATTATACATACTGCAAAAATGTTTTTGCCAACTAGGCTTCATGGTTCTTGAGATTCCACATTCTTTGGTTTAAGTATTGTTTCATTCTTGAGTTATTCTTCTAAACTGTGACTACTCTTGAGAGGAACGACATAGGATATCACTAACTCAATGGCTCTTGTACCTGACTGAGCTTTAAAAAGAAATACCCCTGGAGATTCTGATTCAGTATGTTTCTGTGGGGCTCAGGTTATTTGTATGAGTGGATTTCTCAGTTGCTTTCTTCATGTAGGCTCGGGCAGGCCTTGGGTGAGAGAAGGTGAGGTCCTGAGAGATAGTTTCTATAGTCTTAGTAAGACAGGCTGAGAAATTCGAACTTTGTTTTCTAAGCAGTTGAAGATCCTAGATCAGGATTATGCTTTAGAAAGGAGTTGAATGGAGGACATCTGGGGACAAGAGAGAAGACTGGAGTTGAGCAGAGCAGTCAGAAAACTTTTGAAGTGAGATTGAAGGGAGTGTGGGCTGAGAGCACTTGGACAGAGGAGGAGGTAGGGCAAGGGACTGGGGTTATGGGAGTGGGTAGAGAGGATCAAGCTAGGTATTCATATTTCACCCATTTCTCTCTTCTCTGACCTCCCTGCCCTCCACAGGTGCATTGCTGAGCATGCAGCCCCAGAAAGGGGGTGGGGCAATAGGATATTTGAATCAGGCTCCATCTGGGTCACAGAGCTGGAAACACTGATAGCAGAGGTGGCCAGGTGCCAATCCATGAAACATTTACGTTTGGGGAGGGCACAGGTGGTGTCAGCTTCCATCCCGCAGCACTGGGGAAGGGAGGATGAGCCGGAGGAGGAATGCCTTAGAGCCAGCAGCTGGGAGATGCATCTATTTGAAGAGGCCTAAACCCAATTAGATTAACGTTGCCAAGAAACTTGGGTCCAAGGAAGGGAGGGGAAAAGGAAAAAAGGTCTTATGACTGGGGCAGTATGGGGTTCAGCTTATCATTGAGCTCCTGGATGCCAGGTGTAGGCTGAATGTGGAATACAGGTAGGGCAAGTTGATTGCCTTATTCAAACTTTGGTAACCTCATCTGTAGAATGTGGCAATGTATCCCCTTTCACAGGGTTCTTGTGAGGATGGGATAATACAACACATGGAAAATACCTTGAGCATTGCCTGGCACAGGATAGGTGTTCACTAAATGTGAAAAGCATGGGAATCAACTTTGTCAGAATGGGTGAGGGCGAGGTAATGCTGCATTAATAAACGACTTGCAGATTTTAGTGGCTTAAAACAAATGTTTATTTCTTGGTCATCATTCATGCTTCCTGAGGGTCAGCTGGGGGCTCTGCTTTGTTTTTGTCTGGGATCCAGGCAGATGGAACAACCACCATCTGGCTGTTGGCACTGCGGAGGGAAAGAGCTCCAAAAGTCTTATAACAGCAGATGAATTCTCTGGCCTGGTAGGGCACACATTTCTGTCCCCATTTTATTGGCCAAAGGAAGTCTCATGGCCTTCCCTAACTTCAAGAGATGGTGGGGAGGGCAGGGAAGTACAATCCTACGATGTACCTGGAGTATTTGTGAATGTCTCGAATGCTCTCAACATCTAGCAAGTTTGCTTCTGTTTGATTTCTGTACTTCAACGCCAATAATAACAACTAAAATTAACTGGCCACTTATGTGCTAGACACCCACAGTAAGCACTTTCTCTATGTGATCACACCTATCCTTATAATCCTACTGTGAGGCAGGCATTACTACATATAGTTTATGGATGAGAGAATGGATGTCAGAAAGGTTAAGTAAACTTGCTAAGAACACTGTGCTGGCTTTTATTTAAAGCCCCAAGACCTCTCCCCACCTCCACATACAAGTGTATCCTGGAGCTATAGATGGAGGGCTGGGGCACTCACATGGGGCTATGGCACTTCCATTAACAACCCGTTTTCAAGTCAGAGGCCCTGGGCTCTTTTCTGGAGCTCTGGTAAGGAGATATTGAGAAAGGGGAGGGGGCAGTAGAGCAGGGAAAGTCCAGAACATCACCAATACAAGTGTGTTGGGAATTTTATTGAGGGGTTGAAGTCTCCGAGGAGGGTTATAGCATAGCTTACTTTACTAACAAACACATTAATTAATTATTTAACTAATAAAGCAGATTATTAGACAGGGGGCCTTAACAATCCTGTAATTATCTCTACCACCAAGAATTTCACATTGGCCATTTCATTTCAAACCCCACTCTCCTCTTATCTACTTTTTTTCCCCCAGAAACTCACCTTTATTAAATGTCATAAAGTAAAATAGGCATTACTGATTAGGTGAAGGCCAGTAGAGAATTAAAATCCAGATTGATTTGTGAATGATCATTCAGACCTGCTTCTATACACTGTCTTCCAGCAAACAGAATTTCAACATGTCTCTCAGCAAAGCTATAAATCATCAAAATATTAAAAGTGGCTCCTTTCCATGGATGTTCTGGTTGCTCACAAATGTCAACACAGTAAACATTAAACCCATGAACCCCATGAACTTATGGATGCATATACATATATGTAAGATAAATATTTACCTTTTTAGTAAACATAATATTACTGCTAAATTCTGTTCATCTATTGCTGGATTACAGTAGATTTGCTATACATGAAAGGAAACATGCAATAGTAAAGAAAGCTGTAAAATAAGATCCACCTCGTATGAGGGAAACAAAGTCCTTGCCTTCTTTAAGTTAATACTTAAATAGGGCCTATTCTACATTCACCTATGCAGTGACATTTAAGCTAGGCCAAGCCAGGTGATGGAGAACTGGTCTCATGCCAAAAAGGGAAGAGTCTGGCTACAGAGGTTTTTCCAAAGAGTTCTAGGAGTGGGAAGTCCCTTTCCCTCACAGTAATTCCTGAAACACCACTAAATACATTCAGCCCTTTGAAGAGATGACACAGTCTGAGGGTGGGGATACTGGACTTTGGAGTCAGGAAATGAGAATTCAGGTCTTGACTTTTCCAAGTTGGATGACTGGGCAAGTTACTCTGTTTCTTTGAGCTCTTGGCTTTCTAATTTGTAAAATGGGGGTATTAATATCTGGCCTACTTGTCAGCACTTTTGTCAGGGTCAAAAGAGAAGAGTGGTACATGAAGTATTTTATGACCTATAAAATAACCATATAAATGAGTTTCTCCTATAAAAATCAAAAGAGAGTTGATACATTTAGATGGTGAGGTAGGACCCTGGTCTTCATACTTTTCTGTGCATTTGTTTGATCCACAGACCTTCCTTGAAAGAACAAGCTGGGCCCAAGTGCTTCACTGGAACCTGTGAAGCACTTCTCTGGGGTAGGGCACAGTCTTGGGACTAAAGAGGCCCTGGGCCTATGGAAGGAGCACCGAGAGAAAGTGACAGAGATAAGGGTTGGCGTCCCCTGCCTGTATGGTGACTGTGCTTTGAGTCACCCCTGTCGCATCCCAGGATTATGTTGCCTGTCTGTGCTTCAACCTAGTGAAGCTAAGAGGTGGTTTGGTGGGAGAAGTGGGTGCAGAAACTGAATTTTTAGTTGTAAAGACCAAGGCATTGAAGGCATGGGGTGGGATGATAGCAACAACACTTATGAAGCTTCAGGTTCATGCCAGGCACTGTTCCAAGTAGCTTGCTCTGAGTCAGACAGCCAGTTAATGGAAAGCTGGACTTGGAATCCAGGCTGTCTAGTCTAGTGCTTCCCAGTCCTTCCTGTTGAATCATGCTAAAAAACAAAGATTCCTGAATCCCAGTCCTTCTGCAACTAAATTCTTAGGGGAGATTCCTGAGGATTGACATTTTAAACAATATCCCAGGAGATTCTTAAATTCAGGGAAGTGTGGGCAACTGTTCTGTGCTGTACTGGGGAAAAGTGAGAAGGAGCCCTGTTGGCTTGAGTAGAAGGTTCATGAAAGAAGCAACAGAAGATGGGGCTAGAATTTGTATTTGTCGTATCTGAAATACCTGAGTTGTAGGATACAACGTTATTTTATGTACTGTAAAGAGGAAAAACAGTGCTAATAAAACTATGACTTGATGCTTTCTTATTACACTTTCCTATTACTATTACTACCCTCAGGGGGTAATTTTAGAAGTGTTGAAATGTGAACAAATGTACATTTTAGGAGTGATGCATTCTTTGTTGTGGGACCAGATTTTGGAAGGCTTTGAGGGCATGTCAGGTCTGAGGTGAGGAGGGCAGCTGAGGGTCTAGGAGGATCATCTCGTATGATGGTGGCAGAACCCTGCCTGGGTGGAGGAGCTCAACTTTATGCCTCTGCCCTGACTTCTGGGTCCCAGGGACGACTCACTTTGACCCATGGAGACTCCATTTTCTCTCCTATACTCTATAAGGATGATACGAGCTGCCCCTTGTGCCTCTCAGAACTATTAACAGAAGGAGAAGGAATATGTAAAGATGACAGCAGTGTGAGGGGGAAAGAGTAGGCAGGGCACACCCAGGCTGACACCATCTATATCCCATCTTGCATTTTCAGCCACAGGCCTGATGATTGGCTGTCTGGTCTACCCAGACGGTTGGGACTCCAGTGAGGTGCGGAGCATGTGCGGGGAACAGACTGGGAAGTACACACTGGGCCACTGTACCATCCGCTGGGCCTTTATGCTGGCTATCCTCAGCATTGGTGATGCCCTCATCCTCTCCTTCTTGGCCTTCGTGCTGGGCTATCGGCAGGACAAGCTCCTTCCTGACGACTACAAGGCTGATGGAAATGGTAACCTGCCCCCACGCCCAACAGTGACACCTAACTGGGAGCTGCTGGTGGGGAAGGGGAGGTCCTCTCCACCAGTCACAAAAGGCTTGTCCTCTGGCCAAGAGGTGCAGGCACCAAGACCAATCAGACATATCCCTATCTTCCCAGAGATCAAAGGCCAGTAGAGGATTGCAAACAGCAGTGAGTGAGGCAATGCATGGCACAGGCTGCCTGTAACAAGAGGATTGTTCCCCCATCCTCCTGTGTCATGGGAATGTACCAGGGGAAGAACTCTAAGTGGGAAGCCAAGCAAAGTCTCCCCTAAAAGAAGGCACTGAGGCTGGACTTTGAAGTAAGCATGGGAGTTTGCTAGGTGGAGAAAGGAACAGGTGAACAAAAGATGAGTTGTGGGGGAAAGAGGAGAAAGGTTAATGCTTAGGATACACTGACAACCACCATGCAGGTACAAGAAAAATGACAACTTCTGGAGTACAGATGGTTGGAACCTAAGCTTGCCTGTGTTAGGGCAGCCTTCCAGTTCTCAGTATACCCTTCCTGTATCACTTCTCTCTCGTTCAAATCCTGTATGCCAGCCAGGTTTTTCCCTGGAGGGCTCAGCAGGAGTTGCTAAAAGTGTTCAGTTTAGGTCTCACCCTCAAAGCAGGGCCATCCTTTAACTCTCTGGAGACATTAACAAAATATTTTTATATTATTCATTTGTATTCTTTTTTTTATGAAAGGATCCTTTTGGCTAAAAAGAAATTTTATTCACATAAATCCTGTTAAAAGTGCACTCATAAAGAGATGTTTTTTTCCCTTTGACATTTTCTTTACTAATAAAAATGTCCATCCACTTTCCTCTCCTTCCTTGTCTCTTCCCTTTCATGCACCTTATCCTCAGTCTTTTCTTTTTTCTCTCCAGTCTTAGGTTCACCCACTATTGTACTGGGTCAGTTTTATCCCTTTTGTTTATTCCCTTTTCGAAACACCCACATGACTGTTTTGAAAATAGCTAGCTACTCTATGAAGGACCCTATTCCTTCTGTCAAAGCACAAGATTGCGGTCAAGAAAGCTGTGTTTGAGTCTCAGATCTTCCAAGTCATTTACTTCTTTCAGCCTCAGTGCTTTTTCCTGTAAAAGGGGAGCACCAATTCATACTCTGTCAACTTCCCATTATTATGTGGCATGAATGAGACAACGAAAGCAGATAGGAAGCCTTACACTAGTAGCCATGGCTGATCCACCCATTAGGAGGTAAGGAGGCGGGGGAATCAATATGAGCTTTGGAGTGAGAGCAGGATTTAAATTTTGGCTTCATCATTAACTGGCTGGGTGAACTTGGATAGGTTTCTTAACTTCTCTGAGCCTCAATTTTTCATCTGAGCCTCATTTCCATGAGGGTGGGAGGCAAATATTTTTCACATTTGTGAAAAATACCTACTTTGAAAAATTGTGCACAGGAACAAGATAAGAATGGTCATTTTTGTCACTTCTCCTGAACATTGTACTGAAGGTTATAGTTAGGGCAATTATGCAATAAAAAGAAATAAAAGAAACTTGGTTTGCAAAAGAAGTAAAACTATCTCTGCAGGTAACATGACTCTATAAATGGAAAATCCTAAATAATCCATTTAAAAACTAGAATTTAAAAAATGAGTCCAGCAAGGTCGCCAGATACAAGATCAATACACAAATCAATTGTTTCTATACACTGGCAAAGAAGAATCCAAAAATGAAATTAAGAAAACAATTTCATTTACAATAGCATCAAAAAGAATAAAATTCCTAGGAACAAGTTTAACAAAAGAAGTACAAAACTTTTACACTGAAAATTATAAAACACTGATGAAAGAAATTAAAGAACAACTAAACAGATGAAAAGACATCCCATTATCACTCAGGATTCTCCAGAGAAACATAACCAATATACAGATATAGATATATATACATATATATGATTTATTTTAAGAAATTGGCCTTCATGATTGTGGATTGTTGGAAACTCAGGCAGGAATTAATGCTGTTAACCTTGAGACAGAATTTCTTCTCCAGTAGACTCCTCAGAGTTTGCTTTCTTTTTTTAAATTTTTTAAATTAATTTTTAAATAAAAAAAATGACAACAAACAAATGCAAACATTCTTAACATATGATCATTCCATTCTACATATATAATCAGTAATTCACAAAATCATCACATAGTTGCATATTCATCATCATGATAATTTCTTAGAACATTTGCATCAATTCAGAAAAAGAAATAAAAAGACAACAGAAAAAATTCATACATACCATACCCTTACCCCCTTTCTTTTTTTTCAATTTATTTATTTTTTATTTATGATACATAACCACAACAAACACAACCATTCTTATCATATGATTATTCCGTTCTTGTTATATAATCAATAACTCACATTATCATTACATAGTTGTATATGCATCATCACGATCATTTCTTAGAACATCTGCATCAGTTCAGAAAAAGCAATAAAAAGAAAACAGAAAAAAATTCACTGATCACCAGCATTTCAATCTACTAAATTTATTTTAACATTTGTTCCCCTATTATTTATTTATTTTTAATCCATATGTTTTACTTTCCGTTGATAAGGTAGACAAAAGGAGCATCAGACACAAGGCTCTCACAACCACACAATCACACTGCAACAGCCATATCATCATACAGTTATCTTCAAGAAACATGGCCACCAGAGCACAGCTCCACATTTTCAGGCAGTTCCCTCCAGCCTCTCCATTACACCTTAACTAAACAGGTGGTATTTATTTAATGCGTAAGAATAACCTCAAGGATAACCTCTCAACTCTGTTTGGAATCTCTCAGCCACTGACACTTTATTTTGTCTCATTTAGCTCTTCTCCCTTTTGGTTGAGAAGATTTTCTCAATCCCTTGATGTTGAGTTCCAGCTCATTCTAGGATTTCTGTCCCACGTTGCCAGGAAGGTCCACACCCCTGGGAGTCATGTCCCACGTAGACAGGGGGAGGGCAGTGAGTTTGCTTGCTGTGTCAGCTGAGAAAGAGAGAGGCCACATCTGAGTGACAGAAGAGGTTCTGTTGGGGGTGACTCTTAGGCCTAATTCTAAATACGCTTAGCCTATCCTTTGCGAGATTAAGTTTCATATGAACAATCCCCAAGATTGGAGGCTCGGCCTATTGCTTTGGTTGTTCCCACTGCCTGTGAGAATATCAAGAATTTTCCACTTGGGGAAGTTGAACTTTCCCCATTTCTCACCATTCCCCTAGGGGACTCTGCAAATATTTCCCTAATCACTGTTCAAATCAGTCTGGGATTTATCTGGGCATCACTTTGGACAAACCTGCAAAATCTCATGCCCTATGCAAGGTTCCAAGTACTGTGGTGTTCAATTAAGCTGTCCACATGAGTTATATTAGGAAATGCACAAGTCAAAATATAAATTTTGTACTAAATAAACATTTTTTGCTTGTCTCACACATAATGTTAAAGTTTTAAAATATTAATTCCCATCTATGTTCAACACCCTGCATTATTGACATTCCTTTGTCCTTCCTCATGCAGAAACATTTTAAAATTTGCACATTTAGTCATTATCATTATATACTCTAGGCATTCCTAGATTATACCATCTCAGTCTTTATTGTCTATCTTTCCTTCTGATTTCCTTTGTGCCCCCTGGCCTCCTCCCTCTATCATTCTCACATTCAGCTTCATTCAGTGTTGTAACATTATTGTATTACAGTTGGGTAGTATTGTGTTATCCATTTCTGGATATTTTTAGCTATTCGGGGCACACCGTCCGTCCAGATAAATTTGGTTATTGATTTTTCTATTTCTGAAAAGTAAGTTTTTGGGATTTTAATTGGTATTGCATTGAATCTGTAAATCAATTTAGGTAGCATTGATATCTTAACTATATTTGGTCTTCCAATTCATGAACACTGTATGCCTTTCCATTTATTTAGGTCTTCTGTGATTTCTTTTGACAGTTTCTTGTAGATTTATTTTTATAGGTCTTTTGTATCTTTAGTTAAATTTATTCCTAAATATTTTATTCTTTTGGTTGCAATTGTAAATGGAATTTTTTTCTTGAATTTCCCCTCAGATTGCTCGTTACTAGTGTATAGAAACACTACAGATTTTTGAGTGTTGATCTTGCAATCTGCCACTTTGCTGTACTCATTTATTAGCTCTTGTAGTTTTGCTGTGGATTTTTCAGGGTTTTCAACATATAGTATCATATCATCTGCAAAGAGTGAGAGTTTTACTTCTTCCTTTCCAACTTTGATGCCTTGTATTTCTTTTTCTTGTCTAATTGCTCTGGCAAGAACTTCCAACAAAATGTTGAATAACAGTGGTGATAGTGGACATCCTTGTCTTGTTCCTGATCTTAGGGGGAAAGTTCTCAGTTTTTCCCCATTGAGGAGGACGTTAGCTGTGGGGTTTTCATATGTTCCCTATATCATGTTGAGGAAGCTCCCTTCTATTCCTATCCTTTGAAGTGTTTTTAACAAGAAAGGATGTTGAATTGTGTCAAATGCCTTTTCTGCATCAATCAAGACGATCGTGTGGTTTTTCTGCTTTGTTGTTAAGGTGCATTTCATTAATTGATTTTATTTATTTATTTATTTTATGCATGGGCAGGCACCGGGAATCAAAGCCAGGTCTCCAACATGGCAGGATAACTGATTTTCTTATGTTTAACCATCCTTGCATACCTGGGATGAATCCTACTTGGTCATGGTGTCTAATTTTTTTTAATGTGCTGCTGGATTCGATTTGCAAGAATTTTGTTGAGGATTTTTGCATCTATATTCATTAGAGAGATTGGTCTGCAGTTTTCTTTTCTTGTAATATCTTTGTCTGGCTTTGGTATGAGGGTGATGTTGGCTTCGTAGAATGAGTCAGGTAGCTTTCCCTCGTCTTCAATTTTTTTAAAGAGTTTGAGCAGGATTGGTACTAAGTGTTTCTTGAATGTTTGGAAGAATTCACATGTGAAGCCATCTGATCCTGGACTTTTCTTTTTGGGGAGCTTCTTAATGACTGATTCCATTTCTTTACTTGTGATTGGTTTGTTGAGGTCGTCTATTTCTTCTCGAGTCAATATTGGTTGTTCATGCCTTTCTAGGAAGTTGTTCATTTCATCTATATTGTCAACTTTATTAGCATAAAGTTGTTCATAGTATCCTCTCATTACTTCCTTTATTTCTGTGGGGTCAGTGGTTATGTCTCCTCTCCCATTTCTGATTTTATTTATTTGCATCCTCTCTCTTCTTTTTGTCAATCTCACTAAGGGTCCATCGATCTTATTGATTTTCCCATAGAACCAACCTCTGGTTTTGTTGATTTTCTCAATTGTTTTCATGTTCTCAAGTTCATTTATTTCTTCTCTAATCTTCATTATTTCTTTCCTTTTGCTTGCTTTGGGGTTAATTTGATGTTCTTTCCTTGTTCTTCCAAGTGGACAGTTAATTCTGTGATTTTTGCTCTTTCTTCTTTTTTGATATAGGCATTTAGGGCAATAAATTTCCCTCTTAGCACTGCCTTTGCTGCATCCCATAAGTTTTGATATGTTGTGTTTTCATTTTCATTTACCTCGAGATATTTACTGATTTCTCTTGTAATTTCTTCCTTGACCCACTGGTTGTTTAGAGTGTGTTGTTGAGCCTCCATTTATTTGTGAATTTTCTAGCACTCTGCCTATTATTGATTTACGGCTTCATTCCTCTATGATCTGAGAAAGTGTTTTGTATGATTTCAATCTTTTAAAATTTATTGAGACTTGCTTTGTGACCCAGCATATGGTCTATCTTTGAGAATGATCCATGAGCACTTGAGAAAAATGTGTATTCTGCTGTTGTGGGGGTGTAATGTCCTATATATGTCTGTTAAGTCTAGCTCATTTATTGTCTTATTCAAATTCTCTGTTTCTTTACTGAGCCTCTGTCTAGATGGTCTGTCCATTGATGAGAGTGGGGAATTGAAGTCTCCAACTATTATGGTAGATGTGTATTTCTCTTTTCAGTGTTTGCCTCATGTATTTTTGGAGCATTCTGGCACTGTGCATAAATATTTTTGATTGTTATGTCTTCTTGTTGAATTATTCCTTTTATTAATACATAGTGTTCTTCTTTGTCTCTTTTAACTGTTTTACATTTGAAGTCTAATTTGTTGGATATTAGTATAGCTGCTCCTGCTCTTTTCTGATTGTTATTTGCACGAAATATCTTTTCTCAACCTTTCACTTTCAACCTGTGTTTATCCTTGGGTCTAAGATGTGTTTCCTGTAGACAGCAGATAGATGGGTCCTGTTTTTCAATCCATTGTGCCAGGCTGTGTCTTTTGATTGGGGCGTTTAATCCATTAACATTTAGTGTTATTACTGTACAGGCAGTACTTTCTTCTACCATTTTGCCTTTTGGATTTTATATGTCATATCTATTTTTTCTTCTTTTTACCTTTACTGATAGTCTTTCATTTATACTCTTTCCCACACCTCTGTCTCCTGTCTTTTCATATTTGACTCTAGTGCTCCCTTTAGTATTTCTTGCTGAGCCGGTCTCTTGGTCACAAATTCTCTCAGTGATTTTTTTGTCTGAAAGTGTTTTAATTTCTCCCACATTTTTTGAAGGACAGTTTTGCTGGATATAGAATTCTTGGTTGGCTGTTTTTCTTTTTTAGTAATTTAAATATATCATCCCACTGTCTTCTTGCCTGCATGGTTTCTTTCTTTTTTTTTTAAAGTATACAAAATTTTTATTTATTTAAAAATTTTTTTTAAAATACCAAAAAACACCAAGCAAACACAAACATTCTTAACTTTTGATTGTTCCATTCTACATATATAACCAGTAATTCACAATATCATCACATAGTTGCATACTCATCATCATGATCATTTCTTGGAACATTTGCATCCATTCAGAAAAAGAAATAAAAAGAAAACAGAAAACAACTCATACATACCATACCACTTACCCTTCCCTCACATTGGGAGAAAAACAAGAGAAAAACAATCCATCACATACAAGGGAAGCCCCAAAAGACTATGTGTAGATTTCTCAGGAGAAACCATGGAGGCACAAAGGATAGGTCAAACCTCCTTAAAATTAGGCCTAAGAGTCACCCCCAAGAGAACCTCTTTTGTTGGTCAGATGTGGCCTCTCTCTCCAGCCAACACAACAAGCGAACTCACCACCCTCCTCCTATCTACGTGGAACATGACTCCCAGGAATGTGGACCTTCCTGGCAATGTGGGACAGAAATCCTGGAATGAGCTGGGACTCAGCATCAAGAGATGGAGAAAACCTTTTCGATCAAAATGGGGAAGAGTGAAATGAGACAAAATAAAATGTCAATGGCTGAGAAATTCCAAACAGAGTCCAGAGGTTATTCTGGAGGCTATTCTTACACATTAAATAGATATCACCTTGTTAGTCAAGATGTAATGGACAAGCTGGAGGGAACTGACTGAAAATGTAGAGCTGTGTTCCAGTAGCCATGTTTCTTGACGATGACTGTATAATGATATAGCTTTCACAATGTGACTGTGTGATTGTGAAAATCTTGTGTCTGATGTGCCTGATGCTCCTTTTATCTACCTTATCAACAGATGAGTAAAACATATGGAATAAAAATAAATAATAGGGGGAACAAATGTTAAAATAAATTTCGAGTGAAATGCCAGAATCTCTGCCTCTTGAAATTGACAATGTAGGTTTCCATTGCTTTTTTCATCTCTTCTACTCTGCCTTTCATTCCCATAACTTCTGTGATTTGTTTTCTCAGACTTTCGATTTCTTCTTTTTGTTAATTCCTTGCCTTCTTTATATCCTCTCTCAATTCATTGATTTGACTTTTGATGAGGTTTTCCATGTCTGTTTGAACATTCTGAATTAATTGTTTCAACTCTTGTATCTCATTTGAATTGCTGGTTTGTTCCTTTGACTGGGCCATTTCTTCAATTTTCCTAGTATGATTCGTTATTTTTTGCTGACATCTAGACATTTAATTACCTTAATTAATTTATTCTGGAGATTGTTTTCACTTTTTTTTTCTAGGATTTTCTTGCTGGATGACTTTGCTGTCTATTTTTTGACATTCAGTTCAGCTTATTCTAGACCTCTAGTTTAGGTTTTGTTTAATAGATAGGAATTTTCCAGTTCTTGTTTTTTTGTTTCTTGCCCTGCCTGTATGGTGCTTTTCCCCCACCCCTTAGGAGGGTCTACTTAGGTATTATAGACCCCATTCAGATTTTCCCAGATCACTCTCCTCTCAGGAGGAAGGAGTCACTTGCATCAGTTTTCCCTGAGGGTGAGACCCAGCAGATTGAGAGTCTTTCCTATGAAGCCTCTGGGCTCTCCGTTTTTCCCGTCCTGCCCAGTATGGGGCACTTGTCTGCCTGCAGGTACCTTTAACTTCAGCAGACTCTCCCTTCTGGGGGCGTGGTGGAGACTGAGGAGAGGTTGTAGGCTGGCTTTAATCGCTTCACTTTTCCAGACTCTGTGGTCTGAATTCCTTGAGGGAGGGATTCCATCTGAGCTGGACCCCACCCCTCTCCTAGGGAAGGCACAGGCTCCAGACACACTTTCAAACAAAACTCAATTCTGCCTATGCCTGGGGCAGTGGAGCCTGAGAAGCCTTGCAGCTGTATGGAAAGAGCAATCAATCCATAGAAACACAGCCACAAAAGAGAAAAAGAAAAAATGCTTTTCAGAGAAGGACCCCATTCCTTGGGTTTGCCAATCAAGAGCTTAAGCAGGTATGTTGCTCTGTGTATCTCCAGGTCCTATGTGCCCCCTCCTTTCCTGCAGGGCCCAGACCTTTTCAGATCCAAAAAATCTGTTTTTTCCATTTTTCTTTTTCTGTCAGTCCTGCCCCCTCTGCACCGGGGCAAAAACCAGCGACCTCCACCTTTACTCAAGGTTCAGCTGAGCCAGGGGCCTATTTTCAGTAGTCAGAATTTGTTAATTAATTCCACAATTGGAGTTTTGTTGCACTCAGCCCCTGCTGCTAGTAAAATCCCTTTGCTTTCCTCTTTGGGAAGCAGTCTGTGAGGGAGGAGCGCCGGCCTCCACGGCTTGGGGAACTCACGGTTCTGGGGGAGGGTGCTTGCAGCCAGTCCAGCTGGTCCAGACTGGGGTATGCTATGTGTTCCTTCACTGACGTGGCCCCAGCAGTTGTTCTGTACTGTTCCTGGCTATTTAGTAGCTGCTCTGGAGGACGAACTAAATCCCACACATTGCTCAGCTGCCATCTTGGCTCTGTCTCAGAGTTTGCTTTTAAGGCCTTCAATTGATTGGTTGAGGTCCACCTACATTATTAAGAGTAACTGCCTTTACTTAAAGTTAATTCATTGTAGATGTTAACCATATCTACAAAATACTGTCACAGCAACACCTGGATTAGTGTTTGATTAAATTAGTAGGTACTAAAGCTGTTTTAGTTTCTTGGGCTGCTTAAGCAAATACCATGCAATGGGTTGGCTTAAACAATGGGAATTCATTAGCTTACATTTTGAGGTTAGAAGAAGTCCAAATCAAAGCATCATCAAGGCAATGCTGTCTTCCCAAAGACTGGTGTTTGGGGACTGGCTACCAGTAATCCTTGGTCCTGGGCTCCTCTGTCACACGGCATTGCATATAGTAGTCTCTCGTGACCTCTCCCCTCTCTTCCAGGTTTTCTTTTGACCTTCAGCTTCTTGATTCCTATGGCTTTCTCTCCTATCTGTCTGAATTTTATTCTGCTTATAAAGGACTACAGTAATAGAATTAAGACCCATCCTGATTGGGTTTGGCCACACTTTCACTGAAGTAGCCTTATTAAAAGGTCCTACTTACAATGGGTTCATACATGTTTCTCTGGGGTATGTAGCTCTAAACTACCACAATAGCCTAGACAAGGTGACACATAAAACTATCACATCCTGTGTCATGGATTGGAAGACTTACTATTGTTAAGATGGCATTACTCTCCAAATTGGTCTATAGATTCAACACAATCCCCATCAAATTCTCAGCTGGGTTTTATTGCCAAGGTGATCCTAAAATTCATATGGAAATGCAAAGGACCCAGAATAACCAAAACATTCATAAAAAAAGAACACAGATCACTCACTTCCTGATTTTAAAACTTACAAATGCAACAGTAATCAAGATTGTGTGATTCTGGAACATGGACAGATGTACAGATGAATGAAACAGACTTCAGAGTCCAGAAATAAATACACACATTTATAATCAATTGATTCCGACAGTGGTGCCAAGACCATTCAATTGGGTAAGAACAGTCTTTACAATAAATGGTGCTAGAATAACAGATAGCAAAAGAATAAAGCTGGATCCCTAACTCACACCATTTTGGTTTGCTAAAGCTGACAAAATGCTATAACCAGAAATGGACTGGCTTAAAAGCCGTGAGGATTTATTAGCTTACAAATGTACAGTTCAAAGCCCATGAAAATATACTAATTAAGGTATCAACCAGACAATACTTTCTCTGAAAACTAGTTACAAGAAACTTGGGCTCCTCTATCAGATAGCAAGCCACACAACAACATCTGCTGGTCCTTCTCTCCTGCGTTTCACTGCTTCCAGCTTCTGGCTTCAATGGCTTCCTCTTTCAGTTTCTGTGGGTGTGTCTTTGCCTCCCAGCTTCTCTGGGGCTTTTTCTGTGAGCTTCTCTCAATTTCATCTTTTAGCTTTTGTACGTGTCTTATCCTCTCACAAAGGACTCCAGTAAGAGGATCAAGGCCCACGATGAATGAGGCAGGTCACATCTCAATTGAAATAACCTAATCAAAAGGTCCTACCTATAATAGTCTGCACCCAAAGGAACGGATTAAAAGAATATGGTCTTTTCTGTGGTACATAACAGCTCCAAACTATCACACATACTATATATAAAAATTAACTCAAAATGAATCAAAGACCTGAATGTAAAATCTAAAACTATATAAAACTCTTAGAAGAAAACATCAATGTAAGTCTAGATTAAGCATTCGTTTCTTAGCTATGACACATAGAGCAGAAGCAACCATGGAAAAAATAGATGAATTAGAATTCATAAAAATTTAAAACTTATGCTTTGAAAGACACCATCTATAGTGAAAGACATCATCTATAAAGTGAAAAGATAACCCACAGAATGGGAGAAAATGTTTTCAAATTATATATCAGATAAGGGTCTAGTAACTTGTCAAGAATTCTTATAACTCAACAATAAAAGGACTAATAACCCAAATACAAAACGGGGAAACATTTTGAATACACAGTTTTCCACCCAGGATATATAAATGGCCAATAACTATATGAAAAGATGTTCAGCATGGTTAGCCATTAGGGAAATGCAAATAAAATTCACAATTAGATATCATTTTACACCCACTATGATGACTAGAATAAAGAAGACAAATATGTTATATTTCACAATAAGAAATGTTAAAAAAATAAAAAGACAGTAACAAATGTTGGTGAAGATGTGATAAATTTGGAACCTTTACCCACTACTGGTGAGAATATAAAATGGTGCAGTAGCCTGGAAAACAGCCATTTCTCAAATGTTTATACACAGGGTAACCATATGACCTAGAGATTCACTTCCAGGTATATGCACAGAGAACTGTAAACATATATTTACACAAAATCTTGTATGAAAACATTTGTAGCAGCATCATTCATAATAGCTAAAGGGTGAAAACAACACAAATGCCCATCAACTGACATTTATATACAATGTTATATTATGCGCCATAAAAAGGAATGAAGTACTGATACATGCTACAAATTAATGAACCTTGAAAACATTATGTTGAGACCACACACAAAAGGCCATATATTATATAGTTGCATTTATATGAAATGTCCAGAATAGGCAAATCCACAGAGACAGAAAGTAGATTAATGGTTGCCTGGAGCTGGAAAGAGGGGAAAATTGAGAATCAATGCTAGTGGATATAGGATTTCTTTTTGGGGTGATGAAAATGTTCTAGAATTAGATACTGGTGATGGCCACACAATGTACTGACTATACCAAAAAGAACACTGAATTGTACACTTTAGATGAGTGAATTTTTAAAAAATATTTATTAATTAAAAAAATTAAGAACAAATAAACAAAAACATTAACGTATCATTTCGTTCTACATATATAATCAGTAATTCTCAATATCATACATAGTTGAATATCCATTATTTCTTAGAACATTTGCATCAATTCAGAAGAATAAAAAGACAACTGAAAAAGAAATAAAACGGTTACAGAAAAAAAGATTATACATACCATACCCCTTACCCCTCACTTTCATTTATCACTAGCATTTCAAACTAAATTTATTTTAACATTTGTTCCCCCTATTCCTTATTTTTATTCCATATGTTCTACTTGTCTGTTGACATGGTAGATAAAAGGAGCATCAGACACAAGGTTTTCACAATCACACAGTCACACTGTGAAAGCTATATCATTATTCAATCATTATCAAGAAACATGGCTACTGGAACACAGCTCTACATTTTCAGGCTGTTCCCTCCAACCTCTCCATTACATCTTGGATATCAAAGTGATATCCACTTAATGTGTAAGAGTAACCTCCAGGATAACCTCTCGACTCTGTTTGGAATTTCTCAGCCATTGATACTTTGTCTCATTTCATTCTTCCCCTTTAGGTTGAGAAGGTTTTCTCAATCCCTTGATGCTGGGTCTCAGCTCATTCTAGGGTTTTTCTCAATTCCTTGATGCTGAGTCTCAGCTCATTCTAGGATTTCTATCCCACAATGCCAGAAAGGTCCACACCGCTAGGAGTCATGTCCCACGTAGACAGGGGGAGGGTGGTGAGTTTGCTTGTTGTGTTGGCTGGTGAGTGAGGCCACATCTGAGCAACAAAAGAGGCTCTCTTGGGGGTGACTCTTAGGCCTAAATTTTAAGTAGACTTGACCTATCCCTTCCAGGATTAAGTTTCATATGAACAAACCCCAAGACTGGGGCTCAGCCTATAGCTTTGGTTGTCCACACTGCTGTGAGAATATCAAGAATTCAACTTGGGGAAGTTGAATTTCTCCCTGTTCTCACCATTCCCTGAAGGGGACTTTGCAAATACTTTTCCACTCACTGATCAAATCACTCTGGGATTCATTGGGGCATTATAGATGAGTGAATTTTATGTTACATGAATATCTCAATTAAAAAGGATTGTGCTGAGGATTAGATTAGAATGCAATGAAATAAAATGTTTGCACATTATAGGTCATCAATAAGTTCAGTTCTCTTTGCCCTACATCTTTTCACATCATTCCTCTGGCCAACCAATAGGAGCTACTGTGCCATTAGGCACTGGGGGTAGAGTGGTGAGTGAAGAAGTCTAAATTGTAGTTTCTGAGACAATTCTGAGACAACTTGGTCTCAGAAACACCCAATATAGAATCACAAGCTGATAAACGTTATGAACAAAAAGGTACATGCTTTCATAAGAATGAATAAGAGGAATCTGATCTGGTTTCGGAAAGTAGTGTGCAGGAAATTATTCTAAAAACAAGGCTTGGTTGTAAATACATACTGTTCTCTTTTTCCATTACAGAGGAAGTCTGAAGCAGCTGAAGGATCGGTGGGTAACTGTTGGAGGGTGGTCTACATGCCTTTAGAAAGGCCTGTGGCCTCTGCTGCTTTGTGGAATCCACAGGTGGAATGGTTTATGGGCTGAGCTGAAGGGGTTGCAATGCATATCCTCTACAGAAGAGAAGAGAGGAAAGCAATCCCAGAGTGGTGGGTGTGAGGCAGGAGCTTTCTGACATCTGAGACCTTTACTGAGGGGGTGGGGGCAATCAGGGAGCCTGTAGATTTACTTGTTGTCTTGAGAAGTGGAAAAAGAACAAAAGGATCTTAAAAGAGAAATAATTTAAAACAAGCAGGTGGACAGTTTCATAAATTCATCTTGTGGAGACTTGCAAACAAAAAGCAGACTTTTAAAAATTCATTATACTTTGGATTCTTATTTTCAGAAATAATTTTAAGTGATTTGTAAGAAACATACTAGAAAACCTATAAATAGGAAAAAACCACAGAGAGGAAAGCAAATATTCCAGGTAGCTAGGCAAATAGAATTACTGTATTGAATATTAAATTTAACTTTATGCTTCCTGATAGCTGAGGCAAAAAGAACAGTCTAACCAGTATTAATGTCTTCTTCAAAAGGAAGCATAACATATTAATTTCTTTATTGTCTGTTAAGTTTCCAAAATGTGATGTAACAAAACATTAAGGAACATATGTTTAAAAAAAAAAGGAAAACCCCACAATAGTACCGCCTATAGTCACTGCCTTGGAGGACCTACATCAAGCCAGGGGGTTTGCATGGATAGGAGGGATTATCTCCATTTAAAATATTTTTAGTTTTGCAAAGTATCTTTCAATTCTTGACCAGATGGATATATATTTAAAAATTATTATAAATTAGTATTTTCTCCCACCCCACCCCAACCATTATTAGAGCATGCTTTTCAAACTTTAATGTGCATATGAATCACCTAGGGATCTCGTTAAAATGCAGATTCTGATTCAGTTGGTGGGGTGGGGGCTCACAGAAGCTGTAGTTCTAACCAGTTCCCGGGTGATGGGCCACTGGAACAGGAATCCTACTTTAAATAGCAAAATATTAGTGTATATAGAGGGTAAACATTTTCTTATGTTTTTCTAATGTTCCTTATTAAAGTTTATAAAAGTCACAAACTCCATAGAACCGGTGTGCCAATATTACTAAAGCAGATCTTCTTTAGTAGACATTTAGGGTTGCTATCATGGATAACAGCTTTTTGCTTCTGTTGATAAATTGCCAAGAGTGGAATTTCTGAATCAAAGGGTAACTATATCTCTATGGCTACCCCCATCCAACCCTCCACCTTTTTTTTTTTTTAAGACAAGTTGAGAATAGTTTACTAAAAGGTCTATTTACAATATTGTAGGTAGATATTTGAAAACCACAGTGGATAGTCAAATATCCCAAGGCTGCTAAAATGGATTTTTTGCTATCACTTAGCCTGAAATTATGCATGGAGGAATAGGTGATTGGAAACTTTACTGAGACAGCCATGTAGAGAGAGAGCTACCTAGAAAGGAATCCAAGAGAACGCTCAGGAAGGAAGCTGGAGGGAAAAATAAAAATACCTCAACTTAATCTCTCCTTCTTCCCTCTGTCTTTTTGGCATGGCTCCAAGTTGATGCAGCATAAACACAAACCAGATCAAAGAAACCCACTGATACAGTGACAACATTCAGCCCACTGGGACAGAGCAGGATGGAGATGGTTGGAGAGAAACTTTACCTCTGCCTATTTTGGGCACTACAGTTTTATTTTTATTTTTGGCATTACATTTTAAAGTTTTTTAGGGAGGGACATTTTTTAGTGAGAACATTTGAGAACTACACAGTAATGAAGCTTGCCTATCTGGGTAATATTGAGGTCAAAATGTGAGTGTACATGGGAAAGTGATTTTTCTTTTATGTAGGCTTTTAAAAGTGTCACATATTTATAATGTAATCTTTTGTTTTGTTTTTCTTATACCACAGGTCATCTATTTCCCAGACAACGGGAAATTAGGGAATCTCCTTCAGAGAGAAAAACTTGCTCCTTCCAAGCTTCACTGTTCCCCGCTACTAAAGCCCTGAAGTCCTAAAGCTTTTAATTATACGTACAATTAGAACCTGACAATGTTCTGGCTTGAGACATCCTACTACAAAGAACTCTTCCCGGTGAAGCAGAACTGCTGTGACCCACATCAAAGACATTCGGAAAGGCTGAGTGGTGTGGGGGATGCTGACCTGACTGGGGTCCCAGGTTTTCTTCCTAGTCCCCCTTATCAACAAATTATTTTACCCTGTCAGGGTCTCTTCTCTGTAAAATTAGGAGAGGGCTGAATAAGTCTACCTCTAGTGGCCTCCCTAGTGTGAGTCTAATTAACTGAGGATACATTTTGTGTGTATGTGTGAAATACTGTCAAACTTACAGCAGTTACAAAAATAACATAAATCCCATACAGAGAACTCCAAATACTCTTATCTCCCCAGACAGGATACTCTCTTGAAGGTGCACACACAGAAACTTCCCACCAGTTCTAAAAGAGCTATTAAAGAACTAGATCACTTCAGGTTGAGTTTTAGGGGGTGTCCATTGTCTCTCTCCTCTCACATTTTGTTTTCCTATTGCTGCTCGGAGGGGTAAGGAGTGGGTGTAGCCAAGAAATCAGGATGTAAGGGATGAGTCTGATTATTGAATCATTATATAGATATTCCTTTTTTGCTTTCTGATATATTGGAGTAGACAGGGAAATACCTGAAATCTCTAAATTGGAATCCAGCTGCTTTGATCTATGATAATGATTGTATAGCCTCTATCTTCTGCCCCTGTGACTGTAAAAACTTTGTCTAACCTTCATTTGTACCCAGTTATCCAGTTTTTCAACTTTAGAGTCTTGTAATCACTGAAGACACTCCCTAATGTTTATTAATGAAGGGTCTTGGGTCAGCCCAGAACTAACCCACCCCATGTCCAAAGTTATGTTGATAAATGAGACTGGATCTGACCAAAATTGGTCCACCTGACATGTGCAGTAGCTTAGACTTTAACCTACATGTCATCTATAACTCTTTCTGCCATTTTCTTGCATACATTCTGTGACCAAGCATGTTATCAATCTGCACATGCTCAATAATCAGACCACCTCCAATTGCATTATCTGGGACCACTTGTGCTCATTATCCTAAACCCTGCCCATTTCTCTACTAAAAGTATCAGAATTATTGCAGTTCGGAGAGATAGATTTTGTGGTGACAGACCATCTGCTATCCTACTACATGCCTAGTAATGAATTCTTTCCCTCTTTGAAACCTTAGTGTCTCAGGAATTGGTCACTGAGCACACAGGGCAAAAGAATCCATGGCCTTTGGCCTGTAACATAGGGAGGCCCCTAGAACCTGAACTCTTTAACATCTATCAGGAAGTCTTAAAAAGATTGGGAAATATAGGATTTAAAAACTCTTGAGACTAGTTAACTTTTTTCCCCAACTTGGTGCCAAAAATCATATATCCTCATTGTGCTCACACTGACCCAACACAAACTGGCTACTAGTTTGAAGAATTTGCTACTTAGGTCCAAATAATTTTTTCTAGAATAGATGACATTTCTTGTAAAAAAACCTTTAGATATGATATATTAAATTGTGAATCTTTTGCCAGCTGCACATGAAATTCAATTTAGGTAATACCTCATTGTAGCAAACGCTAAGACAACAAAAGTTCTTAAGGCTGTTCCCTGGGGGATGGTGCATAGAACTAGGGTTTAATTGATTCAGTGAATGATTCTAAAAAACAGGTCTCCCCCCCCGCTCCATGGACTTTGTCCACTATATTAGTCAAAGACTACCTGGGTACAGTTTTCACACAGGTGGACAGGAAGGGATAAACGTTGAACAAAACTCTAATGGATTTTGTCATTGCTTGATCAAACAGCTTTCAGTGACAAGGAATAACAGGAATAGTGATAGTCCATCTGCTAACCTACTACATGCCTAGTAATGAATTCTTTCCCTCTTTGAAACCTAGTGTCTCAGGAATTGGTCATTGAGCACACAGGGCAAAAGAATCCATGTCCTTTGGCCTGTAACATAGGGAGGCCCCTAGAACCTGAACTCTTTAACATCTATCAGGAAGTCTTAAAAAGATTGGGAAATAGGATTTAAAAACTCTTGAGACTAGTTGACTTTTTTCCCCAACTTGGTGCCAAAATAATGATAATTTATATTATTATAGAAATAAATAATAGCAGATGGCCTATCCTATTCCTGGGCTGTACAGCATGTTTCTCTAACCAATCAGTGTGCTGTTTCCTCTCTTATTCGGGGATAGGAAGGATAGTCTAAAATTGTCCCAGGAGTAAACTGTTGTTCTTGGGAACTTTTATAATGGGATTTGACCTTGTCACTTAGACCACAGGCCAGTTTACAAGGATGATCCCATTCACATTTTCTTGTGCTGCTAAAATTATTTAATTCATAGTCTGCAACATATTTGCAGAATTGACAAATCCTGTTACTTAGTGACTTCTATATTTGGTCACTTATTTCTCCTCACAATCACTTTTTAAACTCTTTTTATAGTAAAATATTATTAAAATCACATAGATACACATTATAGCAATACATGATTTCTAAGCTTACATATATTTTAAACTTTTTGTTGTAGTAACATATATACAACTCAAATTCATCTCAGCTTAAAATTTTGTGACATACCCATGTTGTTGCATTCCTTTTAATTACTGAGTAGTATTTCATTACATATGTATATCATCATATATTCATTTAGTTGTATTCAGGTTTTGGCTATTGCAAACAAAATTGCTATTATTATTATGTATAAGTCTTTATGTGGATCTATGGATTTTTGTTGCTTTGGGGTAAAGCATGTAGTAGTGGAATGGCTGAATAAGAAGTTTGTTTTAAACATTTTCCAGAATAGTGGTACAATTTTACATTTTCACCATCAGTGTGTGAGAGTTATAGTTGGTCCACATCCTTGCTAACTCTTGATGGGTTTAATCTTTTTAAATGCTTGCATGCTAATAAGTATGCTCTAATATCTTATTGTGCTTTTAATTTGCATTTCTCTGGTGACTCAAAAACTTTTTTCAAAAAAAAGCTCCTTTTTGAAGTGTCTTTTAAATATTTTGCATACATATATACTGCTTATAAGTCCTTTGTCAGATTGCAAATATTTTCTCTAGCATTGGCTTACTTTTCTTTTGATCTTCAAAATCTTTTGATTTTTATGAATCACAATTTTTCAATTTGCTTCTTTATTCTAGCAAAGAAAATATTGGGAATATCTGTAGATATTTCTGATTGCCATGATGGGAAGGGTGCTACTGGAATCTAGTGAGTAGAGACCAGAGATGAAGGGCTGATGCTAAGCATCCTACAATGCACTGGACAGTCACCCATAATAAAGAAATATCCCATCCAGAATATCAACTATTACAGTTGAGAAACTCTCATTTAGAGATTTCTTTTTTTCATAATTACTTTTTAAAGAGGTACAAGATACCTATATAAAAGCCTCTTTATCTTCAAAATATCTTTCAATGAAATGGGTAACTACAGTCGTCCACAGAAGGTCCACTGGGGAGCTTAAGGTGTATCTGCCAAGAGCCCATACCTTGTTCTTGCGAGGGACAGCGAGTTTACCATGGCAGGAGTCAATGCGTACCAGTGATCAGCACTGGGGAAGAACCTACAAATCTGCTTATGAATTATATGACAATGTGTTTCACTTTTTGTCTTATTTTCAAGGAAACTCAGAATTCAACCTGTCCATTAGCAGTAATTATTTTGGCTCAGATACCTACTAAATGTTTATCAACTCTTGTTAAGTCGCTTTCCCTCTAAAGAAACTTTTCTTGAAGATCCCTTACATCTCATCTTTGAAAGTATGTAGAATAAAAATCAAATAAAATCTGCATTACTTCTACCAAGTTGCCTGATTCCTTACCCACATCTGGCTTGCCTAAGCCTTAGGCTGGTGCATAGGATGGTTGTAGTGCCCAAGTTTTGCCAATCTGACTAGCCCTGAGAAGATATGGTGAAGAAAGGAAGGATCTGTTATTTATAGCTGAAATGAAATGCTCTCATTATCTTACATCCTGCATTAGTTACCTATGTTGGTTAACAAATTACCTCTGAACTCGAGGCTTAAACAAAAACATTTATCTCAGTTTTGTGGGCCATAGGAAAGAGCCTCTGCCTCAAGGTGTCTCAAGGCTGTAATCAAGATGTTACCCAGGGCTGACGTCTTATCTGAAGGCTTAACTGGGGAAGGATCTGCTTCCAAGCTCAGCAGTTGTGTGCAGCACTGAGTTCCTCATGATTTGTGGGATTGGGGGCCTGGTTCCTTACTACAAATGGTAGCTTGATTCCCTGAGCAAGCGTTCTAAGACAGAACAAGACAGAGCAAGAGACTGCACAGATGGAAGTCATAGCCCCTTTGTAACCCAATCTTAGAAGTGATATCCTATTACTGTTGCCCTAATCTGTTTGCTAGAAGAGAGTCACTAGATCCAGCACCAACTCAAAGTGAGAGGATTATTTTAATGCACGAATACCAGGAGGTAGGGATCACTGGGACCCTTTTAAATGGTGCGATTTATTCAGTTAATGTAATTAAACTTTCTGCTGACATGGCTATCAGTATGCTTTATTGGAGCAAGGTTAGATTCTAGCACTCTTACATGCTTACAGGTGCATATTTGTTTTATAGTAAATTAAGTTGCTTAAGATGAAAGCAGAAGGGCCCCAACCCTCAAAATTCATTCCATTTTTGCTATCTAACTTCAAAGAGGGTTTTAAACTACCCGATATAGTACAGCCCATTAAATAAACATGTATCATTCATATATTCCTCTACATCTAGTAAATCCAAAGTAACCAATGCAAACAATGATGTGCCTCAATGGCACAAATTCTAAGAATCTAACTCAAACTGCAGGCAGCTGGTGCATTTCTGTACCAAATAGCACAGTTCTACCATTTGAAGGGCAAGCTTTGTTATTGAATTAAAATGAATAAAAACAGGATCTGAATTAACGTTAAAACAGGGGGTGGGGAAATTAAGATAAAGAGTGACTTGGGAGGATATAAAAACAGGTTGAAATGGGCATAAAATATGTAAAGATGTAATCTGAGGCAAAAACAATACAAAGGGGGAAGGACAGAAATATATAGGAGTAGTAGTTTGTATTCTATGGAAACTAGGTTGGTTCTAGCTGGACTAGGCTGTTATAGTTTAAGATGTTAATGATAATGACAAAGTTAACCACTAAGTAATAACTAAAAGAAATTAATAAAAGGAAAGAAGGGAATTAAAATGGTACACACACACACACACACACAAGAGACAGTAATTGAGTGATGAGGAACAAAAACATATAGATACAGAAAACAGATAGTGACAAAAGTAAATCCTTAGTTATAACCTTAAATGTCAATGGCTTAAACATCCCTATTAAAAGGCAGAGATTGGCAGACTGGATGATAAAGCATGATCCATCTATATGCTGTTTATAAGAGACTCATTTTAGATACAAAGAAACAAAGAAATTGAAAGTAAAGGGGTGGAAAAGATATTTCATGCAAAAAGTATCTGTTCTAGTTTGCTAGCTGCCGGAATGCAATATACCAGAAACAAAATGGCTTTTAAAAAGGGGAATTTAATAAGTTGCTAGTTTACAGTTCTAAGGTTGAGAAAATATCCCAATTAAAACAAGTCTATAGAAATGTCCAATCAAAGACATTCATCCAGAAAAGATACCTTGGTGCAAGATGGCTGATGAACTTCACGGTTTCTCTCTCAAGTAGAAGGGCACATGGCAAACACAGTCAGAGTTTCTCATCTGGAAGGGCACATGGAGAACACGGTCAGGGTTCCTCTCTCATCTGGAAGGGCACATGGCGAACACAGTGTCATCTGCTAGCTGTTTCATGAAGCTCCCCAGGAGGCATTTTCCTTCTTCATCTCCAAAGGTCGCTAGCTGGTAGACTCTGCTTCTCGTGGCTATGTTGTTCTGCTCTGCTCTTTCTGAATCTCTTTCATTCTCCAAAATGTTTCCTCTTTTACAGGACTACAAAAACTTATCAAGACCCACCCAAATGGGTGGAGACATGTCATCACCTGGTCCAGCTTAACAACTACTCTTGATTAAATCACATCTTCAGGGAGATGATCTGATTAGTTTCAAACATACAGTATTGAATAGGGATTATTTTGCCTTTACAAAATGGGATTTTGATTAAAACATGGCTTTTCTAGGGGACATACTTCCTTTCCAACCAGCACTGTATCAAAAGAGAGCTGGAAGGGCTATATTATTGTCAGAAAAATAGCATTAAGTAAAAAAAGTTACAAGAGACAGAGAAGGATATTATGTATTGATAAAAGGGCAAGATCCAACAAGATGATGTAATGATTATAAATATATATGCACATTGGGGACAAGCAAATGAATAGGCTGAGCCCTTGATCTTGGGGTTCGCCCCTATGAAATTTATTCCTGCAAAGGATAGGCTAAACCTACTTAAAATGAGGCTTAAGAGTCACCCCCAGAGAGCCCCTTTTGTTGATCAGAAGTGGCCTCATTCTCTCTCCAAGTCCACACAGAAAGCGAACTCACTGCCCTCCCCCCTCTACATGGGACATGACTCCCAGGGGTGTAAACCTCCCTGGCAATGTGGGACAGAAATCCTGGAATGAGCTGGGACTCAGCATCAAGGGATTGAGAAAACCTTCTTGACCAGAAGGGGAAAGAGAAAAATGAAACAAAATTGTCAATGGCAAGATGGCGGCTTAGTAAGGTACGTGCGTCTTAGTTCCTCCTCCAAAGCGACTACTAGGTGAACTGAAACAGTGCAGAACAGCTCCCGGGGCCACGGAAGGGAATGGACACACAGTGTACCCCAGTCAGGACTGGCTAGTCTGACTGCGAGACTCGGCTGCGGTGAGATCCCCGAGCAGCGCGCGATTTCCCAAGCAGCGGCAGCTGTGGCGGCCAGAGCTCCTCCCTCCCTCCTTCCCGGGCCGGCTGAGAGTCTCGGAGAGGCAGGTTTCCCAAGCCGAGGCGGCTGGCGCCCCTCTTTTGTGGGCGGCTTCCTGGTCCAGCTACGAGTCTCAGATCAGAGGGCTACCCAAGCCGCGGTGGCCCACCCCCGTGTGCGGCTTCCTGGTCCGGTGGGGAATTCCACAGGCCGCGGCGGCCGGTGACCAATGCCCCTCCCCCGCGGGCAACTTCCTGGTCCGGTGGCGAATTCCCCGGGCCCGCTGCGGCCGGCAATCAGCCACAGGGTCCCCTCAAGCCGCGGCGGCTGACGCCCCCACCACGCGCAGCCCCCCGAACCAATGGAGAGAATTAGATTGGAAATCCCCAGGCCTCGGAGATCGGTGACCGGGGGGATCCCTTCCAAACACGTGAGACAAACGTGTGCCACGAGTGCCACCTACTGGGCAGGATAAGAAAAACAGAACCCAGAGATTTCACAGAAAAACCTTACAACCTTGTTGGGTCCGACACCCAGGGAAATCTGACTAAATGCCCAGACGCCAGCAGCAGAAGATAACGGTCCACGCTCAGAAGATTGAGAATATGGCCCAGTCAAAGGAACAAACCAATATTTCAAATGAGATACAAGAGCTGAGACAACTAATGCTGAATATACGAACAGAAATGGAAAACCTCTTCAAAAACGAAATCGATAAATTGAGGGAGGACATGAAGAAGACATGGGCTGAACAAAAAGAAGAAATAGAAAAACTGAAAAAACAAATCACAGAACTTATGGAAGTGAAGGATAAAGTAGAAAAGATGGAAAAAACAATGGATACCTACAATGATAGATTTAAAGAGACAGAAGATAGAATTAGTGATTTGGAGGATGGAACATCTGAATTCCAAAAAGAAACAGAAACTATCGGGAAAAGAATGGAAAAATTTGAACAGGGTATCAGGGAACTCAAGGACAATATGAACCGCACAAATATACGTGTTGTGGGTGTCCCAGAAGGAGAAGAGAAGGGAAAAGGAGGAGAAAAACTAATGGAAGAAATTATCACTGAAAATTTCCCAACTCTTATGAAAGACCTAAAATTACAGATCCAAGAAGTGCAGCGCACCCCAAAGAGATTAGACCCAAATAGGTGTTCTCGAAGACACTTACTAGTTAGAATGTCAGAGGTCAAAGAGAAAGAGGATCTTGAAAGCAGCAAGAAAAAAACAATCCATCACATACAAGGGAAACCCAATAAGACTATGTGTAGATTTCTCAGCAGAAACCATGGAAGCTAGAAGACAGTGGGATGATATATTTAAAATACTAAAAGAGAAAACCTGCCAACCAAGACTCCTATATCCAGCAAAATTATCCTTCAAAAATGAGGGAGAAATTAAAACATTCTCAGACAAAAAGTCACTGAGAGAATTTGTGACCAAGAGACCAGCTCTGCAAGAAATACTAAAGGGAGCACTAGAGTCAGATACAAAAAGACAGAAGAGAGAGGTATGGAGAAGAGTGTAGAAAGAAGGAAAATCAGATATGATAGATATAATACAAAAGGCAAAATGTTAGAGGAAAATATTATCCAAACAGTAATAACACTAAATGTTAATGGACTGAATTCCCCAATCAAAAGACATAGATTGGCAGAATGGATTAAAAAACAGGATCCTTCTATATGCTGTCTACAGGAAACACATCTTAGACCCAAAGATAAACATAGGTTGAAAGTGAAAGGTTGGGAAAAGATATTTCATGCAAATAACAACCAGAAAAGAGCAGGAGTGGCTACACTAATATCCAACAAATTAGACTTCAAATGTAAAACAGTTAAAAGAGACAAAGAAGGACACTATATACTAATAAAAGGAACAATTAAACAAGAAGACATAACAATCATAAATATTTACGCACCGAACCAGAATGCCCCAAAATACGTGAGGAATACACTGCAAACACTGAAAAGGGAAACAGACTCATATACCATAATAGTTGGAGACTTCAAATCACCACTCTCATCAATGGACAGAACATCTAGACAGAGGATCAATAAAGAAATAGAGAATCTGAATATTACTATAAATGAGCTAGACTTAACAGACATTTATAGGACATTACATCCCACAACAGCAGGATACACCTTTTTTTCAAGTGCTCATGGATCATTCTCAAAGATAGACCATATGCTGGGTCACAAAGCAAGTCTTAACAAATTTAAAAAGATTGAAATCATACACAACACTTTCTCGGATCATAAAGGAATGAAGTTGGAAATCAATAATAGGCGGAGTGCCAGAAAATTCACAAATACGTGGAGGCTCAACAACACACTACTAAACATCGAGTGGGTCAAAGAAGAAATTGCTAGAGAAATTAGCAAATACCTCGAGGCGAATGAAAATAAAAACACAACATATCAAAACTTATGGGACGCAGCAAAGGCAGTGCTAAGAGGGAAATTTATTGCCCTAAATGCCTATATCAGAAAAGAAGAAAAGGCAAAAATGCAGGAATTAACTGTCCACTTGGAAGAACTGGAGAAAGAATGGCAAACTAATCCCAAAGCAAGCAAAAGGAAAGAAATAACAAAGATTAGAGCAGAAATAAATGAAATTGAAAACATGAAAATAACAGAGAAAATCAATGAGGGCAGAAGTTGGTTCTATGAGAAAATCAATAAGATTGATGGGCCCTTAGCAAGATTGACAAAAAGAAGAAGAGAGAGGATGCAAATCAATAAGATCAGAAGTGGAAGAGGAGACATAACTACTGACCTCACAGAAATAAAGGAGGTAATAACAGGATACTATGAACAACTTTATGCTAATAAATACAACAATTTAGATGAAATGGACGGGTTCCTGGAAAGACATGAACAACCAACTTTGACTCAAGAAGACATAGATGACCTCAACAAACCAATCACAAGTAAAGAAATTGAATTAGTCATTCAAAAGCTTCCTAAAAAGAAAAGTCCAGGACCAGACAGCTTCACGTCTGAATTCTATCAAACATTCCAGAAAGAATTAGTACCAACTCTCCTAAAACTCTTCAAAAAAATCGAAGCAGAGGGAAAACTACCTAATTCATTTTATGAAGCCAACATCACCCTCATACCAAAACCAGGCAAAGATATTACAAAAAAAGAAAACTACAGACCAATCTCTCTAATGAATATAGATGCAAAAATCCTCAATAAAATTCTAGCAAATCGTATCCAACAACACATTAAAAGAATTATACATCATGACCAAGTAGGATTCATCCCAGGTATGCAAGGATGGTTCAACATAAGAAAATCAATTAATGGAATACACCACATCAACAAATCAAAGCAGAAAAATCACATGATCATCTCAACTGATGCAGAGAAGGCATTTGACAAGATTCAACATCCTTTCCTGTTGAAAACACTTCAAAAGATAGGAATACAAGGGAACTTCCTTAAAATGATAGAGGGAATATATTAAAAACCCACAGCTAATATCATCCTCAATGGGGAAAAATTGAAAACTTTCCCCCTAAGATCAGGAACAAGACAAGGCTGTCCACTATCACCACTATTATTCAACATTGTGTTGGAGGTTCTAGCCAGAGCAATTAGACAAGAAAAAGAAATACAAGGCATCAAAATTGGAAAGGAAGAAGTAAAACTATCACTGTTTGCAGATGATATGATACTATACGTCGAAAACCCGGAAAAATCCACAACAAAACTACTAGAGCTAATAAATGAGTACAGCAAAGTAGCAGGTTACAAGATCAACATTCAAAAATCTGTAGCATTTCTATACACTAGCAATGAACAAGCTGAGGGGGAAATCAAGAAACGAATCCCATTTACAATTGCAACTAAAAGAATAAAATACCTAGGAATAAATTTAATTAAAGAGACAAAAAAACCTATATAAAGAAAACTACAAAAAACTGCTAAAAGAAATCACAGAAGACCTAAACAGATGGAAGGGCATACCGTGTTCATGGATTGGAAGACTAAATATAGTTAAGATGTCAATCCTACCTAAATTGATTTACAGATTCAATGCAATACCAATCAAAATCCCAAAAAGTTATTTTTCAGAAATAGAAAAACCAATAAGCAAATTTATCTGGAAGGGCAGGGTGCCCCAAATTGCTAAAAACATCTTGAGGAAAAAAAACAAAGCTGGAGGTCTTGCACTGCCTGACTTTAAGGCACATTATGAAGCCACAGTGGTCAAAACAGCATGGTATTGGCATAAAGATAGATATATCGACCAATGGAATTGAATAGAGTGCTCAGATATAGACCCTCTCATCTATGGACATTTGATCTTTGATAAGGCAGTCAAGCCAACTCACCTGGGACAGAACAGTCTCTTCAATAAATGGTGCCTAGAGAACTGGATATCCATATGCAAAAGAATGAAAGAAGACCCATATCTCACACCCTACACAAAAGTTAACTCAAAATGAATCAAAGATCTAAACATTAGGTCTAAGACCATAAAACAGTTAGAGGAAAATGTAGGGAGATATCTTATGAATCTTACAATTGGAGGCAGTTTTATGGACCTTAAACCTAAGGTCCATAAAACACTGAAGAAGGAAATAAATAAATGGGAACTCCTCAAAATTAAACACTTTTGTGCATCAAAGAACTTCATCAAGAAAGTAGAAAGACAGCCTACACAATGGGAAACAATATTTGGAAACGACATATCAGATAAAGGTCTAGTATCCAGAATTTATAAAGAGATTGTTCAACTCAACAACAAAAAGACAGCCAACCCAATTACAAAATGGGAAAAAGACTTGAATAGACACCTCTCAGAGGAGGAAATACGGATGGCCAAGAGGCACATGAAGAGATGCTCAATGTCCCTGGCCATTAGAGAAATGCAAATCAAAACCACAATGAGATATCATCTCACACCCACCAGAATGGCCATTATCAACAAAACAGAAAATGACAAGTGCTGGAGAGGATGCGGTGAAAGAGGCACAGTTATCCACTGTTGGTGGGAATGTCAAATGGTGCAACCACTGTGGAAGGCAGTTTGGCGGTTCCTCAAAAGGCTGAATATAGAATTGCCATACGACCCAGCAATACCATTGCTGGGAATCTACTCAAAGGAAGTAAGGGCAAAAACTCAAACGGACATTTGCACACCAATGTTTATAGCAGCATTATTTACAATTGCAAAGAGATGGAAACAGCCAAAATGTCCATCAACAGACGAGTGGCTAAACAAACTGTGGTATATAGAAACGATGGAATATTATGCAGCTTTAAGACAGGATAAAATTATGAAGCATGTAATAACATGGATGGACCTAGAGCACATTATGTTGAGTGAGTCTAGCCAAAAACTAAAAGACAAATACTGTATGGTCCCAATGATGTGAATCGACATTCGAGAATAAACTTGGAATATGTCATTGGTAACAGAGTTCAGCAGGAGTTAGAAACAGGGTAAGATAATGGGTAATTGGAGCTGATGGGATACAGACTGTGCAACAGGACTAGATACAAAAACTCAAAAATGGACAACACAATAATACCTAATTGTAAAGTAATCATGTTAAAACACTGAATGAATCTGCATCCGAGCTATAGGGTTTTGTTTTGTTTTGTTTTGTTTTGTTCTTACTATTATTACTTTTATTTTTTTCTCTATATTAACATTCTATATCTTTTTCGGTTGTGTTGCTAGTTCTTCTAAACCGATGCAAATGTACTAAGAAGCGATGATATTGCATCTATGTGATGATGTTAAGAATTACTGATTGCATATGTAGAATGGTATGATTTCTAAATGTTGGGTTAATTTTTTTTCCGTTAATTAATAATAATAAAAAAAAGACCCACTCAAATGGGTGGAGACATGTCATCTTCTAAAAAAAAAATAAAAATAATTCAGATAAAAAAATGGTGGTGGCTTGAACCACTATTTATATCTCATTTGAAATGTTTGCATTTCCCAGAATTATACTGAGGTTGAGCTTATTTTCTTATGTCTGTTGGTTATTTTAAATTTCCTTTTTTTGTGAATCACCTGTGCATATCCCATTTTTCTACTATTATTTCCCCCAGATAGCATGTTTTAGCTTGATATCTTTCATAGTTCAATATCTTCTCCTACTCAGCATCTTTTACTTTTGTTTGTGCTGTAAATGGAATTGTTTTAACTTTAAATGTAGTCAAATGTATCAATCTTTCCCTTGTGATTTGTGCTTTTTTATGCCTTACCAAAAAATTTTTTTTCCCTAAAAAAAAAAAAAATTGCCAATGGCTGAGAGATTTCAAACAGAGTCAAGATGTTATCCTGGAGGTTATTCTTATGCATTATATAGATATTCCCTTTTCAGTTTATGGTGTATTGGAGCGGCTGGAGGGAAGTACCTGAAACTGTAGACTTGTGCTCTAGTAGCCTTGTTTCTTGAAGATGATTGTATAATGATAAAGCTTTCATAATGTGAGTGTGTGATTGTGAAAACCTTGTATCTGATGCTCCTTTTATCTAGGGTATGGACAGATGAGTAAAAAATACAGATAAAAAATAAATGATGGGGGAACAAAGGTTAAAATAAATTGAGTAGATTGAAACACTAGTGGTCAATGAGAGGGAAGGGTAAGGGGTATGGCATGTATGAGTTTTTTTCTTTTATTTTTTTAAATTTCTTTTTCTGGAGGGATGCAAATGTTCAAAAAAATGATCATGGTGACGAATACACAACTATGTGATGATATTGTGAGCCACTGATTGTATAACATGTATAGAATGTATGTCAAGAAAGTTTTATGTTTGCTTGTAAGGTTTATAATAAAAATATTTTTAAAAAGAAAGGAAAAAATATATATATGCTCCTCAAAACAGAGCCCCCAAATATATGAAGCAAAATTGTCAGGATTGAAGGTTGTGATAATTCTACAACAATTGCAGACTTAAATGCACCACTTTCAATCACTGAAAGAACATCTAAATAGAAGATCAGTAAGGAAATAGAGGACTAGAACAAAACTATTAACCAACTAGATCTAATGGGGATGTATAGAACACTCCAACAAAGAAGAGCAGAATACAGTCTTCTCAAGTGCACATGGAACATTTCCCAGGATAGATCAGATGTTAGGCCACAAATAAAATCTTAATAAATTAAAAAATATTAAAAGTCAAATTATTCCTATTTGTAGATGATGTGATCCTATATATAGAAAATGTCGAAACCCCCACAAAAACCCACAAGAAAGATACTAGAACAAATGAGTTTAGTAAAGTTGCGGGATACAAGAAAAGCACACAGAAGTCATTTGCATTTCTATACACCAGTAACCAACAATCTGAAAAACAACTCAAATTGCAATAGCATCTAAGAAAATAAAATACCTAGGAATTTATACCTAGGAATAAATGTAATTAAGGAGGGGAAAGACTTGTATGCTGAAAACCACAAAACATTGCCGAAAGAAACTAAGGAAGACCTAAATAAATGGAAAGACATCTCGAGTTCATGGATTGGAAGACTTAATGTTGTTAAAATGCCAGTACTGCATAAAGTGATTGAAAAATTCAATGCAATCCCTATCAAAATTCCAGCAGCCATTTTTTGCAGAAATGGAAATGCAGATACTCAAAATCATATAGAATTGTAAGAGGCTCTGACTAGGCAAAACAATCTTGAAAAAGAACAAATTTCAAGGACTCAAACTTCCGAACTTCAAAACTTACTACAATGCTATAGTAATTAATTAAATCAGTGCAATTCTGGAGTATGAATAGACAAATGGACCAATGGAATAGAATTGAGAGTCCAGAGATAAATCCACCCATCGATGGCCAGATGAATGTTTTAATTTATTAGAAATTAATAAATTTACAATAAATAAACTCACAAATATTAGAGAATTTGTGGGTTTACAGAACAAGCATACATGAAATACAGGATTCCCAGATATCATCCTATGATTAATGACTTGCATTGGCACAGTACACTTGTGACAACTGATGAAAGCACGTTTTCATAATTGTGCTATTAACTATAGTCCTATAACTTAAGGTTCACGGTGTGAGTAGTGCATTTCCATGGATTAAAAAAAATTTACTCTAGTAACACATATACAACCTATAATTTCCCCTATTAAACACATTCAAATATATATTTCAGTTCTGTTAATTATATTTAAAATGTTTTGCTACCGTCAACATCCATTACCAAGTAATTACGTAGTCCCTTCTCCATGCCTTGTTAACCTATATTCCAGATACTGAATCTGTGACTGCATATTCTAATCATTTCATGTTAGTGAGTTCATGCAATATTTGTCCTTTTGCATCTGGTTTATTTCACTCAACATGATGTCTTCATGGCTCACCCATGTTGTTGCTTGTATCAGAACTTTATTCTTTTTTTTTTACAATTGAATAATATTTCATTGTGTGCATATGTAACATTTTGTTTATCCATCATCTGTTGATGCACATTTGGGTTGCTTCCATCTTTTGGCAACTGTGAACAATGCCGCTATGAACACTGGTGTGCACATACCTGTTCAAGTCCCAGCTTTCAATTTTTGGGGGTATATATCTAGAAGTGGAATTTCCAAGTCATATGCTAATATTATGATTAACATTTGGAGGAACCATCAAATTGTCCTCTATAGTGGCTGCACTATTTTACATTCCTACCAATAATGAACGAATACTCCCATTTCTCATATCCTCTCCAACACTTGTAATTTCCCATTTTTTAATAGCAGCTGTTCTAGTTTGCTAGCTGCCAGAATGCAACACACCAGGGATGGATTGGCTTTTAATAAAAGGGGATTTATTTTGTTAGTTCTTCAGAGGAAAGGCAGCTAACTTTCCACTGAGGTTCTTTCTTACGTGGAAGGCACAGGATGGTCTCTGCTGGTCTTCTCTCCAGGCCCCTGGGTTCCAACAACTTTCCCCGGGATGACTTCTTTCTGCATCTCCAAAGGCCTGGGCTGAGCTGCAAGTGCTGAGATGAGGAATGCTGAGCTGCTTAGGCTGTGCTACCTTGTGCTCTCTCATTTAAGCACCAGCCAATTAAGTCAAACGTCACTCATTGCAGCAGACACACCTCCTAGCTGAGTGCAGATGTAATTAGCAACAGATGAGGTTCATGTACCATTGGCTTATGCCCGCAGCAACAACACTAGGTATGCTCACCTGGCCAAGCTGACAACTGAATCTAACTAACACAGTAGCCATTCTAGTGGGTAAGAAATCCACATTGAAATATGGATTTGATTTGCATTTCCCTGATGCCTTATGATGTTTAGCATGTTTTCATGTGCCTTTTGGTCATTTGTGAATCTTCTTTCGGAAAAATGTCTATTCAGGTCTTTTGCCCAAATTGAATTAGGTTGTTTGTCTTTGTGTTGATTTGAAAGATTTCTTTATATAATCTGAATGTTAAACCCTTGTTGAATATGGTTTCTAAATATTTTCTCCCATTAAGTAGGCAGTTGCTTTACTTTCATGATAAAATCCTTTGAGGCACAAACGTTTTTTAATTTTGAAGAGGTCCCACTTGTCTTTTTCTTTTGTTGCTTGTGCTTTGGATAAAAAGTCTAAGAAACCATTGCCTAACACCAGATCCTGAAATGTTTTCCTACATTTTCTTCTAGGAGTGTTAACAGTTCTGGCTCTTATGTTTAGGTCTTTGATCCATTTTGAGTTGACTTTTGTATTTGGTAAGAGATAGGGGTCCACTTTCATTCTTTTGCAAACAGAAATCTAGTTTTCCCAGCATCATTTGTTGAAAGGACTGTTCTTTCCCAATTGTCAAAAATCAGTTGAACATAAATGTGAGGGCTGATTTCTGAGCTCTCAATTCTATTCCATTGTTTTGTATGTCTGCCCTTGTGCCAGTACTATGCTGTTTTGATTAATGTGCTTTGTAATAAATTTTAAGATCAGAAAGTGTGAGTCCTCCAAGTTCATTGTTTTTCAAGATGGTTTTGGATATTTAGGGCCTCTTACCCTTCCCTATAATTTTTTTTTTATTAGAGAAGTTGTGGTTTTTGGAACAATCATGCACAAAATACAGGATCCCCAAATACCATCCTAATATTAACACCTTGCATTGGTGTGGTACATTTGTTATAATTCATAAAGCACATTTTTATAATTGTATTATCTATAGTTCATGATTGTACTTAAAGTTCACTGCTTTTGTTATGTAGTTCCACAGATTTTTCTTTTTAAAAATTCATTCTAGTTCACTCACATAAATTTTTTGGGGGGGGCATGTGGGCTGGGAATCGAACCCAGGTCTTCTGCATGGCTGGTGAGCATTTTAACACGGAACTACCTGTGCACCCTACACCTGTATAAATTTGACTGGTTTTTCCATTTCTGCAAAGCAAGTTGTTGGATTTTTGTTTATGATTACATCAAATCATCTGTAATTGCTTTCAGTAGAATTGACGTCTTAATATTGTCTTGCAATACATGCACATGGGATATCCTTCATTTACTTAGGTTTTTTATTTCTTTTAACAATGTTGTGTAATTTTTCGTGTACAAGTCCTTTACATACTTGGTTAGATTTATTCCTAGATATTTGATTCTTTTAGGTGCCATTGTAAATGGAATTTTTCCCTTGATTTCCTCATCAGATCATTTATTACTGATTTTAGAGTGTTGACCTTGTATTTTACCTCTTTGCTGAATTTATTTATCAGCTCTAGGAGCTTTGTTGTGGAGTTTTTTCAGGATTTTTTGTATACCGGATCATGTCATTTGCAAACAGAGTCACGTCTCCTTTTTCAATTTGGATGCCTTTTATTTCTTTTTCTTACTTGCACTTCCTAGAAGTTCCAGAACAATGCCAAGAGTGGTGATAATGGGTATCCTTGATTTTTTTCTGATCTTAAGAGGGAAAACTTTCAGCCTTTGACCATTAAGTATGATGTTACCTGGGGGTTTTTCATATATGCCCTTTATCACGTTGAAGAAGTTTCCTTCTAGTCATGGTTTTCTAAGTGTTTTTATTGAGAAGGGGTGCTGGATTTCATCAAATACCTTTTCTGCATCAATTGGTCATATGTTCTTTGTTCCCCCTTCATTCTATTAATGCGGTATATCACATTAATTGATTTCTTATATTGAACCACCCTTGCATACCTTGGATAAATACCACTTATCTTGGTGTATTATTATTTTAATGTGCTATTGGATTGTTTCCTAGGATTTTGTTGAGGATTTTTGCATCTATATTCATGAGATATTGTCCGTAATTTTCTTGTGGCATCTTGATCTGGTTTCATCTGATGATGCTGTTTGGCCTTGTAGAATGAATTAGGGAGTGTTCCCTCCTCTTCAACTTTTTGGAATAATTTTACAGGAATGGCGTTAATTCTTGGAAGGTTTGGTATAATTAATCTGTGAAGCCATTTGGTCTTGGGATTTTCTTTGGTTGGTTTTCAATTACTGATTCAATCTATTAACTATATATTGGTTTGTTGTGATCTTCTATTTCTTCTTTTTTCAAAAAAGCAGTTTTATTCACACACCATACAATCTATCCAGCATGTACAATCAATGAAGAGTGTTCAGCTAAATGTTCTTAATGATCCATGTGTACTAGATAAGAATGCGTATTCTGTTAGTGGGTGGTATGTTCTATATATGTCTATTAAATCTAGTTGGTTAGAGTATTGCTTTAGTCTTCTATTTCCTTATTGATCTTATGTTTAGATGTTCCACCTATTATTGAAAGAGGTGTGTTAAAATATTCCTACTATTAATGTAGAACAATCAATTTCTCCCTTCAAATATGTATTTGCTTCAGATATTTTGGACCCCTTCTGTTAGGTGCATATATATTTATAATTTGTTACGTCTTCATGTGGAGTTGACCCCTTTATCAGTATATAATGACTATCTTTGTCCTTCAGGATGGTTTTTTAAATTTAAAATCTATTTTATCTGATTTTACTGTAGCATCCCAGCTCTCTTTTGGTTCCTACTTGCATGGTATGTTTTTCCCCATCCTTTCACTTACCCACTTTTCTGTTTAAATTTAAGGTCTCTTGTACAGAGCATACATTTGGGTCATGTTTTTCATCCATTCTTCCAGTTTCTTTCTTTTGACTAGAGAGTTTAGTTCATTTACATTTAAAATCACTACCGATAATGCAGGACTTTCTTCTGCCATTTTGCTATTTAGCCTTTGTAAGTCTTATATATTTTTTTGTATTTCAATTCTTCCATATGCCTACTTTCATAATTATTTGATTTTTGAGGGTTGTACCATATTTAGTGCCTTTTCATTTCTACCTGGTATATTTTCCATATTTTTCTTTGTGGTTACTATGGGGTTAAAATGTAACATCCTAAATATGTAACAAGCATATTTACTCATACTCTGTTCTAATATCCCTCTGTCCCACCATTTTTGTTCATGTTACCAATAACTATGTACGTTGTATGTTCCAAACCATACATTTATTACTTTTTATACATTTGTATTTTATCACCTAAGGGAAGATTAATAAGTGGAGTTACATACCAAAAATGCAATACAATATACTGGCATTTATAACTACCCATATAGTTACCTTTACTGGAGGTCTTTCTTTCTTTATGCCACTTTGAACCACTGTCGAGTACTCTTTCCTTTCACTCCAAAGAACTCCCTTTAGCTTTGCTTATAAGGCAGATCTAGTGGTGATGAATTCCTTCAGCTTCTGTTTTTCTGGGAATGTCTTAATTTCTCCCTTACTCTTGAAAGTCTTGACAAATATAGATGTTGGCAGTTTTCTTTCAGTACTTTAAGTAATCCAATCCACTGCCCTTTTGCCTCCCTGGTTTCTGATGAGAAATCAGAACTTAACCTAATTTGGACCCCTTATACATAACACATTGCTTTTCTCTTGCAGCCTTCAGAACTGTCTCCTTGACTGCTGCATTCAACATTTTGATCAGTATGTGATGGGGTATGTTTTCTTCTAGTTTATTCTGTTTGGTGTTCTCTAGGCTTCCTGGATGAGCATAGTCACATCTTTTGCTAAGTTTGGGAAGTTTTCTGTCATTATTTCTTTGAATATTCCTTTTGCCCCTCTCTTTTCCTGCTGGGAGCCCCATATAATGTGCATATCAGGATGCTTGATGGTGTCCCAGAGGTGTCTCAGAACATTTTTGTCTTTTATAATTCTTCTTTTCTGCTCTTCAACCAGACTCATTTCAATCGTTCTATCAACTCCAGACTCGTTCTTTCAACTCCAATCTCTGGGGAAATCCTCCTGGAAATTTTTCATTTCATTTATTGTGATCTTCAACACAGCTAGTTCTGTTTAGCACCTTTTTAAAATTTCTCTTTACTGAGAAATTTTGCTTATCCTCATATTGCTTATTCATTGTTTTCCTGAAAATACTGTAGTTCCTTCTCTGTATTTTTCTTTCTCTCCTGGAGAATATTGATGATCATTTTTTAAAAAAACTTTGGTATTTCCAGAGTCTGGTTTTCTTCATTGACATTTTCTGGATTTTTATCCTCTTTCTTTGGATGGGCCATCATTTCCTGTTTCTTTGTTTTGCAATTTTTTTTTCACACTGTACATTCTAATATTTTAAGTGTTAACTCTGAGATTTATTCCTTGAGATGTCTGTTTCTTGAGTTTGTAACCAGTTGGTGATATGACAAATTTTCTTGAGTATTAGCCCCACTGTCAGGAAAGTTCATCCAAGGCAAATAAATACAATTGAAGGGTGTACCAGTTTGAAAGGATTTATGTACCCTAATAAAAATCCAATGCTTTAATCCATAACAATCTTGTGAGAGCAACAGTTTCTTCTAATCCCTATTCAGTACTCTGGGTTGGAAGCTCTTATTTAGATTATCTCTATGGAGATGTGACTCAATCAAGTGTGGGTATTAAACCTGATTAGGTGGAGACATGTTTCCACCCACTCCAGGTAGGTCTTGATTAGTTTACTGGAATCCTATAAAAGAGGAAACATTTTGGAGAAAGCTGGATATTCTGAGACAGCAGAGAACGCTGCAGAAACATGAAGCAGAGAGTCCACCAGCCAGCAACCTGTTTTTTTCAAGAAAAGAAGGTATTCATGATCTTACAAGAACGGGCACCCAGCAGAAAAATGGTGGCTGGCACACCAAACAACAGAATGCCACAGGTTTTTATATCCTAAGCCTAGCACGCAGGCCCCTCCCCTGTTTCTTCACTGACTGGGTACTCCAGAGGTTACAGCCTATCTGGATAGTCTAATTCAAATTTCCAGTGGAAGGTTCTTGCCTTTTATTATGCTTAACATTTCAATGACCCTGGCCATTATCTAAACTTTGCTTCTACCTATTTGGTGCCAATTCTAGACTTACACCAAAGGCTCTCTCCTTCTCTACCTGCAAGATCAGTTTAAGCTGTCCTGCCACCCTTTCCTGTACCATCTTGTGTGAAAGCTAAACTTAATTTTCTTACAAATCCCCCCTCTTTCTCTTTGAACTCTTTTAGTTTTCACATTTTAGTCTTTCTTCAAACTTGATAAGAGCCTTTTCACACTATTCATCATAGGGATCTTCCTTTTTTAAGGGGGTATAAATTGTTTCAGCATTTGCTCGCTTAAGGAAGCCTCAATAAGTCTCTGAAATAAACCTTGGGCACATGGGATAATGCAGCACCTAAGTGCTGTGAGTACCCAGTTACAATGATTAAATAAGTTAACCAATGGCCTGGCAGGGAAAGTTGTACAGCCACGTGACTTGGTTTCTGCAGTTGTGGGCAGCCTGAGAAACACCCAGCCAGCGTTTGCGCTGGCCCCTCAGCCAAGCTGCTTCCTGGCCTGTTCCTACTGGCCCATTCCCGGTCCCTACCCCCAGAGGGGCCAGCAGCTGTGCAGTCCTGGGAGCCTGTGGGTGGGCCATGCATGGCAGAGGGGTTTGGGGCTTAGAGGAGGGGGCTGGGTGGGTGCCAAGTCCACGGTCTCAGTGCCAGTGCAGCCAGAGACCTTTTGAGAATGAGGAGATAGCCACAGAACCATGACAGAAGGACAAGAGAACCACAGAGTCCACCAGCTAGCAAGCCTTGGAGATGAAGAAGGAAAATGCCTCCCAGGGAGCTTCATGAAACAAGAGGCCTGGAGAGAAAGCTAGCAGACGCTGCCACGTTCACTATGTGCCTTTCCAGCTGAGAAATGCAGAATGTCATCGGCCTTCTTGAACCAAGGTATCTATCCTTCGATGCCTTAGATTGCACATTTCTATAGACGTGTTTTAATTTGGGCAATTTCACAATCTCAGGACTGTAAACTTGTAATGTATTAAATCCCCCTTTTTTTTAAAAAACCGTTCCGTTTCTGGTATATTGCATTCCGGCAGCTAGCAAACTAGAACAAAGGGTCCTCCCTCTTGTCTTATCCTGGGCTTCTGATTGCTGGTGGCCTCAAGAGTTCCCCTGTTTATAGAAGTTTGAATGGCTCCTCTAATTCTCAGGAGATGGACCTTCTCCCTCTGCCACCTATTCCACTACATGATTTAAAAGAGGTAAGTCTTTGCTCCAGGCTGCCTGCCTCAACTGTTTTTTACACTGCTTTGTCTCAAAGCTGCTTTTTCCTGGAGAGGAGTTTCCCAGCTAGAACAAAGCAGGGACCCACAAAGGGAGCACCAGCAATTCCAAACTGCCCTGGAAAGAGGATAAGTGAGGAGCTAGAAGTGTGAACTTCCTCCATGGCTCTACAAAGCTGTGCTTTCTTGATTTGCCCAGCAAATGCAACCCTTCAACTCTCCTCCACCTCCTTCATCTGGGGCAGGCTGGGACAATGGCTGCCATTACAGCTGGGCTCCCAGCAATCCCAAGTAGCTAATGAAAAACTGTAATCATTGATTGACAAGCACCCACCCCAGAACTCAAGGAAGTAGATTTTTATGCCCTTTTCTGGCATGAGAAAGCTATGTCAGGGGCGCTATCCCATCGCTACCTGTGAGAGTAGGGGCTATATGATGGTAATAGCCCCACAAAGAGTGCAGTTTATTGGTATTGTGCTGGTTTGAAGGTTATTACGTACCCCAGAAAAGCCATGTATTAATTTTGATTCAATTTTGTGGAGGCAGTGTTTATTTTAATCCTGACTCAATACTGTAAGATGGAAACTTTTGATTTATCTCCACAGAGAGGTGACACATCTAACTGTGGCTGTAACCCTTTGATAGAAGGAGATGCAACTCCACCCATTCCAGGTGGGTCTTGATTAGTTTACTGTAATCCTTTATAAGAGGAAACACTTTGTGCGGGAGATCCAGGTTCGATTTCCAGCCCACGCACTTCCTAAACAAATAAAAATTCAACAAATGGTGTTGCAATAAGGGGATACTCACATGGGAAAAAGAATGAAATGTGACCCCTGCCATACAGCACCACCACCACCACCACCAACAACAACAACAACAACAAAAGAGGAAACACTTCGGATAGAGCCAACAGAGAGAGCAGATGTAGATGCTTGGAGAACAGAAACTTCAGAGAACAAAGACATGGATGTTTGCAGATGCTTGGAGTCTAGCAGACATCACCACGAGATGATTGTGAAGCACGCTGGAACCTGGAGAGAGCCAAAGGAAGCCAAGAAATGAAAGCCAGACCCAGAGAAGCAAAGTGAGGAACCCGACAGGAACAGAAGCTGAAAGCAATGAAGCCCAGGAGCAAGGGACCAGCAGATGCTAGCCATGTGACTATCCAACTGATAGAGGTGTTTCTGACATTGGCCTTTCTTGAGCGAAGGTAACCTCTTGTTGGTGCCTTAGTTTGGACAATTCTATAGGCTTAGAACTGTAAACCTGTAATTTATTCCCCTTTTTAAAAGCCATTCCAGTTCTGGTATATTGCATTCCAGCAGCGTGCAAACTAACACAGTATTTACCATAATACACGAGCCTCTTTCTCCCACTCTTCCCTGAGTGCTGTACAGTGTCCTACTGGACTTAGGTGTCAAAATAGTTGATTTAAACAGTTCCTGTCTGTTTAAATGCTGTTCTGGTGGAGGGAGGGATAGGAGCTTCCTATTTCATCTTCCCACAATCCTGCATGGGTTAACTGACTTTTGACAAGAGTGTCAAATCCATTAAATGGGTGAAAGAATAGTGTCTTCAAGAAATGGTGCTGAAAAAGAATGATGGTGGATTCTACCTCTCACCATAAATATATACAGTAATTCAAAATGGATCAATAATCTAAATAAAGTGAATTTCACTAAAATTAAAACCTTTGACATCAAAGTACGTTATCAACAAAATGAAAAGACAATCTACAGAAGGGGAGAAAATATTTGGAAACCATGTATCTAACAAGGGTTCAATATTTAGAATATATGAATAATGTCTAAAACTCAACAACAAAGACAACACAATTAAAAAATGAATCATGGGATTGAATAGTTATTTCTCCAAAGATAATCAAATGGCTATAAGTATACAGAAAGATGCTCAACATCATTAGCCATTAGAGAAATGCCAAATTAAAACTACGAGATACCACTTCACACTCATCAGGATAGCTATCACTAATAAAACAAAATAAGTTTTGATGAGGATGTGGAGAAATAGGAACTTTAGAAAATTGGTTGCTCATGTCTTTCTAGGAAGTTGCCCATTTCATCTATGTTGTCTAACTTATTAGCATATAGTTGCTCATAGTATCCTTTCATTCCCCCCTTTCTTTCTGAAGGGTCAGTGGTTATACAACCTCTTCCATTTCTGATTGTATTTATATGCATCATCTCTCTTTTCTTCTACTTTAAAATTTTTTTTAACCTAGCTAAGGGTCCATCGATTTTATTGATTTTCTCAAAGAACCAACTTCTGGTTTTGTTGATTTTCTCAATTGTTTTCATGTTCCCAATTTCATTTATTTCTGCTCTAATCTTCATTATTTTGTTTCTTTTGGGGTTACTTTGCTATTCTTTCTCTAGTTCTTCCAAGTGAACAGTTAATTCCTTGATTTTCACTCTATTTTTTTTAAAGTATAGGCAGTTCAGGCAATAAATTTCCCTCCCAGCACTGTCTGTGCTACATCCTATAAATTTTGATACGTTGTGTTCTCATTCTCATTTGCCTTGAGATATTTACTGATTACTCTTATAATTTCTTCCTTGACCCCCTAGTTGTTGAAAAGTATGTTGTTTAGCCTCCATATATTTGTGAATTGTCTGGTCCTCTGCCTGTTATTCAATTTCCAACTTCATTCTATTATGATCTGAGAAAGCGTTTTGTAAAATTTCAACCTTTTTAAATTTATTGAGACTTGTTTTGTGACCCAGTATATGGTCTATCCTTCAGAACAATCCATGAGAACTTGAGAAAAATGTGCGCCCTTCTGTCGTGGGGTGTAATGTTCTGTGAATGTCTGTGATGTCTAGTTCACTTATTAGATTATTCAAAATCTGTTTCTTTATTGACCCTCTGTCTAAATGTTCTGTACACTGATGAAAGTGGGGAATTGAGGTCCCCAATTATTATGGTAGAGGTCTCTACTTCTCCATTCAGTGTGTTTGCCTCATGTCTTTTGGAGCACTCTCAGTGCATAAATATCTATGATTGTTATATCTTTTTGTTGAATTGTTCTTTTCATGAATACATAGTGTCCTTTGTCTCTTTTGTTTTATATTTGAAGTCTAATTGTTGTATGTTAGTATAGCTACCTGTTATTTTCTGGTCACTGCTTACATAAAATTATCTTTTCCCAACCTTTCACTTTCAACCTACTTTTTGTTCTTGGGTCTAAAATGAGTCTCCTGTAGACAGCATACAGATGGGTCCTGTTTTTCAATCCATTCTGACAGTCTCTTTTGACTGGGGAGTATAATCCACTAACATTTAATATTACTACTGTAAAGGTAGTATTTCTTCTACCATTTTGTCTTTAGGATTTTATATGTCATACCTAATTTTTTCCCCTCTTTTTTCCTTTACTGATAGTCTTCATTTGTACACTCTTCTCTAGACTTCTCTCTCCTGTCTTTTTCTATCTGCCTGTAGTGGTCCTGTTAGTATTTCTTGTAAAGCTGATCTCGTAGCCGCAAATTCTCTCAGACTGTTTGTTTAAAAATATTTTAATCTCCCCTTGTTTTTTGAGGAAAGTTTTGCTGGGTATAGAATTCTTGGTTGGCAGTTTTTCTCTTTTAGAATTTTAAATAAACCATATCATTATCTTCTCACGTCCATGGTTTCTGCTGAGAAATCCACACAGTCTTATTGAGTTTCCCTTGTTTGTGATGGATTGCTTTTCTCTTGCTCCTTTTAAAATTCTCTCTTTGACATCTGACAATCTGATTAGCAAGTATCTTGGAGTATGCTATTTGGACCTATTCTGTTTGGATTATGCTGCACTTCTTAGTTCTGTAATTTTATGACTTTCATAAGAGATGGGAAGTTTTCAGTGATGATGTCCTCCATTAGTCTTTCTCCAACTTTTCCCCTATCTTCTCCTTCTGGGATACCCCCAAGATGTATATTTGTGTGCTTCATGTTGTCATTCAATTCCTGAGACCCTACTCCTATTTTTCCACTCTTTTTCCTATATTTTCTTTTATGTGTTGGATTTCAGATGTTCATTCCTCTAGTTCACTAATCCTTTCTTCTGCCTCATCAAATTTATTGTTGTAGGTTACCATTATCTTTTTCATCTCTTCTATTGTGCCTTTCGTTCCCATAAGTTCCGTGATTTGTTTTTCAAACTTTTGAGTTCTTTATGTTTGTCCAATGTTTTCTTTATATACTCCCTCAACTCGCTGATGCAATTTTTTATGAGATTTTGCATGTCTGTGCGAACATCCTGAATTAGTTGTTGCAACTCCTGTATCTCATTTGAAGAGTTGGTTTGTTCCTTTGACTGGGTCATATCTTCAATTTTCCTAGCATGACTCATTATTTTCTGCTGCTGTCTAGGCATTAGATTTCCTTAATTAGTTTATTCTGGTGGTGGTTTTCACTCTTTTTACCTAGGGTTTTCTTGCTGGATGGCTTTGTTTTCTATCTGTTCATTAATATTCAGTTCAATGTATTCTAGATCTCTAGCATAGGTTCTGTTCAACTGATCAGAAGTTTTCAGTTCCTATTTTCATTTCTTACTATCTATATAGAGCCTTTTTATTTTTCTTTCAGGAGGGTCTTCTCAGTTATTATCAACTCCAGTCAGATCTTCCCAGACAAGACTGACCCACATCTCAGGAGGAGAGTACAGCATCAGTTTTCCCAGCAGGTTGTCAGACATTCCATGAAGCCTCTAGACTCTGTGCTTTTCCTATCCTACACAGTATGTGGTGATGTGGTGTTTGTCTGCCTGTGACTTTCCCCCAGCATAGTGATGTGGTGCCTTTAATTTCAGCAGACTCTCTCTGCCAGGGGCATGGTTGAGACAGAGGTTGAAGTAGTAGGTGGGCTTTGATTACTTCTGTTTAAAGCCGCTGCGGCCTGAATAAGTGTTACAATGTACTTTGAAATTCACTGCTTTGTATATATATTATATTTCACAATAAAACATTTTTTAAAAAGTGAGATTACAAAAGGCCCATTCAAATACTGTTGGTACATAGCAAAACAGGCCAAGTATTCTCTAGGTAAGTGAGGCAATGTTTATTGTAAATCTTTGGTTTAGCAATCCTATTTCTAAGAATTTATCCAAAAGAGTGAACTGTAGAAAAAGTACAAAAGCCAGTTTATGCTTCCAAGTTTTCTGCATCTTGCACATACTGAATTTGTAATCTCAGGGGACACATACACAAACACAAAAAGCCAACAAATGTTACGTAAAAATGCTACTAGATACAGGGAATAACAATTTTCTCAGAATTTCCCAAAATGTACTTTAAGTACTCACCACCAATTTAAAGCTAGAAGCAAAGCTATAAATACTACAAAATGCCATATACTCAAGGTATATAGTATCAGTGTACATTTAAGTTCTAAAAGCTTATTTAGCAATTCTTTCCTCTATCCTGAAGTTTGGATCAGACCAAGTTGGGCAACAAATGAACAGAAATCTTCTGGAGACGTGTATGTTATTAAATAATTTGTTTATTATACTGCATTTATAAAGAAAATAGACAATGCACCCAGTAGAAAGAATAAAAATGTATTCAGTTGTATTTTTAACTGACAGCATTTAGAAATCCTTAGTGAGATCATGGTAATTTGACAGTATTATGATTAAGCTCAATAAAGGTACAGGGGGTACTTGGAAGACCAAGTTCTACAGCTACATTTTTCCACATCTTCCACATTATCTGGCTCCTTAAATGACAAGGAAAAAGCCCTTAGTATAGTGGGGAAACATTTGTAAAATGAAGTTATAGGATCTCTCTTATGACAATTTCCTTCATTCATGTCAATTGTTTACTAAAATAGGGGCTCTTTTGAGTTTTTTGGTTATTTCACCTTATCGTCATGTGAATTCCCATAATTTCACATTGTGATTTCATAGAGTAGAGGATAATTCAGTTCTGTTCTTCTATTGCTTTAGCTGTAGATAACAGCTGAAAACCCAAGGTGGATATGAATTGCTGAAGGACTTCCCTGCCGTAGTTTGATATAATCTATTCTCTTTATTCTTCATAGGTGTGTAGTAGACAGCCTATCTTAAAATTCTTTCTACAGAATCATGTCTATTTCAAGAGAGTACTCAATTAAGGATCCGATGAATGGCTGGCCACAGTTACAGTAATGCGCTTATGAGTTAAATGGATTGCATAATGGCACCATTTTTTCCTTTGCCATTGTTGGTGGAAAAATAAGAGAAACTAGTTTCCAATCTCCTGTACAGAAAATTGGCTACCCAGTCTTCCTGCAATAGGGCCTCAAGTTGCACCTCCTTGGCTTTCTGGAAATTAAGAGTCCTGCAGCCACTTCTGGAAAATGCTGTAAATCCCCAAGGCCCACTTGGTCCATGCTAAACAAGCAGCTGTGACTCCAATCCTGCCCCACTTTTGCTTTTCAATATGACCAGAGGAATAGGTAACGTCTAGAGCAAGTCTATGAGAGGCCCATCCTAAAATAAGATTCACAAAGCTTTTCCTCATTAAACAAACAAACAAAAAAGTCTCAAGTACATCTCAATCATCTCAAAACTGAGGTAAAAAACTTACATTACACAAGGAAATAGCAGCAGAGAATGGCTAATCTTAAAAACCAACCAAAAAACAACAACAATAAAAAAAGTGCCACCCCACCCCTCCCCTTGGTTCTTTTATCCTGGGGTTTCATGTAAGACGCTAAGCCTCTGATAAAATGAGAAAAAGGTAAAGCCACAGAGGGAAACTGCTTCAAAGCCAAAATCTTGGGCAAAGAAAAGAAAAACCCATAAATAAAGATAGGGGACAGTTTGGAAAACAATCAAGAGCCCTGCGACATATTTTTTTAGATGGCAAATCTGTGAAACGCAGACCTCCATTCTAGTTATTCCGAATTCTTTTTTATAGGATAACAAATTCAAATGCAATGAATAAAGTGACAGCCAGGGATTAAAAACAACAAAAACAACAAAAAGCTGATCAAAATAACTGTGCTCCTAGGGAGACAGAAGACACATAGGAAATCACTGCTTGCTGAACACCTGTGGTTCTGAAGAAATTGATTTTCAATGGTTCCAGTTTTGCTTCCGTTAATAATCAGACTGGAGTCAAGGATCTTGGAGTTATTAAAGGATGAAAGTAATTTGATGGCGCTTTGAACAGTGATAAACTTGACGTTTATATAACCTATTAAAAAAGATAATAGCTTAAAAGTTGCAGGGGAAAGTGTGAACACAGAGAATAAGAGAAACGATCCAGGAAGATGATGCAGCCTGGATACAGCAAGTTTAATGTCTCTGCTGCACAGAATTAACATTTCCCCCCCCCCCCCCTCATCCTTATGCTAGCAATGGGATATGCACTAGAAAAGTTGACTCTTAGAGTCAGTGAATAAAAGGATGGGCTCATACATCTTCATAGCTCTTTTTAAAAAGGATGGTCACAATTTAAAAGGATATCCTAATGGCAAGGCAAAGGTATGGGGCAATAAGCTGTTTTACATTTCAGTTCATTAGTCTTTGGCAGAGCCCAACCAAGGCCAAATTCACCTAGGATGCCCAATGGCTGTGGGGATCTCCACAGGGTCATGTAAGCAAACCCAAATGAACACGTTGGATTAAAAAAAAAATTTAGAAACCCTTGAAGAAAGAGCTTCACCCTGAAAAAGGAAGAGGGAAAAGCTGGGGCAGAATGGGGGAGGGTCAGTGTGTGACCTTTGCTGCAGTGTTGGGCAGGGTCTTAGGAGTTGAGCCAGGGGTGCTGGAGACACTCAGCTGCAGTGGCTCTCTTCTCGGGGATCAGCTCCAACATGGGCAGTAAAAAATCTGTGAAGCCAGCTGCCTCTTCCTGAGACCACTCATATTTCTCCACCAGAACCTCAAATAGACCCCAGGGTTTCAGCTTCGTGATGTGCTTCAGGTCACCTGCGGTGAAAACAGTACAAAAGCAAATGACCAACACTGACAAGTGACAAGATCCTCTTGTGGAAATCCAGGAACTATTCCAGGCAGTCTATACAGAATCAAACTTTGCAATCAGAATCTATTTCTTTTCCATTCACAAAGCACCTCTTCTCTAATGTGCTCCTTGGAAAGAAGCATCTTCATTATTTTCTTGAGGGCTTTAAAATTTAAGATGATTTGTTTTTTTTCTCCAATCCAGGGTTTTTTTCTCCTACTCAAATTGGGCAGACCTACCAGGAACTAGGTATTCACTAAAATGAATATTAAATGCCTACATACTCAATATGCCCTCTTATGGTGTAAAGAGACAGCACATGCCAAGAACAATTTGCTTATACTCTTTCTGAGCTCAATAAATGCTTGTAAATACTGCTTTAAAATGATGCAGTCATTTAAAGATAGAGCTAACACCATGACAAACATGTATAAAGGTAAAGAAACCCAAAGAGCAAACTCAACACAGCCTTCAGAAAAAGCAGCATGATCCACTGTACTATTCTGGAGTTTCAATTTAATTTTTGCTTTGAAGCAATAATTTTTCAGAGATAGTCAATGATTTGTGGTTTATTAGGTCAAATGCTGCTTTCAAGTTTTTTTCATATACAATATTTATTTGAAGTCTTATCTGAGGGCAGTGAGTGCCTATATATTTATCCACTTGGTAGACACATGCCTTAATCTGACTCTGCACGTAATGAAGCACTCTTATGAAGCGCTTTACCAAGTTCCTGTGCCATCCATAGGATGCTTGCTATTAAGAGTTGAGAAAAATGACTTTTCTCAGCACTAATACAAAGGCTGTGAAGAAAAAGGAAACCAGTCTTCTAGTCTCTTCCCGGTCACTTTTTTCACATTTTAGCTTTTAAGTTTTACTGGGAATGTGTAAAAAATACATATACTATATCAAATAAAAAACTTGTGGTGAAAAGTTTTATCTTTGCTTCTGTTTCCTTCAAAAAGAGCTAACACGAACTTGGCAAACTGAAAATAGTCTGTATGACCGATGTACTTAAGTTACCTTGTTGGGATACAAAGCTGAGTGAGAAGTCATCTCTGCCTTTAGGAAGCTTAAACTAAACTCACTTGCCTGTTGGTAGAGATGGTTCTTAAATTAAATACAAGCAAAAATTTGTCCACTTGTCAGAAGTGCTATAGTAGGAGTAATCAAAAACCAACTATGTGTCAGGCACTACACACACACACACACACACACACACACACCCTCTAATTTAATACAAAGTACACACTAAATCCTCATTTAGAGATGAGCAGACTGAGGCACAGAGACATTGTGTTGTGTCAAAGGTTACATAGCTAAAGAAGCAGCTGGGATTTGAACCCAGACAATCTGGTTCCATCTTTGTGCCTGATCACATTATCCACATCTCTTTTTTAGGTGTTGGGAACTCAACTACACTTACCTTTTCATTTTTAAACACTTTTGCCCTTTAATGTCAGGGAACAGACACATTTATTTTACCTTTTTTGGTGAAAAATTCCTTGGAATATTTTCCTGCCACAATGAGCTTGCGAGGCACCTTTCCCAGAAGTTCTATGATCAATGCAATGTGATCTGTATGTTTCAAACATTTCAAGAGGGAAAAAAAAGACATACATAACAGGAGTAACAACTGCAACTCTAGACACTGGCAGAAAGAGTAGCATGCACACCTCTTTGTAAAGCATCTCAGGTTTGCTTTCTTTTCTAAATGGGGAGAGGAGGACTATCCATCTAATGGAGAATCCAGAAATCCACAAAAATTGAGTGCTCACTCCAGTGGGACTTGAGTGATAATCAAAACCAATACAATCTTGGTGTGAATGCTCTGCTTCCTGAAGTATCCCTGGGGCCTAGATGGAAACTAATGTTAACAACACTACCTCTGCGATTGAAGAAGTCCTGTGAATATTTCCCACTGAGGGCAAAGCGTCTTGGAATTCTGCCTATCAGCTCTATAATATGCGCAATGTGGTCTAAAATAGAAGCGTAAGAAGAACAGGATCAAGGACAAGCTTTAAAAGAGGTTTCTTCTACGATTAACTTTTTTCAAGGACTAGTTGTTAAAAGCAACTACAAACAAAACCAAGGATACTCAAGGGGAGACTGGGAAAGCCAAAAAATTATTTCAGGTGGTTGGTCACCTGATGGTGGCTGGCAAGTCTCATTATAAATTTGAGTCTTACCTACATTTTAACTTCTATTTTATGTTTATCTAGATTCAAATAGGTTAAAAAACCATATTAATATGTGTTAGGCATTCTAAAACTGTTATTTATAATATTGTTCTGGGCTTCCAGCACTTGATATAAGAATGTTCATGACAATTAAAGCACTTTTATTATCCATTTGAGTTTTCACAATCACCCTATAAAACAGGACAACAAATAATATTTCATTTTGAAGATGAGAAAATGAAGTTTCAGACAGAATAACTAATAAAGCTAAAGGGCTAATAACAGCTACAATTCAAATGAAAAACCCTAACTTATGTCTAGTCCAGGACTCCTTTTTTTTTTTTTTAAAGCATACCTTTTTAGGAGAAAAAAATGTACAAATTTTTAAAAGTAAAGCCACTTAACTATCTGTACTTCACTAACATGTCCACGTCAGGCAGTGACTTATAATTTCCACGGTCTGAGTATAGACTATGGAGTACTATCAGGGTGGAGTCTGTCAGCAGGAGGTGAGTCTGGGACCAGCCAGCTCCCACACCTCCAAGAGCTCTATTGCCCTCTTCACTCTGCAGGTGACAGAAACTAAGAATATGACGAAGTTTTAAAGTGATGGCTCCTAGCCAGAAAAGAGCTTAAAAAAATGACTTTACTCTAGTAGTTACAGAACTACTAAAGGTCAAAGAGTTACTTAAAAACCTCCAATTATGTATCCTACAGGGGAAATAACATATTAGAGACATCCATATATCTGGGGATTTATGAAAGTCTCAGATCATATTCCTTTTGCATAGGAAGGACCCAGTGGAATTGTTTTCAAAAGGGCTTTACATTCATGAATCCACTACACCTTTTGGGCAGTTCTGACAATTTATACTTTAACAAACAAGCACTTGTCTGATTTCTGCCTATTTAAGGCAGAGATTGTAAATACATGTCTTTGTATGAATTACTATTAACAATGACAAAGTGAGAGAATATCAAGAAATAAGTGAAACCAAAGTTTTTCTTACTGCAAACTCTCAAGTGAAGTTCTTTTAATATTTTTCCTATATTGAGGAATTATTTTTCCCTTGAAATTATTTCACGTTTAATTTCAGTAATCTATCTCTGGCTTATCAATTAGTCATAGGACTGATGTGATTGATAGGCAAAATTATCAAATATTATTCTAAGTGTTTTTAACAAACCAAGCATACACTAGCCCAGGTATAAAGGTTTGCTTTTTCCTGTTCTTATATGACAAAATGCAGTAGAACAGTACAGGGTATTTGAGTTTTGACCTAAGGACTATTAACACTAACTGGTACAGAAAGAAACAAGTATCTCAATATTTAAGGTAGTTACCCTTGTCTCCTTATATGGGATTTTTCACACACATTTCAATGAAGATCCTGACTCAAAGTAATTCTAGCCACTGTATGTGTTAGTAAGTCTAGAGAACTGAAGAGAAAAAAAAATCAATCTCCCGCTCAAACACAGATGTAGTGGGGTATTTCCACAACATTGTAATCCTATAGCCCCAAATTTACAACCCAGAAAAAGTATAAACAGAGAACAGGGAAAATCAAGTGTGTACATGGGTAGTAATTAAAGTATCTTCTTACAAGGGCTCATGTACCTAAACACGTTCAAAATGTGTATGCCAAAACAGATATTTGGCTATGGGAATCAAGACAGCATTTTCCAAGCTGTGTTTGTTAGGAATATTAGCAAGCCCCACTAATACTGCCTATTAATATCCCAGGGAACCAAAGTCTGGGAAATAGAGAGCATTCTTGGTTTCACAGAGCATAAAACCTGATTTCTTAAAGAAGCAGGGAAAGCATATAAAGGACATACTCTCCACACTGGGATGCTATATTGCTAGTGTTTTTTCAAATATTCACTAATCCTGCAAACAAATTATTGACTCACTCAACATCCAGTTATGTGAATGATACTATGAGAGGAAAAATCACACTGACACAGTTGTCTACTTCCAACATCTCTCAAACGGAGCAACTGATAGTTTGGATCCTTGACTCCAAATTTAAAAGGATACTTTTTCCCATAGCTATCAAAACACAGAAATAAGTTATTTTTTCTTTAAATGGAATTCTAAATTTTTCTATCATTTAAAATGAAAAGTTATGACTTTAATTTTCAGAAAGTGGGAAAAAAAGAACGTTTTAGTTTAACTGTGACCTTTTGTCTGAACTATTGATTTACAGATAAACTTAGCACACTAAAAAGAGTAAGGTATATCAGTAATAATAAATGGTTAACCCACATCTGGAAAGCGTAATCACCACACACAGATATCCTTGGTTAAGGGGACTCACCTTCATCTCGAGTGTACTCTTCTCCTGAATGAGGCTCAAACAAATAGTCACCTGTCGCCAGTTCAAAGGCCTTAGAAAAAGAAAATACATATGAAAGCATCAAAGAAAAAAAAAGCTAAAATATTTATTCTTTTATGTCTCAATTTTAACTAGTTTTTTCCTAAAAAAACCTGTAGATCAATTTTTTAAATGTTTATTTTTCCCAAAGAACTTTCTTTCTCACCTTTATTTTAGTAAAATGGAGAATAGCAAAACTGCAGTTAATATGAATATATGGGTATTCCTTGCAAAAAAATAAAACCAGCAATTAAGCTCTGAGTTTCCCTTTTTGGGTAAGAGGGGTATACGTGAATATTAAGGTGATTTTAACTACTAAATTATTCATAAGAAAAGCAAGTGTTTTCTCATGCTGTAATTTGACATGGCTGGAAATTGAGGTTATGTAGCCAAAACCAAAATCAAATAATTCAGACATGTTTCTACCTATGACACTTTAATGTGTAAAAAAAAAAATAGTATACTCTTAACCTCTGGTGTGGGAAGTACTCCCTCAACTGTCCCAGATGGAGCAATCCCATTTCCTAGTCCTGCAGAAAACCAAAGAAGACCTAACTACAAATGGAGCCAGGAGCCATTCAGTATTTATCAACCAGGAAAAGAAACATATGCTACCTACTATTTAAAAACCTACTGTAAACACATTCCTTAAGGTAAAAGGGTCTTAAGAGGTTATTTCCTTTGGGAAAAAGGGCCAACCAATATAGAAAGACAGCTATTAAAAATACAGACAGTAATTATTTTTAATAATGGGTAATAGTCAATATTTGGGCTAAGGGGGCTACATGAATTGAATTTGTCATTCATTATCAATGGGTTTTTTAAAATAAATAATGCAATAGCAGTTTAAAAAAGGTATCTTACTGATATAAAAATACAAGCGAAATATTAGTTATAAGGCAATTTTGACAGGTGGTGAATGGTATTAAGTAGTCTAAACAATCTCAAGAACTGTGGGATGGTTAATTCAGGATTAGGTCTCTGAGTTGCCTAGTGACAGTTTCTGCAGTTTCATAGCAGGACAACCTCTCTTAAAACCATGAGATTGTACCACTGCCCAGAACAAAACCATAAAACCAGAATTATCAGGACAGTTAAGGGAATCACATATCTGTCTTTAAAATGTTCGGAATATTATGGCTTCTTGCTAGGCATAGCTTGTTTTACATTCCATCAGTTTATTATGAAAGTGAACCACAATGACAGAGCAGATACTTGTTCTATTCTGAATGACTATGAGGCTTAAAGACCCAAAGGAGCATAGAAACAAACTGATTCTTATTTATCAATTTTGTCAAATCTTTTCTGAAACTAGTACCTCAACTTTTCAAAATCTCAAGGCCTATGTTCGAAGTTCAGTAAAGATACTGAAATTAAAGTTAAAAAAAAATACACAAACCATACTGCTCAGTTACTGCATGCAAAATTACTAGATTGCTTTAGTAATTTAGTAATTACTTAATTTAGTAATTACTTATCTTGTCCAGCTGGCAAGATAACTTATTTTTGGAACACAGGGAAATTGCTGGTAGTTACAATTTTACAAATAAAATAACAGCAAGAAAAAAAATCCTAACATCAGGATTTAAAATCAATAGGAGCTCTTGGTTAGATGTTCATCTATTTAAACATCCTCTCTTTACAGATGAGAAACTGATGAAAATGGAAAGGCAAAGCGCAAGCTAGAAGCCAGGGCTTCTGATGGTCATTCCTGTTTTCAACTCACACTAACTAAATAACCTGTTCCAAGTTGGTCAGGTCACACTGACACACAGAAGTAAAACCAATTATAAAATTGAGTATACCACTTTTCTGCAATTTTCTCAACACTATGGAATTAGGGAAAAATGGTTTTAGCAGATGACATTACTTTGAAAAATTCAAACAGTGACAATTTAAACACACTATAATATTCAGATCCAGAAATGACTTGTGAAAACTAGGTGGCTTAAGGAATATTGACATAGCTTAAAGGCAGCCTAGAATTTCACAGGCAACTTGGATATGACAGAATGACACTCAGTGATTACTAAACAGAAAACGAGACCTTTCTGGTGGGATCTGTTTCTCTAAGATAACATGTCCACCATCTGTATTGTAGGCTGGCCATTTGCTTTTTCACCTGGTGGAGGAAACCTAGTCAAGGACAGAGTCCTGATGCCCTTCACTGAAGTGACCTGAAGCAGCAGATATGCTCAATGTACTAACCTAAGTGTCCTGATTTTAACCTCAGGTCTGACAACATTAGGAAGGGCTGTTGTGCTGGACATGTTATTTTGGAGATAAGGCATTAAAAGATGACTCAAATTTCCTGTCTTCAACAATCTCTACCAGAGGGAAGTAAAATTCTAGAGTACAGTTGGATGTTGGATAAATAAAGTCTGTTTAAAAAAAGGAGAAGAAGAAATTTAGTTTTTCACTACAACAAAGGGAACCCTTTCTAGTAACATCTTATTGTTACTGGGTGAAACGAGGCAGCTAGCTGTCTTATTTTTATTTCACTTCTGTACTAATGATACTTAATTCTAAAATCATTTTGTTTAAAAGCTTACTTCCTTGTAGAGATATGGAGAAGTGACATCATTGAATACTTAGCATTTGTTGCTCTGCAAACAACCATCCCAGGGGAATGAAGCAAAGGACAGATGTCAGGAAACAATACTTCAAGACTGAAAGGCAGGAACAATAGACAGGAGGCAGATGAAAAATCCAACACCACCACATATAAACATCCCACCAGAATGAAAGGGATGGTTGCGAAACTGCAGAGTACACAGCTGAAAAATTTAGAGGCTCCCCCCTGCCCCTCTGCCTTTTGGGTACTAAACACACTCTAACACTCAATTCCACCTTTATACAATTTCTTTAATCTGACCTTACAAAGTTGTAAATGAGCATATCAGTCAAGGCAAATAAATGGTTCTTAACGAGAGGTATGTATAAGAATTGCTGAGGAAATTTCCAGAATGCTTGTGTACTGCACAATTCCCCTTGCTTAAAATGTGTAGTCAAAAGGGTCTGTCTGCTCACAGAGAAAACAGACAAGTAAAATCATATATATTTTGGGTAGTGATAAGTTAATTGAAGAAACACAATGATAAGGTGAGTTTATTTTAAATAGAGTAGTGAGGAAGGTGTCTCTGAAGAGGTTATGTATGAGTTGAGACCCACACAAGTTGAAGGAGAAACTACATCCAAAGACCCCAAGGTGAAAATGAGCTTGGCATGACTAAGTAAAGAAAGCCAGCTTTAATTTTGAGTGGGATGGAAAGCAATTAAAGGGGTTAAACCAGAGGAGCAACATGATTTGATTAATATTTAAGTATTTAAGTATTAATCAATTAAGTATGAGGATGGACCAAGAAGGAGAATAGAAACAGAAAAATTAGAAGGCCAATGTAGTGGTCTATGTGCAAACAATGATGCCTTGAGCCAAAGTGTATTAATGGAAAAGATAAGAAGTGGTCAGTACTGGATATTTTGTGAAAGTAGAACATGCGAGATTTGCTGATGGACTAGGCAGAGTATGAGAAGAAAAAAATTAAGGATGACTTGAGTTTTGGTAAATGATTGGGTGAACAGTGGTGTTATTTACAAAAACAGGAAAAAGAGAAAATGTGTGGTGACAAAGCAAGCATTCTATTTTGAAAATGTTACTTTTAAGATGTAAATGGACATCTTAAATTTTATATTTAAAATGTTTATCAGATATCCAGTAGACAGTTGGACATATAAGGCTAGAAATGTCATAGGACTTGATAAGATCCCCTAGAAATTTATAAAAAGATGGCCAAAGAGTGGGCTGCAGAGGCTCAGCAGGCAGAGTTCCTGCCTACAATGTCAGAGACCTGGGTTCAATTCCTGGTGCCTGCCCAAGCAAACAAAACAAACCAAAAAAGATGGTCAAAGCCCAAGTCCTTTCAGTCAAGTGGAGGAGCCTATCAATTTAAGTTCCTATAACCAATCAGTTCAAACAAAAATGAAACAATAAGCGAGAGGTATCACTATAGATCGGGAGTTAAAGTTTTAGTTTTTCATCTAATCCTTTGCTTTCTTTGGTGACTGAAGCATTTGAAAATAAATATATCCAGGGCAGGCCACGGTGGCTTGGCAGGCAGAGTTCTCGCCTGCCATGCTGGAGACCTGGGTTCGAATCCTGGTACCTGCTCAAGCCAAAAAAAATTCTGATGTTCAGCTATGTGAACTCACAAGTATGATAAAAAACAGAGACTGTCTTGTTCTAGGGACGTAGGGCATCCTAGTTAGCCCTGGGGCTATACTACAACTACAACTCTATCACCCTTGGGGAATAAATACTTCTCTCAATTCCTGCTTCTTCCCTGTTTATAATGCTTTGCTTTGAGAGCTGTGCATTAGCTACATCCTTTGCATGCAGCAAATTCTTCACCAAGAGCACTGCCTGGAAACCCAAATACTTCCATATTCACCAACTGCAGGGATCTACTCCAAAGACATGGATCTTCATAATTTTATTATAGAAACTGTGAAAGAGATGAATTATGATGAATTGTGGTTTCATGCCTCTATTTAGCAGAAAACTGTCACCAACAACATAACACCACCAAAATGAACAAAACTTGTGGGTTTCATTATATGGACAAGGAAACCGCATTAAACAACTCAACGTGTTCATTAAAATGGTATTTTATCTTTATCTCCAGTGGCTTACTGTTGTTGAATAAAGGTGACAAGTCTTTGGTGGAGTCCAAATAGCTACTGTTCACAATGCTAGAAGTTATAACCTATGCAGACATTTCTGCCTTTTCTTAGTTCTTCCCCACAGCAGCTTGGGGATTGGTAGAGGTGGAGAAGGAGCTCTAGGGATGAAATTGCAGCACTTCAGATTTTGATAGTTTGGGGCATTTTGGCAGCCTTTAGAGTTCTACACAAAGAAAACAAGTTATGGATGTAAAGCTTTTGATCCCATTTTCAATGCTAAAAACACCTGAGCAAGAGTTAAATTATACTCTCTAGCTTCTTCCCTAAACATACGCTTGTTTAGCCATGGGCCAACTTCTGCGGTGGATAAGTATATATAATTTATCCTGTTTCCTAAATAAATATAGCTGCACTAACAAAGCTTCCCACAAGGGTCAGTCAATGCACATATCCTGCTCTGAATTTCAGACAGTAAAAGAAAAAGAGGGAAGGAACAGGTTCCAGAAAGCAATCACTGCAAGAAAGCAATCACTGCAAGAGAGGACATTACTAACTGGGGACCGTAAACATATTCCCCCCACCCCAAGGTGGGAGGGGAGAGAATAGTCAGAGGCCAGGGAGGAAGAAATCTCATTCTGGTCTATATGTCCTGTCTCCAATGTTTGGAGAATTTTGAAACAATGCTGTGTTAATTTTAATGTTCATCACAAATATATTCCCCTTTCTCTTTTAATAACTGTCCTAACTTTGTAGTAACAGTCTCTGAGGTGGTAGGCAATTTCTCAATTTTTGTTCTCCCTACCTCTCAGAAAGGTCCCCTAAATTATCTGCATTGGATGTATGACAATCTGCCTTTCCTGTTACTTCTGATATTCCAGGATTCTTTTTCTGAGTATGGATAAATTTAAGGCAACATTTTCTGTGTCAACAACAAATTTAGAAAAACTTGTTTGGAGGAAAATGGTGCTCAAGGTTTTATGACTTTTCCTCATGTCAGTTAAGTGATTTTTATCTCTCAGTTAAGAAAAACCTTACATACGAGCTGGTCCAGAACTAAGGGGCGAGTTAATTTCATTTTTTTCTCTTTGCCTTATTTCTTACGTCTGACATAGAAAATACTGTGTTAAAAAGCAAGAAAAAAATAAAAGGTACTCATTTTCTCACAGCAAACAACTAACTACTCTAAGAATCACTCCATATCTTAACAAATCAGATGCCAGCTATAAACTAACTATATTGTATAACTGGTGGCATCTCTACCACTTAAGATTTTCTCTAGCAAATCAATCCAAAACAAATTCTGCAAAATACAAAGCTTTTAATTTAAGTATCACAGGAAATAAGTCTGAGATTTTATTCCAATGTTCTTCTCATCTTGTGCACAGACAGTCTTCTTACCTTCATTGGTGCAATTCACCTATAGATGCAACAAAGTGATTTGTAAGGTCAAACATATTATCAACGTGGTTTTAATTCTACCGCCTTTGGAAGGCAACCTTTTAGGAACGCAGTTATGAAGAAATCGATGACCTGTTTTAGTTGGGGCTGTTAATCTGTTCTTTCCCTCTCAAGTTTTCCCTAGCTTGGGAGAATACAGATTCTCAGATGAACTGCAGGCATATATGCGCCAATTCTGCAATATAGATAACTTGGTGATCCACAGATGTTTATTAAGCACCATTTAAAACGTGTCAGGCATTGAACTAGATGTTATACAAAAAATACACAATTCCTACCAGCACAGGATTTATAACCTAGTAGAACAGAAAGAAGCAAACAAACAAATTCAAAATTACAAATTGTGATAAAGAAAGGAAAGATCTCGTAGCATACACCTCATTTCAGGAAACAATATAACACATTTCAATGTGATGATATTTGTTGGAAATAATATAATATTAACTAAATCTAACCACTCAAATGGTTGCTTGCCAGAGACAAAGCAGCAATTTATGGGTCTACAGATAAATCGGCTTTATATTTTATGAATAGTAGGGATGTCCGAAGGAGCTGAACTGTACAGAATGGGGCAGTTTACAGGAGTTTCCCTGGTTTGAAAATACATCAGTACTAAAAGGGTAAGGGCTCTCATTACTTCTAACAAAAAATCAACAAACACCTTAGAGCAGTCATTTTCAATCCCACCTCTTCTTCCAAAAATCTATACTAAGAAACATTAAGTTTCTTCACCGAACCAGAAGCAATGCCAGATGTTTATAACAGGCTTTGGGATCCAGAGTCCCCTAGACACTGCATTCAGAGTGCCAATATAGGTGAGCAAATTCTTTTTCTGCCTATCAATTTGATGGTCTACTGAAATTAACAAACAAGACAAGGTATATGACCACATAACAAGGGAAAGCCAAGGGGGATAAACAAACATTACCATGCATGCTGTGCTCCAAATGTCTGCAGGGGTATTATAGCCAGATCCTATCAAAACTTCCAGGGAACGATACTGTCTTGTCTGAATATCTTCAGTGAAATGTTTGTGCTGAGTAAATGGAGAAGGAAAGAGTATTTTAAAATGCATTAATTCTAAAACATGACAAGTTATAATTGCTAATAAAGGAGATTAAAATAAATTGTCTAAGGCAGTGCGATGGTGGTTCAGTGGCAGAATTCTTGCCTGCCATGCCAGAGACCCAGGGTTCAATTCTTGGCACCTGCCATGCAAAAAAATAAATAAATTCTCTGGAATTTTCCCCAAATGAAAGTTTCTGTTTGGTTAATTTAGGTATCATTTTGATGTTATCAGTTCCAAACAGCATTTTGGTCTACAGTCAACTTCAACGTTTGCAAACTGATAAGTCTCAATTTAATACAAATATACAGATTGAGGGAATAACAATAGATTTTAAGAAAAGGAGAAAACTATTTCCCCAAACAAAACATAAGTTGTTCATCTGTAACTCCAGCCCCCCACCCCCAACTCCACCCAAAAAACCTAAATCTAATAAAGTCTCTTAGGAACTCTTAGGTGAACAAAAAACAATTTCATCATCAAGAGAATGCAATTAGCAAGACAATCACCAGAAATTCTTTAAAAAATAAACTCTATAAAAAAAAATTAAGGGGAAATCTCTATGTAAAAACAATTTAAGAGACAAACAGTACCCAATTTTGCATACATGGAATTTATTTGGATCCCGCTCCAAGCAAAGGTAAAAAAAACCTACTGGGCAAACTGACTGCACATTGACTGAATATTTAACTGTCAACTTTTTTAGGTGTGATAAGAGAGTTGCAGTTACATGAAAGTATTGTCCTTTAGAGAGCCACTGTGCTGGTTTGAAAGGATGTGTGACCCCTAGAAAAACCATGTTTTAATCCTAATCCCATTTTTAAAGGCAGCCATTTCTTCTAATCCCTATTCAGTATTGTATGCTTAAAACTGTATAGATCATCTCCCTGGAGATGTGATATAATTGAGTGGTTGTTAAACTGGATTAGGTGACGACACGTCTCCACCCACTTAAGTGGGTCTAGATTAGTCTGTGAAGTCCTATAAAAGAGGAAACATTTTGGAGATTAGAGATTCAGAGAGAGCAGAGAATGCCGCAGCACCACGAAGCAGAGTCCATGAGCCAGTGACCTTTGGAGATGAAGAAGGAAAATGCCTCCAGGGGAGCTTCATGAAACTGGAAGCCAGGAGAAGCTAACAGATAATGTCGTGTCTGCCATGTGCCCTTCCAGACAAGAGAAGAACCTTGACTGTGTTCACCATGTGCCTTCTCACTTAGAGAGAAACCCTGAACTTCATTGGCCTTGTTGAACCAAGGTATCTTTCCCTGGATGCATTTTGATTGGACATTTTCTCGGCCCTAGAACTGTAAACTAGTAACTTATTAAATTCCCTTTTTTAAAAGCCATTCTATTTCTGGTATAGTGCATTCCAGCAGCTAGCAAACTAGAACAGATTTTGGTACCAGAGAGTGAGGTGCTGCTGCAGTTTGTAAATACCAAACATGTTGGAACGATTTTAAATGGATAAGGGGAAGAATCTGGAAGAGTTGTGAGAACCTTGATAGAGAAGGCCCAGAATGCTTTGAAGAGACTGTTGGTAGAAACACGGACTCTAAAGACAATTCTGATAAAGCCTTAGACAGAAATGAGGCGTGTGTTATTACAGACTGGAAGGAAGATGAGCCTTGTTTTAAAATGGCAGATAATCTGGCAAAATTGACTAGTGGCTTTGGCTGGAAGGCAGATTTTAAAAGCCAAGAACTTGGATATTTAGCAGAAGAGCTCTCCAAATTAAATGTTCAAAGTGCAGCCTGGTTTCTCCTCACAGTTTATAGTAAAATGAGACAGCAGATAAGCTGAAAACTAAACTCCTGAGTATAAAGAAACCAGAAACTGATGTCCTGGAAAATTCTGGGCCTCCAGAAATGGAGATCCCAGAGAATAGTGCTCCATGTGAGGATTTGGCCAAATGTGGAACCAGTCAGCTATCTCAGACAAAGCCAGGATCGGACATGGAATTATCTAGGAAGGATTTGCGGAAGCTCCTTATGTCTGATGGGCATGATCCAAGGCTACAGCTTAGAAAGCCAATGAGAGTGCTGTGGGACCTGTATAAACAGAGCCGCTGCCAGTCTGGACTGGGGGGTTCAGAGAAGGGACACACTGGAGGAAAAATAACTTCAGAGGCAAAACTTCGGAGGCTGAGGACTGAAGTCAAGAAGCCTCGGGCTCAGAGAACAGACCCACCCAAGCCCATGGAGAGGGTGAGTTTGCCCCAAAGGCAGAGAATGGGCCTTCCACCAGTCACGCCACCTAAGGCCTTGGAGAGGGTGAAGCACATTCCTTGGGGTTTGGGGAGAGCCTGGCTGCCACCACATGGAGGGGTTGAGTGTGTGCCCTGGAGATGGCAGAGAGCCCAGGTACAGCCCCAATGCTTGGAGAGGGTGGAGGAAAGAAAAGGGTGTTCTTCCCAGTATCCCCCATGGTTGCATTCAAAAAGAGGGAAGCTACTGCACAGGCCCTTGGGAAGGGTGGGATGGCTGCTTTCAGAAGCCCCGAGGATAAATGATTCTCAGACTTTGAAATCTAATGGACTTTGCCCTGTGGGTTTTTAAAACTGTATGGGTCCAGTGACTCCTGTGTTCCTTCCTCCCTATGGAAATGTGTACATGTATCCTATGAACGTTCTTCCTTTGTATGTTGATAGCAAATAACTTGTTATGAGTTTTGAAAGGTCCAGAGCAAATGGAGAAAATTTTACCTTAGGGACGGTCATGCCTTTAACTAACTTTGATGAGACTCTGTACTGATTTTAATCTTGTATTAGAAATGTTACTGGAATAGTTAAAGGTTCTCTGATATTGTTATGAAATAAATGTATTTTGTCTATGGGGAAAACATGCCTTTTTTAGGGTCCAGAGGGTGGAATGTGCTGGTTTGAAAGCGTATGTACCCCCTAGTAAAGCCATGTTTTAATCCTAATCCCATTTCGTAAAGACAGCCATTTCTTCTAATTCCAATTCAGCTCTGTATGTCTGAAACTGTAATTAGAGCATCTCCCCGGAAACTGTAATTAGAGCATCTCCCCGAATTAAGAGTTGTTGTTAAACTGGATTAGGTGACAACATATCTCCACCCATTCGAGTGGGTCTAGATTAGTTTGTGAAGTCCTATAAAAGAGGAAACATTTTGGAGATCAGAGACTGGAGAGAGCAGAGAATGCTGCAGCACCACGAAGCAGAGAGTCCACAAGCCAGCGACCTTTGGAGATGAAGAAGGAAAATGCCTCCAGGGGAGCTTCATGAAACCAGAAGCCAGGAGAAGAAGCTAGCAGATGATGCCGTGTCTGCTATGTGCCCTTCCAGATGAGAGAGGAACCTTGACTGTGTTCACCATGTGCCTTTCCAGATGAGAGAGAAACTGTGACTGTGTTTGCCATGTACCTTCTCACTTGAGAGAGAAACCCTGAACTTCATTGGCCTTGCTGAACAAAGGTATCTTTCGCTGGATGCCTTTGATTGGACATTTCTATAGACTTGTTGTAATTGGGACATTTTCTCGGCCTTAGAACTGTAAACTAGCAACTTATTAAATTCTCCTTTTTAAAAGCCATTCTATTTCTGGTATATTGCATTCCAGCAGCTAGCAACTAGAACAGCCATATTTATGGATGAAAATGACAAGATGCCTGGGATAAACTTCAAAATAATCTAAAATAATCTAGGGTGGGTGGCAGGATGAGGATATAGATAAAACTTGAATGTCAATGAGTTGATAACTGTCAAAGCTGGGTGATACAGTCTAACAATATGGGAGCTCATTTTTCTATTCTCTCTACTTTTGTATATGTTTGAAAATTTCCATAGCAACAAATAAGTGAAAAACAAAGAAAAAAGTAGCAAAGAAAAAAGAGTTATTAACGACAAAATTTGAATAACATTAAAACATGCACAGTAAAATGTAGAACAATTCTCCAAATCTGCTGAAATTTAAAAAAGGGAAAATGAGGCAGAGAATGTGTTGGGAAGAAAATCAGTATTGACCCAAAGGGCAAAAAGTATGCCAATTAAAGGGAACATTACATATAAAGGTGGTGAAAGGCATTTGCTAAAGGAAGCCAAATGTAGCTCTTAGGTTAGAGTTTTGATTTCCTTTAACAGACAACAGGGAATCACTGCATGTTATTGTATAGAAGAGTGTGCTGTAAGACAATTGATATAACATCTGAAAACATTATTCCAGTAATAATCTTCTGGTAGGCGGCAAGATTTAGGTTTAGTACTGTAAATCTGGTCAAAGGTTGTGGAAACAGGAGAGGTAGGAGTTAAATCCAAGGACATTCTCAGAAATGAACAGAATTGGGAGACAGAGAAAGGAGCCAAAAGGAAACCTGAGGCAGGGAGCCTATGAGGTTGGCTATCTGTTAACAAAAATAGAAATGAGAGACTTGGAGAAAAGAATAGTTTGACAGGAAAACAATGGTTCAAATTCTAAGTTTGAAGCGAATGACAGAAAAAGTGGAAATGCACTGTAGGTGATATGATTTAGAAAACTGGAGATCAGAAATTGGAGGGATGGACATGCTGTTCAAGGAACACTCTTCACAACTGCATCAATGATACCTGGTAAATACACTATAAGTGATAACTGACCTGTTGTAAACAGTGTAAATTGGACACATATACATAGATTCACTTCCTCCTAGATTTCCATTTTAGTGAGAAACATATGTATGTTTTTTTATGTTTGAAAAAATTTATTTATTTTTTCATTGAAAAAAATGAAGCAACAAACACACGGAAACATTAACATGTGATCATTGTGTTCTACGTATATAATCAGTAATTCTCAATATCTTCAATTAGTTGCATATTCATCATTTCTGAGAACACTTGCCTCAATTCAGAAAAATATATCAAAATGAAACAAATAGAAAACAGAAAAAGACTAAAACAAAAACAGAAAAACTTGATTATGCATACCATACACCTTGTCCTTCCCTTTCATTGATCACTAACATTTCAAAGTAAATTTACCTTAACATTTGTTCCCTTTATTGCTTGTATTTATTCCGTATGTTCAACCTGTCTGTTGACAAGGTAGAAGAAAGGAGCATCCGACACAAGGTGTTCACACTCACAGAGTCATATTGTGAAAGCTATATCATTATACAACCATCTTCAAGACATGTGGTTACTGGAACACAGCCCAACATTTTCAGGCACTTCCCTAAAGCCTCTCCAGTACATCTTGCCACTCCTATTCTTTTGAGACATACAGGGCATGCCCTTACTCTGTCAATGCAGCAGGCAATAGCACTGCCCCCCTCTGGTCATGGAGAACCTACCCCAAGGGGTGCACATCTCCCTGGTGACATGGGACAGATCTCAGGGGAAAGGTTGGTTCCCACTACCAAGGAAATGAGAAAGCCTGCTTGGTCCAAAGAGGAAGAGAGAAATGAACAAAAGCAGGATTCAGTGGCCAAAGATTACAAACAGTCCACATGTTATCCTGCTGGTGATTCATTTGCATTCTTGGGACATCCAATTTTCAAGAAACATATTTTTTAACTTTTAATTTTGAAATAATTTCAAACATACAGGACAGCTGCAAAAATAATACAAAATCCATACAGAGAACTCCAATATATCCACCTCCCCACTATACCAACTTTTAACATTTTGCCACATTTGCCATATCATTCTACATATCCACCCATCTATCTGGGTATCTATTTTCTAAACATTTGAGTGTAGATTGTATACATCATGCTCCCTGAACACATAATACTTCTATGTATATTCCCTTAGAACAAAGATATTCATTTATGTATCCACTGTTGAGTCCAGTTATAAAGTTTAAGCAATTTAAAATGGTATGAAGTTTACACTCTATGTTCCAGTTTTTTCACAGGTCCCAATAATTTTCTTTTGGGCCTTCTTTCCCCTCTTATTAGTTCCAGTTGAGTATCACGTATTGCATTTAATTGTCACTGTCTCTTTATTTTTTAAATGATTTTTTTCTTAATTAGAGAAGTTTTGGGTCTACAGAACAATCATGCATAAAATACAGGATACCCATATTCATCTCCAGCATCTTACATTGATGTGGAATATTTGTTCCAATTGAAGATAATATATTTTTATAATTGTATTAATTAAAGTTCACGATTTTAACTTAGGGTTCACTGCTTGTGTAGTGTAGTTCTGTGGATTTTTCTAAAAAAAAATTTATTTTGTTACCATGTATACTGTGGTAGTTAGATTCAGTTGTCAATTTGGCTAGGTGAAGATACCTAGTTCTGCTGCTGTGGACATGAGCAAATGGTACATGAACCTGATCTGTTGCTCATTACATCTGCAGTCGGCTAGGAGGCATGCCTGCTGTAATGAATGCTGTCTGATATAATTGGCTGGTGCTTAAATGAAGGAGCTCAACATAGCACAGCCTAAGCAGTTCAGCATACCTCATCTCAGCACTTGCAGCTCAGCCCAGGCCTTGGAGATGTAGAAAGAAATTACTCCAGGGAAAGTTGGTGGAACCCAGAGGCCTGGAGAGAAGGCCAGCAGAGATTACCCTGTGCCTTCCTACGTAAGAAAGAACCTCAGTTGAAAGCTAGTTGCCTTTCCTCTGAAGAACTAACAAAATAAATCCCCTTTTATTAAAAGCCAATCTGCCGAGACTTCCTGGCCAAGACGGCAGCTTAGCAATGTACACATATTAGATCGTCCTCCAGAACAACTACTAAATAACCGGAAACAGTACAGAACAGCTCCAGGGGCCATGTCAGTGACCAGACACACAGTGTACCCAAGTCTGGACCAGCTGGACCGGCTGTGAGCTCCCCCAGAACCGTGAGTTCCCCAAGCCGTGGCGGCTGGTGCCCCTCCCCCACAAGCTGCTTCCAAGAGGGGAAAGGAAAGAGACTTTACCAGTAGCAGGGGCTGAGCCCAACTAAATGCCAATAGTGGAATTAATTCACAAATTCTGACAACTAAAAATAGGCCCCCAGCTCAGGTGAACCTGGTCAAAGCAGAGGTCGTTCATTTTTGCCCTGGCGCCAAGGGGGCAGGGCTGACGGAAAAAGAAAAACAAAAAGGAAACACAGGTTTTTGTGACTGTGTTTCTACAAAGGCTTGACTGCCTTTAGATACAGCGGCAGAGCTTCTCAGGCTGCAACTGCCCCAGATATAGGCAGAAACAAGTTCATTTGAGGGCTTGTCTAGAGACTGTGCCTTCCCTAGGGAAGGGGTGAAGCCCAACTCAGGTGGAATCCATCCCTCAGGGAATTTAAACACCAGGGCTTGGTAATTTGAAGCCATTAAAACCAGCCTACAACCTCTCCTCTGTCTCTACCACGCCCCCAGCAGGGAGAGTCTGCCAAAATTAAAGGTACCGCATCATCTTATGCTGGTGGGGCCTGCAGGCAGACAAGTACCACATACTGGGCAGGATAAAAAAAAAACAGAGTCCAGAGACTTCACAGGAAAGTCTTTCAACCTGTTGGGTCTCACCCTCAGGGAAAACTGATGCAGATGACCCTTTCCTCCTGATAGAAGGCCAATTTGGTCTGGGAAAATCCGGCTGGGGTCTATAATACCTAAAGAGATCCTCCTAAGGGTGGGGGGAAAAGGCACCATAAAAGCAGGGCAAGAAAGAAGAAACAAGATTCTCCTCTGTTAAACAAAACCTAAGTTAGAGGCCCAGAAAAAGCTGAACTGAATGTCAAAGAACAGACAGACAACAAATTCATCCAGCAAGAAAACCCTAGGTAAAAGAAGTGAAAGCAATCTCCAGAATAAACGAATTAAGGTAACTAAATCCCTAGACAACAGCAAAAAATAACAGATCACACTAGGAAAATAGAAGATATGGCCCAGTCAAAAGAACAAAACAAAAATTCAAATGCGATACGGGAGCTGAAACAATTCAGAATATATGAACAGACATGGAAAACCTCATCAAAAACCAAATCAATGAATTGAGGGAGGATATAAAGAAGGCAAGGAAAGAACAAAAAGAAGAAATCGAAAGTCTGAAAAAACAAATCACAGAACTTATGGGAATGAAAGGCACAGTAGAAGAGATGAAAAAACACTGGAAACCTACAATGGTAGATTTCGAGAGGCAGAACATAGGATTATGTGAACTGGAGGAAGAGACATCTGAAATCCAGCAAGAAAAAGAAAATATAGGAAAAAAAAGGAAATATATGAGCAGGGACTCAGGGAACTGAACGACAATATGAAGCGCACGAATACACGTGTTGTGGGTGTCCCAAAAGGAGAAGAGAAGGGAAAAGGAGGAGAAAAACTAATGGAGGAAATTATCACTGAAAATTTCCCAACTCTTATGAAAGACTTAAAATTACAGATCCAAGAAGTGCAGCATACCCCAAAGAGAATAGATCCAAATAGACATACTCCAAGACATTTACTAATCAGAATGTCAGAGGTCAAAGAGAAAGAGAGAATCTTGAAAGCAGCAAGAGAAAAGCAATCCATCACATACAAGGGAAACCCAATAAGACTATGCATAGATTTCTCAGCAGAAACCATGGAGGCAAGAAGACAGTGGGATGATATATTTAAATTATTAAAAGAGAAAAACTGCCAACCAAGAATTCTATATCCAGCAAAATTGTCCTTCAAAAATGAGGGAGAAATTAAAACATTTTCAGACAAAAAATCACTGAGAGAATTTGTGACCAAGAGACCAGCTCTGCAAGAAATACTAAAGGGAGCACTAGAGTCAGAACCGAAAAGACAGAAGAGAGAGGTGTGGAGAAGAGTGTAGAAAGGAAGACTATGAGTAAAGGTAAAAAGAAGGAAAATTAGATATGACATATAAAATCCAAAAGGAAAAATGGTAGAAGAAAGTACTACCCGTACAGTAATAACACTAAATGTTAATGGATTATAATCCCCAATCAAAAGACATACACTGGCATAATGGATTAAAAAACAGGACCCATCTATATGCTGTCTCTACTCAAAGCACACGAGGGCAAGGACACGAGCAGACATTTGCACACCAATGTTTGTGGCAGTATTGTTTACAGTTGCCAAAAGATGGAAACAGCCAAAATGTCCATCAACAGATGGTTGGCTAAACAAACTGTGGCCTTTACATAAGATGGAATATTATGCAGCTGTAAGACAGAATAAAATTATGAAGTATGTAACAACATGGATGGACCTTAAGGACATTATGCTGAGTGTGATTAGCTAGAAACAAAAGGACAAATATGGTATGGTCTCACTTATATGAACTGACATTAGTGAATAAACTTGGAATATTTCATTGGTAATAGAGACCATCAGGAGATAGAAAGAGGGTAAGATATCGGGTAGTTGGAGCTGAAGGGATACAGATTATGCAACAGGACTGAATATAAAAACTCAGAAATGGACAGCACAATGCTACCTAAGTGTAATACAATTATGTTAAATCACTGAATGAAGCTGCATGTGAGAATGATAGAGGGAGGAGGGCTGGGGCATAAATGAAATCACAAAGAAAGATAAGACGATAAAGATTGAGATGGTGTGGTTTAAAAATGCCTGGAGTGTATAATGATAGTGACTAAATGTACAAATTTAAAAAATGTTTTTGCATGAGGAAGAACAAAGGAATATCATTACGGCAGGGTGCTGAAAATAAATGGTAATTAATATTTTAAAATTTCAACTTATGTGTGAGACTAAAGCAAAAAATATTTGATACAAAATTTATATTTTGACAAGTGCATTTTCTAATATAACTTATGTAGATAGTAGGTTGAACTACATAAGTACATGGAACCTTGGGTAGGACATGAGATTTTGTTGGTTTGTTCAGAGTGACACCCCGATGAATCCCAGAGTGATTTGATCAATGAGTGGAAAAGTACTTGCAAAGTCCCCGAAGGGGAATGGTAAGAATGGGGGGAAATTCAACCTCCCCAAGTTGAATTCTTGATATTCTCACAAGCAGTGCGGACAACCAAAGCTATAGGCTGAGCCCCCAGTCTTGGGGTTTGTCCATATGAAACCTAACCCCATGGAGGATAGGTCAAGTCTGCTTGAAATTAGGCCTAAGAGTCACCCCCAGGAGAACCTCTGTTGTTGCTCAGATGTGGCCTTGCTCACCAGCCAACACAACAAGCAAACTCACCACCCTTCCCCTGTCTACGTGGGACATGACTCCTAGCGGTGTGGACCTTTCTGGCATTGTGGGATAGAAATCCTAGAATGAGCTGAGACTCAGCATCAAGGAATTGAGAAAAACTCTAGAATGAGCTGAGACCCAGCATCAAGGGATTGAGTAAACCTTCTGGACCGGAAGGGGGAAGAGTGGAATGAGACAAAGTGTCAATGGCTGAGAGATTCCAAACAGAGTCAAGAGGTTATCCTGGAGGTTATTCTTACGCATTAAGTAGATATCACCTTGTTATCCAAGATGTAATGGAGAGGCTGGAGGGAACTGCCTGAAAATGTAGAGCTGTGTTCCAGTAGCCATATTTCTTGATGATGATTATATAATGATACAGCTTTGACAATGCAACTGTGTCATTGTGAAAACCTTGTGTCTGATGCTCCTTTTATCTACCTTGTTGACAGATGAATAGAACATATGGAATAAAAATAAGAAATAGGGGGAACAAATGTTAAAGTAAATTTGGTTTGAAATGCTAGTGATCGATGAAGGGGAGGGGTAACTGGTATGGTATGTGTGATTTTTTTTTTCTGTTTCCGTTGTATTTTTCTGTTGTCTTTTTATTTCTTTTTCTGAATTGATGCAAATGTTCTAAGAAATGATCATGATGATGAATATGCAAAAATAAACAAAAAGCCAATCTGTCTCTGGTGTGTTGCATTCCAGCAGCTAGCAAATTAGAACATATAAAATCTAAAATTTCTCCAGTTAATCATATTTAGATATATACTTCAGTACGTTAATTGCATTCATAATGTGCTACCATTACCACCATCCATTACCTAAACATTTCCATCATTCCAAACAGGAATGCTGTACATTTTAAGCCTTAACTTCCTATTCCCCATGCATACCCCACACGCTGGTAACCCATATTCTAGCTTCTGAGTCCATGAGTCTGCTTACTCTAATTGTTTCACATCATTGAGATTACATAATATTTGTCCTTTTGTGTCTGGTTTATTTTATTCAATATGATGCCTTCATGGTTCTTTCATGCCGATACATGTATGATATCAGGACTTCATTTCTTTCTTCATTTTTTTTTTGAAGTAAAGATTTATTTCCCACTGTGTCACAGTCAACTGGGTATGTGGCCAGAAACTTTCCATGTGGTGGGGGATTCTAAGCCCCTTCATCTTGTAGTACCACCATCTCCTAAGTCAAGGGTCAGTAAACTGCTTTCCATGGGCCAAATCCAGCCAGTACATTTATCCCCCATTTATGATTTTTATTTTAATGCAATTTTATTGAGATATATTCACATAACATAGAATCCATTCAAAGTATACAATCAGTGGCTCACAGTATCATCACATAGTTGTTTATTCATCACCACAATCAATTTTAGAACACATCCTTTATCACTTATACCCCCTATCATTGGTGGTACATTTGTTGCTTAGGATTAAAGAATATTTATATTACTGTTAACTATAGTCCACAGTTTGTAACAGGTGCATTTTCCCCTATATACCACTCTATTATTAACTTCTTGTAATAGCTTTGTATATTTGTTCTAGTTCTGGGAACAAATTTTAATATTTGTTCTGCTAATACAGTCATTGTTCATCACAAGATTTACTGTGTCATAAGGTCCCATGCTTTAATCTCTGCTTTTCTTCTGGTGACATGACGCTAAACTTCCCCTATCAACCACATCCACACACCATTCAGCACTGTTAATTATACTCACAACAATGTGCTACCATCACCCCTATCCATTTCCACACGTTTAAGTTCAACCTAGTTAAGAAATTCTGCATTTTCTTAAGCTAGCCATTCCCTACTCTCTACCCTCTATTCTAGATTCTATGTCCACGAGTTTACAGATTATGATAAGCTCGTATTAATGAGATCATCAATATTTGTCTTTTTGTGTGTGATTTATTTCGCTCAACATAATACTCAAGATTCATCCATGTTGTTGCATGTCTCAGGACTTCATTCCTTCTTAATGCTGAATAATACTCCATCGTATGTTTATACCACAGTTTATCAATCCATTCGTCAGTTGATAGACACTTGGGTGTTTCCATCTTCTGGCAACTGTGAATAATGTGGCTATGATATTGGAATGTAAATGTCTGTTCATGTCCCTGCTTTCAGTTCTTCTGGATGTGTATGGTACAAGGATGTATTACTTTGCAAACTACCAGAAAGCGATATACCATAACTGGAATGGCTTTAAAAAAGGAGAAGTTAATATGTTAAAAGTTTACAATTCTAAGCCTATAAAAATATCCAAACTAAGGCATTCAGGTAAAGACACCTTAAGTTAAGAAAGGTTGATGGGTTTGGAACAGCTGTCACCTGGGAAGTCACATGGCTGGCATATGCTGATCCCTTGCTCCTGGGCTCCATTACTTACATCCTGTTCCTGTGGGGGTTCCTCACTTTGCTTCTCTGGGGCTGGCTTTCATATCTTGGCTTCCCTTGACTGTCTCCAGGTTATGGCTTGCTTAACATCTCATGGAAGGCACACGGCAATGTCTCCTGGGCTCCATGTATCTCCAAATATCTGTGTTTTCGTTCGGTCAGCTCTGAAGTTTCTGTTGGCTCTCTCTCTGTCAGCTTTGTTGTTTGTGTCATTTCTGATTCCCCCAAATGTTTCCTCTTTCAAAGGATACCAGTAAACTGATCAGGACCCACATGGAATGGGTGGAGTCACAACTCCATGTAATCAAAAGAATACACCCACAATTGGACATGACACACTCCATGGAGACAACCTAATCAAAGTTACTGCCCTACAGTATTGAATTACGATGAAAAGTAACAGCTGTCTCCAAAAGATTGAGTCAGAATTAAAACATGGCTTTTTGTGGGTACACAATATTTTTAAACCTGTACTACGGGGGATTGCTTGATCATAGACAATTCTACACTTCACTTTCTAAGGAACTGCTGAACTTTTTCACAGTGGCTGTACCATTTTACATCCCCAACAGCAGAGAATACGTATTCCTATTTCTTCACATCCTCTCTAACACTTTTGGTTTCCTGTTTAACATTGGCCATTGTAACAGGTGTGAAATGACATTTGCTGTGGGTTTAATTTGCTTTTGCCTAATACCTAGTAACACGAATAGCTTTTTTAAAAAAATATTGTTATTGAAACATCTTGGCAAACATACAGTTCATACATGCTATACAATCAAGGGCTCACAAAATCATCACATAGCTGTATAGTCATTACCATGATCATTTTTTAGAACATTTGCATCACTTCAGAAAAAGAAAGAAAAAGAAAAGAACTCACACACCTCATATCCCTTACCCCTCCCTCTCATCAACCACTAGTATTGCCATCTACCCAATTTATTTCAAGCCATAGTCCCCCTATTATGTATTTATTCATTGTATCCATATTTTTTTACTCAGCTGTCCATACCCAGGAAAAAAAGAAGCATCAGACACAAGGTTTTCACAATCAGAGTCATATCGTAAAAATGGTATCTTCATACAATCATCTTCAAGAATCAAGGCTACTGGAACACAGCTAAACAGTTTCAGGTACTTCCCTCTAGCCACCCCAATACACCATAAAACTAAAAAGGTTTATCTACATAACACATAAGAATAATCTCCAGGGTAACCTCTTGACTCTGAAATCTCTCAGCCATTGAAACTTTATCTCATTTCTCTCTTCCCTCTTTTGGTCAAAAAGACTTTTTCAATCCCATGATGCCAGGTCCTGGCTCATCCCAGAAGTTCTGCCAGAGAGTTACACCCCTGGGAGTCATGTCTCATAAAAGGGGAGGGCAGTGAGTTTACCTGTTCAGTTGACTTAGAAAGAGAGGTCACATCTGAGCACAGAAGAGGTTCTCTGGGGGTGACTCAAGCTTAATTTTAAGTAGGCTTAGCCTATCCTTTGCAGGAATAAATATCAGAGGGGGTGAACCCCAAGATTGAGTGCTCAGAATATTCATATGGTTGTCCCCACTGCTTGTGAGAGAATCAGAAACTCTCCAAATAGGGAGGTTGAATATTTCCTCCTTTGTCCCCAGTCTCCCAAGGGGACTTTGCAAATACTTTTTTATTCGTTGCCCAAACTACTCTGAGATATATCAGGGTATCACACAAACCTGGACAAACCAACAAAGTCTCATGCCCTATTCAAGATTCCATGTATTTATGGTGTTCAACTAAACTGACCACACAAGTTAAATTAGATAATGTATTACCTAAAATATAAATTTTGCACCAAATAAACATTTCTCCCTTTGGTCTCACACAGAAGTTGAAGTTTTAAAAATATGGATGATTATCATCCTTTACCCTGTATTCTTATCAACCTTAGTCCTATCCAGATCAGCTTCACTCATATCTCTAGTCAAAGTCTGATCCCTTTTTCAACTTTTTAAAAAAGTTTCCAGTATGGGGTACTGCTGACTTTCATAGCTTCAGAATTCTAACTCTGAATCTCAGTTGTCCCAGAAATACCTGAAGTTTTATACAAACAGTTCATTATCTCACAATTTGGAAATAACAGTTACAACTCCTGAATACATGTAAATGTTGTTAAGAGTTTACAAACTAGGACCCTTTACAATAGGTAACCATGCTCTCGACTTCAGTTCACCACGTTTTTATATTATAGTTCAGCTATTTGAGTGAGGCATGATATTTGACTTTGTTTCTGACATTTCATTCAACATAGAGTCCTTAAGGTTCATTCACCTAGTTGCATGCCTCACAACCTCATTCTTTCTTGCAGCTGCTCAGTATTCCATTGTATATATACACCATAGTTCCTCCTTCCATTCCTCAGTCCTTGTACCCTTAGGTCACCTCTATACATTGTGAATCTTGAACACTGCTGCCATAAACATCAGTGTGCAAATGTCCATTAGTGTCCTCACAGAAGATGAATATCTTTTCATGTGCTTTTTAGCCATTTGTATTTCCTCTTTGGAAAAATGTCTATACATGTCTTTTGCCCATTTTAAAACTGGATTCCTTGTTTCTTATTATCAAGTTGTAGAATTTCTTTGCATACTATGGACATGAAACTCTTCTCAGAAATGTAGTTTCCAAATATTTTCTCTCATTGAGTTAGCCACCTTTTCACCCTTTCAACAAAATCCTTGAAGCACAAAAGTTTTAATTTTGAGGTTTTATTTATATATTTTTTCTTACACTGCTTGTGCTTTGACTGTAAAATCTAAGAAACCATTACCTAAAGAAGATCTTGAAGATGCTTCCCTACACTGTTCTTCCAGGAGTCTGATGATCCTGGCTCTTATATTTAGGTCTTTGATACATTTCGAATTAATTTTTGTATAGGGATTGAGATAGGGGTCCTCCTTCATTCTTTTGGATATGGATATCCAGTTTCATTTATTAAAGATAATGCTCTGCCCCAGGTGAATGGATTAGGAGCCTTATCAAAAATCAACTGACTATAGATCTGAGGTCCTATTTCTGAGCTCTTGATTCAATTCCATTGATACATGCTGTTTTGCCACAGTAGAATGGGGGTCCTCCCACTTTACTCTTTTTAAAAATATTTTTGGCTATTCAAGGTCCCTTTACATTCCAAATCAATTTGACAGTAAGCTTTTCCATTTTAGCAAATAGACTGTTGGAATTTTGATTGGTATTGCATTGAATCTGTAGATCAATTTGGGTAGAATTGACATCAATTTGTGTAGAATTGACAATGATATTTAGTCATCCAATTCATGAACATGAATGTCTTTCATTTATACAGGTCTTTTAAAATTTCTTTCAGCAATGTTTTGTAGTTTTCTGTGTATAGGTCACTTGCATCCTTGGTTAAGTTTATTCCTAGATATTTGATTCTTTTAGTTGCTATTGTGAATGTAAAATCAAGGTTTTTTCTTGATTACCTCCTCAGACAGCCTATTACTAGTATATGGAACCACTACTGATTTTTAAGTGTTGATCTTGTATCTCACCACTTTTTTGAACTTGCTTATTAGCACTAGTAGCTCTGTTGTATTTTTGGTTTTTTTTGGGGGGGGCTTTCTAAATATAGGATCATATTGTCTGCAAAAAGTGAAAGTTTTACTTCTTCCTTTCTGATTTGGATACCTTTTATTTCTTTTTCTTGTTAATTGCTCTGGCTAGAATGTCTAGCACAATGCTGAATAACCATGTTGACAGTGGACATCGTTGCCTTTGTTTCTGATCTTGATCCTGTAATTTTCTTTTCTTTTCTTCTTTTTTCAAATAGAAGCATTCTGTGGGTGTATCTCACTGTGGTCTTGATTTACATTTCTCTAATGGCTAATGACGTTGAGCACATTTTCAGTGCTTTCTGGCCATTTGTTTATCTTCTTGGAGAGATGCCTTTTTTTTTTTTTACATCTATATTCATTAGGGAGATTGGCCTGCAGTTTTCCTTTCTTATAGCATCTTAGTAAACTGACTTAGTAAACTTCATAAAATGAGTTAGGTAGTGCTCCTCTTTCTTCAATTTTTGGAAAAGTTTGGCACAGATTGGTGTTACTTGTTTTTTGAATGTTTGACAAAATACCCCATGAAGCCATCAACCCTGGGTTTTCTTTGTAGGAAGATTTTTGATGACTGATTGAATCTCTTTACTTGTGATTGGTTTGTTGAGATCTTCTATTTCTTCCTGAGTCAGTGTAGTTTGTTTGTGTGTTTCCAAGAATCTGTTCATTTCATCTAAGTTGCCTAGTTTGTTGGCATATAGTTGTTCATAATATTGTCTTATGACTTCTTTTATTTCTTCAGGGTCTGTTGGTAATAACCCCCTTTTCATTTCTGATTTTGTTTATCTGTTCTTCTCTCTTATTTTGTCAGCTTTGCTAGTGGCTCATTGTTCTAGTTTGCTAGCTGCCAGAGTGCAATATACCAGAAATGGAATGGCTTTTAAAAAGGGGAATTTAATAAATTACAAGCTTACATTTCTAAGGCTGAGAAAATGTCCCAATTAAAACAAGTCTATAGAAATGTCCAATTTAAGGCATCCAGCGTAAGACACCTTGGTTCAAGAAGGCCCATGATGTTCAGTGTTTGTCTCTCAGCTGGAAGGGCACATGGCAGAACATGGCGGCATCTGCTGGCTTTCTTGTGGCTCTACCAAAAGGGGCTCTCCCCAAAATGTTTCCTCTTTTAAAGGATTCCAGTAAGCAACTCCACCTCCAATGGGTGGAGACACACACCTCCATGGAAATCATCTAACCAAAAGATACCACCCACAATTGGGTGGGTCACATCTCTATGGGAACAATCAAAATGCTTCCACCCAGCAAAATGGAATGAGGATTAAAAGACATGGGTTTTCTGGGGTCCACCACAGATTCAAACTGGCACACCCATCCATTTTATTGATTTTTCTCAAAGAACCAACTTTTGGTTTTATTGATTCTTTCTATTGTTCTTTTGTTCTCCCACTCATTTAACTCAACTTTAATCTTTGTTATTTTTCTTCTTCTATTTGCTTTGGGGGTAGTTTGCTGTTCTTTCTCAAATTCCTCCAGGTGAGACTTCTGAGTCAAGACGGCGGCTTAACAACGTGAGCATTTTAGTTCATCCTCCAGAACAACTACTAAATAACCAGAAACAGTACAGAACAGCTCCCGGAGCCACGATAGTGACCGAACACACAGCATATTCCAGTCTGAACAAGCTGGACCGGCTGTGAGCACCCCCAAGAACCGTGAGTTCCTAAAGCTGCGGCGGCCAGCGCCCCTCCCCCACAGGCCGCTTCCCAGAGGGGAAAGGAAAGGACTTTACCAGCAGCAGGGACTGGGCACAATCAAACACCAATTGTGGAACTAATTAACAAGTTCTGACTACTAAAAATAGGCTCCCAGCTTAGGTGAACCTGATCAAAGCAGAGGTTGCTTATTTTTGCCCCGGCGTCAAGGGGGCAGGAATGACAGAAAAAGGGGGGGAAAAAAAAGGAGAAAACAGAGGTTTTTGTGGCTGTGTATCTACAAAGGCTTGACTGCCTCTGGATATAGCGGCAGGACTTTTCAGGCTGCAACTGCCCCAGGCATAGGCAGAAGTGAGTTCTTTTGGGGGCTTATCTGGAGCCAGTGCCTTTCCCAGGGGAGGGGTGAAGCCCCACCCAGGTGGAATCCCTCCCTCAAGGAATTCAGACACCAGGACTTGGTAATTTGAAGCCATTAAAACCAGCCTACAACCTCTCTGTCTCCACCACGCCCTCAGCAGGGACAGTCTGCCGAAGTTAAAGGTACCGCATCATCTTATGCTGGTGGGACCTGCAGTCAGACAAGCGCCACACACAGGGCAGGATAAGAAAAACAGAGTCCAGAGACTTCACAGGAAAGTCTTTGAACCTGCTGGGTCTCACCCTCAGGGAAAACCGACACAGGTGACTCTTTCCTCCTGATAGGAGGCCAGTTTGGTCTGGGAAAATCTGGCTGGGGTCTATAATATCTAAGTAGACCCTCCTAAGTGTGTGTGGGGAAAAGGAACCACACAAGCAGGGCAAGAAACAAGAAAACAAGAACTGAAAAATTCTCCTCTGTTAAACAAAACTTAAGCTAAAGGTCCAGATAAAGCTGAACGGAATGTCAAAGAACAGACAGACAACAAATTCATCCAGCAAGAAGACCCTAGATAAAAGAAGTGAAAGCAATCTCCAGAATAAACTAATTAAGGTAATTAAATGCCTAGATGCCAGCAAAAAATAACAAATCACACTAAGAAAATTGAAGACACGGCCCAGTCAAAGGAACAAACCAACAATTCAAATGACATACAGGAGCTGAAACAATTAATTCAGAATGTACGAACAGACATGGAAAACCTCATCAAAAACCAAATCAATGAATTGAGGGAGGATATAAAGAAGGCAAGGAAAGAACAAAAAGAAGAAACTGAAAGTCTGAAAAAACAAATCACAGAACTTATGGGAATGAAAGACACAGTAGAAGAGATGAAAAAACACTGGAAACCTACAATGGTAGATTTTGAGAGACAGAACATAGGATTTCTGAACTGGAGGACGGAACATCTGAAATTCGACAAGAAACAGAAACTATAGGAAAAAAAATGGAAAAATATGAGCAGGGACTCAAGGAATTGAAAGACAATATGAAGCACACGAATTTATGTGTTGTGGGTGTACCAGAAGGAGAAGAGAAGGGAAAAGGAGGAGAAAAACTAATGGAGGAAATTATCACTGAAAATTTCCCAACTCTTATGAAAGACTTAAAATTACAGATCCAAGAAGTGCAGCATACCCCAAAGAGAATAGATCCAAATAGACGTACTCCAAGACATTTACTAATCAGAATGTCAGAGGTCAAAGAGAAAGAGAGGATCTCGAAAGCAGCAAGAGAAAAGCAATCCATCCCATACAAGGGAAGCCCAATAAGACTATGAAAAGATCTCTCAGCAGACACCATAGAGGTGAGAAGAGAGTGGGATAATATAGTTAAATTATTAAAAGAGAAAAACTGCCAACCAAGAATTCTATATCCAGCAAAATTGTCCTTCAAAAATGAGGGAGAAATTAAAACATTTTCAGACAAAAAATCACTGAGAGAATTTGTGACCAAGAGACCAGCTCTGCAAGAAATACTACAGGGAACACTAGAGGCAGATATGAAGACAGAAGAGAGAGGTGTGGAGAAGAGTGTACAAAGGAAGACTATGAGTAAAGGTAAAAAGAAGGAAAATTAGATATGACATATAAAATCCAGAAGGCAAAATAGTAGAAGAAAGTACTACCCATGCAGTAATAACACTGAATGGTAATGGATTAAACTCTCCAATCAAAAGACATAGTCTGGCAGAATGGATTAAAAAACAGGACCCATCTATATGCTGTCTCTACTCAAAGGACACGAGGCCAAGGACACAAATGGACATTTACACACCAATGTTTATAGCAGCATTATTAACAATTACCAAGAGACAGAAACAGCCAAAATGTCCATCAATAGACAGTTGGCTAAACAAACTGTGACATTTACATAAGATGGAATATTATGCAACTGTAAGACAGAATAAAGTTATGAAGTATGTAACAACATGAATGGACCTTAAGGACATTATGCTGAGTGAGATTAGCCAGAAACAAAAGGACAAATACTGTATGGTCTCAGTGATAAGAACTGACATTAGTGAATAAACTTGGAATATTTCCTTGATAACAGAGACCATCAGGAGATAGAAATAGGGTAAGATATTGGGTAATTGGAGCTGAAGGGATACAGATTGTGCAACAGGACTGAATATAAAAACTCAGAAATGGACAGCACAATATTACCTAACTGTAATACAATTATGTTAAAACACTGAATGAAGCTGCATACGAGAATGATAGAGGGAGGAGGGCTGGGGCATAAATGAAATCACAAAGAAAGATAGACGATAAAGATTGAGATGGTGTAATCTAGGAATGCCTAGAGTGTATAACAATAGTGACTAAATGTACAAATTAAAAAAATGTTTTTTGCATGAGGAAGAACAAAAGAATGTCATTACTGCAGTGTGCTGGAAATGGATGGTACTTAATAGTTTAAAATTTCAACTAATGTGTGAGACTAAAGCAAAAAATGTTTGATACAAATCTATACTTTGACTAGTGCATCTCCTAATACAACTTATGTAGATAGTTGATTAAACACCATAAGTACATGGAACTTCATACAGGACATGAGATTTTGTTGGTTTGTCCAGGTGATGCCCTGATGAATCCCAGAGTGATTTGATCAGTGAGTGGAAAAGTATTTGCAAAGTCCCCTTTGGGGAATGGTGAGAACGGGGGAAAACTCAACTTCCCCAAGTTGTATTCTTAACATTCTCACAAGCAGTGTGGACAACCAAAGCTATAGGCTGAGCCTCCAGTCTTGGGGTTTGTTCATATGAAACTTAACCCCACAGGGGATAGGTCAAGCCTACTTAAAATTAAGCCTAAGAGTCACCCCCAAGAGAACCTCTTCCGTTGCTCAGATGTGGCCTTTCTCTCCAGCCAACACAGCAAGCAGACTCACCACCCTCCCCCTGTCTACGTGGGACATGACTACCACGGGTGTGGATCTTCCTGGCAGCGTGGGACAGAAATTCCAGAATGAGCTGAGATTCAGCATCAAGGGATTGAAAAACCTTCTCGACCAAAAGGGGGAAGGAAATGAGACAAAGTGTCAATGGCTGAGAGATTCCAAACAGAGTCGAGAGGTTATCCTGGAGGTTATTCTTACGCATTAAGTAGGTATCACTTTGTTATTCAGGATGTAATGGAGAGGCTGGAGGGAACTGCCTGAAAATGTAGAGCTGTGTTCCAGTAGCCATGTTTCTTGATGATGATTGAATAACGATACAGCTGTAACAATGTGAGTGTGTGATTGTGAAAACCCTGTCTGATGCTCCTTTTATCTACCTTGTCAACAGATGAGAGGAACATATGGAATAAAAATAAATAATAGGGGGAACAAATGTTAAAATAGATTTAGTTTGAAATGCTAGTGATCAATGAAAGGGATCAGTAAGGGGTATGGCCTGTAAAATTTTTTTTTTCTGTTTGTTATATTTTTCTGTTGTCTTTTTATTTCTTTTTCTGAATTGATGCTAATGTTCTGGAAAATGATCATGATGATGAATATGCAACTATGCGATGATACTGTGAATTGCTGAGTGTATGTGTTGGGAGTTTTTATTTCTTGTAATTTTTTTTAATTAATAAAAAAATTAAAAAAAAATTCCTCCAGGTGAGCTAATTAAGTCCTCGATTTTGGCTCTTTCTTATTGCTGTTGTGCTTTTCTTTTTCGGCATGGGCAGGCTCTGGGAATCGAACCCAGGTCTCTGGCTCAATAGGCGAGAATTATTGCCACTGAGTCACCTTTGCACCGCCCTTTCTTCTTTTTTAATATAGGCATTTAGGGCAATAAATTCTCTCTCAGCACAGCCTTTGCTGCATCGCATAAATTGTCTCCCCCAACCCAGAAGTTTTGATATGTTGCATTCTTGCTTTCATTTGTCTCCAGATAGTACTGATTTCTCCAGCAATTTCTTCTTTGACTCACTGGTTGTTTAAAAGTATGCTATTTAATTTCAATATATTTGTGAAAATTCTCATTCTTTGGTGGTTATTCATAATCCAGCTAATTCCACTGTTATCAGAAAAAGTGCTTTGAATAATTTCAATGTTTTTAAATTTATAAAGACCTGTTTTGTGCCACAGCATATGATCTATCCTGGAGAATGTTTCATGAGCACTAGAGAAGAATGTATATCCTTGTGCTTTGGGGTGCAGTGACCTAAAAATCTCTGTTAGGTTTAATTCATTCATCAATTTAACTTCTCCATTTCCTTGTGGATCCTCTGTCTGGTTGTTCTGTCTGCAGAGGAGAGTGATGTGCTGAAGACTCCTACTATTATTGTTGCAACATCTATCACTTTCTTCAGTTTTGCCACTGTATGTCTCATGTACTTTGGAGCTCCTTGATTGGGAGCATAAACCTTTAAGACTATTACTTTTTCTTGGTGAACTGTCCCTTTTATTAATACATAGTCTGTTTTTAATGCAACGTAATCAAGATATATTCAGATATGATATAATTATCCAAAGTATACAATCAGTGGCTCAAAGTATCATCATTTAGTTGTGTATCCATCACCACAATCAATTTTAGAACATTTTCATTATTCCAAGAAATAAAAAAGAACACCCAAAACATCCCATACTCCCTATTTTTTATTTTTTGTCTTTATTTTTGTACTCACCTGTTCATACACTGGATAAAGGGAGTGTCAGTCACAAGGTTTTCACAATCACATGGTCCCACCGTAAAAGCTAGTTATACAATCATCTTCAAGAACCAAGGATACTGGATTATAGTTCAACAACTTCAGGTATTTTCTTCTAGCCATTCTAATACACTAGAAACTAAAAAGGAATAACTATATAATGTGTAAGAATCACCTCCAGAATGTCCTCTTGACCCTATTTGAAATCTCATAGGCACTGAAACTTTTTAAAATTTCATTTCTCTTTCCCCTTTTGGTCAAGAAAGCCTTCTCAATCCCACAATACCAGGGCCTGGCTCATCCCTGGCAGTCATATAACTCATTGCTCTCCATACTACATGGGACATGACTCACAGGGGTACAAATCTCCCTGGCAATGTAGGATATATTCCAGATGTTAAACCATTATCAGATATATGGTTCACAAATATTTTTTCCTATTCTACTGGTTGTCTTTACATGTTCTTTGATAATGTTCTTTGAGGATTAGAAGTTTTCAATTTGATGAAATTAAATGTATCTATTTTTTCTTTTGTTGCTCATGCTTTCGGTATAGTCTAAGAATCCACTGCCTAATACAAATTTCTGAAGATGTTTCCCTATGTTTTCTTCTTAGAATTTCATGGTTTTACCTTTTATATTTAAGTTTTTGAACCATTTGGAGGTTTTTTTTTTTTGTTATATGGCTTGAGGTAGGGATCCAATGCTATTCTTTTGTGTGTGGCTATCCAATTCTCCCAGCACCATTTATTACAGAGACTATTCTTTCCCCATTGAGCAGACTTGGCCCCCTTGTCAAAAATCAATTGGTCACAGATATTTGAGTTAATTTCTGCACTCTCAATTCTATTCCATTGGTCTATATTATACACTTGTCCTTGTGTCACACTGCTTTGACTAATATAGCCTTGTAATGAATTTTGAAATCAGTTAGTTTTGAGTCTTCTTTGCCAAGATGGTGTTGGCTATTCGGGTCCCTTGCCCTTCCATATGAATTAAACGATTAGCTGCTCCATTTCTGCAAAGTACGCTATTGGAATTTTGACTGGGATTGTGCTAAGTCTATAAATCACTTTGGGAGAATTGACATCTTACCGATACTAAAATCTATGAGTATGGAATAACTTTTCATTTATTTAGGTTTTCTATAATTTCCTTCAGTTATGACTTGTAGTTGTCTGTGCACAAGTCTTTTACACCCTTGGTTAAATTTATTCCTAGGTATTTTATTATTTCAGTTGCTACAGTATATCAAATTGTTTCCTTAATTTCCTTTTTGGATTGTTCATTGCTGGCAGGGTTATATTTTAAAGCATGAACTGACAAATACAGAAAAGATACCAGAGCATCAAAATTTAGAAGCTGGAAAGTAGAGAATTCATTGATAAAGAATTAAGATTCAGCAGGAAAGCTGAATTTTAAGCCATCGTTGGTGCAAGCTGAGAAAACAATGTGACTTAGCGTACAGTATCCCTTTTCCCAAGGCTCAGGATTTGGTGGCACCAGGTATCTGTGGAAGTGGGGGTGAGGTTGGAATTCAACAGAATACTTCTTTGACATGTCTTCTTAAGAAGCAGAGACCCTGGAAACAGAGTATGATGTAAGCTAATGGCCTCTACTCCCCGTACTGACAGACCATTTGGCAGCTTATTTTATAGAATAGGTAAAACAGGGTCTCTGAAGGACACTAGGCACAGCTGAGGGTAGAGTACTATGGTGGTTGAAGGTGTATGTACCCCAGAAAAACATGTTCTTAAACTTAATCCATTCTTGTGGGTGTGAACCCATTCTAAGTAGGATTTTTCGATGAAGTTACTTCAGTTAAGGTGTGGCCCACCTCAATCAGGATGGGTCTTAGTCCTATTACTAGAGTCCTTTATAAATATAAAGAAATTCAGGCACAGAGAGAAAGCCACAGAGGAAGGTAGAAGTTGAATCCAGAAGAGGAGGGAGAAATTAGGAGATACTGCCATGTGCCTTGCCATATGTCAAGCTAAGGACAAAGGATCTCTGGCAGCGAGCCTCAGAATGCCAACGTGTTCAGGAAGAAAGCACTGCTTTGGTTTGGAATTATATTTTAGGGTAAAAACCATGGGCTCTTAAATTCTCATTGTTTAAGTACTTCCTTGAGCAGCCAAGGAAATAAAAACAAAACAGAGATTAAGTAACCCTACTGAATGGTGAAACATCTACTCTTCTTGCTTAACTCTGCTTCCACAATACTGGCAGACAGGCATTTATACTTTGGATTGGACACTGTGAGGAACTATCATCTTCTCCCATTCAGAGTGTCACTTGTGGGGAATATGATCAATCCAAAAGGAAAGATCCAAAGATACTGATATCTGTGGATGAAGTGAAACAGCCCAGCCATATCATTCTATAGTAAGAGTTGACAAGAACTACCCAGGTTCAGAGCTTCCAAACAGCTTTTTTGTATTCCTTTTTCAAGTATGGTCAGACAGCCAAGGCTCATTAAAGAGAAAGATGATAAGCTAGAGGAAATAGACACCATAAAGGAAATGTCAAAAAAAGGGTAACAAACAAACAAAAAACATAAAACCCTCTGAGAAATTAAAAAAAGAAAAAAATATTGTTTTTAGGAGACAAGAACAAGATAGTATTTTTAAAACTTCAGTGTAATAAAGAACTTTTCGAGAACTGCTTTGGTCTTTAGCAGCAGACTGAAAACTTGAGAACCACAGTGTACATACTTCAACATTCTAAGGGAAAATTATTTTCATCCTAGAATTCTATACACAGCCAAATAAGTGTGAAGGCAGAATAAAGGCATTATCAGACATGCAAGCCCCCCTCAGAATCTCGTACATACATCCTTTCTTAGGAAGCTACTAAAAATTACACATACTTCATGAAAAAAAAAAAGGAATTAATCAAGAAGGAAGATAGGAGGGACAAGAAATGGGATACAACCAGAGAGAAATCTTCAGGATGAAGGCAAAGGAAAATCCCAAATGGCAATGATGCACCAGGCCTATAGGGCAACTCAAGCAGGTGAATACAGATCAGAAAACTCCAGTTCTCTAAGACGGGGAAGTTGAAAGAAAACTCAATGAATTTGCATATACTGAAGCAACAATTACATCAACAGGTAAAAGTGTGGGGTTGAATTAAGTGATAAGTAGTACAGAGAAAACTAAGTACATAATACATGATGTTATACTGGAAGGGAGAAAGAGACATAATCCTCAGTTCAGCTGAGGATAGCTTTATAGAGTCCTAATATTATAATAACATAAGCATGGAATGATCATCTACCCAAAAGTCATATGAAATTGGGAAGATGGAGGATGGGCACAATGGTATCACTTTCCAGAGAAAAAAATACTTAAAAAGAAAGGAAAAAATCAGGAGCAATATATCCATATTATTCATTGGTGAAATGAATCATTTAACAATTTCCAATAAACCTTGTTATTTATTAATGATATAGTTATGGGCAGTGAAAAATTGGCAAAGATGACAGATTTTTGAATCAAATCTATATAAAACTTTGTCTTAATTATGTACATGCACAACTGATTAAAAACACTCAATTATAAACAGCAAAGGGAAAGTACAACACTTAAAAAAAAAAACAACTTCAAAGATCCATGAAAATCACGTAAAATTCTGTTACAGGATCTTGTTCACTACTATGTTCCAAAGTGCCCAGGTCAGAGTAGTGCTAATATGTTAGCTGAATGAGTGAATGGATAAAAAGAAAGTCAAGTCTTTTTAGTAGAGGGAGACACATTAAGAAGAAGAAAAAAGATAAATAGTATTCAAGAAAAGAGATTGTAATGTAGTAGTAGTGACAGACAATAAATTACCAGGATAAAGAAAAGTGTGCAAATGATTATGAAAACATGGAGGAAGGTGTTCTAAACATAGTCATGGAAATTTGACAGATGGTGTGGGGAAAAATCTGACAAACATTTGATACTTGTACTGTGTGATATCTGGTATAGATTCAACACATTTCTCCACAATTCATTTACTTAAATATTTATTGAGTACCTATTATGTGTATTACAGTACCTGGCACTGTAAATGCTCCAGATACGGCAGTGAACAAAAGATCCCTAACATGATGGAACCAATAATCTAGGGAGATGGATATTAAGTAAGCAAACAGAGAGAGAAAATACATGAATGAATATGATGAAGGTATATGTGTTTGGAGAGTGGTAGTTTACTAATTATGTCAGATGGGCAAGGAAAATCTCTCTGACGATATCTCAGTTAGAACCTAAAGAAAAGAAGGGAGTGAGTCATGTACACATCTTGCAGAAGATTCCAGCAGAAGCAACAGCAAGTGCTATTCGATGGCTTTCATTCTGAGAGCAGCCACTGCAAGATTTTGAGAACAACTGACTTGGCTTACATTTATAAAAGTACCACTTTGATAGTTGTGTGGTCAATAGTCTATAAGGGACAAGGGTCACAGAAGTAAGAAGGTTATTTGTAGTCATCCAAGTGAAAGTATAAGATGTTTGGACCAGTGGTGAAGTAATTCTTAACTTGCAATAGTCTAGAATTAATTTTGGAAGTGAGACCTTTCTGGTTTATAAACTATTAGAAACAGGATGTCATATATAACAGGGAATCTGAAGTAATAAAATATAAGCATAAAATGGTATATTTTCAACATGGTAGATTTTCAACAGCTCACAGTTTTTACCTCAATAATCGTCAACATTCTTGTTTAAAAAGCTCATGGCTTTTGAGTAATGTCATTTATGTAAATCATTCTACTGGGGATTTTAATTATCTGGTCATTAAAAATACCTTAAAAAAACCCTCTTTACTAAGCATATATTAAAAAACAATAGTTAATAAAAAAACTTACCAATTAAAATGAGGTCCCGCTATTCAAGCAGAAGTCTGTAGAAATTTAAAAATGAAAAATACTTCCCAGAGTTGTTAAAGGTGGAATAACTGATGGATCCTTTTTGGAGTGTAATTAGGCATCAAGTATCAAAAAGCCTTTTAAAAAAGCACCCATGTTTTAATCTAACAACTCCATGTCTGGAAATTTTACATCCCAAGGACAAAAAATTATTAAGGAAAGATGCTCATCACAAGGAACAGCCAAAAACTGTGTGTATAAAGGTTACAGTAGTATATAGGAAATACTATGTAACTGACTAAATTTTATGTAAATTTTTGATTGATGAAGTTAAGTGACCAAAGTATATTGAATGAATTAAAAGAAGGTTAGAGAGTCCAGGTCCAAGATGGTGGTTTAGTGAGATGTGGAATTTAGTTTGTCTTTACAGACCAGCTAGTAAATAGCCAGAAACAGTACAGAACTGCTGGGGCCAAATCAGTGGCCAGACACACAGCATACACCAGTTTGGACAAGTTGGGCCAGCTGTGATCCCACCCAGAACCATGAGTCTTCCAAGCCACAGAGGATGGCTCCCCTCCCACACAGGTTGGTTCCCAGAGAGGAAAATAAAAAGACTTTAGTAATAGCAAGGGGCTGAACTCAACCAAGCTCCAATTGTGGAATTAATTAACAAATTCTGACTACTAAGAACAGGCCCCTAGACCAGCTAAACCTTGAATAAAAGATAAAGTTGCTAGTTTTTGCCCTGGTGCAGAGGGAGTAGGATAACGTGGGAAAAAAAAAAGGTTTCTGCATCAGATAGCACAAAATATTTGAAAGAGGCTGGGCCCTGAAGGAAAGGAGGGGGCATACAGGACCTGGAGATACACAGAGCAACATACTAACTTAAGCTCTTGATTGGTAAACCTGAGGAACAGGGGACCAGCTCTGAAAATGATTATTATTTCTGGCTGTGTTTCCATGGCTTGACTACTCTTTAGATTCAACTGGAAGGCTTCTCAGGCTCCAACTGCCCCAGGTAGGGGCAGAAGTAAGCTTGTCTGAGAGACAAAGAGGCTGCTCAAGCAAAAGGAAGTAATCACCTGAAGGCTATGCCTTCCCCAGGAGAGGGGGGTGGGGCCTAGGTCAGGGGATATACCTTCCTCAAGGAATTCAGACTCCTGGGTCTGGAAAACTGAATTGATTCAAGCCAGCCTACAACCTCTCCTCGGTCTCAACCACACCCCCAGCAGGGAGAGTCTGCTGAAGTTAAAGGTGATATCCTTTATGCTGGTGGGACCTGCAGGCAGACAAGTGCCACACACTGGGCAGGATAGAAAAAACACAGAGTCTAGAGGCTTTATAGAAAAGTCTTCAAACTGCTGTGTCTTACCCTCAGGGAAAGCTGATGCAGATGACTCTAATCCTAAGAGGAGGCCAGTCTGGTCTGGGAAAATCTGACCAGGGTCTATAATAGCTAAGTAGACCCTCCTAGGGAAGAAAAAAAAAAAGCCACCATACACGAAGGTCAAGAAACAAAACAACAACTGAAAAACTCTGATCTAGACCTAAGCTAGAGGTCTAGAATAAAATGAACTGAAGGTCAAAGAACTGATAGACAACAAAGTCATCCAGCAAGAAAATCAAGGCAAAAAAGTGAAAACAATATCCAGAATAAATTAAGAAAATTAAATGTCTAGACACCAGCAAAAATAGCAAATCATACTACAAAAATAGAAGATGACCCAGTCAAAGGAGCAAACCAACAATTCAATGAGATACAGGAGTTGAAACAATTCAGGATGTTGGAACAGACCTGGAAAATCTCATCAAAAATCAAATCAATGAATTGAGGGAGGACAGAAAGAAGGCAAGGGACGAACAAGAAGAAGCCGAAAGTCTTAAAAAACAAATCACAGAACTTATGGGAATGAAAGGCACAGTCTTAGATGAAAAAAAACAATGGAAACCTACAATGTTAGATTTCAAGAGGCAGAAGATAGGATTAGTGAACAGGAGGATGGGACATCTGAAATCAGACAAGCAAAAGAAACCATAGGGAAAAGAATAGAAAAATATGAGTAGGGATTCAGGGAACTGATGACAACATGAAGTGCAAGAATTTTTGTGTTGTGGGAGTACCAGAAGGAAAAGAGAAGGTAAAGGGAGGAGAAAAACTAATGGAGGAAATTATCACTGAAAATTTCAAACTCTTATGAAAGACTTAAAATTACAAAGTCAAGAAGTGCAACTTACCCCAAACAGAACAGATCCAAAAAGACGTACTCCAAGACACTTACTAATCAAAATGTCAGATGTCAAAGAGAGAATTTTGGAAGCAGCAAGAGAAAAGCAATCCATCACATAAGGGAAGTCCAATAAGACTATGTGTAGATTTCTCAGCAGAAATCTTGGAGATGAGAAGACAGTGGTATGATATACTGAAGATAGTAAAAGAGAAAAACTGCCAACCTTAGAATTCTATATTCAACAAAATTGTCCTTCAAAAATGAGGGGAAAATTAAAACATTTTCAGAGGAAAAAAAATCACTGAGAGAATTTGTGACCAAGAGACTGACACTGCAAGAAATATTAAAGGAAGCACTAGAGACAGATAGGAAAAGACAGGAGAGAGAGGTGTGGAGAAGAGTATAGAAATGAAGACTATTAGTAAAGGTAAAAAGAAGAAAAATTAGATAAGACATACAAAACCCAAAAGGGCAAAATGGAAGAAGAAAGTACTGCCCTTACAGTAATAACATTAAATGTTAATGAATTAAACTCCCCAATCAAAAGATATAGACTGGCAGAATGGACTAAAGACCAGGACCCAACTACATGCTTTCTACAAGAGACGGATTTTACTCAGGGATAAACACAGTTTGAAGGTGAAAGGTTGGGAAAAGATATTTCACATTCATGCAAATAACAATCAGAAAAGAGCAGGAGTAGCTACACTAATATCCAACATATTAGGCTTCAAATGTAAAACAATTAAAAGAGATAAAGAAGGACACTATATATTAATAAAAGGAACAAATCAACAAGGAAACAAAACAATCATAAATATTTATTCACTAGGTCAGAGTGCTCCAAAATATACGAGACAAACACTGAAAAGAGAAATAGACACATCTACCATAATAGGAGAATTCAATTCCCCACTCTCATCAACAGACAGAACATCTAGACAGAGAATCAATAAAGAAACAGAAAATTTGAATAATACAATGAACAAAGTAGACTTAAAAGACATTTATAGAACATTATGCTCTACAACAGCAGCACACACCTTTTTCACAAATGCTCATAGATCATTCTCAAGGATAGACCATATGCTGGATCACAAAGCAAGTCTCAATAAATTTAAAAAGACTGAAATCATACAAAATACTTTCTTGGATCTTAAAGGAATGAAGGTGGAAATCAAAGGAAGAGGGCAAGAAAATTCACAAATATATGGAGACTCAACAACACAGTGGGTCAAGGAAAAAATTATAAAAGAAATCAGTAGATATCTCGAGGCAATTGAAAATGAGAACAGAACATATGAAAATTTATGGGATGCACAGCCAACATAACAAGCAAACTCACTGCGCTCCCGCTGTATACATGGGACATGACTCCCAGGGGTGTGGACCTTCCTGGCAACATGGGACAGAAATCCTGGAATGAGCTGGGACTCAGCATCAAGGGATTGAGAAAACCTTCTCAACCAAAATGGGGAGGAGCGAAATGAGACAAAATAAAGTGTCAATGGCTGAGAGATTCCAAACAGAGTCCAGAGGTTATCCTGGAGGCTATTCTTACACATTAAATAGATATCACCTTGTTAGTCAAGATGTAACGGAGAGGCTGGAGGGAACTGCCTGAAAATGCAGAGCTGTGTTCCAGTAGCCATGTTTCTTAAAGATGATTATATAAGGATATAGCTTTCACAATGTGATTGTGTGATTGTGAAAACCTTGTGTCTGATGCTCCTTTTATCTACCTTAACAACAGATGAGTAAAACATATGGAATAAAAATAAATAATAGGGGGAACAAATGTTAAAATAAATTTAGTAGACTGAAATGCTAATGATCAATGAAAGGGAGGGGTAAGGGGCCTGGTATGCATGAATATTTTTTCTGTTTCCTTTTTATTTCTTTTTCTGAATTGATGCGAATGTTCTGAGAAATGATCGTGATGATGAATACGCAACCATGTGATTATATTGTGAATTACTGATTATATACGCAGAATGAAAAAAAAAATTTATGGGATGCCACAAAGGCAGTGCTGAGAGGGAAATTTATTGCCCTAAATGCCTATATCAAAAAAGAATAGCAAAAATCGAGGAATCAACTGTTCACTTGGAAGAACTAGAGAAAGAACAGCAAACTAACCCCAAAGCAAACAAAAGGAAAGAAATAATGAAGACTAGAGCAGAAATAAATGAAATTAAGAACACGAAAATAATTGAGAAAATCAACAAAACCAGAAGCTGTTTCTATGAGGAAATCAGTAAGATTGATGGACTCTCAGCAAGGTTGACTAAAAGAAGAGAGAGGATGCAAATAAATAAAATAAAAAGTGGAAGGGGAGATGTAACCACTGACCCACAGAATAAAGGAGGTAATGAGAGGATACTATGTACAACTACCTGCTAATAAACTAGACAATATAGAAGAAATGGACAACCTCCTAGAAAGGCATGAACAACCAACATTGACCCAAGAAGAAATAGATGACGTCAACAAACCAATCAGAAGTAAAAAATTGAACTAGTCATTACGAAGCTCCCCAAAAAAGAAAAGTCCATGGCAACTTGGGACAGAAAACCTAGAATGAGCTAAGACTCAGCATCAAGGGATAGAGAAAAACTCCTGAATGAGCTGAGACGCAGCATTGAGGGACTAAGAAAACCTTCTCGACCAAAAGGGGGAAGAGGGAAATGAGACAAAGTGTCAATGGCTGTGAGATTCCAAACAGAGTCAAGAGGTTATCCTGGAGGTTATTCTTACGCATTAAGTAGATATCACTTTGTTATCCAAGATGTAATGGAGAGACTGGAGGGAACTGCCTGAAAATGTAGAGCTGTGCTCCAGTAGCCATGTTTCTTGATGATGATTGAATAATGATATAGCTTTCACAATGTGACTGTGTGATTGTGAAAACCTTTTGTCTGATGCTCCTTTTATCTACCTTGTCAACAGACGAGTAGAACATATGGAATAAAAAAAAATAATAGGGGGAACAAATGTTAAAATAAATTCAGTTTGAAATGCTAGTGATCAATGAAAGGGAGGGATAAGGGGTATGGTATGTAAAATTCTTTTTTTCTTTTTCTGTTTTTGTTTTATTTTTCTGTTGTCTTTTTATTTCTTTTTCTGAATTGATGCAAATGTTCTAAGAAATGATCATGATGATGAATATACAACTACGTGATGATATTGTGAATTATTGATTACATATGTAGAGCAGAATGAGCATATATTAAGGATGTTTGCTTTTCCTGTAATTTTGTTTTAATTAATAAAAAAGTATTAAAAAAAAAAGAAAAGTTCAGGACCAGATGGCTTCACATATGCATTCTACCAAACATTCAAGAAAGAATTAGTATCAATTCTGCTCAAACTCTTCAAAAAAACTGAAGAGGAGGGAAGGCTACCTAACTCCTTCTATGAAGCCGACATCACCCTCATACCAAAGCCAGACAAAGATACTACAAGAAAAAAGATTATAGACCAATATCTCTAACGAATATAGATGCAAAAATCCTCAACAAAATTCTTGCAAATCGAATCCAGCAGCACATTAAAATAATTATACACCATGACCCAGTAGGATTTATCCCAGGTATGCAAGAATGGTTTGACATAAGAAAATCAATTAATGTAATACACCATATCAACAAATCAGAGCAGAAAAGTCACATGATCATCTCAATTGATGCAGAAAAGGCATTTGACAAAATTCAATATTCTTTGTTGTTGAAAACACTTCAAAAGATAGGAATACAAGGGAACTTCCTTAAAATGATAGAGGGAATATATGAAAAACCCACAGCTAATATCATCCTCAATGGGGAAAAATTGAAAACTTTCCCCCTAAGATCAGGAACAAGACAAGGATGTCCATTATCACCACTATTATTCAACATCGTGTTGGAGGTTCTAGCCAGAGCAATTAGACAAGAAAAAGAAATACAAGGCATCAAAATTGGAAAGGAAGAAGTAAAACTATCACTGTTTGCAGATGATATGATACTATACGTCGAAAACCTGGAAAAATCCACAACAAAACTACTAGAGCTAATAAATGAGTACAGCAAAGTAGCAGGTTACAAGATCAACATTCAAAAATCTGTAGCATTTCTATACACTAGCAATGAACAAGCTGAGGGGGAAATCAAGAAACGAATCCCATTTACAATTGCAACTAAAAGAATAAAATACCTAGGAATAAATTTAACTAAAGAGACAAAAAACCTATACAAAGAAAACTACAAAAAACTGTTAAAAGAAATCACCTAAATAGATGGAAGGGCACACCGTGTTCATGGACTGGAAGACTAAATATAGTTAAGATGTCAATCCTACGTAAATTGATTTACAGATTCAACGCAATACCAATCAAAAACCCAACAACTTATTTTTCAGAATTAGAAAAACCAATAAGCAAATTTATCTGGAAGGGCAGGGTGCCCCGAATTGCTAAAAGTATCTTGAGGAAAAAAAACGAAGCTGGAGGTTTCACGCTGCCGGACTTTAAGGCATATTATGAAGCCACAGTGGTCAAAATAGCATGGTATTGGCATAAAGATAGATATATCGACCAATGGAATCGAATAGAATGCTCAGATATAGACCCTCTCATCTATGGACATTTGATCTTTGATAAAGCAGTCAAACCAACTCACCTGGGACAGAACAGTCTCTTCAATAAATGGTGCCTAGAGAACTGGATATCCATATGCAAAAGAATGAAAGAGGACCCGTATCTCACACCCTATACAAAAGTTAACTCAAAATGGATCAAAGATCTAAACATTAGGTCTAAGACCATAAAACAGTTAGAGGAAAATGTAGGGAGATATCTTATGAAGCTTACAATTGGAGGCAGTTTTATGGACCTTAAACCTAAAGCAAGAGCACTGAAGAAAAAAATAAATAAATGGGATCTCCTCAAAATTAAACACTTTTGTGCATCAAAGAACTTCATCAAGAAAGTAGAAAGACAGCCTACACAATGGGAGACAATATTTGGAAACGACATATCAGATAAAGGTCTAGTATTCAGAATTTATAAAGAGATTGTTCAACTCAACAACAAAAAGACAGCCAACCCAATTACAAAATGGGAAAAAGACTTGAACAGACACCTCTCAGAAGAGGAAATACAAATGGCCAAAAGGCACATGAAGAGATGCTCAATGTCCCTGGCCATTAGAGAAATGCAAATCAAAACCACAATGAGATATCATCTCACACCCACCAGAATGGCCATTATCAACAAAACAGAAAATGACAAGTGCTGGAGAGGATGCGGAGAAAGAGGCACACTTATCCACTGTTGGTGGGAATGTCAAATGGTGCAACCACTGTGGAAGGCAGTTTGGCGGTTCCTCAAAAAGCTGAATATAGAATTGCCATACGACCCAGCAATACCATTGCTGGGTATCTACTCAAAGGACTTAAGGGCAAAGACACAAACGGACATTTGCACACCAATGTTTATAGCAGCGTTATTTACAATTGCAAAGAGATGGAAACAGCCAAAATGTCCATCAACAGACGAGTGGCTAAACAAACTGTGGTATATACATACGATGGAATATTATGCAGCTTTAAGACAGAATAAACTTATGAAGCATGTAATAACATGGATGGACCTAGAGAACATTATGCTGAGTGAGTCTAGCCAAAAACTAAAGGACAAATACTGTATGGTCTCACTGATGTGAACCGACATTAGAGAATAAACTTGGAATATGTCATTGGTAACAGAGACCAGCAGGAGTTAGAAACAGGGTAAGATAATGGGTAACTGGAGCTGAAGGAATACAGATTGTGCAGCAGGACTAGATACAAAAACTCAAAAATGGACAGCACAGTAATACCTAATTGTAGTAATTATCTTAAAACACTGAATGAAGCTGCACCTGAGCTATAGTTTTTTTTGTTGTTGTTGTTTGTTTGTGTCTTTTGTTTTTTTCTTTTTACTTTTCTTATATATATTTTCTATTTTTATTATTATTATTTTTATTTTTTTCTCTATATTAACATTCTATATCTTTTTCTGTTGTTTTGCTAGTTCTTTTCCTAAATCGATGCAAATGTACTAAGAAATGATGATCATACATCTATGTGATGATATTAAGAATTACTGATTGCATATGTAGAATGGAATGATTTCTAAATGTTGTGTTAATTTCTTTTTTTTTTAAATTTAATTAATAAAAAAAAAAAAACCACAATGAGATATCATCTCACACCAACCAGAATGGTCATTATCAACAAAACAGAAAATGTCAAGTGCTGGAGAGGATGTGGAGAAAGAGGCACACTTAGTCACTGTTGGTGGGAATGTCAAATGGTGCAACCACTGTGGAAGGCAGTTTGGCGGATCCTCAAAAAACTGAATACAGAATTGCCATATGACCCAACAACACCATTGCTAGGTATCTTTGCAGAGGACATAAGGGCAAAGACCCAAACAGACATTTGCACATCAATGTTTATAGCAGCATTATTTACAATTGCAAGGAGATGGAAATAGCCAAAATATCCATCAACAGACAAGTGGCTAAAAAAACTGTGGTATATACATACAATGGAATATTATGCAGCTTTAAGACAGAATAAGCTTATGAAGTATGTAACAACATGGATGAACCTTGAGAAATTATGCTGAGTGAGACTAGCCAAAAACTAAAGGACAAATAGTATATGGTCTCACTGATATGAACTGACATTAGTGAATAAATTTGGAATATTTTGTTGGCAACAGAGACCATCAGGAGACAGAAATAGGGTAAGATATTGGGTAATTGGAGCTGAAGGGATACCGACTATGCAACAGGACCGGATACAAAAACTCGGACAGCACAATACTACCTAACTGTAATATAATTATGTTAAAACACTGAATGAAGCTGCATGTGAGAATGATAGAGGGAGGAGGGCTGGGGACATATTGAAATCAGAAAGAAAGATAGACGTTAAAGATTGAGATGGTATAATCTAGGAATGCCTAGAGTGTATAATAATAGCGAAATGTACAAGGTACAATTTTAAAAATGTTTTTGCATGAGGAAGAACAAAGGAATGTCATTATTGTAGGGTACTGAAAATAGATGGTAATTAATATTTTAAAATGTCACCTTCTGTGTGAGACTAAAGCAAATAAGTTTATTTGTTACAAAATTTATATTTTGACTAGTTCATTTCCTAATATAACTTATGTAGATAGTTTGATTGAACACCATAAGTACTTGGAATCTCAGGTAGGACATGAGATTTTGTTGGTTTGTCCGGGGTGGTGCCCCGATGAATCCTGGAGTTATTTGATCAGTGAGTGGGAAAGTATCTGCAAAGCCCCCCTCGGGGAATGGTGAGAATGGGGAGAAATTCAACTTCCCCAAGTTGAATTCTTGATATTCTCACAAACAGTGTGGACAACCAAAGCTATAGGCAGAGCCCCCAGTCTTGGGGTTTGTTCATATGAAACTTAACCCCGCAAAGGATAGGTCAAGTCTACTTAAATTTAGGCCTAAGAGTCACCCCCAAGAAAGCCTCTTTCGTTGCTCAGATGTGGCCCCTCTCTCCAAAACACACAACGGGCAGTTTCACCACCCTACCCCTCTCTACGTGGGACATGACTCTCAGGGGTGTGGACCTTCCTGGCAACGTGGGACAGAGATCTTGGAATGAGCTGAGACTCAGCATCAAGGAATTGAGAAAAACCCTAGAATGAGCTGAGATTTAGCATCAAGGGATTGAGAAAACCTTCTCGACCAACAGGGGGAAGAGGGAAATGAGACAAAGTGTCAATGGCTGAGAGATTCCAAACAGAGTCGAGAGGTTATCCTGGAGGTTATTCTTATGCATCAAGTAGATATCATCTTGTTATTCAAGATGTAATGGAGAGGCTGGAGGGAACTGCCTGAAAATGTAGAGCTGTGTTCCAGTAGCCATGTTTCTTGAGGATGACTGAATAATGATACAGCTGTAACAATGTGACTGTGTGATTGTGGGAACCTTGTGTCTGATGCTCCTTTTATCTACCTTGTCAACAGAGGAGTAGAACATATGGAATAAAAATAAATAATAGGGGGAACAAATGTTAAAATAAATTTAGTTTGAAATGCTAGTGATCAATGAAGGCAAGGGGTAAGGGGTATGATAGGTATAATCTTTTTTTTTTCTTTCCTGTGTCCGTTTTCTTTCTTTTTCTATTGTCTTTTTGTTTCTTTTTCTGAATTAATGCAAATGTTTTAAGAAATGATGAATATGCAACTAGGTGATGATATTGTGAATTACTGACTATATATGTTGTTTTATTTTGTTTCTTATTTTTTAATTAATAAATAAATTAAAAAAAAACAATGTATGTGTTTGTATGTTATCAATAAGAATTTAAAAAAAAGATGGAAAAAAATACTGAAAAAAAAAGGTTAGAGTTTGTAAAGTTAGATGCCAATTTTGAAAACAGGGAAAAAGTATGAATATTGGCATCAAGAGTATGGAAGCGGAGGGGAATATACATGAAACCAGGCATTCAGCTGATATACTGAATATGGGTGATAGTACATGGCGTGACGGTAGGGAATTATTTCATTTTAGTATTCTACTTTTGTAAGTTATTTGAATTTTTCCATAATAAAAGTTCAATAGGAAAAATGGAAAAATTTCCCTAAAATGTAAGCAGTAATTTGGGTAAAGAATTGCAGGTGTTTCCTTATTTTAGCATAACTAATTTCAAATTCTTATTCATTCTTGCTCACTTCAAAAGAAACACAACTCTGAAACAAGTTTAACTTACCACCCAACAGGCATTTCCAAGATCAGCAATCTTCACTTTGAGCTTTTCTGCATTTTTTGGCTCAAGGGGATTAACCAGAAAATTTCCAGCAGTGGATTTTCCTGTAGACAACAGGACCACAATAAGACTTCAATGAACACAGAGATACCCAAAGGTTAATAAAGGTCTCTGAGGTAATATACCTAGGCCCTCAGTGAGCAACCTACAATAAACTGTCTATGATAAGAAGGGCATGGCATCGCCTCGAGTTTTCTTTATTAAAATCACTATTCTCATTGTAACAAGTAAAATGCTGTACACTCAGTAAGTGATCAATAAAATTCAAAGCCATTTACAGATTTACACATTAAGGTGACTTCGACACTACAGTATAGCTATATTTACAAAAACAAAGGCACCTTTATTCTGGAAATTAATGAGTATGCTATACAGCGGAAGAGTATTGGTTAAGTGTGTCTATATAGATACCTTTGTTGTCTAATGGTCCATTGTGTTCCTGCTCTTGTTCATCCTCGCAGGGTATCTCTGCACGAATGCTTTCTTGAAGTTGGCTGATATCCTGTTCACTGAATGATTGGTCTATATTTGAAGACTGGCACACCATGGTGTCTGATACCTCAGAGGTTGTAGGTGTACAAGAGTCTGTTTCCTGAGAGGTGCTGCTGTCTCCATTTTGTGAGCTTAGGAAACTAGGTTCCTGCTTCAAATTTTGGACACCACAGTTATTAGCATTATGTAGATCATCTTTAAGCCTCAATGTCTCTTTATTACTGTCCTCAGTATAATTAACGACTTCAGTTACTCCATTGCAATTAATTTCTGCTGCACCACCCTCTACACCACGTTCCATAAGTGTTTGATTCTGGACAATGGTACTTGTCTGTTCTAAGGAACAAACAAACAAAAAGGATCTATGTATATGCATATGAATGAAAGAAGAGAAAATTTTCATGACAAGATTAAAACATTTTCTAGAACTTATACTGGATGACATAAAATCATGACTGAGCATCTAAAACCTAGAGCAGGAGAATGATCTTATTCTTACCCAATTGCTAAATGAAGTCTATGTTTCATTTTCCGAGAAAAGTTAGAAATTACATTTAAAATATTCCTGTCTAATACTTATGACAAGTTCTATACTCTTACTGTATAAGGACACCCCCAGAGTACTCTATATATGAAATCACCATATTATATAACAATGATAAATAATGTTAAAGTTCGCTATAAAGTAATTTTTGTGATGCTCTATTTATACCAAGTTTTTCTTGGGTCATTTTATTAGGTGGGTTCTCTTTCAAAGGTCTTTCAACAGGACTCTCTGATTCTTCTTGCTTGTTTGGTCTTTTTTGCCCAGGGCCCGACTCTTTCTCCATTTCCTCAATCTCCTGCATTCGTTTCTCTAGTAATTCAGCCTGGCGCTTCTGCTTCTTCTTCAATTTCTTCTTCTTATTCTTTGACATTTTGTCAGCCTGGGTGGAGATCACAACAGATAAAACCTTCAGGTGGCTAATCCATTACCCCCAGTTAGAGACAGCTTTTAACTTTAATTATTCCTAATTAAATTTCACTTTCGCAATGCAACACTTAAGTTTTTTATTAACTTAGAAAATGCAGAGTCTCTTAAAAGAAAAACAAATAAAACAAATTCAACAACAAATCTTGGTCTTCTGAGAAGCCTGCAGAGGTAGTGTAGTCTAAGACACACTCAAATTCATAGAAGCCTCATTAGTACAAACTTTCTCGAAGATGCACGGAATTTATAAGAGAAAATTATAGAAGCACAGGTATATTTTTTTCCTTTAGTTTCCACACATTAAACCATAAGACCATTCATGACAGAAGAACCCATAGTTGCCCACATATAAGAATTAAGTATAAAAACACCTTATACTTACTGGTTTAGGCTGGGGAGCAGTACTGACTGAAAAGAAAAGAAAATCAAGTAAGAATACTGGCATTCAGCCAGCAATATAAACTAAAGTTCAGATAAGACACCCTACCAAAATGAAAAGGCTCTTTCTTATAGAGCCAACAATGCTCAGAAAGCTATTGTTTTTACGCTACTTTAGTAAAAGCCACACTTTAAAACACAAATAATGCTTTAAAAATTGGCTAACTTAGAATAAGTTTAAGTAAATTAAATTATCCCCCAGATAGCATGAATATATGCAAAGAATTAAGTACTCATTTCTGGCTTCTACAACAAATACTGCTAACTATTTCTGTGTACTGCTTAAAACAGAAAGGGACAGGCAATACACCCCATTCCTTTCCCAGGACTCCCCATCTTCAATTCTTTCCTCTTGGCACTTATAAATTTTAACATGGGAGTCAAGGTAGCATCACAGACTACATTACGCTATTTATAATGTCACATATTAGTTTAGTTCTGGCATAAAGTGGAACTTTAATCTTTCTTTTTAAAGGAAGTTTATAATACGGTATTTCAACCTGAGTAGCAAGGAAGTTCCTTAAATGATTAAACTACTATAAAATTAAAATCACCACTAAAAATGGGAAAAAAATCATCACAATTATACCAGCCATCATTTCATCAGCAGCATTTCTTTGGCACATAACATTGTGTGGTATATAACCAACTGTTTCAAGATGAAATTTCGTCCAAATGACTTTCAAGTAACTAGCCCAAGATCACCCAGCAAACAGTGAATTCAGGATTCAATCAAGGTCTGTCCAACTCCAGTGCTTAAACCCAACAACCTCTTAATGCAAATGTTATATTGCCTCTTTACAGATCACTGATTCATAAGAAAGCATGTGTATGTGATCATGGTAATAGTTAAAAAATAAAAAATGGCCATCAAACCACAAGAGAAAAATTTCAAAGCAACAACTTACGCATCAACTTTTATAATATACAACATATCTGTGCCTAAAAGACAATAATTTCTAGTCTTCTCCTCTCCAAATGGGAACTATATCAGAATAAAATAAGTCTCTTGAAGGGTAGGACTATTTCTTACACAAAATAACTTATATTTTATTGCTAAATGAGTGGGGTTTTACTTAATTGGCTGGTAAGAGAATAAAAATAAGAACTTCTTTTAACTTCTTCTAATAAGAGCAAAGTCCCCAAAGAAAATACACCTGCAGATCCAGAAGGTGGAGGAGCTCCAGATCGTTGCCATTCTGTTGCTTCTGCAGCTAGCCGCCGAATGTACTGCTCGTTCACTGACAACAAGATATTTTCTGGTTTAATGTCAGTGTGGATGATGCGGCACTTGGTATGTAAATAATTCAGACCCTGTAATACCTAAATAGGAACAGATCAATAAAGACTTGCAAACAGAATACAAGCCTTTCTGGAGAAGGAAGAAATCACAGTACAAGATTTAAAAAAACAAAACAAAACAAACAAAAAAACCCAAACTTTGTGACAGAGTTTTCTACAGAGAATAAACCAACTTTTCTAAAGTACAAAGAAATTTTCCCAGAAAGATTAATTGCAAACTTTATGAGCAAAGCCAAGAGTTTATTTATGATAATAAGTTGTTCCAAGTTTTACAAAGCTATTTCTATTTGGATATATCCCTTAAGTACATTATAAAGACTAAGAATAAATGTTCAATACAACATTTGAAATGTACAGGATTGAAAGAGATTTAGGTATCTTTAAAATCAAATTTCTTCATTGATTACAGTCAACAGTAACACTGTAATATGCTTCCACTGAAAGTAACAAAGGGATTACGCCAAAACTAAACGCCAGTAAGCCAAAGGCATGGGGAAGGGGTATGGTTTCTTTATGGAAGAAAAGGTAATGTCTTCAGATAGATTATGGTGGCAAAGGCACGTCTATATACTTAAGTTGGATTGTATGATGTGCAAATAAAACTGTTTAAAAATGAACAGAGAGAAATAAGTGCTAGAGAAAATATGAAGAAAGAGATGTATCTATTCACTGTCAGTAGGGAAACAGAGATGCAGCCCCTTGGAGAGTCATGTGGTGGCCCCACTGGAGGCTAGGGGTGGGGTTGCCATATGATCCTGAAACTCCATTGCTCAGTATATACCAGAAAGAACCAAGTGTGGGAATACGAATGGACGTCTGTACACTGGTGTCTATGGTGGCAGTATCTGCAATCCACGCTGGATGGAAGTGGCCTAAGAGTAACAAGTCTGAGGAACGGAAGGAGGAACTATGGGGCATACATACAATGGACTGCTGAGCAGTTATATGAAGGAATGAAATTGTGAGGCATGCAGCTAGGTGAATGAACCTTAAGAACTGTATGTTGAAAGAAATTTCAGCAACAGAAAGACAAGCATTATCATGCTTCACTCATATGTACTAACTATTACATAAAAACATGATGAACTAAAATCGATAGCATGGATTATCAGGTTGGGATCTATTATAAAGGGTCCTAGATTGTAAGCTCTTACAACAGTCACATATATTCAAGAGTTGTAATTGTTACTTCTAAATTGTGAGATACTAAGCTGTTTGTTTATAACCTGGTCATTCCCAGAAACTTTGGGCATTTATGTGACACTTGAAACTCAGAATTAGAGCTCTGAAGCTATGAATGCCATTAGTACCCCATACAGGAAGTGTTTAAAAAATTGAAAAAGGGATCTGGCTTTGATTAGAGATATGAATGAAACTGATCTGGATAGGACTAAGGTTGATCAAAATACAAGGTAAAGAATGATAATTATCTGTATGTTAAGACTTCAACTTCTGTGTGAAACCAAAGGGAGAAATGTTTATTTGGTGCCAAATTTATATTTTAGGTAATACATTACCTAATTTAACCTGCATGGTCAGTTTAGTTGAATACCATAAGTACATGGAATCTTGAATAGGGCATGAGACTTTGTTGGTTTGCCCAGGTTTGTGTGATACCCTGATATAACCCAGAGTAACGTGGGCAGTGAATAAAGAAATATTTGCAAGGTCCCCTTGGGGCACTGGGAAGAAAGGAGGATATATTCAACTTCCCCATTTGGAGAATTTCTGATATTTTTGTAAGCAGTGGAGACCTCCAACCAATAGGCTGAGCCCTCGATCTTGGGGTTTGCCCCTATGAAACTTATTCCTGGAAAGGATAGGTTGAGCCTAGTTGAAATTAAGCCTAAGACTCACCCTCAAAGAATCTCTTTTGTTGCTCAGATGTGGCCTCTCTCTCTAAGCCAACAAGGCAAGTGAACTCACTGCTCTCCTCCACTACACGGGACATGACTCCGAGGGGTATAAATCTCCCTGGAAACCTGAAAAACCCCTGGGGGAGCATCATGAAACAAAGCAGGGAGAGAAAGCTAGCAAACTAGAACAACTCTTAGGATGAGCTGGGACCTGGCATCAAGGGATTGAGAAATCCTTCTTGATCAAAAGGGGGAGGAGAGAAATGAGACAAAATAAAGTTTCAGTGGCTGAGAGATTTCAGACAGAGTTGAGAGGGTATCCTGGAGGTTATTCTTTTTTTTTCACTTTCTAAAAAAACATGTTTTCATTGTGAAATGTAACACATATACAGAAAAATGATAAATTCAAAACTGTAGCTTAATAAGTAATTATAGAGCAAATTTCGAAGTATACTCTGGGTTATAGTTTCACAATTTCTAGCTGTTCTAGTACACTAGAAACTAAAAAGATGTATCTATATAATGCTTCCACAGTCATAGTCATTTGTTACATTGTAACTTCTCTGTTACAACTCCTCTGTCTCCTTTGTTTCTTCTCTCAATCTTCAGGGATATTTGGGCAATGACCATTGCACTGATTTGAATTTGGGGACCCCAAAAAGCCATGTCCTTTAATCCTCATTCTGTATTGCTGGGTGGGAGTTTTCAAATTATCCATGGAGATGTGACCCACCCAATTGTAGGAAGTAACTTGATTCAATGATTTTCATGGAGGTGTGTCTCTACCCATTAAAGATGGGGTTGCTTAATGAAGCCTTTTAAGAGGGAACCTATTCAGAAAGAGCTACATAGTCCACGCAGCCAGAGACCTTTGGAGATGAAGGAAAACACCCCCAGGGGAGCTTCATGAAACAAGAAGCCAGGAGAGAAAGCTAGCAAAGCAGAACAACTACTCTAACTTCTTCATGTTGAAAAGTAGTGTTGATACTATGTGGTAGGGGAATGCAACTGATTGATGCTTTGGAAGAGCCTGGTACCTGTAAGTTTCAGGGCTTATTTGGCATAGGAACAATCTGGAGGTTTTAAGTTTCTGAAAATAAACTTAATAAGTTAAACTTTCTAGAAAGTCTTACATAGACACCTGGGTTTTCTTTAGGGTTTTAAGATACTATTGGCTGGGGCTTGGCATACTGTGGGAATTTCTAACCACTGGCTAAAGTTGGCATTTAAGAGTAACCTCCAGAGTAACCTCTAGACTATATATGAAATTTCTTAGCAATTGAAACCTTATTACATATCTTTTCCCCCTTTTTGGTCAAGCAGGCATTCTTTCTTCTTTTTTTTTTTTTTCACAGGCAGGCATAGGGAATCAAACCCAGATTTCCGGCATGGCAGGAGAGAACTCTGCCTGCTGAGCCACCCTGGCCCACCCTAAGCAGGTGTTCTTAATTTCATAATGCCAGGTCCAGTCTCATCCCTGCAAATCATGTCCCAAATTGTCAGTGAGACTTAAAACACTCCTTAGAAGTCATGTCCCACATAGGGAGAAGGATAATGAGTTTAACTGCAGACTTTGGCTTTGAGAGAAAGAGGCCACATCTGAGCTACAAAAGTTCTCTGGGGCTGACTCTTAGATATATTTATAAATAGGTCTAGCTTCACCATTATAGAATCAAGTTTTATAAGGGCCAGCTTCAAGATTGAGGGCATGGCTTATTAAATTGGGAGTCCCCAGTGATTGAGAGAATAGCAGGAATTTTCTAGGTGGGGAAGTTTAATAGTTCCATGTTTTTTCTCCAGTCCCTCAAATGATTTGCAAATACTTTTTTATTATCTGCTAAAATATTCTGGAATATATCATGATATCACATTGAGCTATAGAGTTATCAGATCTCATTCCCTACTATAGCCTCCATATATTTATGCTGTTTAAATAGCCAGACAGGTTAAGTTAGATTGTGCGCTATAGAAAATTTAAATTTTATACAAAATAAACATCTCTTCTTTGGTCTCACAGAAGCTGAAGTTTTAAAATACAACATCATCCTTTATTCGGTATTCTGATTTACCTTAGTCCTAACTAGATCAGCAACATTAATATCTCTGATTGAAGTCTGATCTCTTTTTGTTTTGTTTTAGGTGCATGGTCCAGGAATTGAACCTAGGTCTCCTACATGGAAGGCGAGTATTCTACTATTGAACCACTCATGCACCCTGATCTCCTTTTCATCTTCTTTAAGAGTTGCTGTGCTGTTGAGCTGTGTACCAGTAGCCATAATTCCTGAAAATGATTGTATAATCATTTTTCTTCAGGTTCATCTCCTGTAATAATTAATAGGAGTGTGTGTAAGAAAAACGATTATACTAAACAGTTAGAATAAAAACAGTAAACCCACACAAACTGGAACGGGAACTCCTGACATTTTAAGAATATAAAAAAATCTCCGCAGAGAAAAGGCTAAGATACATTACTTGCTGAATAATTTTTTTGACACAAGGCAGTGGAAGCCCCTGATAGTTTGACTTGATGATCCACTTAAGCAGATGATGCCCCAAAACTTCAAACACCATGCAGATATCTAGAGGCTTGTTAAGGAGAAAAAGGAAGGCACAAGAGAACAGTAGTAAGATAAGATGTGTTCTATCTTTTTCTTTCAGTTTAGAAAGTTAGAGCTTGCTGAAAAAATACATAGCAGTCAATATTCTGAAATTTCAAAGGCTAATGCTATAACCATAGAAAACATCCGGAAAAAAAAATCACTGGAAAAAAGCCAGATAATTCTGCAGGGACACCTGTTGGTTTAAAATTGTTATGTACCCCAGATAAGCCATGTTTTCTTTCCTAATCCAACCTTGTGGGGGCAGACTTCCCTTAGGGTAGAAACTTGTATTGGATCATTTCCATGAAGATGTGACATACCCAGTTGTGGGCATGACCTTTAGATTAGAACGAGATGTGACTCTGCCCATTCAAGGTAGGTTTTGATTAGTTTACTGGAGTCCTTTAAAAGGGGAAATATTTGGGGGGATGCTCAGATGCTTGGAGAGCTGACAGAGATGCAGATATTTGGAGATGCTTGGAGTGCCAACAGAGGGCAGATGTCTAGACAGGACGTTTGAGGATGCAGAGCCAAGCAGACATCATCACAGTGCCTTCCGATGAGATGTCAAGCAAGTCAGAACCCAGTTTTGTTTCAGAGGAGCTAAGTGAAGGCCCACAGATGCTTAGAGTGGAAACCACTGGCATTAGAAGCTGGAGGCAATGGAACGAGAAACATGGACCAGCAGACACCAGCCCCATGTCTTTTCATGTGACAGACTTTGGCCTTTCTTGAATCAAAGTATATTTTTCTGGATGCCTTAGTTTGGACATTTTTAAGTCCTTAGAATGTATTTTTAAAAAGCCATTTCAGCAGCATTTAAACTAATACAGGCCAGGTTACTGATAAAATCATATAGTGACAAAACACTCAGTGGTAAAAGGAAAAGTGAAATATGTAAATGCAATTAGTGAAAACATGAAGCATAAGCTGTTGATTAAATTCAGATAAAGCTTAACATCAAAACTAACAGGGTAAAAACTCCTATACTCAATTTATTTCAGTCTAGTCTCAAAGTAAGGAAAAACAAACTACCTTAACTATGTAAGACAATACACCAAAATAAAACTGAAAAAAAATACAAATCCCAACTCTTCAAAATAGAGAACTGACTTGCTTTATTAGGCTCTAGTTTACAAAACTAATCTTGATTCTAGTGCCACCATATGCTCTTTTTATGTATGAACATCCTGACCACAACATGTAGCAAGAATAATCTTTGAGCCTACTAGTGTGCAGGGCACTATAAGGATTTTGGGAGTAAGGTGCTGATGTTTTCCACCCTCAGATGATTCTCCACAAATCTGGGTCAAGAAATAATACTTGGCATTTTCAAATAAATTGCATGAGGAAAAAACAAGAGGGAGAACTTATAGATTAAGAGAGTTAAAAGGACAGCAGAGAGCTTTTTGGAGTGATGGAAATATTCCTTTGGTTGTGGTTACATGATTTTACACATTTATGAAACCTCATGAAATTGTCTATTTAAAAGCAATGTAATCCAATTCTGCAAGTGAAATCATTGCCCTCCCCCCATATATATGACATCCAGGGATGAAAGTTTCACTGGCAGCATGGGAGATGACACCCAGGGATGAGTCTGGCACCAGCACCATGGGATCAACAATGCCATCCTGACCAAAAGGAGGAAAAGAAGTAGAACAAATAAGGTATTAGTGGCTAAGAGAGTTCAAATAGAGTTGAGAGGCTATTTTGGAGGTCACTCTCATGCAAGCTTCAATTAGATATTGCTACCTATTATAACTTGCCAAACTCCAACCAAAGCCATTCTAACCAATCCAAAGGAATGCCTAGGGCAATATATAAGAGACTACAAAGGTTCCATGCAGTACGGTTACTTTCCAGAAACCTACAACCTCCAGATGGGTCTCTGGACCAGATAAGTCCTGAAATGCAGAGGGGCCAGCCTCTCCAGAATATCAACCAGTTCCATCCTCTTATCCCCTATTATCAACAGCCCCTTCCAATATGGAAAAGTTAGAATAGGCATAGCCCAAATATCCCTAAAGAGTGGGAGAAAGAGCAAAGGTGAAGGTGGAGTTATACAGAGAATGTAGGGCTTAACAAATGTGTATGATTGCTGAATCATTATAATGATATTTCTTTTAGCCTCCAGTATCTTAGAGTAGCTAGAAGTAAAAACCTAAAATTGTAGGATTGTAACCTATACCAAACTCTGAAATTTGTTCCACACATAACTGTTACGCTGTGCTTTGAAATTTATTGCTTTTTGTATATGTTATTTTTCACAAAAAAGAAAAGTCAAGTATCATGATAAAAATACATATTTTTTCCTAGTTGCCAATGTTCTGGAGCAGCTAGAAGGAAAAATCTGAGGTGATGGAATGGCAGCCCATGACAAACTCTGGGATCTGTCCTGTAACTACCTGTTGAAGTGTGCTTTGAAAATTATTGCTTTTTTCTTTCCTTGCTTTGTATATACGTCATATTATACAGTAAAAAAAAAGTAAAAAAAAAACAACAGTAAAATTACTGTAAGTTATACCTCATTTAAACCTGACCAAAAAAAAAAAAAGATTTAAAAATGGTTAATGAATATATGGAGATTTATTAGATTGTTCTACATTTTTATGTTTGAAATTTTAAGTTTTTAAAAAATGCAGAAAATAAAACAAAAAACAGTATTTTAAAGCTATTCTCTAATGTACTTTAATCTTATATTTGTTGAGAAAAGCATTACGAATTGATAACATTATGTTGTGTTAATTTGTAACTCGTGACATAAAAATGATCACAATTTTAAAATATAAGAGGATGGACATAGGCAATACTACAAAAAATTGATGAGAATATGACAATCAGCTGGTTATAGAGCAAAAAGGAAGAGGCAAATAGTGTGGATCAGAAAAGATTGATAAAAAGTATTATTAAAGAGATCATTTAGTGGCCAATAGTGACACTCACTGGCTACTGTCAATATTATAGACAAACCAGGTGTCCCTTCTTAATCACTCTCCTCTTCCCACCATCAAAGTAGAATGAACCATTTTGTATTGATGCCTACAGTAGCTATCTTTCTAGCACAGGACCCTTTATATTTCAAATGCGGAAAGGACAGTGGTCAACAGAAAAAAATGTGATGTCAAGAGACAAAGAAAAATAGGGATATACATTTCTATACACGTATGCCTGTGCTATGAAGAGAGAAGGGGGACAGGAGAAGGACATAAGCCATTGACCTTTTTTTTTTTTTTTGGCATGGGCAGGCTCTGGGAATCGAACCTGGGTCTCCAGCTCAGCAGGTGAGAATTCTTGCCACTGAGCCACCGTTGCACCACCCAGCCGTTGACTTTAACACAGCATTCTGCGTTGTATCATTTTCAGTCTCTAACAGCAGCATATAACGCAGGAGCCAAGACTGATAGGAGAGAAGGAGGAGGAAGGGTGCAGACAAATGGCTAAGGAAAAAAGGGAAAAAAAGAACTAAATCGGCACCAGAGAGAGAGAAACCATAGAGAAATCAACTAGCAATTCTGGAAAATATCTTGGGACATGAAATTCAAATCTATTATGATATTACAATGGTTTAAAAAATGTCTTCTCACAGGGATCTAAGTTCTCAGAGACCAGGGTAGAACACAAACCACGGAAAAGTGCTGCATATAAAACGACCCCAGGGGGGTAAAAAAGCAAGAGAACACAATATAGAAAGGCTGGCATGAATAGTTGTGCCAGTTCTAAATCTAGTTTCAGTCAGCTGGGCTAAATAAAGGCAAAACACACTTTTCTGAAGTGATCCATCTTTCAAGATTGAACCCATCTGGCTTCCCTGGGCAGCAGGATACCCTAAGAGGGAAGAAATTGGAGGGAGAAAAGCCTCACAGAATAATTTAAAAAAAAGATGGGGAGGGGATTAAACTGAACTGCTGTAAGATAGGATGGGGTTACAAGAACTGAAAAATATAAGGTAAATGGGCACTGAGTGAAGGAGAGAAGTTAAACAATGATAGGAGCCGACACGAAAATTCTGCAAAAAACTACACATAACAGATCAAGAGTCTCAGAGAAGGAACAGAGGAGAGGAAGCTCTCTACTGAAGTGAAACAACTGTACAAAAAGGGCAGTATTAAAAATTGCACCACATACACAGGTCCAAAATCAGATGAAGAAGAGATGAGAAATCTGAACAGTTAAACACAGGCTATTCTAAAGGTCTAGGATAAGATAAACCAAGTGTCAAAGAAGAGCCTTAACACAAAGCCAATCAACAATGAAACCCTAGATAGAGGAAAAAATGGACCTTCAGAGTTAACTCATCAAGATAATCAGATATCTAAAAAAAAAAAAAATCAGTAAAAAATTACAGGCTACACTAAGAAACAGGAAAATATGGTTCAATCATAGGAACAAATTAAAATATTGGAGATTAAGAAGTTGGAACAGCTAAACAAAGATGTTCAAACAAATTTCCTAAATCAATTCAAGGAGTTAGAAAATATGCATAAAAATATAAAGCATATTTAGAAGACAAGTGAACAAAAAGAAGAATTTCAAAGTATAAAAGAAACAAAAAATTATGGGGATGAAAGGCACAGTAGAAGAGTTTGTTTGAAAACATACTAGAGGCATACAACAGCAGATATGAACAGTTAGAAGAAAGAATTAGCAAGTGAGAAGACAGGATAATTGAAATCTTACAGACAAAAAAAGAAAAAAATAGAGAAAAGAATGGGAAAAATTGAGCAATTTTTTTCAGGGACTGGAATGACAGCACAAAGCACACTAACATGCATTAGGAGTGTCTCAAAGGAAAAGAGAAGGAAAAAGGGGCAGAAAAAATATTTGAGGAAATGATCACCAAAAACTTCCCAACTCTTATTAAAGACATATATAAATGCGAAAGAAGCATGACATACTCCAAACAGAATCCCAATAGACCTATTCTGAGACACATTCTAATTAATCAGAATGTCAAATGCCAAAGATGAGATATCTTAAAAGCAGCAAGAGAAAAGAGATTTGTTGTATACAAGAAAACTGCAATAACACTAAGCGCATATTTATCATCAGAAACCATGAAGGCAAAAAGACAGTGGTATGATATATTTAAGATAATTGTTTTAGTTTGCTAAAGCTGCCGGAATGCAACACATCAGATATGGATCAGCTTTTAATAAGGGGATTTATTTAGTCAAAAATTTATAGTTCTTCAGAGGAAAGGCAACTAGCTTTCCTCCGATTTCTCTGTCACGTGAGAAGGCAAAGGGCAACATAAGCTGGCCTTCTTTTCCCTTCTTTTCTCACTTCTGGGTGAGAATGGCTTTCCCCAGGGCGAGTCCTTTTTGCATCTCCAAATATCTGGGCTGTGCTGCAAGTGCTGAGATGAGGTATGTGAGCTGTTGAGCTCTCTCCTGACCTCTCTCTTTTAAGCCTCCAGCTAATTAAATTAAACCTCACTCACTGTAGCGACACTCTCCTTAGCCAACTGCAAATATAATCAGCCATAGATGAACTTCACATACTGATGATTTAAGACCAAAGAAACAGAACAATAGGTTATCATCACCTGGACATGTTGACACCTGAACCTAACTACCACAATACTGAAAGAGAAAACTACCAGCCCCAAATTCTCCAGCAAAATTGACCTTCAAAAATTAGAGAGTTTAAAATTTTCACAGATAAACAGAAATAAGAAATCTGCCCTACAGGAATTACTAAAGGGAGTTCCCCAGGTTGAAAGGAAGATAGGACAGAGTGGCATGCAGTAGTGAAGAAATGAAGATCAACAGTAAGGGTAAATAAAAGGGTAAACACAAGCCCAGTATGACTGTATCATCAATATACAACTCTATTCTTTAACTTATATAAGAATCAAAATACTATTAACAAGAAAAAGGCATATTTCTCAATAAGGACAAGCAAAATATAAAGTGTTTAAGTGGGACAAAAACAATATAAAGTGGGGAAACATGGATATCTGAGCAAAGATTGTGCATGCAATTGAAGCTAAGCTGGTATCTTTTTAACCAAGAAAGAGTTGCGGAAGCTATACTGTCAGACAAAACAAACAAAAAAGGACTATATATTAATAAAATGGGTGATCCACCAAGAAGAAATAACAATATTAAATAGTTATGCACCTAATCATAGCACCCCAAAATACATGAGGTAACAATGGCAAAACTGAAGAGTAACAGTTGGAGACTTCAATACACCACTCTCATTGACATATAGACCATCTAGATGGACAATCAGTAAGGAAACAGAGAACTTGAATAATATGATAAATGAACTAGATCTAACAGACATACAGAGAACACTGTACTCCAGAACACTAGGATATACATTCTTCTCAAGTGCACATAGATTATTCTCCAGGTAAGACATGCTGGGTCATTAAACAAGTCTCAATAAATTTACAAAGACTAAAATCATACAGAGCATCTTCTTTGACCAAAATGGAATGAAGCTGGAAGTCATTAACAGATAGAGACCTGGAAAATCCACAAATATATGGACGTTAAAGAACATCCTTTTAAACAATGGGCCAAAGAAGAAATTGCAAGGGAAATCAGTAAATGTCTCAAGATGAACGAAAACAAGAACACAACATAGAAACCTATGGAATGCAGTGAAGGCCATGCTGAGAGAGAAATTCATAGTCCTAACCACCTACATTAAAAATAAATAAATAAATAAAATCTAAGACATAATTGCACACTTGCAGAAATTAGAGAAAGAACAGCAAATTAACCCAATGGCAAGAAGGAAAGAAAAACAAAGATTAGAGCAGAAATAAATGAAACTGATAAGAAAAAATAGAGAAAATGAGCAAAGCCAAAAGTTGGTTCTCTGAAAAAGGTCAATAAAACTGACAAACCCTTGGCTAGATTGGTTAAGAAAAAAAAAGAGACAAGATGCAAATCAAATTAGAAATGAGAGGAAAAGACAGTACTATTGACCCCACAGAAACAAAAAGATCATAAAAGGATACTATGAACAACTGTATGGCAACAAATTAGACAGCCTAGATGAAATGGACAAATTCCTAGAAACACATAAACAACCTACACAGACTCTACAAGAAAGAGAAGTCCTCAACAGACCAATTACAAATAAAGAGATTGAATCAGTAATCAAAAAGCCTCCCTACAAGGAAAAGCCTATGACCAGGGTACTTCACAGATTAATTCTACTAAGCATTCCAAGAAGAATTAATAATCTGCTCAAATTTAGCCAAAAAATTGAAGAGGGAATACTACCCACCTAATTCTATGAAACTATCATTACCCTAATCCCAAAGCCAGATAAAGATATAAGAAAAGAAAATTACAGATCAATTTCCCTAATGAATGTAGTCATGGTAAGTCTGTACTTTCTGGGGAACTACCAAACTATCTTCCAAAGCTGCTGCACCATTTAATATTCCCACCAGCAATTGAATGTGTTTTTCCATTTCTCCATATCCTCTCCAATACTTTTCTATTTTTTAATAGTGTGAAATGGTATCTCATGGTAGTTTTGATTCACATTTCCCTAATGGCTAGTGATGTTGAGCATCTTTTCATGTGTTTTTTGGCATTTGTATACCTTCTTTGGAGAAATATCTGTTTAAAACTTTTGCCCACTTTTTAATTGAGCTTTGTATTTTTGGATTGAGTTGTACTATTTCTTTATATATTTGGGATATTAAACCCTTATCAGATATATGGTTTCCAAATATTTTCTCCCATTGAGTAGCTTTTTTCACTTTCATAATAAGATCCTTTTGTGGTACAAAGGTTTATAATTTTGATGAGGTCCCTTTTATCTATTTTTCTTTTTTTGCTTGTGCTTTGAGTATAAAGTCCAAGAAACCATTGCCTAACATAGATCCTGAAGATATTTCCCTGCATTTTCTGTTTCTTATATTAGATCTTTGATCTATTTTGAGTTGATTTTGTATAGGGTGTGAGATAGGGGTCCTCCTTCATTCTTTTAAATATGGATAGAAATTTAGCACAGCAAACATTAGAAGACTAAATAATGGATGATTGTTGTGACTCCCTATACAGATTATTTGTTAGTATAGCCTTCTTCTTAACACTTTGAAAACACACACACACACAGATACACAGCAAGCCATCTACAAATTGAATGCAATAGGTACAAGATGCTGTTTTAAAAATGGGATGATTCTTGTAGCAATTTTCCCCTGAGATCTGGAAATCTGTGATATGTATTTCTCCAAGGAAATGACTCACAAGTAACTTCAGAATGATAGATAAAATCTTTTCACATTATCATCTGCTCTCTCGCCTTTTTCATGCCTTCTTCCTGCCTCAAATCTCTTCCTATAGTCCACATAAAACTACAGAGCTATATGTAGACTGTCTCCTTAAAAAAACAAACAAAAACACTCATAATTAAGAATTATGTTAACATTGATTGTAAACTTTGGATGATTACATGACATGTGAATGTATAATATATATCAATAAAAAAATAAATTAAAAAGAAAATGGATCAAAGGAGAAGGCGGAGTTATAAAAGAGAAGATAGGATTTAACAAATGAGTATGACTCCTGAATCATTATATTGATACTACTTTTAGTCTCCAGTGTCTTGCAACACCCAGAAGGAAAAACCTAAAACTGTGGAACTGTAACCCATACCAAACTCTGAAATTTGTTTTATAACTAATTGTGTGTTGTGCTTTGAACTTTATTGCTTTTTTGTATATGTATACTATTTTTCACAATTAAAAAAAAAGAATCTTTAAGAGAAGCTAAACATGCAGGGCAAGTAGAATGGTATATAAAATGCTTTTTCTTGTACATCTTGAAATAGTTTATGAACAGGTAGTTTTGGATACTTCAACCTAACTGAGATTCTATTTCATTGTTCACTGAAATATCCAACAAACTTTATAACCATAGCTGTTACAACAACATTTGTTAGTTTACATATCACTTTGATAATAATAAATCAGTTAAGGTTCCGTCCCTTTCTAAAATTCTAAAATACTGGTTATAAACAAAACAAATCAGTTTGTTTAGACTATAAACATAACCTTACATGCATAGTCCCTTCAATGTTAATGCCTGGTTAGTAACAAATAAAATGATACCTTAAATTCTTGTTTAGTCTAGTATTTCTCATTAACAGTTACTTCCTAAAAATTTCTGTGCTAAAACTAGTAAGGATCATAAGAACCATTACTTAATTAAATAAGATTATTTTCTAAAAATGTTTCTCTATTGACTTCAGTTAAATTTGCCCAAAACAGAGAAAGGAATCTGAAAATATACTTGGAAAAAAATCAAACCATACAAAGACAGACATGATTCACCTCCATATGTTTACAAGTTTACAATCAAGGAAGGTAATTTTATTATAGTTTGACAAGTAAAGAGACCAGTGCAGTTTGCACAAATCTGGTTCCTTTCTTTGGAATAAAGTTATTACATGAGTAATTTTCAAATAACTTCTTTAAAAGGATACGGGTTCCATTAACTCCTGATATTTTAAAGTCATCTAGTAGTTGGACAACCATTTCTCTATTTGGGTCATTAGGGTCTGAATCGCGAACCTGTGGTGGAGAGAGGAAGAATTTAGAGGATAGTATTTACAAAAGGGAAAACATGGAAATAAGCCAAATGGTGGGGGTTGGGAGCATGTGCTGAAGGGAATACCTGCAGCAAACATAACAAAGAACTAATAATGCAAAAGCAATTATCATACAAATCTATAAGAAATACTAAAATTTCAATAGTTCAGTAGGCAAAGAACTTAAATACAGTTAACAAGAGGAAATACAACAAGGATTATTTTTCTAATTCAACCATTTTGCTACTCAAACTGTGGCCCCCAGATGGTTACTAGGCCATAGGAATTAAGGAGCTTTTTTTAATAGGATGTGAATCAATGATAGCACTAACCATACTGTTTATTGAGATTTTTTTTTCCATAGAAAAACTTTCTCAATGAAGGAAGCAGTTTGTTGATTTACTTTTTGGTAAAGCTTATCTGTCACAGACTGGCACTCCTGAAAGCTATTTCCTTAGAGCTCTCCTGGTCTAACACTAATACAAATGAAAAATCAAAGGCTCAGAAGAAATTAAACAGTAAGTTTGAGGACATACCATGATATAGCTGGGCCTAAAACTCAGGTTTTCTAACTCTGAGTTTAAACTCTTTCTACCACACTGGCATCTTCCTAATTTGTAATAGGACTGAAAAGAAACTATTGATTAAAATTTACCTAAATTTCAGATATCTGCAGAATAAATACAGCATTTATTTTTATATTATGTATTTTTATAACTTTTTTTTAAAAAAACACAGTAGATGTTAAATATTTCTTCACACAACCTTCCTTTTAACCACAGCAGGAAAGAAAATTATTTATGGCATTCCTGGTACATAAAACATGCTCAATAAACAGTTGTATTTTATTTAAAAAAAGGGTTTTTTATGGTATACATGTATATATTTGGGTGGATCCTATCACAGTACATTATACCAGTTCCCTACCACATGTACTGAATATGCAAATATTGATGTCTTCCTCTTTAAAGATACTGGAAATTTATGGTAAAAATTAGCCATGCTAAATAGCTTACCACATAGTATATGCCTTAATTTAATAAAACTTTTTTATTCATAATGCTTTGCAGTTCACACATATGACCTAATACTCACTGATTTCAGCAATCGGATTTCATCTAGTGCAGTTTCAGTATAATGTTCAGCACTTTTAACTACCTTCATTGCCACAAACTTCTTTCCCCTATGAAACAAACACAGGCAATTAAAACTAAATAGCCTACCCTTATTTTAGGAAACTAAGATTTAACTGTAACTGGCAGATGATGAGAAACATACAAATACTGATTTTTTGTTTCCCTGTATCTAAACATGGGTTACTTCTATGGGATCACTTGTAGCCATTAATAACACTAACTGCTCACATTTGATTTATAGGAAGAAAATCTGTTCTCAAATAATGTCAGCCACCTAACAGTTTCCTCAAGTTAAAATCTACCTTCTGAATGTCTCCCTGATTTCCAAATAAAACCGTGAAATGGGGATAAACAAAGAAAAGAGCTACCAATTGAGAAGTATCCTGTATATCTGTACGGCAAAGATTTAAACACCACAGTACTTTCCTACAAGAAGCCAGAAGAATATTTGGGTGAAAACAAAATGATAAAACCCACAAAAATCAAATGCTAAAGGGTATGGAAGTGCATACTTAGTAATTATTGTCGCATCAACCACCACTTTTAGGGAAACACTCAATGTTAAAAGATATTTTTATTGTCTGTGATTTCATATAAGAAAAATTTTACTAAAACAAAATAGATGAAAATAAATAATTATACAAACTTGGTCTAGAATACTATCTAAAAATGTAACTTTGCTCTAAGTGAGAAGCATTAATTTACATACCATACCGCTACTGAATATTTGTAATGTTTTGAATTTAGAAGCTCCAAATGCTTCTAATTTATGCATATTAATTTCATCAATCTCCTGTCTCTAAGCTACAGCAGATATAATTGATTTTTCACAAGAAGAAAGGGATTTGCCCAAGAATATAAAGATTCTTATCAACAATAAAACTGTAATAATGAAATCAGTTTAGAGCTAACACTGCAGCCTGTATCATCTCTGAAAAATCATACAAAAACATTCAAAAAGCTAGTATTTTTTACAAGATCACTAACTAAAACTTACTGAATATCCCATGACAGCCACACTGTTGAAAAGTGTCCCCAGCCCAGCTTTCGGATCACATGGTATCTCCCATTGAATAGGTCTCCAATTTTCACAAGATGATAACCTCCTGTAAGAAACAATGAGAGGAAGATACAATTTAATAAGAAACAGAAGGATGAGAAAATAATTTAAATAGTAAGGAAAGGTTTCTTTTATCCCATTTTTCAACATCTATGTACCTTTTATCAACTAAAAATGGTTTCTTCTATATAATCGAGTAAAAGAAGAAAATTTTCACAGCCAAATCATATTACTGAGCTCATGTTACAAAATAAATATCTTAATGAACATGAGTAATGATTTAGATTTGAGCAAATGATGCTTTGTAGATCAGTCAAAAGTTACTCAAAGAAAATAGTCATTCTCAAGGGTTATATATCATAATATTCTTGCCCTACAAGTAATTCAACAGACTTATCTATACACATAAAATTCGTAGTTGCAGTCTTGGAATGTTTTTCCAGGAGAGAAATTAATGAATTCTATTTATTAGCTGTAAACAAAACAACAACAACAACAACAATAAGAGGAAGGGCCTTAAAAGGCTGCCAACGGAGTTGGGAATCAAGGTATTTTAACACCTATCTGCCTGCTGAGAAAAAAGTATAATATGTTCTTTTATGACATAAGTTCAACACAAAGGATTCTGGAAAGTCTCATAAAGAAACAGAAAAGACAGAAGGTAACCTTACAACACAGTTTAAATACCAGTAATTGTAATTCCAGTTTTGTTTATTTTAGCAGCCAACACTACCAGAAAACAAAAATGAGAAGATATTTTTAAAAATCTACATTCCAAAATATTTCCATTGGTGAACTGTGGCTGTTAGCATTTTATAGATGACTTTTATTTTCTTCTCTCTGCTATATATATATATATATATATATATATATATATATATATATATATATTTTTATCTATTATTATTTCTTTTTTTTACCATGGGCCAGCACTGGAATCAAACCTGTGTCTCCAGCATGAACTCTGCCAGTGAGCCACCATGGCCCGCTCATTTAATATATTTTTGACATTTTCTAAGGTAAATATCCATTATCATTTTTAAAGAGCAAAAGGTTGAAAACAAATTTAGTCTAAAACTAGATTTTAGTAAATTCAGTTAAAATAAGAATATTGTTTCCTTTATCTTAGAGAAAAGAAAGCAACAAGGAGAAAGCACCAAAGTTTGTGCTTAGATTGACAGACTAAACATCTAAACAAGAAACTGCAAATAGATCAATCATGTGTTACTTAGTACTTCCTTTCAGAAAGCCCTACCTTTACAATAATCATTGGGATCCTCCTGCTCATCATCATCGGATCCCAGGATCTCCTCCTCCTGCTCTGGTAGATCACTCTCAGAGTGGGGAGCAGAGCCTCGATGCTGAGTTTCAGATCTAAGAAATTATATAAAAATGTTCATTCCATATGGACAGAAGAACAATAGGTCTTTAAGAAAAAGACCTTCACACACATGCACATCCCACAATAAACCTACAGGTAATATAAAACAAAATATTATCTACTGGCAGCCATGGGAAGCATTGTCTATAGCTTTACCTCCTGTTAGCGACTGTTTTGTTTTTAAAAAGACAGTATACAGATTATTGTTGAGGATTGTGAGAAGATGGTGAAGTAGAAAGTTCTCAAACCAGTCACCAGTCTCTCCACCAAAACAACTATTGACCTGGCAAGACTGTTTGAATCAAATATTTTGAAACTCCAAAATCTAGTGGAACACTGTTCAATATCCAGGGAGTAGCAGGAAGAGGCTAGCTGGTAAACTACAATAAATAACGGTGAGTACTACCCTCTCTGAAGTGGCTAACATCCTCCTTCACCCAGCCTTGAATTAGTTAGCAGTGGGGACTGGAGCTCAGGCTCATGGTGCCAGGGTGATACACAAAGACCTACTCTCTCAAACTCCAGATTCGTGTGGTCTGATCACAGATCTCTACTTTTGAACAGCTACTTCAGATCCCTGGGGCCAAAGGCCCCACTCTGAGGGTGGCCATTGTTCCAAACCCCCACAGGCAAAGGCGGCAGATAGTAACATTCCTCAAAATTATGGTTAACAGTTGAACGGCTTCATTAGCTGGGATGGGAAAGTGCTTAATCAGGAAAATACTCAAAGATTAGCCAGAAACAAAAGGACAAATACTATATGGCCTCACTGATATGAACTGACATTAGTGAATAAGCTTAGAGAATTTTGTTGGTAACAGAGACCATGAGGAGACAGAAATAGGGTAAGATATTGGGTAACTGGAGTTGAAGGGATACAGATTGTACAACAGGACTGAATGTAAAAACTCAGAAATGGACAGCACAATTACTACCTAACTGTAATACAATTATGTTAAAACACTGAATGAAGCTGAATATGAGAATGATAGAGGGAGGAAGGCTAGGGGAACAAATGAAATCAGAAAGAAAGATAGATGATAAAGATTGAGATGGTATAATCTAGGAATGCTTAGAGTGTATAATGATAGTGACTAAATATACAAATTTAAAAAATGTTTTTGCAAGAGGAAGAACAAAGGAATGTCATTACTGCAGGGTGCTGAAAATAGATGGTAATTAATATTTTAAAATTTCAACTTCTGTGTGAGACTAAAGTAAAAATGTTTATTTGGTATAAAATTTATATTTTGACTAGTGCATTTCCTAATATAACTTATGTAGACAGCTTAATTGAACACCATAAATACATGGAACCTTGAATAGGACATGAGATTTTGTTGGTTTGTCCAGAGTGATGCCCCAATAAATCCCAGAGTGATTTGAACAGTGAATAAAGAAGTATTTGCAAAGTCTCCTTTGGGGAATGGTGAGAAAGGGGGAAAATTCAACTTCCCCAAGTTGAATTCTTGATATTCTCACAAGCAGTGTGGACAACCAAAGCTACAGGCTGAGCCCCCAGTCTTGGGGTTTGTTCATATGAAAGTTAACCCCACAAAGGATAGGTCAAGTCTACTTAAAATTAGGCCTAAGAGTCACCCCCAAGAGAACCTCTTTTGTTACTCAAATGTGGCCTCTCTCTCCAGCCAACACAACAAGCAAACTCAGGCAGTGTGGAACTTTCTGGCAACGTAAGACAGAAATCCTAGAATGAGCAGAGACTCAGCATCAAGGGATTGAGAAAAACCCTAGAATGAACTGAGACTCAGCATCAAGGGATTGAGAAAACCTTCTCGACCAAAAGGGGGAAGAGGGAAATGAGACAAAGTGTCAATGGCTCTGAGATTCCAAACAGAGAGGCTGGAGGGAACTGCCTGAAAACATAGAGCTGTGTTCTAGTAGCCATGTTTCTTGATGATGATTGTATAATGATATAGCTTTCACAATGTGACTCTGATTGTGAAAACCTTGTGTCTGATGCTCCTTTTATCTACCATATCAACAGACTAGTAGAACATATGGAATAAAAATAACAGGGGGAACAAATGTTAAAATAAATTTAGTTTGAAATGCTAGTGATAAATGAAAGCGAGGGGTAAGGGGTATGGTATGTATAATCTTTTTTTTTTCTGTTATTGTTTTATTTCTTTTTCTAAATCGATGCAAATGTTCTAAGAAATGACGAATATGCAACTATGTGATGATATTAAGAATTACTGATTATATATGTAGAATGGAATGATATGTTAATGCTTTTGTTTGTTTGTCCAAAAAAAAAAAAAACGTAATGGAGAGGCTGGAGAAAACTGCCTGAAAATGCAGAACTGTGTTCCAGTAGCCATGTTTCTTGATGATGATTGAATAATGATACAGCTTTCACAATGTGACTGTGTGACTGTGAAAACCTTGCTTCTGATGCTCCTTTTATCTACCTTGTCAACAGACGAGTAGAACATATGGAACAAAAATAAATAATAGGGGGAACAAATTTTAAAATAAATTTAGTAGATTGAAATGCTAGGGATCACTGAAAGGGAGAGGTAAGGAGTATGGTATACATACATTTTTTTTTGTTTTTGTTTTATTTCTTTTTCTGAATAGATGCAAATGTTCCAAGAAGTGACCATGATGATGAATATGCAACTATGTGATATTGTGAATTACTGATTATATATGTAGAATGGAATGATCAAAATAGGAATGTTTGCATTTGTTTGGTGTTTTCTGGTATTTAAAAAAATAAAAGAAAACACTCAAAACCCATAGAAGAAGCTTCCAAGACTCTTGCTGGCCCCTCCCTTAAACCCTCTACAATGTAGGGTAGAACAACAGGGATCCTGGCCCTGTTTCAGAGCTGGGAGTGGCCTCTGTGTGCATAGTGGGGTACATATAAGTCAACAATTACCTAGCATGAGAGAACGAGCCCGGTAACTTGTCTTGGGCTTACCAGCCCAGAGTTTGTACTGAGGGCACAGAAGTGGCTTGCAGACAGTTGAGACAGTGTGAGAAACAATTAAGTTACAGTGGCTTGGGGCCAAGGACTAAGTTACTGCATTAAGTTACTCAAGAGAGCACCCAGGAAGGAGTGTAACTATTTCAAAGGGAATAGAATGGGCATTCACTAGAACTACTTCAAACTGTGGAGAATTCCTAAGGCCTTTAAAACCAGCAAAAGGCTCAGATAAGGTCAAACGCCCTTCACATTTGTCTCAGGCTGATTTTATTGACAAGGGATTAAGCTCTGAAGGAAATCACTAGGGAAAGCTGAGACAATTTACAAAGACACTGAAATATGCTTTTTACTTTGGTTTGTTTGTTGTTATTAGATCCTGGCACTCAAGAAAACCTTTGTCAAATCACTTAATTGTATACAAACTTAAGGAATATATAGCTGAGGGACTAAATCCAAGGAATTAACATATTAAAATATGAAAATATATAGCGTGCAACAAAAGATTACAAGACAAACAAAGAAACAGGAAATGACGGTGCATCCAAAGAAACAATATGAAAATGTAGAAACCATCCACAGAGATGACCAGACAATGGACCTATCAGAAATTTTTCTAAAAAAAATGACCCTCTATATCTTAAAGGAGATAAAGGAAAACACGGAAAAAGAATTAAAGGATATGAGGAAAACAATAAATGAACAATATGGGATTTTCTTTGAGATGCTCAAGAAGAACCAAACAGAAATAATAGCACTAAAGTATCCAATAACTGAAATGAAAAATTCCCTAGATGGTTTCAAAAGCAGCCTGGAAAAAATAATAATAAATAAATAAATAAATAAAGTAGGCTGGAGACACCAGGAGAAAGAATTTCTAATTTCTTCATGTTGAAAGGGGCTGTCAATAATATGGGAGAGGGGAATGGAACTAGTCAATGTTCTGGAGAGGACAGTCCCTCTGTATTCAGGACTTATCCAGTTTAGGAACCCATCTGGAGGTTGTAGGTGCCTGGAACTTTTGTAGAATCTCATATAAAGCCCTAGGTGCTCTTTAGGGTTGGCAGAAATGGTTTGGTTGGGGGTTGGCAAACCATGAAAGGTAGCAATGTCTAAGTGTAGCTTGCATAAGAGTAGCCTCCAGAGTAGCCTCTTGACTCTATTTAAAGTCTCTCAGCCATGACACATAATTTGTTACACTTCCTTTCTTCCTTTTGGTCAGGATGGCATTCTTGATTCCATGGTGACAGGGCCAGGCTCATCCCTGGGAGTCATATCCCATGTTGCCAGGGAGACTTTCACCCTGGTCAACTAATTTTTGACAAGTGGGCAAAGTCTACTCAGTTGGAAATAAACAGTCTTTTCAACAAATGGTCCTAGGAAAACTGGATCTCCATTTGCTAAAAAAAAAAAAAGGGGACCTGTACCTCACACCATATAAAAAAATCAACGGAAGATGGATGAAGACCTAAATAAAAGAGACAGAACTATAACATTCCTAAAGCATCTTCAGAACTTGTGTTAGGCAATGGTTTCTTAGACTTTATACCCAAAGTACAAACAGCAAAAGAGAAAGCAGATATGAGGGATCTCATAAAAATTTAAAACCTTTGTGTCTCAAAGGACTTCATCATGAAAATAAAACAACCACCTACACAATGGGGGAAAATATTAGGAAACCACAGATCTGAAAAGGGTTTAACATCCAAAATACATAAAGAAATCATTCAACTGAACAATCAAAAGACAAACGATCCAATTAAACAAAAGAATTGATTAGACATTTCTGCAAAGAAGATACAAAAATGGTCAGAGAGGTGCAATGGTGGCTCAGCAGGCAGAATTCTTGCCTGCTATGCCGCAAACCCAGGCTTGATTCCCAGTACCTGACCATGCAAAAAAAAAAAAAAAAGGCCAAAAAGCACATGAAAAGATGTTTTGTGCTGTTAGCCGTTAGGAAAATGAAAATCAAAACCATAATGAGATACTATTTCATATCCAGCAAAATGATTACTAGTAAAAAAAAGGAAAATTAAAAGTGTTGGAGAGGATGTGGAGAAATAGGAACACTCATTCATTCCTGGTGGGAATGTGAAATGGTACAGTGCTGTGGAAGGCAGTTCAGCCATTCCTCAGAAAATTAAGTATATAATTATCATATGACCCAACAATCCCAATTATTCTATGTATATACCCAAAAGAACTGAAAGCAAGGTTTCCAACACGTATTTGCACACCAATGTTCATAGCAGCATTATTCATCACTGCCAGAAGATGGAAGCAATACAGTGTCCATCAAATGATGAATGGATAAATAAAATGTGGTCAGTGTATGTATGTATGCATGTATGTGTGTGTGTGTGTGTGTGTGTGTGTGTGTATAAAATGGAGTATCATTTAACCATTAAAAAAATGAAGTTGATACATGTGACAACATGGATGAACCCTGGAAAAATACTGTATGATCTCACTGATATGAATAATGAGAATAAGCAAACTCATAGAGTCAAAATCTAGAATATAGCTTATAAGGGGCTGGAATGAGGTAGGGAACGTTAATGCTTAAATTGTACATAGCTTTAGTGGGGGTGGTGGAAAAGTGTTGGTAGATATATTTATATGTATAACTTTGTACTTACTCTTTCCAAACATAACCAAAAACAAATCCAAAATTGAGCATCTAGTAGGAATGAAATGAAAATATCTAAACAGCTCTTGATTTAGAAGACATGAAATTTAAACTTTAAAATATTTAGAAATGAGTCATTACATGTCAAAACTGGTTTTGCTCAGAGCAAAGTTTATAGCCTTAAATATGACAATATAAAACAAGAATGGTTGTTACTAAATGAACACATAAAGAGCTAGAACTAAAAGTAGAAGGAATAAATATTTTTTAAAAACTCCAAATCAAAGTTTGCTTCTTTGAAAAATAAAAGAGACAAACCTCTCACAAAACTAACAAAAATCCCGAGGATATAATATGAGCATAGAGATTTTAAAAATGGAAAATTTACTCCTAAAAAAAGGCAACAAAGTCCAGACAGTTTTAAGGTCAAATACTATTATATTTTCAAGGAAGGACTAATTGGATAATTCTTCTTTTTTCAACTAAATTGTTCCAGTGTATCCTACAAGTTGGAAAAAGCTTTCCAGTTAATTTGAGAACACTAATATACCATGACACCCAAATCAGAGAACATACACAAAGAATCACAAAAACAAAACTTGATGGGCCTCATGAACTACAGGTATAATTACTGAATGTAACAAAAGCAGGCATAAAAGGATAATCCATCCTCAGGAAATCTAATAATGTTAATTACTATGTTTCCATATTTAAAGGAGAAAAGCCATAGAAAGAATAATGAAGACATTTTATAAAATTCAAGATGCATTTCACATTTTTTATGGGTCTCCCTACATATAAATGTATTTCTATATCTATACATACACCCACAGGCAGACTGTGATACATGTATCATAGGGAATTTTGTTCACATGTGTTTTTTGATTGCTTGCTTGTTTGTGGCACATGAGTGGGAATCCAACCCCAGACTTCCACATGGCAGGAGAAAATTCTATCACTGAACTACATGTGCATCCTCAAGATGCATTTTAGATTGAAACTTTTGGTAAGCTAGGAATAAGTAGAGGGAAAATCATATTTAAATGAAGCGAAGATACCGATTAGAAACCCACAGAAACATACATAAAAGACAGAAGATCTTGATTACAAGATCACTGTTTCTATGGTTACTTTTCCAACTTGTACTGTTAGTCTTAGAGAATAATTTAAGGCAAGAAAAAAGAACCAAACTGTCACTGTTGCATAGTGGTTATCGACCTAGAAAATTAAAGAAAAATAATGGAAAAATAATTATGACCAATAAGAGGTTTAGCAAAGAAGCTAGGCAACACACAAAATATAAAAGTGACAGTATTCCCATACATCAACAACAACCAATAAAAAAATAATGTATAAAAACAGCAATTTACAACAGCAATAAACATTATCTCTGGTAATACACACAAGAAATAGTCTGAAGCTTATAACTTATCTTAAAGAAAAGTTAAGCTATAGATGTTCCTAGATGGAAAAAATAAAAATGTAAACATATCAATTCTTCTGAAAGTAATCTATAAATTCAAAGCAATCTCAATTGAAATGAAGGAAATCGACAAAAATATTCAAGAACTTTTTCAAAAAATAAAAACAGGTAGTTACTTGGCCCCCAGAAAGCAAAATACAATCAACTGCTATAGGAATTATAACCCCTTAGCACTGGTACTAGAAATGAAATCAAGACATAACACAAGTAAACATAGGAACTCAGTTTTAGATAAATATAACATTTCAAAACAATGGGAAAAATATGAATTCTTTATTAAATTTACCAGGAAGTCGCCCATTCAAACCTCAGTTATACTGATCTAAACTTATACCCAGAAGCCTCATAAATATGGAAAACTTGAGTGCCAATAGACACCATTTTATATGACAATATTTGCAATATATTCAACAAAGGATTAATACCTAGAAAATATCAAGAGATCTTAAAAAAAATAAAAAGGTACACAGCCTATGGTAGAGACTTAGATATATACTATATTCCTAGACTTCCCTGCTGTGGATGTGGGTTTGTGACTAACTTCTCAGCAAGGAACCCAAGAAGAAGTGAAAAATGTCACTTCACATTCTGGGGTTTCAGACATCCGGCAGGCATGCTACAGCTCTACTGTTTCCCCATCCCATTGCCTAGACCCCTCTAGATTCCAAGCCTAGACTCTGAGGCAAAGAAAAGGCTCAAGGGAACCCAAGTCCTCAAATGACAGCAAAAGCTCTTGGAACCAATTACGTGAGAAATATCTTCTCTAAAGTAATCAATTATTGACGGTCTGTAAAAGCAGTGTGGCAGGCAGAATAATGACCCTCAAAAGTACCCAAGTCCTAATCCCTGGAACCTGTGATTATGTTACCTTACATGGGCAAAAGGAACTTTGCAGATGTGATTAAGTTAAGGATCTTGAGATGGGAAGATTATCTTGGAATATCCAAATGGATCCAATGTAATCACAAGGGTCCTTAAAAGAGGGAGACAGGAAGGTCAGAGTGATGTGAGGAAGGGGACATAAGCCAAAGAAAGAAGCTGGGAAAGGCAAGGAAACAGATTCTCCCTCAGAGCCTCCAGAAGGAATGCAGCCTTACTAGCCCATGTTAAGACTTCTGACCTTCAGAACTGTAAGACTTTTTAAAAAATATTTTTAAATTTTCTATTGTGGTAATAAAATATATATAGCATAACATTCCTCATTTTAACCACTCAAGTATATAGCTCAGTGGTATTAATTACATTCACAATGCTGTACTACCCTCACCACCTTCTATTACCAAAACTTTTCCATCATCCCAAACAGAATCCCTGAACCCATTAAGCATTAACTCCCCAGACCAAACCCCATTCTGTCTTTATTATTTGCATATTCTAATCATCTCATAAAAGGGAGTTCATTTAATGTTTGGTCCTTTTGTGTCTGGCTTATTTCACTCAACATGAGGTCTTCAAGATTTATCCATGTTGTAACAGGTAACAGAACTTCATTTCTTTTTAAGACTGAATAATATTCTATTGTATGAATATACCACATTTTGTTTTATCCATTCATCTGCTAATGGACAGTTGGGTTGCCTTCCCTTTTGGCTTTTATAAATAACCTGCTATGAATATTGATGTACAGATAGATATCTGTCCAAGGCAATACTTCATTTCTTTTTAAGACTGAATAATATTCTATTGTATGAATATACCACATTTTGTTTTATCCATTCATCTGCTGATGGACAGTTGGGTTGCCTTCCCTTTTGGCTTTTATAAATAACCTGCTATGAATATTGATGTACAGATAGATATCTGTCCAAGGCAATACTTCATTTCTTTTTAAGACTGAATAATATTCTATTGTATGAATATACCACATTTTGTTTTATCCATTCATCTGCTGATGGACAGTTGGGTTGCCTTCCCTTTTGGCTTTTATAAATAACCTGCTATGAATATTGATGTACAGATAGATATCTGTCCAAGGCAATATGTGCTGTTTTAAGCCAATAATTTGTGGTAATTTGTAATAACAGCAATATAAAACACATACAACAATCTAACAATACTCAAACTAACAACATGACAATTCACAGAAAATATTCAAATGGCCATGAAAAGATCTCCAATATCAGTAGAATCAGGGAAATACAAATTCCACATGGTGACAAGGATTTGGGTATGCATTCTTACATGTTGCTGATGGTCTTTAAAATTGGTGAAGCCTTTTGAAAGGCAGTTTGGCAGTTTAAAATTTAAATACATGCCCTTTCACTTACTAAATCTATCTGTGGCAGGTGGTAATTGTGAAATGGGTAAGAGCACAGGATCTGGAAGGTGACTGTCTGGAGTTTGAATCCCTGTTCTACAATACGTATAGGCTGTGTGACTGGGAAGTATCTTAAGTTCTCAAGCCTCAGAAATGACATCTCTACAAAATGGAGATTATAATAGTTGGTATGAGAATTTGGCAATAAAATGTAATTATCATAGTGCTTAGTACATAGTTTGATAAATAATAGCTATTATGAATGTGATATAAACTACATACACATGTTCAAAAACGGTGGTAATTGCTTTATTGTTAGTGTAAAATAAATGAATACAATTTGGAATCAATAGAAGCTATTTAGCAAATTATGGCACATCATGGAACATTCTCCAAGGCACACTATAAAAATGAAAAAAGCCAAGTAGCTAGTTAATTTATATAGTGTAATTCATTTATTATTTGCCAAAAACTCTACATAGGTACATATATTCATATGTAAAAACATAGAGAGTTCATGGATAAAGACAACTGTTGACAATGGCTCCTCTCTTGGAAAGAGTGAAGGAATAGGATGTGAGGGAACATAAAGGGAGGTTTTCATATTTTTCCCAAACAGTACAGTTTTGAATTGTTAGAATATGTTCAATGAAAATTATTCATGGAACCTTCACATCATCTTAAAAATAGGCAATAAAAAAAAAATTACAGCTGTGTTGGTTTGGGAAGTGTGCAGGGAGAACAGAATGCCACTCACACTGACTGAGCTTTCTCTTCTCTTTAGGATCATTTTCCTTCAGGAATGCCCCTCCACAATATGACAAGGCTGCCAATTATTACACAGCTCTACCCATTCCACCCCCCACAGAGGTGGACACATGATCCAAGCAAGATCAATTAGAATCCTTTCTGGAATGATACAAATGCTGGGAAGAGCTCTATTTCTGAAATATTAAGCAATAAGGAGCAAGGAGTTATCAGAGGCAATTATTGCTACCAAGTGGGGAGAGAATGTCTGAGAATGAAGTCAAAATATAAGAAAAAAAAACTAAGACATTTATTGACTAGGAGAAAGAGAAATCCACAAAGATACATTCAGATCACAGCATCATGGATAGCTCCCTACCTATTAACCCCTGGACAACCTAAGTTAGTTTTAATTTGGTCACTTAAAAGAGGAAGAGTTCTAAAAAACACATATATCATTTGGCAAAAAGCATATAATTTGGTTTTCTTACAAGGGCCTGGGTAGCAAAGCCAGGAGGGCAGCCTGAGGGAGAATGATTATAGCGAGTAATTCCCAAGGTGGCACCTGTCAACCGTTTAGCCAAAATCAAAAGTTCACAAAGAAGGAAATGATGCTTAAAATGACACCTTAATATTTAAAAGCATAGTACTCAGCAGCATAGGGAAGTGTGGAATTTAGTCTGTCCTCTAGAACAGCTAGTAAATAATTAGGAACTGTCAGAACAACTGTTTGGGGGACATCCATGATCAAACACACATTGTACACGAGTCCGAAATGGGTGGAAGAGCTGAGATCATAGCAAAGATCAAGTAAAGCCCCCAAACTGCAGAGACTGGTGTCCCTCCCCCACTAGCATGGCAGGCTCTATTAGAGATACTTCCTCTTGGGAAAAAAATGGTTTCAACTAGTAACAAGGCAAGGTATCTCAACCAAGGTGCAACTGCAGTTTTAATTAACAAAGTTGGACTGCTGAATACAAGCTCCAAGCACAGATGAACCCAGAGAAAGCAGGAAAATAATCCTAAGGTCTCCCTACAGAGAGGAGACAGGGTTGTGGAGGAGAAAAAAAAGAATGAGTGAGCTGAGCTATGAATACTGGAAAAGGGCTAACATCGTCTGTTAATTGTCACAAAGGCAATATACCAAAGCTAAATGCCAATAAGGGGGATAAAAAGGAGGGGTATAGGATTCTTGCTGTTTCTTTTTATTTTTCTTATTCTTTATTTTAAAAAAATGTTTCCTATTCTTCTTTCTTTGTGGAAGAAATGGGAATGCTTTCATATAGATTGTGGTGGTGAATGCATAACTACATGATTATACAGGGAGCCATTGACTGTTTACTTAAGATGGATTATATGGTATATAAATAAAACTGTTTAAAAAATAAACAGAAAAATACAAGTGCTGGAAAAAATGTGGAGAGAGAGATGTGCCTATTTGCTATTGGTAGGAAAGTAGAATTAGTGTGATGGTTCCACAGGAGGCTAAGTATAGGGTTGCCATATGATCCTGCAACCCCATTATTAGGTATATATATTAGGTATATGCCCATTATTAGGCATATCCTTGGGAGAACTGAGCAGGGACACAAATGAACATTTTCATACCGGTGTTTATGGTGGTAGTAGTCACAATTTGCAATGGATGGAGGTAGCCTAAGAGTACTTGACAGATAATCTGAAAGGCAAATTTAGGTGTATACAGACAATGGAATATTGAGTAACTGCAAGAAGGAATGAAGTTGAGGCATGCAACAAGGCAAATGAATCCTGAAGATAGTATGTTGAGTGAAATAAGCCAGAAACAAAAGACAGATATTATAATTCCTGACTAAAATGGACTAACTACAATGGGTAAACTCTTAGAATTGAATCCTAAAGCACAGGTTATCAGGGGAAGGATTATTGAAAAGGTTCCTAGATTGTATTGTAAGCTCTAATGGCAGCCCCATCTATTCCTGCCTGTCATATAAATGTTATTTCTAACTGCTGAGATGCTGAGCTCTCTGTGTATAACCTGGTTGTTCCCAGGAACTTCAGGCATCTCTGTGTGACACCTGAGACTCAGAGCTAGAGTTCTGGAGCTCTGAAAGTCAGTATTACCCTATACGGCAACTGTTTAAAAAACTGACAGAGATCAGCTTTCAATTAGAGATACAAAAGAAGTTATGACTAAGGTAAATCAGACTAAAGAGCAGAGGATGATACTGGCTGCATTTTAAAACTTCAACTTATGTGGGAGACCAAAGGAAGAGATGTTTATTTGCTGCAAAGTTTATGTTTTCTTTAGAACACTAATTTAATTTGTATGGTCAGTTTATTTGAACACAATAATTACATGGCCCTTGAAAAGGGAGAAAGATCTTGTTGAATTGTACAGGTTAGTGTAATCTCCAAGATACACCTCAGAGTAATGTGGGCAGAAGATAAAAAAAATATTTGCAAAGTCCTTTTGAGGTACTGGGGAAAAAGGTGGAGTAGCTAGAAGGAAATGCCTGAAATTGTTGAACTGTATTCCATTAGCCTGTATTCTTAAAGATGACTGTATAACTATAGAGTGCTTCAAGTGTGACTGCATGACTGTTGAAACCTAGTGACTAACACCCCCTTTATCTAGTATATGGGTAGATGAGTAAGAAAATAAAGACAAAAAATAAATAATAGAGGGGTATGGGATGTTTTGAGTCTTCTTTTTTACTTTTTTCCCTTATTTTTACTGTTTATGGAATAATGAAAATATTAAAAAATTGACTGACATAATGAATGCACAACTACATGATGATACTGTAAACCACTGATTATACACTTTGGATTATTATATGGTATGTAAATACATCTCAATAAAATTGCATCTATAAAAAAAGCACTATTCAACTTCTAAATGCTTATCTTAAAAATTAAGATGTGCACAAAGATTTAGATAAAATGATGTTCATCACAGCATTTACTACAGCAAAAAGCTTAGAAACAAACTTCAAGATGATGGACTGATTGTACAAGGGCATTTATATAATCTCCACATTCAAAATCAAAATAAAGAAATAAAGATACAAATCCAGAACAATGTACAGTCAGGGAAAGAGTGTAAAGTCCTGGCAAAGTAGAAAAAAGGGCAGAGTTAAGGTGAAGGGGAGAAAATCCTTATCCGGAAAATCCTGGATGTAAAAGTTGTGAAAGAATGCACAATGAGAAGAGGGATGGAAAAGAAGAAGATTAACTGAAGGTTTGTATAATAAAGTTGACATCCAACATGGCACAGCAGACAAGGAGCGCTATTGTCTCAAGAAAATGAACAAACTGGAAAGAATCAAAGCTGCTGGTATAAATAATGGAATCCCAAAGCAAAGTTTTCCAGATTCTGGATCTTTGGTCATCTTTTCATATTTGTGGGTGAGGCATTAGAGATCTGATTAGTAGCTCTGCATTCCTTTGAGGTGAAATAGCAGGAAAGCTGTTCATGAGTCTGGGACCTATCAAAATTAAGAGGAGGGGAGGAAATCATTAAAGAAATACAAAAAATTTGGGTGTGGAGGTTGAATGGAATCTCCATTTAAATTAAATTGAAAGGGTTCTTCTGGTGCTAAACAGGGGCATGGAAGGAGAAGAGAGATGGAAGCGGCAGGATCTACCAATATGATCATTGTACAAAGTGAGAAGTTATAGTTTGTCTTACAGTTCACGAAACCAAAAATAAAAACTGAGGTATCTTAAAGCTATAAAGTAATGAAAAGTTTTGATCTAGAGAGTAACAAACGTTGGTGAGAACGTGGACAAAAGGAACCCTCATACTGCTGGTGGGAATGTAAAATAGTGAAACCACTTTGGAAAACAGTATGACAATTCCTCAAAATGTTAAACATAAAAATAATATATGGGAGGAGGGGCAAGACGGCAGCACAGTGAGGAGTGAAATTTAGTTTGTCCTTCAGAGCCACTAGTAAATAGCCAGGAACGATACAGAACAACTGCTGGGGGAACATCAGTGAGCAGACACGCATGTATACCAGGCTAGACCAGGGGAAAGGGTGAGATCCCACACAGAATTGTAAGTCCCCCAAGCTAAAGAGGCGGGCTCCCTTCACAATGGGCACAGCAGACTGGTTCCCAGAGTGGAAAGGAAATAGACTTTACTAACAGCAAGGACTTAGCTCAACCAAGCTTCAATTGAGGAATTAATTAACCAATTGTGACTACTGAAAATAGCCCCCATGCAAATAAACCTGGAATAAGCAATAAAAGAATTAGGAGTTTTTGCCCCAAAAGAGAGGGGGTTGGACTGACAGGAAAAACAAACAAAACTAGATGGTTTTTGAGTTGGACAGCACAAAGCACTGGAAAAGGGCTGGACCCCAAGTAAAGGGGGCACATAGAGTCTGGAGATATATAGAGCCAGGTACCAACTTAAGCTCTTGATTGACAAACCCTACCTAGAAGCAGGGGTCCAGCTCTGAAAAGGCTTTTGTCATACTCCTTAACAGCTCATTAGATAGAACAGGAAGCATTCTCAGGTTCCACCACTGCCCCAGGCAAGGGCAGAATTAAGTAACCGGTCAAAGTTACTAGTCAGGTGAAAGGAGTTAATTCCCTAAAGGGTGTATCTTTCCCAAGAAACAGACAGAGCTGAGCTCAAGTAGAATCCCTCCTTTAAGGAATTCAGATCCCAGGGACTGGAAAACTGAAGGAATTACAGTCATCATATTACCTCACCTCTGTCACAACCACACTCCTGGCAGGGAGAGTCTGCTGAAATGAGAGGTTCCTCATCACTTTAAGCTGGCGGGAAGACACAGGCAGACAAGTGCCATAGGCTAGGCAGGATACGAAAAGCAGACTCTAGAGGCTTCATAGGAAAGTCTGAGAATCTGCTGGGTCTCACCCTCAGGGAAAAGTGATGCTGGCTACTCTTTCCTCCTGAGACTTGGGCCTGTCTGGTACAGGAAAATCTGACCCGGCTCTATAACATCTGATGAGACTGTCCTCAAAAAATAATAGGGGGAACAAACGTTAAAATAAATTCAGTTTGAAATGCTAGTAATCAATGAAAGGGAGGAGTTAAGGGTATGGCATGTAAAATTCTTTTTTTCTTTTTCTGTTTTTGTTTTATTTTTCTGTTGTCTTTTTATTTCTTTTTCTGAATTGATGCAAATGTTGTAAGAAATGATCATGATGATGACATGCAACTATGTGATGATATTGTGAATTAATGATTATATATGTAGAATGAAATGATCATATATTAAGAATGTTTGTGTTTCTTGTCATATTTTTTAAAAAATTTAAAAATAAAAAATTTTAAAAATACAGAAAAGTACAAAAAATTAGACAAAGTATCTATATTCCACAATCCAGAATTAACAGTATCTTGATTAATTTACTTGTAGCTTTTTTTCTTTAAGAGAAATGGGTATTTATATATAAAGCTGCAGTCCCTTTTACCAATCCCCACTCTACCTCCCATTCATTCCCTTCCCTCCTATACTCTTCACAGGTAACCACTATGAAGAATTTGGTCTGAATCCTTCTAATCCATTTCAGAAACACTTAAATACAATACGCATCCGTTATCAATATATACTACTGAATTTTGTGACGGAAGCCTTTATTGAAATTTACAAGATGTCATTGTACTCTGTGTATCATTGTGCAACTTGATTTTTCCCTCTTAACAACATTGTTGAGCTCTTTCTCTGTTAATACATGTCTCCAATGTTCCACTTTACAGATAAAGTTTCCCAACACAAGAATTTCCATTTCATTCCTGATGGACATTTAAATTGCTTCCAATTTTGGGGTCCTACAAATCATGCCACAGTAAATATCTTCCTGGTACATATTTCTTGAGTATACACACTCAGAGTAGAACCGATAAGTATTTTTGGATTTAAAGAATATTCTCCTATTCTCAAGATCATTTAAGTATATAGCTTTTTCATATTCTTGTTTTTAATACCTTTGGATTTTACTTTCATATATGGTTTATCCCCACTCTGGACAACAAATCACTTCCAGGCTATTTTTAAAATAACCTCATTATTTCATCATTTCCTGATGCTATTTCCATCATATTCCAAATTCTAATAAAAGCATAAGCCTGTTTCTGGGCTCACTTCTTTTCTGCTGTATCAATACCACAAGAGTTTTATATTATTTGAGGATGATACCTAGTTTTATCTCTTGCTTTCCAGTACTTACAACTTTTTTTTTTATATAACCGTGGTTAGGATCTCCCAATCTATGCTGATAGCAATAATGATAACAGGCCTGTTTCTTGTTCCCAATTTTAGTGGAAATGATCCCAAAGTTTTAGCATTTTCTTTGTTATTTGCTACAGGTTTTTTGTTGGTTACAAGCCTTTTATAACACGAATGTCCTTTTCTTCAGTAGGTAATCTCTGGTATCATATAAGTTTCTAGGTTTTGTTTCCCTCACTTGTGGTGCTTTGCTTCAGAATGATTATTTCTGATGTGATACGGGATGTAAATTCCTGTTGAAAACGTTTGCATTTTCAAGGTATTTATGTGGTTTTTAATGAGTATGAATTTTCTGGTGTCTAATGTGGTGTGTCTTCTGGCTGAAAGCTTTCCCACATTCATTTCATTGATAAGGCTTCTGACCTGTGTGTATTCTCAAATGCAGAGAAAGAATTGAAAACTGAGAGCAGGCTTTTCCACATTCATTACAATTATAAGGTTTGTCACCTGTATGCCTTCTTACATGCATAATAAGAGAAACTTTGAAAGAAGGCTTTTCCACATACACTGTACCCATAAGATTTCTCTCAAGTGTGAATGTTTTGAGATTTTATAAGGTACTTCAGGCCAAAAACTGCCATATTCTCTACATTTAAAGGGTTTTTCATCAACATGAATTCTCTCGTGCTAAGTAAGATTTGATTTGCTACTAAAGTTTTCCCCACACTCCTTACACTCAAAGGACTTCTCTCCTGTGTGAGTTCTCTGGTGTCTGATGAAGTTTGACTTCTGAAAGAAAGCTTTTACATAATCCTTACACTCAAGTGGTTTCTCACCTGTGTGAATCTTCTGATGGGTAAGGAGGTTTTCCTTCTGGCTTAAGGATTTTTCCATATACATTACATTCAAAAAGCTTCTCTCCAGTATGAGTGTTCAGATGTTAAATGACATACTGCTTTTGGCTGAAGGCTTTTTCAAATTCATTGCATTCAAAAGGTTACTCTCTAGTATGAAAATGCTCATGCTTGGTGAGGTTTGATTTGTGGCTGAAGACTTTTCTGCATCCCTTACAGGCAAAGGGGTTTTCTCTGCTATAAATTCTCCACTAACTTAGGTTTGACATCTGAATGGAAGTTTACCCATGTTCACAAGGTTTCTCTCCAGCATGAATTTTTTGGTGAATGAGGACTTACTTTTGGCTGAAGATTTTTCCACATTTCTTACATTTATAAGATTTCTCCTGCATTACCTTTCAAATACAGAGTAAGAAATGAAATTAAAGAGAAAACTTTATCATATTCACTACATTCAAAGGCTTCTCCCCAATATATATTTTCTAATGCTCAATGAAGTTTCATTACATTCATTGATTTCTCTCCAGTATAAATTTTCTTCTGCTCAATGAGATTTGTCATTTAGCTAAAGGCTTTTCAATATTCTTTAGAAGCACAGGATTTCTCTCCAGCATGATTTCTACATTTAATGAAATACAACACGTGAATAAAAGAAGTTTTCCCAAACTCAGTAAATTCATAAGGTTTCTCTACAGTATGAATGCTCTGGTGTCAGTGGGATTCAAACTTCTTTAACAGAGGACATTCTCACACTGATTTACACTTCCTGGGGGATTCTTACCACAAAAGTTAAGCAGTTGCAGAGGATTTAACTAGTTAAATTGATGATTCTTTCCTACACAGCTTCCCTCATAACTTAGGAAGTCTGAATTGCATTTCAAACTCTTTCTAGGTGAATTTAAAGAAGTATTGCCTTAAAAAAATAGTAAGTTCTGAGGATAACCTGCCACTGGACAATTCTCCACTTGTAAGAATCTGCTTTAGAGATACTCCTCCTACCTTTGTGTCACATGGACCCTTCATGAGGAAGGACTGACCTGAGGACAAAGATCAAACTCCACTTTCTATTTTTTAATATTAAGAGATACAATTTCTTTAATGAAAGGAAACAAATTGGAAACCTAAAGGTCCAACAAGAGGGGCTGAATAAACTTATTATCCTATAAATCACCTTCATTTGCTTATGGAAAATTTGATTACTAACTTATTCATTTGAGATAAAAATTTATAATTGTCTAAATGAGCACCTACTTTTATACCCTTTAATCAAGACACTCAAAGTTTTCCTATAAAATATCATTTTGAATATTTAATTATATTTGAAAATCTTTCTATGTGAACTTCTAAAGTGTGTTTATGTGTGTATCCTTTTAAAGTTAATTTTTCATATTGTCATGTTCTTCCATGTCTCAAACATACTTTCTTGTCTATGTTTTTCCTGAGACCTCCCTGTTAGAGCTCTCTGAACTACGACTCTATTTTAGATTAAGCAAGTGCCCTGTTCTGGCACCTCAGTGCCAAGCATAGTGGGTAACAGAATGGAGCCTGACATACTCTGCCTAGAGTCAAATGCTGGCTCTGCTCCTTACTTCCTGAGTGACCTCAGGCAAGTAACTTAACTTCTCTGTACCTCTATTTCATCATCTCTAAAATCAGAAAAATACTAGCACCAAGTTTATAAGACTGCTGTAAGACTTAAATGAGACTACTAGTACTTATAAAAGACTTAGAACAGTGCCTAGTACATAAGTGGTATTATTATGAATATTATTATATCATCATAATTCCAGAGAAATGTGGGTAATAGTCTTGCTGACAATACAGAAGCTCTTCTCTATGATCTATATTAACAAATACTGGCAGCCGGTCTATGGAATGAAATTTAAAAGTTCTGGGAAGACTGTACCAATAATATATGTGCATTTAACCCAATGTAGTGGGTTGAATAGTTCCCCTTCCCCAAATGCACGTCTACTCAGAATCTTGGAACGTGACTTTATTTGGAAATAGAATGTTTCTTGACATATAATTAGATGAGGTCACGACTCAGAGTTAGAGCTCTGAAGTTATGAAAGCCAGAAGTACACTGTACAGGAACTATTTTAAAAGTTGAAAAAGGGATCAGACTTCAAGTAGAGATACGAAGGAAGATGATCTGGATAGGACTAAGGTAGAGCAGAATACAAGGTAAAAGATATGCATATTTTAAAACTTCAATTTCTGTGTGAGATCAAAGGGAGAGATATTAATTGGTGAAAATTCATATTTTGGGTAGAGCATTACCTAATTTAACTTGTATGGTCAATTTAGTTGAACACTACAAGTACTTGGAATCTTGAATAGGGCATGAAATTTTGTGGGTTTGTCCAGATTGTGTGATGCCCCAATATGTCCCAGTGTAATTTGGGCAGTGAATAAAGAAGTATTTGCAAAGTCCCCTTGGGGAACTGGGAAGAAAGGAGGAAATACTCAATTTCCCCATGTGGAAAAATTCTATAATTCTCACAAGCAGTAGGGACAACCAAATCAAAAGGCTGAACCCTCAATCCTGGGGTTCACCGCTATGAAACTTATTCCTGCAAAGGATAGGCTATACCTACTGTGCCAGTTTGAAAGTATTTACACCTTAGAAAAGCCATGTTTTAATCCTGATCCAATCTCGTGAGAGTAGTTGCTTTTTTTAATCCTGATTTAATAACGTAGGCTGAAATCTTCTGATTAGATTATCTCCATGGGGATGTGGTGCACCCAATTGTGGGTGTTTGAAAGGGGTTTACAAAACTTTATTTTGAAATTTTTTTCCTTTAGGCTGTAACATTTCTTTGCCATTTCCAGCAAATTCTCAGGGTGGGATCTCTGGGACTATTTTTGAGTATTCTTTCTTCAGTTGTTGTGAATACAAACAAAATAAAGTTGCAGTGGCTGAGAGATTTCGAACAGAGTTGAGAGGTTATCCTTGAGGTTATTCTAATGCATTATACAGATATCCCTTATTAGTTTATGGTATACTGGAGTGGCTAGAGGGAAGTACCTGAAACTGTTGAGCTGTGTTCCAGTAGCCTTGATTCTTGAAGATTACTGTATAAAGATTTAATGTTTACAATGTGACTGATTGTGAAAACCTTGTTTGTCTGATGTTCCTTTTGTCCAGGGTATAGACAAATGAGTAAAACGAAATACGGATTAAAAATACATAAATAGGGAGGGCCACAATGGCTCAGTGGTAGAATTCTTGCCCGCCATGCCGTAGACTTGGGTTCGATTCCTGGTGCCTGCCCATGCAAAAATAAATAAATAAATAAATAAATAAATAAATAATGGGGGGGGGATAAGGGGTAAAAAATCTAACCTCTCCTATATACCATAAACTAATAAGGGATATCTGTATAATGCATAAGAATAACCTCAAGGATAACCTCTCAACTCTGTTCGAAATCTCTCAGCCACTGAAATGTTATTTGGTTTGTATTCACAACAACTGAAGAAAGAATACTCAAAAATAGTCTCAGAGATTCCACCCTGAGAATGGGCACCCATACTCATTTGTTAAATTGGGTAGATGGAGATAATAGTGGTCAATGAGAGGGAAGGATAAGTGGTACAGTATATAACTAAGTCTTTTTTGTTTTCATTTATTTTTCCAGAGTTATACAAAATGTTCTAAAAAATGATCGTGGTAATGAATATACAACTACGTGATGACATTGTGAGTTACCATGTATGGAATGTATGTGTGTGAACATTTGTCAATAAATAAATAAATTTATATATATATATAAAAGGTGAGGTCATTATGAGTTAGGGTGAGCCCCAAACCAAATGACCATTATCCTTATAAGAAAACAAGGCCATGTGAAGACAGAGACAGATTGGAGTGATGTGAATACAAGCGAAGGAACACCAAGAAACAAACTAATACAGATTTTGGAACCAGGAAGCAGGGTGCTGCTGTAACAAATACCTAAAATGTAGAAGTAGCTTTGGAATTAGGTAGTAGGTAGAGGCTGAACAAATTTTGGCAAAGAGAATAGAAAAAGCCTAGATTGCCCTGAAGGCACAGTTGAGGAAGTACGGATGTTAAAGGTGACTCTGACAAGGGCTCAAAAAGAAATGAGGAGCAGTGTACAGAAAGCTTCTATTGTCCTAGAGAATACATATATATAGTCATGAACAGAACATTGGCAGAAATGTGAACATTAAAGGTGCTTTTGATGAAGACATATTAGACAATGGAAGAAATCTAATCTTTGTTATAAAGTGACAGAAACTTGGCTAAATTATATTTTTTAACTTTTTTATTGTATAACATAACATATATACAAAGCAAAGAAAGAAAAAAGCAATAATTTTCAAAGCATACTTCAACAAGTAGTTACAGAACAGATCCCAGAGTTTTTCATGGGCTACCATTAATAATCTCAGATTTTTCCTTCTAGCTGCTCCAAAGCACTGGAGGCTAAAAGGAATATTAATATAGTGATTTGGCAGTTATACTCATTTGTTAAATTCCATTTTCTCTTTACTGCTGGGTGGAATGTAGCACTTGCAAGCAATAAACTCTGATATTTAGCTGAGGAGATTCCCAAGCAAAGTATGGAAGGTACACCCTAGACTTTCCTTGCTGCTTACAATAAAACGGCAAAGGAGAGAGACAAATAGAAGGAACTGTTAAGCAAAAAGCAACAAGTATTTGATGATTTGGAAAATTCTAAGCCTATCCAGACAGCAAAAGATGAGCAGAGAGAACAAAGCAGAGAGAACATAAAGGTATGGCTAAACAACTTTTTGCTAAGAGATCAGGTGTGTGACTGGTCTCAGCAGATCAATCATCTCAGCAGAAGCCAGGAATAGAAATAGGATTAGCCACGAAAGATTTTTGGAGGACTCTCTTGCCTAATGGACTGAACTTCCAAGAACTGCATGGGAGAGGGACAACTTTTGAGAATGTTATACCAGGGAACACTGCCAGCCTGGACTGAAAGGGACAGAAATGGGACAAAACGAAGGAAGAATGACCTGGAGAGCAGACCCATGGATGCAGAGGCAGAGACCAGAGAGGACCCAGAAAGTAGAGCTGCCATGGGACTAGAAGGCAGAGCTTTAAACCACAGAGGATTTTCTTATACCTTGAAAGCTAACAGAACTTGCTTTGCTGGGTTTTGGACTTGCTTTAGGCCAGTGACTCCTTCTATTTTCTCCCTTTTCAAATAGTGGTATCTATTTATACTTGTCTCACCATTATATTTTGAAAGCAGATAGTCCGTTTTCTAGTTTCACAAGTTTATAGATGAAGGGGAATTTGCTACAAGATGAATGATACCCAGAGTCTCACCCACACCTGATCTGGATGATTTATGTAAGATTTGGGACTTTTCAGTTAATGCAATTTAGATGAGACTTTGGATTTAGAGTTGCTGCTGTAATGGAGAGAAACTTTTGAGGACATTGTGATGGAATGAATATATTTTGCATGTGGGATGGATGTTAATTTTAGGGGGTAAGAGAGCTGACCCCCTAAAATTAAAATCTTAGAATGTGATCTTATTTGGAAATAGGGTTTCTGAAGATATAATTAGTTAAGATGAAGTCATAATATAGACTGGGTTCTAAATCCAATGACTGGTACCCTTGTAAAAAGAGGACATACACACACAGAAGTACGCCATGTGATGATGGAGGCTGACTGGGATCATGCAATTGCAGCCAAGGAACACCAAGCACCTGGAGCCATGAGAGGCTAGAAAGAAGCGAGGACTCTTCCCGAGAACCTTCAGACAGAGTACAACTCTAGTGACATTGTGATCTTGGAATTCTACCCTCCAAAACTGTGAGAGAATAAATTCCTATTGTTTTAAGTCACCAAATTTTTGGTTGTTACAACAGCCCTAGAAAGTGAATACAACCAATTACAATTAATTTAAAGGCACGATACAGGTGTGATATTATTTAAGCTAAAAACATCACCCAGACCCAGAAAGCATTTGTTAGATAGAGGTTCATTTTTGTTTCTTCTTTTAAAAGTTGCCCTTTTATCTTGGCTGAGTCATAGTGATGACTCACTGCCTCTAGAATCCTCTTATATTCAACAAAAATATCACTTATTACAAGACTGAAAAATCAAGAGATTCTATCCCTAACCCTTCTAGTAACTGATTATAGTCCAGTTAGCTATCTCTAGTTTATTGAGTGCCTTTTAAAAAAATCATTTAAATGTGTTCAGTAAAGTTTCTTGCTCATATGATCATGTACATGAAATCACTCTGACACACTGAGACAGATTATTTTTTCTTGCCTTTTTAAAATCACTATTATAAAGTAGCTTATTTGTTCTTATTTATTTGTGCATTATGTTTATAATATACCTGCATGCCAAGAAACACAATCTGTTGCTTCTCTCTAAGAAGAGTACACTCTAACCTCAGTCAGTCCTCAGAACTGTGGATCTAAGAACTGAACTTCCAGTATATCACTTCTGGTCAAAGTTAAAATCCTCACCTTAGAAATAGTTGTCATAAGAACAATATTAAAATAGCTAATAGCAGAAAAAGTGCTCTGATAATCAAAGATATGAAATAAGAAATCAAGAACATTTTTTACCTATTTGCAAAAACAGTATTTAAAACAATTTTAAACAATGTAGTCTTACCAACCATTCACACCTACAGAGTAGAGTAGATTGGTTCAATGTTTTCAGGGCATTCTGCAATCTGTTTCAAAATGTAAGCTGTGTATTAAATGGGCATAACATTTGCCCAGAAATCTATCTATCCAGGAGAAATATTTGCATAATAGCAAAGCATCCAAAACTACACGTTCAAAAATATTCATCTTCATTCTATCTGCAATACTGCAAAATTGAAGATAATGTAAATGTCAACAATATAATAAAATATACCAGAACATACAATTAAAAAGACTAAGAAAGATCTACATGTATACTCATGAAATATCCATAACAAAAAGGTCAGTCAGGGTAGGGTTTATATCAATGTTTTGGGGTGAAGAAACTATATAAACAACCTATATTTTAATGCAAATGTGCTTTCATGTAGATGGAAAGTACACATTACCTATTAACCAACTTGTAATTTCTCCAAGGCATGGAGATGAGGGTTGAGGATCCTTTTTTTTTTTTTAATAAATAGTAAATACTTCTGTTTGCATTTTTAGAGAAAAAAATAAAATCAGTAAAGACAGTACTCCCCCTTCCTTGCCCCAGACCCAAATATAAAAGTTTACACTAAAACAGTTTCAGAAAACAACATAAAAGAATATTTTTTTACAATCTTTGGGCAGGCAAAGGTTTCTCAGATCACAAAAAACAATGAAAGAATAATTGATAAACCAGATTTTGTCAAAATTAAAAACACCCGTTGTGCAAAGGACACTGTTGAGATTAAGAAAAGGCAAATGATACAAATACACATATATCTGACAAAGAACTTGCATCCTGAATATATAAAGAATTTTTACCACTCAATAACAAACCAATAAAGACATGAACAGACACCAAGGTAAAGAATACACATAAATAGTCAGTAAGCACTTCAAGTATTTAGTTATCGAGGAAAAATTATTTAATAGAAATTAAAATCAAATGTGAGAAAGACTATGGAACTATTAAACCTTACCATCAGGGAATTCCCTGATACTGTGTCAAACTTTAGGGACACCCAAATCAATAGGCCATACCCTCAATCCTGAGGCTTACTCTTGTGAAGCTTATGTAAGTAGCATAGACACTTAGATAATGGGTAATTGGAGCTGAAGGGATACAGACTGTGCAACAGGACTAGATACAAAAACTCAAAAATGGACAGCACAATAATACCTAAGTGTAATTTAACTATGTTGGAACACTGAATGAAGCTGCACCTGAAATATGGTTTTTTGTTTGTTTGTGTGTTTGTATCTTTTGTTTTTGTTTTTTTCTTTTTCCTTTATATATATATATATATATATATATATTATTAGTATTATTATTTTAATTCTCTTCTCTATATTAACATTCTATATTTTTTTCTGCTGTTTTGCTAGTTCTTTTCCTAAATCGATGCAAATGTACTAAGAAATGATGATCATACATCTATGTGATGATACTAAGAATTACTGAGTGCATTTGTAGAATGGAATGATTTCTAAATGTTGTGTTAATTTCTTTTCTTTTGATTAATAAAAAAATTTAAAAAAAAAAAATGAATTCCATTTACAATTGCAACTAAAAGAATAAAATACTTAGGAATAAATTTAACTAAAGAGACAAAAGACGTATACAAAGAAAACTACAAAAAACTGTTAAAAGAAATCACAGAAGACCTAAATAGATGGAAGGGCATACCGTGTTCATGCATTGGAAGACTAAATATAGTTAAGATGTCAATTCTACCTAAATTGATTTATACATTCAATGTAATACCAATCAAAATCCCAACAACTTATTTTTCAGAAATAGAAAAACCAATAAGCAAATTTATCTGGAACGGCAGGGTGCCCTGAATTGCTAAAAGTATCTTGAGGTAAAAAAACGAAGCTGGAGGTCTCATGCTGCCTTACTCAAGGCATATTATGAAGCCACAGTGGTTAAAACAGCATGGTACTGGCATAAAGATAGATATATTGACCAATGGAATCGAATAGAGTGCTCAGATATAGACCCTCTCATCTATGGACATTTGATCTTTGATAAGGCAGTCAAGCCAACTCACCTGGGACAGAACAGTCTCTTCAATAAATGGTGCCTAGAGAACTGGATATCCATATGCAACAGAATGAAAGAGGACCCGTATCTCACACCCTATACAAAAGTTAACTCAAATGGATCAAAGATCTAAACATTAGGTCTAAGACCATAAAACAATTAGAGGAAAATGTAGGGAGATATCTTATGAAGCTTACAATTGGAGGCGGTTTTATGGACCTTACACCTAAAGCAAGAGCACTGAAGAAATAAATAAATAAATGGGAGCTCCTCAAAATCAAACACTTTTGTGCATCAAAGAACTTCATCAAGAAAGTAGAAAGACAGCCTACACAATGGGAAACAATATTTGGAAACGACATATCAGATAAAGGTCTAGTATCCAGAATTTCTAAAGAGATAGTTCAACTCAACAACAAAAAGACAGCCAACCCAATTACAAAATGGGAAAAAGACTTGACCAGACACCTCTCAGAAGAGGAAATACAAATGGCCAAAAGGCACATGAAGAGATGCTCAATGTCCCTGGCCATTAGAGAAATGCAAATCAAAACCACAATGAGATATCATCTCACACCCACCAGAATGGCCATTATCAACAAAACAGAAAATGACAAGTGCTGGAGAGGATGCGGAGAAAGAGGCACACTTATCCACTGTTGGTGGGAATGTCAAATGGTGCAACCACTGTGGAAGGCAGTTTGGCAGTTCCTCAAAAAACTGAATATAGAATTGCCATACGACCCAGCAATACCATTGCTAGGTATCTTTGCAGAGGACTTAAGGGCAAAGATACAAACGGACATTTGTACACCAATGTTTATAGCAGCGTTATTTACAATTGCAAAGAGATGGAAACAGCCAAAATGTCCATCAACAGACAAGTGGCTAAACAAACTGTGGTATATACATACGATGGAATATCATGCAGCTTTAAGACAGAATAAACTTATGAAGCATGTAATAACATGGATGGACCTAGAGAACATTATGCTGAGTGAGACTAGCCAAAAACTAAAGGACAAATACTGTATGGTACCACTGATGTGAACCGACATTAGAGAATAATTTTGGAATATGTCATTGGTAACAGAGACCATCAGGAGATAGAAATAGGGTAAGATAATGGGTAATTGGAGCTGAAAGGATACAGACTATGCAACAGGACTGGATACAAAAACTCAGAAACGGACAGCACAATAATACCTAATTGTAATGTAATTATGTTAAAACACTGAATGAAGCTGCATCTGAGGTATAGTTTTTTTTATTTTTTATTTATTTTCATTTTTATCTCTCTATTATCGTTTTATTTCTTTTTCTGTTGTTTCTATTTCTTTCTCTGAATCGATGCAAATGTACTAAGAAATGATGAATATGCATCTATGCGATATTAAGAATTACTGATTGTATATGTAGAATGGAATGATTTCTAAATGTTGTGTTAGTTAATTTTTTTAATTAATTAAAAAATACTCTTAAATCATAAAAAAAAAAAGCTAAAAAAAAATCCTCAACAAAATTCTTCTTTTTTTTGGATTTTTCTGAATTCAAAATTCTGGATTCTCAATAGAATCCAGCAGCATATTTAAAGACTTATACACCATGACACAGTAGGATTCATCCCAGGTATGCTAGTATGGTTCAACATAAGAAAATCAATTAATATAATACACCATATCAACAAATCAAAGCAGAGAAACCACATGATCATCTCCATTGATTCAGATAGGCATCTGACAAAATTCAACAACCTTTCCTGTTGAAAACACTTCAAAGGATAGGAACAGTAGGGAGCTTCGTCAACATGATAAAGGGAATATATGAGAAACCCACAGCTAACATAATCCTCAATGGGGAAAAACTGAAAACTTTCCCCCTAAGATCAGGAACAAGAAAAGGATGTCCACTATCACCATTGTTATTCAACATTGTGTTGGAAGTTCTAGCCAGAGCAATTAGACAAGAAAAAGAAATACAAGGCATCAAAATTGGAAAGGAAGAAGTAAAACTCGCACTGTTTGCAGATGATACGATACTATATGTCGAAAAGCCCCCAAAACTCCCCAGCAAAACTACTGGAGCTAATAAATGAGTACAGCAAAGTGGCAGGTTACAAGATCAACACTCAAAAATCTGTAGTGTTTCTATACACTAGTAATGAACAATCTGAGGAGGGTATCATGAAAAAGATTCTATCTACATTTGCAACCAAAAGAGTAAAATATTTAGGAATAAATTTAACTCAAGAGACAAAAGACCTGTTCAGAGAAAACTATAAAAAATTGTTCAAAGAAATCACAGAAGACCTAAATAAATGGAAGGGCATACCATGTTCATGGATTGGAAGACTAAATATAATTAAGATGTCGATTCTACCTAAATTGATTTACAGATTCAATGTAATACCAATTAAAATTCCCAAAACTTACTTTTCAGAAATAGAAAAACCAATAACCAAATTTATCTGGAAGGGCAGGGTGCCTCAAATAGCTAAAAGTATCCTGAGAAAGAAAAATGAAGTCATTGGTCTCACGCTACCTGACTTTAGGTATATTATGAAGCTACAGTGGCCAAAACAGTATGGTACTGGCATAAAGATAGACTAATGGAATCAAATAGAGTGTTCAGATATAGACCTTCTCATCTATGGACAACTGATCTTTGATAAGGCAGTCAAGCCAACTCACCTGGGAAAGAATAGTCTCTTCAATAAATGTTGCCTAGAGAACTGGATATCCACATGCAAAAGAATGAAAGAGGATTCATATCTCATACCCTATACAAAAATTAACTCAAAATGGATCAAAGACCTAAACATTAGACCTACACCATAAAACTGTTAGAAGAAAATGTAGGGAAATATCTTATCAATCTTATAACAGGAGGCGGTTTCCTAGACCCTACACCCAAAGCACGAGCACTGAAGAAAGAAAGAAAGAAATGGGAACTCCTCAAAATTAAACACTTTTGTGCATCAAAGAACTTCGTCAAGAAAGTAAAAAGACAGTCTACACAATGGGAGACAATATTTGGAAACGATATATCAGATAAAGGTCTAGTATCCAGAATATATAAAGAGAAAATTCCACTCAACAACAAAAAGACAGACAACTTAATTACAAATGGCCAAAAGGCACATGAAAAGATGCTTAACTTCCCTGCCTATTATTAGGGAAATGCAACTCAAAACCACAATGAGATATCATCACACATCCACCAGAATAGCCATTATCAATAAAACAGAAAACAACAAGTGCTGGAGAGGATGTGGAGAAAGAGGCACACTTATCCACTGGTGGTGGGAATGTCAAATGGTACAACCACTGTGGGAGGCAGTTTGGCAGTTCCTCAGGAAGCTAAGTATAGAACTGCCATATGACCTGGCAATATCACTGCTAGGTATCTACACAGAAGACATGAGGGCAAAGACATAAATGGACATTTGCACACCAATGTTTATAGCAGCATTATTTACAATTGTCAAGAGATGGAAACAGCCCAAATATCCATCAACAGATGTAAACAAGCTGTGGTATATACATATGATGGAATATTATGCGGCTGTAAGACAGAATAAAGTTATGAAGTATGTAACAACATGGACGGAACTTAAGGACATTATGCTGAGTGAGATTAGCCAGAAACAAAAGGACAAATACTGTATGGTCTCACTGATACGAACTGACATTAGTGAATGAACCTGGATAATTTCAGTTAAGAACAGAGGTCATCAGGAGATAGAAATAGGGTAGATATTGGCTAATCGGAAATGAAGGGATACAGATTGTGCAAAGGGATTGACTGTAAAAATTCAGAAATGGATAGCACAATACCTCCTAACTGTAATACAATAATATTAGAACACTGAATGAAGCTGAATGTGAGAATGATAGAGGGAGGAGGCCTGGGGGCACAAAGGAAATCAGAAGGAAAGATATACGATAAAGACAGAGATGGCATAATCTAGGAATGCCTAGGGTGTATAATGATAGCGACTAAATGTACAAATTTAAAAACGTTTTGCATGAAGAAGAACAAAGGAATGTCAATACTTCAGGGTGTTCAAAATAGACGGTAATTAATATTTTAAAACTTTAACTTATGTGTGAGACTAAAGCAAAAAATATTTATTTGGTACAAAATTTATATTTCAACTAGTGCATTTTCTAATATAACTTATGTGGACAGCTTAATTGAACACCATAAGTACATGAAACCTAGAGTAGGGCACGAGATTTTGTAGGTTTTTCCAGAGTGATGCCTCGATAAATCCCAGAAGGATTTGAACAGTGAGTAAAAAAATATTTACGAAGTCCCCTTGGGGGAACGGTGAGAAAATTCAACTTCTCCAAGTGGGGAATTCTTGATATTCTCACAAGCTGTGCGGACAATCAAAGCAATAGGCTGAGCCCCCAATCTTGGGGTTTGTTCATATGCAACTTAGCCCTGCAAAGGATAGGCTAAGCCTACTTAAAATTAGGCCTAAGAGTCACCCCCAAGAGAACCTCTTTTGTTGCTCAGATGTGGCCTCTCTCATTCAGCCAACATGAAAAGCAAATTCACTGCCCTCCCCATCTCTTCATGGGACATGACTCCCAGGGGTGTGTACCTTCCTGCATGGGACAGAAATCCTAGAATGAGCTGGGACTCAGCACCAAGGGATTGAGAAAACCTTCTCGACCGAAAGTGGGAAGAGAAAAATGAGAAAAAATAAAGTGTCAATGGCTGAGAGATCTGGGTTAATCTGGAGGTTATTCTTACACATTAAATAGATAATATCTTTTTAGTTAAGGTGTAACAGAGAGGGAACTGCTTGAAAATGTAGAACTGTGTTCCTGTAGCCATGTTTCTTGAAGATGAATGTATAATGATATAGCTTTTGCAATGTGACTGTGTGATTGTGAAAACCTTATGCTTGATGCTCCTTTTATCTACCTTATGGATAGATGATTATGGATTAAAAATAAATAAATAATGGGAGAACAAATGTTAAAATAAATTTAGTAGACTGAAATGCTAGCGATCAATGAAAGGGAGAGGTAAGGGGTATAGTATGTACGAATTTTTTTCTGTTTTCTTTTTATTTCTTTTCCTGAATTGATCCAAATGTTCTAAAAAATCATCATGATGATGAATGCATACAACTCTGTGATAAAAAAAGAATGTTCATAGTGTATGTTGATTGGGTTTATTAATAAAAATTTAAAATATATACATACACACATCAAAGCAATAACAGTCATTCCAACCACAAAAAAAAAAAAGATAGAACAATCATAAATGCTTATGCTCCCAATCAAGGAGCTCCAAAGTACATGAGACAGACATCAGCAAAACGGAAGGGAGCAATAGATGTTTCAACAATAATAGCAAGAGACTTCAATACACCACTCTCCTCTACAGATAAACAACCAGACAGTCTATCAACAACTCTGAAATATGTTCTACAACTAATTGTGGTGCTGGGCTTTGAAATTTATTGCTTTTTTTATATGTTATTTTTCACAAAAAAGAAAAAAATGTCGATTGTGATGATAAAAAAAGAATTATGTCTTACAGCCTCCTATATTCTGGAACAGCTAGAAGGAAAAATCTGAGAGTATCACATGATAGCTTATGACAAATTCTGGGATCTGTCCTGTTAACTACCTGTGAAGAGGGCTTTGAAAACTATTGCTTTTTTATTTCTTTGATGTGTATATATGCTATATTACACATTAAAAATGTATATATAAAAAAAGAATAGGGCAGGAATATAACTTTTACTTTTTTATGCCAGTTATTCCAAGAGTAGTTGCTAAATAATCCATCTTTTTGTAAGCTCATTTGAAATATAATTTTTATGCTACTAAATTCCCTTCTATTTGGTTCTATTTCTGGATTCCTATTCTGTTGCACTGCTCTGTCTATTCACATGCAAGTACAGCAATTTTAATCATTATTTCTTCGTAACATTTTAATAACTGACAAAGTAGTCCTACCCCATCCTTATTACTGAACTTTCTTAGAGTTTTCTTGACTATTCTTTCATTTGTACTTGTTCTAGTTTGCTAGCTGCCGGAATGCAACACACCAGAGATGGATTGGCTTTTAATAAAAGGGGATTTATTTTGTTAGTTCTTCAGAGGAAAGGCAGCTAACTTTCCACTGAGGTTCTTTCTTATGTGGAAGGCACAGGATGGTCTCTGCTGGTCTTCTCTCCAGTCCCCTGGGTTCCAACAACTTTCCCCGGGGTGACTTCTTTCTGCATCTCCAAAGGCCTGGGCCGAGTTGCAAGTGCTGAGATGAGGAATGTCGAGCTGCTTAGGCTGTGCTACGTTGCGCTCTCTGATTTAAGCACCAGCCAATTAAGTCAAACGTCACTCATTGCAGCAGACACGCCTCCTAGCCGACTGCAGATGTAATTAGCAACAGATGAGGTTCACGTACCACTGGCTTATGTCCACAGCAACAAAACTAGCTATGCTCACCTGGCCAAGTGGACAACTGAATCTAACTAACACAGTACTTTTCCATAAAATTGAAATCTGCTTTTGTTATTAATAGAACTATATTCATAGATAATTTAGAAGGAACTACTTCTTACAAGACTAATTACAAACTTGAGTCTTCCAAATCAGGGTATGTCTCCAAGTATTCAAATATCCCTGATTATTTATTACTTATATACCCTGCAACAGAATTGTTTCAAAAATGGAAATATGGAAATCCACTACAAGAACATAATTATAGTTGCTATCCACTGTAGGACAATCCTAAAGACTGCGCCAAAGCCTCTCTCTCTAAATCAACTGTGCAAATAAACTTACCACCCTCCTCCTTACGTGTGACATGACTCCCAGCAGTTGTAAATTTCTCTGGCAACGTGGGATATGACTCCCAGGGATGAGCCTGGCTCTGGCATTATGAGACTGAGAAAGCTTTCTTAACCAAAAGGGGGAAAAGAAATGGATCAAAATAAAGTTTTAGAAGCTAAGAAATTTCAAATAGAGTCGAGAGGTCATTCTGGAGGTTATTCTTATGCATTATATAGATATTCTTTTTAGTTTCTAGTGTATGAGAATAGTAGAAGGAAATAATTGAAACTGTTAAACTGTAATCCAACAGACTGCATTCTTCATGATGATTGTATAACTATATAGGTTTTTATGGTATAACCATACGAGTGTGAAAAGCCTATAAATATAACACTCCCATTATCCAGTGTATGGGCATATGAGTAACAAAATAAAGACAAAATAAATAAATAGATATTGGGGAGGGAAGGAGAGGTATGGGATATTTTGGGTGTTTTTATTTTTAGTAATGAAAAATGTTTCAAAATTAACAGTGGTGATGTATGCACAACTATATGATGATACTGTGAGCCACTGTTTGTATACTTTGGATGGATTTTTTTGGGTGTGAATATATCAATAAAACTGGATTAAAAAGAAAAAAGAAAATGCCCAAGAATATCACAGGTTTTGCATGTAAGATCTTCATTAGATGTAAAGAATTGAGATGTCATAGACACCTAATGCTACGCCTGGATACTGTCCAAGATAAACTTTTAAGAACTTGAAATCATGTCCAAATCTTGGTTTTGGACCAGCACTCTTCAGATAAATAAATGGCTGATTCCAGGACTGTGGCAGAGAAAGTGCCAGAATGTATAGAAGTGATCAAAGAACAAAGAAGATAGGCCAAAAAGAGGTAGTACCCAGCTTGAAGGAGTTTCTACTGGCTAAATGTGAAAGACTTGTGAAGTAAAATAATGACAGAAATGGATTAAAACTCATTGAATAAAATAACTCCGTAAGTGCAAACCTATAATGATGAATAAATGAATGGGAGAAAGGGAAAGTTCTTCCTAATAATAAAATGTTGACCAATAACTACATTAAGGAAATGGTAGAATTAGATAATCACCACTTTGCAACCATCATATTAATAAGTGATTTAGGTAAGACTCAACAATGGATACCAAATCTAATGGTGAAATTTCCATGAGGAAAAAGTTATTTACATAGGTCAAAATATCTCCCCACAAAATGTTGATTAATTACAAAGAGAAAAATCATAATTTTATGATAGAGAATCTGACAGTCACCACTTTATCCAACGGCTCAAAGGTAACATCACCAATACTAGAACAGTTATCATGTGCCTCCTGAAGTGATGAACCAAGGAAGATACAATCTACTTAGGAAGTGACAGTATAAATAATCTGAATCACAAAGAAAGAGACAAACCCAAACTGAGGGATAGTCTATAAAATAAATGGCAGTAGTTTTCAAAAATACCAATGTCATGTATGACAACGAAAGGCTATAGAACTGTTCTAAATTAAAGAGACAAAAACTATATATAGTATGTGATATTGGATTAGATTCTCGATCAAAAAATGTATCTTTTTTCCCAAAAAGACAGGCAAAATATGAATAAAGTTTATAGATTAAATAACAAAATACTGTATTAATGTTTATTTCCTGACTTTGAGAATTATATTGTGATTATATAAGTGGATGTCCTTATTCAAAAGGAATACGTGACGTATTTGGGGGGTAAAGAGGCATGATAGCTGTAAGATACTCTCATACAGTTCAGGTTTTCCCAGGCATCCACATTTTAAACATTGACTGGGCTGGCAACACAAACTTTTAAGAGCCTCCTTATTTTCTGGAAGATTCACTGCCTACATAGGTAATAAACAGCCACTAGATGGCACTTGTTTGTGATCTCCTAATCACAGCAGCCTATATTCTCATAGGTGGCATGACTCGATTATAATTTAACAAAATTGACAATCTTTAATAAAACACAAAGATTACATAACCACTACACTCAAAATAGATTCTTCTCAATAGTCTATAAGGCCTCACATGATCTGATCCTTTACTGCCCTCCAAATCCATCTCTTTAACCTTAGGTCTGTGTTAAAACATCACCTATTCAGAAAACATCCCTGACTCTTACATGAAATAGCAGTCTCTGTAGCATGCCCTCCTCTACCACCCCACCCCTAGTTCTGCTTTATTTTTCTTTAGCACTTGACATTCATTTACTGTCTTCCTCCCACACTTCCAGAATCCAAGTTTCATGAGGGTAGAGTTTATTTTGTTCACTACGACATCCCAAATGCCTATAACAGGGATATGTCCCAGGCATCGTTCTTTCTTTTTTTTTTTTTAAGCTATTATTCATTCTTCAATTGAAGTCTATTATACCACTATACCACTACCCACTCCATGCCCAACTCTCCACCCCAAATGGAACTATTGAAGAGCCATAAGTATTCGAAATATTTTCTGTGGAAAGCAAAGAAGTCATTGAGAGAATTAAGCTGCAAAATGACCTGAGAAAAGCCATGCTTTAGGAAGAATCCTTTGGCAGGAAGGCAGCCGAATTGGAAAGCAAAGATGCAGAAGACACTGCAGAGGCAGTGTCTGGAGTCAGGAGACTGGGTTTGGTCCTGGCTCCATAGATTGCCAGAGTAATAGCAATTTGCCTTGGGTAAATTACTATTTCAAGAAGCTCTCTGTGCCTCAGTTTCCTCATATGTAAATTGAGAGCAGGAATAATACCTACTCCACAGGAAATTTGTAAGAATATGTTTATTCAGCGCTTAATACAGTACCTGATATATGAATGTTACCATTGCATGTAGGAAATAAAAAGAATAAGTAAATATTTGTTTATTTATTCAACTAAATTTTACTAAGTTCCTACATGTATGCCAGGTGCTTTTCTAAGCACTGGAAGTGTACTTATGAGCAAAAATGAGTTCCTGTCTTCATTATGTTTATATTCTAACAGGAGATGACAAATAAAATAGTCCCCAACTTATGTGAATCTATCTGGTTCTTATGTTTCAGCTGCCAACAGCGTAAGTTGCCACAGTAAAGAATATTAGTCCTACCTCATTGTCTCTCCAGAAAATACATGTTCAATAATATCAGGCTGTGAGAAAAAATCAGTAAGATAAGGGTACAGAGTGTGTCAATGCTATTTTACATAGGGTTGTGGTATTTGAGTAAGGATGTGAAGGAGGTAAGAGTGCTAGCATTTAATCTGAAATGATTCAAAATGGTGCTCCCATAAATAAAATTGAAATTCAAGAGGAGGTACCGATTTGAAGATGAAGTGTTTCAGGTCTTAGAAAAAAAGAGTACCTTAGAAACTCTAATTTACCTACATGTGAATTTTATCTTTTATTTCTTTCTGCCTTGGGGAAGGGAGAATTGTAAGCACTCCTAAAGCAGAGAGCTGTCTTCTAGAGACAGGATGAAACTTTTAATTACTTACCTGCGTTAAGAGATTATATAAACCCTTTGAGAGGAAGAGCTGTGTTTTTGGTCATTTTTATAACCCTTCTAGTATAAACATTTACTTAGACCTGATACAAAGATTTAAAAAGATTTAAGAACTTTAAGTTCTAGCACTTGCACACAGTAGAGCTCAATAAATGCTGTTTCTCCCACCACCTTTTCCATATACATTTTTCCTGATAATTTTTATTTTGCAATGTAACAATACTTTATGAATCCTTTACTAATCTAGTTTTATCCAAATTTGACTATTGAGACCTTCTCAACTTAGAAATCATAAACAATGGGTAAGGTTTGGAAACAGCAAAATAAAAATCTGAGTACCTAAGTTTACTAGGTGTTAAACACAAATAATGAAATTAATAACCCCATCCCTGATATTTGGACAACAATACTCCAAAACAGGACTGAAACAGATACACATACAGGAAATTTAACAGAAGAGTTAAAACTATTAGTTTGATACATGAACATTAATAAGAAATATCTCTATATTCTCTATATTAACATTCTATATCTTTTTCTGTTGTTTTGCTAGTTCTTTTCCTAAATCGATGCAAATGTACTAAGAAATGATGATCATGCATCTATGTGATGATGTTAAGAATTACTGATTGCATATGTAGAATGGAATGATTTCTAAATGTTGTGTTAATTTCTTTTTATTCTTTAATTAATAAAAAAAAAAAGAAATATCACAGCTACGAAGTCCCACCCTGATAAAGATGGCTGAGTGATTTGTTTCAGGGCTCTATTCCCCCAGAGGCCAGCAAGAACAGGCAAAAATGTCTTTGTTCAAAGCTTCAGAAAACAGTAAAAAGACAACAGTAACATGGCACCTTGAATGCCCGCCTCCCCCTCCCCGTACCAGTGCAGATCCCTGGTCCCAGGTCCAGAGGGAGCAGAGTGGCCCTTGCACACATACTGGGCACATGTAGGTCTGGTGTTGACATGAAAGACTCACCATCCCAGGACTTGCTCAGGTAACTTTATTACCAAGAACAGTCAAGTCGTGCTGCCTGGAGCAAGGGATTGCTAACTAGAGGGCCTAAAAGTGCAAGGCCCAGTAAAATCACAGGAAACTGACTCCTGGGGGAATAGGGAACACTTAGAACTGGATAAATGGTCGAATTCCTAGGGTCACAAGTACAGAAAAGATCAAGGGGGACCCTACACTTTGGCCCCAAGCTACTTTCATACAACCCATTGTATGGATAAGCTCTGAAGGAGAGCACTCACATAGGTCAATTTGGAAAAAGTATTTTCTTTTTTTCCTCTTTTATTTTGTTAGTCCCACACTGAAGAGAATCTTGGTCATAACACAAACTGGAAAGATGCTTAAGGAACAGATCCCTCGAGTCTAAATTTCAGTGTATCAAAATGTCCAGGTCTCAACTAAAGGTTTCAAAGCATACAAAGAAACAGGAAGTTAGATGATAACTAACTTATCATCTAACTACTAACTACTAACAGGCAAAGTAGATGATAAAAATATTAGAAACCATCAATGAGGAAGACCAGACCTGGAACATACCAAACATTTTTAAAAATTGGTCCTAAATATGCTCAACGAGTTACAAGAAAACATGGACAAAGAACTAATGGAAATAAGAAAAATAACAGATAAATAGAAAGAGAACATCATTAGAGAGAAGGAAATCATGAAAAGGAACCAGAGTTGAAGATCATAGTAACAGAAATAAAAGATGTCCTGGAAGGTTCACCAGTACAATGGAGCTGGTATAAGAAATAAGCAGTGAACCTGAAGATAAGACAATAGAAATTATTCAGTCTGAGGAGCTGAAAGAATGAAGAAAAGCAAACAAAGCCTGAGGCATTCTGTGGATGCCATCAAATGTATCGATATATGAATGTGGGATCCCGAGGACAACAAAGAGAGAGGGGGTAGAGAGAATATTCAAGGAAATAAAAGCTGAAAACTTCTCAAATGTAATAAAGAGAATACACACATCCAAGATGCTCAACAAATGCCAAACAGGATAAACCCAAACAGACCCACACTAAGGCACATTACACTCAGACTGCCAAATGCCAAAGATAAAGAGAGAATTCTGAAAGCCACAAGAGAGAAGCAACATGCCACAAATAAGAGAGCCTCAATAAGACTTCCGGGTCAAGATGGCGGCTTAACAACATGTGCAGTTTAGTTCGTCCTCCAGAACAACTACTGAATAACCAGAAACAGTACAGAACAGCTCCCGGAGCCACGATAGTGACCAAACACACAGCGTATCCCAGTCTGGACCAGCTGGACAGGCTGTGAGCACCCCCGAGAACCGTGAGTTCCTAAAGCTGCGGTGGCCAGCGCCCCTCCCCCACAGGCTGCTTCCCAGAGGGGAAAGGAAAGGACTTTACCAGCAGCAGGGACTGGGCACAATCAAACACCAATTGTGGAACTAATTAACAAGTTCTGACTACTAAAAATAGGCTCCCACCTTAGGTGAACCTGATCAAAGCAGAGGTTGCTCATTTTTACCCTGGCGTCAAGGGGACAGGAATGACAGAAAAAGGGGGGGATAAAAAGGAGAAAACAGAGGTTTTTGTGGCTGTGTATCTACAAAGGCTTGACTGCCTCTGGATATAGCGGCAGGACTTTTCAGGCTGCAACTGCCCCAGGCATAGGCAGAAGTGAGTTCTTTTGGGGGCTTATCTGGAGCCAGTGCCTTTCCCAGGGGAGGGGTGAAGCCCCACCCAGGTGGAATCCCTCCCTCAAGGAATTCAGACACCAGGGCTTGGTAATTTGAAGCCATTAAAACCAGCCTACAACCTCTCTGTCTCCACCACGCCCCCAGCAGGGACAGTCTGCCGAAGTTAAAGGTACCGCATCATCTTATGCTGGTGGGACCTGCAGTCAGACAAGTGCCACACACAGGGCAGGATAAGAAAAACAGAGTCCAGAGACTTCACAGGAAAGCCTTTCAACCTGCTGGGTCTCACCCTCAGGGAAAACCAACACAGGTGACTCTTTCCTCCTGATAGGAGGCCAGTTTGGTCTGGGAAAATCTGGCTGGGGTCTATAATATCTAAGCAGACCCTCCTAAGTGTGTGTGGGGAAAAGGAACCACACAAGCAGGGCAAGAAACAAGAAAACAAGAACTGAAAAATTCTCCTCTGTTAAATAAAACTTAAGCTAAAGGTCCAGATAAAGCTGAACGGAATGTCAAAGAACAGACAGACAACAAATTCATCCAGCATGAAGACCCTCGATAAAAGAAGTGAAAGCAATCTCCAGAATAAACTAATTAAGGTAATTAAATGCCTAGATGCCAGCAAAAAATAACAAATCACACTAAGAAAATTGAAGACACGGCCCAGTCAAAGGAACAAACCAACAATTCAAATGACATACAGGAGCTGAAACAACTAATTCAGAATGTACGAACAGACATGGAAAACCTCATCAAAAACCAAATCAATGAATTGAGGGAGGATATAAAGAAGGCAAGGAAAGAACAAAAAGAAGAAACTGAAAGTCTGAAAAAACAAATCACAGAACTTACAGGAATGAAAGAGAGTAGAAGAGAAGAAAAAAACAATGGAAACCTACAATGGTAGATTTCGAGAGACAGAACATAGGATGTCTGAACTGGAGGACGGAACATCTGAAATCCGACAAGAAACAGAAACTATAGGGAAAAAAAATGGAAAAATATGAGCAGGGACTCAGGGAATTGAAAGACAATATGAAGCGCACGAATATATGTGTTGTGGGTGTACCAGAAGGAGAAGAGAAGGGAAAAGGAGGAGAAAAACTAATGGAGGAAATTATCACTGAAAATTTCCCAACTCTTATGAAAGACTTAAAATTACAGATCCAAGAAGTGCAGCGTTCCCCAAAGAGATTAGATCCAAACAGACATACTCCAAGATATTTAATAATCAGAATGTCAGAGATCAAAGAGAAAGAGAGGATCTTGAAAGCAGCAAGAGAAAAGCAATCCATCACATACAAGGGAAGCCCAATAAGACTATGTGCAGATCTCTCAGCAGACACCATGGAGGCGAGAAGAGAGTGGGATAATAAAGTTAAATTATTAAAAGAGAAAAACTGCAAACCAAGAATTCTATATCCAGCAAAATTATCCTTCAAAAATGAGGGAGAGACTTCCGGAGAAGATGGCGGCTTAGTAAGATGCGCGGGTCTTAGTTCCTCCTCCAGAAAAGCAACTAAAGAAACAGAAACAATACGAAACAGCTCCCGGAGTCACGAAAGAGACCAAAAAGACAGCGTACCCCATTCTGGAACAGCTGAACGGGCAGGGAGAATCTGCTGCGGTGAGATACCCGAGGGGCGCGCGTTTTCCCGGCCGGGGCGGCTGGCGACTGAGGTCCCCTCCACGCACGTGGCTCCCTGGTCTGACTGGGAACGTTGGATAGCGGGGCCCTCCCATCACGCTTGGCGTTTCGGGCCAGCTGGGCAATTAGGACCGGCACTCTCCCAAGCCGCGGCGGCCAGCGACCCCCGCCTCCACGCGCGGTTTCCCAGGCCGACTGCCGTGCAGACAGACGAGCGCCACGAGCGCCACCTACTGGGCAGGAAAAGAAAAACAGAGCCCAGAGATTTCACAGAAAAAGCTTTCAACCAGGTGGGTCCCACACCCAGGGAAATCTGATCAAATGCCCAGACACCAGCAGAAAATAATGGATGACGCTCGGAAAATTGAAGATATGGCCCAGTCAAAGGAACAAACCAATAGTTCAAATGAGATACAGGAGCTGAGACAACTAATGCTGAATATACGAACAGAAATGGCAAAACTCTTCAAAAACCAAATCAATAAATTGAGGGAGGACATGAAGAAGACATGGGCTGAACAAAAAGAAGAAATAGAAAAACTGAAAAAACAAATCACAGAACTTATGGGAGTGAAGGACAAAGAAGAAAAAATGGAAAAAACAATGGATACCTACAATGGTAGATCTAAAGAGACAGAAGCTACAATTAGTGAACTGGAGGATGGAACATCTGAATTCCAAAAAGAAACAGAAACTATAGGGAAAAGAATGGAAAAACTTGAGCAGGGGATCAGGGAACTGAATGACAATATGAAGTGCACAAATATACGTGTTGTGGGTGTCCCAGAAGGAGAAGAGAAGGGAAAAGGAGGAGAAAAACTAATGGAAGAAATTATCACTGAAAATTTCCCAACTCTTATGAAAGACCTAAATTTGCAGATCCAAGAAGTGCAGCGCACCCCAAAGAGAATAGACCCAAATAGGCGTTCTCCAAGACACTTACTAGTTAGAATGTCAGAGGTCATAGAGAAAGAGAGGATCTTGAAAGCAGCAAGAGAAAAACAATCTGTCACATACAAGGGAAACCCAATAAGACTATGTGTAGATTTCTCAGCAGAAACCATGGAAGCTAGAAGACAGTGGGATGATATATTTAAATTACTAAAAGAGAAAAACTGCCAACCAAGACTCCTATATCCAGCAAAATTGTCCTTCAAAAATGAAGGAGAAATTAAAACATTTATAGACAAAAAGTCACTGAGAGAATTTGTGACCAAGAGACCAGCTCTGCAAGAAATACTAAAGGGAGCACTAGAGTCAGATACGAAAAGACAGAAGAGAGAGGTATGGAGTAAAGTGTAGAAAGAAGGAAAATCAGATATGATATATATAATACAAAAGCCAAAATGGTAGAGGAAAATATTATCCAAACAGTAATAATACTAAAAGTTAATGGACTGAATTTCCCAATCAAAAGACATAGAATGGCAGAATGGATTACGACCCAGCAATACCACTGCTAGGTATCTACTCAAGGGACTTAAGGGCAAAGACACAGACGGACATTTGCACACCAGTGTTTATAGCAGCATTATCTACAATTGCAAAGAGATGGAAACAGCCAAAATGTTCATCAGCAGACGAGTGGCTAAACAAACTGTGGTGTATACCTACAATGGAATATTATGCAGCTTTAAGACAGACTAAACTTATGAAGCATGTAATAACATGGATGGACCTAGAGAACATTATGCTGAGTGAGTCTAGCCCAAAACTAAAGGACAAATACTGTAAGGTCCCACTGATGTGAACCGACATTCGAGAATCAGCTTGGAATATATCATTGGTAACAGAGACCAGCAGGAGTTAGAAACAGGGTAAGATAATGGGTAATTGGAGCTGAAGGGATACAGACTGTGCAACAGGACTAGATACAAAAACTCAAAAATGGACAGCACAATAATACCTAAGTGTAATGTAACTATGTTGGAACACTGAATGAAAGCTGCACCTGAAATATGAAAAAAAAAAAAAAATGAGGGAGAAATTAAAACATTTTCAGACAAAAAATCACTGAGAGAATTTGTGACCAATAGACCAGCTCTGCAAGAAATACTAAAGGGAACACTAGAGACAGATACGAAGACAGAAGAGAGAGGTGTGGAGAAGAGTGTACAAAGGAAGACCATGAGTAAAGGTAAAAAGAAGGAAAATTAGATATGACATATAAAATCCAGAAGGCAAAATAGTAGAAGAAAGTACTACCCATGCAGTAATAACACTGAATGGTAATGGATTAAACTCTCCAATCAAAAGACATAGTCTGGCAGAATGGATTAAAAAACAGGACGCATCTATATGCTGTCTCTACTCAAAGGACACGAGGCCAAGGACACAAATGGACATTTACACACCAATGTTTATAGCAACATTATTAACAATTACCAAGAGACGGAAACAGCCAAAATGTCCATCAATAGACAGCTGGCTAAACAAACTGTGACATTTACATAAGATGGAATATTATGCAACTGTAAGACAGAATAAAGTTATGAAGTATGTAACAACATGAATGGACCTTAAGGACATTATGCTGAGTGAGATTAGCCAGAAACAAAAGGACAAATACTGTATGGTCTCAGTGATAAGAACTGACATTAGTGAATAAACTTGGAATATTTCCTTGATAACAGAGACCATCAGGAGATAGAAATAGGGTAAGATATTGGGTAATTGGAGCTGAAGGGATACAGATTGTGCAACAGGACTGAATATAAAAACTCAGAAATGGACAGCACAATATTACCTAACTGTAATACAATTATGTTAAAACACTGAATGAAGCTGCATACGAGAATGATAGAGGGAGGAGGGCTGGGGCATAAATGAAATCACAAAGAAAGATAGACGATAAAGATTGAGATGGTGTAATCTAGGAATGCCTAGAGTGTATAACGATAGTGACTAAATGTACAAATTTAAAAAATGCTTTTGCATGAGGAAGAACAAAAGAATGTCATTACTGCAGTGTGCGGAAAATAGATGGTACTTAATACTTTAAAATTTTAACTAATATGTGAGACTAAAGCAAAAAATGTTTATTTGGTACAAATCTATACTTTGACCAGTGCATTTCCTAATATAACTTATGTAGATAGTTGACTAAACACCTTAAGTACATGGAACTTTGTATAGGACATGAGATTTTGTTGGTTTGTCCAGGTGATGCCCTGATGAATCCCAGAGTGATTTGATCAGTGAGTGGAAAAGTATTTGCAAAGTCCCCTTTGGGGAATGGTGAGAATGGGGGAAAACTTAACTTCCCCAAGTTGAATTCTTGATATTCTCACAAGCAGTGTGGACAACCAAAGCTACAGGCTGACCCCCAGTCTTGGGGTTTGTTCATATGAAACTTAAGCCCACAGGGGATAGGTCAAGCCTACTTAAAATTAAGCCTAAGAGTCACCCCCAAGAGAACCTCTTTCGTTGCTCAGATGTGGCCTCTCTCTCCAGCCACACAGCAAGCAGACTCACCACCCTCCCCCTGTCTACATGGGACATGACTCCCAGGGGTGTGGATCTTCCTGACAGAGTGGGACAGAAATCCCAGAATGAGCTGAGATTCAGCATCAAGGGACTGAGAAAAACTCTAGAATGAGCTGAGACCCAGCATCAAGGGATTGAGAAAACCTTCTCGACCAAAAGGGGGAAGAGTGAAAAGAGACAAAGTGTCAATGGCTGAGAGATTCCAAACAGAGTCGAGAGGTTATCCTGGAGGTTATTCTTATGCATTAAGTAGATATCACCTTGTTATTCAAGACGTAATGGAGAGGCTGGAGGGAACTGCCTGAAAATGTAGAGCTGTGTTCCAGTAGCCATGTTTCTTGATGATGATTGTATAATGATATAGCTTTCACAATATGACTGTGTGATAGTGAAAAAAAAAAAAAGAGAAAGCCTCAATAAGATTAAATGCCAATTTAACATGCAAACCATGGTGGCAAAAAGGCAGTGGGACAATATATTTAACGTGCTGAAAGCAAAAAGCTGCCCACCAAAAATTCTATATCTAGCGAAACAATATTTCAAAAATGAGGGAAGGGGGTAGATTGTAGAAAGATGAAAGTGTAAAAGTTCCAGGAATCAGTCCCTTCACCAGAGCAACTATTAAATAGCCAGTAACCATCTGAATCAATAATTTCAAAACTGTGGAGTCCATTAGAATACCATATATAGCATACATGTAAGATCAAGAGGAAGAGCCTATTGAGAAAAACCCTAGAATGAGCTGAGACTCAGCATCAAGGAATTGAGAAAACCTTCTTGACCAAAAGGGGGAGAGTGAAATGAGACAAAGTAGAGTTGAGAGGTTATCCTGGAGGTTATTCTTATGCATTAAGTAGATATCACCTTGTTATTCAAGATATTAATGGAGAGGCTGGAGGGAACTGCTTAAAAATGTAGAGCTGTGTTCCAGTAGCCATGTTTCTTGATGATGATTGTATAACGATAAAGGTTTCACAATGTGACTGTGTGATTGTGAAAATCTTGTGTCTGATGCTCCTTTTATCTACCTTGTCAACAGACGAGTAGAACATATGGAATAAAAGTAAATAATAGGGGGAACAAATGTTAAAATAAATTTAGTTTGAAGTGCTAGTGATCAATGAAAGTGAGGGGTAAGGAGTATGGCATGTATAATCTTTTTTTTTTCTGTTTTCATTTTATTTCTTTTTCTGTTGTCTTTTTATTCCTTTTCTGAACTGATGCAAATGTCCTAAGAAATGATGAATATGCAACTATGTGATGATATCGTGAATTACTGATTATATATGTAGAACGGAATGATCAAAATAATAATGTTTGTGTTTGGTGTTTTTTGGTATTTAAAAAATAAATGAATTAATTAAAATAGGAAAAAAAAGAATGAGAGAAAGATCAAAGGTGATGGGAGAGTTATACACAGAAGGTCAGATTTAAGAAATAAGCATGAGTGCTGAATCAGTATACTGATATCTCTTTTAGTCTCCAGTACCTTAGAGAAGCTGGAAGTAAAAACCTAAACTTGTGGCACTGTAACCCACACCAAACTCTGAAATCTGTTCTACAACTAATTGTTGCAATGTACTTTGAAATTTATTGCTTTTTTGAATATTTATCTTTCACCAATAAGAAAAAACAGAGAGAAGAGTAGAATAGAGAAGATAGGAGTAAACAAATGAATATGATGCTGAATCAATAAATTAATATTTCTTTTGGTCTCCAGAGTCTTGGAGCAGCTAGAAGAAAAATGAAAAATTGTGGAGCTTGTAACCCATACCAAACTTTAAAATCTCTTGTGGGCCCGCCCGCCCTCCTCTCCCCTCTTTGTCTGCCGGCCCGGCGTGCGGCGCCCACGTCCCGCAGCAACCGGACCACCCGCCCTCCTCTCCCCTCTTTGTCCGCCGGCCCGGCGCGCGGCGCCCATGCCCCACAGCAGCCGGCCCGCCCACCCTCCTCTCCCCTCTTCCCCCTCCTGCTCCGGCGGCTCTCCAACCACCACCGTGCCCTCTTCCACCTTCACCGGCTTCTCCGCCACCGGCCTCGACAGCCTTGCCACCCTCACCTTTCCTCCTCCAGAACAGTTACTGGGGGAGTGGAGACAATACAGAGCAGCTCACGGAGACACGACGGAGATCAAAGGGACGGCGTACCCATCCTGGAACGGCTGACTGTCTGGGAGAACCAGCTCCGGTGAGATCACCAAGGAGCGCAGGCTTTCCCGGGCGGGACGGCAAGCAGCCGGAGTCCCTCCCTTCCTCCCTCCCAGGCCAACTGGCAGAATTGGGCAGGCGGTCCCCTTGGGCCGTGGCGGCTGGCGCCCCCACCACGCGAGGTCCCCCGGACGAACTGAGAGAGTTGGGTCGGAAATCCCCCGATTGCGGAGAACGGTGACTGGGGGGTCCCTTCCAAACACGTGACTCCCCGGTCCGCCTGGGAACAGTGCACTCTCCCGGGCTGCGACAGCTGGCGCCCACCCGCCACGCTTGGCACCCCGGGCCGACTAGGAAATTCGGTCGGGCGCTCTCCCGTGCTGCGGCGGCCGGTGACCCTCCCCGCATTCAGACCCCCGGGCCGGCTGGCACTCTTTCAAGACGTTCGGCTGCGGAACCTCCCCTACGGCGAGAGTTTTCCAGAGTTAAAGGACCCACAGCAACTTTCACTGGTGGAACCCGTAGACAAACGTGTGCCACGAGCGCCACCTACTGGACAGGATAAGAAAAACAGAACCCAGAGATTTCACAGAAAAATCTTTCAACCTGTGGGGTCCAACACCCAGGGAAATCTGACTAAATGCCCAGACGCCAGCAAAAGATAACGGATCACGCTCAGAAAATTGAAAATATGGCCCAGTCAAAGGAACAAACCAATAGTTCAAATGAGATACAGGAGCTGAAACAACTAATGCTGAATATGCGAACAGAAATGGAAAACCTCTTCAAAAAAGAAATCGATAAATAGAGGGAGGACATGAAGAAGACATGGGCTGATCAAAAAGAAGAAATAGAAAAACTGAAAAAACAAATCGCAGAACTTATGGAAGTGAAGGATAAAGTAGCAAAAATAGAAAAAATAATGGATACCTACAATGACAGATTTAAAGAGACAGAAGATAGAATTAGTGATTTGGAGGATGGAACATCTGAATTTCAAAAAGAAACAGAAACTATAGGGAAAAGAATGGAAAAATTTGAACAGGGTATCAGGGAACTCAAGGACAATGTGAACCGCACAAATATACGTGTTGTGGGTGTCCCAGAAGGAGAAGAGAAGGGAAAAGGAGGAGAAAAACTAATGGAAGAAATTATCACTGAAAATTTCCCAACTCTTATGAAAGACCTAAAATTACAGATCCAAGAAGTGCAGCGCACCCCAAAGAGATTAGACCCAAATAGGCGTTCCCCAAGACACTTACTAGTTAGAATGTCAGAGGTCAAAGAGAAAGAGAGGATCTTAAAAGCAGCGAGAGAGAAGCAATCCATCACATACAAGGGAAACCCAATAAGACTATGTGTAGATTTCTCAGCAGAAACCATGGAAGCTAGAAGACAGTGGGATGATATATTTAAATTACTAAAAGAGAAAAACTGCCAACCAAGACTCCTATATCCAGCAAAATTGTCCTTCAAAAATGAAGGAGAAATTAAAACATTCTCAGACAAAAAGTCACTGAGAGAATTTGTGACCAAGAGACCAGCTCTGCAAGAAATACTAAAGGGAGCACTAGAGTCAGATACAAAAAGACAGAAGAGAGAGACATGGAGAAGAGTGTAGAAAGAAGGAAAGTCAGATATGATATATATAATACAAAAGGCAAAATGTTAGAGGAAAATATTATCCAAACAGTAATAACTCTAAATGTTAATGGACTGAATTCCCCAATCAAAAGACATAGACTGGCAGAATGGATTAAAAAACAGGATCCTTCTATATGCTGTCTACAGGAAACACATCTTAGACCCAAAGACAAACATAGGTTGAAAGTGAAAGGTTGGGAAAAGATATTTCATGCAAATAACAACCAGAAAAGAGCAGGAGTGGCTATACTAATATCCAACAAATTAGACTTCAAATGTAAAACAGTTAAAAGAGACAAAGAAGGACACTATATACTAATAAAAGGAACAATTAAACAAGAAGACATAACAATCATAAATATTTATGCACCAAATCAGAATGCCCCAAAATACGTGAGGAATACACTGCAAACACTGAAAAAGGAAATAGACACATATACCATAATAGTTGGAGACTTCAATTCACCACTCTCACCAATGGACAGGACATCTAGACAGAGGATCAATAAAGAAATAGAGAATCTGAATATTACTATAAATGAGCTAGACTTAACAGACATTTATAGGACATTTATAGGAAATTTATTGCCCTAAATGCCTATATCAGAAAAGAAGAAAAGGCAAAAATGCAGGAATTAACTGTCCACTTGGAAGAACTGGAGAAAGAACGGCAAACTAATCCCAAAGCAAGCAAAAGGAAAGAAATAACAAAGATTAGAGCAGAAATAAATGAAATTGAAAACATGAAAATAATAGAGAAAATCAATAAGGCCAGAAGTTGGTTCTATGAGAAAATCAATAAGATTGATGGGCCCTTAGCAAGATTAACAAAAAGAAGAAGAGAGAGGATCAAATAAATAAGATCAGAAATGGAAGAGGAGACATAACTACTGACCTCACAGAAATAAAGGAGGTAATAACAGGATACGATGAACAACTTTACGCTAATAAATACAACAATTTAGATGAAATGGACGGGTTCCTGGAAAGACATGAACAACCAACTTTGACTCAAGAACAAATAGATGACCTCAACAAACCAATCACAAGTAAAGAAATTGAATTAGTCATTCAAAAGTTTCCTAAAAAGAAAAGCCCAGGACCAGACGGCTTCACATGTGAATTCTATCAAACATTCCAGAAAGAATTAGTACCAACTCTCCTCAAACTCTTCAAAATAATCGAAGTGGAGGGAAAACTACCTAATTCATTCTATGAAGCCAACATCACCCTCATACCAAAACCAGGCAAAGATATTACAAAAAAAGAAAACTACAGACCAATCTCTCTAATGAATATAGATGCAAAAATCCTCAATAAAATTCTAGCAAATCGTATCCAACAACACATTAAAAGAATTATACATCATGACCAAGTAGGATTCATCCCAGGTATGCAAGGATGGTTCAACATAAGAAAATCAATTAATGGAATACACCATATCAACAAATCAAAGCAGAAAAATCACATGATCATCTCAATTGATGCAGAGAAGGCATTTGACAAGATTCAACATCCTTTCCTGTTGAAAACACTTCAAAAGATAGGAATACAAGGGAACTTCCTTAAAATGATAGAGGGAATATATGAAAAACCCACAGCTAATATCATCCTCAATGGGGAAAACTTGAAAACTTTCCCCCTAAGATCAGGAACAAGACAAGGATGTCCACTATCACCACTATTATTCAACATTGTGTTGGAGGTTCTAGCCAGAGCAATTAGACAAGAAAAAGAAATACAAGGCATCCAAATTGGAAAGGAAGAAGTAAAACTACCACTGTTTACAGACGATATGATACTATACGTCGAAAACCCGGAAAAATCCACAACAAAATTACTAGAGCTAATAAATGAGTACAGCAAAGTAGCAGGTTACAAGATCAACATTCAAAAATCTGTAGCATTTCTATACACTAGCAATGAACAAGCGGATGGGAAATCAAGAAACGAATCCCATTTACAATTGCAACTAAAAGAATAAAATACCTAGGAAAAAATTTAACTAAAGAGACAAAAAACCTATATAAAGAAAACTACAAAAAACTGCTAAAAGAAATCACAGAAGACCTAAATAGATGGAAGGGCATACTGTGTTCATGGATTGGAAGACTAAATATAGTTAAGATGTCAATCCTACCTAAATTGATTTACAGAATCAATGCAATACCAATCAAAATCCCAAAAACTTCTTTTTCAGAAATAGAAAAACCAATAAGCAAATTTATCTGGAAGGGCAGTTTGCCCCGAATTGCTAAAAACATCTTGAGGAAAAAAAACGAAGCTGGAGGTCTTGCACTGCCTGACTTTAAGGCATATTATGAAGCCACAGTGGTCAAAACAGCATGGTATTGGCATAAAGATAGATATATCGACCAATGGAATCGAATAGAGTGCTCAGATATAGACCCTCTCATCTATGGACATTTGATCTTTGATAAGGCAGTCAAGCCAACTCACCTGGGACAGAACAGTCTCTTCAATAAATGGTGCCTAGAGAACTGGATATCCATATGCAAAAGAATGAAAGAAGACCCATCTCTCACACCCTACACAAAAGTTAACTCAAAATGGATCAAAGATCTAAACATTAGGTCTAAGACCATAAAACAGTTAGAGGAAAATGTAGGGAGATATCTTATGAATCTTACAATTGGAGGCAGTTTTATGGACCTTAAACCTAAAGCAAGAGCACTGAAGAAGGAAATAAATAAATGGGAACTCCTCAAAATTAAACACTTTTGTGCATCAAAGAACTTCATCAAGAAAGTAGAAAGACAGCCTACACAATGGGAGACAATATTTGGAAACGACATATCAGATAAAGGTCTAGTATCCAGAATTTATAAAGAGATTATTCAACTCAACAACAAAAAGACAGCCAACCCAATTACAAAATGGGAAAAAGACTTGAATAGACACCTCTCAGAGGAGGAAATACAAATGGCCAAAAGACACATGAAGAGATGCTCGATGTCCCTGGCCATTAGAGAAATGCAAATCAAAACCACAATGAGATATCATCTCACACCCACCAGAATGGCCATTATCAACAAAACAGAAAATGACAAGTGCTGGAGAGGATGCGGAGAAAGAGGCACACTTATCCACTGTTGGTGGGAATGTCAAATGGTGCAACCACTGTGGAAGGCAGTTTGGCGGTTCCTCAACAAGCTGAATATAGAATTGCCACACGACCCAGCAATACCATTGCTGGGAATCTACTCAAAGGAATTAAGGGCAAAAACTCAAACGGACATTTGCACGCCAATGTTTATAGCAGCGTTATTTACAATTGCAAAGAGATGGAAACAGCCAAAATGTCCATCAATAGAAGAATGGCTAAACAAACTGTGGTATATACATACGATGGAATATTATGCAGCTTTAAGACAGGATAAACTTATGAAGCATGTAATAACATGGATGGACCTAGAGAACATTATGCTGAGCGAGTCTAGCCAAAAACTAAAAGACAAATACTGTATGGTCCCAATGATGTGAATCGACATTCGAGAATAAACTTGGAATATGTCATTGGTAACAGAGTTGAGCAGGAGTTAGAAACAGGGTAAGATAATGGGTAATTGGAGCTGATGGGATACAGACTGTGCAACAGGACTAGATACAAAAACTCAAAAATGGACAGCACAATAATACTTAATTGTAAAGTAATCATGTTAAAACACTGAATGAAGCTGCATCCGAGCTATAGGTTTTTGTTTTGTGTTGTTTTGTTTTTACTATTATTACTTTTATTTTTTTCTCTATATTAACATTCTATATCTTTTTCGGTTGTGTTGCTAGTTCTTCTAAACCGATGCAAATGTACTAAGAAATGATGATCATGCATCTATGTGATGATGTTAAGAATTACTGATTGCATATGTAGAATGGTATGATTTCTAAAAAAAATAAAAAAATAAAAAAGAAGTCAAAAGCCACTGTCCAAGCTCACCCAACATGGTTTTGGATGCAAGTTGGAACCCAGGACTGTTTGACTCAAAAGACCAACCTCTTTAGTAAATAGCATCTATCCCTATGAGCATGTAATTGCATTATCCTTCCCACCAGAAACATGAGCGTGAGCTACCTATTTATCCTTTTATACTTTATACTAGCAAAGAAAAAAGCAAAATATAATTCCTCTTAAATCAAAGTACAGAAAAAAAGCATCTATAGAAAAAAGGAGTATCAAGGAGTTTGCCACCAAAATCATATACAGACAGAATGCAGAAAACTTGGCATCTTTGACCAAAATGCTTGGTGAAAAGACATTTAAGAAATGTTCACAGGCTGAAGAACAGTGCCACAATTCACAATAAAGTGAATGAGAAAATGGTATGGTGGCCATTTCCACTGCGCCATAAGTTACATTTATAATTGGCTACAAAATAAGGTTAACCTGGAATTTTAGAAAAAGTTTTTAAAAAAACACCCAAAACAGGACCACTAGCCTTGATAAACATACCTCGAGACTCAGAACAAAGAATTTAGAATTTGCATAAATTAAATTTTCATGGTACCAACATCAAATTTCAAGGCAATTATGTCTGTACACCACTATGGTGACTGTTCTTATGTGGCACTTAACATATACATTAAATGTTCTCAAATACTTCCACCTCTACACTGACTGTTCTCCCTTTGGAAGGAGCAGCCCTCCTCCTCCACCTCCAAGTCTTCCTTCAAATGTCACTTTTCAATGATTTCACTCTACTTAAAACTGCAACCCCATCTCCAATTTTCAATATCCCTCATCTTTTTCTACTTTTTAGTTTTCCATAGCACTTATCACCTAGTAAACTATATAATTTACTAGTTCGTCTACTGTTTATTGTCTGTCTCCCTTCTCTTCAACTAAAATAAAGCTCCCTTGAGGGCAGATTTTTTTGAGTATCCCACAGACTTAAAAGATGCTTAGAATATGTTCAAAAACTCTTTGTTTAATGAATAGGAGTTAAATAAGTTAAATTTTTATGGAGAAAACTTTGATAATATGTATTAAAAACCTTTAAAACACGCATCCCAGAAATACCACATTTACGAATACATCCTTAAGAAACATGATTTCTTTTTTTTCCATGCTCACCAATATGAGCAATGCTTTATCCAAAATCATCATTCATGTTAGTTGTGAATTAATTGTGAAAAACTGGAAACAGCCCATTTTGGGGAACATTTAAACTGATGTATAATATTTAATGCTATGGGAAATGTATGCCAATGATTCCATTTTTGTCTCAAATAAATTTATGATACATTCATTCAACAGAATGCTAGATGAGGTTATTCCCTGCGTTCTGATAACTACTTCCAAGATTTAGTGAAAAAGCAGACTTTTAAAAAAATAGGAAAGTTGCACTATATGCAACTGAGATAGCAGCAACTTCCAAGGTATATTAAGTGTAAAAAGCATACAATACCATTTATTCTAAAAAACTGTTCCAAGTTGGCATGTACTACTCGCTACTGGATAAAAATATTGAAATTTTCCAAATATTTTCCCTTCTAAATTCTCAATATAACAATTAACATTTTTGGAAAATGAAGAAATAAAACTACTATCTCCCCTCTGACTTCACAGATCAATGACTGCTAAAACAAGCAAAAGCACTTTCCCAACTCAATTAAATGGTTTTACTACCAAATTTATACTAAGCCCATAAAAGTTATTTAACTGCAAATAAAATGAAAATTGCTGTCTGAACTAACTTCTTAAGCTAAGTAATACAATTAACAAGCATGAAGTCAATTCTGGAATTATGTTCCATAGAAGCAATTTCAAGAGCAGACATAAACTGTATTCAATTATAAAATCTTACAACAAAGAGATAAAGGCACACTGCTCTTGGTGCACATATTAAAAACCAAATGCTCAAAGGGAGATTACTATTATTTTTTATTTTTGGCATGGGCAGGCTCTGGAAATCAAACTCGGGTTCTGGCGTGGCAGGCGAGAATTCTACCATTGAGCTACCATTGCACCGCCCTCATAGGGAAATTAAAACAGTACTTATGATAAAAGCCACTGGGCAGTGAAAGAGTACCCAAACACTCAGGTGTACCAAGGCCCTTCATCTTGAATTCTCTGTTCACTCAGCCTCTACCTTACTTGCCCTCATAAACATCAAAAGGAATTATCATTTGGAGTCAGAATGATTTCTACCCAGGGCTTTAGAGTATTGTTAAACCCTGGGTTCAAATCCTAGCTTTTAACTTCTTAAGGGAGTGATTTGGCAAACCTCAGTTTACTCATCTGTAAAGTAAAATGGAAATTATCACCAACTATTTAATGTCAGTAAATAAAACTACAGTGGCTGAAAAAGTAAAACAGAGAAGGAATTGTTCATATAAGACAAATGAAAATCCTACAAGACTAATCTTTCAACACAGTGAAAGAAAGCACAGGAAACAAACCTTTAAGCGTAGTGACTGAGCTGGTAGGCAGGAGTTCTGGATTTCAGTTTTGGCTCTGCTACAATCAAGCCTGTGACTTTGGGTATGTTAATTCATGTATCTGGGTTCAAATTTTAAGCTCCAAAATCAGGGGAATGAAAATCCTTTCCAGTTGTACCACACCATGACTAAACTACCTACCCATATATCACCCCCCCAAAAAAAATTAGTAAGACTACTGTCATACCTCCAAAAGTTTCCAAATTTTGTCATTTAAATACTTGGTTTTTGTACCTTTAGGTCCTGATCAATTTCCATTATGAAGAAACTACCACTCATAACAATACATGAAACTGTTTCTTTAAGTAACTCATTCAAGGTCAGATTGCTAAAAAGTGGCAAAATTAGAATTCCAAACCAGATCTGTCTCACTTCAAAGACCAAACCCTCAAAATGTGCCTCTTCCTTAGACCTTTTCCTTGATTAATCTGGTAACTAACAGCTTGCATTTGCAAAATGGAAGCAGTCAGGAGTGCAGTCAGGAGTCATAGAACAGAGTCAAGTTACCTGAGTCAGGTTGGGCTTGAATTTCTGACATAGTATTCTAATCAAGTTAGACATTTCAGGTACTTAAAAGGAGGCTGGAGGAACAAAAAAGCTAAATTTTAGAGAAATTATAATCAAAGATAAATTAAAAACAAAGATAAAGAATTTCTAGGGGGTGCAAGGGTAGTTTAGTGGTAGAATTCTTGCCTGCTATCCAGGAGACCGGGTTTGATTACCAGCCCATGCACCTTCCAAACAAACAAGCAAACAACAAATAAATAACCAAATAAACAAAGATTAAGCAAACGGTGCTACAATAAGGTGATGCTCACAAGGAAAAAGAATGAAATGTGACCTCTCCATACAGCATACAATCAATCAATCAATCACCTCTGAAATCACAAGTCATTGTAGGCAGTTCATTCACATATTATTTTCTGGAGTCAAAGTTGTACAAGTATTCGGTAAAATGACTGCTAGATTATCCATACTGTTTACCCTTCCTTTTATGCAAGTATGGAAATAATTAATAAATAACACTAGGTTACCCATACCATTGAATGGAGAGGTAACAGATAATTCAAAGTACATATATCTGGCTTTAGAAATAAAGCGTATGGTCTAAATAGATAATCCAAAGTAACGAATATGTGGTGTTAGAAAGAAATAAAGTATATGATCATTTATGCACATTTTCCTCCCAAATTATAGTTTGATTCAGGCTATTATCAGGAAAAATTTCCAAATGATAAGTGTCCAGGAGTGATGACTTCTAAATAATACAGTGAATAATAAAATCACTACCTCCTTACAGCAGTAAGAAAACATAACTTTTTATAACACATTATATCATCTCCACAGGGACTAGTAAAACCAAGGCAAAGAAAAAAAGAGTAATTTATTTAAATTCCCACTGCATACTAGAACCAGGTTAGCTACCTGCTTGTTTCATTAAATCAATCTGGGATTTAAAAATGGTTTCAAAAGATCCATACACGGATAACAAGAGGTAATATACACACATATATATAGATAAAAATCACACTTAAATGTCCTGGTCATCAAGCACCTTACAAAATAAAAATTTTCTAAGACAGATGATGGAAACAGTAAGAGGTGAGGTCACCTACCACTTTAGTTCTCTTTAAAGACAGAAGTCAATTATGTGTTCTCTCCAACCTTACGCAGCCTCCAAAAACAATGCACACACACACATACACACACAACTGTCATTTGTTAGTGTGACCTAGGAAGGCCTTTGAAATGCGTTTTATCAGTACAGATAATTAGAGTTCATGGATATTAGTAATGCAAAATAAACTACAAAACATCAAGGAAGTTGAAAAGTGTCAAGAACATAACGCAACTAAAATTAAAAACCAGATGGAGAATGCACGGGTGATTCAGTGGTTCCTCTGCCATGTGGGACACCTGATTCCATTCCTGGCCCATGCACCAACCTCACCCCCACCCCCAAACAACAACAATAAAACAGATGGAGAATTGTTTTCTGAATACAAATGGTCTAAAAGTTTATTTTCAAGATCCACTGCAATTAAAAGTTAGCACAAGACAAAAGTTATTTCGACTAAGCCTCCCTTGCGCAAACCCTCCACCAGGCATTTCTACTAGGCTGTGATTAACTTTCGTGCTTCCCACAAAAGCACTAAACCACTGCTATGCATCCTGTTGATAAAACTGGATATATGGCACGTAATGCACCGCTCCAGAATCACCAAGGCTGTTAGCTCAAGAAATTTTACGTCATTATGTGATGCCCACTTCAGAAGGTATTCTGACTGAGGACTTGAGGTTTAGCGCAAAGAGAAGCAGAAACAGATGCCTACTCTGTATACACTATAGTCTGCCTGCATATTTCAAAGAAAACGATGCGCTCTGCAGGCTCAGAAGCTGACTAACCCAGAGGTTCGCTCCATGCCCTCCTCCATGAAAGGGAGTGTACGGCTGGCAGAACCCTAAATAATCTCGGAAAATTCATTCAAGAATTTCCTGACGGCCTACCCAGCAGACACTGGAGGTAAGTTAAGACGCAAGGAAGCAGATACCGAAAACAGATCAGAGTTCACAAATAGACTGATAACGATCTCCCAGCTCCGGATGGGAAACCCAAATTAGGGGAGACCGTGCCTCCTTTCAGGAGTTGTGAAGCTAAAGGCACCGGGCGGGCTATGCTCGTTCCTCCAACAGCCCTTTGCAGGGAGAGCTGGGGCTGCTAAAACCCAGGCCTGGCGTTCAGAAAAAGAAGCTCCCTTTCCACATGGTTCCTGAGAGGGACTCTTTAAGGCGCCCGGATGCCATGTGGCTGGGGCCTTGGGGTGGCCAAGCTCGGCAGGCGCGCGTTCAAGACATGAAACCAGAAAAAAGGTGCCGGAGAAAATCCAAAGAATGGGATGTTGGGGTACAAGACTCACTTCCTTTGGGCTTTGTCCTTCTTGGCCTTGGTCCTTTTCTTTCGGGCCTGGAGCGCAAGCACTGCAGGAGAGAGGGATGAATGAAGGGCGAATGCGGAGGAAAGGAGGCGACCAAGTTGAGGACTGAGACCTAGCAGGGGCGCCAGGCCTAGTTGCGGGGCCTGCCTGAGGGGCGGCTCCGGGGCCAACGCCGCGGCTTCTGCGAGACGGCCGGAGGGGAGGCGGGCGGCCCACGGGGCGCAAAGCAGCGTCCAGGCTGGATGCGCCGGACGGGACTCGGGCCGCGTCTGGGGGACGAGTGGCTGGGGTCTGCCTCGCCCTCCGAGGGCCGGGCCCTGCAGTGGCCCCAAGGCTTGGGCTGGCCCGCCGGGTAGCATGGGGCGGTGACGGCCAGCGCGGGAGGACGCCTGGGCTAAGGGGCGCGGACCAGCGGCCCATCGGCGGGGAGTGAGGGGTGGCGCCACCTCAGTGGAGGGGCGCCGCACGCCCAGGGACCGGATTGCGGCGGTTAGGCAAAGCTCCCGGCACAGACCCGGGCCTCGCCCCTGCGGCCGTTGCCCCTCGTGGCGGAGGCCGCTCCACAGCTCACCTTTCCGCTCCATGGCGAGACCGGTAACCGCCAGGCGCCTGCGCACTCGAGCGGCGGTGGCTCCAGCTCTCGCCGCTGCCCCAAACCGAGCCCGCACACTCTCCGCCCCCTGTTCCCGCCCCGCTCCCGCCCTGCTCCGGTTCCCGCCCCACAACGCCTTGCGCCTGCGCGTTGAGTGCGGAGCTTACCACTTGCTTCCGAGGGGGTGGGGTGGGCGATAAGGAGCGAGGAGAGGAGCAGAGAAGGGGAGGAGGAAAGCTGAGTCGCAAAGCGAAAGGGTTGTCTGAGATCCAAGCTCGGAGAAAAGGGTCACGTCTGTATCGTTTGCCGGGAGGTAGCCCCTTAGGAAAGGCGCAGAATGCGGCGTTGTGTGCTCCTGCGTGCTGAGTCAGAGTTCCGCAGCCAGCTGGGTTCTTCCCTCAGTTTCCTGGTCTGTAAAATGGAACTAATTAGGCCTGCCTCATTTCCTTCCCGGAGTTATTGTGGAGGCCAGTTGAGATACTGTTTAAAACAAAAGGGAAAACAATTATATGTGAGAAAAAAGAGGACGTGGGAGCAACTCAGAAGAAAAACTGCAAGGAAGGAACCCTGTGATCCGATCACCACGTTAACAGTGAAAACGTTAAAGTGAATTTTCTCTTAAACTTGAAAGTTTAAATAAAGGCTGGAGAAGAAAAAAAGGGATGGGAGAACGCAAACATTTAATGTTTCATTTTACCATTTTACCACATCTTTCCAGTACATGATAAACATGATTGTCTTTAATTTGTAGGGTGTTTTTATAGTTTAACAAGTGCGTTATCTCAGATCATTTGATATTCACAACTTATAAGTCAAGATAGTTATTACCTCCACTACCCAAAAAAACTTTGGAGGGTATATAGAGTCTTGGTGTCCTGATCTAAATCTTTATTGTAAAGCAGGACGCTGTAAAAGTTTTTTGTGTGTGTGTTTGTGTGGTTTTTATTTGTTTTTTCTGTAAAGGGCCATATAATAAATATTGGACTTTGGGCCCATAAGATCTTTCTCAGCTACTCAACTGAAAAGCCGTCACAGAAGATATAGGCTGTTGGTGTTCCCATAAAGCTTTATTTGTGGATGCTGAAATTTGAATTTCATGTAATTTTCATGTGTCATGAAATATTATTCTCCTTTTGATTTTTTTTCCACCTATTTCAACCATTTAATGATTCTTAGCTCTAGGCCTTAGTCTGCCAACCCCTATTGTAAAGTAATGCATCTGGGCAGGATGGAAGCTCTGAAGATCCTTAACCTAAAAGAAGTTACACTGTAGTGGTGGAAGACAGTTAAGTAATCAACTGACTACAAAAAAAGGAAGAGGAAAGTAAATATTGTAGTACAGCACAAGTCAGGCGGAGGCTTGGGTGGAACTTACTGAGTAAGGTAAGTAAGTAGTCCAGCCAGGGAGGAGGCAACTTTTGAGCTGGGTCTTGGGAAATGTGTAGGATTGCCATAGGTGGAGAAGTTAATGCCAGGCATTCCTTGCTGAGAAAATAGATTGAGAAAAAGCGCAGACTTAGAAGCTGGTGGGTGTGAGCTGGGATGGTAATGACTGAAGGCCTGAAGTGGAATGTAAAGCTAGAAAGGTCGGTTTGCCAAATTTGAAATTTAGATCAATATCTGTTGCCCGGAACCTGAATGATAGCATTTCTGAGCATAATGCAAAAGAGGACCGCACCTGTTGGTCAAAGAAGACTGTAGCCCAATCTCTTTTCCATTTTAAACTTAAGGATAAAAGGAGAGTTTGGGTAGCTGGTGAAGACATGCAAGCTGAGGATTCTCCTAGCACAGGAAAAGCATATGTAGTTCAGATAAGACAGGAGAGGAACTGGTGAATGAGGAAAATTCCCAAATTTGGGAATGGACTGCCCAAAAGAAAGTAAACTCCACAAGGACACTTAAGAGATGCTCAAATATTTGTCTAATCAAAGAGTAAATGAAAAGTGGCTGGAAGTTACCTATTTAGAAATGCCTAACAAGTGTTGGGGAATTTCTATCTACAGTTTATGAGAATGGTCAGTACAAAAGACAGTACATACTGAGAGAAACAACATGAGAGTTGTGCTAAAATCCAAATGGATTATTTCAGATCCATCAAAAAGAAAATGAGTTTAGCTTGGTATGAGTAAGTCATACCTATTCTGACTCTGAGCAGCTATTGCTTCTTCCCCTATGTACTTACAAACCATCTGTTTAATAACTCTTGAGAATATTTCCAGAGTCAGGTTCACCAGACTGAGTTCCTGGAATTGATCGTTTATCCTTTTTTGTTCATCTGCTTATCTCTATTCTCTCAGAATGTTTACGGCTCTTCGCACTTTTTCTAAAATCTCTACAATTGTTCACATAAGCAGGTTTGGTCCCCCTGCCCCCCGCAACTCTAAAGCCACCCCTTTGTGCCTCTTGTTTAAATATGGTTTTAAAAATCACTTTATGTGAACTCACTGCCCTCCCCCTCAAATGGGACATGACTCCCAGGGGTAGAAATCTCCCTGGCAATGTGGAGCAAAACTCCTGGGATGAGCTTGGACCCAGCATCAAGGGATTGAGAAAACTTCTCTACCAAAAGGGGAAGAGAGAAATGAGACAAAATAAAGTGTCTGTGGCTTAGAAACTTATCCTGGAGGTTATTCTTATGCATTAAATAAATATCCATTTTTAGTTTATGGCATATTGGAGTGGGTGGAGGGAAGTACGTAAAACTGTTGAGCTGTGCTCCAGTAGCCTTGATTCTTGAAGATGATCATAAATAATGAAGATAATGATAAAGCTTTTACAATGTGACTGTGTGATTGTGAAAACCTTGTATCTGATGCTCCTTTTATTTATAGTATGGACAGCTGAGTAAAAAATAAACAAATAATAAGGGGAACAAAGGTTAAAATAAATTGAGTAGATTGAAATACTGGTGGTCAATGAGAGGGAGGTGTAAGGGGTATGCTATGTATAAGTTTTTTTCTTTTTTCTTTCTTTTGTTGGAGAGATGCAAATATTCAAAAAAAGGATCATGGTGCTGAATACACAACTATGTGATTATATTGTGAGCCATTGATTGTTCCCCGTGTATGGAATATTTGTATGTCAAGAATGTTTATATGTTATATTTTTAAAATAAAAATATTTAAAAATTAAAATTAAAAAATCGCTTTATTTTATTTTACAAATTTGGTCTATTCTGGATTTTACTCTTCCAGAAATTGTTCTTAGGGGTGGCGATCATCCTTTGATAGTCATTCTCAGTGACATGTACAAGCCCTCCCCCACTCTCCACCCCTACCCACCCAAACTGTTTTTCTCAACACCTTTTAAAAGTGAAATTATTGAGAAAGCATCAGCAGTTGTATTTTTAGCTGCTTATGGGCACTGTCAGAATTTAATTCTTGAAAAGATCCCATTTCCCCTTGAACTAACTTACTTTAAACCTCTGCAGTTATTAGTTTATCAGTATTCCTCCTGAAATCAAACATACACAAGTGCAAATGGGAAGAACCCAAAGGTAAAAATAATATAACAGTACTCCATCACAAAAGCGTGTAAAATTACAAGAATGCTATTTTAACACGCTGGCACTTTAAGAGAACAATAATCTCAAAAACTGTGAAGTCGCCAAATGGTTCCGTAAGCTGCTAAACAGGTAAAAATGACCCTAATGAATCAGTTGGCGTTTTATAAAGAACTACTGAATTCAAATAAATTGGCTAATTGGTACTGAGATGCAAAGTTCAAGTGTCTTCTTTCCTTGTGTCCATGTGATTCATAAAGGGGCAAACCACAGTATATGAAAACATGCTTTAGTTTAAATGTGGCACTATTCATTCAAACACCTGCCCCATTAATAAAAAGTATTTAACTATAATGGAGAATCTCAAGTTCCTAAGCAGTCCATATTTAGATAAATTGGAAAAGACCTTTATGGTCAGCTCTTTCATTGGACCCTTGGTGGGACTGACATCAACAAAATTTAATTTTGCAGTCTTGTATTTAAAGCTTATGCTTTTGAGGATACATTCTCAGGTCTTCTTTAATTTGAGAACTGCAAATATAACTGCCAATACATGGTAATGATAAAGATTTGTAGAATCCTCATATAAAGATTAGAAGATAACTTTCTATTACTACTTCAAGGATAGACTTAGAGAATGTTTGACTCTAATAGTCTCATTCTTTGAACAGATTGATTATTTCTCACTTTTTAAATGTGGTAACTTGGCTATGCAAAGTTTGATATCAACTGATCTAGATTTCTGAGTTTCAGCTATGGATAAAAACTGTTGCAGTTCAATTTTATTACCCCCGTCACAAGTGTGCAAATGAAAGATTATCAGTGAACTGTATGAAAAGATGAACAATCATAATATCATGTGATTCAAAATGGGCAAAAAACTAGCTCCCCCTCAAGAAGAATAATTTCAGACCTATGAAAAGGACAATACTAATTAAAAAAGTGTATTTACTTAGAAGCATTCTGAATGTCAACAAAACAGTTATACCTTTTTTTTTCAATTACAGAGTGGTATTCATTTAACAGAACAACAATTATTTCAGATAAGCTGCATCAAAGTCAACTGAAGATGAAAAGCTAAACATCCCGATAGGTAACTAATTTGTGCTGTGCACCAATAAGAACCTGCTTTAAATTTCCATGCCAATTTACCACCCCCATACTGTACCAGGCAAGGTCAGTGGCTATTGAAAAGACCACCAGGGCAGGGCTATCTAAAGATACATTCAGTATGTGTTAACTATACAAAAAAATACACTGTACAGTTTAAAAACAAATCTTACACAGCCTTACATTTCAATTTTTTTTCTTCTTTAGGAGTGAGTTGTGTATAGGGAGGTTAATCTTTATAGACAAGAAAAAAATGTGCTAAAACCAACGTATTCATTACCAACATCATCTTCTTCCTCATCATCATCTTCCTCCTTCTCCTTTTTTTTTCTTGGTTTTCTCAGCCCTAATGACTCCCTTTTGTGCCATATCAGGTGTTCCTTTACTGCAGTATACAGCAATATCCTTTTCGTGTTTCTCCTTAGCAGCTTAGCAGCCTTCTTAAGACGGCTTAACATCCGCAGCAGTATTATTCCACATTTCTCCCAGTTTCTTTGCAACAATGCCTATGGATAGGCCAGGGTGTTCGCCTTTGAATTTTGAGCGATATCCAGAACAAAACAAGAAAAACGCTGGAGGAGGCCTCTTGGGTGCATTGGGATCCTTGAACATCTTTTCTGCTTCCCCTTTAGGAGGGAGATAGGTTTTCATTTCTCTATCATCACAGGTCTTGTCTGCTTTGACCATGTTTTCCAAATTGTCCTTTCTCTTTATAGACATGGTCTTTCACCTCTCTGAGCACTTCTTAGAAAACTCTGAAAAATTGACCGAAGTTCTGGGTGCTTCTTCTTGTGTTCCTCCCGGCAAGTCTGCACAAAGAAAGCACATGATGATATTTTGGTTCTCAGCTTCTTAGGGTCTCCTTTGCCCGTGTCTAGTTATTGTTCGTCCACGAGGCTCAGAGTAGCCGAGCGCCCCTCCGGGCTCGCCCTTACCCTGGCGCTATCTCCATGGAGCTCAATGTACTGCAACGGCTGTCCTAACTTCCTTTTAAAGCCCGTTTGGTGATTTCTTTTTCTTGAAATTTTTGAAATCTGTTTCTAAAAGTTTAGGATACATTATTTCATCAACATTCCCTACCTCGATTATCATAAACTCTTACACTTTGTCCAAGTGTTGATATGAATTCAATCCAAAATAGCACTTCTCTTTATGGTTTCCCCTACATTCTTACAGATAAACTAGGCGATAGAAGAAAGTGAAAGTGTTATCAGGTGCTTTCCTTTAAATGAGGTTCCCGGTAGATGTCTGGGTGACTGGAGAACCCCAGCAGAACTTCATCTTGCCTCTCTGATAGTTTTGTGACGTATATTAGGAAAATATAACTGTATTATGTGTTTGATAATCGGGAAACACATGGCACACTCAAAGGATAATTAAAGAGAATTTAACGAAAGGGTTATGTATAAAGGTGTGGACAGGGTTAAGGGAAACTGACCTGATGAGGCATCTTGGGACCAGCAACCGTGGAGAATCTGTTCCACCCCTAGGTCTAGAGGAGGGGAGGGAGGGGAGGGAGGGGAGGGAGGGCAACTAGAACCCAGTGAAAACTGTCGTTGATAGAGAAAGCTGCCTGACAGCAGTCGTACCCTTTGATATAGGAGCATAACCGTGGCCCGGCAGGGAGAAAGCAGAGAAATAAATATCCAACTCCTCTCTTATCTCATCCTCTGAGACTAAAGCCTCCCATTGACAGAACCCAACTGGAAGATAGGAGGCAAGTGAGCCTGGATGAAGCAGTCCATTCAGGCAGGCCTTTTGGAAGGCAGGAGGGTGGAGAAAGGTGGAGGGTAGATCTGGAGGGGCAAACAGAGAATATCCAGCGTAGCCTGTCTGGGCAGTTTATAGGATACACCCAGCTTGGCTAGCACTTTCCAAACAAGTCAGTTAACCTCTGGGGCCCCCTGATCCTCAGAGAGGCTTGAGAAAAGAAAATGCTTGAAGGTAACCTCATTTCTGTTTGTTTGTTTGTTTGTTTTCCTCTGTAAAAGCTTAAGCCCCACAAGGAAATTGTTCTGGAGGTGAAAGGTTGGGGGTGGGGGAGGTAGGTGAAGGAGATGAAAAAATAAAGGCCTTGGTTTTGCTGGGTTAGGAATAGAGGCAGTAGCTTGGAGGAGGAGAGGGCATTCTCTAAGAATGTGGTGACTGAGATTTGTGGGTCCTAAGGAGGTAGGGCCCTTTCTCTGCTCCCTGGAAGTGTCTGGGGAGAGAGAATGTGTTGCAGATTGACCTAAGCCAAACATGCCCAGCTGTAAATTCTTTTTCTTTGGAAATGATAACTGTCAGAAAAGTTGACCACCCTCAAACCTTACTCCTAGAATATAAAGAAAGCAAATTTTATATTTAAATCCCACCCTCACCCCTGACATTTATTAAATATTCATTAGCAGGCAAGCACAAAAAACATTTCCTTTATGATGAGTGAGATTAGCCAGAAATAAAAGGACAAATACTGTATATGGTCTCACTGATATGAACTAACATTAGTGAATGAACTTGGAGAATTTCACTTAAGAACAGATACCATCAGGAGATAGAAATAGGGTAGATATTGGGTAATTGGAGCTGAAGGGATATAGATTGTGCAACAGGACTGACTGTAAAAATTCAGAAATGTATAGCACAATGCTACCTAACAGTAATACAATAATGTTAGCACACTGAATGAAGCTGAATGTGAGAATGATGGAGGTGGGGCTGGTGGCATAAATGAAATCAGGAGGAAAGATAGATGATAAAGACTGAGATGGTATAATCTAGGGATGCCTGGAGTATACAATGATAGAGACTAAATGTACAAATTAAAAAATGTTTTTGCATGAGGAAGAACAAAGGAATGCCATTACTGCAGGGTGTTGAAAATAGATGGTAATACATATTTTAAAACTTTAACTTATGTGTGAGACTAAAGCAAAAAATGTTTATTTGGTACAAAATTTATATTTTGATCAGTGCATTTCCTAATATAACTTATGTGGACAGTTTAATTGAACACCATAAGTACATGGAACCTTGAGTAGGACATGAGATTTTGTAGGTTTGTCCAGAGTGATGCCCTCATAAATCCCAAAGTGATTTGAACAGTGAATAAAAAAGTATTTGCAAAATCCCCTTGGGGGAATGGTGAGAAAGGGGGAAAATTCAACTTCCCCAAGTGAAGAATTCTTGGTATTCTCATAGGCAGTGGGGACAACCAAAGTAATAGGCTGAGCCCCCAATCTTGGGGGTTGTTCATGTGAAACTTATCCCCACAAAGGATAGGCTAAGCCTACTTAAAGTTAAGCCCAAGAGTCACCCCCAGAAAACCTCTTTTGTTGCTCAAATGTGGCCTCTCTCTCTTAGCCAAAACGACAAGCAAATTCACTGCCCTCCCCCTCTCTTCGTGAGACATGAATCCCAGGGGTTTGGACCTTCCTGGTAACGTGGGACAGAAATCCTAGAATGAGCTGGGACTCAGCTTCAAGGGATTGAGAAAACCATCTTGACCAAAAGGGGGAAGGGCAAAATGAGACAAAATAAAGTGTCAATGGCTGAGAGATTCCAAACAGAGTTGAGAGGTTATCCTGGAGGTTATTCTTACGCATTCTATAGATATCACCTGTTTAGTTAAGGTGTAATGGAGAGGCTGGAGGGAACTGCCTGAAAATGTAGAGCTGTGTTCCAGTAGCCATGTTTCTTGAAGATGATCGTATAATGATATAGCTTTCCCAATGTAACTGTGTGCTTGTGAAAACCTTGTGTCTGATGCTCCTTTTATCTACCTCATTGACAGACAAGAAAACATGCGGATTAAAAATATAAAATAGGGAGAATAAATGTTAAAATAAATTTAGTAGATTGAAATGCTAGTGATCAATGAAAGGGAGTGGTAAGAGGTGTAGAAAAAAATAGGGGAAACAAAGGCTAAAACATATTGGGTAGATGGAAATACTAGGAGTCAAGGAGAGGGAGAGGTAAGGGATACGGTATGTATGAGTATTTTGCTTTTTATTTCTTTTTCTGAATTGATGCAAATGTTCTAAGAAATGATCGTAGTGATGAATACACAACTGTGTGATGATATTATGAGTTATTGATTATATACCAAGAATGGAATGACCATATGGTAAGAATGTTCATGTTTGTATGTTGTTATGTTTAAAAAAAATTTTTAATTAAAACAAAAACCAAACATTTTCTACCACCTGTTCTGTAAGTTCTTTGGGATCTCAGCTCTGTCCTTTTGGGTGCTCTGGTCACAGCTTGAAGGATAGGCTTACTCAAGGCAGGTGCAACAATATCCCAGAGTCAGGGTTCTGTCACCCTCCTAGTGGGCATCAGGTAACCAGAAATGGAAGCTCCTTTGGGTGCCAACCCTAAGGGTTCAGGCTCCTGCTGCCCGAAATTCTTATATTCGGTTATGCTGTTCCAATACTGATCAATGCCAGAAGTATTATCAGAAATGGGTTTCCACTGATGAAATGAATTGCTTGTTAATTTATGTAATGGTGTTAGAAGAGGGCTGTCATTGGAGAAATCTGTGGCATTCGATTACTCTGAACTGCTTTGTTGAAGCCACCTCTGGAGGGGGAACTTTGTGATTAGAATATTCACAGATCACTCCTGGTATGGGAATTGCTAGTTAGAACATTAATCTGCATCTGGGTGTTACTGGCACCTACAAAATGTCATACTGTCTTTGCCAAAAGTTTTAATATGCCAAGGTATTCTCTTTGGAAGTAGATTTATTTATTTAAAATGCCAATTTTGAAAAAGCAGCAGTCTAAAACCCTACACTAGGGGAATGATATAGTAAGTTACAACACATTCCCTCTATGTAAGTTGCCAAAGCAGCTATGTGTTGGATCCTATCCAAGATTCTGGAAGTATCAGAAGAGATTTCCTAAACTTCTTCATCTAAAATATATGCTTCCTTAGCCATGATACTAAGGATGGATGCCATAGTTTATAGTTTTAACTATAAACATCCTGAGATGGAATACCTTAGGAGGCACTTAGGCCAGACAAAGATGTCCCACTGCATTTTGCATATTCAAGGGGCCAGGCAGACTTGAACAATAGATACAGTGGTCTGAAGATCAAAAATATTTCTTCCATTTTCTGAGCAGAGCACAAACCTCTCAGATTTTTGTACAACTTTAAAGAGCCCCAATAAAGGGTGGAATTTAATTTCCCTAGTTTGACAGCCCCAGGGTCAGGGTAAAATCAATTTAGGAAATATATAAAAAATGGGCAATATTGCTGCACTAGTCAGGATTCTCTAGGGAAACAGAACTGACAGGAGATCTCTGTAATTATGAGATTTTATAAAATTGTCTCACCTTGCTGTGAAGATCACAAGTACAGATTCCATAGGGCAGGCTGCAAGCTGTGAACTCCAATGAAAGTTTTGATAAATTCCCCACCAGAAGCTGATCAGCTGAAGTAGAGATGAAAATCCTCTCTGCTGAAGTCATCTTTTCTCCTTTTAAAGCCTTCAACTGCTGGCATGAGACTTCTCTGATTGTTAAAGCACTCTCCTCAGTTGATTGTAAATGTAATCGGCCATAGATGCAATCAACCTACTGATGATTTAAGTCCACAAAACGTCCTCACAGTAACAGGCCAGTGCTTCCTTCACCAAACAATTGGGTCCCATTTCCTGGCCAAGTTGATTCATGAGTCTAACCACCACAGTCCACCCTTTGTCAACTTAGCAACTATACAATTACCTTAAGCATACTTAATCTCTAAATCAAAAGCAATAACAGACATTTTTTTCACCTAACAATATTCAACTTTTCTGCAACTATACGATCAGAAACACCCTATTCTCCAGAATAGGGTGCAAGTCCTTGAGTAAAATTCATTCTTAAACTTGATATCCTATAACTTAAATACTATGATATGAACTAATACAACTTATGCCATATGATAAGGGGTTAAGATGGGGAGAAAAAAAGATATATGCTTTATATACATAATCAAACATACTCATAACAAAACAAGGAAGAAATATTCATACCATCACAGTCCTCATTTCTGTAACTGATCACATGGATGTAGTTTGTATTTATTACTATCTTCTTCCACTATCCATTCCATGTTTCCTTTACCCTCAGCAAGCACCTTGGTTGGTCATGGTTCTTTGCCTGATGGGATGACCGAAATCTTTATTCTTGAAGTTTCTGGGCCATTTGTGGTCCTGCCCGGATTGAATTGTTGGTGTTTTACACTAACTTTAATCATAGGACATTGTAGTATTAAGAGATGCCCCAGAGGATTGCCTCTATTCCAGGCAAACTCTTTACTTCCATCGTGTAGTTGCAGTCTTGTTTCCCCTTGATAGTCAAGATAATCACCCTAGCCAATACAGTAATTCCCCTTTTTGCTTGTTGATTCCAAGGCATGAGAAGCCCAAAGTGGCCAGGTGGCAGTTTCAACTTCAGTTCAATGGAATCATTGTTGTGTCTCCTGGTGAAAGCACTCCTCCTTTTGGAACTAAGACCTGTAGACCATCAGAGGTTAAGGTTGCAAGGACAGGCTGCAAAAATTTTCTACTGGGTCACTAAGGGTAATAGTGAGTGGTGCCCCACTCATTTCCACTCCTTGATTCCTGGACTCATGAATCCTGGCTATGGGAGGAAGAGCACCCTAGAGTGTTTACTGATTCAGGGTATACAAAGCCTCTTGGAAAACACTGCCCAAACACTTCAAGGTATTGCCACCTAGTTGGTACCATAGTTGAATCTTCAAATTCCACCATTCTATCAAATGAGCTACTTCAGGATTATGGGGAACATTGTAAGACCAGAGAATTCCCTGACAGTGTGGCCATTCCCACACATAATTTGTTGTGACATGGGTTCCTTGATTAGAAGCAATGCTGTGCGGCATGCCATCATGGTGAATAAGGCATTCTCTAAATCCATGAATGGTAGTTTTGACAGAAGCTTTGTGTGCAGGGAAGGCAATTTCATATCTGGAGTATATGTCTTTTCCAGTAGAACAAATCACTGTTCCTTCCATGATGGAAGTGGTCCAATGTAATCAATTTACCACCAGGTAGCCAGCTGATCATCTCTGGGAATGGTGCCATATCAGGGACTGAGCGTGGGTCTCTGCTGCTGGCAGATTGGGCACTCAGCAGTGGCTATAGTCAAGTCGGCCATGGTGATTGGAAGTATATGTTGCTAAACCCATGCATAACCTCAATCCCTACTACCCAAAGGGCAATTCCAGGAGTAGCTGGGGAATGCGGCCAACTGGTATCCAAAGAATGGTCATCTTATCCACTTGATTATTAAAATCTTTCTCTGCTGAGCATTCACATGGGACACAAATATCTTCATGTTTTTTGCACACCCAAAAAGGTCTATCCACATACTTCTTTCCCAGAACTCTTTGTGACCAATTTTCCAATCATCTTCCTTCCAAGTCCCTGACCATCCAGCCAAACTATTGGTGACAGCCCATGAATCAGTATACGATCACTCTTCCAGCTATTTCTCCTCCCAAGCAAAATGAGTAACCAGGTGAACTGCTTGACGTTATGTCCACTGGAAAGATTTCCCCTCACTACTATCCTTTAGGGATGTTCCAGAAAGGGACTGCAGTGCTGCAGCTGCCATTCCTGGGTGGTACCTGCATATCATGCAGAACCATCTGTAAACCAGGTCCAAGTTTTCTCTTTCTCAGTCAACTGATTGTAAGAAACTCTCCAGGAGACCAGAGCAGTAGGCTGGGAAAGAGAAGGTAATGTGGCAGGAGTAGGGGCCATGGGCATTTCAGCTACTTCCTCCAGCAACTTACTTGTGCCTTTAGAACTCACCTAAGCCTTGTCACATATATACCACTTCCATTTTATGAAGGAGTACTGCTGCGCATACCCAACTTTATGGCTTGGCAGGTCAGACAATACCTAACTCATAATAGGCAACTCAGGTCTCATGTTAACTTGGTGGACTGTGGTTAAACGTTCAGTCTCTACTAGGGCCCAGTAGCATGCCAATGGTTGTTTTTCAAAAGAAGAGTAGTTATCTCAGAGGATGACAAGGCTTTTCTCCAAAAATCTCAGGTTCTGCCTTGCAGTTCTTCTATAGGGGCCTGCCAAAGTCCCCAGACAGCATCTCTATTTGCCACTGACACTTTCAACACCTTTGGATCTGCTAGGTCACATGGTCCAAGTCGCAGGGCAGCTTGTAGGCAATGAGGACCTGCCACAGAGCCTTTTGGTCCCCACTCAAAAGTAGCAGCTTTTCTGCATGTGAGAATGATAGAGGGAGGAGGGCTGGGTACATAAATGAAATCAGAAAGAAAGATAGATGTTAAAGATTGAGATGGTATAATCTAGGAATGCCTAGAGTGTACAATAGTAGCGAAATTTACAATGTACAAATTTTAAAAATGTTTTTGCATGAGGAAGAACAAAGGAATGTCATTATTGCAGGGTGCTGAAAATAGATGGTAATTAATATTTTAAAACGTCACCTTATGTGTGAGACTAAAGCAAAAAATGTTTATTTGTTACAAAATTTGTATTTTGACTAGTGCATTTCCTAATATAACTTATGTAGATAGTTTGACTGAACGCCATAAGTACTTGGAGTCTCAGGTAGGATGTGAGATTTTGTTGGTTTGTCCGGGGTGGTGCCTTGATGAATCCTGGAGTGATTCGATCAGTGAGTGGAAAAGTGTTTGCAGGGCCCCCTTCGGGGAGTGGTGAGGGTGGGGAGAGGTTCAACTTCCCCAAGTTGAATTCTTGATGTTCTCACAGGCAGTGTGGACAACCAAAGCTATGGGTTGAGCCCCCAGTCTTGGGGTTTGTTCATATGAAACTTAACCCCATGGAGGATAGGTCAAGTCTACTTAAAATCTAGGCCTAGGAGTCACCCCCAGGAGAGCCTCTTTTGTTGCTCGGGTATGGCCTCTCTCTCCAGCCAACACGACGAGCAGTCTCACCACCCTCCCCCTCTCTGCGCGGGGCATGGCTCCCGGCGGCGGCGTGTGGACCTTCCTGGAGGCGTGGGGCGGGGATCCTGGGGTGGGCTGGGACTCGGCATCAGGGGATTGAGAGAAACCCTAGAATGAGCTGAGAATTAACATCGGGGGATTGAGGGAGCCTTCTCGACCAGGGTGGGGAGGAGTGAAAAGAGACGGGGTGTCAGTGGCTGGGGGATTCCGGGCAGAGTCGGGAGGTTGTCCTGGAGGTTATTCTTACTCATTAAGTAGATATCACCTTGTTGTTCAAGATGTAGTGGAGAGGCTGGAGGGAACTGCCTGAAAATGTAGAGCTGTGTTCCAATAGCCATGTTTCTTGATGATAATTGGATAATGATATAGCTTTCACAATGTGACTGTGTGATTGTGAAAACCTTGTGTCTGATGCTGCTTTTATCTACCATATCAACAGATGAGTAGAACATATGGAATAAAAATAAATAATAGGGGGAACAAATGTTAAATAAATTTAGTTTGAAATGCTAGTGATCAATGAAAGCGAGGGGTAAGGGGTATGGTACGTATAATCTTTTTTTTTCTGTTATTGTTTTATTTCTTTTTCTATTGTCTTTTTATTTCTTTTTCTAAATTGATGCAAATGTTCTAAGAAATGATGAATATGCAACTATGTGATGATATTGAGAATTGCTGATTATATATGTAGAATGGAATGATATGTTAATATTTTTGTTTGTTTGTTGCTAATTTTTTTTAATTAATAGAAAAAAAAAGTAGCAGCTTTTCTGGTCACTCAGCAAATGGGCCACAGTAGCATACCCAATGAAGACTACATTGTCTCCAAAATCCAAAGAGGCCTGGTAGGCATTGTGCCTCTTTTTTGGTCATAGGAGAGACCAGATGCAAGAATTTGTCCTTTAACTTAGAAGGGCTATCTTGACAGAAATGTCACTGAGGTAGAAGTCCCCTCTATTTTTGTTGACTTTATCTCCTATCTCCCGACATGCAAATGCCTTACCAATAAGTCTAGAGTAGTTGGAATTTCTTGCTCATTAGGTCCAATCAACATCATATCATCAATATATTGGTCCAGTATGATATCTTGTGGGAGGCAAATGCAATTAGGGTCCTTCTAGAGAAGATTATGACATAGGGTTGGAGAGTTGATATACCCCTGAGGAAGGACAGTGAAGATATATTGCTGGCCTTGCCAGCTGGAAACAAACCGTTTCTGGTGGTCCTTACTAACAGCAGTTGAGAAAAAAACATTTGCCACATCAATAGCTGCATACCAGGTACCAGAGGATGTGTTGATTTGCTCAAGCAACAATTCCATGTCTGGAACAGCAGCTGTTATTGAAGTCACCACCTGGTTAAGTTTATGATAATCTACTGTCATTCTCCAAGATCCATTACTTTTTTCTGCACAGGCAAAATAGAATTGATGAAAGGGGATGTGGTGGGAATCAGTACCTCTACATCCTTCAAGTCTTTTACAGTGGCACCAATCTCTGCAATCCCTCCAGGAATCCAGCCTTGCCTTTGATTTACTATTTTGCTAGGTAGGGACAGTTCTAGTGGCTTTCACTTGGCTTTTCCTACCGCAATAGTACTCATTCAAGAAGTCAGGGAACCAATATGGGAATTCTGCTGGTTGCTGAGTATCTTTTCCAAGTATGCGTTTTAGAATTGGGGAAATAACCACAGAATGGTTCTGGGAATGTACTGGAGATGGAACTGAGCTAAAATTCCAGCAATCTCCTGACCTCTATAAGCTCAACTCTGACTGGTGGACCACAGTTATATTTTGGGTCTCCTGGAATTAATGTCACTTCTGAGCCAGTGTGTAATAATCTCTGAAATAATCCCTTTTCCTCAATGCACAGTTATGCTGGTAAAAGGCCCTAGGTCTCTTTGGGGAAAGCTGGGAGGAAAATTAACAGTATAAATTTAAGGCAGTGTAGCAGGTTCCATCCCCAAGAGGACCTGACCTTCCTCCTCACTCAAGGGGCTATGAATCTGGGAATTCCCAATCTGGGAATTGATTATGGGGCTGTGACTCTCTGCTTTTGTAATTCAAGTTAGACTTTTGTTCACCTGTCCTAGAACACTTCTGCTATACAGATAAAATAAGAATTTAGTAGACTGTCCATCTATTTTACCTCCATGTACCCCATGATCTACTAACCAATGCCAAAGGTCTCTGAGAGTCAGACTATTTTGATTATTGTTTTGAGTCTGCTGTCCGTTATGGTAGCCATGCCTACCTTGTGTATGGTGATTAATTGTTGCCACCTGGCTTCTGCCAACTCAAGATCTGATCATCCCCATAGTATCTAAAGATTCCAGTTCAGTTACAGCAGTTCCCACAGTAATATATGATCTACAGAGAAGGGCAACCACAGAGCTCTTCAAAAATGATGGCGATAGATTCACAAATTTATTCACAATCCTGCTGAAAGGTGTCTCCTCTGGACATGTCCGGGGTGGGTGAGCAGGTCTTACATGGTAAATCCATTCTAACATACCAATCTCTCTAAACCTTTGGATCCCCTCATCTATGTTATACCAGGGAAGTTCTGGGATTTTGACCTCAGGTAATGTCAGCCACGTTTTGATGCATGGTTCAGCCAACCACTGGAACAAATATTTAATGCCCTTTTTAACCCCTCAAGCTACAACATTGGACCCAGAATCTCTGCTTAGTGGGCCTATATCAATAAAGTCAGCCTGATCCAACTTTATATTCCTTCCACCACTATCCCACACCCTTAATATCCATTCCTACAAATATTTCCATGATTTCTGTCTATATAAATTGGAAAATTCATGCAGTTCTTTTGGAGTATAGCATACCTTTTCATGGGTCACATTTTGTACTTCACCTTTTGGGGCCTGTTGGGACTTTAGCCTAGATACAGGCTTGGAAGAAAAGAGGGGTGGTGGTGGTAGGTCATGAAAAGAATAAGTGTCTTATTAGCCAATTACTTCAGGGCATTCCCTTGCAGTTTCATCTGGTGAAACAAGGTTAATCTCTCCAGATAGAGGAAGGAGGGTTGTTTACTCAAGGGAGGTGGTTACATGTTTATTAGGCAATGTGCAGTTAATCTCTTAACTGTAGATGGACTGTAGATGACAGATTTCTTGGGGCAGACTGGAGGTCGAGTGACTGCTTCCTCGGGGCAGGTCATTACAAGTTTACCTGGCAAAGACTCAACGGAATCTAGGGTTTCAGTGTGCCCACTGCCATCATTATCAACCCCTTTCCTTTTCAATTAATGCCCTCACTTTAACAACAAACTCCCTGCAAGGTTGGGATTTTAGATTACATTGTAATTCTGCCACTTGCAAAATGAGACTATGGGTCTGATTTTTAGAGATTTCAAGTCTGTAGCTATACAAAACAAGATTTTCTTTCACAGTGCACATAAATTTTCACATTCTCCATGTGGTGTTTAAGTTGCAAATTCAAAACCCTCAGCTCATCTCTTTCTTTTATAACTGTATCCAGTATACTTAGGAACAACCAGACAACACTATTATATCTTTTAACTCTACAAAACTCTGTTGTCAAAAACACTCTCACCCAGAGACTTCCATCTTATAAGCATTTGAAAAGCCATATCCTGTGGTGATATTTTGCATATCACTATTGCCAACTTCTGCCAAGGAGCATCAGTGCCATCTTGATAATTGGAAATGGAGTCATCAGTGCCTTTGAATCGAATCAGAGTGGAGAGCCCAGAACAATTTGGAGATCCAATTTTTAAGATTCTGTTTCTCAAAAATCACTCTGTGTACCAAGCCTGTATTAGTCAGGGTTCTTTAGGGAAACAGAACTGTCATGAGGTATCTGTAAATACTATGGGATTTTATAAAATTATTTCTCACAACTGTGGAGATGCATGACTACAAATTCTGTAGGGCAGGCTGCAAGCTGGGAATGTCAATGAAGATTTTGATGAATTCCCCAGGAGAAGCTGGCCAGTTAAAGTAGAGATGAAAATTCTCTCTTCTAACTATGAAGTCATAATTTCTTCTTTTAAAGCCTTCAACTGATCAGATGATATGTCTCATTACTGAAGGCTATCTCCTCAGTTGATTGTAGATGTTATCAGCCACAGATGCATTAGCTTACTGATGATTTAAGTCCATGAAATGTCCTCACAGTAACACTGAGGCCAGTGCTTCTGTTCTAGTTTGCTAGCTGCCAGAATGCAACACACCAGAGACCAATTGGCTTTTAATAAAAGGGGATTTATTTTGTTAGTTCTTCAGAGGAAAGGCAGCTAACTTTCCACGGAGGTTCTTTCTTATGTGGAAGGCACAGGATGGTCTCTGCTGGCCTTTTCTGCAGGCCCCTGGGTTCCAACAACTTTCCCCGGGGTGACTTCTTTCTGCATCTCCAAAGGCCTGGGCTGAGCTGCAAGTGCTGAGATGAGGAATGCCGAGCTGCTTAGGCTGTGCTATGTTGCAGTCTCTCATTTATGCACCAGCCAATTAAGTCAAATATCCTTCATTGCAGCAGGCACACCTCCTAGCTGACTGTAAATCAGCAACAGATGAGGTTCACGTACCATTGGCTCATGTCTGCAGCAACAAAACTAGGTACGCTCACCTGGCCAAGTTGACAACTGAATCTAACTACCACAGCTTCCTTGACCAAACAACTGGGCACCATTACCTGGCCAAGTTGACACAGGAGCCTAGGCATTACGTCATTTGAGTTCTGATTTCTACCAGTCAAGCATTGTTGAATTCACTTTTCTTTCCTGTTTTTCAGATACTTTCCACCATGCTCACACCTCCATGACAAACATTTACGGAGTATCCACTATATACCAGGCATTGGACTAAGGGCTATGGGAAACAGTGAAGAAAACAATATGGGTCTTGCCCGTAGGACATCATAATTAACTATTATATAATAATTACTGTTTACTAGGCAGTGTTCTCCTTCAACTCTCAAACAACATGATGAGATAGGTGCTATTGTTATGATTTGTTTGGTAGATAAGAAAATCAATGCACAGCTAAGATCACACAAAATAGTCACAGGTTTTGAATTGGGCAGTGCCTCAGGAACTCATGCTTCTTTTTTTTAAAATTTATTTATTAATTAAAAACTAAGAAATCAACTAAAACATCAACATACATAATCAGTAATTCACAATATCATCACTTAGTTGCATATTCATCATTTCTTAGAACATTTGCATTAATTCAGAAAAAGAAATAAAAACACAATAGAAAAAGAAATAAAACGAACACAGGAAAGAAAAAAAAAAAAGATTATACCTACCATACCTCTTACCCCTCGCTTTCATTGATCACTAGCATTTCAAACTAAATTTATTTTAGCATTTGTTCCCCCTATTATTTATTTTTATTCCATATGTTCTACTCCTTTGTTGACAAGGTAGATAAAAGGAGCATCAGACACAAGGTTTTCACAATCACACAGTCACATTGTGAAAGCTGTATCATTATTCAATCATCATCAAGAAACATGGCTACTGGAACACAGCTCTACATTTTCAGGCAGTTCCCTCCAGCCTCTCCATTACATCTTGAATAACAAGATGATATCTATTTGATGCATAAGAATAACCTCCAGGATAACCTCTAGACTCTGTTTGGAATATCTCAGCCACTGACGCTTTGTCTCATTTCCCTCTTTCCCCTTTTGGTGGAGAAGGTGTTCTCAATCCCTGGATGCTAAGTCTCAGCTCATTCTAGGGTTTTTCTCAATCCCTTGATGCTGGAACTCATGCTTCTTGACCTCTACAGTATATACTATATACTATCTCCTGCATAGGATAGATGTAGAAACAAATAATTAAATACAAAGCACAAGGGTAAATGTACAAGAGACTATGAATGCCTAGAAGAGGCCCACTCAGCTCAAGATTTGAGAATAGGGGAGGAGAGAGGCTTCTCCTGGGTGACATGACATATGGGCAGAGTTGGAAAATATGAATGGGCATCACCTGGGCCCAGAAGGGAGGGAACAGAACCTCAGCCAAAGTAAACAGCCTGGCATATGGGGGAATATAAATTTAATGTAAAAATATAGTATCACTGAAATATAAAGTGCAAGGAGGCGGTGCAATGGTGGCTTAGTGGCAGAATTCTCACCTGCCATCCCGGAGACCGGGTTCTATTCCAAGAGCTTGTCCATACCAAGTAAATAAATAAATAAATTTAATTTAACTAAATGCAAGGGATGTGTGGTGGGAGAGTGCTTTAAGAGGTGGAAGATAGCTCCAAAACTATTTAGTGTGCCTCTTCCACATGCAGGTACTGTACTTGGTACTTGTGCTGGTTTGAAAGTATTATGTGTCCCGGAAAAGCCATGTTTTAATCCTGATTCAATCTTGTGGGGGCAGCTGTTTCTTTTAATCCTGATTCAAACTGTATGGTGGAAACTTTTTATTACCTCCATGGAGAAGTGGCATGCCCAATTGTGGGTGTGACCTTTTGATTAGATAAAGATGTGACTCCACCCATTCCAGGTGTGTCTTGATTAGTTTATTGGAGTAATTTCAAAGAGGAAACATTTTGGAGAAATGACAGACGCCTCAGAGCCGACAGAGAGAGTAGATGTAGACACTTGGAGAACAATTGGTTCTGAGAACAGAGACGTGAAGTTTAGAGATGCTTGGAGCCCAGCAGACATCACCATGAGAGGTTAAGCAAGTCAGAACCTGGAGAGAACCAAGGGAATCCAAGAGATGAAAGCCAGCGCCAGAAAAACAAAGTGAGGTAGCCCCACAGGAACAGAGGCTGAAAGCAACAGAGTCCAGGAGCAAGGGACCAGCAGATACCAGCCACGTGACTTCTCAGCTGACACAGGTGTCCAGACCTATCAGCCTTTTTTGAGTGAAGGTAACCTCTTGTTGGTGCCATAATTTGGACACTTTCACTTCCTTAGAATTGTAAACTGGTAGCTTATTAAATTTCCCTTTTTAAAAGCCATTCCTGTTTTGGTATATCACATTCCAGCACCTGGAAACTAACACAGTGCTGAAGGTTCAGCAAGGACAGAGCATTGAGGGAACTTGAACTTGAGCCTTTAAACATTTGTTCCTTTACCTACTAAAACACTTTTTAAAAATACTCCCCACTAAGAGAATGAGACAAAAATAAAGCCTCAGTGACTGAGAGATTTCAAGCAGAGCTGGGAGGCTATCCTGGAGGTGTTCTTATGCATTATATAGCTATACCATTTTAGTTTATGGTGTATGTGGAATGGTTAGAGGGAAGTACCTGAAACTGTTGAACTATGTTCTGGTAGCCTTGTTTCTTTTTTTCTTTCTTTTTTTTTTTTTAAATATTTTTATTGTAAAACCTCAGAAACATACAAACATTCTTGACATACAAACATTCCATACATGATGTGTAATCAATGGCTCACAATATGATCATATAGTGGTATATTCATCACTATGATCATTTTTTTTGAACATTTGTATCACTCCAGAAAAAGAAATTAAAAAAAAAAGAAAAAAACTCATACATGTCATACCCCTTACCCCTCCCTCTCATTGACCACTAGTGTTTCAATTTACTCAATTTATTTTAAACTTTGTTCCCCCATCATTTATTTTTATCTGTATTTTTTACTCATTTGTCCATACCCTAGATGAAAGGAGCATCAGATACAAGGTTTTCACAATCACACAGTCACATTATGAAAGCTTTATCATTATACAATCATCTTCAAGAAACAAGGCTACTAGAGCACAAGTCTACAGTTTCAGGTACTTCCCTCCAGCCACTCCAATACACCATAAACTAAAAAGGGGATATCTATATAATGCATAAGAATAACCTCCAGGATAACATCTTGACTCTGTTTGAAATCTCTCAGCCACTGACACTTAATTTTATCTCATTTCTCTCTTCCCTCTTTTGGTTGTGAAAGTTTTCTCAATCCCTTGATATTGAGTCTTAGCTCATTCTGGGATTTCTGTCACATGTTGCCAGGGAGGTTTACACCCCTGGGAGTCATGTCCCACCTAGTGGGAAGGTCAATGAATTCACTTGCCCTGTTGGCTTAGAGAGAGGGAGAGGACACATCTGAGCAACAAAAGAGGTTCTCTGGGATGACTCTTGGACCTAATTTTAAGTAGGTTTAGCCTATCCCTTGCAGGGATAAGTTTCATAGGGGCAAACCGCAAGATCAAGGGCACAGCCTATTGATTTGGTTGTCTCCACTGCTTGCAAGATTATCAGAAGTAGTACCCTTGATTCTTGAAGAATGTATAATGATATACCTTTTGCAATTTGTGTGATTGCGAAAACCTTGTGTCTGATGCTCCTTTTATCCAGGGACAGATGAGTAAAAAAAGTAAGGAAAAAAATAAATAATAGGGAGAGATAAAGGATAAAAATTGTGCAGATTGAAATACTATGAGTCAATGAGAGGGAAGGGTAAGGTTTATGGGATGCATGAGTTTTTTTTTTTTTTTTTTTTTTTCTTTTTCTGGAGTGAAGCAAATGTTCTAAAAATGACCACGGTGAAGAATAAACAACTATGTGATGATATTGTGAGTCACTGATTGTCTAATATGGTTGGACTGTACCAGTCTGGATATTTCTCAATCAAAATAGTTTTTAAAAATACTACCCACTACACATTCAACAATCTAGGAATAGAAGGGAACTTCCTAAACTTGATAAAGGGCATCTACAAAAACCCACAGTTTAACATCATACTCAAAGGTGAAAGACTGAATGCTTTCTCTCAAAATTAGGGCCAAGACAAGGATGTCCACTCTCGCTACTTCTATTCAACATTTTACTAGAGATTCTAGCCAGGGCTATTGGAAAATTAAACCAAGTCTCTAGATTGGAAAGGAAATTGACATTTAAAAAATAAACTGTTACATCATTTTTAAATGCAGTCCAATTGAATTTACTCTATCAATCTGATGCCCACTACCATCCATTTATATACATTAAAAAAGGAAAAGCTATTTTGTAACTATAATAAATTTTATATTACTCCCTTTTTCCCGAGTTTTGTATTTCTATTCCATTACCCCTCACAGAAATTACTTTAGATAATATAACGTTATGCTTGAAAGTCTTTTGTTGATCATTCTTTTGTCAAACTTCTCCCCCACAAAAATGTGCATGGACATTGAAATTTAATTTCTAAAAACATTTTTGGTAGCATAATCCTCTAAAAAAATTTTCCTATCAATTACAAGCATTATTGTTGCATGATTAATCAAAATATATCATTTTTCTAAATGGAATTTTATTGCAAGTGCATCTCAGTGTGATAATAGGTTATTTTCTCAGTATTTTTTTTATATGTGTCTCTATATACATAATGGCTGAGAAAACTTGCTGACATAAAATAAGCATACAGCAACAGAAGGGTTTTGTTTTGTTTTTTTCCTCTTCATATTGTATTGTAGTAACTCAGAAGCCCATTCCTTCCTTCTCCTCACTCTGTCCATAGTTTGGGAGCAATTTTAAGGTAGAAATTGTAACTTATTCATCCTCTTACCTTCCTACTTACCTTAACATGAAGGATTAAAAATGCCCACAAATTCTTTGCTGCTACTCCTTGCAGGAGATGGAGTATATTTCCCCTAACACTGATTTGAGGCTGGCCTTGTCCCTTACTGTGATCAACAGAATGTAGTAGAAATGACACTGTGTCCTGAGCCACCACATAAAGTCAAGGTAACCTACTGGAGAGACAATGGAGAGATAGAAATATGCCTGGCCAACTTCCAGCCATTCCAGCTGAGGAATCAGACATATGAATAAAGCCATTTCCGATTCCTACCCCAGTTTAATCTCAGATGGCTGCAGCCTCATGAGTGAGTCCAGTTAAATCCAGGTCAGGTGGTAGAATCCCGAACAAATAGAGTAAATTGTTTTAAGTCATTATTTCGGGGTGGTTTGTTAAGCAGCAATAGATTACTGGAACACATAGTACCTAGGATATGATGAGTGTTCCAATATACTCAAAATTTATTGAATTAAATGTAATTATGAGAGATTGGAGAAGTTGGACTAGATGACCTTCATGTTTCTTCTATCACTGAGGTTCAGAGATTCCGAGACATTAGTGATCTTGGATTATGCCATTATTTCCTCTACTTGCACTGATAAATAATTGAATATAGATGCAATATAAATGAATCTTGGGCTAATGATACCTAATATATAGAGAGGGACAATGACTCGGAGTCACCTAATTTTTAAAAAAATTTTTTTTTATTAATTAAAAAAAAATTAACAAAACATTTAGAAATCATTCCATTCTACATATACAATCAGTAATTCTTAATATCATCACATAGTTGCATATTCATCATTTCTTAGTACATTTGCATCGATTTAGAAAAAGAAATAAAAAGTCAACAGAAAAAGAAATAAAACGATAATAGAGAGAAGAAAAAGAAAAAAAAAAAAGCTATATGTACCATACCCCTTACCCCTCACCTTCACCTACCACTATTTCAAACTGAATTTATTTTAACATCTGTTCCCCCTGTTATTTATTTTTATTCCATATGTTCTGGAGTCACCTAATTTTGACCAGCCTCTTGTCCAAACCTACTTCACAGTTTAACTGATGCCTCTTAGTTCTCTACATATAAAAACCACGACACACACTCGATTATCTGAAGAACAAAATATTTTATGAGTTTTTTTTAGTACTCAGGAAAAATATGTGCTCAGACATTTACACGTTCAGATCCAGTTTTCACTTTCTTCACAGTCTTTAGAATTTTTCTCTGATGACCATGCTGTTACAAGAGAGCTAACCAACCTAAATCACATTATTTTCTAAAATTTGAAATCTCTTAGAATTTTAGGATGTCTGCATTTTGGAAGCAGATGGCCTTTGAGTTCTTACTTTATCCTTTTTTGTTAACCAGTTTTCTTAATCTGATTACTTTGGGCGGGGCTGGAGGCTGAGTTTATAGCAGAATCTGTATTTTTTTTTTTATTTTTTATGTTGTGCAGTGGAGGTCACATTCCATTCTTTTCCATGTGAATATCCTGTTATTGCAGCCCCATTTGTTGAATTTTTTTTGGGGGGGGAGGGGTTTGGTGCATGGCCTTGGAATCCAACCCAGGTCTCCTGCATGGCAGGTGAGGATTCTATCACTGAACTATTCATACACCCCATAGCAGAATTTTTTTAAAAGATAGACTGTAGTCTAAACATCTGGTTGGCGTAAGGTCATCCATCAAAGCCATGATTCAGCTGATAGCAGTAGTAGTAGAAAGGGCTAAATTCTAGACTCTACCATTTTCTGCTCAAGTATCAGAAGTATTTGATTCTGTATTTAAAGACCCCCCTCCTATGGCAATGTGAGAATTTAAGGCAGCTGGAGCAATAAAGTGTCAACCCACATAAACTAGACTCTGCATGTACTTCCTAAGCTTCTGTTTTAAATGTGAAATGTTTCCTTCATTTTGGTAGATTTCCGTACCTGCTTTTGCTACCCTGATGACTCATTCATGGTTTGACCCAGTTTCTCATTAAGCCCTCGATGTCATGATAACTACCCTCAGAACCCAACTGTCTGTATCCCTGGGTGCTCAGCTTTTATACTCACCCACGATGACTTGTCACTATTCTTGGATCCCCATTTGCTCTGCCCTTATAGCAGTCATTGGAATTCACTTTAAGCCTAACTCCTATTCATCTGTCAGATCTCAGTTCACATGTCACTGACACAGGAAGAGCTTTCTTGATACCTGATCAGGTCCTCCTGATGTATATCCTCAGAGTCTCCTTTGTTTTACTTCAAGGTATTTATTGTAATTTATAACAATTTTGTCATCTGTTCTGCTAATCACGTATCTTCAGCACCTGGGACATAGTATAAGTTCAATAAATGTGTTGAGAGAAAATAAATAAGCAAATGAAGCTAGTTTAGTCTCTTCATCTTTTTTAGGGCACAACTATACATGACCTTAGGCTTGTTACAAAACTTCTCTGAGTCCCAGTTTATTCATGTGTAATGTACGGAAAATACTGTTTTATCTACCCCATGGTTTGTGGGGACTATGCATATAGAAAATGCTTAATAAATGCTTGTAGAATGAATGAATGCATAGGATATTTCTGTAATAAGAGGCATCTAAATTTTAACAAGGATTTCTTTCACTTGACAAATGAGAGAAATTGAATACCCAAGCAGGAGGAATCTTGTTTATTTAGATGGAAATAAAATTCAGGATTTCATATACCCTTATCCAGAGTACTATCCTTCACTTGTGATTATAATTTGATACTAAACATTTTTTAATGGATTTGGACAAAACTAATAATGATCGATATTTCCAGCCACTAGGAGGATTGTGTCTCGCAGAGATTTTAGCTACATTTGGTCCACAAGAGTACAGATTTCTGATTGTCTATATTTTAAAAACCTGAAAGGAAGAAGCAGTGTGTGAATCTGAAAACCAGGAAGAGATCCATGGTGCTAACATTCTCATCAGTTGTTTCATTGTGAAACATGCAGTTGGATAAGACCCTGAGCTCCGGGAGTGTCAGCAAAAATGCTTTCAGCTGAGCAATTTCTTTATAATACGAAACTACAGGCTAACTTAACTTTGGCCCAGCTTAACCTGCCTACCTGAATTTCCCTCATCAGCACAGAGAAAATACCTTGCATATAAAATATAGTTGCTGCCCAATTTTCTTTTTCTTGCTCATCTCTTCTCCACTATGTCCACCCATTTCTGGACTCTCTCCCACCTGTTTCACTCAGGGACACAAAATACAAAGAAGGGAGAAGGTACAAGGTACAGGAAGGATCGAGAGTCTTCCCAAGCGTAACTAGAGTTATACGTTTTATTTGAGCCTCTTTAGAGGCTCTTTAGAGAAAGGGGGGCAGAGATGAGAGGAGTTAAGTTAGCGGTGGTCTGGCAAAAACCCTGGAAGTGTGGGGTGTATGAAAGAGGAAAACTTTCACTAGAAAATCTGCCAAAGGTGAAATGAGCAGAGGCTGGATTGGAATTCAGTGAGAATTCTTAGTGTTAAGTTATGTGATCTGGGAGTGTGATCCCAGTGCAGAGCATAAAAGAAGACAAGCAGTTGGAGGAGTCAAGAGGTAAGTACTGCTAGTTTGTATCAAGGTGAGATCTCGTGACCTAGCAACTTCAGCCTGGGTGGGGAGGATTTGCCCAGGGAATCTGTCCCCTTCTTTCTAGTTCCTCTCCCAAGGATTCTTAGTGTCACTGTCCTTGGGTGAGAGAAAGTCCATAGGTTGATGCCTCCTTTCTACTGACCGTGCCTGGGGCCGAGGCTGAGAGTGAGAGCCAGGAACCTGAGTCTTATACAGAGAACTGAATGGCTGAGAATGAGTACGAGACCTGGACCTCGGTTTGGGTTCAGTTTCTGGCTCCAGCTCAGATTCAAGCTCCAGCTCTGGTTCGGGCTCCGTTTCAGGCTCCAGCTCTGACTCACGCTCCAGCTCAGGATCCAGGTCTAGCTCCACATTCAGCTCAGTCTCTTGTTCTGACTCAAGGGTGGGTTCCAACTCCAGATCAAGTTGTGACTCCTCCTCTACTGCTGACCCCTGGAGTCTATTGAAGCCTGAATTAGCAATTTTCTGGCTTTCTGGATGACTAAAACTCATTTTATATCTTGATTCATCATTCTGAAATATACATAATTAGCTGGGTTAAAGTTTACAATTAAATTTGACTTTTGAGCACAGTCAAGACATTTCAGAACACATAGGATTTAAACTACCAATACCATGAGTTCCTGGCAAAGGAATACTTCTTGCCTAAAGCTACTTTTCATCTTCTTTGGATCCTTTGGTTCTTCAGTTACCGTTCTTCAGATCCATCAGTTCCTAACTTCTATTTCCTTGCTTTTCTAGCTATGCTGGATCTCATGGTCAACCATTTAAACAGTAGTAGTTGCAATAGCACCCTGAAACATTTTGTTCTCTTCATCTCGTCTTTCCAACCCTCAACCCAAGCCTTGGCAGGGCATGTAGGACCCTCCATGACCTGTCCTCTTGTCCTCTTCTTTAGCTTTATTTCCAACTGTGGTACCCACCCTTTGCTCTATCCTCTGCCTGGTCTCTTTTCTGTCTCCTCTACTTCTGGTGGTCTTCTAGATATTGGCATGCCCTGGTGCCTGATGCTGGGAACCTTCTCTTCTCTATCCACAGTCTATCCATAGGCAATCTCATTAAGGCCTATAATTTTAGTTACCATCTATATTCCAATGAGTCTCTTGTTATAATCCTTCACCTGATCTGCAGGTTCATATTATTCACTTGCCTTCGTAACATCTCCACTTGGATGTCTAATAATCATAAAGAATTTAATATATCCCAAATAGATATATTCTTCTAGTCTTTCCTATCTTAAATGCCACAAAAATTGATATATTCAATACCAAGTCAATATAAGTCCTGATAAGAATATTACTAAATCAGAAAAATAGTTTTTTAAAACATAGTAAATAATATCTATCTTAAACCAACAGTCACAACTAGACTTAATAGAGACACATAAGAAGTTATTTTCCTTAAACTCAGGAGCAATCACCTCTATTATTTAAATTGTTTTGGAAGGTCTAGGTAGTGCAATAATATATGATATGAAAATAAATAAGAAAGTAATAATTTTATTTGTGGAAAAGATAAAGATCTATATATGAAATCCAAGAGAATAAACATTGAAATTTCTTAGAACTAGTAAGAGGATTCGGAAAGGTGGCTGAATAATTTTATAAAAATTAATAAGTTGTCTATATATTAGCAATTGCCAGTTAGAAAATATAATGGAAAAAAGATTCATTGAAGAAATAAAAATGTAAAAAATACAAAATGTCTAACATTTGTATATATAATGAAAACTACAAGACTTTACTATGAAACATTTTAAAAAGTTGAATAAATGTGGAGATAGTCCTTTTTCCTGGATATAAAGAACAAATACTTTAAAGCTATTAATTCTCAAATTAGTTTACAGTTTTAATGCAATTCTAACGAAAATCCCAACATATTGTTGTTGTTGTTTGTGTAAACCTGATAAATGATTCAAAAGTTGGTTTGGAAGGATAAATCGATGAGAATGACAGTACATTTTGAAATAGAACACTGATGACACAGAACTTTCTAACCAAATGTTAAAATGTATTATGAAGCAATAGTAATCAAAACAGTGTGATACTGAAGCTATATTGAAAAATGAAACAAAAACTAAGTTACAGATAGCTTTAGTTTTTATAAGAATATAATATTTTATAAAGACATTATCTCAAATTAGTGGGGGAAAGGTTATTTAATAAATGACATAGCTGAAAATGGTTAGCTTACACTGATTTAAAAAATAAGGATAACTCTATTCTTCAACACTGTAAACTGAAATAAATTCTGACTAGATTGAAGAATATAACATAAAAAGTGAAAACAAAAAGTCACAATGAAAATATGTTATTATTTATTTGCCTTCTAAGTGGAGAGGATTTTTTAAACATGGAAAGCAAGTAGAAAATAAAAGAGGAAAGATTGAGGTGACTATATTCAATGTAATGACAAATATGTCCAGAATGTTATAATTATAAATAAAAATTAGAGAGAATTCCACCTATAGTAAATGCAAACTACATAAATCAAACCAATTTTCCCACTAAGGAAAATTAGAAGAGCTGGGTGAAATCTAACAAAACTTCTGCTTGAAGCCACCACATAGCTAACACAATAGTGAAGAATTACCCAGGCAGGATTTGGAAAAAGGTGTAAATCTAGAGTATTAAACCTAGCATTTGGAGCCACTTTTGCCCTGAAGGTATTTGAGGAAGTGGCACAGACATGCTATGCAGTGTTGCTGATTGTTTTAAGGGTTTAGGGTTGCAAACACTGGATTCTAGGGCCTGCCAAAGGAAGGGCTATGGTAAAACTTCCTACAGACTGCAATTGGGCTTTGGGTTATCCAGATGGGCTAGAAAAACTCAAGTTCTCAAGCCAGATCAAAGCGATCTTGGTGGAACAGTCAAATTCTTTCTGGAAGAAAAATATCATCCTAGCCCTTCAATTACTTCTATGAACATTTTTCAAATACAATGTCTGGCACACAGCCGAAGATTACCAGGCACACTAGATGTCAACTGTGAGGGGATGGATGTTGAATCTCTAAGGCAGTAGTTCTCAGAATGTGGTCCTTGGACCAGTCGTATCAAGATTACATGGTGACTTGTTAGAAATACAAATTCTCAAGCCCCATCCCAGACTTACTGAACCAGAAATTCAAGGGATTGGAGCACAAAGGATCCAGCAGTCTGTGTTTTAATAACCTCTTTAAATGATCTGATGTAGGCTAAAGGTTGAGAACCACTGGAAGTCTCCAAGCATAAGCAGGAGGACCTCTGGTCAGAGACATTGTAAAGAGCATTCTTGTTTCAGGAAGAGGGTTAGATCTGATGAGCTCTCCTTCCAGCTCAAAGGCTTTATGATTCTCTGATTTTATATATGGGAGTGGACTACAGAGCAGCAGCAGCAGCAACAACAATAACAAAATGTACAAATCTAGCTATTAGGAAAGAAGTTGTTCTGGATAAGCACAGATACATTACCTTGAGAACTCTCAACTAAGCAAGGGAAATACTTGGTAATGCATTACTTAAAAAAAAAATGAAAAAAAAAGGTCATGTTTTATGAGATTTCATCCTTTTATTTCTTGGATTTTAAAAAACACTTATTATTATGGTAGTATGTTCTTGGTATAAAAATTCAAACATTGTTGGAATGTAGGAAGTCAAAGAATCAGGAGTTTAACTTGAAAATAATTTCCAGTCAGATAATATTTTGATGTCCACCTGAGTTTTCATTTCCTTTTTGGAAATCTTTAATTTAGATACTAATTTGACATCACTGACATAGGCCCATGTCTTTACTTTTATTACTTAGTGGTTAAAAATTCTGGTTCATATATCCTGCTCCCTTGCCTTTGGTCTGGTGTGTTAATTTCACATCACTCACAATATAAATAGTAGTCAAAATGTTAGACTTGTAGATCAGCTAATAAGCAATTTGCCTCTTCTAGTTTGTGAGTTTTATTATTGATCTCAAGTGTGGAGTAGGGGTAGATTCTAGAGAAATATCTAGGGGATAAAATATTTAGCAACTAGTATGGAATAGGAACTAACCAACTGGGAGCATTCAGCAGATCAGGTCCACTGCTATTTACCAGCTTCCTATTTGCCTATTTCAAAATTTGGTATAGCTGTACCCCCAAACCTCTTCTGGACATGTTTGTCTCCATCCTCTCTCCAGTTCTCCCCACAAATCTCCCATCCCCTCACCCCCTGATGGTTGACATCATCTAACCTTCTCTGTTTGTGAGTAGGTTTCCTGTAGCACTGTCTCAGACTCATCCATGCTTAATTCGGAGGGCTCTGGAAACTTCCTTGACAAGGCAAACAGCACAGCATCGTGGAGGGTGAGGAACAGCTGGGCCTTGGTGATGCCAGCATCAAAGAAATCATTCCTCTCTAATGCCCTGACCACGGAAGCTACAAACCAAACCCAGAATACAAATAGGGTCAGATACCTGGGGAGCAGAGCACCCAGGGTGCAAAACAGCCCTCTCAGAGGGCGAAGGATACTCACAGTGACACCCTGCAATGAGCACCAAAATGTTGGCGTTTTGGAAAGCATTGCACATCTGCAGGGAGAGAGTAAATCAATGTCAGAGAGCTTCACACTCACTAGGAAAGGACCTTCTAATTAGCTGGATTTGAAGACCCCATTGGTCATTCACTTGCTTGGGATACATAGATCTTTGCATTCTAATTCCACTCTACAAATATTTGATAAGTGGACTATAGAAAGAAATGTCTAACGTGCTGGGAATGCAAAAGAAAATCATACTGTCTCATGTGGAGGTGGGGAGTGAAAGGGAGGACTGTTCACAGTCTCAGGAGGAAAAGGTTCACTAAATAATGTTCATGTGAGGATAGAGATAGGCACAGGTGCGATGGGAACACTCTGGAAATCCTCATGAAGCACTGTATCTTGGATTATTGCTTAGTGTTTGTATGTGACCCATTCTCTCTGGAGTTCACTAAGCAGAGGAGGCAAAGTATAGCCCAGTGATGGTCAAATGATACAGTAGGGAAAAAAATTCAGAAAGCCTGAGGTTCATGCAATGAGCTGCTCTGCACAGTTGCATTTGACTTTAGTAACCACCAGATACTGACACATGAAGTTTATCTCAGCCAATATATATGCTCTGGGGCAATAAATCTTGAAGTTCACTTCAAAGCATGTCAATATTATCCTCATTACTCTCAGACTGAGTAGAATTCAACCCTGAGCACTAAGTTAAAAACGTCAAGAGACAAAACATATAGACTCTGCGTCTTCCAGTACTAAGAAGAAACAGGAAAGTGATTGTTGATCGTAAGGTAAATCATAAGGCCAATTGATGAAGGGCCACTCTGAACATACTCTAAATGACAAACATGGGGAAGGGGAATCCCATGAATTATGAAGATGCTTAGACTGAGTAGTTGTTTCCAGTGACAATGGACTACTGGGATTTTTCTTAGTAAGTTTAAATTTTCAATTATAAAGTAAACAAAGCATAATGATTTCCTCCAATAAAGAGGTACAGAACAATTATAAAGGGAATGAATGAAATTTATTAAAATGTAGACGTAAACCATGAATCTCTGAAGGCTTAAGGTAGAGGAGTCTGTCCTTGTGTCCATATTTTGGATAGAGCAGAGAGTCATCAACATAAGTCAGGGGTGAGGAGGTGATGGCCAGGAGCAGAACATAATCATGGCTCCAAAAAAATGAAGTCAAGAGAGGAAATAGGGGAGCGTGGGGCATAACTGCCGTGAAACAGGGGAAGACTCATATAAAGTGAGATGCTTTCATTCAAATCCCAGCCAGGCCACTTAGTTGGGAGCCTCAGGTTCTTAAGGGAAAATATGGCCTGCCTCTCAGGACTGTGGCGAGAATTAAATGAGGTAGTGCATATAACTGCCTAACTTAGTCTGCTACATAGTAGGCCTTCAATAGTGAAAGACAAGAGACTACCTAGTACACTTGAGTTTAGAAAAGGTGGGGGTGGGGGTGGGGCGCGGATCTTATGGATGGAAAAGCCCTTAATGCTAATTAATCTCTTCCAGGTGTCTGATGTTTTGGATGAGGAGCCGAGATTCAGTGCACTTTAGAAACTTGCCTTGGGTCAGATGAACAGTGACTAGCAAAGCCAGGACAGAGTAAAATTCTTTAGACCACCAACCAGAATTCTTTCTGCTCTGAAAAGTTTTCTGCTGCCACAGACCAAAAAGGAGCTGGACTCAGGTTGAGAGAGAAAGAATTTCCTTTAGGAATAAGAAGGTGCGATAAAGTATGACTTAAGGATAAAAGAAGGAAAGCCAGCAAAGGAGCATATTTCAAAAAAGATGGGTACAGAGAAGTACGCGACAAGTGTCTGTGTCTGGGTGTGTTTCTTACTGGGGGCACAAACTCAAATACCTATAGGATTAATGAGGCTCCTTTCAATTCTCTGCCCAGTGCTTTACAGAGGTGAAGGTAAAAGTAGTAGTCTGAAAATTAATGGTGGGGGGGGAGGGGTAGGGAGCTCCAGGACATAATCCAACCTCCAGGACAACTAGTTAACAGCCAGGAACTGTCTGAAACAACTATTCTGGGGCTCTGGAGGCCAGATGAACATTGTATAGCATTCAGGGAAGAGTGGGAGGAAGAGATCAAAAAACTATGGTGAAGCACCGTGTGAGTAGCTCACTCAACAGCAGCGGCTGTTGCCCATCCCCCCACTCGTATGGCAAGCTGCCTCGCGATCCAGTCCCTGGCTGGCTGCTGCTGCCAGAAAGGGAAATAAAAGTCCTTTACCCCAAAATGGGAGTGGGAGGCTTGGGGGGATGTGACCACCAGACACTGACCACGGATTTGGATAGTGAACTGAGATCACTGGGTCCTAGCTGTGAGCGCAGCTATTGTTTCAACCTGCTCGGTACAAAAGCAGCGATCAGCCTCCATTCCAACCCCGCCCCCTGAGAGAGGTGGAAGTGGGAGTGATCTAAAGATGCATTGCCTTCTTTGGGTTGCAGAACAGTTTGCTGATGGGCAGCTCTTCCAGAAGAACAGCAGGGCAAGGCTGAACGCTGATTACAGCTGTTGATTAGTAGATTCACATCACTGGGTCCTGGACCTGAGGGCAACTATTGTTTCAACCTGCCCCTGACTAAAAGCAGCAGGGAGCCACTGTTTGACCACCCCTGACAGGGGTGGAGTTGGTGGAGATTTAAAGACACAGGACATCCTTAGGACTGTGGGGAATAGTTTGCTAAAGAGCACAGTCTTCAGGCCAGGGCAGGAAAGCACAGATTTGGGGGGCTGGCAAAGATACATTTGGTGTCTTCCAGGTCTTCTCCTCAGGGCACTTTGGAACAAATCTATGTCCCCTTTGTGGGTTCCTAGCCTTGTTTTGACTGGGAAATATAACTTGGGAAAGTCCTCTCTAGGATGGCCCTTCTCCCAGAATTTGCCCTCCAGGAAAAGCAGCTAGGGACAATGAAAGGAGTGTTAGAAACTACAGAGTCAGATGATAAGAAACAAAACAGATCAACATTTGTGAGGAAGGAACAGAGGAAAAGAGGTGTTCTTGTGGGGTTGAAACAATTGCATAAATAGTGCAATTTCAAAAATTGTACCATATATCCAAGGCAAGAATCAGATGAAGAGGAACTGAAAAAAATCTGATCAAACATGGGCTATTCTAAAGGTCTAGAATAAGTTGCGCTAAGTATCAAAGAAGATCCTGAACACAGTCAATCAACAAGAAAACCCTTGGCAAGAGAGGAAACTGACTTTCAAAGTAAATTCATCAAGATAATCAGATGCCTAGACATCAGCAAAAAATTACAAGTTATAGTAAGTGTTCTAGTTTGTTAGCTGCTGGAATGCAACACACCAGAGACGGATTGGTTTTTAATAAAAGGGGATTTCTTTTGTTAGTTCTTCAGAGGAAAGGCAGCTAACTTTTAATTGAGGTTCTTTCTTATGTGGGAAGGCACAGGGTGATCTCTGCTGGTCTTCTCTCCAGGCCTCTGGGTTCCAACAACTTGCCCCAGGGTGATTTCTTTCTGCACCTCCAAAGGCCTGGGATGAGCTGTGAGTGCTGAGATGAGGAATGCTGAGCTGCTTGGGTTGTACTCCGTTGCTCTCTCTCATTTAAGCACCAGCCAATTATGTCAAACATCATTCATTGCAGCAGGCACACCTCCTAGCCAACTGCAGATGTAATGAGCAACAGACAAGGTTCACGTACCATTGTCTCATGTCCACAGCAATAGAACTAGGCACTTTCACCTGGCCAAGTTGACAACTGACTCTAACTACCACTGTAAGAAACAGGAAGATACGGCCCCATCAAGGGAACAAATAAAAACTCAGAGGAGACATGGAATTTGGAACAAGTAATCAAAGATGTTCAAACAAATCTTCTAAATTAGTTCAAGGAGATGAAGGAAAATATGCATAAATAGATAAAGGATATTAAGAAGACACTGGGTGAGCATAAAGAATTTGAAAGTCTAAAAAGAAATATAACAGGTGGTGCAAGGATAGTTCAGTGGCAGAATTCTTACCTGCCATGTGGGAGACCTGGGTTCAATTCCTGGCTCATGCATTACCCCACCAAAAACAATCAAACAAGCAAACAAGAGAAATAAAAAGCACACAAACAAAAATTCAACAAATGGTGCTGCAATAACGGGATATTCACATGGAAAAAAAATGAAATGTGACCCCCACCACACAGCAAACAAAAGAAAGAAAGAAACATAAAAGAAATTATAGGGATGACAGGCACAACAGGAAAGTTTAAAACTACACTAGAGGCATAGAACAGCAGATTTGAAGAGGCAGAAGAAAGAATCAGTGAGCTAGAAGACAGGACAATAAAAATAATATAGTCAGAAGAAAGACAGAGAAAAGAATAGGAGAAATTGAGCAGGGATCCAAGATTTGAATGACAGCATGAAGTATACAAACAAATGCATCATGATGTCTCAGAAGAAGAGAAGGGAAAAGGGACAGAAAGAATATATGAGAAAATGATTGTCAAAACCTCCCCAACTCTTATGAAACATATAAATATACATGTTCAAGAAGTACAACATATTCAAACAGAATAAAATCCCAATAGACCTAGCATGAGAAACATAATAGAATAACAAATGCCAAAGATGATGAGAGGATTCTGAAAGCAGCCAGAGAAAAGCAATTTGTCACATACAAGGGCACTGCAATAAGACCAAATGCCAATTTCTCATCAGAAACCATGGGGCCCAGAAGGCAGTGGTATAATATATTTAAGGTACTAAAATATACCTTAAATATATTCTTCTCTACCAACCAAGAATTCTTCATACAGCAAAAAACTGTCCTTCAAAAATGAGGGAGACAGATTGCCGGCAGCTAACACGAGAATGGAACAAACTCCATGAGAAAATAAAACCTGTTGAAAACTTGATTTTGGATTCTAGCCTCTAAAACCATGAGCCAATAAATTTCCATTGTTTAAGTAAAAAAATAATAATAATAATAAATAAGGGTGAGTTTAAAATATTCACAGATAAACAGAAACTGAGAGAGCTCATCAACAACATAACTGCCATACAAGATTACTCGAGGTAGTTCTGCAGGCTGAAAGGAAAAGACAGGAGAAAAAGGCTTGGATAGAATACAAAATGAAGATTATCAGTAGGGGTAACTAAAAGGATAAAAAGATAGAAAAAAGAGATATGACATTAAAAATCCAAAGGATAAAATGGTTGAAGTATTAATGCCTTTACAGTAATAACACTGAATGTTAATGGATTAAACTCCCCAATCAAAAGACACAGATTGGCAGAATGGAGAAAAAAGTATGATCCAAGCTGTTTACAAGAGACTCACCTGAGACCCAAAGACACAAATATGTTGAAAATGAAAGGTCGGAAAAAGATATTCCACTGAAACAGAAACCAAAACAGAGCTGAGGGAGTTACATTAATATCAGACAAAATATACTTTAAATGCAAAACTGTTAAAAGAGACAAAGAAGGACACTGTATTTTAATAAATGGGCAATCCACCAAGAATAATTAACAAGCATAAATATTTTTGCACCTAACATGGTGCCCCAAAATACATGAGGCAAACACTGGAAAACCTGAAGGGAAAATAGATGTCTCTACAATAAATGAACTAGACCTAACAGACATATACAGAACAGTGCATCCCCAAAAATCTCATAATGGAATGAAGCTGGAAATCAGTAACAGGAAGAGTACTGGAAAATTCACAAATTTATGGAAGGTAAACAACACATTCTTTTTTTTAAATACCAAAAAAAAAACACCAAACAAATGCAAACATTCTTAACTTTTGATCATTCCATTCTACATATATAATCAATAATTCACAATATCCCATCACATAGTTGCATATTCATCATCATCATTTCTTGGAACATTTGCATCTATTCAGAAAAAGAAATAAAAAGAAAACAAAAAAATTCATACATACCATACCCCCCACCCCTCCCCCTCACTGATCACCAGTATTTCAATCTAAATTTATTTTAACATTTGTTCCACCTATTATTCATCTTTATTCCATATGTTTTACTCATCTGTTGATAAGGTAGAAAAAAGGAGCATCAGACACAAGGTTTCCACAATCACACACTCACATTGTGAAAGTTATATCATTATACAATCATCATCAAGAAACATGGCTACTGGAACACAGCTCTGCATTTTCAGGCAGTCCCTCCAGCCTCTCCACTACATCTTGACTAACAAGGTGATATCTATTTAATGCGTAAGAATAACCTCCACGATAACCTCTCGACTCTGTTTGGAATCAGCCATTGACACTTTATTTTGTCTCATTTCGCTCTTCCCCCTTTTGGTGGAGAAAGTTTTCTCAATCCCCCGATGCTAAATCTCAGCTCATTCTAGGGGTTTTCTCATTCCCTTGATGCTGAGACTCAGCTTATTCCAGGATTTCTGTCCCATGTTGCCTGGAAGGTCCACACCCCTGGGAGTCATGTCCCACGTAGACAGGGGAAGGATGGTGAGTTTGCTTGTTGTGTTGGGTGGAGAGAGAGGCCACATCTGAGTAACAAAAGAGGTTCTCTTGGGGGTGATGCTTAGGCCTAATTTTAAGTAGGCTTGACCTATCCTTTGTGGGGTTAAGTTTTATATGAAAAAACCCCATGATTGGGGGCTCAGCCTATAGCTTTGGAACAACACATTCTTAAGCAATCAGTGAGTCAAAGAAGAAATTGAAAGAAAACTCAGTAAATATCTTAAGAGGAAAGCAAATAAGAACATGACAGATCAAAATTTATGGTATGAAGCCGGCGCTTCCCCGGCCGCGCGACAGGATAGACTCCGTTCCTAAGTATTTTAATAAGCGGAAAACCTACTTTGCTCACGATGCCCTCCAGCAGTGCACTGTTGGGGATATCGTGCTTCTCAAAGCATTACCTGTTCCACGAACAAAGCACGTAAAGCATGAACTAGCTGAGATCATTTTCAAAGTGGGAAAAGTCATAGATCCAGTGACAGGAAAACCCTGTGCAGGAACCACGTACCTGGAGAGTCCAGTCACTCTGGAAACCACCCACCTAAGCAAAAATCTCAAAGAACTTAGTGTCTGTTCAACACAATAAAAGAGAATCGGAGAAAAGCTGCCAAAGGGAAAGACAAGTTTGTTTTATGGAAAAAGAAACTTTGCTAACTCTCATCTTAAACGGTGTCCAGTTGTTCTTCTGATATTTATGAAGTCAATAAAAGTAAATTTGGTAAAAAAAAAAAAAAATTTATGGTATGGGCAGTGCAACAGTGGCTCAGTGGCAGAGTTGTCGCCTGCCATGCCATAGACCCAGGTTCAATTCCCAGAGCCTGCCCATACAAAAAAAAGTACATGAGACAAAGAGCTGATATATGGTACAACACAGATGAACCTTGAAAGCATCAAGTGAACTGAAATAAGACTCAAAAGAACAATTATTAGGGTGGTGCAATGGTGGGTCAGTGGCAGAATTCTCGCCTGCCATGCCGAATATCCGGTTCAATTCCTGGTACCTGCCCATGTAAAACAAACAAACAAACAAACAAAAACTTATGGTATGCAGTGAAGGCAGTGCTCAGAGGAAAATTTATCTCCTGAACGTCTACATTAAAAAAAGGAGAAAGAGCTAAAATCAAAGACCTAACTGCACATTTGGAGGAACTGGAAAAAGAACAGCAAACTAATCCCAAAGCAAGCATAAGGAAATAAATAACCAGATTAGAGCTGAAATAAATGAAATCGAGAGGAGAAAAACAAGAAAGAATTAACAAAACCAAAAGTTGATTCCTTGAGAGGATCAATAAAATAGACAAATTCTTAGCTAGACCGACATAGGAAAAAATCAGAGAAGATGCAAATAAATTAAGAAATGAGGAGGAGGGACATTCTACTTTCCCTCAGAAATAAAAAGGATCAAAGGGGATATTATGAAAAACTGTATACTAAGAAATTTGAAAACTTGGAAGAAGTAGACAAATTCCTAGAAACACGTAAACAGCGTACAATGACTCTAAGAAAAATAGAAGACCTCAACAGACCAATCACAAGTAAAGAGACTGAATCAGTCACCAAAAATCTCCCAACAATAACAAAAAAAGCCCAGGAAAAGATGGCTTCACAGGTGAATTCTACCAAGCATTCCAAAAATATTTAATACCAATCCTGCTCAAACTCTTCTAAATAAATCAAAGAAGAGGGAACACAACCTAACTCAATTTTATGAAGCCAACATCACTTTACTATCAAAACCAGGTAAAATATTACCAGAAAAGAAAATTACAGACCAATTTCTCTAATGAATATAGATGCAAAAAATCCTCAATAAAATACTAGCAAATCGAATTGAACAGCATATTAAAACATTTATATACATGATCAACTAGGTTTTATCCCAACTAGGTATGCAAGGATCACGCAACATAAGAAATTCAATTAATGTAAAACATCACATTAACAAATCAAAGCGGAGAAACCACATGATCATTTTGATTGATGTAGAAAAGGCATTTCACAGATTCCAGCATCCCTTTTTGATAAAAACACTTCAAAGAAACTTCCTCAACATTTTAAAGAGCATATATGTAAAACCCTCAGCTAACATCACACTCAGTAAAAGATGTAAATCCTTCCCTCTAAGACCTGGAACAAGACAAGGATGCCCATGTTGCCACTGTTACTCCACATTGTGCTAGAAGTTCTAGTCAGAACATTTAGGCAAGAAAAAGATAAAAGGCATCCAAATTTGAAAGGATGAAGTAAAACTTTCACTATTTGAAGATGACATAATCCTATATAGAGAAAGTCCTAAAAATCTATAACAAAGCTACTAGAGTTCATAATTAATTCGGCAAAGTGGCAGAATACAAGATCAACCTGCAAAAATCGGTGGTGTTGATATATACTAGTAATGAGCAAGCTGAGGAGTAAATCAAGAAAAACAAAATCCAGTTACAATAGCAACTAAAAGAATCAAATATCTAGGAGTAAATTTAACCTAGGATGTAAAGGATTTGTACAGAGAAAACTAAAAAACATTGCTAAAAGACATCAAAGGAGACCTAAATAAATGGAAGGACATTCCATGATCATGGATAGGAAGACTAAATATCTTTAAGATATCAGTTCTACCCAAATTGATTTACAGATTCAATGCAATCCCAATCAAAATTCCAACATCCTACTTTGCATAAATGGAAAAGTCAATGATCAAATTTATCTGGAATGGTTAAGGGTCCCAAATAACCAAAAACATCTTGAAAAAGAAGAACAAAGGTGAGGGACTTAAACTTCCCGACTTTAAAGCATATTATAAAGCTACACTGGTGAACGCACCATGATACTGGCATAAAAAGGAACTGAATTTAGAGTTCAGAAATAGACCTTCACATCTATGGTCAATCGATATTTCAAAAGGCTGCCAAGTCCATTCAATTGTGAAAGAACAGTCTTTCCCAAATGACACTGGGAAAACTGGATATCCATGTACAGAAGAAATGAAAGAGGACCTTTATCACATACCATTTACAAAAATTAACTCAAAATGGATCAAAGACCTAAAATTATGAACCAAGACTATAAAACTCCTAGAAGAAAATATAGGGAAGCATCTTCAAGATCTTGTGGTAAGCAAGGGTTTCTTAGACTTTAACTCAAAACACAAGCAATGAAAGAAAAAATAGATAAACCAGAACTCTGCTGGTTTGGAGCTGTTTTGTACATCATAAAAGGCCATATTATCTTGATTCATCCCTGTGGGGGCAGACCTGTTGTTGGGTGGGAACTTTTGATTAGGTTGCTTCCATGGAGATGTGACCCAGCCCATTCTAGGTGGATTTTTATCCCCTTTCTGCAGTCCTTTGTGAGAAGATAAAAGAAAACTGAGAGAGAAAGCTTAGAGAGAAAAATGCCCTGGGAGAAGTAAGAAAGATCCACAGGAACAGAGAGAGCCATTTGAAGCCAATCCAGGAGAGAAGGACCAGAAGGCATTGCCATGTTCCTTACCATGTGTCAAAGGAACCCCAGATGCCAGCAGCCTTTCCTCCAAAATGGTATCTTCCTCTTGATGCCTTAATTTTCATGGCCTTAGAACTGTAAATCTGTAACCTAGTAAATACCAATTGTAAAAGCCAACCCATTTCTGATGTATTGCATTCTGGCAGCTTTAGCAGATGAAAATGAGAACTCCTCAAAATTAAAATTTTTCTTTCAGCAAAGAGGACTTGAAAATGAAAAGATAGCCTACTCAATGGGAGATAATATTTGGAAACCACATATCTGATAATGGCTTAAAATCCAGAATATATAAAGAAATCCTACAACTCAACAATAAAATGATAAACAACCCAATTTAAAAATGGGCAAAAGACTTGAATAAGCATTCCTCCAAAGAGAATATACAAATGGCTAAAGAGCACATAAAAAGATGTTCAACATCACTAGCTTATTAGGAAATGCAAATCAAAATAGCAATGAGATATAATTTCACATCTACGGAATGACAACTGCTAAAAAACAGAAAACTACAGGTATTGGAGAGGATATAGAGAAATAGAAATACTCATTCATGGCTGGTGGGAATGTAAAATGGTGCAACCACTGTGGAAGACAGTCTGGCAGTTCCTCAGGAAGCTAAGTATAGAATTACCATATGATCTGGTGATCCTGCTATATATCCTGCATATATCAGAAGAACTGAAAGTAGGAACTCATACAGACATTTGCACACAGATGTTCATGGCAGCATTATTCACGTTTGTCAGAAGAGTGAAGCAACTCAAGTGCCCATCGGCCAATGGATGGATAAACAAAATATGGTATACGCACAATGGAATATTATTCAGCTGTAAAAAGGAATGAAGTCTTGATGCATGTGACAACATGCATGAACCTTGAGGCCATCATGTTGAGTGAAATAAGTCAGACACAAAAGAACAAATGTTGTATGCTTTCACTGTTATGAGCAAATTATAATTGGCAAACTCATGAAGTTAGGGTCTAGAATATAGGTTACCCAGGAGACAGATTGGGGTTAGGGAATGAGTAGTTGATGTTTAACTTGTAAGATTGTCTATACAGGCTGATGGTAAAGGTTTGGAAATGGATGGTGGTAATGGTAGCACATTATTGTGAGTGTGTCAGCAGCACTGAACTGTATAGGTGAATGTGGTTAAAAGGGAAAACTTTAGGAGGTATATGTTATTAGAATAAAAGCTGAAGGATAAGACATATAACTATGTGATACAACAAACCCTACTGTAGACAAAGGACTGACTATAGTTAATAGTACAAGTATAAGACTATTGTTTCATGAATTATTAAAAATGTATGACATTAATTATAGGTGTAGTAACAGGGAGGCATATGAGAAAAATAAACAATGTAAACTACAGATATTAGTTAATATTTTAATAATCTTTTATGTATTGTAACAAATATAACTATTTTTAAAAATAGTACAATTATAAAAAAGTACTACCAACAATCGTAACAAATGTTCCAACAAATAAGGTGTTAGTGGTGGGATGGGATATGGGAATCCTGTATTTTATGCCTGATTATTCTGTAAACCAACAACTTCTCTAATATAAAACATTTAAATTAAAAAAAAAAAAAGATGGGCACAGTCAGAACTGGGAAGTGAGTGTTCAGGATGTTTGTACCTGAACCACAGCCAGCAGGAGGAAGAATGAGATGAGGTGCTATAAATTGAGAGAAGCTCACTGAAAAAAAATTTGTTGTACTTATGAGATACTAAGCAAGGAAACCAATGCGGGTAGTTATGCATCTAGACTGTCTGTAGTATACACGAAGGAAGGAGAAAAATGAAAATAGAGGAACTGGAGAGTCCGAAAGAAGCCAGGACCTGGGAACCCAGCTTTTGAAGGAAAAATCTTCCCTGCTCTTTTCACCCAAAGATACAGGCAATGCAGAGGGAACTGGGGAGGAGCCTACTGGCAGCCTCAGGCTTGTTTCCACAGAGTTGAGTCTCCTATTTTTCATTCCTTGGGAAATAATAAATGTGCCATGCTTACTGAACCCATCCCCAGTTCAATAAATCAGAATTGGTTCATTTTTTTAAAAATTCTGGTTGAATACTTCTGAACTACCTTCAGTGTCCAAGTTATTGGTTGCCTAGCAATCACAAAGCAGCTGATTGGTGACCATGAGACCCAATCAGGGCTGTGGTGGGGAGGGGGGAGGAGGACATGAGGGCTCTTGCCAAATCCTTGCCAGCACTTACCTGTCTTAATATGACTGAAGCTTGTGCATCCACAAAATGTACCATGGAGAAATCAAGGATGATAGTGTGGGTGCTGGGTAAAAGAGATACATCTGAATAAGGCAAGAGTGATCTACTCCTTCCCTGACTTTCAGCAGCTTCAGGCAGTGGTGGTAGTGAGTTGTTTCTTAAGGGGTTATGAGGAAGCCAGACTTTCTCCACCTCCTCCTGGTTTTGTCCTAGATTTCTCTGGGATGTGGAAGATATTGTGTATGGCACTTGTTCATCGGATATATTTTGGCTTGTGCTCATGCTCTCAAAGCGTGAGCAGCGGACCAGGTTAATGGAGGATGAGTCGTTATCCATTTTACTTTCAAATCGTTCTGTGTAAAGAACCTGGAAAACAGTTAGAGGAGGACTTGATAGGATCAAACAGAGGCTGGAAGTATTTGCAACTATGGTGTTTCATTCTACCACCTCACTTCTTTTCTCTCTTAGGATTTTTCCCCAGAACCAGGTACTGTACATTTTTACTTGGTTATTTTGCTATCAATCTCAAGCACATGACTAAAACCACACTTATCTTTCCTTATCCTTACCACGCGTAGCGTGCTCCTCCCAACTTCCCTATGTCCATCAAAGACATTATCATTGTTCCAGAGACCTAGACTTAAAATTCACTTGGCTTTATTCCTTTCCTTCATCCCTAGGTTTCTATTAGTCTCTGGCACTTATTAATATGTTATTTGAAGCATTTCTTCCAGCAGTCCTTTTACTGAACATTTCCTTTCTTCATCAGCACAGCAGTCTTCTGTCACACTTCCTTAAAGAGACAAAAATTACTTGAGTAGGGATGTCTTTCTTTCCCTTCTTTCATTCTCCTGCTAAGCCTCCAGGGCCTACTATAGTGCAAACACAGTATGGATACCAGGGATGCAACATGCAAGATGTGAATGCAGACGCCACTTTTATAGGAGGATTAGATTCTTCCTGGGTAAAGGGGACATATCTATCGAGAGGATAAATAACAACAGATATTGATAAGAACTACAAGGTAAATGGGAAAATGAAGAGGATTCATTTTCTAGAGGGATATAACATGTTGATGTTTCTTAGAAAATCTGTTATTGTTCTAACAATGTGGCTTGTGAAATGATTTGTATAAATAGGAAAAAAATTAAAGATAAAAACTATACAAGGTAGTTATATATTGTTTTAATGAGAAAAAGTAGCTTAAGGGTCACTCGGGACAGGCCTTACGGGGGCAGCTAAGGCTTAGCCCAGGAGTGAAGGGATGCTAGTATTCCAGGCAGAGGGAAACCCCAAGAACTTTCTTTTCTGTCCTTCATCTAGTTCCCTATCCACTCACACTGTGCCTTCCCGACCTTCTCACACCAAGATTTTTATTCTGAGAATCTCATTTCCAAGCTGATCAATAGACTGAGAGTCCTCTTCTTTCCTCCTCCTCATCAGTCCAAATTCTCTTTCCTGCCCAGAGCAAATCCATTTGTATGATGATATTTCCTTGACTTTTTGAGTTCACACTGATCTCCAATTTGAAGGCTTATAGTTGTTAGAGTCTAAACACGTAATTTAGTACATTGCGCTGTATCATATAGTTCACTACCCTATTTCATCAATTTTAAGGAATAAATTTCACTATTTTGTGAAAGAGAAAATACTGCAAATTAACCTAAAAATGCCATCAATTGGGGGCAAGATACATCCAAATTTTAGATGTAAAAAAATGCACACCTTACAATTAATAAAACACAATAATAGCCTTCTCCAGTATGTCACATTAATAATATGAAATTGTCTCACTCATTTGATTTAAAACTCCAAGAATTGCTTCAAAATAATTCTATGATTTTGGGGGGATGGTAGTGGGTTCGGGGAGTACAGATGAAACAAGATTGGCTTTGGGTTGATAAATATTAAAACTGATGATGGGCACATAGGGGCTCATTATACTCTTGCATATGTTCAAATCTGTCTATTAAAAAAAAAGTTTTTTAAAAGAACTCCCCATATTAGTTTTCTAAGGCTGCCGGGATGCCATATACTAGAAATGGGATGGCTTCTGAAAAGGGAATTTATTATAAGTTTACAGTTCTAAGGCCATAAACATGTCCAAACTAAGGCATCCAGAGAAAATACCTTGACTCAAGAAAGGGCCGATGATGTTCAGGGTTTCTCTGTCAGCTGGGAAGGCACATGGCGAAGTCTGCTAGCTTTCCCTCCTGGCTTCTCATTTCAAATGGCTTCCCCAGGGGGCGTTTTCTTTCTGTACCCCCAAAGGTCTCTCTCTGTGCCAGCTCTGAAGATTTTTCCAAAAATGGTTCCCTCTTAAAGGACTCCAGTAAGCAACCCCACCTTGAATGGGTGGAGACACATCTCCATGGAAACTACCTAATCAAAAGGTCCCACCCACAACTGGGTGGGTCACATCTCTATGGAAATTACTTAATCAAAAAGATCCCACCCAATAATATTGAATCAGGATTAAAGAACATGGCTTTTCTGGGGTATGCAACAGTTTCAAAATAGCATCCTCTCTGAGGTCACAGACCTTTAAAAGTCTCTTTTGTATTTCATATAATCATAGTTCTGGGCACATAATAGTAGCTCCCAAAATACTGGATGACCCTATTCCACTCTAAAATGTATTTTCTGGTATCCTATAAATGCTTTCTACAATACTCAGCATAGTACAGGTACAAAATAAAAATTAACTATAGTTAATTCTGCCCTCTTGGCAGAGAAGTAGAATGCCCTTTGAACTTTAGTATCCTGGTTATGTGAGCACAACTGGTATTTTCAAGGAGCTCAGCTGAATTTACATCCATTAAAGTGGGTGGGAATGAGAGTGGGTGCTTGGTGTTTGAAAAGGTAGAGTGTGTTTGTGGGTGACTAAAGGAGGGACAGTGGAGGTTTGAGCATGGGGGGCAAAGGTCTGTGTGTGTAGATTTAGCTGCCCTTCCAGGTGTAGGCCATAGACTGGTGATCTCTGAAAGGCCCCAGAGCTGGAAATGAGCCACCCTGCTCTGGGGGGAAGGGAATATCTAGACAAAGTTTGGATTGAAAATAAACACTTTAGCACTCATCAGCTAAAACATCCTTCAGATGCTGTGAAATCTCCATATGAAATATTAGCCAGGGCTTTGCTCACTGCCCCCACCCCAATGATTTCCTTGGTCACCAGCAGACATCAGGAGACCTTGGCAGATTTTCAAGAACCTCAGCCCTCGACCTAGCTGAATGGGAAAACAATTATTAAATCACTTATTTTCAGAAATCTAAAGCTAGCAGCTAAAAGCCAGGGAAATAGATCCAACTAGGGAATACTCATAATCTGAACAGGCAATTTGTACTCTGTGCTCAGATAAATTGCTGGCTGTTGAACAGGGAATCAAAAGATTCAGAACATCTCCTCCTACCTACTTTCAGCCAACATTTGAATCTCAAAGGGGAAGCAGTGTCTCTATTTCTGATTCTTTTTAAGAACACTATGAATTCACTTCTTTAAAAAATGTAGAGAAAATGCAGGAAACAAGAGGTGTTTCTAACCCTGGGTGGTGGCTCGGGTTCATCACAGTTGCAGTAACATCTACAAATCTTGTCCGGTGTGTTGGTATCACTGCTTCGATTAAATAGCCTGAAAACTTCTTCTTCTTTAAGGGGCACTTTTTTCAGACAAACCTGAAAGATAGAAGAGGGAGCTCATACTGAGGGTGAGTGATGGAAAAGAAGGCAAAGGGGTAGGGAGGGAAGCCCAGCAGGTGGAGAAAGTCACAGGGAGGGAAGCAGTTACCTCTTTTAACAGTTTGTGCTTTATGTGGTATACATTTACAAACGTAATGGAGTTGCAGCACTGGAAGATTTTCACCCCAGGAATAGTGAGAACCTGCAAGACAAAAATGAGAAATAAAGGGAAAATTCTCAACTCTCTGATGGACTAAGAATAAAAACTTTAGCACTACCTGGGAATCGGTACTCTCCTCTTTATTAGAGGCAAGAACTAGTAAATCTCTCCCTCCCATTTCGATCCTCTAATTTTCCTGATATCTTCTTTCCCCTCTCTATTTCCTCACTCTTCTCTTTTCTTGGCCTTCCTCTCCCTGGAATACATTTTAAAATCATCCTTAACTGGCTGCAATACTATAAGGATTTGCCTACCTATGTACCACCTCTGCCCTTGTAAATCACTTTCCTCTCCTTTCTAAATGTGTTTCTGTAGCGCAGCAAACCATGGTGAAGGGATTTCATAGAAACCTAAGCATTAGGCTTGGCACATCCACCACTTTTGGACAAAAGAGTAGGGACTGATTTGGACTCTTACCTCCCGAAAGTCATTGACGCTTCTATAAATGTTGGTGTTAGGGATCTGACCCAGGAGGATAATCTTAGTTCTGAAAGGAAATGGTACTTGTCTTTAGGTCATAGTTGCCCTACCTTGCTATGGCTAACTTCCTATTCCCTGAGACAAATTACCTGTGTGACCTAACGCTGATGAGGAAGAAGGCAAAAGCGATCGAAACGAGCAGTCCAGCATCTAATCCCAGGAAAATCGCAGATGAGAATGTCACTAGCCAAATAACCTTATGGAAAAGGGAAAGAAGGGAACAGAAAGACCATGAAAACAAGCCGAATTCAGAAAATTACCAGTCTTATCTCTCACCTCAACTTCCCCCTCTCTCCCTTCCTAATACCAGGGATTTAGAGAATACATTCTAATGCCCTGGGGACTGATGCCACAGCAAACAGTTCACTGATGCTTCATTTCTTGTATGTTTCCCTATTCATCACTCTCTTCTATTCTCTCTCTCAAACAAGTTTTCTGTGCAAAATAGGGATGCTATTACTACTTTGCAGGCTCTGTTGAGACTAGTAATACATTGGTAAAGCAACCCAGACACTCACTAAATGGCGTTGCTATTTTAAGATCTAGAATTGCAAATCTTCAATACCCTTTTTGAGCTTCTACCCTCCAGCTTCTCCATCATTCTCAGTAAATGATCTTACCTTCATCTTTGAGAGAATATAGGCTGAGACTCACTTAAATATTTACTTCCCACTCTACCTTGTCAATATCTGCAATCATCTTTCTTTCAGTTTCTCCAGTCCCTTTAGAAGTGTAATCACACCTCCTACGACCAAAACTACTAGCTGTTCACTGGACCACTCCCTCAGATCCTGGGGTCCTGGCTCCAAAAGTTATTCCCTTTCATATTTCCCCTGTCTTGACTGAGTCCTTCTCCTCTCTTCATATTGCATCCCCCATCTTTTGTTTCTTTCTGTATTCCCTTTCTGTCTTCTGGTATTGTGTTCCAGAGAGAAAGAGGGTGTGCCATCAGTTCTTCTACCTGGTAAGATATCTTCTTCTCTTATTAGAATTTGCATCTCCTATGTTGAAATGTATTTACATTAACTAGACTAAAAGTCATTTTCAAATATGTAGTGTATGACAAACCCACTTTTCCAGATTTGTATGTTAACTGTAGCCACTTAATTCCTTTCATTTAATTTTGCATGGTTGGAATGAGGTCTCAGCATTTTATGGACCGCCAACATTGACTCCCTTTCTTTTTAAGCAGAAGTAGAGTACTAGTCCTTAAAGACCATGGCCAATCTCTCTTGTCTCTCTCCAGTCTTCCCCCTCTGTTCTTCCCTCCCTCAGCTGGACTATGTACACTCACACATTCATACTGGTCCTGCTTCCACAGACTCGGAAGGGTGAAAATGTCTTCAAGGTAGGGCAGGACGTTGCTCAGAATAATACCAGCCAGTAGAGCCTGCAGGGAAAAGATAAACTCTGCTTCATTTTCCCTTTGGGGTAGGGTTGTGGGGGGTGTAAATCTGTCAAATCCCCACCAAGGAACCAGAAATAGTCATCCTTGCTGCTGAGAGAAATTTTTCACTGATATTTCTATATTAACATTATGTCCAAGCAAACAAAGAAATACTTTCATGTTTTTCTCTGCATTCTTCCATAATTTGTCAAACACACAAAACAAGGCAAGGCCGAGCCAAGGCCTGACTCTTTAGGCTGGTAAAGATGTGAGCCTCTTTTAGATTCAGTTTACTACTTAAAAAGTGAAAGGAAGAATAGCCAAAGGTTATATTCAGGCCCTCCTGTTCCAGTGTTGTCTTTTTGGTGTATAGGACAAGACCCATGGGAGGCTGACACCTTTGGCTACCTGGCCTTGCCTTGCCTTGTCTTGTGTGCTTCACGTATCTATGTCATTTACATTGCCTAGAAACCATTCTCAGGTGGGAGGACGAATTAAAGGAACTTCTACCCACAGAAACTCTAAAATGGCTTCAATTGGACTTTTGAACTTAATCATAATATTCTACAATTATTTCAACAATGATACCATATTTTTTATCCATACAAATTCAATTAACATATTAGAAACATTGATAACATGCCATATACATGATTATTACATATAAAAGAGTACCAGGATTTTGGGAAATACTTTGACAATACATCAAGAAATGCTGTGTTCTAGTTTGCTAGCTGCCAGAATGCAACACACCAGAAATGGATTGGCTTTCAATAAAAGGGGATTTATTTAGTTAATGTATAGTTCTTCAGAGGAAAGGCAGCTAACTTTCAACTGGGGTTCTTTCTTACATGGGAAGGCACAGGGTGATCTCTGCTGGCCTTCTCTCCAGGGTTCCAATGACTTTCCCCAGGGTGATTTCTTTCTGCATCTCCAAAGGCGTGAACTGCGAGTGCTGAGCTAAGGTATGCTGAGCTGTTTGGGCTGTGCTATGGTGAGCTTTCTCATTTAAGCTTCCCGCCATTTAAATCAAATATCACTCATTGCAGCAGACACACATCCTAGCCGAATGCAGATGTAATCAGCAACAGATGAGGTTCACATGACATTGGCTCATGTCCACAGCAATAGATCTAGACACCTTCACCTGGCCAAGTTGACATCTGAACCTAACTACCACATGGTGATAGGCTTCCACATGTAAATTATGTTTTATTTTTAGACATCTGTCCTAAATATAGAAAATGGTAGATGGACAAAATCACTCATTGCTATGTTACTTAAAATAACAAAAATGTAGACAAGCTAATTTTTTAATATAAGGAAATGATTAAGTAAGTTATAAAATGGGTTATATATTATATTAAACTAAAGCTATATATAAATAAAAACACGAATACAGAATTGTATGTATAGTTAGGTTACAACTAGGCAAAGCAATATTGATTTATGGAAAATAAGATCATTTGGATATATGTCAACCATTTTTATATATTGTGCTGGTTTGAAACTTGTGTGCACCCCATGTACTTTAATTCTGATTCAATTCTGTGGGGTGGGATCATTTTTTATTGTTTCCATGGAGATGTGAACCACCCAATTGTGGGTGGTAACTTTTGATTAGATTTTCTCCATGAAGATATGGCATGTGGGTGTGGCCTTTTGGTTACATGGAGATGTGACTCTGTCCATTCAAGGTGGAGCTTTGATTAGTATACTGGAGTCCTTTAAAAGGGAAACCATTTTGAAGAAACCTTAGATGTAGATGCTTGGTGAGCAGTTGCTGATAAAGACATGGATGTTTGGAGATGCTTGGCATGACAACAGAGAGAGCAGATGCGTGGACACATGCAGAACCCAGCAGATGTCACCATGTGCCCTCCCATGAGATGTTAAGCAAACCAGAACCCAGAACTATGCCCTGGAAGAGCTAAGTCAAGGCCCACAGATGCTAGCCACATGCCTTTCCAGCTGACAGAGGTGTCCTAGATGGCATCAACCTTTCTTGAGCTTAGGTAATCTCTTGCTGGACATTTGCATGGCCTCAAAACTGTAAACTTGCAACTTAATATATAAATAAATTCCCCTTTTAAAAACTATTCCATTTCTGGTATATCACCTTCTGGCATATTGCCTTCTGGCATCTTTAGCAAAGTTATATATCTATGTGTCTGACCGGTGTGTTAATAGTGGTGTATTTGTGATTGTGGGCGGCATTTTTATCAATTATAAATGTCCCAACATTTAAAAAATGAGCAAGTCTACTTTTTTAGTGGAAAGAAACATTTTTAAGTATGAGAAAGTAAAGATCTGTAATTATTAGGATGTGAAAATCATTAGGGCCTTAAGATTGAACTTAATCTTAGAAGCATTTTTTTTTCTTTACACATGAAGTCCCTTCACTGGCTTAACATTTCTCTGCCTTTTCCTAGCCCTCCTCTCCTTTATATTCTCTACCTGAGACTTAGAACTGATCCTACCACCGAGACTGGCTATGTCTAAGCTTACTCTGGTCTTCTGAGGGTGTCCAGTGACCAACAAACTCAACAGAGCAGTAGAGGAGACAAGAACAAAGATGAAGGCAGCAGAAATGACCTCTTTTCCCCTGTACCATCTTCTTTTCAGTCAATAATCTCCAAACTTTCTGTAGGTGTGGTGGGGATGAAAAGGAACTCAACTTCATAGGGTTTTTGAAAGGCTTTGGCTTGGATATGAAGAAGAAGCAAGTCCTTTCATAAAACAATTACTATAGTAGCATTTCTATCTTTCTAAATATTAAGGTAAAACACTCAAATTGTTGAAAAAAATTACATTTATACATAATTACCATCATCTAAGAGATAACAATTCTTAACATTTTGGTATGCTTTACATGTAAATTTTTTTCACACAAAACTGGAATAGTATTGAACAAACTATTTCAAAAAATTTTTATTAGACAAGTTATGGGTCTACATAAAAATCATATAAAACACAGTGTGCTGGTTTGAAAGGATATATGTCCCCTAGAAGAGCCATGTTTTAATCTAAATCCCATTTCATAAAGGAAGAATAATCTCTATTCAATACTGTATGTTTGAAACTGTAATCAGATCATCTCTCTGGAAATGTGATTTAATCAAGAGTGGTTGTTAAGCTGGATTAGGTGACGACATATCTCCACCCATTTGGGTGGGTCTTAATAAGTTTCTGAAGTCCTATAAAAGAGGAAATATTTTGGAGAATGAAGGAGATTCAGAAAGAGAAGAGAATGCTGCAGCACCATGAAGCAGAGTCCACCAGCCAGCAACCTTTGGAGATGAAGAAGGAAAATGCCTCCCAGGAAGCTTCATGAAACCAGAAGCCAGGAGAAGAAGCTAGCAGATGATGCCGTGTAAGCCATGTACCCTTTCAGATGAAAGAGGAACCCTGACCATGTTCACCATGTGTCTTTCAGATGAGAGAGAAACTGTGACTGTGTTTGCCATATGCCTTCTCACTTGAGAGAGAAACCCTGAACTTCATCGGCCTTCTTGAGCCAAGCTATCTTTCCCTGGATGCCTTTGATTGGACATTTCTATAGACTTGTAATTGGGACATTTTCTTGGCCTGAGAACTGTAAACTAGCAACTTATTAAATTCCCCTCTTTAAAAGTCATTCTGTTTCTGGTATATTGCATTCTGGCAGCTAGCAAACTAGAACATGCAGAGTTCCCATATACCACCCTGAATAAACTATCCTCTATCATGTTTTTAAAAATCAGTGTTAGTCCCTGCGCTGGTTTGAAGCTGTTATGTATCTATCCCAGAAAAGCCATGTTATTTTAATCCAGTCTTGTGGGGACAGACCTATTGTTGGGTGGAATCTCTTGATTAGGTTGTTTCCATGGAGATGTGACCCCACCCATTCAAGGTTGGTCTTAATCAGCTTATTGGAGTACTTTAAGGAGACATTTTGGACATCAGAATACAGATGCTTAGAGAAAGAAAATACCCCAGAAGAAGCCAGAAGGACCCACCAGAACTGAGAGAGGCATTTTGAAACCACCAAGAGAGAACACCAGCAGACATCACCATGTGCCTTCCTGTGTGACAGAGGAACCCTGATGCCATCGGGCTTTCTTCAGCAAAGGTATCCTCTTGCTGATGCCTTAATTTGGACATTTCCACTGCCTTACAATTGTAACTTGTTACTTAATAAATCCCCTTTGTAAAAGTCAGTCCGTTTCTGGTATAATGCATTACGGCAGCTTTAGCAAACCAAAACAGTCCCATTGCTAACTCGTTGAGATTCTAGCCACACTCTTTCAAGATAGGAAAATTCATCTATTGTTTAATATGCATAGAACCGCATTGCTATAATTCAGATATTCCACTGATCAGATTGTATTCACATCTCCTCACCCAGAAACATGCTATCTAGATGTAAAAATAATGTAACATATACATTTACAAAAATAATGTAACAACATGGTTAGCCAATAGTGAGGGCTATTCTGAATCTAACACATTCACAGTATACCTACTTTTATCATTACCCTTCAGTGAATTGTCTGACAGTTTTATTTGTTTGGAATTTATTTATTCTGCTTCTTCTAGCTATAAAGAAAAAATATCACTGTTCAAAGTAATATAGGGAGCAGCCCTCCTAAAATAGACTCTAAGAGTTATAGCACTAACAGTGCTGTGTAAATTAAGTTCTGGAGATGACTTTTGCCAGTGATAAACAAGCTTAATTCTACCCTCTTCACACAGATTTCATGGCCAGGCTCCAAGGTCCCTGAATCCCAAGATCAGAAGGCAGCAACACTGGGGTAATCTTGCTTTACTGAAACCTGCTATCTTCCAGGTAGAACAGATATATTTACTGGGATGGGGCTAACATTTACTGGTGCTCCAGGTTCAGGGACTTCCACAAAGCTGCTATATCAGGAAAGAAACTCCTCCCACCTCCCTTGGGCCTATCTAAAAATGTCTAAAAGAAACTTAAGGAAATTAAAAAGGAAACGATGGTCACCAAGTACTGATCTATATTATGAAGAAATTCTTTATAGTAAATAATTAATGTACCTAGCATCTCTAAGTGCTAGGTGATCAATCTCACACAAAGGGAAGAAATAGCATACTTGTATATAGAGGTATCCTAGTTGAACAGAGTTAAAACTCAACTTTCATACCCTGCTTTCCAGATCTGTGAACCAACCAAAAGGCAGACTGTAGAAATGATTATGATGATGAATATGCAACTATGTGATGATATTGTGAATTATTAATTATATATGTAGAACGGAATGATCAAAATAGGAATGTTTGCATTTGCTTTGTGTTTCTTGGTATTTAAAAAAAAGGCGGACTGAGTTCATATGAATGTATAACAAGGCCTTCTGGAAACTGTTTGGGAAAACAGATGGCATGAATGCACAATAAGTTTCCAAGCTTAGGTCGGTACTGGGGTTTTTGGCATCTGAAGCCTATTTTCGTCATGTTTAACTGAATCCTTACACAGTAGCTTAAACAATAGAAAGAAGACTAATGGGAATGAGAAGAGTAACTAGTGTGTCTTGAGAGCACTTACTATAAGCCTGACTTTATAATAAATGCTGTATGTAAATATTAACCTTATTTAACCCCCACAGCCCTGTATGGTGATATTATTATTATTTTTTAAAGGGACTAGAGACAGGCTGGGGCAATCACTGGGGACAAGGTGAATGCAGTTCTCTTCAGAGATGTCCCACTAAAATGTAATCCAGAAATCTGGTCTTCATTGAATGAGCTATTTGATCAATTCTACTTACATTTGGCAGTTCGTAGAAAAAGTGTCCTGCTTTCACCATCAGCAGCAGCATCACACCTGCGCCTACCAGAGATGCAAACTGAGGAGACAGAGCCAATCAGAGGGAGACCATCAGGCACAGCTTGGTCCCTGTCTGCAATCGAGGCTTTCTGCTTAGTGAGAAGTATGCCATTTTTATTTAAAAGGAGTTGGGTATAACCGTACAACATTAATACATTTTTGTTGGACCAACATTTTCAGGTTTTAACAAAGTGCCAACCACATACCAGATACTCTTTAGACACTTGCTGAATGAATGCAGGAATATTCTCAGAAAAGTTCCAAATTGTCCTGGGTCTTTCAATACTTATTGTCACAGCTCTGTGCTATGAATTTTAAATCTACTAAAATCATGGTTTTTTCTACCCCCTTAACATTAGCCCCTCCTTGCACACTCTAGAAAGGCCCTAATACTCTTCACTGACAGCTTTAAAATCCCAATTAATCCACTTGCTATATAAATAAATATCCTACCCCTCACTGTCCTATTTGGGGCTTGGATTGCTACCCATCTTACAGGTTCTGTGGTGCTTCATTTTATAAACACAACAATAGCTGTCTATAAGAGATTCACCTAAGACCCAAGGACACAAGTTTATAGAGTATAAATATTGAAATTGGTTTTAGGCACGATGCACTGTTTTGAAGCTGTTATGTAGCCCATAAAAGGCCATGTCTCTTAATGGATTTCTGTGGGGGCAGACCTATTATTGGGTGGGATCTTTTGATTAGGTGGTTTCCATGGAGATATGAGCCCGCCCTTTGAAGGTGGGTCTTAATCCCCTTGCCGGAGTCCCCTAGGAGAGAATAAAAGACAGATTTTGGCACCAGAGAGTCGGGTGCTGCTGCAGTTTGCAAATACAAACATGTTGGAATGCCTTTTTAAATGGATAAGGGAAGATTTTGGAGGAGTTGTGAGGAGCTTGATAGAGAAAGCCAAAAATGCTTTGACAAGACTGTCGGTAGAAATGTGGACTCTAAAGTTACCTGTGAAGAAGCTCTAGACAGAAATGAGGCATGTATTATTTCAGACTGGAAGGCAGATGAGCCTTGTTTTAAAATGGCAGATAATCTGGCAAAGTTGACTAGTGCCTTTGGCTGGAAGGCAGATTTTAAAGACCATGAACTTGGATATTTAGCAGAAGAGATCTCCAAATTAAATGTCTAAAGTGCAGCCTGGTTTCTCCTCACAGCTTGTAGTGAAATGCAACAGGAAAGCGATAAGCTGAAAACTGAACTATTGAGTACAAAGAAACCAGAAATTGATGTCCTGGAAAATTCTGGGCTTTCAGGAAGGGAGACCCCAGAGAATAGGATTTGGCCAGATGTGGAACCAGCCAGCCATTTCAGAGAAAGTCAGAATCGGACATGGACTTATCCAGGAAGGATTTGTGGAAACTCCTTATGTCTGATTGGCATGATCCAAGGCTACATAGAAAGCCAACGAGAATGCTGTGGGACCTGTATAAACAGTCGCTGCCAGTCTGGACTGGGGGTTCAGAGAAGGGACACATTGGAGGAAAAATAACTTCAGAGGCAAAGCCATGGAGGCTGAGGTCTGAAATCAAGAAGCCTCAGGCCAGGAGAGTGGACCCACCCAAGTCCGTGGAGAGGGTGAGTTTGCCCCAAAGGCAGAGGATGGGCCTTCCACCTCATTGCAGTGGAAGAGTCATGCCGCCTCAGGCCTTGGAGAGGATGAAGCACATTCCTTGGGGTTTGGGGAGAGCCTGGCTACCACCACATGGAGGGGTTGAGCATGTGCCCCAGAGATGGCAGAGAGCCGGGTGCAGCCTGATCCTTGGAGAGGGTGGAGCCAAGAATAAGGTGGTCTCCCCAATATCCCCCAAGGTTGCGTTCGGAGAGAGGCAGGCCACTGCGTAGGCCCTTGAAAAGGGTGGGACTGCCGATTTCAGAAACCCCGAGGATAAATAACACTCAGATTTTGAAATCTAATGGACTTTGCCCTGCAGGTTTTCGAAACTGTATGGGTCCAGTGACCCCTGTGTTCTTTCCTCCCTATGGAAATGCGTATATGTATCCCATGACTGTTCCTCCTTTGTATGTTGGCAGCAAATAACATGTCATGAGTTTTCAAAGGTCCAGAAATAGAGGAGAATTTTGCCTTAGGATAGACCTTGCTTGTAATTAACTTTGAGATTTTGTACTGGTTTTAACCTTGTGTTGTATTTGTAATGTTACTGAAGTGGTTTAAGGTTCTCTGATATTGTTATGGAATGAATATATTTTGTATATGGGGAAAATATGTCTTTTTTAGGGCCCAGAGGGTGGAATGTGCTAGTTTGAAATTATGTATGTACCCTAGAAAAGCCATGTTTTAATCCTAATCCCATTTTGTAAAGGCAGTCGTTTCTTCTAGTCACTATTCAGTATTCTATGTTCAAAACTGTAATTAGATCATCTCCCTGGATGTGATCAAGAGTGGTTGTTAAGCTGGATTAGGTAGAGGCATGTCTCCACCCATTTGGGTGGGTCTTGATTAGTTTCTGAAGTCCTATAAAAGAGGAAACATTTTGGAGAATGAGAGATTCAGAGAGAGCAGAGCAGAACGACAGGGCCATGAGAAGCAGAGTCCATCAACCAGCGACCTTTGGAGGTGAAGAAGGAAAATGCCTTCCAGGGAGCTTCATGAAACAGGAAGCCAGGAGAAGAAGCTAGCAGATGACACCGTTTCTGCCATGTGCCCTTCCAGATGAGAGAAGAATCCTGATCGTGTTCACCATGTGCCTTCTCACTTGAGAGAAAAACCCTGAACTTCATCGGCCTTCTTTAACCAATGTATCTTTCCCTGGATACCTTAGATTGGACATCTCTATAGACTTGTTTTAATTGGGACATTTTCTTGGCCTTAGAACTTTAAACTGGCAACTTATTAAATTCCCCTTTTTAAAAGCCATTCTGTTTCTGGTATATTGCATTCCGGCAGCTAACAAACTAGAATAGCTGGGCAGCCCGAATTTATAGGTCCAGGGGCCAGCAGCATTCTCTGATTCACATAGCATTTTGCAGTGGGCATATCAGAGTCTCAAGCAAGGGCTTACAGCATCCCTTTGGACATGCCTTTCGTGGAGAGTCAGTGCACTGTGGTGAAAGATGGCAATGTCAAGGAATGTGCTGCACACCTGCAGAAAATAGAGTTAGAGCTACAGGCTGCCTGAAGTGGGTTGAACGGTGGATCTCCAAAAGGCATGTCCACCCAGAACCTGTGAATGGGACCTTATGTGAGAAAGGGTCTTTGCAGGTGTAATTAAGTTAAGGATCTTGAGATGAGATTAGGGTGGGGCCTAAATCCAATGACAACTGTCCTTATGAAATGAAGATGGAAGCAGACCCTGGAGTGATGCATCTACAAGCCAAGGATTGATAGAAGCCACCAGAAGCTTGGGGAGGGGCCGAAAAGGATTCTCCCTCAGGGCCCCTAACAGGAACCAATGTTGCCAACACCTTGATTTCAGACTTCTGGCCTCCAGAACTCTGAGATAATTAGTTTTTATTGTTTTAAGACAGTCATGATTTTTTATGGTTGCCACAGGAAAATTATGTACTGTCTTTGGGGCAGAAACTTTGTTCAACAGGTTAAAACGGCATATATAATAAAATGGGTTGACTCAGAGGTTGAAAATTCAGTCATTTGCTGAGGCCCTCCCAAAGTTTGGCCTTTCTATTCCTAGAATCTATTCCCAGAATGGCTTCAGCAAAGCCATTCTTCCTCTATTCCCCATCATTCAGAAAGGACTCCCACCTTTAGGACAATTTTCTGCTCAAGGAAAATAACCCAGAAGCTATCTGAAGCCCTTTTTTCTCTCCTCTAACTGTACCCCACCCTACCCCTCGCCACTTCAGTACTCCATGCAAATCCCACATCTTCCATCATTCTCCTTTTTGTAATATCGACGGAAATTTTTGTTTATTGTCCTCATTCTGCACTTAATTTGCCTTGCACTGTGATTTGATTTCTTTGAACTGTATTCATCTGTCTTCCCAAATTCACATCATGCATATGTACTGAATATGAAGTGTATTGTAAAAAGTTAGTGGGAACTAATTCCTGGCATTGCCTTCTCCATTTCTTCTTATAAAGTCTTTTCATTTTGACTCCAAAGAGTTCAGTCGTATATAGAACACCTTTCTTTGTTAACATAGTTCAAATTCCTTCATTATGTCAAGCAGTAGTGGAAAAGGGCTGCATCATAACAGACAGTGTGTCTAAAGATGCCTTATGACAACAAAATTCAGTCCACATAAAATGATATGGCCTTACTCTACATCCATGTTCTCGCTCCCACCTCATCTTCTCTTTGCCTTGTTTTTTTTTTTAACTTTTGCCTTATATTTACCCATGGACTGTAATGCTTTTATCTTTCCCCATTAAAATTTAGTATCCTTCTTCTGATACATGAGCTTTGACCATGGCTGTACCTTTATAACCTGCTTCTGTGGCATAAATTTGTCTTTGCTCTCTGTCCCTGCTTCCCTGCCCATTCTTTTGACTTGCTCAGTTTCAATACACTTTGATATTTCACCATGTTACGTAGCTGAGATGGGATACCTCTCATGTTATATCTTTGAGCCAGTCAGTTCAAGACTAACGAACATTAGACTTACAAAATCTCATGCCTACAATAAAGAAAGTACTTGCCTTTAGATCCTTTTCTGCCATCATCCTCCCTCCCTGAGCCCCAAACATTTTGTTCACTAATTCAGAATACCTGGAGAGAGACTAAACTAGGTCATTCTTTCTTATAAAGGTAAAATGGCCGTAAATTTCCTAGGTTACTTCCTATTACGAAAACCCTATGCCACACACTTTGAGGAAGCCAGGAAAGTTTTAAATTCTGTTATTAGTGTGTGGAACATTGTATTATTGCTTTTTCAGACTAGAACTGAGACTGCATCTCCTCATTATAAAAATGTGACAAGATGATGGTTAGTTTACTTGAAATATTATTATCCTTTAGGTACATTATATGGAAAATGCTTTTTTGGTAGGTTAATATATAGAAACATCTCACATATAATAATATTTCTATTATGTCTTTCAGGATCCACACTGACAAAAGAACTTTTTAAAGACACAATCTAAACAAAAATTAAAGCAAGCATGGCTTAATTCTTACAAGGGGCCTTTCCCACAAGCATAACAATAAAACCCATGTAATGCCCTTCTATGAATATACATATCAATAGGAATAAATATCTTCATATATTAGAAATTTTATTTCAACACACCTGTTGTCTTCCTCCAGATTTATTTTGAATAGTAGTCCTGGCAAGAGCACCAGTAAACACATAAGATCTGAAAAATGAACTGACGACATTGCAAAGGCCAATGGCTATTAAATCCTGTAAAGCAATAGCAGACACTTTAGATAATTTATTAAGAATGCAGATTTAATTTAGAAAAAAAGGCATTCTATTTATTTCTTCTATATGAGGATAAGGTTGTTTATATCACTTTGATAACAGAATGAAACATCCTTAGAAATAATAAAAAGATGGCAAATCTCATTTTCTAGATTAAGTTGAATCTTCATTTTAGCTAGTGATCATAAAGAAAGCACTGTTAAGCTGAAAAATGAGACTCTTGGCTTTTCCTTTTTTCACATGATCACCAGATCTTAGAATGACAGGGAGAAGCATATTGCTATTCCTTTCTTTTTCCTACTATTCTATCATAAAAGTCAAACTAGGACATCTCTTGCTTCCATATTTTCCACTTGAGTTGCAGGGAAAGAACAAACTAAGAGTAGCTGGAGATTTTTCTTAAAAAAAAAAAAAAAAGGTCAGTTTAATTATATTACTTTTGGACATCATATTCCCCCACATTCCTTATTGCCCCTTAGTATATGGTTGACTTCCAAGGACTGGGTAAAAAGGAAGGTTAAATTAATAGAAATCTGCTAGCCTAATAATATGATGGCATTTGTATCTTATCTGTTTAAGGGAATAACACTAATTTTAATTCAGGTGGCCTCAAAGATAAGTATACTTTACTCCTCAAAAATCCTTTGGTGATTACTATCCAAATTATGGTCCAAGCAACTCTGGTTAGGGAAGAATCCAGCTTTCATGTTGGCAGAAGGCTCAGACTAGAGAACAAGGACTAATGGTGAGAGGCAGTATAGAAAGACTTGTTCCCTCACCTGGTTGGAATTGACCTTGTAGTTATGGAGCATAGCAATCTTCTTGCCCAGAAATATTAGCAGAGAGGAGCTCACAAAAGATAGGGAGACAGCTTGTAAAATAACCTTGGAAAGAAGGTCCATTTTGGGCATTATAGGAAACAGAAACCTGGAATAAAATAGTAGAATTTTTCCTGAATAGCAGGAATTCTGTATTGGTATCTCCCCATTCTATTCTTCTCATACTTGAAAGGTTGATTCTTCTTTACAATAATAAGGTACAAGTAAAGTGACCCAATTAAAAATGTGCAAAGGATTTGAATAGACAATCCTCTAAGGAAGATATATACAAATGGCTGGTAAGCACATGAAAAGATGCTCAACATCATTAGTCATTAGAGAAATGCAAATGAGGTATCACTTCACACCCACTAAGATGGCTTTTATTTAAAGATTGAAAAATAATAAGTCTTGGCAGGATGTGGAGAAATTAGAACCATCATATATTCCTGATGAGAATGTAAAATGGTGCAGCCACTTTGGAAAACAATAGGTTAAACATAGAGTTATTATATGACTTAGCAATTCCATTCCTACCTATACACCCAGGAGATTTCAAAACATATGACTACATAAAAACTTGTACACAATGTTCATATCAGTATTATTCATAATAGCCCCAAAGTGAAAACAACCCAAATGTCTGTCAATTGATGAATGGATAAAAATAAACAGGTATATCATACAATGAAATATTATTCAGCCATAAAAGGAATGACATACTGATACATGCTGCAACATGGGTGAGCTTTGAAAACATTATGCTACGTGAAAGAAGCCAGAAAGCTAAGTGAAAGACAGGCCAGTATTTTATGACTGCATGTCTAGTATAGGCAAATCCGTGAAGACAAAATATAGATTAATAGTTGCCAGGAGCCGGGGGTTGGAGGAGAAGAGAACTGTAAGTGACTGATAACAAGTATAGGGTTTCTTTTGGGGGTGATGAAAATATTCTAGAATTACATAGTGGTTAGGTTTAGACAACTCTGTGACTATACCAAAATCCACTGAATTATATACTTTAAAAGGGTGAATTCTATGGTATGAGAATTATACCATAAACAATAAAGCTGTTATTAAAATGAGGTAAGAGAATATTATAAGTAAACTTATGCCAATATATCTGACAATTTAGATTAAATGTAAAATTCTTTGAATGCCCCAAACTAACAAAGTACTCTAAGAAGAAATATGTAACCTGAATTATGGATTAGCATGCAATTTAATATGATGAAAACCAGGCCTGAAATTGCTTTACCAATGAATTACACCAAACATTTAAGAAAAAATAGTGACAAATATACAGAAACTCTTCTAGAAATTGAAGACAAAGGAATACTTCCCAATTCCTTTTATAATGCCAACAATATTCAGATACCAAGACTAGACAAAGACATTACAAGAAAAGAAAACTAAAGACCTCATGAACATAAATGCAAAAACTCGTAATAACATATTAGAAAAATAAATATATAATGATACACCATGACCAAGTGGGGTTTATCCCAGGAATTCCACATCGCTTTAACATTTGAAAATCCATCTTAGGGTACACAGGCAGTTCCATGGTGGAATGCTCACCAGCCATGCAGGAGACTGGGGTTTGATTCCCTGCCCATGCACCAAAGTTAAAAAAAGGAAAACTCCACTTGACAATCAACTGAAAAAAAAAAAAAGGGAAAAACCATATGATCTTGGTAGATATTGTTCTCCTCAGATCCATAATGGAATAATCCTTTAATCTGAATTTGGAAGCACAAATATTCTTCAAGTTCCATTTTTCTAGATTACTTTCTAAGTCAGTGAAATATATATTAAATGTCATAGATAAATTTGCTATTTGAAATGTTTATTCTTTTGATCATTTCCTCAAAGAAACAGACATGTATGACTCAATAATTGATTTACTTGTGACATTTTGCAAAAATCTAACTCAGTAAAATGAAAAAAATCCTTAATATATTTAGGAAAATTACTTTTTTTAGGAAAATTACCTTTAAAGAAATTAATATTAAAAAGAAATTAAAACTCAGTTTTCTAAAAAGAAAATAATCAGTTATTTAAGTACATCATCTTATTAGTTCATGCATTTTAAATTCATTTTCCTTAAAGTAGGAAGCATCCACTTTTAGCATGTCCAAACTATCCCTTATCTATCTCATCATCTCTCACTGTTATTTATGTGCATGAATCAAAACTCCTATTTTAATATATTCACCCATTATCCATGTTTTTTTTTTAGTTCTCTATTTGTAACTTATAATTTATAAACACTTTAGTATTTTGCTGGCAGCAGGCTAGATAGGAACATATCTGAATGTTCAATGGCAGATTTTTACTTTTTGTTAAATTTCTCTTTTTGTCCTCTTAAGCAGTTAGGAAAGAATATGGCTGTTCCAAAGAAGTACATAGTAAATATATGCATTAGCCAAATATATACTAGTAAAACTTGAATTTTTACTATAATGACACGAACTATTGTTTCTTTTCATACTGTTCTCCTCTGTAACGCTCAATTGTTTATTAGCAAATTAGGTTAAAGGGGATGTGGACATGGAGGGAACTAATTTAGTCAGTTTTTCTAGTCCCTAGTGACCCTGGATAAATATATAATAAAGATGGAAGTTCAACGTAAGACCTAAAATTAGATTTTTAAAATACTTGTCTATCTATATAGACGAAAGTTGGCTGTGTGGTTTCAAGGCACTAGAAACAGAAGCATATTGAGTAAGTGTATTAGATTGGTTATAATCATAGACTTTGGAATTAAATCGAAATTGGTTCAAACGGTAGCTGAAACACTGACTAGCTGTGTGATCTTGGGTAAGTCATTTAAACTTGGAAAATCTTAGTTTCCTCAGCCATAAAAAGAACAGCAAATAAAATAATATAAATATGTAAAGCATCAATCCCACTGTTGTTTTTTTTGAGGACAGGGGCTGTATCTTTATTTTTGTATTGTCTGGTGCCTAAATGGTGTCGGCTCACATCTTTTTTATTTAATTGAATAGAATTTCAAATGGATTTTGCCATCAATAGATTTCAATGAGAATTGGTCAGATATGAGACTAATTAAATCTGGTTGCGTCAAAGTAGTCTATCTTTGATATTCTGGACTTTAGCCAGTATCCTGGGTACCTTCTGCAGTATTCTCTTTTGTTCAGTATGAGGAAGTAAGTATTGCTCTTCAAAAGCCTGACTATGAGTAAAGAAACTGCAGCCTAAATTTATATTTTGGGTAGGGCATTTCCTAATTTAATATGTATAGTCAGTTTAGTTGAACACCATAAGTACATGAAATCTTGAACAGAGCATGAGATCTTGTTGCTTTGTTCAGGTTAGTGGCCCCGATATATCCCAGAGTAATTTGGGCAGTGAATAAAGAAGTATTTGCAAAGTCCCCTTCAGGGGCTGGGGAGAAAGGAAGAAATATTCAACTTCCCTATTTGGAGAATTCCTGATATTCTTGTAACCGTAGGGACAATCAAATTAATAGGTGGAGTCTTCAATCTTGGGGTTCACCCCTATGGAACTTATAAACGCAAAGGACAGGCTAAGCCTACTTAAAATTATGCTTAAGACTCACCCCCAGATAATCTCTTCTGTTGCTCAGATGTGGCCTCTCTCTCTCTAAGCCAAAGCAAGTGAACTCACTGCCTTCCCCCACTATGTGGGACATGACTCCCAGGGCTATAAATCTCCCTGGCATTGTGGGACAGAAATCCCAAAATGAGCCAGGACTTGGTATCATGGGATTGAGAAAGACTTGTTGACCAAAAAGGGGAAGAGAGAAATGAGACAAAAACAAAGTTTCAGTGGCTGAGAGATTCCAGAGTTGAGAGTTTATCCTGGAAGTTATTCTTATGCATTATATAGATAACCCTTTTTAGTTTATGGTGTATTGGGGTGGCTAGAGGGAAAATACCTGAAAATGTTGGAGCTGTGTTCCAGCAGCCTTGATTCTTGAAGATGATTGTATAACGATATAGCCTATACAGTGTAACTGTGTGATTGGGAAAACCTGTGTCTGATGTTCCTTTTATCCAGGATTTGGACAGATGACTAAAAAAATATGGATACAAAAATAAATTAATAGCGGGGATAAGGGGTAAAAAAAATTGGGTAGATGGAAATACTAGTGGTCAATAAGAGAGAGTGGTAAGTAGGTATGGTAGGTTTGAGTTTTTTTCTTTTTTCTCTTTATTTCTTTTTCTGTAGTGATGGTAAATGTTCTAAAAATGATCATGGTGATGAATACACAACCATGTGATCATATTGTGAGCCACTGATTATATACCATGTATAGACTGGATATCTGTGAAGATTTGTCAATAAAAATATTTTTTTAAAAAAAGAAAAGAAACTGCAGCCTTAGCTGAAGTAATTAATCCAACTGAGGTTAAAGAGATTATCAATTCCTAACAGAAACAAGAGTGCTGCCCTATAGTCACTAGTAGGCATTATAATGGGAAATCATTGTGAGTCCTTAAAACCTTCATTATGCCACACTATTTGAAGATAGTTTTCAGTCCAAAGTAATAAAATAATATTGCTCAAGGGCAACGATTCAGTCTAAGTAGGTGCAGGCAGAAGGAACTTTTATCTTCTGGGCACTGAGTATCAGGAGAAAAGCTAGGAAAACAGAGTCAAGTCTTGTCCCATCCTTGAGAGTGAATCAGATAGATATGGAAGGCCCATAATCTACTATGAAAAGAAAGTTTTCTTGGGTGAGGGAAGTGGCCCAACTAAGGAAAGAGAGATAGAGATTGACTAGAGAAAGAACAAGGAGGGAGTTGTTTCAGACATTGTGCTTTCATAAATCTCTGTGTTCTAAAGACTACTGATAGAGACTATCAATCAGGATGTGGTTAGGGACTGAGTGAAGGTAACAGAAGGGGGAAAACAGTCCTGACAAGTGGACTTACCCACCTATATGGGATCATCTCAACAAGCATCCTGCTGGCTTCCGTAGCCATGCTTATCCTGTTTGCAATCACAGTGAAGCCAACAATCTGTAGGGAGTTAAAAAAAAAAAAAAAAAAGGTGGCATATGATCATTAAGTATTGTGCATTGCTTCCAGGAGCAGTGGTGCTCAAAGCCTCTGGCAGGATAAAAAATGAACATGTGGAAAACCCCATGAATGGAGGATGGAGAAAGTTGCAGGGCTAACTCGGTGGAGGAAGAAAGGAAGGGATCCTCTCTGACTCTGTTGGTTATTGTTTTGCTCATACAAAGTCTGTTGTGGGTCAGTGGCTTTCCAGGACAGCTTGTCTGCAAATAGTGTTTCAAGGCTCCAGGTTGATTCCACCTGGGGATTCCACTATCTCAACATATGGCCTCTATGTTCACCACAGCAGAGGAAGAGAGAGCATGGGGACTCACATCTGTTCCCCTGGGCTCTAATTCACAAGGTCCTTGCCTAACTACAAGGGAGGCTGGGAAATGTCTTTCTCACTATAAAAATGTGACTTATAAGTGCAAAAAATCGGTGTATCGGTAGATTTTAAAAAAGGAGCAAGAAACGTTATCACTGGTTAGTGGTGAGCCCTGCTCTGCCATTTACTAGCAATAAGGACGAGATAACTCATTTAACATCACGTCTGCCTCAATTTCTTTACTGACATAGTGAGGATGAAAGGAAACAGTAGGATCACAACTACATTAAAACAAACATTTTACTTAGGAAAAGATGGAAATTCACCAAGCATAGACCTGTCATACATTAGGTAAGAAAAAAATACTTGGTTGAAAGAACAATGGAGAGAAGAACTAAAAATATAAAAATATCAATAGTAGCCCACTTTGGGTAGTGTGACTATAGGAGTTGGTTTTTTTTTTTACTTTAAGTTTTTCAAAATCTCTAGAATGAGCCTGCATTACTATCATAAAGGAAAAAAACCTCTACTTTTGAAATACTATGAAAAAGAAGCAGTAGATAAAAGTACTTTGAAAATAATCATATTATTAAAAATCAGCTCATTTTAAAATTAAATACATTCAACTTTGCCACAATTCAAGTTATTTTTTTAATTATAATCAGTTTTACAGCCTCTACTGAAGTTTTCCCTTAGGTTACTTGCTTTTTATTTAAATGAAAAATAAGGTAGCCATGAATTTGAGGCATCAAAAATACCTACCAGCACGAATTCCATGGGAAACTCAATGGGATACCGATTGAAAGAAATTTTGATACATTTGTTGACCCTCAGAGCCACTACAGCAGTTAGAAATAGTAGGATGCTGGTAGAATTAGCTTTTGGGAGAGCCAAACAGTAGTTAACTATGTTCTGAAAGAAAACAAAATTATGGAGGTTTAGAAAGGGATATAATGATTGTCTAAAACTTTCTAGATTAGTTAAAAAAATCTGGCTGTGTTGCTGGGCACAAAGGTCTGTACAAACATTACTAGAACAGTGAGGGCAAGCACTCCTAGGGGGAATGAATATATATATCTATATTCATCTATCTATATATTTAAAGTTGAAAAAGAGACATTAAAAGAGACAGTAATGTCCAATACGGTGAGAATATACTTTATGTGTTTCAGTGTAATGGAAAGGACCCAGGAGTTCAGTTTATTAGCCTATTCATCCCTAGACCATATATGTTAATTTAGCTTGGCTCCTACCCTATTCTTACAATCAGGGACTGATTGAATATTATACATTCTTTAGATATTCTGGGAGACATGCTTGTTCTGGGGCATATAATGGGAGGAATTATGGTAGACACAGTATTTTACTGACCAAATTTTAATGTAAATAGTGCCATTTTAAAAGGCTGTCTTGGAAATGGTTGATGAAACTGAAGTCCAACCTGCACCTGCAATTAAACAAGCCTCAAATCAAAGAGAGAGGAAATTATTTTTAGAATCCTCCTGACTGAGCTGCCCATGAGCTGTGTCACCTTTTGGGAATGGGCAGCAGTTTCTCCACTTGGGTCCCATTCTTTCTGGAGGCAAGAGGAAAAGCATTTGTAATTCTGGGTGAGGATTGGTACTACTCACATAGAAGAAGGCGATGGGACCAGAGTGGAAACTAATCATTACACCGAAGACGCAAGTCATTTGGGACAGCATGATATGCAGTGCTGCGGCAGCCAGGTAAGCATTGATGACAGACTCCGGAAGGTAAGTAGCCATAAAACCAAAGCCTAACATGCCCATTGATAGCTGCAGGGGGTTCAAATGGAAAGGGAATCAGTATGAGAATGGGGCAAAATGTCAGCAAACTAGCAATGGCACATATTAGTCTCTCTCCAGGACAGCCATAGCCCCTTCTCCAGCTAAAAAACTACCTTAGGCTCCTTTGATGACTCTCTGTCTTCCCCTAATAAACTGAAATTGATGAGATAGGGTGAGTCCTTGTGCGCTGCTTCAGAGGCTTGCTACAAGCACTAAACCACACTCTTTCTTCCTGAACATCATAAGCTTGTTTAAGGTCTTACTCTAGCTAGAATCTACTGACCTCTAGGTTGATATAGGAGAAACAGTAACAAGATGATTAGAATAAGTCTGCTTTTTTAAAGGTCCCTTTAGGTGAAGTTTTGATAGCTCTTCTCAGGAGATGTTAACATCCTTCTGAGAGATGTAGCTTTTCACCAGAGAAAAGACAATTTAAAAACACTAGGATCCAATTCAAATGGTCTTTGACTCTTATCTTTACTAAGAATGATTCAACTGAATGTATTTATGTCTTCAGTATTATCTATATGTCTTCAGTATTATCTATATCCTATTGATAGATAGATATAGATGATATATGATAGATAAATAGATATTCTTTTGGTACTGAACTCTTCACTTTAATGACTATTATTTTGCACTTAAGATTATCTAGAACACAGATTCTGGAGTCAGACAGCTTAAAGACTGAATTCCAGTTTGGGATCTTACTAGCTGTGCGACCTTGGGCAATTTACTCAGCTTCTCCATGCTTTCCTTTCCTTAAAATATTACCATAATAGATGGGCAAGCTGCAGTGGCTCAGTGGGTAAGAGTGCTTGCCTGCCATGCCCAAGGATCCGGGTTCAATTCCCGGTGCCTGCCCATGTTAAAAAAAATACATATATATATATATTACCATAATAGGGCTGGCCACGGTGGCTCACTGGCAGAACTCTTGTCTGCTGTGCCAGAGACCCGGGTTTGATTCCCGGTGCCTAGCCATGTTAAAAAAAAAAAAAAAAGATTACCATAATAATGCCTACCCTTAAAAAGAGGGTTGTTGTGAGAATCAAATGAGGTAATATATGCAAAGTACTTAGACCAGTAACTAGCAAACAGCAGTTAGCTATTATCTAGTTCTGACTCTTTTTTAAAAATTAAAGTTTTAATTTTAGATCATTACAGATCCACAGGCAGTTGTGAGAGATCCCATATGCCCTTTCCCCAGTTTCCTCCAATGACAACATCTTGTAAAACTATAGAATGTCACAACCCAGAGATTGACACTGATACAGTCAAAATACAGAATAATTCCATCACCACAAGGATCCTCCTACTGCCCTTTTGTAGCCAATTTCACTTCTCTCCTGCCTCTAAAACCTACCTCCCCACTCCATACTCCCTCACTACCATGCCTCACCCATAATCCCTGGCAACTACTAATCTGTTCTCTATTTCCATAATTTTGTCACTTTAAGACTGTTATATAAATGGAATCATACAGTGTGTTACCTTTTCTATTTTTAATGCCATTGATTTATGCTCTTCATTATTTCCCTCCTTCTTGCATCGGGTTTATTTTGCTGTTCTTTTTCTAGATTCTTGATGTGGCAGCTTAGATTATTGACCTAAGCCTTTTCCTTTCTTGTACTATGGCATTTTAGTGCTATAAATTTCCCTGCCAGCACTGCTTTAGCTGTGTCCTACAAATTTTGATATGTTGTATTTTTGTTTTTATTCAGTTCAATGGATTTTTTACTTTCCTTTGACTTCCTCTTTGATCCATGGACTTTTTAGAAAGGTGTTATTTAGTTTCCACGTGTTTGGAGATTTTCCTATTAATTTTCTGTTACTGATTTCTAGTTTGGATTCCACTGTGGTCTGAGGATTTAAATAAATTCATGTTTGATTTAAATTATTTTAAATGTGCTGAGGTTTGTTTTATTTTCTATGAGTCCTTGAAAATAATATGTTCTACTGATTCTGCTGATATTCTATAAATATCAATTAGATACTATTGGTCAGTGGTGTTGGTAAGCTCTTTTATATCCTTAATTATTTTCTGTCTGGTTGTTCTATCAATTGTTGAGAGAGGGGTGTTGAAGTCTTCAACTGTAATTACAGATTTGTCTATTTCTCTTATCAGTTCTAGCTTCCATATTTTGTGGCTTTATTGTTTGGTGCATACATATTTATGACTGCTATGTCTACTTAGTGAATTGACTCTTTTGTTGTTATATAATGTACCTCTCTGTCTCTGTTAATTTTCATGGCTCTTAAGTCTGCTTTATCTTATATTAATACAATCACTCTTATTTTCCATTGATTGTTTGTATAATCTTTTCCTATCTTTTACTTTCAATCTTCCTATATCATTTATATTTGAACTGAATTTCTTGTAGACAGCATGTAGTTGGGTTTTGTTTTAAAATTCAGTCTGTCAATCTGTCTTTTAACGGGTAAATTTAGACCATTTACATTTTATGCAAATATTGATATGTGAGGGCTAAAATCTTATAATTTATTTTTGTTTTTGCTTGTTCTCCCTGATTCTCATTTCTCTTTTTCTATTATCTGACTTCCTGTGGTTTAGTTGAACATTTTTAGAATTTCATTTTGATTTTTCTACAATCTTTTTTTTTGCATGGGCAGGCACTCGGAAACGAACCTGGGTCTCCGGCATGGCAGGTGAGAACTCTGCCACTGAGCCACCATGGCCTGCCCTCTACAATCTTTTTAAGTATACTTTTTTTGTATAGTTTCTTTTAGTGGATGCTTTAGGCATTATACTATATATACTAATATCATTTATTTCCATAACAAGGAAAACGTATTGCATCTACCCATATATTTAATTTTTCTATTGCTCTTTCTTCCTTCCTGATGTTTCAAGATTCATTTTCATAATTTCCTTTCTGTTTAGAGAACTGTATTAGTTAGGGTTCTCTAGAGAAACAGAACCAACAGGGAACACTTGCAAATATAAAATTTATGAAAGTGTCTCACGTGACCGTAGGAACGCAGAGTCCAAAATCCACAGGGCAGGCTGCGAAGCCGATGACTCCAATGGATGGCCTGGATGAACTCCACAGGAGAGGCTCACCAGCCAAAGCAGGAATGGAACCTGTCTTCTCTGAGTCCTCCTTAAAAGGCTTCCCATGATTGGATTTAGCATCACTAATTGCAGAAGACACTCCCCTTTGGCTGATTACAAATGGAATCAGCTGTGGATGTAGCTGACGTGATCATGACCTAATCCTATGAAATGTCCTCATTGCAACAGACAGGCCAGCGCTTGCCCAATCAGATGAACAGGTACCACAACCTGTTGGCCAAGTTGACACCTGTCCCTAACCATGACAAGAACAGAATGGTTATGTTAAGCCACTCTTTTAGAGTAGGTCTGCTGGTGACAAAGTCTCTTCATTTTTCCTTCATTTGAGAATGTCTCAATTTCCTCTTCATTCCTGAAGGATATTTTTGGGGTATATAGGATTCTCAATTGAGAGCTCTTTTCTTTCAGTGTCTGAAAGACATTGTGACACTTACTTCTGGCCTCCATAGTTGCTAATGAGAAAACTGCTCTCATTTGAATTGTTTTTCCCTTTAGGCAGATTTTTAATTTGCCTTTGGTTTTTAAAAATTGGACTACATATTTTTTTCTTTGGTGTGGATTTTTCTGGGTTTATCCTGTTTGGGAATCACTCAGTTCCTTAAATCTGTAGGTTTATGTCTTTTGCCAATTTGGGGTAGTGTTTAGCCATTATTTCTTCAAATACTTCAACCGTACCCTCTTCTTTTTCTGAGGCTATAATGACAATTAATGTTAGAACTTTAGTTATTGTTTCACAGGTTCCTGAGGCTCTTTTCATTTAATTTTTTTAAGTTTCTCTGTTGTTCAGATTGGATAAGTTCTATTGCTCTATCTTCTAGTTCATTTATTATTAGTTTGTCTTTTCTGTTCTGCTGTTGAGCTTATCCACTGAATTTTTAAATTTTGGTCATTGTCTTTTGCAATTCTAAAATTTCCACTTGGTATTTCCTTGTATCTTCTATTTCTTTGCTAAGACATTCTATTTCTTTGTGGGGGCTATTTTTTCATGTTTCCAGCATGCTCATAGTTGCAATTAAAGCATTTTTAGGATGATTGTTTTAAAATCTTTTCCTGATAATTATAATTTATTATAATTATCATTATCATCTACAATTATCACTATCATCACCATCTCAGTGTTGGTCTATTTATTCTTTTTCCATTCACTCAAGTTGAGACTTTCCTGATTCTTATTATGAAAAGGATTTTTTATTGAAATGTGGCTATTCTAAGTATTATCTATGAGACACTGGATTTTATTTAAACCTTCTGTTTTAGCTAGCTTATTCTGACAACTCTCCAGTAGAGATAGGCCAGGCACCCCTCATTACTGGTTGGTGGAGGTAGAGGTCCTCTCTCAGCCTCTGTTGATACCAAAGGCAGGAAATATTCCTTAATATTTCTGGGGAGGGGTGGGAGTTCTAGGTCCCTGAGAGGACCCCACTGGTATCACACTGGCTGGGAGGCAGGAATATCTTGTTTCTTCTCCCCATATGTCTCTCACTGCCACCATGGTAGGGGAAGGATGTGTGTATGTGCATGTGTGTGTGTGTATTCATTAATGCTGGATGGTGGTTAAAGTCCTGACTCTCCACTAGCCTCTCTGACCCACCCTAGCAGTGACTGGGAGGAGCACTTCAGTACTTCCCCGAGGTGATGAAAGCCTTGACTCCACACTCAGCTTCTCCTGACACCACTCTGCTTGGGGGTGGGGGTGGGATGGGGCACCTAATTACAGCAGAATGAGGGTAGAATCTGTGCTCCCCACTTGTCCTTTGCTGATGTGAGTGTGGGTGAGTTCACAATGCTTTTCTGTGGTGTTTTGCTGGAGTAGAGATTACTGTCTACAGGTTTTCTGTCTTGCTAGAGACAGAAAAGTTTTCTGCCCCTTTCTTTATTCTGTGGCTAAAGAGAGCAGATTTTTGTTGGGGTGTTTTAATTTATCTGAGCCTGTTGGCATTTCGGGTTTCTGGCTTCTTCAGCTCCATGAGTGGGATATATAAGGCAAAACAAAACAAAACAAACAAAAACACCCCCCAGGGAACTCACCCATCAGTGTAGATCTGAGGTCCCTAGCCAGTCTTCCTTCTTTTCTCCACCTTTCAGTCTTCTGATATTTGTTTCATATATAAGATCTAAGGTTTTTAATTATACTTAGTAGGAGGAATAAGGAAATATATGTCTATTCCATCTTCCTGGAAGTGGAATGTCTCCTCCTTTTATAGACAAAATAACTGAGGCTCAAAGGAGGGGAAAGAACCTGCTCAAGTCACTTGTATAAATTAATAATTTGCTGACATATATTGCCTGTAAACACTGCCTATTTTATCTGCTATCACAAGATTGAATTTTCAACGATAGGAACTTATCTTCTTTATTTTTGTTTTCTGTTAAAATACTCAATTCAGTTCTCTGCATCAGTAATTATAGTTCATTGATACTTTCCATGTGACAGGCCCTGGGCTGAGTGTTTTATATATATTTGTCTTTACTTAATCCTCACAAGGACCCTGAAAAACAAATATTTTTATTCCCACTTTACACATGAGGAAATTGAGGGCCACAAAGGGCCTAGGTTCAGACATTCATAAGTACCAGGGCTGGGACATGCCCAATGTGCCTTTGTAAGCTCCCAATAAATCTTTACCTAATAAATGATGGGCCCTTGGGAGATCAGTGAAAATCAACTAGAGAGTGGGCTAGTTGAGAATAAAGAGAAATAAAGCTGAGAGATGTGACTTTAGTTCAATGGGTGAAGCTTTAGATGGTAGACTCTCAGAGGAAATGAATGATGCCACCAAAACTAAGTTTTGAGATCGTAATAAATCATTGATATTATTGTCATATATCTGTGGTCCTATCAATGAAAAGGAAAAAAAAAGGATTTCAGGTCTGAACTCTGATGCTTATTAATTCAAATCACGACATGCAAACCGATGGGTCCTATTCATTTAAAGTAATTTTTAAAAGGGTAAAGTCATGAGTGGAACTCTGGACTACAGTCCCTGAGACCTCCTTTAGTCTTAGAGAAAATGAATGATGAATATTTTCAGTATCTCATCCTAAATCAGTGGTGGATGATTTCTGAAGAGGGAGAAGTTTAGTCACCGAGGAGACAGCCTATCCATACATCCCACATGTTTGCCAAAAAATAAGTCACTGGTGTTCCAGAGATATCACAAGGAGCAATTAAAGGAAGGGGTCCATTTCTTGCCCCTTTATATACTTTTCTTCAGGGTTTCAGAGACGCAGATCCTACCTGAATAATCCCAGCCAGAAAAGTTGTGGATGCCACCACATTCAGTGATTTGTTATAGGCCACAAAGAAGAAGTGATCAGAAAAGTCATCCTTGATGAAAGTTCCCATTACCAGGTCGCCACTGTTGAATGGGCTCACCTTCAGGACGTTGATCATCAAAGCACTCACGAGGAAGAAGGTACCTATGGAAGAAACACAATGTTTAGGCGGTCGGTGAGGTATGAAGTCCAGGTAAACTGACAGATGTTAACAAAAGCAAGTCATGGTCTGATTTTGTACTGTTGTTGATCTGAAGAACTCCTCTTATTTGGAAGTAGCCATGAGAGGTAAAAAAGAATAGGGAAAGTAACTCTGGCTGCATGTATTGTGACCAACTCAAAGAATTTAGATGTTGATGATCCAGATGTTAGTCTCTTTGCATTATGGGCATTTGAAACAGGATTCAAAGGGAAATTGACAGAAAATGGGTATCAGGCTCAGCTTCTATGCCTGCTCTGAGAGGTGAAAAGTGAGATAGTGGGGAAAGAAAAAGAAAACAAAGCTAATCAATAATAAGGTGAAGAAAAATAATATAATAATATGCATGAAAGATTTACTATGTACAAGTTGTCTCTGGGTTAAACCTGTTCCAAACATTATTTCATTTAGTCCTCTTATTGACATAAACACAAGCTGAGCAAAGGCAAATATTACCTTTAAAGTTATTTAACATTAAAAAAAACTCCAACAGCTCTTACTATCAGTACTTGGATATGATTTTGAGATGCTCCATGAATTTGGGAATAAAATTGTTCTGTAAGTGTTAAAATGTAAAATCAACAATTAATGGATTTTAGGGGAGCTATGCGATATTATCCTCCCAAATTGTGGCACTCTGTGCCTAAAAGGATTAGACAGTAACCAGGTTGAATGTTTATCTGATAGTTTCTAGATGAAAAGTGTGTCAATTAGAATGGTCATTGTTGGTTGCTTTGTCAGTAGGTCAGTAGAGAAACCTAAGAAAAGGCACATCACTGAGTGAATGTTGGCAATGTCTTCCAAGCTTGCTGGGGAATTTTGTGATTCAGTTTCTATGCAAGTTCACCTACATGAAGTAAATGTTCTGATTACGTGCGCTTTATAAATCTCTGTATCAGTAATTTATAATTATAATTAATAGGTGGACTTTTGACTCAGGGGAAGACAGCGCTCATGCTGTGGGCTTAAGTACTTTGAAGTTTTTCATTGCAAATTAATAAGCAATGGTGTATTATAAATCAGCTCCATGCTGTTAGTTATTATAGATCCAGATGGAAGATGAATCCACTCTAGGAGTATTGACAACATCAAGTTTCTGGATCTGCCAGATTGAAGGCAATGATATTCCAATGTATAGCAATTTCACTAATAAAATTATTACCTCTACCCTTTAATTTCCTTGGGAAACAGTTTGCTAGTCTGTATTTTCCAGTGATGACATTAACAATGACACAGTAGGAGAAGTATTTAATTTCTACAATCTGAACACTAACCCTATGGATAGATGGAATATCCACCTTTTCTCTCTTTTCTTTCTATTGTAAAGATAGCTTTAAATTGGCTTTCTTGGCAATAAATAAATGACTAAGGTGTAAATTTCATCCACCTCCTGTGATTCCAATAACAAACTCACCAATGGACATTTGATGACATGATCCCAAAACTACATAAATTAACGAAGAACAGAATGCTGCATAGGCGATATTGAGAGGAGGAATCAGTTGCCTTGCCAGCAAAGTAAAGGTAAGGACTGAAAAGGAAGATAATTACAGTAAGAAACAGTTGTTTGTCTTTTAAAAGTCACCTTAAATTAAAACTATAGGGAATACTTAAAATTAAAAATGATCTATGTATATAATAGCTCACTAAGTATGAGTAATAATGTCCTTTGACACAGTGTCCTTAATTAGTACCTTTTATTGCCTACTTTGAATTCTAGCTTCTCTGATGTGAGGTCTTCATACTAAGCATGGAAAGCAAACATCACAGCAAGAAGAGTTCTAATTCCAAAACCTCAGAAGCAGGATCCCCATCCCTCCCCAAGTCTAGTGCAAGAAGGCCCTGAGAATCCACTGGGGCAGAAGACAAAGCTGTAGAGCAAGGCAAGAATTACACTTAAATGACTGGATTCGAAGCTGATATTTGTTGTCTCTCTTCCATATGACAATCACTCCAATCTCTTCCTTTAGCTCCTTCTTCAATACTTACTTCCTTTTCTAAAAAGCATCAGAATATTCTGGATCAGCTAGAAGGGAAAATCTGAAAGGATCGTAGGGCATATGGTAGCCCATGACAAACTCTGGGATCTGCCCTGTAACTATTTGTTGAAAACGGCTTTGAAAACTATTGCTTTTTTCTTTCTTTGCTTTGTATATATGTTATATCATACAACAACAACAAAAAAAGTTAAAAAGCACCAGGAGAATTTGGAAATTTTGAAACAACTGGATTAACATGGTGTTGATATTTCAAGCCCACACCTCCTAACCTGAAGACCTCTTTTTGACTTACATCATACCATTGTGCTCTTTTGAATTCAGTTGAGTCCCAAGAACAGATTGATAGTCTTAGATAAACAAGACTCATTCTTCGTGGAAAATTTTTTAAAATACATAAAAATAGAGTAAAAAGAACTCTTAAGTACCCATTAAGCACTTCAACAATTGTCAATTCATGGCCAACAATCTTGTTTCATCTAAGCCCCCACTACTCTCACATTCCACACTATTTTGAAGCAAATCCTAGACATTCAATCATTTTATCTGTAGATATTTCAGTATGTATTTCCAAAAAGATGACTTTTTTAAACTTAACTACAATACCCTCATCACACTTAATAGATTAATAATAGTTCTCTAACATAGATCCAGTCAGCTGATTATAAATCAGCTCCATGCTGTTAGTTATTATAGATCCAGCTTGAAGATGGATCCACTCTAGGAGTATTGACAACATCAAGTTTCTGGATCTACCAGATTGAAGGCAGTGATATTCCAATGTATAGTAATTTGCTTCAAATGTATAGGATTTGCTTCAAAATAGTGTGGAATGCGAGAGTAGTGGGGGCTTAGATGAAACAAGATTGTTGGTCATGAATTGACTATTGTTGAAGTGCTTAATGGGTACTTAGGAGTTCTTTTTGCTCTATTTTTATGTATTTTTAAAAAATTTTCCACGAAGAATGAATCTTGTTTATCTAAGTCAATATTCAAATCCCCCTGATTATTTTATAAATGGTTGTTGTGGTAGAGAAGCCTCAAAGGTTGCTCCCAATGATCCCTGCCAACTGGTATTCATGATCTTGTGTGATCTCCTTACCTTAAATGTGAGCTGGACCTAGTAACTTGCTTCTAAAAGAATAGACTACAACAAAAATGATGGGATGTCACTTCAAAGGTTAGGTTGCAAAAGACTGCTTCCATCGGGCTGGCCATGGTGGCTTAGTCGCAGAGTTCTTGCCTGCCATGCCAGAGACCCAGGTTCGTTCCCGGTGCCTGCCCATGTTAAAAAAAAAAAAATCTGGCTCTTTCTCACTCTTTCTCATCATCTGCTGCAAGAGGTGGCTTCATGGGTGTGAAAACTGTGCAGTTACAAAGCCTTTGGCATAAAGTGGCCCTTCACCTGGTTTAATGCTCTACTATCATCATCTCGAAATTCTGAATAATTGTTGAACTAGGTGCTCATCATCTTTATTTTTTCACTGGGCCCCACACATTATGTAGATGGTCCTGCCAGCTGCCATGTCAGGGGGAACCTCAAGCAGCCTATGGAGAAGCCCACATGGTGAGGAACCCAAGCCTGCCAGCAACCACGTGAGTGAGTATAGAAGCAGATTTTCCAACTTCAGTAGGCTTTGGAAATGACTGACATCTTGACTGCAGCCTCATGAGAAACCCTGAGCCAGAGATATGGTGGGTTTTGGGGTGATCTTTAAAAAAATTATTTGCTATTATATGTTGTGCTTCATTTGCTTTACAATCTGAGTGTTTAAATCAAGACCCAAATAAGGTACTCACGTTGCAATTGGTTGATATGATATCTTTTAAGTTTCTTGTAATCTATAGGTTCCCCTTCTACTTTATTTTTCCTAAGCAAGGCTCTATAATTGCAAGAAACAGAAAATCTACTCAAATCAGCTTAAACAAAATAGGAAATTTATTAAAAGGGTATGAAGTGTTTGGGCCTCATCAGAGACTGAAAACAGAACTATGTTTTCACCATCAAGACCCATGGTGGTTATTTCCCCATTCTTTTTGTCTCAGGGATTGCATGGTCTTCTGTCTTTGTTTCCAGTCTGCAGCTATTACGAACAATACTGCTATGAATATTCTTGTACATTTCTCCTAGTGCACAGATGTACAAGTATCTCAAGTTTATATACCCTGCAGCATAACTGCTGGGGCAATTACTAGATAAATCCAAACTGTTTTCCAAGTGGTTGTACAGCTTACATCAGCATTGTATGACAGTTCTCATTATCCTCATCTATGCTAATATATGATACTGTCAGATTTTTAGTTTATTGTTTATAGTGAAAACTCTTTCAATTTCAATTTTCACTTCATGGATTGGTAATAAGGTTGAGTACCCTTACTTAAGTGTTTCTTTATAGATTTGTAGGAGTATATACATTATAGAAGTAGTCCTTTGTTGGCTATATGTTACAAACATCTTCTCCCAGTCTTTGGTTTGCTTTTTCAATCTTTAGTGTGTCTTTGAAAGAACAGAAGTTCTTGACTTTTACTTAACTCAATTTATCAGTCTTTTCCTTTTGGGCAAGTGCTTTTAATGTCTTGTTTAAGAATTTCTTTTCCAACTCAGGATCAAGAAAATATTCTCCTATATTATCTTTATTGTTTTTCTTTTCACATTTAGGTCTTTAATCAACTGGGAATAGATTTTTCTGTATGGTGTCAGGTAGGAATCTAAATATTTTGTCCTACTGTGTGACTTTCTTTTCTGGTCCACTGGCCACACTGTCTTAATTACCTTTTTATATTTCCTTTTTATTGTGCAATATACCATACATATAGAAAAAACATTAAAATAGAGATAAGTTTGATAAATATGACAAAAAAAAAAAAAACTATGTAACCACATCCCAGGTCTTTGATCACAGTTCCATCCCTCCACGGAAATATTATTTTGACTCTTGCAATAATAATTTATTTACTTTTCTTTATAGTTTTATCTTGATGTACACATCCCTAGACAATATAGTTTAGCCCAGTCTCCTTTTGAATTTTCTATTAATGGACTTATACTGTATATGATTCTTTTAATTTCTGCTTCTTTTGCTCAACATTATGTATATGAGAGTCATCCATGTTGTGTTAAGTTGCTTTAGATTGTTCACTTTCATTCTGTGTAACATTTCAATATATGAATATAGAAATGTTACTTATTCATTTTATTTCATCATTTTATCTTTTTAAATACCAAAAAACACAAAGCAAATGCAAACATTCCTATTTTGATCATTCTGTTCTACATATATAATCAGTAATTCACAATATCAACCCATAGTTGCATATTCATCATCATAATCATTTCTTGGAACATTTGCATCTATTCAGAAAAAGAAATAAAACGAAAACAGAAAAAAAAATTTATATATACCATACCCCTTACCCCTCCCTTTCATTGATCTCTAGCATTTCAAACTAAACTTATTTTAACATTTGTTCTCCTTATTATTTATTTTTATTCCATATGTTCTACTCGTCTGTTGACAAGGTAGATAAAAGGAGCATCAGACATAAGGTTTTCACAATCGCACAGTCACATTGTGAAAGCTATATCATTATACAATCATCATCAAGAAACATGGCTACTGGAACACAGCTCTACATTTTCAGGCAGTTCCCTCCAGCCTCTCCATTACATCTTGAATAACAAGATGATATCTACTTAATGTGTAAGAATAACCTCCAGGATAACCTCTTGACTCTGTTTGGAATCTCTCAGCCATTGACACTTTGTCTCATTTCACTCTTCCCCCTTTTGGTCAGAAGGTTTTCTCAATTCCTTGATGCTGAGTCTCAGCTCATTCCAGGGTTCCTATCCCACATTGCCAGGAAGGTCCACACCCCTGGGAGTCATGTCCCACGTAGACGGGGGAGGGCTGTGAATTTGCTTGTTGTGTTGACTGGAGAGAGAGACCACATCTGAGTAACAAAAGAGGTTCTCTTGGGGGTGACTCTTAGTCCTAATTTTAAGTAGGCTTGACCTATCCTTTGTGGGGTTAAGTTTCATATGAACAAACCTGAAGACTGGGGGCTCAGCCTCACATTTACTTTTGATAAGCAACATGTAGCACGAAGAGAAAGTCTTTTGAGATTTAGGGTTTCAAATAACTTACCAATACAGAGAAGGTAAGAGAATTACTTGGTAAGTGTCTGAGAACTAAATTGCCTAGTCTCAGTTAGGCTTAGGCTGTGGAGAAGAAGAGGGAAAGAAGATTGCCAAACTTTCCAGCACCTTAAATATATATATATTTTTTATTTTCAACTACTTTTAGACTTACAGAAAAGTTACAAAAATGATACAGAGTTTCCATATATCCCTCACCCAGTTTTTCCCCTTAACATCTTTATAAGCATAGTACAATGATCAGAACCAGGAAATTAACACTGGAAATCAGCCGAACTAAAGACCTTATTTGAATTTCACCAGCTTTTCCACTAACATTCTTTTTCTGTTTCAGGATTCTATCCAGGGTCCCTTGTTCATAGGGGATAACACAGATGTTATTTCTCCTTAGTTCTACAATCTATAACAGTTTCTTAAGCTTTACTTGCTATTCATGATTTTGATCCTTTTGAAGAGTAGTAATTGGTCAGGTTTGTCAAATAACCCTCAATTTGAGTTTGTTTGATATTTTCTCATGATTGTACCAAGATTATGCATTTTGGGCAATAATATTACAGGACTGATGTTGTGTCATTCTTAGTATCAGAGGGTTTAATTATATTGATAGGTCTTATTACTGAGGATGCTGACATTGATCACTTGGCTAAGGTGGGTTTTTCCAGGTTCTCTTACTGTAAGTTGGAGAGTAATTAATAAATGTCTTGGGGGAGATACTCTGAAACTCTACTGTGAAACTTCTCAAACTTTCACTAATAATTTTAACATTCAGTAATGGGGCTTGTCTACAACAGTTATTACTGTGGTGTTTGCCTAATGTTGATTTTCTATTTTCTTCTACATTTACAATTAAAATTCTTGTCCAGTACCTTTTTTTTCCCAATACCTTTTAAATAAGGTCTTTACCATATAGTATTTTAGTCTCATTTGAAGATAATTATTGTCATTAGGTACTACCTATTCAAATTAAGTAAAACTTTTGAATTATCCACATTAACAATTAATTCATTATTCACACTACTTAAAAATAATATACAATTCCTTAGTCAGTTAGCAAGAACTGCTTGGATTCATTCATTCACACAGTTATGTACTCATTATTATTCCACAAAGCTCTTTTGAGTGCCTGCACTATGCTAGATGTGTGTTGGATGCTAGTTTACATCCTAATGCAATTCTTCTTTTGGTCCTAAATTACTTGGTAATTAGCAATGGGATGTCTTCCAACTTTGGCAGTAATTGAAGGATCTATGATAGTTGGAAACTAGTAAAGCACTCATAGTCAATGAATGAGTGCCAAGAGTAGAGCTTTCTCATTGAAACTGTATGATGAGAATGCCCTAGAAATGCTGATACTTTCCTGGAAGTAAATTTATTCATAGAAATGAATCTTTTTGGTTTGCAGCTGCTATGGGGAAATTTCTTTTTGCAGGAATGCTTCTAGCACATTTGGCATCTTTGCATAAAATTTAAAAGGTACTCTTTTTTTTCTGGAAATGCTTGGCTGTTGCAATATATATATTTTAAATCAATTAATATAATCACCATATCAACAGTCTAAAGATAAAAACTACACAATGATATTGATAGATTTAGAAAAAGCAGTTGACAAAATACCACATTCATGCATGATAAAAATTATTAGCAAACTGGAATAGAAGGGACTTCGTCAATGTAATAAAGGGCATCTATAAAAATCTCATAGCTCACATCATACTTAATAGTAAAAGAATAAATATTCTCTCCTTAAGATCAGGAACAAATCAGGAATTTCTTCCCTCACCACTCTTATGCTACACAATATTGGATGTCTTGGCCAGTGCAATAAGCAAGAACAAGTCATAAAAGGCATTCAGATTGGAAAGAAATGGATAGAACTGTCTCTATTCACAGATGACATGATTATATATATAGAAAATCCCGGGGAATCTACAAAATATTCATAGGGCTAAAAAGTGAGTTGCAGGATATAACGTCAACATACAAAAATCAATTGTATTTTTATATACGAACAACAAACAATTGGAAACTAAAAAAACTTTAATTACCATTTAGAGTATATCTTCAAAAAATACTTAGATATAAATCTAACAAAACATGTACAGAATTTGCATGCTGGAAAAAATACAAAAGAATGATGAAAGAAGTCAAGGAATACCTAAATAAATGGAAAGACATATTGTGATCATATGGGAAGATTCAACAAAAAAAGATGTCAATTCCCCCAAAGTTATCTATAGATTTAATATAGTACCTAACAAAAACTTAGCCGGAATTTTGTAGATATAGACAAGCTGATTCCAAAAGTTATACAGAAGAGTAAAGGAACATGAATAGCTGAAACAATTTTGAAAAAAACAGAGCAGAGGAAACATAATACCTAATATTAAAACTCACTATAAAAAGCTACAATAATCAAGACCTAGTATTAGCAAAGGAATAGATACATAGGGCAATGGAACAGATGAAAAGTCTAAAATAGACCCACAAAAATATGGCAATTTGATCTTTGACAAAGGTACAAAACCAACTCAGCAGAGAAAGGATAGTCTTCTTTTAAAAATGGTGTTGAAAATGCAACAAAATAAACATCATGCCTTACACAAAGATTAACTCAAAAGATAATAGATCTAAATGTAAAATATAAAACTAAAAAAAAATTGGAATGGAAACACAGAAAATCTTCATGACCTAGAATTTAGCAAAGAGTTCTTAGATAGCAAAAGCACAAAAAAAGCATAAAAGAAAAATATTTATAAATTGGATTTCATCAAATCAAAAACTGTTCCTCTACCAAAGATGTCATAAAGAGACCAAAAAGACAAACTACAGATTGAAAAAAAAATATTTACAAATCACATATCTCAAACAGGACTTGTATCCAAAATATATAACATATTTTCAGAAATCAACACTAAAAAACCCAAAAATCCCAATTTAGAAAATGGGCCAAAATTGCACAGCAACCAATTAGATCATACAGATGAAATGGACAAATTCCTGGAAATGCACAAATTACTTAAACTAACTCAAGAAGGCACTGAAAATCTTAATAGATTCATAACATGCAAAGAAATTGAATCAGTAATCAGAAACTTCCCAATAAAGAAAAGCTTCACTGACGAATTCAACCAAACGTTCAAAGTAGAATTAACACCAATCCTTCTCAACCCCCCCAAAATTGAAGAGGAGACTCACAGGCAGTGAGGGACAACAAATTCAATAGGCTGAGCCCTCAATCTTAGGGCTCACCCCGGGAAGCTTTTCCTGCAAAGGATAGACTAAGCGTAACTGATAATTATGCCTAAGAGTCACCCCTAGAGAATCTCTTTTGTTGCTCAGCTGTGGCCTCTCTCTCTAAGCCAATTTTGCAGGTGAACTCACTGCCTTTCGGTTACATGGGACATGACTCCCAGGGATGTAAATCTCCCTAGTAATGTGGGACCTGATTCCTGGGGATGAGCTGAGACCTGGCATCATGGGAGTGAGAAAGTCTTCTTGACAAGAAAGGAGAAGAGAGAAATGAGACAAAATAAAGTCTCAGTGGCTTAGAGATTTCAAACAGTGTTGAGAGGTTTTCCTGGAGGTTATTCCTATGCATTATATAGATATGCCTTTTTAATTTATGGTGTATTGGAGTGGCTGGAGGGAAGTACCTGAAACTGTTAAACTGCATCCCAGTAGCCTTGATTCTTGAAGAAGACTGTATAGCTATATAGCTTTTACAATGTGACTGTGTGATTGTGAAAACCTTTTATCCAGGGTATGGACAGATGAATAAGAAATAATGGGTAAAAATAAATAAATAATAGGGGGAGATAAAGGGTAAAAATTGGGTAGATTGAAATAATGTGGGTCAGTGAAAGGGGTATGAGCTATTTGAGTTCTTTTTTCTTCTTTTTATTTCTTTGTTTGTGGAGTGATGCAAATGTTCTAAAACTGATCGTGGTAAAGAATACACAACTATGTGATGATATTGTGAGCCACTAATTGTATAATACGGTTGGACTGTGTGTGTGTATGTGTGTGTGTGTGTATTTCTCAATAAAAATACTTTTAAAAATTGAAGAGGAAAGAAACTTTCTAGTTCATTCTATAAGGCCAGCATTACCCTGATTCCAAAGCCAAAAAAAGACTTCACAAGAAAAGAAAATCAGAGACCAATATCCCTTATGTATATAGATGCAAAAATCCCCATCAAAATACTACCAAACTGAATCCAAAAGCATATTAAAAGGATTATACATTATGACCAAGTGGGATTTATCTCAGGAATAAAAGGGTGATTCAATATAAGAAAATCAATCAATGTAATACATCACATTAATAGAACAAAGAAAAAACCACATGATCATCTCAATTGATGCAGAAAAGGCATTTGACAAAATCCTTTTATGATACACTCAGGAAACTTGGAATATAAGGAAAATTTCTCAACATTAGACAGGCTATCTATGAAAAACCTACCCCAAAAATCATACTCACAGGCAAAAGACTAAAAGCTTTCCCCCTAAGGTTGGAATGAGGCAAGGATATCACTTTTACCACTGCTATTCAACATTGTAGTAGAAGTCCAAGCGAGGGGGAATTAAGGAAGAAAAAAGGTAAAAGGCATCCAAACTGCAAAGGAGGAAGTACAACTATCTCTATTGGCAGATGACATGATCCTGTATCTAGAAAATTCAAAAGAATCCACGATAAAATTACTAAAGTTAATAAGTGAATTCTGCAAGCTTGCAGGGTACAAGATTAATATGCAAAAAATCTTCTGTGTATATACCAACAATGAACAATTCAAAAAAGAAATTAAGAAAACATTTCTATTTACAATAGCATCTAAAAAAATAAAATGTCTAGGAATAAATTTAACCAAGGATGTGAGAGATCCGAAACTGAAAACAATAAAACACTGCTGAAAGAAATGAAAAAGAACTAAATAAATGAAAAGGCATCGCTTGTAATGGATTGAAAGGCTTAATATTGTTAAGATGTCAATACTATCCAAAGTAATCTACAGATCAATGCAATCCTTATCAAAATTCTTTTTTTTTTTTGTTTGGTAGAATGGTAAAGCTTATCCTCAAATTCATATAGAATTGCAAGGGACCTCAAATAGTCAAAACAATTTTGGAAAAGAAGAGAGAAATGAAGACTTAAATTCACAAAAAATCTTGCACATGAATGTTCATAGCAATTATATTCATAATAGCCCGAAATTGGAAACAATCCAGATGATCTTCAAAGGATGAATAGTTAAATAAACTGAGGTGTATTCATACTGTTGAATACTACGCAGCAATAAAAAGTAATGAACTACTGATACATGAAACAACCCAGATGAATCTCCAGAGAATTACCTTGAATGAAAAAAGCCAATTCCAAAATGCTACATACTGAATAGTTCCATTTATGTAACATTTTTGAAATGGCAAAATTGTAGAACTGGAGGACAGATTAGTGGTTGCCAGAGGTTAAAGGGGATGGGGGAATGAAGAAAGTGAGTGTACCTATAAAAGGTCAACATGAGAGATCCTTATGGTGCTGGACATATTCTATATCATGACTGTATCGATTCCAGTATCCTGGTTGTGATACTGCACTAGAGTTTTGCAAAATGTTACCACTGGAGAAACTGGGTAAAAGGTGCTTAGGATTTCTCTGTATTCTTTCTTACAGATGCATATGAATCTATAATTATCTCAAAATAAAATATTTAGGGTGGTGCAACGGTGGCTCGGTGGCAATATTCTCGAACCCTGGTTCGATTCCTGGTGCCTGCCACGCAAAATAAATAAATAAATAAATAATGCTGACAATATCAAGTTTTGAGGATTCTGTGAAGGAACTGGAATTCTCATGCATTGCTGGTGGGAAAGTAACATGGTAGATGTAGCCACTCTGGAAACAGTTTGACAGTTCCTCATAAAGTTAAAAACACACTATTTACCACATGACCTAGCAATCCCACTCTGTTGTGTTACTCTAGAGAAATGAAAACTATGTTCACATAAAAACCTGTACATGAACTTTCCATAGCAACTTCGGTTGTGATAGCCCAAAACTAGAAAAAACACGAACACCCATCAGCAGGTCAATGGATAAACAAACAGTAGCACATCCATAAAATGGAACATTATTCAGCAACAAAAAAGAACAAACTGTTGATGCGCACAACTTGAGCGAGTCTCAAAGACACAATGTTGAATGAAGGAAGCCTGTTTTCAAAGGTTACGTACCATATAATTCCGTTTATAAGACATATTAAAACAAACAAACCAAAAAACCTATAGTGATAGAAAATAAGATCAGTGGTTTCCAGGGATTAGGGTCAGGGCAGGGTGTGACCATAGAGGGATGGAACTGTTGAGCATCCTAATTGTGTATCCTTATTGTTGTTGTGGTTACACAAATCTATATATGTGTTAAAATTCATAGGACAGTACAATGGAAGGACAGTCAATTTTACTGTATGATAATTTTTAAAATAAATAAGTAAAAGGCATCTTTTTCCTGCAGCTGACACCCTTGTGTAGGAGCTGGATTTCAGCCATCAATTGCCCCTTTGGCAGAACTCCTTCATGCCTTGCACAAGCCATACAATTACAATCTTCTGGATGCCCTGAGAGGAACAGAGAAATATTTAAAGACTGTGTGAGCATGGCATTTAAAAAAGTGAGTATTTCTTGGTGGTAACTAATTGAGAGAAAGTTCTTCTCTCTCCTTTTTTTTTTTCGCATAGGCAGGTACTGGGGTTGAATCCGGGTCTCCAGCTCGGCAGGCGAGAATTCTTCCACTGAGCCACCATCACACTGCCCTTCTCTTTTTATGCTGCTGTGTGAGCATGCAGGACTAGGAAGCCACATAATAAAAAAATTATATATAATTTTTTTGTTCTAGCATTCAGGTGACAGCAATTAGTTTTGCTTTCTGAGCTAAAGTTCCTAGGGACAGGGCTTTGGCGTCACCCTAAACCATACTTTGGTTGACTTTCACATACTTTTCTTTGTTTTTTGGCTAATGAAGCTACTTTTAGGGGAAAAAAAATGCCAAAATAAAATAAAGACTATGTGGGAAATTTAAAGATTGTAAACTACTGGGAATAAAAGCCTTTCTCTTTCTTCTGTGGATAAATCTGATCTTGGGCTAACTTTCTAGGTGTGTGCCCTGGAACCCCCAAGAATAGTAGAATTTCAACTGTTACTAGGCAACACTGATTATGGTAAAAATGAGTCAGGTTAATATACTCAATCTGGGCTGTGTGACCTGCTGAAGAGCTGCTGGTATGCTGTGTTTCCTCTCCTTCACCTTTCTAGGTAATAATGATACCAAGTGAAGTTTATTGTAGTCCTGTGAGTACAAAATAATGAGCTAGGCAGAAAAAATGATGAAGAGTGGGCCTTGAAAATACTCTGCAAATTACTCAGGAGCCTAAACTGTATCTTTGGAAACCACCCTGGAGGGGTAGAAATTTGACAAGCAAGCAACATAAGAAAATGAGGTGAATGTGCTAGTTATCTAGCAGAGAGTAACTGTATACCCAGGTAAATGGGCTAGATTTGACTAATTGTCTTTGGATGAAAAGGCTTCATATCTTCCTTACCTTGGGGAACTTGCACAAGGCTAACACTTATACCAGCAAGCAAGTCTCCAAGAAGCCAATCCTTGAATCGGTACAAACATATCCACTCTAGGAAGGGAAAGACCACAAGCATGCATCTCAGGAACTTGTGCCATGAGCATCTGTGAGAGAGAAGAACAGAGACTTGGTTAGGTTCTCCAAAGAAAAAGTCCCATGCTCAAAAAAGAGCAGGGGTCTACAATCCTTCTTCCAGACAGAAGAGCTTCTCAATATCAGCACTCTTGACATTTTGACAAATTGAACCAGATAATTCTGTATTGTAGGGCTGTCCTGTACATTGTAGAATGTTTAGCAGCATCCCTGTCTCTGCCCACTAGGTGCCAGTAGGATCAGCCACTCCAGGGTTACGACAAGCAAAAATGTCTAGACATTGCCAAATGTTCTTTGGGGGAGCAATATTGCCTCTACTTGAGAACCAGTGGCCATCAATATGGTAAGAACTCAGTCTTGTAAGTCTGGTCTACGACTTAGGTCCGTGTTTTAACAGGATGTTTGGAAAGAACTAAACCTACCAATTTTCTGGTGAAAAATTAGAATGTTATTGCTGTCTCTTGATAAGGGTAATTTTTTGTGAGGTGATATTGATATGTGGTAGGAAAACAACACATTCACATCATTCACATATATTAAAATTTTACTGACCATTAACTCTATGTGACTTTGACTTGTGATATGTAGAAATTTATAGAAAATGGAGCCCTGTGCTTAAGGAGTTAGCCATCTTTTAAAAAAGGCAATAAAATAAGGTTTTATTATCCTTTAATACAGTGGGGTCCCAGTGGGAGAAATTTTACTCCCCAGGGAACTTTGGCAATGTCTGGAGACATTTTTAAATTTTATTCTTTATCTTTTGGAGACATCTTTACTATCATGACTAGTATCTAGTAGGTAGAGGCTAGGGATACTACTAAACATCCTAGAACCCATAGGACAGCCCTCCACAAGAAACAATTTTCTGGTCCAAAATGTCAGTGTTCCTGAGGTTGAAAAACCCTGCTATAAATCTTAGATCATCTAAAACAGTAGAACTGCCATGAATGAATGAATGAATGAATGAATGAAACAAATTTGGTTTTAAATTTTTTTGCTATTTACTTTCCATAGCAAAGGGTATAACGATTTTTTCATGTATGAGTTGTAGCTAGATAATTGGGATTTGACTATAATAACAAACATAATTTTAGCATATGCAGGGCTTAAATGTGTGCTCAGAAAAGAAATAATTTCTCATGTGTTTGACTCTCATAATCCTGAGCATTACTATCCCTCAGGTAATTAAGGTCTAATAAGTGCAAGTGACTTTGCTATGGTAATAGCAGTAAGGGTAGGCAGAGCTGGGGTTAGAAACCAGGTCTTCTGATTCCTAGTACCACGTTCTGTTCACCCTGCTACCTAAACAGTTTCTATCGACAGCTGTTAAATTCTGTTCAGGAGCCAGGAGAAAGACAATAGGTTTGGAAAGAGTATCATTTTGCTATTTTTGTGAGAGTCCCTGCATGAAGCAGGTACACAAAATGTGTTGTCTACAATTACGGCCTTCCCTAGAAGAGAGCAAGCATGACATTGGGACAGTTTGTTTCTTCTCTGGTCTGGCCTCCCCTCCTCTCCATGTGCCATTTGGCAGAAGACTAGACACTTTAGGCAGAGTCATCAAAGCTCTTTAGCATGACCAAAAAAAGGGACATGGATTAATGAGGCTCTAAGATGGAAAAGAATCAAGGAAGTAGTTAAAGGAATAGAAACTGAAGCTGGGTATGTGTGCGTGTGTGTGTGGTGGGGGGTGTAGTATGGGCATTTAGACATATCTTGATTTTGGTGAAGATGTCTTAAAAGTCAGGAATGTAAGAGTCAATGTGAAAGCACAGGAGAGAATTTGACAAGAGGGGGGAGGTTGATGTCGTCAACTAAGAGGAAGGATACGAGGAAAGAGATAAGAAGTTCTCTACAGAACGGAGGAGATGGAGTTAAAGATTATTATAACTAAAAACACATAATAGTGCTGTGTACTAGCTGCCCTATAAATACCTATTTTTTAAGTCCTTACAACAACCTTATGAAGTAGGTGCTATCATCATCCCCATTTTACATAAGAGGAAACTGAGGCACGATAGGATTAGATAGTTTATACAAAGTCATATAGCTGGGAGGTAGCTGAACTGGGGATTCAAACCCAGTCTGCCTTCACAGACTTGTTCTTAACCACTAGCTATACTACCTTTCAGGTCAAAGTTCAGAAGTGCAGAGAATTATATGCTTTGAGAGTAGGGAATAAGAACTGCTCTAAAAGTCCATGGGAGCCAGAACAGGTCAGATTGAAGGGTCTAGATGGCACGTCTAGGGCAAGGGGAGGGGAGTTAGGTTGAAATTTCTTTGGTATTACTGGTTTGTAATGAGGGTCAAGTCAGGTGGTGATTACCATTTTGTAGAAATAAAGCCAATGTGGCCTCCAGTTGCCCTCTTTACATATTTCCCCAAACCTGTCCTGGGAGAGAAGAAAAGAGAGTGGTGATATAGGACTGGGGAAAGACATCTGAGATCACAACTTGCAAAAAGCAGGATATGGACCGAGGAGAATGTCTCAGAGAAGGAAAGGTCTGCGACAAGGCCATGTGGAGGTCTTCCTCAGATGTCACCCAGCACAATCCAATGGTGGGTGATAAACTAGTGGACGAAAGGGACTAATAAACCCAGAGTATGGAGGACAACTTGAATAATTGAGTTTAATATCATAATGTAGGTCAGTAAAGGTTCTTAAGTTGGGGTCAATGGATTCTCCAAGGAATCTACAGATAAAATTTAGGGGTAAGGGGCGGGCCACAGTGGCTCAGCAGGCAGAGTTGTCACCTGCCATACCGGAGACCCGGGTTCAGTTCCCGGTGCCTGCCCACACACAAAAAATAAATAACAGCATAGATGGACCTTAAGGACATTATGCTGAGTGAGATTAACCAGACACAGAAGGACAATTACTGTATGGTCTCACTGATATGAACTGACATTAGTGAGTGAACTTGGAGAGTTTCAGTTGGGAACAGGGACCATCAGGAGATAGAAATAGGGTAGATATTGGGTAATTGGAGCTGAAGGGATACAGATTGTGGAATAGGACTAATTGTAAAAATTCAGAAATGGCTAGCACAATACTACCTAACTGTAATACAATAATGTCAGAATATTGAATGATGCTGAATGTGAGAATGATAGAGGGAGGAGGAGGCCTGGGGGCACAAAGGAAATCAGAAGGAAAGACAGACGATAAAGACTGAGATGGTATAATCTAGGAATGTGTAGAGTGTATAATAGTGACTAAATGTACAAATTTAAAAATGTTTTTGCATAAGGAAGAACAAAGGAATGTCAATACTGCAGGGTGTTGAAAATAGATGGCATTTAAAAACTTTAATTTATGTGGGAGACTAAGGCAAAAAATGTTTATTTGGTACAAAATTTATATTTTGACTAGTGCATTTCCTAATATAACTGAACACCATAAGTATATGGAAATTTGAGTAGGGCATGAGATTTTGTAGGTTTGTCCAGAGTGATGCCCCGATAAATCCCAGAAGGATTTGAACAGTGAATAAAAAAGTATTTGCGAAGTCCCCTAGGAGGAATAGTGAGAAAGGGGGAAAATTCAATTTCCCCAAGTGGAGAGAATTCCTGATATCCTCACAAGCAGTGGGGACAACCAAATCAATAGGCTGAGTCCTCAGTCTTAGGGTTTGTTCATATGAAATTTAACCCTACAAAGGATAGGCTAAGCCTACTTAAAATTAGGCTTACAAGCCATCCCCAGAGAACCTCTTTTGTTGCTCAAATGTGGCCTCGTCTCTCTCAGCCAACAGGATAAGCAAACTCACTGCCCTCCCCCTGTCTTTGTGGGACATGACTCCCAGGGGTGTGGACCTTCTTGGTAACATGGGACAGAAATCCCAGAATGAGCTGGGACTCAGAATCAAGGGGTTTAGAAAACCTTCTCGGGAAGAGAGAAATGGGACAAAATAATGTGTCAATGGCTGAGAGATTCCAAACACAGTCGAGAGGTTATCCTGGAGGTTATTCTTATACATTAAATAGATATAACCTTGTTAGTCAAGATATAATGTAGAGGCTGGAGGGAACTGCCTGAAAATGCAGAGCTGTGTTCCAGTAGCCATGTTTCTTGAAGATGATTGTATAATGATATAGCTTTCACAATGTGACTGTGTGATTGTGAAAATCTTGTGTCTGATGCTCCTTTTATCTACCTAATAGACAGATGAGTAAAACATATGGATTAAAAAAATAATTTAGGGGTGGGAGTGGTGTTTGTGAACTTGGATAGAAAAATTATAATTTTATTTTCACTCATCTCTAATTGAGATTTAGCATTTTCTTCGATTATGAATGTTGGCAACAAACCACAGGAGTATTAGCAGAACTTGGCTTTGTTACCAACAGAAATGACAAATATTTCCAAATCACATTACCATTGTTGCAGATATCTTGAAATATCAATTATATTCACCATTACTTTGTAATTATGGGGGTTATTAGACCCACATTATTAAATAACACAATTTCATTTTTTCCTATTTTGAGAACTATATTTCAGCATAATTGGTGTCCTTTATAATCCTATATATTTTATGCATTAAAAATTATTCTGAAAAGAGGTTCATAAGTGTATTAGTTAGGGTTCTCTAGAGAAACAGAATCAACAGGGAACACTTGCAAATATAAAATTTATGAAAGTGTCTCACGTGACCGTAGGAATGCAGAGTCCAAAATCCACAGGGCAGGCTGCGAAGCCGATGACTCCAATGGATGGCCTGGATGAACTCCACAGGAGAGGCTCACCAGCCAAAGCAGGAATGGAACCTGTCTCCTCTGAGTCCTCCTTAAAAGGCTTCCCATGATTGGATTTAGCATCACTAATTGCAGAAGACACTCCCCTTTGGCTGATTACAAATGGAATCAGCTGTGGATGTAGCTAACGTGATCATGACCTAATCCTATGAAATGTCCTCATTGCAACAGACAGGCCAGCGCTTGCCCAATCAGATGAACAGGTACCACAACTTGGCCAAGTTGACACCTGTCCCTAACCATGACAGTCCACCCCTTGTCAACTTGGCACATATATATATATATATATATATATATATATCACCTTAGACCATACTTAATTTCCAAATGAAAACAAATAAGCACACATTTTTTCTTTTACCTGACAATACTCAACTGTCCTGCATATAACTGGAAACACATTAAATCTCTCCAGAATAGCGTGCAAATCCTTGGGCAACATTCATTCTTAAACTTGATATCTTACAACTTAAATAGTATAACACAAACAAAACAGCATTACAGTCCTCGTTTCTGTAACTGATCACGTGGTCGAAGTTCATATTTATCACTACCTTCTTCCACTACCCATTCCATGTTCCCTTTCCCCTCAGCAAGCACTTCAGCTGGCCGTGGTTCTTTGCCTGGTGGGGTGACCCAAACCTTCATTCCTGAAGTCTCAGAGCCATTAGTGGTCCTGCCTGGATTGTGTTGTTGCAGTTTTCCATTGATTTTAATCACAGGGCATGGTAGTACTAATAGACGCCCCAGGGGATCTCCTATATTCCAAAAAAATTCTTCTTTACCTCCATTATGTAGTTGCAGTCCTACTTCCTTCTGATAGTCAGGGTCCATTACCCCAGACAATAATGTAATCCCCTTCTTGGTGTGTTGATCCAGAGGCATAAGTAGCCCAAAGTGGCCAAGTGGCAATCTTAACTTCCAGTTCAGTGGTATCACTCTTGTTTCTCTGGGAGAAAGCACACCCCGTTTTGGAACTAAAACCTGTAGACCAGCAGAACTCAGGGTAGCAGGGACAGGAAGCAAAAATTTTCCTAGTGGATCACTAGGAGTAATAGTGAGTGGCACCACACCCATTTCCACCCCTTGGTTCCTGGACCCATGGATCCTGGCTATGGGAGAAACAGCACCATACAGTGGACGCTGATTCAGAGCATACACAGCTTCCTGGAGAACATTACCCCAGCCTTTCAAGTTTTTACCACCTAGTTGGCACCGTAATTGAGTTTTCAAAAGGCCATTCCACCGTTCTATCAATCCAGCAGCTTCTGGATGATGGGGAACATGGTAAGACCAGAGAATTCCATGAGCATGTGCCCATTCCCGCACTTCATTTGCTGTGAAGTGTGTTCCTTGATCTGAAGCAATGCTATGTGGAATACCATGACGATGGATAAGGCATTCTGTAAGCCCACGGATAGTAGTTTTGGCAGAAGCATTGCGTGCAGGGAAAGCAAACCCATATCCAGAGTATGTGTCTATTCCAGTTAGAACAAATCACTGCCCCTTCCATGAAGGGAGTGGTCCAATGTAATCAACCTGCTACCATGTAGCTGGCTGGTCACCTCGGAGAATGGTGCCATATCGGGGGCTGAGTGTGGGTCTCTGCTGCTGGCAGATTGGGCACTCAGCAGTGGCTGTAGCCAGGTCAGCCTTGGTGAGTGGAAGTCCATGTTGCTGAGCCCATGCATAACCTCCATCCCTACCACCATGACCACTCTGTTCATGAACCCATTGGGCAATAACAGGAGTTGCTGGGGAAAGAGGCTGACTGGTATCCATAGAACGGGTCATCTTATCCACTTGATTATTAAAATCTTCCTCTGCTGAAGTCACCCTCTGGTGTGCATTCACATGGGACACAAATATCTTCATGTTTTTAGCCCACTCAGAAAGGTCTATCCACATACTTCTTCCCCAGACCTCTTTGTCACCAATTTTCCAATTATGGTCTTTCCAAGTCCCTGACCATCCAGCCAAACCATAGCAACAGCCCATGAGTCAGTATACAAACGCACCTCTGGCCAGTTTTCCTTCCAAGCAAAATGAACAACCAGGTGCACTGCTCGAAGTTCTGCCCACTGGGAGGATTTCCCCTCACCACTGTCCTTCAAGGACACCCCAGAAAGGGGTTGTAATGCTGCAGCTGTCCACTTTCGGGTGGTACCTGCATATCGTGCTGAACCATCTGTAAACCAGGCCCGAGTTTTCTCTTCCTCAGTCAATTCACTGTAAGGAACACCCCAAGAGGCCATAGCTCTGGTCTGGGAAAGAGAAGGTAATGTGGCAGCAGGAGTGGAAACCATAGGCATTTGTGCCACTTCTTCATGTAACTTACTTGTGCCTTCAGGACCTGCTCTGGCTCTATCTTGTATATACCATTTCCACTTTACAATAGAGTGCTGCTGTGCACACCCAACTTTATGGCTTGGTGGGTCAGACAACACCCAACTCATGATAGGCAACTCAGGTCTCATGGTAACTTGGTGGCCCATGGTTAAGCGTTCAGTCTCTACTAAGGCCCAGTAGCAGGCCAAAAGCTGTTTCTCAAAAGGAGAGTAGTTATCTGCAGCAGATGGTAAGGCTTTGCTCCAAAATCCTAAGGGTCTGCGTTGTGATTCTCCTATAGGGGCCTGCCAAAGGCTCCAGACAGCATCTCTATTTGCCACTGACACTTCCAGCACCATTGGATCTGCTGGATCATATGGCCCAAGTGGCAGAGCAGCTTGCACAGCAGCCTGGACCTGTCGCAGAGCCTCCTCTTGTTCAGGTCCCCACTCAAAATTAGCAGCTTTTCTGGTCACTTGATAAATGGGCTGGAGTAGCACACCCAAATGAGAAATATGTTGTCGCCAAAATCCAAAAAGACCAACTAGGCACTGTGCCTCTTTTTTGGATGTGGGAGGGGCCAGATGCAGCAATTTATCCTTCACCTTAGAAGGGATATCTCGACATGCCCCACACCACTGGACACCTAAAAATTTTACTGAGGTGGAAGGCCCCTGTATTTTTGTTGGATTTATCTCCCATCCTCTGACACGCAAATGCCTTACCAGTAAATCTAGAGTAGTTGCTACTTCTTGCTCACTAGGTCCAATCAACATGATATCATCAATATAATGGACCAGTGTGATGTCTTGTGGGAGGGAGAAACGATCAAGGTCTCTGCGAACAAGATTATGACATAGGGCTGGAGAGTTGATATACCCCTGAGGTAGGACAGTGAAAGTATATTGCTGACCTTGCCAGCTGAAAGCAAACTGTTTTTGGTGGTTCTTACTAATAGCTATTGAGAAAAAAGCATTTGCCAGATCAATAGCTGCATACCAGGTACCAGGGGATGTATTGATTTGCTCAAGCAATGATACTACATCTGGAACAGCAGCTGCAATTGGAGTTACCACCTGGTTGAGTTTACGATAATCCACTGTCATTCTCCAAGACCCATCTGTTTTCTGCACAGGCCAAATAGGAGAGTTGAACGGGGAAGTGGTGGGAATCACCACCCCTGCATCTTTCAAGTCCTTAAGAGTGGCAGTAATCTCTGCAATCCCTCCAGGAATACGGTATTGCTTTTGATTTACTATTTTGCTTGGTAGGGGCAGTTCTAGTGGCTTCCACTTGGCCTTTCCCACCATAATAGCCCTCACTGCACGAGTTAGAGAACCAATGTGGGCATTCTGCCAGTTGCTCAGTATGTCTATGCCAATTATACATTCCGGAACTGGGGAAATAACTACAGGATGGGTCCGGGGGCCCATTGGACCCACTGTGAGACGGACCTGAGCTAAAACTCCATTGATCACCTGGCCTCCATAAGCCCCCACTCTGACTGGTGGTCCAGAGTGACGTTTTGGGTCCCCTGGAATTAATGTCACTTCTGAACCAGTGTCTCATAATCCCCGAAATATCTGATCATTTCCTTTTCCCCAATGCACAGTTACCCTGGTAAAAGGCCGTCGGTCTCCTTGGGGAAGACTTAGAGGAAGGTTAACAGTATAAATTTGTGGCAGTGTAACAGATTTCTCCCCCATAGGGACCTGGCCTCCCCTTCATTCAAGGGGCTCAGGGTCTGTAAACTGTTTCAAGTCTGGAAATTGGTTAAGGGGCCGTGACTCTGTGTTTTTGTAATTCAGGTTAGACTTCTGTTCCCTTGACCTAGAACTCTTTTGCTTATACAGCTCCAACAAGAATTTAGTAGACTGCCCTTCTATTGTATTTCTAGGCACCCCATGATTTACTAGCCAATGCCACAAATCTCTGCGTGTCATATAATTTTGATGCCTCCTTTGAGTTTGTTGTCTATTATAATAGACGCGTCTACCCTGTTTTTGGTGATTAAGTGCTGTCACCTGGCTTCTGCCAACTCGGGATCCTGTCATCCCCATTGTGTTTAAGGATTCCAGTTCAGTGACAGCAGTTCCTACAGTAATATCTGACCTACAGAGAAGTGCAACCACAGAGCTCTTGAGGGATGATGGTGCTAGTCTCACAAATTTATTTCTCACTGTTCTGGTAAAAGGTGCATCCTCTGGACATTCCTGGGGTATAAGAGCAGGCTTTGCATGATAAATCCACTCTAACATCCCAATCTCTCTAAGCCTCTGGATCCCCTCATCTACATTATACCAGGGCAGTTCTGGCATTTCAACCTCAGGTAATATTGGCCACCTTTTGATCCATGTTTCAACCAACCACCCAAACAAGCTGTTAACACCTTTTCTAACTGCTCTAGCTATAACATTGAATGCAGAATCTCTGCTTAGTGGGCCCATATCAATAAATTCAGCCTGATCCAGCCTTATATTCCTCCCACCATTATCCCACACTCTTAAAATCCATTGCCACACATATTCCCCTGATTTCTGTCTATATAAATTGGAAAACTCACACAGTTCTTTTGGAGTATAACGTACCTCCTCATGTGTGATACTTTGTACCTCACCTTTAGGGGCCTGTTGGGACTTTAGTCTAGTTATAGGTCTAGAAGAAATGAGGGGTGGTGGGGGTGGGTCATGAAAAGAATTAGAAATATCTTCCAAGCCATTTGCTTCAGGGCTTTCATTTGCAGTTTCATCTGGTGAAACAGGATTAATAACTCTAGGGCTAATCCCTTCGGGAGGAGGTTGGGTAGCCAATTCCTCAAGGCAGGTTGGAGGTGGGGCGGCTATGTCCTCAGGGCAGACTATTACAGGGTTATCTAAAGAAGGCTCAGCATGGTCTAAGGTTTCAACCTCACCCCCAACATCATTATCAATCCATATGTCACCATCCCATTTTTCAGGGTCCCACTCCTTTCCAATCAATGCCCTCACTTTAACGGCAGACACCATGCAAGGCTGAGATTTCAGTTTACGTTGTAAAGTTGCTACTCTAACAATAAGATTCTGAGTCTGATTTTCAGAGATCTCAAGTCTACGGCTACAGGAAATAAAATTTTCCTTCAGGATACTCATAGAAACCTCTACATCTTTCAGACGGCACTTAAGCTTCTTGTTTGAATCCTTAAGCCCATCCCTTTCATCCTTTAATGTAGACAGTGTTATCTAACAACAACCAACCAACATCTCTATAACTCTTATTTCTACAAAACTCTGTAAAGGTGTCAAAAACATTATCCCCCAGAGTCTGGCTTCGTACAAGCGAAGCATTAGGAGAATCGAATGATGATATTTTACTATCTCCTTTGCCAACTCAGTCCATGGATTGGGAGTGTCATTCTGATTACGGGAATCAGAGTCCTTAGTGTCTCTGAGCCCAGTCAGAGTAGAAAACCATTCATAAAAAACCATTTTTAAGATTCTGTTCCTTAAGAACCACTCCTGGTACCAAGATGTATTAGTTAGGGTTCTCTAGAGAAACAGAATCAACAGGGAACACTTGCAAATATAAAATTTATGAAAGTGTCTCACGTGACCGTAGGAATGCAGAGTCCAAAATCCACAGGGCAGGCTGCGAAGCTGATGACTCCAATGGATGGCCTGGATGAACTCCACAGGAGAGGCTCACCAGCCAAAGCAGGAATGGAACCTGTCTCCTCTGAGTCCTCCTTAAAAGGCTTCCCATGATTGGATTTAGCATCACTAATTGCAGAAGACACTCCCCTTTGGCTGATTACAAATGGAATCAGCTATGGATGTAGCTGACGTGATCATGACCTAATCCTATGAAATGTCCTCATTGCAACAGACAGGCCAGCGCTTGCCCAATCAGATGAACAGGTACTACAACTTGGCCAAGTTGACACCTGTCCCTAACCATGACAATAAGCTTCACCAGACTGCTAAATGACTCATAGCATGAAAACAGATTGAGTCCCTGAGCTGTAGAATCTAGCAGGTCTCAATGAGTATTAGAGATGGCGGTGGTGGGTTCTATGCAGACGACCATGAATGCTTCACTGGGTATGAAGCTTGAAGGATCTCCTTCTGCTACTGCCATGATTGCCTTTGTTTGTCAGGAGACAGACAATGGCAGTTAATCAAACCATGGACTGATTAAATAGCTATCGTCCCTACCTGCTGTGCAGGAACAACCAAGATCTTTATGCACAAGGAGTTTACAATCAAGGAGGTGTTAAAGACAAAACCACATACACGCAAAAGCCAACTGAAGAAAAATTACACGATAAACCGCATAGTTCTGATGACAGGAATTCAGAGAAGGAAGACAGAGGTGTGTACCAAAGGAGCCAGGTAAGGTTTCGGTCCTGCCCGGCGTGGCGGCAGCAGAGTGATCGCACACACGCACCGGCACTGGACGTGGTGTCTGACAGTAGAGATATTGATGTCCATGTTCCCAGAGGAAAGGGCCTCCTTCGTTCTGTGTTCCTGCTGAAAGTTCTCCTCATTGTACACATCTCGCCTAATGTCGTAAATGAAAGAATTTTGCCTGTATTTAGTGTTGAAACTCTGGGAGCTTCTCTCTGGTTGCATCGTTCCTGGATGAGTGGAAACAGATCAAATTAAAAAAATTAAATCTATATCCTCGACACATTTTTATGGAATTCTGTTTTTCCATAGAATGACATTTTACACTCCCCTTGGCATGTTTTGGCTTTACAAAACTCTATCTTGTGTATTGCACAATTTTATGCTTAAAACCATCCTACAAAGGAGGTAAAGTGTGTATTACTCTCATTTCCTAGAGAAAGAAACCAAAATCCATGACTTTATGCAGTCTTGGTTGTTTAATAGTAATTAAGAGTCAGGAATAGAACCCAGGTGTCTTGCTAGGAAGCCAGCAGATTTTCTTTTTTATTCAGCTATGTTGCAGGGAAATGATTAAGAGAGAAAAGCATTAACCAGTAATTTTCAATGAAAATGCTATGGGTTAAGTGTTCAATACAGTGTTTTCTAACTCCCTCCCTATCTAAAATAGCATCCATCTTTCTCTACCCCTTGCCTAATTTTACTTTTTTCACAGTATTCGGCAACCCCTGATTCCATATTTGTGTATTTGTTCATTGTCTGTCTCTACCACTAAAAAGTAAGTCCTGAAGGCAACTTTGTTTATGGCTGTATCCACACGGCTTAGAACAGTGCTTGCCACTTAGCAGGCCCTCAACAAATACTTCCAAATAAATGTTAAGTATCCAGTTAGTGGCATCATTAGTAGAAAAAGCATATCAAGAGGCCAGGAGACTGGGGTTCCCGGCCCGGCTTTTTTTTTCTAATTAGCTGTATGTTTGGGGGCAAGTTTCTTTGACACTGAATTTCAGTTTTTTTTTTTTTTTTTTTTTTTTTTTTTTTAGAGAGAGGGAGGAAGGGAAGGAAAGACAGAGAAGGAAGGAAGGATGGAAGGAAGGAAGGGAGGAAGAAAGGGAAACATCTTTAAACATTTTCTTATTTTTTATTATATTTTGTTTGTTTGTTTGTTTTTTACATGGGCTGGGGCCGGGAATCGAACCGGGGTCCTCCGGCATGGCAGGCAAGTACTCTTGCCCGCTGAGCCACCGCGGCCCGCCTGAATTTCAGTTTTATAACCATAAAATGACATGGTTGGACTGCATGATCTCTATGCATCACTTGTAGATTTAAAAATCTATTTTGCCCTTTTTTTTTTTTTTTAAGAAAATGAGGAGGACTTAATGAGGTTGGATATAGATTCATCTCTGGGAGCAATATAAACATTCTTAATAATCTATGTTTTTGTAAAAGCACAAACTAAAATTCTTTAAAATAAATGTGAAGTACATACACATTACACAGCTATAAAATATACAGGTAAATACTCAAGTTATGTACACAAATAGTTCTTTATGGGTGAGGCTATAAGCAAGTTCAATGTACCAGTAACTTGGTTTTCCTTCAGGATGATCATATATCATCTAAACTGGGAGAAAGGAGTAACTTTAGTGTTGAGGCCACCAAAAAAAGGTTGAGGCCTATTCCTGGAGGGTCTTGAAGGCTAGGTTGAATCTGAATTTTGTTTCATAGCTATTCGAAATGCTTGAGCAGGAGGAATAGTATTATAGGGATGCAGTTTGGGAAGGTGAATCGTGTCCGTGGAATGGTCTAGAGCTGTGCTGTCCAGTATGATAGCCACTGGCCACGTGACCATTTAACTTTAACCTAATTAAAATGAAACAAAAAATTCAGTTCCTCAGTTGCACTAGCCACGTTACAAGTGCTTAGTAGCTACATGTGGTTAGTAGCTATCTTGGTGGACAGCTCAGATATAGAACATTTTCATTATCACAGAAAGTTCTATTGGAGAGCACTGGAGATAGGAGAGACTGAGGCAAAAAGATAGTTGGAGACAATAATACAGTAGTCCAGGGAAGACCTAATGAAGTCATAAGCCTGTGTGGCCACAATGAAGATGGCAAGGAGGGGCAAGTGGAAAGCTATGAAGCTGGCTTAAAAGGACCTATCAAGTGATTAGCTAAAAGCAGCGAGGGAAAACACATGATCATGATTTCCTTTAGTCATTTTTGTTTTATTCCCCTCTGGAATTTCTCCAGCTCAGTTATATCTTTTGTGATTTCATAGAAACCCTTATGGCTTGTTTGCATGCATTAGCAAGACCTTCCCGACAAGATAAGCAGACCAGAGGCTATTACCTACAAGTGGCAGATGCACTTTGGTGTGAAATTTGGCAGATGCATATTTCAGAAAAAAGAACCCAAACCACAATGATGGGATGATGATGTTTCAGCTAAGACAAGGAGGGTGTCTCTGTTAGCGACTCTTGAAAATCTCTGTCTAATGAGGCCACTGTACTCAGTGTGATCAACAGCATGCTAAAGCTTTACCCATAATCTTAAAGATCAGTGTCCACTTAGAAAACCATTCCCTGATGCTCTCTGCCATCAGACGGAATAGTTAGGTGGGTAATGCATGGGTCTCAACTACCTAAGCTTTCATTTTCTTATTCCACAAATATGATGTGTTTCCAGTATCTGGATTAACTCTTAGAAGTGAGAAATTAATCTCTGCTAATGAAACTTAGTCCCTGGACAAGTAGCATCAGTATCACTTGGGACTTTGCTAAAAATGCAAATTCATAGGCCCCTCCTAGACCCACTGAATCAGAAACTCTGAGGATGGACCCAGCAATCTGAACTTGTAAGGAGCCCTTCTGGTGATTTTGATATACATTAAGTATGAGGAATGCTATAAATATAGCCAATTATCTTAAGCCCTTCTTCCAGGGCTACATGAGCACTTTGGACTGAGCTCCTTCTCCCCCCATATTTGTCCCTTCCATCTGTCTATCCCTTCCATCCATCCCTCCATCCATTTGTTTACATAGTCTGTGTTCTGACTATTTTAAAAGTCAAGAACATAATTGAAATACTACCCAATTTTCTATTGACCCAATTCATATGAAATCCTGAAACCTAGTTCAGTTGCAAGAACATCTTTTCTCTGATATTGTCATCTATCATACATTCTCTATAATCATGGGAAGGCAATTTCATCTCCAAAATAAAAAAATAAGCATTTTTAATTCCATGTAAAACAGCTCTTGTCAGCCTAAGTTTTTATAGGAAATGTATTTGGAATATAGAAAAGGCACAGGCAAAGACCATTGTCTTTTAGTACTTTCAATGCAACTCTCTGACTAGTGACTGGCGACATAAAGAGGAATAATAAGACAGTGGCAGCAACCCTTAGGAGCTTACCATCGGACATGAAACCACTTTTAATGCAACACAATGGGTAATAGTAGTGGGTGTAGGGGCATGACACTGTTATTAGAGTAGGGTTGTTAAGAAAGCTTCAAAAGGGGGTACACTGAAGGATAAAAAAGGATCTGACAGGAAGAGAAAGGCGCAAGAGTGAGGGAGATCAGTCAGAAGAACCCAAATGAACAAAAACAGTGAGATCTGAAAGGACGCAGCGCTTCTGGGCAGGCAGGATGCAGAAAACGACTGGGGTGGAAAGGTGAGGTGCAGGAGAGGACTAATTCGGGGGCTCCTGACAATTCAGACAAGAGACTTTGAAGGGATTCCCCTTGCAAAACGCACACATCGTCTCTTGTCATTGCTATCCAACGCGGACTTCCAAAATAGAGATAATACTTCTGAAAGATAAGCTCCCATATATTCATTCATATATTGACTGAGGGTGCACGACGTGCCTGGCCTCGCCAGGGGACTTCGACTTGCAGAAAGCGACGATCCCTCGCCCACAACTTGCAGCTCCGAGCACTCGGCGTCTCTGTGCAGCCGCTTACCTGGTTCCCCGGCGAGGGCGGGTGCAGGCGCTGGGGTCCACCCAACTCAGGCCCGGCTGGCGGCGCTGCCGCGGCGGACGCCGGCGGTTCCTGAACCGTTGCCGCCGAACCCGCGGGAGTTCTGGGCGGGCGGGGGGAATGGGAGCGGGGGTGGGGATCCGCACCAGAGAGGTACCTGGGCCATACTTAATTCATTAAGTGAATTAACGAATGTGAAGCGAGGAGCATGAGGCCTGGCACAAATAGGCCTCCTATCAAGAATAGTGAAAGCTCGAGGCGATCCTAGGTTCCCATTCATTTAAGGTTTTATTCTTAATGGAGGGCTTACTTGGTGCCAGGCCTTATGCCCTTCACTTCACCTGTATTAATTCACTTAAATCCCGGGTCAGAAGAGTTTCGGACGGTAACTCACAAGCCTCCTGTCCGCACTGGAGAAAAGCACCCGCCCGGTTGCACCTGTTCTTCTGATCTGCACACACACACACACACACACACACACACACACACACACACACACGAGCGCGCAGGCACACACCCCTTCTGTACCCACCCCTTCAATCTCCCTTCCCAGTCACCATCTTTCACTATTCCTTGTATTTCTGCTTGGCCCTGTTGCAGTTTTACATTTGTTTGTCTCATTACCGTATTAATAGTTGAGTTATTATTCATTTTGTAAATTGTTTCACCTCATTTACAAAATGAGGTATCATCAGTGCCTAGAACAGTGAAGTGCACATAGTAAGCCTCAATAAAGTTGGGTTGAATGATTGAAGGACTGCCTTGCTGTTGATTGTAAATTCCATGTGGGCAGCAATGGTGTCTGATTTTTAATCATCTCTTTAATGAAAATGGCTGCCACTTAGTAGGCATTCAATATGCATTTGCTGAATGAGTGAATATATTGGTCACTTCGTCTTTACCGTTTCAATCACCCCCACTCCATCATCTCAGTTTACTGGATAAATATATGAATGTCTTAGGATTCTTACTTCCAAACCTCCCCATCGTTTCTTGCATCCACTCATCCTTTTGATGACCCACTCCCACCTTTCATTTCTCCACACTCATATTTTTGCCTTCACTCCCATTTTTACCTTCCATTACTTGTTAGAAAGTTCTTCGACCTGCAGGTTGGCCTGTTCTCAGGCAGTGTATCTTCACAGGCAAGAGAAACCAGGAGAACACAGGTTGAGTGCAAAAGCTTTTTCCTCAGATCGTCTATGACCTTGTTTTCCTGTTTTTTTGTTTGTTTGCTTTTTAATTTAGTTTTTCTTGAAGAGAACTGAGGACCCTGCACCATCTCCTAAATTGAGATCATGGCCATTTTTCATATTTTGTTAACCAATATTTGTGGAGTGCCAGGCAAAGTCTGAGCTCTCCAAAGGATGCATAACACAAAAGAGAATAATCATGAGGAGCGATGAGAAGCAGCCTGGTTTGGCCCTAGTTATGTCTAAGATAAATTCTCCTGCTCTTGTAATAATTTTGGCATAGGAACAGAACGCTAACTGGGGACAGGCATGGATTAGAATACCTTGCCCATTCACATTTATTAACCTGTTTAACTCTTACAAATGACCCGATTAGGTGGGAAGTAGGGCAGGAATTCTGTTTTGCAAAAGCTGGAACTAAGGTCTAAGAAAGGTCAATTGACTTGCCTAATGTGTTGTGGCAATGCGCTCTGTTGTCCAAACTGAGAGGCATGAATTATATGCTTAAAATCCTCTTCACTGGAACGTTCTTTAGCGTAGGAGTCAGTTTCAAACCCCGAAAAAATGCTTCTCAAAGGGAGTTGCTGGAGACTTTCCTGAATTAGATCCACCCAAGGTATATATACGGTAAAAATGATCACGTCGGACTTATTTAAACAGACTCTGGGTGGGTCCTGGGAATCTGCATTTTAAAGCAAACTTCCACAGCGATTCTTCTGCACACAAAAATTTTGGGTGGAAATTCTCAGCCTTGATATTTGCCCATAAAACAGATTTCTTCAGAATGCAGAAAAGTAAACCAAACTGTCCCTGAGCAGATGGGAATATAACTGTTTTCTGGTCAGAAACTTTCTCTTTTTTTATGCAGTTATTTCTTGGAGATCGGAGGTTCCGCTGAGCAGTCGCTCGGCTGCTGGTGCCTACACCCGTAGTCCCAAGATCTTTTGACCCTTTTCCCGACACTTTGTCCCTGTCACTTTCCAGCACCAGGCATTTCCCCCGCCGACCACAAAGAGGCGCACGTGGCAAGTACTGCCAGTCGCTCCACACCTTCCCGGTCCGCCTTCGCGCTCTTAAGCGAGACCAGACGCTGGGAGTTCTTGCCTCCCGTCTCTAGTTGTTGCTCTCGCGATAAGTGCTCTTCCCGTACTCTCTCCTTATGAGCCCCCTCCCGCGAGCATGTTCCATATTGGGTAAAATCTCGGCTCACGGAGTGTCCCGGGAGCTGTTCTCGCGAGAGTGCGGCGGGAGGCTACTGAAAGCTGGCTCTGGATCCGCTACCACAGGACCCTCAGCGGGCGCTGCAGCTGGAGCAGACATTTGGGCGTCGCTGCTTGGAGTCGGCCTGGTCGGGGAGAGGGTGCAGGGGGACTGCGGCGGGCGCAGCCTTGAGCTTTGGAGTGCGCCCTATCCTTAGTCAGGCTCGCCCGGGTTTCTGCAGCGCGTCCAGCCTCTGCGGGTGACAGGGGCCGCGCGCGCTTGTCGGTGGGGCCGCAGCAGCCGCACCTGCGCCCGCTGCCAGCGCGGGGTCCCGGCCGGGCGGGCAGTGAAGGCCGGCGAGCGGGTGCGGGCGCAGACGGGGGCCTCACTGGGCCACCTCCTCGCCTTGCGGCCGCCGCTGGAAGATGTCTCAAGAGAGGCCCACGTTCTACCGGCAGGAGCTGAACAAGACAATCTGGGAGGTGCCCGAGCGCTACCAGAACCTGTCTCCGGTGGGCTCCGGCGCGTATGGCTCGGTGTGGTGAGTATTCCCGAGCCTGAAGCCGCGTTGAGCAGGGATGGTCCCTCACGCCCAAGGGTCATGCCTACACGGCTCAGCGATGAGCCAAGCGGTAGGAATTTTCCTACGGGGAGGGCATCGCTGCGCATTTGAGTCCTTTTCTGCACCCCCTGCCCCTTACCCTGCACACCCGGGTTGGTGGTTAGCCGGATGCAGGACGCAGGTTCGCGGTGGGGTGGGGGTGGACAGAGCGGCGCCTGGAGCTCGGCCCTGGTTCCCCTGTGCGTTTCTTTTTGGAAGGCTGCTGCTCTGGGGTCTGGGACGGTGGCGGGGGTGAGGACTCTGCTGGCGTCAAGCAGAGGAACTCTTTCGGGGGTGCTCCCATCCTAGGGCGCAGGAACAGGCCCGGTGAACGAACAGCTTGGGGAGCTGCAGAGAGCAGCAGAAGGGCAAACCCGACAGGTGGACCGCAGTCATCTGAACAAAACTGACGAAGAAAGAACCCTCCCTGGGCTTTTTTTTTTGCAACCCTCTGTCGAAATCCCGTTTTGAGAAGCCTTCTTTTTGAATTCGCACTTGAATTAACAGCGACCCATAGAGCTTAAAATACTGACTTTATCTCCACCGTGCCAGCTTGAGTGGTGTGTTTCCGATTCGGTTGAAAGCGTATTTCCTCTCCGCCAAGGGGGGTGGGGTGGGGTGATAGTGCCTGCAGGAACACTGCATTTTAAGAAACAGGCCGCCTTAGTGGTTATTCACATACCATTGCTCATTTAAGTATTGTTTGACAAAAGTTTTTTCTTTTGGAGTAAGTGAGATAAAGGTCCGTTGAATGCCCTCCAGATGAAAAAGTTATTAACAGTGTTGGGAAATGTTATAAATATATTTAAGTTCGACAATTTTTGCAACTACAGGTTTTTTTTTTAAAGTTCCTTATGGAGAGTTTGCAGGAACTTATCCACATTTATGACCTGAGGTACATGATGATCTTCATAAGAATAAGGAACATACAGCAAAGGAAGAAAGAGACACTTGCAAACTCTAAATTTACAACCGGAGCGTGTTTTAAATTAAATTAATACCATAAAATTTCCAGACCTGAAATATTTCAGTAACTTCTCTTTAATTTCCAAGGATTCATTTTAGGTTTACTACGATTTCAGAGCGCCTGATCTGAAACTATCAGATTTAATTGTTAGCTTTAGTAATTCATGTCCATGGATCTTTTGAAAAAAGACCTGCAAAGTTATTTTTCTTTTTAGGAACAAATTCCAGATTTTTGAACGTGTTAATCTCTAAATATGATTCCTGTGTTCCTTAAAGCCACATCATGAATTTCCTGTTTGGTAGAATCTTCTGAGTAATTGAGATTGTGCAATTGTGAGTAACAACAGATCATATTGCGTTTCCTAGTTCAAGCTGCTTGAATTATGTTGCAGATGTCACCATCCTTTGACATCTTTCTCCCATTTTTACAGTATGGCAGTTAGCATTTTAAAATAATTTGCAGCATTTAACGTTCATTATATATATTTCTTGTTCATTTCCTAGTTTTCAAAGATGTATTTGGATCGTTGCTTCTTTAATAGCTCATAGATTTACTTCCATTTTTACATTCTTGAATTGATTCACTAATTTTTGTAGTATTGTTTTTGTTTCCAATGATGTTTAAGCTTTTAATGATGCAAAAGATTCACATTAGCTAAAGGAGTTTAGCTGAAAAGAAAGGTTTCGTTTTTGTGTGTCTCTGCAATGAAACAGGAGATTCAGATTTACGGTGAAATGTCCTTAAAATGAGCTCCAAATTTCTTTAGTACTCTACTTTGCTGGCTTATAGAAGCCACCAGTACCTGGCATCTGGAAGTAATTTTGTTAAACAGGTTTAAAAATAAGTAATACATTTACATTGTATAAAATTCAGAAGACATAAATGATACTCGGTGAAAAGTTTCTTTTCCTTTCTTGTTCCCCAGCCTCCCTGTTCCCTTCCCCAGAGATAACCACTGTTAAGTTTCTTGTGTGTCTTTCAGGGAGGCAGAGTTTTTCATTTGTTCTATTGTTTGTTCTGTCAAGGGGATTTAAGATGCAACTTAGAATATATTGGTGGGGAAAAATAAAACTGGAATTATATGAAAATTGACTATAAACAAATGTAACTGATTTTAGACTGAAAATGCCAGAATTAGTTTCATAAATGAATGCTTTCTTAGGCAGGGTAGTTACTTGAAGTTGCTCTTTTAGTTAGCAACTTTTCCAGTGTGACAGAAAAGTTTTTGGGAAATTTCTTAGAATCCACTTTGGTGCCTATGTAACTTTCTTCCATCCTCCTCCCTTGAGAGCAGATTGGATTTTAAGGACTAGTTAAAAGTCAAAATATATTCAAATAATTTAGGGGATTTGAATTGAAGACTGGTGAAAAAATTAGGCAGTTAGATTGGTGATACTGTTTTAGGTGAGATAGGAATTAAAACTGTAAAGTAATGACACATTTTGTTAGGCTACTTGTAGAACTGGACCTGAAGTCTATTTCAGAAAAGAATCTCTAAAAGCATATTAGGTAATGCAGTGTCATTCAAATATACCTTCAGTTTCCTAATTTGATTGCTCTGAAGTGTGCTCACTTTGATGTGACTTTTTTTTTCTTCTAAGCCTGTTTTCATTATTTTAACTTGTAGTAAGTTTGTAGTTAATAGCCTGGGTTATCTATCAAAAATAGCCAGTTATCTATCAATGATTAAACTAGATATTTGAGAATTGAAGATTTTACAAATATGTCTTTTCTTTTTTTAGAGGGTAATGGGAACTAAACAAGGTCTTACAGTTTTAAGGAACTTTGTGCATTGTCTATGAGGGGAAATGAAGCAAAATTGTTTAAAAATACGTTGTTGCAAAGCATTGATTTTGTGGTTTAGGGACAAAAAGAATCTTTGTGGTGAGTTTAAGGAAATATAAACAGAAATTTAAATGCCTTTCCTCCATGGTATTTTTTTTTTCCCAGTCTTTGCTATTGATTAAAGGTGGATTACAGATAAGCCTAAAACAGGAGGTGAGAGTTGAGAATTACTCTGCTTATAATCAATCATTTATTCAACAATTTTTATTGAACAACAGCCAGGGATATAGAGGGGGCTCAAGTCTTGAGATAGACTTGCTGAATAGACAGAACAAGACAATTCGCTTCCTTATATAGAACTTATATTCTAATGGGAATAATAACTACATGTTATGGATTGCTTACTATGACGATGACGTTGTGCTGTGCACTTTATATTTATCACCAGTATATAAAGTATATAAGAAAACCTTCAGTAACAGAGTGTTACATTTTACTAAGAAGTCAAATCCAACTTCCTAAAATGCTTTGTGGAACAAGATTGAATAGAAATAAATGTAATAAAAATAAAGGAAGTTATATTCCTTTTTAAAATTTAATGTTAATGGTATTTACCATTTTAAATGTTTTTTTTGAAATGAGCTAGGGTACCAGTATATTTAAAAATCCTTATTGAATATGCGAAGATGACTTTCATTTTTCTAGTATTGATAATAGGCTCATGCTCTTCTTTCTTCTTATTTGCTTTAGTTGTAAACAAAAGTCAAGATTGTTTGCTGAATGTTACCAGCACGAACCAATAAGAAAGATTTAAGCATAATTAAAGGAGAAAATTTTATTTTTTGACATATACAGACTTGTAAGAAAGAGTGCCATAAGGGTAAAGGGTATATTTTATTTTTATTGAATCCCATTTTTCCACTGGCTCCATTTTAAAAAAGGGTGTTTAGGGCTTCTGATTTTAAGATTCTGCCAGTTTCTCTTCATACTAAAGAATAGTGTGCTTTTGATTTTCTCAGTCTCAGAGATGATCTGGTTGACTTTGCCCTTCATGGGCAACAGTGCAGATGGTGCTAAGCCTGTGGAGCTAAGTATTCAAAGGTAGAAGATTTCTCTTGGCTATATCATTCTTTACTTTCGTAGTGAAGGATTTTACTGTTTATATAATCCTATAAAAATATCAGTTACTACCAAAGTAACTGATATTTTCTGATATTCATTCAAAGCATTATTCAGCCCTCACTAGGTCTATGAAGGCTGGTATTATTCGGTTTTATAGATGAGAAACTGGACTCATTCATTAAGGGTATAGGATACTTGTCAGTGCCACTTTAGTTTTGTTCTGGGTTTCAACACTTTAGTAGTCTTCTTTCCTGTAGATCTGGGCTGCTGAGGTTGTGTTGTGACACCATGTCCTGTGCAGTTTCCTCTACTCATCCCTTCTTTTGTGAAGAAAGGGGTTGCTAAGTCATAGATCTATGACTTGAGAATCCAAATCTACCAGTTCTATTGCCCAGCTAATCTGGGGGTTGTGATTTAATCCGTTAAAGTTATGTCTTTCTCTCAGAATTGATAAGTCAAAAATTGAACTAATTGCCCAGGTGAGAAAAACTTAGTTTGAAAAAATTATTAGGCAGTGCAAAGAGTTCATTCCTGAATTTGTGGATTTTATTGATTTGAAATTCTTTAGTGTGCATTTATGTAAAGTTAGGCCTATCTGTATGTTTATCATATAAGTGGAAGATATAAATAGAAATAAATACCTCTGGAAGCCTTGGAAATACATTGGATTTTTGCCCTTTACTGTAATGTGAAATTTAGTATAAAGCTGATTTTTCCTTCCAAGAGGTATAATTACTTTGGTGCTTAAAAAACATCATTATGAAGAGGGTTCCCCTGACTTGGAACCCACAGATTTCTTCTCACAGTTGCAGTGTACTTGAAGTCATGTGCTTTTTTCTTCAGGACAAAAACCAAATAAACAAAAAGAAAAAAAAACCCTTTAAACTTGATATTTTTTTGTAAAAGAAACTTTTTGTATTGGAAGTAGTTAATATTTTCGCAGTGTTTCCATAAATTAAGTATATATGTGTTAGGATTTGAAAAATTAACTAGTTCCCCAACATTTAAGCTCTTTTAAGAATTTAATCTAGGAAAAAGAGAAAGATGTTGGTATGTAAATTCTGCCCTTTTGACAAATAGGTCCTGGATTCTGGGCAATTGCTGCTCCCAGGTTGAATATGACAGAGAAAGAGGTACAAAAGAGGGAGAGAAGTCTGGGATGACCCCTAAAATATGGGTTTGGGAAAATGAGTAGATTTTAATGCAGTTTTCTGAAGTTGTCAATTCAGGGCTCAGAATTTTAGAGAGAAAGGGAAAAGAAGATAGGTTTATTCTGTTTCCTTGAGCACCTACTAGTTCTCTTTAGATGCCGGAGAAGAAGTATAAACAAATCAGACAAAAATTTCTTAAGAAGCTATACTGTAAGAGGGGATGGCAGTAGAATTCACAATAAACAGAAAAGTAAAATTTATAATGTGTCAAATGATAAGTAGTACAGGAAAATGAAGCAAAGAAAGAGAGAGGGAGTGCTGGAATGGCTGTCCACCCTGCTCTTTTAAACAAGGTGGACAGGGTAGGCTTTACTGATAAAGTGACAATTGAACAAAGACCTGAAGGAGGTGAGATAGGACCCTTGTTAGATGTGGGCACAATTAGGAAGTAGAAACATTTCAGACTGAGAGATCAGCAAATGTAAAGGCCCAGTTTCCCAGGAATAGTTAGAAGACCAGTAAGGTGGGAGCAAATGATCCAAGGGCCAAATAGATGTCAATTATTTTCTGTTTTGTTTGGCCCTGTATTTGCTTTGAATTCCCTCCTCCCTTTTCCCTCATTATAATAGTTTTAGTAGCACTCAGACTGTTGCTACTTGTTCACTAATGTCCTGACTAGGAAGCCACCAGCTCAAATATTATATATTGAATGAACAAATATTATATATTGAAAGAATCTACATATGAATTTGACCCTGTAAAAAATCTGTAGGATTTATTGTCTTCCCTAACTTTACAGATATAAGCCATAAAGTTAAGGAAATATAGACAAAGCTTTTATCAGAGCTATCCCCCTTTTACTGCCTTACCTTCTGGTAATAGAAAATAAGCTTCCTGCAAATACAGATTCTCCTGGAAACATAACAAAAAGGTAATAGAACAAATGTTTATTTTGTCTAGACCTGCTCTGAGTAACTTTAGACCCTGAACATGTTAGCTCCTGTTACTTTGAGTGAGGTTGTTACAGATTTCCTTGTTTTCCTCTAAACCTTCTCCTTTTAGACTTAGGTGGCGTTGTCACTGTGTCTGTGATGTGAAGAAAGTTGTTTAGGTATGTGTGCCTCACAGTCAGTGTATCCAAAAGTGCATATCAGTTGCTTTGCCAGGCTTATGGTCTAGAGTATAGGCATACATATATCACATGACCATATAAAATAGGCATGCCAAATGTCTCTTTTGTTTTCATTAATTAAGTAGGCATTTGAATGCTTCATATGCCAGGTGCTGTGCTAAGGTTTTCTATTCATAAAAATTAAAAAAGAAAAAAAAAATTGGGAGAGGGTCCCTGCGTTTGAAATGATCAGTCCAGAGGGGATATATTCATGATGTTTCTTCATAAACATTGCTTGGGAAGTTATCTGTAGCTTTTCTTTTTTTAATTTTTTTTGGGGGTGTATGTGCATGGACCAGGAATTGAGCCCCAGTCTTCTGCATGGCAGGTGAGCATTCTACCACTGAATTACCCATGCACCCGCCTTCATTTTTTTAGGTTAAATTGCCATCTCAGTATCTTCCTTTGTATTTCTAATCCTTCTCTTGAAATCTTTTAGATTCTCTGTCTCTGGAATCCAGTGACATTGGTCACTTTTTATACCTAGTGCAACTTCATGCAAGGAAATGTGTTGAAAATCTGTGTTGGGGTGAAGCTTTTCCATCTGGTAATTCGAATCTAGAAATTTATGACATTAGCATATACCCACAAGAGGTCAAAACTTCTTCTTTTAATCTGTTCAGGGCTCAGAGAAGCTGCATTTTAGGGGAAGAAAGGGGCTGTGAGTTGGAGGGGTGGTCTAGAGCATTTGCACATCCCTTTATACTTTCACTTAGGGTAGTATCTCTGCTGTATTAGTTGTCTTCCCATAGATCTTGCACTACTAATCATTCCCTTTATCTTTACTGTGCATTCAGCTTGAGGTGTCTCTGGCTTACGCAAGTATTACATAAGTGCATTGAACTCATCTTTAAAAAAAACAACCAAACAAACAAGCAAACAAAAAATTTCCTCTTCCCTGTAGAAGATCTCACTTGGTTCTCAATAATAATTTGACTTTGACTCTTGGTCTTTAATTAATTGTCTTTCTCCTCTTTAAATTCACATTGATACCAGGTTATTTTCAGTGGTTATTGCTTAGTCTTTATTTTTAAATGCAATTTTATTGAGATCAATTCAAACACACCATGCAAAGCATTTGAAGTATACAATCAGTGGCTTACAGATTCATCAAATAGTTGTGCCTTCATTACCATGCTCAATTTTAAAACATTTTCATTACTTATTGCTTTATTCTTAATGTCTCCAGTGGCTATTTCTTTTTTCCCCTGCCTCTGTCAAATTCTTCGTCTAGAGTTTTAGCTATGTTGAACCTTCTTGAATTTAGGCTTTTAGAATAGTTTCTGTTTCTGTTTTCTTCTCCTGGCTATCAAATGCTGCTCAAAATCTTACTTAACTTTCTCATCTGATATAATAAAGTATAACTCACTAATGATCTTGGTACTAAATTGAAGTGAAATGATGATGTTGGCATCTTATATTGATACACTACTTATATTGATACACTGTATAATGTCATTCCTCATTTTACATTGTAAACTTTGACTTGCTTTATTTTCTGATTCCTAGTTAGTTTTTAGTGTTCTAAGTGCCTTGTGCTTTGGAAGATCTGCTTGGAATTTAGCATTTTCAGTAATTTGAATGATACTGATGCTAAGGCAGAAAAGAAAATCAATTAGCAAATTATAGCAAAGTGCTATACAATATAGTATAACCTAGAGTTTCTCAACCTAGGCACTCGTAACATTTTGAATGGGATAATTATTTGTTGTGGAAGCTGTCTTGTGCATTGTAGGATGTTTAGTAACGTCACTGCCCTCTCCCCACTAGATGCCAGTAACAACCTCAAGCGGTGACAACCAAAGATGTCTTTAAACATTGCCAAGTATCCTCTGGGCTTAAAAGCATCCTTGTTTGAGAACCACTATGTATTTGGATTGATTGGCCCTTAGTACGCTTCCATTTGCAGGAAGATAGAACCACTATAGAGACTTTCTACTTTATAAGTTGGAGCCTATCTAAACATGATTTGGCATGAAGTCTAAATTGATAGTATTTGCAACAGTGTCTTATCTGACATTCTTTTCTATGTCCTTTCTCCCCTATCTTCTTTCAGTATCCAGCTTTTTCAAACTGCTAGAAATACAATGCTGCTTAGAAAACCACAAATGGTGTAGAATGGAATGATTTCTAAATGTTGTGTTAATTTCTTTTTTTTCTTTAATTAATTAAAAAAAAAAAACCACAAATGAGCAGCAAATAAACTGAGTAGAAATAGTGTACTACGTTTTCATTTGCTCTTTATTTTTTTGAAGATTTGCTTCTGGGATAACTTAAATTAGTAATTAAAGTGCTAGATGTAGTGGATTTTGAATTATTTTGAAGTAATTTTATAGATTTCAGGTAGCAGTAACTCAGGAAATTGGGCCTTATTTGATTCAGAACATGTGCTTTAGGCATGTTATGTATTTGGTACCTTGTAAGATACAGTGTAATTTCCTGAAAATTACCAGTGGTAGTGCTTTAATGACTTTGAAGTTATGAGGCGTTGCCTAATTTTTGTGTCACAATATGCCAATTTTTATATTTAATGTTATGCTTTATATCTTTTTTAACACTTTCTTAAAGTACTCTACGGTTCTGATTTTTCCTTGTGTTTCTTTAATTTCTCTTATTTCATTCTTTGGTTAGTTTTCTTTCTCTTTTTTTCTTCTATTCTTAAAATTTCTTTTCTCTTTCTGTGAATATTCCTTTACCTGATTACTGACTCAGCAATAGCCTTGTTCACACATTTCCAGATTTGTATGTCCAAACCTAATCTCAAGAAGGCTTAACCCTTTGAATTTCAAGTCTATTTAAATGTGTTGTTTTCTGCTTTCCCTTGATTACTTTCCTACACACTTGAAGACTTCTCAGAGATGTAGTATTAACCTTCTTTGAAGTGGATTCATTGTTGCATTCTTGTATGACTCAGCCCCAGATTCATGAAACTGATCTTTGAAGGAAACTTATCATATGCTTTGAGGAATGATGGTGATCATAGAAATTCCAATTAGGGAAGAAGCCGATTACCTGAAGATTTCTATAACTCTAGGTATTTAGGCAACATAATTTTGAAAGTTTCAAGTGTGTATGTGTTTGTAGGCATGCATTATTTTAATATAATTTATATAAATATAATTTTAAATATTTATATTTAATATTTTATTTATTATAGTGAAGGAAGTCTTTTAGTCATCCATCAGACAGCATTAAATGCCCAACAGTATATGAAAGAAATGCAAAAAATGTGTATAATATAGTAAGATTATAATATAGTAAAATTAATAGCTGTAAAATATTAGTGAACTTTATATATAAAAAGGTGTGTTAAAAAAAGATGTGTTTAGAGTAGAGAAGGGGCATTTTGGGCTGCTGTGGTTAGAATTGTTTTTGTGGATGAGGAAGAATTTGAAGACTATTTTGAAGGATGTGTAGTATTTGGAGAGGAGGAAAATAAACATTTTTAGACAGGAGGAGAAAACATAACTGAAAAAGGGAAGGACTGGCCACACAGGAGGAACATCTCTTTTTGTGCTTCAGAAGCACTTATGGTGCTTTTAATATGCAGATGCCTGGGTCCTATCCCCAGAAATTAAGAGTTAACCTTGGAGAAGGACACAGGCAACTGAATTTTTAAAAAGCTCTGCTTGTTGGTTTTAATTTGCAGCTAGAATCACTTCTAGGCAGTAGAGAGCTATTGTAGTTGCTTGAGTTGTGAAGTGGTTAGGGAAAGTGTTTTAGGGTTGGTCTGGCTGCAGCATGCAGAATGGATTAGAGGAAGCAAGTGTGTTGCTTTTTGAGTCTTTAGTAATTTAATTGTTTGTGTGGGTGTCTTTCTTCTGCCTTCCCAGCTAGATTTCTCAGTTCCTTGAGGTCAGCAGCTATTTTGCTTTAGTATGTATTTATTAATTTTGCATTATGTGCCTGCCACTGGGCTAGGTTTTGGGATAAAGAGATAGATTATAGCCTCTGCTTTTCCTTATAGTCTAAATTGGAAAACAGACACATTAATGATTTTCTTTTAATTTTGGTATCTAAAGTACTTGCTACATTATACTGCCACTGTAGTGGTCCTTAGTTCCTGTATAGAATTGTTGAATAAGATATGTATTTTAATGTGCAGAAAAAATTATATTTGTTATCCATGGCATGACAAATTATCAAGGATTTGGGCCCTCAGTTATATTTTAATAATACGCCCTATTTTACTTTTGTTTCAGAGATCTACTCAACCTCACATTTGTGAGGAAGATATATAAAAATTAAAACTTCACATTTAAAAAAAAGTAATTTGACTTCTGGTTATAAATAAATATGTAGGGCCAAGTTCTGCTGTCTAATTGGTGTTACCTATTATCAGTGGCTCTAGATAAACACTAGTCAGTTAATCCAAAAATACTTATTGAAAGTTTACTATGTGATAAGCCCCGTGCTGGGAGCTGCAGATATAGCATTAACTAAGAAATTATTTATGATAGAATGTTCACTTTGACTTGGAACATTTAATTCTGCCTGTCTTTTATTGTTTAGGAAGTACTTCTACATAATTATTTTTCTCAACCTTAAAACAGCACTATGAAATGCAGGACGAGCGACATCCTCATCTTATTGATTTGGAAACAGTTCTCATAAATGCTTTGGCCAAGGTCACCTGCTAGGAAGTGCCACAACCAAAACTAGAACTCAAGTCATTGACTACTAGTTTACTTTTCTCCATATCACACTGTGTATGTTTCTCTTTAATAGAATTTATCAAGATCAGGCCATCAAAATACTGCAGAGACCATTCACTGGGTTGCAAAAGTAACTGTTGAACGGAATTTCAGTGATTTATCTAGGACAGTAAAAAGGTTCTTCTCTGGTATTCTCATAATTAAGTGAGATATCTTGGTAATTCCAGTTTTTGAGGAAGGACTCAAATTGCTAAGCATAGTGGTTTTAAAATAAGTCCAAAAATTCTCTGATACTACTCCCTTGAGAGCTTTACTTATCGATCCTCTTATGTGTAGAATATGACAGAAATGATGGAGTATGACTTTCAAGGGAGTTCATAAAAGACATTGCTACTTCCGTCTTGCTCTTTCTCCAGGATCAGTACTCTACAGCAGGATTTTTCTACATTTTCTGACATTTTGGGTCAGATAATTCTTTGTTGCTATCCTGTGCATGGTAGGATGTTTACCAGTTTTCCTGGCTTTTGCCCAGTAAATGCTAGTAGCACATCACATTGCTCAGTTGTAATAACTAAAAATGTTTCCAGACATTGCCAAATATTACCTGGGGAGGGGAGGTGGGGAACAAAATTGCCCTTTGTTGAGAACCATCCTGTATGGGTGGGTAGCCAGCTATCATGTCAGGAAGACTTTGAAGGAGCCCATTCACATGGAGAGGTCTACATGGCAAAGAACTGAGGCCTTCTGCCAACAGTCATGTCAGTGAGTCATCTCAGAAGTGAATCCGCCAGCCTCAGTCAAGTTTTCAGATGACTGTGGCCATGGCTAATGTTGTAATTGTACCCTTGTGAGAGACTGAGCTGCTTCCTGACCCACAGAAACTGGAGTCAGGAATAAAATAATAAATAAAATAAAAATTTATTTTAGTGATAACTTTTCAAAAACATTTGTTACTGGAATTTTCAAACAGAAAAATAAAGAAAATGTATCTGTGGTGATAATCTAATGAGGTTTTAGAAAATAACTCCTTTTAAAGGAAATAAAGCAATCCACAGTGACATTTTTGCAACCAATATGGGATAACCATTGCTTTGATGGAGCAATACATCACTTCAAACTTGCAATCAAATATGTTAACTGACACTGCTGTAGCTTATAAAGCTTCAATGAAGAAATATAATCATTCTATTTTCAAATGGAACTGGTAGCAAATGAAGATTATTGCTTTTCACATTTAATTACAACATGGATTGGGGTTCCTATATGGATGTCTAAGTGAAGTGGCACATTTTTCTATGTCATCAGAAAAAATCAAGGCAGTTGTAGAAAAACATTTTTATTCTAGTAGCTTACAAGCTTTTCCATCAGGTATTGGGCTAAACCAGGTACGGCAAGTATCTTGACATGTGTTCATGAATCATCACAAATGTTTTTCCTATCTGAATGAAATTTTCATGATAATGCTGAAGTTGCATACAAGTTCTTGAGCTATAAGTTCCACAAGATAATGTAAGTGGTCATAAATGGCTTTCTCCATTCTGCATTGTTTATTTATTGATAAGAATTTTTTGAATGTTATTCAGTTTTAGGCTCTTTGAAAGTAATTTTTAGAAACTGAAAAGCTGGGGATTGGTTGAGTTACACATACTTATAGCAATTGTATTAATAGCATCTGATGTTCTTCCCATTAATGTTAAAGTTTTAGTGTAGAAAATTCAGTTCCATTTAAAAATATTGTATAGAGGGCACATACAGAGTGAAATAATTTTGTGATTATTTAAAAAATTTGTGTTTTCTTATTATTATTCTGGATTTATTTTTGCTTGTTAACATCTCTTGGGGGTTAGAGAAGTTATCCATAGAAATTGTAAAATCACTTATGATTGCCGCAAATTACTGAGAGAAACTTTTCCAGTGAATTCCTCATTCTGTTGAAGGAAACCCAAATTGTTTGTTTGTTATGTTAGAGAAGTTGTAGGTTTATAGAAAAATCATTCAGAAAATACAAAGTTATCCATATTCCTTTATTATTAATACCTTGCATTTGTTACATTTGATGAAAGAATATTATTATAATTGTACTATTAACTATAGGCCATGATTTATATTACTGTTCACTATTTGTGTTGTACAACCCTCTGGGATATATTTTTTTATTCTAGTAACTTAAATAAAACCTAAAATTTCCCCTTTTAAACACATTTGAGTATATAATCACTATTAATTACAGTCACAAAATTGTGCTACCATCACTACCATCCATTACCAAAACTTTTCTATTACCCCAAATAGAAATTCTGTCCCAGGTAATTCCCCATTCAATGCCCCCACTCCAGCTCCAGTAACCTAGATTTCTTTCTGACTCGATGAATTTGCTTTTTCTAATTGTTTCGTATCTTGAGAGCATATAATATTTTTCCTTTTGTGTCTGACTTTTTTCACTCAATATCATGTCTTCAAGGTTCATCAATATGGTCGCATGTATCAGAACTTCATTCTTTTTTATGGCTGAATAGTATTTTGTGTGTGTATGTGTGTATGCTGCACTTTATTTATCCATTCATTGATGGACATGGGTTGCTTCCATTTTTTTGCAATTATGAATATGCCATTATGAACATCAGTGTACAATGTCTGTTTGAGTTCCTGATTTTAATTCTTTTAGGAATATACCTAGAAGTGAGATTGCTGGGTCAAATGGTAATTCTGTACCTAACTTTCTGAGGAACCTTCAAATCGACTCCACCATTTTACATTCCCACTAATGAACTGAGTGTTCCTATTTCTCCACATCTGCCCCAACACTTGTAAGTCTGTTTTTTAAATAGTAGTCATTCTAGTGGAGATGTTGCTAATCTGGTGGAGATGTAGCTAATGTTGTTGGCCATTTGTATATCTTTTCTGGAGAAATATTTCTTCCAGTCTTTTGCCCCCTTTTAAACTTGTGTTCATATTTTTGTTGTTGTAGGGTTTCTTTATATATTCTGGATATTAAACCTTTTTCAGATATGTGGTTTCCAAATATTTTCTCCCATTCTGTAGGTCATCTTTTTACTTTCATGATATAAAGCCCTTTGATGCACAAAAGTTGTAGATTCTGAGTTTCCATTTATTTGGTAGCTCATGCTTTGAGTGTAAAATCTAAGAAATCATGCTTAACACAAAGTTCTGAAAATGCCTCCTTATGTTTTCTTCTAGGATTTTTATAGTTTTGGTTCTTATATTTAAGTCTTTGATTAGTTTTGAGTTGATTTTTTAAGTAGAGTGTGAGGTAGATATCCACTTTTATTGTTTTGCTTATGGGCATCCAATTATCCCAACTCCATTTGTTGAAGAGACTAATCTTTCCCAATTGAGTGGATTTGTCACCCTTGTCAAATATCAATTGACTATAGATGTGAGGATTTATTTCTGAATTCTCAATTTGATTCCATAATTCTTTATGTCTTTCCTTGTGCCAGTAACATGCAGTTTTAAGTTATTTGGCTTTATAATAAGTTTTAAGATTGGAAAGTGTTGTAGTTTGGTAGCTGCTGGAATGCAACACACCAGAGATGGATTGGCTTTTAATAAAAGGGGATTCATTTCATTAGTTCTTCAGAGGAAAGGCAGCTAACTTTCAACTGAGGTTCTTTCTTACATGGGAAGGCACAAGGCGATCTCTGCTGGCCTTCTCTCCAGGCCTCTGGGTTCCAACATCTTTACCCGGGGTGATTCCTTTCTGCATCTCCAAAGGCCTGGACTGAGTTGTGAGTGAGTGGATTATACTGAGTTTCTTGGGCAGTGCTATGTTGAGCTCTCTCATTAAAGCACCAGCCAATTGAATGAAACATTCATTACAGCAGGCAGGCCTCTTAGCTGACTGCAGATATGATGAGCAACAAATGAGGTTCACATACCATTGGCTCATGTCCACAGCAACAGAACTAGGCACATTCACCTGGCCAAGTTGATACCTGACCCTAACTACCACAGAAAGTGTGAGTCCTCCAATTTCATTCTTTTTCAAGATGGCTTTGGCTGATTGGAGCCGCTTACTCTTCCATATGAATTTTGATGGTTGACTTTTCCATTTGGGCCAAATTTTTTTCGAGGAAAATCCTAGTGCAGTAGTTTGTACTCTTGTGTTTGTATCTTTTTGGAAGTAGAATGACCTGCTGTCCTGGCACTTGTCCCGATTAGGTACTACTTTGAAAGGTTTGTCCCCTTTAACCACCAGCTCACCTTATAGTGATAACATATTGATCTACCTTTACCTTACGAAATTTGTAAGTCAGGGGTTCTGGTCTTGGGGCATAAACGCAAACTCCCTATAGCTCTATACCTATCAGAAGTTCAGTTGATGGAAATCATCTGTGGAGGATTGTCTGAAGAATGTGGAGTTGATATCTATTTTTCTAAACACACTTAAGGTTTCTTTTTGGATTAAGTCTGTCAGAGAGCAGCATACCATGTGATTTAACTCCCCACACAGTTCCCTTTGCTGAAAATGAACTATATTTTGGCTTTATGACAGCATTCTACACTGAGGGATACTTATAAGTAAAGAGCCATCTGAAACCCACTATTACATTTTTGTAAGGATGTTGATTAGGAAATTCTTACTACTTTATACAGTGTCTCCTTCATGAAGATACACAGGAGGAACTTTTCTCTGGTTTTATTACAGGAATAATTATGCCTCTCTCTTAACTCCTTCTGAGTAGCTGGTTTGTTTTTATTATATAGCCCCTGTGACTCATGTCCTAACTGGTTGTATTCTTTTTGTGAGGGCTTTAGTGGGCTCAGAGCCAAATTTGAGGCCCACCTCTAATGGGTCTTTAGAAAGGATCTCATGATACACATTAGTGTGCCAACCTTATCCATACAGGGTTTATTATTTATCTTATTTTTATTTTCCCTTCATCCTCACTGTTTTATCAGGTCTTGAATATCTAATTCCAAGCTGCTTTAAATCCATTGTGGGCTAAAGCAGGGTATACCTAAATAAACTTGGAACTTAAAGTTGTATTAGAATATACTAAGAATCCAGTGAACTTATTTTGTGCACATATGTGTATGACAAAGCATTAAACCTTATTTAATGAATACTTATTAAATGTTTTTTGGGGCTCGTAATTCACAATCTGCAGCAGGCAAAAAATGACATCCTAATATTTTAATAACTGCTTTTACTAATTTTATATTTGTTTTTCTGTAATTCTGTTCTTTGGAGTTGTCAGTGATATAATATGTGAATTAATTTTGGAACTTTGTAAGCTTTTGGGTGAATTTACAATAGGGGGTTGGAGTTGGAAAACTTAAGTCATATGTCCTGAATTTTGCTGTGGAGGACATGATCATCATGAAGATAATCTCATATTATAATGCTGTTCATGAAAATAAGGTTTTACCTGTAGTTCTAGTTTTAAAAGGAGTCTTCCCAGCTGGTGATAGTGGTGAATCAGTCGGTGAATCACTGTAATAAAGACAAAACCAATAGCTGATCCCTGAGACCAATTTGGCATCCTGGAGAGAAAGAGTATGTGCTGAAATTAGACACATATGGTTTGAATCTTATTTGTATACTAGTTATATGACTTTGGATGAATTATTGATGCTTTTGACCATTGGTTTCTTATTTCAGAAAGTAAATATAGCTACTTCATAAATTTGTTAAAAGGATTAAATCAAACAATGCCTAAATAATATGTAGCATAAATCAGATATTCATAAAATTTGAACGTTTTCTCTCCTCTAAGCAGTTAATGGATTTTATTGGATGATTTATGTTTTAAAATTATTAAATATTTCTGCTTCTGATAATTATTGTGTGCAGTTTAAGATGAAATATTTCCTTCATATTTCATTCTAAATGTCCTCCCCGCCCCCTCAAACTTCTTTAATTAGTAGTAGAAAAATAGGCTGTGTCAGAGCAGTTAAATGCTTAAAACTTCTTTAATTAGTGGTAGAAAAATAGGAGGCTGGGGGCGGGGGATGGTGGTGCAGGGACAGTTCATATATATTCCTTGTTTTAGCAGCTTTTGCTGTAGAGATTACTTACCAATCAGCTGAGAGGCAATTTCTCTGAGCAATTTCTCCTTGTTCTGTTTTGCAAGTAAAATATACTTCAAAAGGTAGGAGTATATATCTTTGAATTAAGAATTAGTCTAGGAAATTATGCAATTATGGAAGAAACAATCAGTGTAATAAAGATGTCCATTAAAGATTTGTATAAATAAGTAGGATGGCCCTCATGCCATTAATAAGAGATTGATTGAGTAGATTATGGTACAGATATTTAATAGAGTTACTGAAATGACAGAGTTGAAAACTGTTTAGTAAAATAGAAACTGCTTCTGGCATAAGGATGGAGGATACAAATTGTTTGAAGGAAACATAAATGTTAATATTGGTTTATCAAAGTTGTGGGATTATAAGTGTTTTCTCTCCAAATTTTATGGGAATGTGTTTCTTGCTTTTATAATAGAAAGAATACCTCTTTTGTTTTAGGCTGATAGAGCAACAAAACCAGAAACTACCTCACTCATGCTGCTAATTTAATAATGACTTTATTGGAAGATAAATGTTCATGTAAGAAAAAAAATGGGAGATAGAAATATAAAATGGGAAGCAAAATGTTAATGTCTAGAATATATTATACATTTCTTCTGTGTGTATATGTATGTACACTTTCTTCAACAAATAGGGTCATTCTGTGATTCTGGAAACTTGTTCTTTTTACCATTTAATGATATAACATACACACATAAATATGTGTAGAGTTTCAGTGGCTTTTATGTATAGTACATGAGAATATACCATAATGTATTTAAACTGTCCCTTATTATTGGACACTCAGGCAGTTTCTAATTTTGTTGTTCTTATAAACAAATTGCAGTTATCACTTATATAAGTACATCTTTTGAGCCCATTCTTTTTGAAACGGTGTATTGTCTGCATGTAGTTGTACTTCATTATTAGGCATTCTTTGCTTCTTTTATGTTTTATCATCCCAATTTGAAGGTGAGTTAGTTCCATGACCTCAGATACTATGTTTACTATTTCTTTTATATCCACAAGGAATCTCATGGAGGAGATATTTCAGTAAATACCTGTGAAGTGATATTTTGGTCTTTTTGAGAGATACCACATCATTGTCTCCTTAGTGTTTTAAGAGTCACAAGGAGTAATAGAAATTTAGGGATTGAGAACTTCCTCTCATTAATGTGTGTAGAGTGTGAAAAATCTTTCTTGTTAAATATTTTTCATTAATACTATCCTGAGTTTAGTGTAAGATTACAGATAAGATTATGAGTTCTAATTAATTACAGCACAAAGTGTTTTAGAAAAGAGGCGGAGTCCATACTCTTAGAATTGTATTTCAAATGGGCTGAACTGTTAGCAAAGTTGAACTTGCTTTTCCATTATGATATAGGGGTTAAGAGTTAATGCTTGAAACACACCAACTGATTTATATTTTCTGTCTATCTCCTGGGCACATTACTTATCCTCTTTGTGCCTCAGTTCTGTCATGGTAAAATGTGGATAATTATAATAATGTCTTCTCATAAGGCTGTGATAATAAAAGATATCCATACATGTAAAGATCTAAAAACAGTGCCTAGTAATAGAAAGCACTCAATAAATGTTAGGTTTTTTTTTTTTTAACATTATTACTATTAGTTTCTTCCTGGATGTTTGAATTTATAAAAATTGACAGCCAGATGATAAAGTTGAAGTTTTTAAGTACATATTTTGAGATAGCTATATTGTAAGGTACTTTTACGTATTATACTTTTGTTAAGCACTTGTTGAGAATGTACCATGTGCCAGGCATTATGCTAAGTCCTGTGTAATACATTTGTGACTAAAACAGATATGCATCCTGGTTTCAAGATGCATATAGACCAATGAGAAAGACAAACTTTATTATGTCTAATATTTGAGCTTTACCAAGGGCCAGACCTTCTATGGTAACCAATAATAAAAGCTATCATAGTTAATCCCCATAATCATCCTGCAGATTAGGTATAAACATTATCATTTCATTTATGAAGCTAAGAGAATTTAATTAACTTCCTCAATATTAATCAGCTGTTAAGTGGTAGAACTGGAATGAAAACCCATATAGTCTAGTTCCAAAGCCTCATCCCTTATTTAACCACTATGCTGGATGGTAAATAACATGTACTAATAAATAATGATTATTAGAGTCTTTGGGTACTGATTAATCCCAGCTTGCCTCTCACTGAATGGATAAAAGAGCAATAGATACAGGATTCAAACAGATCAAAATATGAACTTTGTTACTGGTAAAGATGTCATGGAGAATGACTTGGCTAGGCATATAAAGTGGGCTCCTTATTTGCTACTGAATTGAATTTGTATGCCCAGTCACAGCAGGTCAGCTAGAAAACTGCTGGACATCCGTTAGAGACAGGAGGCCCCAGCAAAGTTTACCAGTGCAAGAGAAGAGAAAAGTGTTTAGCCTGCAAGTTGGCAGATACACTCAGAGGGGAAGAGTTGAAGAGTTTGGGTCATACAGATATAATGGATGTTTTTTCAATCTCACCAAACTGGTGAAGGGTTTAGAGAAGAATGTGAATTTACTTGGTACAACCAAATGGTAAGAAGTTCCTATTATATGGTCTCATAGGAACAAGAGAAGTAGGAGAGAAGAGAAATAGCCCCTTTTTATATGGGATAAGGAAGGAACTACAGAGATTGTTGTGACTGCTTGAGAACTCTTAGATATATCTCTGAAGGGATGACATTTAAGCCGATAGGAAAAGAATTCAGCCATGGAGTGAGTTTAGGCTGAATAGAAGAGTCCCCCAGGAACAAGGAACAGACTGTTTGAAGAGTTTAAGGAGCTGAAAGGAGGTCAGCGTGTTCAGAACATAGCCATTGATGGGGAAGGAAGGAGTGACAGGAGCAGGATGGGAGTAGTCAGATCACCCTGGCCATTTAGGCTATGAAAAGAGGTTTGCATTTTAATCTGTGTGCAAAGGAAATTCCTTGAAGTGTTTGAAGAAAGGGAGAGGTGTGATCTAATTTATATTTTAAAATATTGCTATGGGTTGCTTATGGAGAGTAGATTAGAAGAGAGCAAAACAGCAAGCAGGGAGACCAATATAAGGAGGCAGGCTGGTGGTGATGATGGCTTCGAATAGCATGGTGGCAGCCAAATGAAGAAAAGTTGAATAGAGATCTATTTTGAAAGTGGAGACCACTGGACTTGCTGGTGGATTTGGATGTGGGCCCGAGAGATGGTGCTAGAGGGAGAGAGGAATCAAAGATGGTACTCAAATTTCTGGTTTAAGCAATTGGATGGAGAGTCCATTTATGAGATAAAAGTGACGGAGGAAGAATAGTTCCATGGTGTTTTGAACTTGCTGAGTCTAAACTGCTTGTGCATCCTTCAGGTGGAGATGTTGGGTAGGCAGTCAGGCTCAGAAATATCTCAGTAAGAGAGAGATATGAGGATTGTCAGTATATAGATAGCATTTAATTTAAAGTCATGGGTACAGAATAGGTCATCTAGAAGGAGAATGTAGGAGATGGAAGAGGAGTGGGCCCAGTACCATGCCCTGAAGAGCTTCAACATACAGAACTTGGATAGAGGAAGCACATGTAATGGAGACTGAGAAGGAGATGATGGAGGTCAGAGAGCATCATTAGAGTATGTTGTTTGGAACTATAAGATGGATAGTATTTAGTGAAAGGGGGAGTATAAATACATCAATTGCTAATCCAGAAAATGGCCATTGAATTTGGTAATACAGATCATTAATGATGTTGAGAAAAGCAGTCTCAGTGGAATGGATTGCAAAAAAAATGGAAGTTGAGAAAATAGTTGTCATCTTCTCAAACTTTAAGATGTATGTGAATCACCTGGAGTTCTTGTTAAAATGCAGAGTCTACCTTAAGGCCCTAGATTTTGCATTTCTAAAAAGCTCCCAGATATGCCAATGTTGCTGGTCTGTGGAGTATACTTTGAGTAGCAAAGGTATAGATAAATGGTTCTCAAATTTTGGTATATGTCAGAATTACCTAGACAGCTTTATAAAATACAGATTGTTGGGCTTGCTTCCGAGCTTCTCATATAGCAGGTCTGGAGTGGGGCCTGAGCATTTCCATTTCTCATAAGTTCCCAAGTGAGGCTGATGCTGCTGGTCTGGGAACAACACTTTGAGAACCACTGGTATAGATGTTTGTTGGAGAACTTTGTGATGAGAAGCCCTCAAGAGAAGTTTTTTTGTTTGTTTGTTGAGCATGGGAAATAACTAGGACATATTTATGCTGATGAGAGCAATCCAGGGGCCAGAGAGAAAGTGATGATACAAGAGAGAAAGGGAATGAAAGAGTGCAGTCTTTGAGAAAATGAGGGGGATGGAGCCAAAGAATGTATTGAGGTACTGGCATTTGCTAGGAAGGGGCATGAATCCTCAGTTACAAAAAGAGGAGTGGTAGAAAAGATGAGTCCAAGCGCAGGTGGATTGAAAGATTTGGTGATAGGCAGATGGAGTGCCCCAATTCTATTTTCTCAGTGAAGTCAAGGATATTTCCTGAGGAAGAGGGTGAGTTGGAGGTTTGAGGAGAGAGAAGGTGTCAAATGAACACTTTGGAGTAGGAAAATAAACCCTCTAGAAAAAAGTGACAGCTTTGAGAGCCTATTTGAGGTTAAGGTCAGAAATTAAGATGAAACCAGTCTGTGTGCATTCTTTTCTTCTATAACCACACTTAGTTCATGGGATGCAGGCATGGAGAGGGTGAATGGTTGAGATCACCTTGGGTTAGACTTTAGCTAAGTGAGTGCAATGGAGGTAGAGAGAGATAGAAGGGAATGATTATAAGCATGAAACATGTACTTGAGCCAGGCAAGAAGGGAAATGAGGTTGAGAGGCCTGATGAATAAAGATCAACAAACTGTTGCAGTCTGGGCACATGAGCAAGTAAATTAGAAGGGGTAGGAGGTTTGTGATGAGACGTGAGTGCTGGCATTCAAAATTTTCTAAGTAGGACAGTTTTTGGTGGTGATAGAGGTCTAGGGTGTGAACCCAGGAGTGTCTGGAAGAGGTAGAGCTTCCTGGAGAGGTCAGGAAACTGAGAGGCTGGGACATTGGATATGCCCTCCACCTGGATGTTAGAAGTTGCCAAGAGTGTTGACGGAAGTTGGGAGTAGAGACTTTGAGATAGAATCTAACTTTTTGGTTAGTGTTGGAAAATTCCAGAGAGGAGGATAGTTTATCAGGGTTTTAAGTAGGGCCTTTTGTGAAACAGGGAGAGTAGTAGGCATCTGGAGGTGATAATGATTGGCAAGAAGACACCTACCTCACCTGCTAGCCTTGAGGTACCTGGGGTGTGAGAGAAAAAATATCCTCCAAATGCAAGGCCATAAAAGAAGTAATGTCTTCATGTTATAGCCTAATTTCAATTAAAGCAAAGAAAGGGACGTTTCAGAGAAGAGGCCAAAGATATACAAGAGTTTATTTGTCACAAGTTGGGAATTGAAGACTCAGGGCAGAGTGAAAGGATTTAGAATGGAGGGAGGGGCCTGATGCAAGTAGAGTTGTGTGGAGATGAGAATTTGGTGATAGCAGATCATCAGAAAGCTTTGGGTCCCTGTTAGAGACTGAGATAAACAGGAGGATGAGGCAAGATGGAATTTTCCCAGATAATCTCTAAAAATAATTAAAAAATATGCATCAAATTTTTAATGTAGATACCCTACATGATCTGAACTTTGCCTGTATCTCTGATCTCACCCCTGGCTACCTTCCCCTTACTCCTGCTTTACCCACATAGGCCATCTTTCTCCTTCTGTCATTCCAGCATGCCAGACTTTTTTTTTCCACCTCTGTTCCTGTTTTTGTTTGTTTGCACTTGTTCTTCCGAGAAGCAGCATAGCAAAGTGGTTAATAGTATGAGCTCTAAATTCACACTTCCTGCCACTTTCTAGCTTTGTACCCACAGACAAATTATTTAACCTTTTTATGCTTCATTTTCCATTGTAATTGGGAAGATGCTAATAGTACTTAGGTCATATAGGTAAGAGGAGTTGGGAGATTAAAAGAAATAATTAAAAAGTTAATATAAAGGTCTTAGGTCAGTGCTGATATGTGATAAACTCGCTTCTCTGTAAGTGTTAATATTGTTATTACTTCTTTTGCTAGAAGCTCTTTTTCCCTATATCTTCACACGGTTGCTACTTTCTCATCTTTCATTTCTCAGCCCAGCTGTTATTTCCTTCCTCAGATATCCTAGCTAAAGTAGCACAACTCTCCTTGCTACTTGTCACTCTCTATCCCATTACTCCGTTTTACTTAGTCATAATTTTTATCACTATATGAAATTATTTTATTATTGACTCCTCCTGACTCCCATTGGATTGAGCTCTTTGAGGACAAGGATTTGTTTACTTGCTCCATACTATATCTCAGCTCCTGGAAAAGTCCTAAATACTTTGTTAGATACTCAAGAAATATTTGTGATAACTTGTTTCCCTGAAAACTTTGTGGCTTTAGAGGACCTCTGCTCTGATCAGGCAGCATGTGAAGGCAAGATGACATTGAGGTAGGCAGAGAAGAGAAATAGAATCCAATTTATAGAGTGATCTCAATTTTGTTTATATCAATCTATTGGCTTATGTAGATCTGTCCCTTTTTTAAATAAAGTTTTATTGGAACACAGCCACGTTCATTTGTTTTCTTATAAGTAATTATCCACTGGAACCACAGAGTTAAGTAGTTGTGACTGAGACTTTGTGACTCAGAAAGTAAAATATTTATTATTTGGCCTTTTACAGTAAAAGTTCGTCAACTCTCAGTTTAGATGCATTGAAAAAAGACTAGAATGAAACACCAAAAATAATAGCAGAAGCTTTCTTTGGATTATAGGTCATTTTAAAAAAAATTTTTATTAATAAAACCAATCAACATACAATATGAACATTCTTTTTTTCATCACATAGTTGTATATTCATCATCAGGATCATTTCTTAGAACATTTGCATCAATTCAGAAAAAGAAATAAAAAGAAAACAGAAAAAAAGTTCATACATACCATGCCCCTTACCCCTCCCTTTCATTGATCACTAGCATTTCAGTCTACTAAATTTATTTTAACATTTGTTCCCCCTTTTATTTATTTATTTTTAATCCATGTGTTTTATTTATCTGTCCATAAGGTAGATAAAAGAAACATCAGACACAAGGTTTTCTCAATCACACAGTCACATTACGAAAGCTGGATTATAGGTCATTTTTGTTTTGATCTTTGCACTTTTTCTTATTTTGTTTTAGAGCCAATTAATTTGGAAATGAAATAGCCTGTAAATAAAAGTGATACCTAGAACACTTCTAATGGTGGGCTTTTCTTTTTTTTTTTCAGTGCTGCTTTTGACACAAAAACTGGGTTGCGTGTGGCAGTGAAGAAGCTATCCAGACCATTTCAGTCTATCATTCATGCCAAAAGGACCTACAGAGAACTACGGTTACTTAAGCATATGAAACATGAGAATGTAAGTTATTAATTCAAGGAAAAAGAAATTCTGCTCTTAGGCTGGATAAATTGTGTTTTAATTGCTGCAAATGGAAATACGTTGAAGTACATCAAATTTTGGTCCATGCTTCTCGTACTGGGGTATTAGTGGTCCCTGAATTATGCCAGCTGTACTCAAAACCTTGAGATGAAAATGGCACATCTTCCTTGTGTTTTAGTTTTACTCAAATATTTTTAGAGGGAAGACTTTTTTCTTTTAATTTTAAAATAAGGAAAGGTATGTAGAATAATACAAATTTCATATGAATTTTAAGAGAAAATATTACAAAGAAATTTTGTATTCTTTTCCTGGTTTCCTTAAGGCTATATTGGAGTCCATATTTATTTTGTGTTATGGGTTACTTCCATGAAGAAGTTTGAGGAAAAATGCCTTAGTCTCATTGAAAGCACTATCAAATATGGCTATTATTTTATGTATATTTTACTTTAATATTACAATTTTTCTTTTTTAAACTTCAAGAGACAACTTTTCCTATTTCTGGAGTTTTAACAGATGTGATAGAGACATTGTTTAAATTCAATATAACTTCCTTTTCTATCAATTTGGAAATTTGAGAACAATGCCAACCTATGAAAGAATGTTTACAAATTCTAATATGGTGAATAAATGGATATAACTGGAGTATTAACTGAAAGTGAAATGAAAGCAATTGACTAAGGACATTTATTTTTCAGAATTTCAAAATCAAATTAAAAATATGTGTGAGTTTTGTATGAAAGGCACTGTAAAATGTGTAGTAATTAGAAACAATGACCATAAAAGATTTTAGGCATTTATCTCTATTGATTGTGTAGGAAAAAGTTAAAAATCTCTGTATTTATTACCTGGATATTCAAACTTTTTTAATGTTTGAACTTTTTTTCCCCAAAGTTAAAAAAAATTCACAGATAAATGATATTTTGTTAATATACATTTGTTTCATGAAGTTCAAATTTTTTCTAAATTGAGAATATGAAGGCTGTTAAATTTGGAATTGAATTATTTATGGATACCATTGTAATCTTAAAACAGCTGCAGTTTATTTTTTTTTTCTTGTTTTATTTTGATTCCATAGTATTGAGAGAATCCTGTTTTATACAGATAAACCTTATTTCTAGGTAAAATTTTACATTAGCAGCCATGTACAAACCTAAGTTTAAAAAAAATTCAGGGTAGAGCTGCAGCCCTCCTCATCAGTGGTATGTTTACAGGAAGTTCAGATATGTGGAAAGAACTGACAGGAGAAGCTATATTCCAAGGTCTGCAAAAAGTCAAGGTGGCCTGGCAGTTTAATGCATTTATATTTGGTTTCTAGCACATTTGAGTGTGTATACTATTTTTCAAGCATGAAGAATATGTTGAAAATGGAATGCAAACCAAACATATATGGAACCCTAAGCACCTCTAGGGAGCCTGGGGATCCCACCTATAAAGCCTGTGCTAATTTAAGAGCATTTGGTTTAAATTGTGTTTTCTTTTTTCTTTTGCTTGGGCAGGCACTGGGAGTCAAACCTGGGTCTCCAGCATGGCAGCTGCACAAAAGCATCCAGTTTAGATTACCAGTGCTATAGTTTATTGTTTCACATTTCTTCATAGAACTTTAAGCCAGCATTTAGTTTGAAAATTATTTTGTGTTATCTAAATCTATGTCTTGATTTCTTTGTGGCTAAAAGTAAAAGCCATGTTTAATTTTTGATACTTGAGTTTTCTATAATAAGATACTTTGAGATGTATCTTATGTAATATTGGGTTGATTACATTTAGGTCATTCTCTGCTTACAGAAGTGAGGAAGGAGGTCATATTGTGGTGGCATAAAATTGTCCTAATACAGGATAGGCAACGATACTCTTTTATTTATTCCCCATGTATGTTGTATGGCAGGGTCACATTTCATTATTTTTCCATGTGAGTATCTCTGTATTGCAGCACCATTTGTTGAGTTTTTTGTTTGTTTGCTTTTCTGGGAAGTGCATAGACCGGGAATCAAACCCAGGTCTCCTGCATAGCAGGCAAGAATTCTACCACTGAACTACCCTTGCACCCCCATCAACGATACTCTTTAATAAAGAGAGGTGTTGGTATTAGAAAAGACAAGATTTTAATTTACAGGACCAGCCATCCATCTTTTTAATATTAAGATATTTAGATTCTAGCAGTATCAATGTAGAGGATCACCTATACTTAGATATTAGCAATTTGTTGTTTGAACGAAAGAAGGCATGTGGCTGACTGCTTTATAGTTCTCTATTCTTTTGGCAAACTTTGATTCAATATAGAATGATTTCTTAATTTCAGCCTATTCTACAAGCAGTTGTTAGTTGCTTACAGTGTAAAAATAATTTTACCCAGCAAAGAACTAAAACTTCCAAATAATTTTCCAAATTCAAAAATTCCTTTTCTTCATCTTCTTCCTCTTTCTTATTTGTGGCCCAAAAAATGACTGTTTTGGGCCACTGTCTATTTCTTGGCCAGCCTACAGGGCTCCAAAGGCAGCAGCAGTAGCTTAATACTCTTTTTTTTTTTTTCCATTTTAATCTTTTTTTTTTTTTTTATAACAGTTTTCTTGACGACTGCAGATATGTGAGGCTATTTGGTAGTATTCAGAAACATTATAGTAACGGTGGTTTTCCTGATTGGTATGTAGTCTTCAACAATTAGACAGAGTTACTTGTATAAAACTACTGTTAGACCAGTAAGACTGCATTTATGCATCCATCATTTTCAGGAGTGTTGGTAACCTGGGCATATTTCCCCCAAATAACCTTGCCTCCTTGTGTCACAAGGCCCAGCTCGCTCACATTCACTTCAATGACAGTACCTTTGGTAATAACACCCAAGGTTGTATACAGTGGGGATGAGGGATTCTTCTTTACACCAAGTATTGGCAGACAAAAGGTGGCCTTAAGTTCAGGATGTGTTACATGTGCCTTCTTGAAACGTAATCCCATTGGTCTAATGAATCTTTCATATTTAGGTGGTTTTCGTGTAAAGCCATCTCCAACAAAGCAGACTTTAGTAACCATCCTCTTCCATGCTTTCTTTTTTCTCTTTCCTGTTCGAATAACTTTTAGTACTTCTGTTTCTCCCTGGGCATGAACTTTGGGCAGAGGGACTTCCCATTTCCCCGCTTTCTCCTTTCGTTTTTGTTTAATCATATTGGAAAGTACTTTAGCTCGGCTCTGTCCCTCTCTGTCCAGCAGATAGGCAGGAACTGCACCCTGTGGAGTCTTCTCATCATTCTTTTGTTTGGTATTTCTCTTTTCATGCATTTTGTTAGTCTTTTTCATTTGTATTTTCTCAGCATGGCGCTGCTTATGGTAGAGCTTAGCCTTCAGACCAATCATCTTTTTTGCCTTCTTTGAACGGTCATGAGCCTCTCGACTTTCTTTCTTTCTCTTTTTCTCATGATAATCCAAACGATATCCATAGCGCTTACGGTGTAACTCAATATATTCATTTTGTGGCATAGTGAAGGCCGCAGAGTCTCCAAGCGCAGCCGCCGGGCGCGAAGCACCACTCAATTTTCGGGGCTCAGAGACCCACGAGCCAACCCCACGCAACCCACCACAGGAAAGCTCTTAATACTCTTTTGAAAAATAACTGTTTGTAACAGGTAGAATTTTTAGGTGCCGGGAAGGCGTTGCTGCCTTTTTTTGTCAGTACTGGCAGTTTATTTGGAAGGAGGTTCCAGGATGTATCAGTAGGGTGGTGGGGAGGCGAAACAGCAAAGGAAAGGAAGCCACTAAAGAGTACATTTGTGAGAAATCACTGCCACAGGTGACTGAGGTCTTTTCACTGGGGAGCTCGGGGAGATGGGGTTGAACACAACTTTGTGCTAAGCCCTTTGACTCCCTACCCTGTACTCCCATCTGCCTTTGGCTAGGTGCTTCTGGCGATATTCACTCCCTGACCTTGGCCACTCTGCACTTGAGCTGGGTGGAATCCCTCAGGCTAAGAGTCACCTGCCAGAGTGGAGTGCTCCAGGAGCAGGGAGGTAGAGTCCCTGCAGGCCAGGTGCAAGGTTTATGTCCCGTACAGTAGGCCATACACCAACAGTTGAAGAAAGCCTGATGACATTTATGAGTGAGTGCAATGTGGTGAGCCCTTTGCACAGACATTATCTCATTTAATCTTCCCAACAGCTACATGAGGTTGGTTCTGAGATTGAGGCCTCATTCCACAGTTGGAATCTGAACGAGGAGCAATTACATAGTTTGCCCAAGGAAAGTTGACTCCTGATGGGCCAGTATTCAGTCCCTGATCTGTCTGACCTAAGCCTGTGCTTGTTCATCACTCTAATAGACAGGGAATTCCAGTGCCCACACCAGGAAAACCTAAGTGAATGCCTTGGAGGGCTTCTATAGCACTATCTATGGTTGACTAATGTTTTTGTGTTGGTTCTTTCCCCTACGCCCACCTCCTTCCACCCAGTGTCTCAGATTATGCCAGGATTAGCACTTGGCCACTGGCTGCCATTATTTAGGATGAATATTTTGGGCCAGTTATAAAGCCATCATTTCCCCACTTTTTAAATCCTTGCCATGACAGTTCTGGCATTTATTTATATACTTATTCAGCTGGAATACTCTGGGTATTGAAGTCTTCAAACATGACTGCTATCAAGGACATTTTCAAGTTCTACTTGATTTTTACAGAGTTTTCAACTTTTGGGGAAGTTCATCCCCCCTCACTATATTTTGTTTTATTTTGTTATTATTGTGTCACACTCTCAAGAGGGGCCTTCATTGCCTTGGCTGCTGAGCAAACCCCTGAATGCTTCACTGTTGCTCTTTTGTTTCTTCTCATTCCCAAGGTCACATATCAAAATGCAAGTGAGTGGTGTTAAAAGATAACTGAATCCACTCTAAATTATGCAAATAAATAGCATGCCACAGTACACCTTTGCAAACTTGGGTTTTGGATTTCACAACAAACGCTCCAGTGTTATGTGATGGAAGTTGAAACTGGCTGCTTTCAAGCCTAGGAGGGCAAGCAGTGTAGAGGAAAGGGCTACAGAGCAATCAGTTGCAATCTCAGTCTCTCTTTTTAGTGGAAGCTCACCTGTATTATCTGGCTCATAGTTAAGAAGGACAGCTACTGGTTCTTACATGCTTATCCTATACTAGATCCTGAACATAGAAGATCTTCACATATCATCCCATTTTAATCCTTGAAACCACCCTGTGAGGGATATATCATGTTCACCATCATCTTGCTGATGACGCTGAGCTGTGCAGGGATAAGCAGCTATAGAAGCCCACAGAGCTGATAGGTGGCAAAGCCATGATTCAAAACTAGATGCACCTGGCAATGAAGCTTCCAGATAGAGTACCTGAGCCCAGATTCTTTCCTAGAAATGTATTTTAGAAGCAGTTGCTCTTATGAAGGATCCTGTGAAGTCTGCTGCTTAAAATTGAACTCTTTTTTTTTTTTCCCCAAAGCTTAACAGGTTTATTGAGATGAGGAAGCAGGGAGAAAGCAGGTAGGAGTCACCAGTGAAAGGAAAGAAATGGCTCTGGCTCTCTTTCTGAGAGCCAGATTTTTTTTTTTTATAACCTTTTTTTTTAATTGTATGGTATAACATATATACAAAGCAAAGAAATAAAAAAGCAGTATCTTACAAAGCACTCTTAAACACAAGACTACAGGACAGATCCCAGAGTAGGCCATGGGCCAACATATGATCCTGTCGTATTTTTCCTTCTGGCTGCTCCAGTATATAGGAGGCTAGAAGGCTTAAATACTTTTTTATCATCACAATGGCCTTTTTTTTCCTTCTTTTTTTTTTGTGAAAAATAACATATTTACAAAAAAACTATGACTTACAAAGCACAGCACTGCAATAAGTTATAGAACATATTTCAGACTTTGACATGGGTTACAATTTTACAATTTTAGGTTTTTACTTCTAGCTGCTCTAAAATACTGGAAACTAAAAGAGATTTCAATTTAATGATTCAGCATTCATATTTATTTGTTAAGTCCTATCGTCTGTGTATAATTCCACCATCACCTTTGATCTTTCCATACCTCTCTTTAAGGATGTTTGGGCTGTGGCAATTCTAAAAAATTTTTGATATTGGAAGGGTATGTCACTAATATGGGGTAGGGAGTTGGAAGTATCTGATATTCTGGAGAGGCTGGGCCGGGTTTCAGAACTTATCTGGACCAGGGACCCATCTGGAGCTTGTAGGTTTATGGAAAGTTACTCTAGTGCCTGGAACCCTTGTGGAATCTGATACATTGCCCTAGGTATTCTTTAGGATTGGGTGAAGTAGTCCTGGTTGGGGTTTGGCATGTTATGATAGGTAGCGAGGTCTACGTAAAGCTTTCATAAGAGCAACATCCAGAGTAGCCTCTCAACTCTATTTGAACTCTCTCTGCCACTGATACTTTATTAATTACACTTCTTTCCCCACTTTTGGTCAGGATGTAATTGTTGATCCCATGGTCCCAGGTCCGGATTCATCCCTGGGAACCATCTCCCACGTTTCCAGGTAGACCTTCACCCCTGGATGTCATGTCCCATGTAGGGGGTAGGGTAATGATTTCCTGTTTGTTTAATAGTGGCCATTCTTATAGGTGTGAGGTGGTATCTCATTGTAGTTTTGATCTGCATTTCCCTTATAGCCAGTAAAAATGAGCATCTCTTCATGTGCTTTTGAGCCATTTGTATTTACTCTTCAGAAAAATGCCCATTCATATCTTTAGCCCATTTTATAATTGGGTTGTTTGTTCTTTTGTTGCTGAGTTGTATGATATAGGAAGTCAAACCTTTGTCTGAGATGTAATTTCTAAATATTTTCTCCCATTGAGTTGGCTGTCTCATCACCTTTTTGACAAAGTCTTTTGAGATGCAGAAGCATTTTTTTTTTTTTTAGGGGGAGTGCAGATTCCTGAAATTGAACCCGGGTCTCCCACATGCAAGTTGGGCATTCTAACCACTGAACTACTCATGTACCCTAGAAGCACTTGATTTTGAGGCATTCCCATTTATCTGTTTTTTCTTTTGTTGCTTGTGCTTTGGGTATAAAGTTTAGGAAGCTACCTCCTATTACTAGGTCTTGAAGGTGTTTCCCTACATTTTTTTTCTAGAAGCTTCACAGTGCTAGTTCTTTTTTTTTTTTTTGGTGCTAGTTCTTATATTTAGGTGTTTCATCCACTTTGACTTAATTTTGTGTAGGATGTAAGATGTAAGATATGGGTTTTCTTTCATTCTCTTGACTATTGATATCCAGTTCTTCCATGCCCAATTATTGAAAAGACTATATTGTCCCAGTTCAGAGGATTAGGGGGCCTTGTCAAAAATCAGTTGACCATAGATTTGGTGGTCTATTTCTGTACTCTTGATTTGATTCCATTGATCAGTGCTTCCATCTTTGTGCCAGTACCATGCTGTTTTGACCACTGTGGCTTTATAATAGGTTTTTATTTTTATTTTTATTCATTTTTTAATTTTTTAATTAATTTTTAAATTAAAAAAAATATGGCAAGAAAGAAACAAATATTCTTAACATATGATCAGTCCGTTCTACCTATATAATCAGTAATTCACAATATCATCATATAGTTGCATAGTCATCATCATGATCATTTCTTAGAACATTTGCATCAATTCAGAAAAAGAAATAAAAAGACAACAGAAAAGAAATAAAACGAAAACAGAAAAAAAAAATATATACATACCGTATCCCTTACCACTCCCTTTCATTGATCATTAGCATTTCAAACTAAATTTATTTTAACATTTGTTCCCCCTATTATTTATTTTTATTCCATATGTTCTATTCATCTGTCGACAAGGTAGATAAAAGGAGCAACAGACACAAGGTTTTCACAATCACACAGTCACATTGTGAAAGCTATATCATTATACAATCGTCATCAAGAACATGGCTACTGGAACACAGCTCTACATTTTCAGGCAGTTCCCTCCAGCCTCTCCATTACATCTTGAATAACGAGGTGATGTCTACTTAATGCGTAAGAATAACCTCCAAGATAGCCTCTCGACTCTGTTTGGAATCTCTCAGCCATTGACACTTTATTTTGTATCATTTTACTCTTCCCCCTTTTGGTCGAGAAGGTTTTCTCAATCCCTTGATGCTGAGTCTCAGCTCATTCTAGGATTTCTGTCCCATGTTACCAGAAAGGTCCACACCCCTGGGAGTCATGTCCCATGTAGACAGGGGGATGCTGGTGAGTTTACTTGTTGTGTTGGCTGGAGAGAGATGCCACATCTGAGCAACAAAAGAGGCTCTCTTGGGGGTGGCTCTTGGGCTTAATTTTAAATAGGCTTGATCTATCCTTTGTGGGGTTAAGTTTCATATGAACAAACCCCAAGATTGGGGGCTCAACCTATAGCTTTAGTTGTCCACACTGCTTGTGAGAATATCAAGAATTCAACTTGGGGAAGTTGAATTTTCCCCCATTCTCACCATTCCCCAAAGGGGACCTTGCAAATACTTTTCCACTCACTGATCAAATCACTCTGGGATTCATCAGCACATCACTCTGGACAAACCCACAAAATCTCATGTCCTACTCAAGTTTCCATGTACTTATGGTGTTCAACCAAGCTATCTACATAAGTTATGTTAGGAAATGCACTAGTCAAAATATAAATGTTGTACCAAATAAACATTTTTTGCTTTAGTCTCACACATAAGTTAAAATTCAAAAATATTAATTACCATCTATTTTCAGCACCCTGCAGTAATGACATTCCTTTGTTCTTATGCAAAAACATTTTTTAAATTTGTACGTTTAGTCACTATCACTATACACTCTAGGCATTCCTAGATTATACCATCTTAGTCTTTATCGTCTATCTTTCTTTCTCATTTCATTTGTGCTCCCAGCCCTCCTCCCTCTATCATTCTCACATTCAGCTTCATTCAGTGTTTTAACATAATTGTATTACGGTTAGGTAGTATTGTGCTGTCCATTTCTGAGTTTTTACATTCAGTCCTGTTGCCCAATCTATATCCCTTCAGCTCCAATTACCCAATATCTTACCCTATTTCTAATTCCTGATGGTCTCTGTTACCAGTGAAATTCTCCAAGTTTATTCACTAATATCAGTTCATATCCGTGAGACCATACAGTATTTGTCCTTTTGTTTCTGGCCAATCTCACTCAGCATAATGTCCTTAAGGTCCATCCATGTTGTTACATACTTCATAACTTTATTCTGTCTTAAAGCTGCATAATATTCCATCGTATGTATATACCACAATTTGTTTAGCCATTCATCTGTTGATGGACATTTCAGTACTTCTTGGCAGTTGTAAATAATGCTGCTATAAACACTGGTGTGCGAATGTCCGTTTGTGTCCTTGCCCTTATGTCCTTTGAGTAGATACCTAGCAGTGGTATTGCCGGGTCATATGGCATTTCTATATTTAGCTTTTTGAGGAACCGCCAAACTGCCTTCCACAGCGATTGTACCATTGACATCTCCACCAACAGTGGATAAATGTGCCTCTTTCTCCACATCCTCTCCAGCACTTGTCATTTTCTGTTTTATTGATAATGGCCAATCTGGTAGATGTGAGATGATATCTCATTGTGGTTTTGATTTGCATTTCTCTAATAGCCAGGGAAGTTGAGCATCTCTTCATGTGCGTTTTGGCCATTTGTATTTCCTCTTCTGAAAAGTGACTGTTCAAGTCTTTTGCCCATTTGTAATTGGATTGGCTGTCTATTTGTTGTTGAGCTGAACAATCTCTTTACAAATTTTGGATAATAGACCTTTATCTGATACATTATTTCCAAATATTGTTTCCCATTGTGTAGGCTGTCCTTTTACTTTCTTGATGAAGTTCTTTGGTGCGCAGAAGTGTTTAATTTTGAGGAGCTCCCATTTCTTTCTTTCTTCAGTGCTCGTACTTTGGATATAAGGTCTAGGAAACCATCTCCTAGCATAAGATTTATAAGATATCTCCCCATATTTTCTTCTAACAGTTTTATGGTCTTAGAGCTAATGTTTAGGTCTTTGATCATTTTGAGTTAACTTTTGTATAGGGTGTGAGATATGGGTCCTCTTTCATTCTTTTGCATATGGATATCCAGTTCTCTAGGCACTATTTATTGAAAAGACTGTTCTGTCCCAAGTGAATTGGCTTGACTGCCTTATCAAAGATAAATTGTCTGTAGATGAAAGGGTCTATATCTGAACACTCTGTTCGATTCCGTTGGTCAGTATATCTATCTTTATGCCAGTACCATGCTGTTTTGACCATTGTAGTTTCATAATACGCCTTAAGTCAGGTAGCATGAGACCTCTGACTTCATTTTTTTTTCCTCAGGATACTTTTAGCTATTCGGGGCACCCTGCCCTTCCAGATAAATTTGGTTATTGTTTTTTTCTATTTCTGAAAATTAAATTTTTGGGATTTTAATTGGTATTGCATTTAATCTGTAAATCAATTTAGGTAGACTTGACATCTTAACTATATTTAGTCTTCCAGTCCATGAACACGGTATGCCCTTCCATCTGTTTAGGTCTTCTGTGATTTCTTTGAACAATTTCTTGTAGTTTTCTTTGTATAGGTCTTTCGTCTGTTTAGTTTAGTTTATTTCTAAATATTTTATGCTTTTGGTTGCGATTGTAAATGAAATTCTTTTCTTGATTTCCTGCTCAGATTGGTCAAATCTAGTGTATAGAAACACTACAGATTTTTGAGTGTTGATCTTGTAACCTGCCACTTTGCTGTACTCATTTATTAGCTCTAGTAGTTTTGCTGTGGATTTTTTGGGATTTTCGACATATAGAATCTTATCATCTGCAAACAGTGAGAGTTTTACTTCTTCCTTTCCAATTTTGATGCCTTGTATTTGTTTTTCTTGTCTAATTGCTCTGGCTAGAACTTCCAACACAATGTTGAATAACAGTGGTGATAGTGAACATCTTTGTCTTGTTCCTGATCTTAGGGGGAATGTTTTCAGTTGTTCCCCATTGAGAATGATGTTAGCTGTGGGGTTTTCATATATTCCCTTTATCATTTTGAGGAAGTTACCTTCTATTCCTATCCTTTGAAGTGTTTTCACAGGAAAAGATGTTGAAATTTGTATTACATTAATTGATTTTCTTATGTTGCACCATCCTTGCATACCTGGGATGAATTCTACTTGGTCATGATGTATAGTTCTTTTAATGTGTTGTTGGATTCGATTTGCAAGAATTTTTGTTGAGGATTTTTGCATTTATATTCACTAGAGAGATTGGTCTGTCATTTTGTTTTTTTCTAATATCTTTGTCTGGCATTTGTATGAGGATGATGTTGGCTTGGTAGAATGAGTTAGTTAGCTTTCCCCCCTCTTCAGTTTTTTTGAAGTGTTTGAGCAGGATTGGTACTAATTCTTTCTTGAATATTTGGTAGAATTCACATGTGAAACCATTTGGTCCTGGATTTTTCTTTTTGGGGAGCTTCTTAATGATTGATTCAATTTCTTTATGTTTGATTGGTTCATTGAAGTTGTCTATTTCTTTTCAAGTCAATGTTGGTTGTTCATGCCTTTCTAGGAAGCTGTCCATTTCATCTACATTGTCTAATTTATTAGCATAAAGTTGTTCATAGTATCCTCTCATTAATTCCTTTATCTCTGCAGAGTAAGTGGTTATGTCTCCTCTTCCATTTCTGATATTATTTATTTGCATCCTCTCTTCTTTTTGTCAACCTCACTAAGGGTCCATCAATCTTATTGATTTTCTCATAGAACCAACTTCTGGTTTTGTTGATTTCTCGATTGTTTTCATGTTCTCAATTTCATTTATTTCTGCTCTAATCTTCATTATTTCTTTCGTCTTACTTGCTTTGGGGTTAGTTTGCTGTTCTTTTTCTAGTTCTTCCAAGTGGACAGTTAATTCCTCGATTTTTGCTCTTCCTTCTTTTTTGATATAGGCTTTTAGGGCAATAAATTTCCCTTTTAGCACTGCTTTTGCTGCATCCCATAAATTTTGATATGTTGTGTTTTCGTTTTCATTTGCCTCAAGATATTTACTCATTTCTCTAGTGATTTCTTCCTTGACCCACTGGTTGTTTATGAGTGTGTTGTTGAGCCTCCATATATTTGTGAATTTTCTGGCACTCTGCCTATTATTTCCAACTTCATTCCTTTATGATCTGAGAAAGTGTTTTATATGATTTCAATCCTTTTGTATTTATTGAGACTTACTTTGTGACCCAGCATTTGGTCTATCCTTGAGAATGATCCATGAGCACTTGAGAAAAAGGTGAATCCTGCTGTTGTGGGGTGTAATGTCCTCTATATAGTCTGTTAAGTCTAGCTCATTTATTATATTATTCAAATTTTCTGTTTCTTTATTGATCCCCTGTCTAGATGTTCTGTCCATTGATGAGAGTGGGGAACTGAAGTCTCCAGCTATCATGATAGATGTGTTTATTTTTCTTTTTAGTGTTTTCAGTGTTTGCCTCACGTATTTTGGAGAATTCTGGCTCAGTACATGGATATTTATGATTGGTATATCTTCTTTTTGAATTGTTCCTTTTATTAATACATAGTGTCCTTCTTTGTCTCTTTTAACTATTTTACATTTGAAGTCTCATTTGTTGAATATTAGTATAGCTATTCCTGCTCTTTTCTGATTGTTATTTGCATGGAATATCTTTTCCCAACCTTTTACTTTCAACCTATGTTTATCCTTGTGTCTAAGATGTGGTTCCTGTAGACAAGTTATAGATGGGTCCTAGTTTTTAATCCATTCTGCCAGTCTGTGTCTTTTGATTGGGGAGTTTCATCCATTAACATTTAGTGTTATTACTGTACGGGCAGTACTTTCATCTACCATTTTGCCTTTTGGATTTTATGTGTCACATCTAATTTTTCTTCCTTTTACCTTTATTGATCATCTTCATTTCTACACTCTTCTCCACACCTCTCTCTCCTGTCATTTCGAATCTGTCTCTAGTGCTCCCTTTAGTGTTTCTTATAGGGCCGGTCTCTTGGTCACAAATTCTCTCAGTGAATTTTTGCGTGCAAATGTTTTAATTTTCCCATCATTTTTGAAGAACAGTTTTGCTGGATATAGAATTCTTGGTTTGCAGTTTTTCTCTTTTAGTATCTTAGATATATCATCCCACTGTCTTCTCGCCTCCATGGTTTCTGCTGAGAAATCTACGCATAGTGTTATTGGGCTTCCCTTGTATGTGATGGATTGTTTTTCTCTTACTGCTTTCGTGATTCTCTCTTTCTCTTTGGCATCTGACATTTTGATTAGTAAGTGTCTTGGAGTACATCTAGTTGATCTATTCTCTTTGGGGTACACTGCGCTTCTTGGATCTGTAATTTTAAGTCTTTCATAAGAGTTGGGAAATTTTCAGTGATAATTTCCTCCATTAGTTTTTCTCCTCCTTTTCCCTTCTCTTCTCCTTCCGGGACACCCACAGCATGTCTATTCGTGCACTTTGTGTTGTCATTCAGTTCTCTGAGTCCCTGCTCAGAATTTTTCCATTCTTTTCCCTATATTTTCTTTTGCTTGTCAGGTTTCAGATGTTCCGTCCTCCAGTTTACTAATCCTGTCTTCTGTCTCTTGAAATCTGACATTGTAGGTTTCCATTGTTTTTTTTTTTTTTCATCTCTTCTACTGTGCCTTTCCTTCCCATAAGTTCTGATTTGTTTTTTCAGACTTTTGATTTCATCTTTTTATTCATTCCTTGACTTCTTTATGTCCTCCCTCAATGCATTGATTTGATCTTTGATGAGGTTTTCCATGTCTGTTTGAATGTTCTGAATCAATTGTTTCAACTCCTGCATCTCATTTGAATTGTTGGTTTGTTCCTCTGACTGGGCTGTCACTTCAATTTTCCTAGTATGATTCCGTATTTTTTGCTGGCATCTAGGCATTTAATTACCTTAATTAGTTTATTCTGGAGATTGTTTTTCCTTTTTTTTTTTCCTACAATTTATTGCTGGATGACTTTGTTTTCTGTCTGTTCTTTGATGTTCAGTTTGGCTTATTCTAATCCTCTAGCTTAGGTTTGTTTAATCAGAATTTTTCAGTTCTTGTTTTCTTGTTTCTTGCCCTGCCTATTTGGTGCCTGTTCTAGTTTGCTAGCTGACGGAATGCAACACACCAGAGATGGATTGGCTTTTAATAAAAGGGGATTTATTTTGTTGGTTCTTCAGAGGAAAGGCAGCCAACTTTCCACTGAGGTTCTTTCTTACATGGAAGGCACAGGATGGTCTCTGCTGGTCTTCTCTCCAGGCCCCTGGGTTCCAACAACTTTCCCTGGGGTGACTTCTTTCTGCATCTCCAAAGGCCTGGGCTGAGCTGCGAGTGCTGAGATGAGGAATGCCAAGCTGCTAGGCTGTGCTACATTGCGTTCTCTCATTTAAGCACCAGCCAATTAAGTCAAACGTCACTCATTGCAGCAGACATGCCTCCTAGCCAACTGTAGATGTAATTAGCAACAGATGAGATTCACATACCATTGGTTTGTGTCTGCAGCAACATAACTAGGTATGCTCACCTGGCCAAGTTGACAACTGAATCTAACTAACACAGTACCTTTCCCCCATCCCTTAGGAGGTTCTACTTAGGTATTATAGACACCAGTCAGATTTTCCCATACCAAACTGGTCATCTCTCAGGAGGAAAGAGTCATCTGCGTCAGTTTTCCCTGAGAGTGAGACCCAGTAGATTAAAAGGCTTTCCTATGAAGTCTCTGAACTCTGTTTTTCCTGTCCTGCCCAGTATGTGGCACTTTTCTGCCTGCAGGTCACACCAGCATAAGGTAATGCAGTACCTTTAACTTCAGCAGACTCTCCCTGCTGGGGACATGGAGGAGACAGAGGAGCATTTGTAGGCTGGCTTTAATTGCTTCCCTTTTCCAGACCCTTGGGTTGAATTCCTTGGGGGAGGGATTCCACCTGATCTGGGCCCCAGCTCTCCTAGGAAAGGTGCAGGATCCAGACAAGCTCTCAAACAAGCGTTTCTGCCTGTGCCTGGGGCAGTGGAGTCCAAGAAGCCTTGCAGCTGTATCCAAAGAGTAATCAATCCATAGAAATACAGCCACAAAAGAGAAAAAGAAAAATCGTTTTCAGAGCAAGACCCGTTCCTCGGGTTTGCCAATCAAGAGCTTAAGTAGGTATGTCGCTCTGTGTATCTCCAGGTCCTATGTGTCCCCTCCTTTCCTGCAGGGCCCATACCTTTTCAGATCCCAAAAACCTGTTTTTCTTCTTTTTTCTTTTTCTGTCAGCCCTGCCCCCTCTGCACTAGGTCAAAAACCAGCGACCTCTGCTTTTAGTTGAGGTTCAGCTGAGCTGAGGGCCTATTTTTAGTAGTCAGAATTTGTTAATTAATTCCACAATTGGAGTTTGTTTGCGCTCAGCCCCTACTGCTGGTAAAGTCCCTTTCTTTTCCCCTCTGGGAAGCAGCCTGTGGGGGAGCGGCACTGGTCACCATGTCTTGGGGAACTCACAATTCTGGGAGGCTTGCAGCCAGTCCAGCTGGTCCAGACTGGGGTACACTGTGTGTCCGGTCACTGACGTGGCCCCAACAGTTGTTCTGTACTGTTTCTGGCTATTGACTAGCTGCTCTGGAGGATGAACTAAGTCCCACACCTTGCTGAGCTGCCATCTTGTATCGGACTCTCCGGGCTATGTTTGCTCCTTGAATTTTGAGGTCTCTTTTTTCCCTCTTCAGATTCAGGCTATATAACTGAAGTTGCTTTTTATAGTCTGATATTTGGATGAGTGTAGTAACATTCTAATTAGAAGTTTCTTTTTTCATGATACTGTTTTGAGCTTTATCATATCATAGTTTTAGAGCTGATTATTTTATTCGGTTGATAGGGCAGCATACTACTGAGGCCACAGTCATGGGTTCAGTTTTCCTGAGGACCATTTAGCTTTCTTGTGTTCTGTACCCAGAGTAAACCCTTAAGTCTGGCTGGATATATTACAGCCAGACTTAAGTAAATTATAATATTTGGTAAATTATAATATTTCTTGTTTGCCTTCTAAATGCCTAAGTTTGTAAAAATGAATGGTCTGGGTTGTAAGGGGAAGGGCACAGGACATGCAGTGTATGTGAATAAGCCACTACAAATTTATGACCAGAAAAACCGCTCAAAGACCAGGGATTACTGAGTATTAAGTGGCTTGTGGCTTTATCTTTGTATAAAAATAATGTTTTAAATTTTGAATTGTCTGACATAAATATCTGATAGTGATTAAGAAATAAGTAATTTCATCAGGATTATGAGGATAGTATTGGTAATATTGAGAGAATAATTTGGGGCTTTAAAAATGTCAATTTTGAAAACTATATAATAATCATGAAAAGTTTTCATATGTTTATTTGTTTAAAGATACAAAATTATATAACTGTAGAAGTGTGACTAACTTTTCCCTTCCCAGGTTTTCTGTAATGTAATTGTACTTCTTTTTTTTTTCCAGTTATTTAATAGAAAGCATTTTTAAAAATTTAGTTAAGAATTTTTAAAATACTTGTTTGTTTGTTTCTTTGTTTTGTTTTGCTTTTTATTACCCTGAGACTATCGCTCAGAAGGGGAACCAGTTACAGACTGGAGATCTGAGACAGAAAATTTAGTGAAAATTTAGGGCTATTGAAGGTATTTCAACTTAGATTGCCTGAATAGGCCTCTACTTTCCCATGCCCTGATATCTAAGTATTTTGATTAATAAACTAAAATCTGTACCGAGAAAAGGGAGAAAGCAATTTTTTTTAAAATGTACTGAAGTTATAGAACTCTAACATTTCATGAAACATTTTAAAACTCCATTTAAAGCTTTAATTTAAGAAGTGCTGCAATGTTCTATACCTTTTCTAGGTGGGGTCCCAGCTTGGTTCCTTGCCGTCCATGGAGTCTCTTTTATGTAATACTGATGATAGATAATACCCTCACGAATTTCTCAGGTTTACCAATTGAACAGTCATATAATTAAGACTGAGATTTTTAAACAGAAACTTTGTAAGTAAATACCTCTGCATTTTTATTCTTAATTTAAAGCAAAAAAAAAAAATCAACTTGCCAATCTTTTGTATAGGAATTTCATTCTAAGCTGTTTGCATTATATTTGCAAAACACACTTATAATGCATCATCATGTAAGACTTCCAGTTTTAGTTCCCAAAAGCAGAGCAAGAACTTAGACTCCTGCAAAGTAATCTTAATTGAGAGTCCTAGAATTCTGTGAATTTTTTTCCTAGTTATTTATAGTATTTTCTTCTTTATTTTATTCCATAGCAATTTTGGGAGGGGGTCTTTTTACAACCCTCCACTTATTTTTTGTAGAAACAATTGTTTTTTTTTGTATTTTATCAATTTATATATATTTCCTGATATTTTATTATTTCAAATATAGAAAATGTTATGACTAATACAGTGAACACCCAGTTTATTTGTTATTTACAGTATGTAGCTATAACATCACATACAGCTGGCATATAGCAGTTTAGGAATAAGTGCAGCTAACTCTTGGTAAGTGTACATCTCATTAGGTGGGAACGTGCCTGGAAATTAGCATGGCAGGTGAGAACTGTGCCTGCTGAACCACCATGACCTGCCCCGGTATTTACTTTTTGATTTTTATATTTTCTTATAGGTGATTGGACTTTTGGATGTTTTTACACCTGCAAGGTCTCTGGAGGAGTTCAATGATGTGTGAGTAAATCTTCTGTGTTTGCCTTCCTTGGTTAGAGGATGAAGATTAGCAGTTTATATTCCTGAACCATTAGCAATATACAGACTTCAAAAGATTCTTTATGCCTGAAACCCAACTCTTCCAGGGAATGGGGGTAAGGATACAGAAGATGTATATATTATGGGTGCTACATATTAGTTTTTCATCATTTCAGGCACCTCATGCCCCACATGAAGAGTTAGTAATGAATCTTTAAAAGAGTGCCATGGAGAAGAGAATATAAGGAATTTCAGCTCTGAGTTTTTCTTCTCTGATTGTCCCATCTTTTAAAGATGCTTTTCTGGAACAGGCACTGAATCTCATTTCCTTCTTTTTTATCTTACACGCATGTGAGAGACAGTTCTAGAATTGCATGCTAGTCCTTGAAATATTGAATTTCTGTTCACTGGGTCGAGTAGGCCCCTTATGTGGTGAAAGACTAATGAAAAGTACTATTCTCCCAGTTTTGTGACCATCTCTTGTTTTAGCCTGAGTTCTTTTGGGAAACTGGAGTCTGTGACTCTCAGGGACCAGTAGTAGGGGACTAAGGAAAATGAAACAAGAAGAAAACTACTACAAGGATACATTATTGAGTTGCTTAACACTGTGGGCAACTGGGCTCAAAACTATTTAAATGTTCTAAGAGGCTGTACAGAATGCCCCTCTGATGATGGGAGCATTTATTCACTGGCTCTTGACTCCATTTGCAAGGATTTCCCTATGGGGCATTAATACCCTCAGATGTCCAGGATGCTCATGTGTGGGTGTAAGACAGATTCCAACTCATCTTCCCATGCATGTATGAGTTCTTTTCAAAAGTTTTTCCATCATCTGAATGAGCCGCTATCCTCCCCCTTCATAGGCACCCCATATAATAAGAGAGAAGGAATATCATATATGCAGTTAAACATTTGGTCCTGTTGAAGTTTTGGCTTTGCTAACTGGCAACAATTGCTATTGTGAAAGCCAAAACAGAATTGTGTATCAGATCACTGCTGTTCCTTAATCTCCCTTTCCCATTGGCTTCAGTGCAGAACTGGACCAGTTTCTCTTCATCTTTATCTTCCAATCTTATCCTGGGCTTTGTGCAGACACTGTGTTCTTTTCCCACAGAACAAGCAGGGAATATGTTTGAGCTTATATGCTCTAAGAAAAGAGGGAAAGAAATAAATGAAAAATAAATGTAGATAATGAAACAGACAGAGGAGGGAAGGTAGCAAAAAATTTTCTTATCATTTGAATTTATTTGGAATATGGTATGGCTGAGAATACAAGGTGAAGGAGGAGAATCTGTTCCAAGTACAAGAAATACCTGTTCACATTAACCTTGATCCTGCTAATGAAAGTTTAAGAAACAAGCAAAGGAAAAAATAAGCCACATCTAAGAACAGCTCTGCTTCCTGCAACCCTACTTGGCACCAGAATATGGAAACTTCCAAAGATTTACTGGATGCATCCCAGAGGCATTTGTGTATACACGTTGTTGACCTTTGTTATATAGACAATGCTTGGAGAAGAGAATATTGCAGATTGATGGTGTACTGGGTTGAATAATGTATCCCCTGAACTCATCTACACGGAGCCTCAAAATGTGAACTTATTTCAAAATAGGGGCTTTGAAGATATAATTAGCTAGGTTAAGGTGAGGTCATACTGGATTTGGATGAGCTCTAAATTCAGTGACTGGTATCCACTAACTTACAAGAAGAGAAGTTACACATACACAAAGGAAAGAAGGCCATGTGACAGAGGAGACAGAGATTGGAATAATCTGCAAGCCAAGTAATGCCAAGGATTGCCAGCAACCTCCAAAAGCTAGGAGAGAGGCATTGAATGGATTCTTCCTCACATCCTCCAGAAGGAGCTGACACCTTGATTTCAGACTTCTAGCCTCTAGAACTATGAAGGAATAAATTTCTGTTGTTTTAAGTCACCCAGTTTGTGGTACTTTGTTACAGCCACACTAGAATATTAATATAGCAATTTTTTGTTGTTCTGTCTAAATGTGGAAGAAATGGTGAATATAGTATATATAAGAATGACTTTGGGAAACATCTGAATCATGTTTGAGGTATATCTCACAATTTTAGACATAATGAAAATGGATTTATTTAACAAAGGAATTAATGATTTGCTGACTGGGCAAATGCTATACTTTGGTTTAAGCAGGCATTATTAAACTGGATTATGAACTTTTTCTTTGTGAAAAGACCTTAATTAAGGCCATGTCTATTTAGAAGATTAAAGTTTCATTGACTGTAGTGAGAGCCCACTAACTACAAATCTATCCACTGAACTAAAGTTGCATTATGTATTTTCATTCATTCAACAAATAGTATGACTGATGAGCAGGCATCTGTTCTTTCTACTTAACTGTTTAGCTGTGTCCTGACTATTCTATATGAACAAGAACTAAGTTCATCTCTTGGGAACAAATTTTGGTTCATATTTGTTAAATATTTCTGAGTACAAAACACCAAATAGCATGTTAGAACAGGCTCACAATAATCAGAAACACAAGTTCTTCCTCTTGAGGAACTCACAGTCTGGTTAGAGGAAACAAATTCAAAACACTTTTATAAACAAGCTGTATAATTTGCTGTATGACCTTGGACAAGTCACTTTACTTCTCTAGGCCTTAGTCAACTTTCCTGCAAAATGAAGAAAACTGGGATGGTTGTAGTCTGAAGTATTTCGACCCTAGAAAACCTCCAAAAGTAGAATGTTGCCCTTAGGAAAATGTTCCATTGTTTACTTTTTGTGATGTTTGTGTCACTGAAAAAATTAGCAATTGTCTAGGACTATAGTTATTTCATTGTTTTTCAGACTATTTCAGAATTTGCCTACGAGATCAAAATATCTTCACCTACAGTTGTAGGATTTGCAAACCAAATAGCTCAGGGCCAGAAAAATAACATAAATGAAGCTCAGTTATACAACTGGGAGTGATGGGGTCTGTGTTAAAATAGAATATCTTCCCCTCTTAAAAATATTCAAATTCTCATTGAAAACAAAACAAAAACCTGTTCTGAACAAACTGAGCATGGCTACAGATTAGAGTTATTCTCCAGGCTGAAGTTATTTTATAGACTGCTAGGTTGAGGACAGACTAATGTAATTTTGAATGTGAATTTTCTGTGCTAATTAAAAATCTCTTAATTACTTTTCAGATTTGCATTTTTTAAACTTTTTTATTGTATAATATAACATATATACAAAGCAAAGAAATAAAAAAGCAATAGTTTTTAAAGCACTCTTCGACAAGTAGTTATAGGACAGATCGAGTTTGTGCACTTGACTTTTAAACATACATTATATGCATTTGTGCCTTTATTTTTCTGTTGCCACTTTTCATTTATCATAAATTCGTATTTTTACTGTTTTTAATTTCTAGGTTAAGAACCATCCTGCATACTTCATTTGTAAAAATGCTTGTATAGAATATACCTTTGAGAAAGAAGCAATAGGTAGTAAGTTTTGATCATTAGGAACAATGTGCAGTTACTGAATCTGTAAAATGGAGATGGTGTTTGGAAAATGTGGAGTTAAGAGATGAATATATGAGAAAATTGCTATTGGTTGTTGTACGATGTGGTGCTGTAGATGGCAAAACCTTGTCAAGATAAGTCCAGATATTTTAAAGGATAGAAGTCATTTGAACATTTTTATTGACTTTTAAAAAAGCTTTTTTTGGTAATTGTGGAAATATTACATAACATAAAAATCATTTTGATCATTTATCAAACTGTGATCATTTGATCACAGAATTCAAACAATTCTGTGACATTAAGTATATTGACAACATTGTATAACTTTCACTTCTACTTATTTTAAAACATTTTCATCATACCAAATAGAAACTCATACCTATTAAGCAATTCCCCATTTCCCCTTCTCCCTACTCCTGGAAACCACTGTTGTACTTTCTGTCTCTGAATTTGCTTATTCTAAGTATTTCATATAAGAGAAATCACATGATATTTGTCCTTTTGTGTCTGACTTATTTCACTTAACATGATGTCTTAAAGGTTCATCTATCTTATAGAGTACATAATAACCATTTCTTTTTTTGGCTGAAAATATTCTATTATTATAAGGATATGCCATATTTTGTTTATCCATTCACTTGTTGATGGACACTAGGGTTGCTTCCATTTTTTGGCTATGGTGAGTAATGCTGGTATGAACATTGGAATACAAATATCTGTTTAAGTCTCTGCTTTCAGTTCTTTGGGGTAGAAATCTGTTGCCTTCTTGGTACTAGTATTTTCCAGAAGACTGCATATGTGTGCTTATGCATACTGCAAATATTTAAGTTACCAAAATAAGTAGCTGGTAGGTTTCAAGGAAGCCCACTGACGTTAGAATCTAAACCCAAGTAAACTGCAACTTTATCCTACTATAGTATTGCCTTTTTCTTATAACCATAATGATTATCTGATCGAGCTTAGTAGGTAATGGAGAGTTTTAATTACAGGAAATTACAGGAAAACTGATTTATCATGGCTTAGGTGGAAATCAGCTTTCCCTGTTTTCCCCCTTGTTTTATAACTTCCCATCCCAGGTTTCTTTTACTGAGTTCCTTATCTCCACTTCATTCTTTAAGAGGGAAATGGAAGTGAGGTTCTGGATTCTACTGTGATCTGGCAGAAGACCTACAACAAGGTCAGTTGGCAGCTGTTGTTTTAGTGAAAGCCAATAGTGAAAGCTTAGCTCCCCATTTACTAAAAGTGATTGCTCAACTAATAAATTAGCTTTTTATTTTGATATAAAAGGAGCTGGTGGCACTGAATGGGTAAAGGGAATTTCTGGATTTTTATTTTACCTGATTTCATTCAGTGACTATTTGACTATCTACCCTGTGCCAGACACAGTACTAGCCTCTGGTTTTTTATACAGCAATAAAAACGATAAATATCATCTTGATCAGAGAGTTGGGACTCTTAAAAGGAGGGACAGGTAGTTTCAATAATCAAATAAAATATAGTGTGTTAAGTTCCATAAGGTTCTACATGATTTTGTCCTGTGATCTCTTACATCATCTACCACACTTTCCATTCACTCTCTCCATTCCAGTCATTCTGGCTTCCTTGCTATTCCCTGAATATAGACAACCACATTCCGAATAGGACTTTTAACGTTGGCCTGGAACACTCTCCTCACACATTCCTTGACTGCCTCCTTAATATCTTTCAAGACCCTATTCAAAGATCTCTTTGTCAAAAGGTTTTCCTTCACCTCCCTAGCTGAAATATTACCTGCTTTCACTATCTACTCCTTATCCTACTTTGTTGTTCTTAGCAGATTTTACCATCATATATTTGTTGTCTGTCTTCTCTCTTTAGCTTGTAAGTTCTATCAGAGTAGAATCTTTGTTTCCTTCTTTTCTGCATCTCCAGTATCTAGAACAGTAATAGACACTCAGCTGTTATTTGTGAAACAAATGAATGCAAGAATTGCCATGATCAGGTAGGTACAGGGTGCTAAAGGACCTCTTAGAAGGGCCACCTAATCCAGACTTGCAGTTTCTTCAGAAAAGTCTTTGCAAAAAAAGAAATGTATACACTGAGAGCTTAAAGGGTGAGTGGGAGTTGGAAAGGTGGGGAAAATGGGAATTTAGCTAGGGGCAGAGAGAGAGACGGAGAGGGAGAGAGAGGTTGAAGAGAGACTTTTTGGTGGAAGTAGAGGTGTATATGTCAAAAGATGAATCTGGAATGGAAAGGGACTAGGTCATTTGGTGCTTTATAAGCTAAATCTTATTAATTCAGAGGTTTGCCCAAAAGAAGAGGTCGAAAGGTACTGGGCACTGGGGGTGGGTTGGAAAAGGCATGAAAAGTTTTCCCTTTATGTGGGGCAATTTGGTTATCCTGGCACATGGCATGTGCACTCCATAATGTGTAAAACCGGATTTAATTTTAGTGTAGGCAGTCCTTCTCCTGGAGCTTGAACACACAGGACATTTTTTTGGATGAGCATACCAGTTAAAAATATGAAATGGATTTAAAACTCATTTCCTGGAACTAAACTTTATGTAATAATACTCCTCATTGTTAATATCTGACTTTAATTTTCTTTTGGTTTGAATCATTGACAACATTATAACCATGCTCTTTGTTTAAAATGCATTCTTATACATGTGAGTAAAACTGAAGAACCTGGGAGAGCAGTTCTTCGATACTTTCTTTTTTTTAATAGTATCTTATGGTTTGCAAAGGATTTTCGTATAAATTTTCTCAATTGATACCACAGCCCTGTGGGGTAGGTATGTCTGAGTTTTCTGAAGAGGAAACTGAGATTGAGAGAGATGAACTGAATTGTATAAAATCACATACAAAATTGCATTTACTGCAGGTCTTTTGCCTTAAAATGTATTTCTAATCACATTTTTTAAAAATCCAAGGCTATAATTATTATTTGTAAGTCTGCTAACCATTCTTATTGAGTAAATACTGTGTTAGGTTCTTTGTAAGATATCCAAACCCACTTGCATGTGTGGTCTTATTAATGAGATGAAGCATAAATTCTTAAAACTGACATGATTGAAAATATGCCACATCTTTCTCAGATTAAAAACGGTAAAGAAACTTCAAGGCCTAGCTTAGAGTTTAAGTCCTTCAGGAAATCTTTCCCTAATTAACTTCTTAAGTCTGAGTTGAGGGGGTGGTTGTGCGTATGGTTCTCCTGTGTGTTCTCCTACACCCTGATGTCCCCTTTTATAGCTCTAATCATGATCTATTATGATTATGTATTTGTATATGCCTTCATCTCTCATTTAAATTCTGTATCTGTCTTTTCCACTGCTGCATCCCCAGTGTTCAACAATAATTTTTTTTTGGAGTGATTAAATAAATAGATAACCTTGTGTTATTACTGTTATGACTTACTGATAATCTGGTTATTTGATAGCATACCCAATGCTTTCTGCTTTGAGTGGCTTTTTTGTTTTCATCCTGCACATCTACTATATGGTAGAATACTGAATCAGGTTGGGTGGCACAGGTAAGATAATGATGGACACCTTTTAGTAATCTTTTCTTCAAGTAAAGAGAATAGTTTGTTATGTATTAACCTGATTCCTGGAAAAGTGCTCCTACCCCTTACATTTGAACAATCTGGTTTGCTTACCAGGTATGATTTTTGGTATGTGTATTTCAATAAGATGTTCACTTGCTATGTCTTACTCTAATGCTATATTAGTTGTCTTAGATCATTTAACTCAATTCAGTAATAATTGAGTGCATACAATGTGTCAGACACTGTTCAAAGTGCATTAGATACTTCAAAGAACAAAAAAAAGGTAGTACAGGAAGGGGAATTAGGAGTGTGAGGCAGGGGCAGAGAGGCAGTTTTAAATGAAAAAGATAGACATCTTCGAAGAGCTGAATTTTGAGGAAAAATTTGGAGAAGAGTAATTAGTGGAATTAGAGGAATTAAGTTGCTTTTGGGGGAAAGAGGATGCCAGGCAGAAGGAATAGCCAGTGCTAAGGTCCTGAAGAGAGAAGATTGTATGCTGGATTGGAGTTGCAGCAAGGAGGCCTGTGTGACTGGAGCAGAGGGGTCATTGAGAGCTGGGTTCTTAGATGATGGGATCACAGAGATAATTAAGGATTATGTGGTTATTTTGTAGGCCATTGAAAATATTTTGTCTTTTACTTCTAAGTGAAATGGGGAGCCTTTTGAGAGGAGGAATGATATGATGTGATTTTTATTCTTAAATAATTGCACTGTCTTCTGTGTTGAGAATAGACTGATGAGGTACAAGGATATTGGGTGTGTTTCAGAGGCTGTGAGTTATAAATTGTTAATATCTGTAATTATTTTAAAATACTTTGTTTAAATGAGGAAGAAGTGCTTTTTGCTTTTGATAATTGCTTTGAGTAGAGATGCCAATCTATAGAAATAGAAGAGGTCTTTTTTCTGCATAGTTTTTTTTTTTTTTCTGGTTGTATTATGCTTTTCGAAAGAGTAGGGAGAACTTGAGAGTTATCTAAGAAGTGCTTATAAATGAATCGCACTTCATCTTGAGTACTGAAAAATTACTTAACGCAGAGTTCTGCCTTCTTCCCAGCATAGTACATTTTACTTAGAAGAATAATGTTGAGAAGTGGTAACTTTGATACCCTATACAGTTTGTTTAAATTTAAAGGCGCTTATCTGCACAAGAAACTTGAAAAACAAGGTTTGTATATGGCCAAAAACCATCTCTTCAGCTTCTAGCATAATAAATTGCCTAGTTAATTTCTTTTTAAAGACAAGAGAACTATATAGTTTTCCAACTGTTCTCAAATCAAACCATCACTAATTTATTTGACAGTAGTACTTGACGGTTATTTACTATACAGATTGAGTAGATTAGCCTATTTTATATCATATATAAAGTTTTAATATACTCACCCTCCCTCTGAAAATTTTTGTGATAAAATGGATGTGGTCTTCGTTTTAGGGAGAGGTTTTGAAAAGAATTTCACAGTGGTAGCATTAATATTCTTAATAAAAGCATATTCTCTTTCTCAGGCAATCAGTGGTTTTCTGGTTAAGTAGGATTTATTTAGGATTTATTAAATCACTAGTGACAATTAAACACAGTAGTTATTCTTGAAATTGCTATGGTTGAACTGGTAATATTGCTTGACAAACATTTTTACACAGGATTTTTAAGTTTACTTCAAGACACACTAAGAGATTTTAGGTAGAATCATCCAGAGCAATGTTTCCTTTGTTCTCCTCTTCTTCTTAAAATGATTTTAAAAATTGAGAGAATAATCCTTTTACCATCTATATCTATATCATATAGATATAAATATTTGCAAAGCAGTCTTGTAAGATACAAGTTGAACTTCTCTCTTCCTTAACCTGAGCCTCGAAATTGTCATAATTGATATTATGTACATGGCAATCACTATCCCAGACCTTCTGGGAGAGTCCTGATTGAGAAATATTGACCAATTACTCACAACATTCTTCTGTTTGTCAGCTTATGAATCAGTTTGGTGTTAAAAAAATACAGTGACTGATGAGAATGGGATATTAATATGTCCTTCCCAGCTTTTCTTCTTCATTAGTGTTAAAGACTAACTGATAATATGTACTGAGAATTGGTAAGGAAATTATCTGGAGATAATACTTCTCTGATTATGTGATATTTATACACTTTTTTTTAAAAGTTCATTCTCTTGACTTAAATTCTGTGTCAACTGGAAGAATTTGGAGGCAATGTATACTGTGATTAAAATCATGGTCTCTGGGGCAGATAGTTTTATAGCCGGCTCCTGACAGTAGCACTTGACTTTAAGCAAGTTATTTATCCTTATTCTGTTTACTCATCAGTGAAATGGGGATATCAATAGGATTTATTTCATGGGGTTGTCAGGAAGAGGACATGAGATATTGACATTATAATTGCTCAGTACAGCAGTACCTGGCACAGAATGAGTGCTAACAGCCTGTATTATGTTGTGTTGAGCTTGGATTGTATGTTAAATTAAAGCTATCTTTATGGAAACACTTCAGAAAGTCCCCTTTATACCTTAAAATTGTATTTAGAGTCCACCTTTTCCATGAGTCAATATAAACATGTAAGTTTTAAAAATAAAAACTGGTAAATGTTTTACCTCAAGATTCCAACTAGGTAGGCAAAGTCCTACTGACATTAAATTAGCCATGGCAGCCCAATAGGAAAATTAGGACAGAGAAAATAGTTTAATTCCTTTTGGAGGAAAGAAGGTAATAAATACAGTGTGGTGGAGTGTGTGTCTATAAGTAGAAGCCACACTTATATTTATTTATATAATATATTGATAATAGACTTAAATTTACAGGGCCAATTTCTTATCCCCCCAATTTATAAGAAATGAAATAAAATAGCATTCTTTATAGCTTACTTTATATACATTATTACTCCATCTCCAAAATGATGACTACTTCTTATACAATATATAAAACCTACTTTTATTTTTAAATTTTCAGCCTTGTCAGTACTGATCTGGTTTTTATGTTCCCATATTTGTGTAATTCAGTAATGAGTGGATTAAGGCATTGTGTATAGACTATGGTGAACCTGTTGGACTCGAATGTAATCGTTCCCTAATCTTACCACATAAAGAGGTTACTAACCAGTACCACACCTATAAGAAGTTCTGGAATGCCTTGTCTTTCCTACTGACAAATTATGTTCCTCCAGCCTTAAGGTAAATGCAGGAGTATTGTCAATGAGCAGTATCCTTTTTACCAGTCATTCTAAAAAAGAAGAATTATGTTTGAATACTCCTATTTTACAACCTATAGCTTGGAAGGTTTATAAAGAGGTGAAAATGTAATTGGTGTATTTAAAAATACAGGATACTTTATTATGGCCATGTACTAAATCAAGCTATATATTTCTCATTCAGTAATGACATTTTAAAGAAAGCTGATGCTAAAATAAATATCTTTCTAATTTCCATCTTTGCTTTTTTCCTTTCTTCTCCCTACCCCCACCCAAGCAAGCTCCCATCCTTTTAGAGAACTTGGTAAAAGATATATCAAGTAGGACCAAGTGTAAAAAAATAGATGACAGGTGGTGAATTTAGAATATGGTGTTGGAAATGAGTTCACCATGAGTAATTATTAAGCTTTTAACTGACATTGTGTTACTGCTGGGTGGCCTTTCCTTAAAAATTTTTAGTCTTTTGAAAGTGAGTGCTTTCTTAATGGTTCCAGATTACTGTATAACTCTCCATTAATTTCTAGGTATTTGGTGACCCATCTCATGGGGGCAGATCTGAATAACATTGTGAAATGTCAGAAGCTTACGGATGACCATGTACAGTTCCTTATCTACCAGATTCTCAGAGGTCTAAAGGTACATACAATGTCAACAATAATTTTGAGGAATGAATTGCCCCTCTCCCTCCAACTCTTTGATATAGGGCTTAAAACAGAAAAGCAAGAAACTTTTCTTATGGAAAACTTCAAACACAAAAACACAAGTAAAGATCATAATACAATGAATCTCCATGGTCACTTAGTAACCATAATATTAGCATACCTTTCTCTTCCCTTCCCTTCCCCTCTTGTTTCTTTTGTATTCCCCTACCTCCAGATGATTTTTAAAGCAAATCAGTCTAGGCATCATCTCATTCCATCCACTATATCTGAGAGATAAAGTCTCTTCATTGTTACATCTAAAAAATTATTAATTTCTTGGTGTAATCTGAATCTGGTTATTGTGGTGTTGAGGTTCCAAAAAATCATCAAGGCAGCTTATTTATTTGTGGGGAGGGTGGGGAGATAGTGTTTCAAAATTGAACTATTTTTGATATTTGGCAACTTTGAGTTTCTGTTGAGCTTTAAACCAGAAAGTAGACTAATGAGAGTTGTAGTGAGTGTGACTGATGACTATGGAAGTCATAGGTATGACAAATATACAAAATATGATGAGTACTTATTCTTCTTTTAATCCTACTGTTAACATTGGCAGCTTTTATTTATAATAATGTGTGATACTATAATAAGGATAGGGTTTGGAGATGACTTTTTTTATAACTGACTTTTTTTTTCTCTTTGACAGTATATACATTCAGCTGACATAATTCACAGGGTATGTATCATGACTTTAATTAAATCATTTTGTGGAGTTGGAGGAGAAGAATGGCATTTGGTCAGAAATCTAATCTAAATTTACTTTAGCCATTAAGATAGTGATTTATTGCAACTTTGCTCTAGGTGTAAACTGAAAAAAAAAGTATGGTTTGTTCTCTGTAAGACTAATTAGCATTAGATACTGACTCTAGGATGGAAATTGTCCCAGTATAGTTGGATGAAGTCTTAGTTTTATCTCTAGACCCTCACTGTTGCCTGTAAAAAAAGAATTTGCTGTGTGTTATAAAGTTGATCTTGTCCTCTCTGTTCTTCCTTCCTAGGACCTAAAACCTAGTAATCTAGCTGTGAATGAAGACTGTGAGCTGAAGGTAAGATGAAGAGATAGTGACGGTTGTTTGTTTCTCTTTGAGATTATACGTTTACCAACCATGCGAATTTGTATATGGAATGGGTTAATAAACCACAACTTTTTTTCTGAAAATTTGTACAGTCCTTAGGAATATCAGACTTTGAAATTTAAATCAGAGACTTAGTAAGCTGTATTTGTCTATGCTTATCATATGTTTGTGTTCATTTTTTTTTCTTTTTTCAAAATTAATTTATTTTTAAAATAGGAAATGCATAAGTTTACAGAAAAATGATGCAGAAAATTCAGAGATTCCGTATATCCTCCCTTACAAACACAGATTTCTTTATTATTAACATTTTGCATTAGTGTGGTACCTTTCTTAAAATTGATGAAACAATATTATACTATTAACTATAGTCCACATTTACATAAAGGTTCACTGTGTTGTACAGGCCTATGGTTTTTTAAAACTTTTTATTCTAGCAGCACATACAACTTAAAATTTCCCTTTTTGACTACATTCAAATATATAATTCAGTGGTAATTAAATACATTCACAGTATTATACTTCCATCACTACCATCCTTTACCAAAACTTTTCCATCACCCTACTCAGAAACTCTTTACCAATTAAGTATGAACTCCTCATTCCCTATACCCTACCCCGGCACTAGGTAACCTGAATCTAGTTTTTTACTCTATGAATTTGATTGTTCTAATTATTTCATATCAGTGAGGTCATACAATATTTGTCCTTTTGTGTCTGGCTTATTTCATTCAGTGGGATTTGCTCATGTTGTTGCATGTATTAGAACTTCATTCCTTTTTATGGCTGAATAATACTCCATTATATTAATATACTACATCTTATTTATCTATTTATAGGCTGGTAGACACTTAGGTTGCTTCCATGTTTTGGCTCTTGTGAATAATGCCACTGTGAACATTAGTGTGAAAATATATGTTTGAGTCCCTGCTTTTGGTTTTTGGAGTATACACTAGAAGTGAGATTGCAAGGTCAAATGGTAATTCTATGCTTAACTTTCTAAGGAACTGCCAAACTGTTTTCTACAGTTGGCTGCACCATTTTATATACCCACAGAGAGTGAATGAGTGTACCTAATTTTCCACATTCTCTCCAACACTTACAATTTTCTGTTTTTTTTTAATAGTAGCCATTCTAGTGAGTATTAAATGATATCTCATTGTGTTTTGATTTATATTTCCCTAGTAGCTAATGATACTGAGCATCTTCTCACATGATTTTTTATCATTTGTATATTTTCTTTGGAGAAATGTCTCCTCAAGTGTTTTGCCCATTTTAATTGGGTTGTTTGTTTCTCTGTTGTTAAGTTGTAGGATTTCTTTATACATTCTGGATATTAAACACTTATCAGATTGTGGTTTCCAAATATTTTCTTCCATTCTGTAGGTGATCTTTTTACTTTCATGATAGTCCTTTAATGCACTGAAGTTGTAAAATTTGACAAGTTCTTATTTAGCTATTTTTTCTTTTGTTGTTCATGCTTTGGACATAAAGTTTTAAAAACCATTGCCTAACACAGGTGTTGAAGATGCTTCCCATTTTTCCTTCTAAGAGTTTTTTAGTTTCGGTTTTTATAATAGGTCTTAGATCCATTTGGGTTTTTTGTTTGTTTTTATATGGCGTAAGCAGAGGTCTAATTTCATTCTTTTGTACGTGGCTGTATGGTTTTCTCAGCACCATTTGTTTAAGAGTCCCCATTGAGTGGACGTGTGACCCTTGTCAAAAGTTAACTAGCCATAGATGTGAAGGTTTATTTCTGTGCCAGTACCATGCTGCTTTGAGTACTGTGACTTTTTATAAAATCAAGAAGTGTGAGTTCTCCAACTTCATTCTTCTTTTTCAAGGTCATTTTGGCTATTCGGGGCCCCTCACTATTCCATATCAATTTGATAATCAACTTTTAGATTTCTGCAAAGAAGGCTAATGGAATTTTGATTGGGATTGTGTTGAATCTGTAAATCACTTCGGGTATAGTTGATACCTTAGCAATATTTAGTTGTTTAGTCCATGAACATGGCATATCCTACAGTTTATTAAGCTCTTATAAATTTCTTTTAGCAGTGTTTTGTAGTTTTCTCTGTACAGGTCCTTTACATCCTAGATATTATATTCTTTTAGTTACAATTGTAAATGGAATTTTTTTTCTTGATTTCCTTTTCAGATTGTTCATTACTGGTGTATAGAAACACTACTGATTTTTGCATGTTGATCTTGTACCCTCCTATTTTGCTGAATTTGTTTATTAGCTCTAGTAGCTTTGTTGTGAGTTTTTCAAGGTTTTCTATATATAAAATACTGTCATTTGCAAATAGGGAAATTTTATTTCTTCCTTTCCAATTTGGATGCCTTTTATTTCTTTTTCTTGCCTAATTGCTCTGTCTAAAACTTTCAGTACAATGTTGAAAAAGAGTTGTGACAGTGGGCATTCTTGTCCTCTTCCTGATTTTAGATGGAAAGCTTTTAGTCTCTCAACATTGAATATTTTGTTAGCTGGGTTCCTCGTATATGCCCGTTACTACATTGAAAAAGTTTCCTTCCACTCCTAGTTTTCTAAGTGTTTTTATCAAAAAGAAGTACTGTGCAACTAGGTGAATGAATCTTAAGGACAGTATGTTGAATGAAATGTCAGAAACAAAAAGATTAGTTTTATCATGGCTCACTCGTAAGGACTAACCATAATATACAAACTCAGTGAATTGAAGTCAAGAGCATGGGTTATCAGATTGGGGCGTATTGTAAAGGTTCTTAGATTGTAAGCTCTTATAACAATCATATATATTTAGAGGTTGTAACTGATATTTCTAAATTCTGAGATAATTGAGCTATTTCTATATAACCTGGTTGTTCCCTGAAACTTTGGGTATTTATGTGACACCTGAGACTCAGAGTTAGAGCACCGAAGATATGCAAGTCAGCATTACCGCATTCAGCAACTGTTTAAAAAGCTGAAAAAGTGATCAGACTTCATGTAGAGATATGAATGAAGCAGATCTGGATAGAACTAAGGTAACTCAGAATACTGGGAAAAGGATGATGTGATTCATATATTCAAACTTCAATTTCTGTGTGAGACCAAAGGGAGAGATGTTTATTTGGCTCAAAATTTCTATTTTGGGTAGTACATTATTTAATTTCACTTGTATGGTCAGTGTACTTGAACACCATAATTACATGGAATCTTGAATAGGATGTGAGATCTTGTTGGTTTGTACAGGTTGTTGTGATGCCCTGATATATCCCAAAGTAATTTGGACAGAAAATAAAAACGTATTTGCAAAGTCCCCTTGGGGAACTGGGGAAAAAGGAGGAAATTTTCAACTTCCCCTCCTGTGAAATTCCTGATATTCTTGCAAGTAGTGGCGACAACCAATTAATAGGCTGAGCCCTCTATATTGGAGTTTGTCCCCATGAAACTTATTCCTGCAAAGGAGGAGCTAAAACTACTTATAATTATGCCTAAGAGTCACACCCAGAGAACCTCTTTTTTTATTAATTTTTTAATTAAAAAAATAACAATCACAAACATTCTTAACATATGATCATTCCATTCTACATATATAATCAGTAATTCACAATATCATCACATAGTTGCATATTAATCATCATGATCATTTCTTAGAACATTTGCATCAATTCAGAAAAAGAAATAAGACAACATAAAAGAATACATACCTACCATACCCCTTACCCGTCCCTTTCATTGATCACTAGCATTTCAATCTAAATTTAACGTTTGTTCCCCCATTATTTATTTTTATTCTGTATGTTTTTCTCATCTGTTGATAAAGTAGATAAAAGGAGCATCAGACACAAGGTTTTCACATTCACAGTCACATTGTGAAAGCTATATCATTATACAATCATCTTCAAGAAACATGGCTACTAGAACACAGCTTTACATTTTTAGGCAGTTCCCTCCAGCCTCTCCATTACATCTTAACTAACAAGGTAATATCTATATAATGCGTAAGAATAACCTCCAGGAGAACTTCTCGACTCTGGAATCTCTCAGCCATTGGCACTTTATTTTGTCTCATTTTGCTCTTCCCCCTTTTGGTTGAGAAGGTTTTCTCAATCCCTTGATGCTGAGTCCCATCTCATTCTAGGATTTCCGTCCCACACTGCTAGGAAGGTCCACACCCCTGGGAGTCATGTCCCACATAGACAGGGGGAGGACGGTGCGTTTGCTTGTTGTGTTGGCTGGAGAGAGAGGCCACATCTGAGCACCAAAAGAACCTCTTTTGGTGCTCAGATGTGGCCTCTCTAAGGCTACTCAGTAAGTGAACTCGCTGCCCTCCCCTCTGCATGGGCCATGACTTCCAGAGGTATAAATCTCCCTGGCAATGTGGGACCTGATTCCTGGGGGTGAGCCAGGGCCTGGGATCATGGGAATGAGAGCGTTTCTTGAACAAAAGTGGGAAGAGAGAAATGAGACAAAGTGTCAGTAGCTGAGAGATTTCAAACAGAGTTATCTTGGAGGTTATTTTAGGCATTGTGTAAATATCCCTTTTTAAGTTTATGGTGTATTGAAGTGGCTAGAGTGAAGTACCTGAAACTGTTTCAGTAGCCTTGATCCTTGAAGAAGACTCTAACTTTATAACTTTTACAGTGTGACTGTGTGATTGTGCAAACCTTGTATCTGATGCTCCTTTTATCCAGGGCATGGACAGATGAGGTTAAAAAAAAATAATAGGGGGCGATAAAGATTGGGCAGATTGAAATACTGTGGGTCAGTGAGAGGGAGGGGTAGGTAGTATGGGATGTATGAGTTCTTTTTTTCTTTCTTTTTATTTTTTTTCTGGAGTGATGCAAATGTCCTAAAAATGATCATGGTGAAGGATACATAACTATGTGATGCTATTGTGAGCCATTGATTATATAATATGGTTGGATTGTATGTGTGTAGATATTTCTCAATAAAAATATTTTTTAAATAAAGATAAAGAAGTGCTGGGTTTTGTCAAATGCCTTTTGTGCATCAGTTGAGACGATCATTTGCTTTTTTCCCCCTTCATTCTGTTCCTGGGTATTACATTATTTGGCATCCTTATGTTGAACTATAAGATAAGAGTGTTGAACCACTGTTGCATACCTGGGATAAATCCGACTTGATCATGGTGTATAATTCTTTTAATGCATTGTTGAATTCAATTTCCTACTGTTTTGTTGAGGATTTTTGCAACTATGTTTATAAAGGAAATTGATCGATAATTTTCTTTTCTCATAGTATCTTTGGCTTTCATTTTTAGGATGTTTGTGTACTATAAAGAGTTAGGGAGTGTTCCCTCTTCAGGATTTTGGAAGAATTTGAGCAGGATTAGTATAATTTCTGCTAGAATGCTTGGTGAAATTCAGCAGTGAAGCCATCTGGTCCTGAGCTTTTCTTTTTTCAGGTTTTTTTATGACTTATTTTCAGTCTCTTTACTTGTTATTGGTCTTTTGAGATCTTTTATTTCTTCTTGTCATTTTTCATAGTTTGTGTGTTTCTAGGAATTTGTCCATTTCCTCTAGGTTATCTAATTTGTTGGTTTACAGTTGTTCATAGTATCCTTTTATAATCCTTTTTAGTTCTGTAGAGTTGATAGCAAATGTCCCCCCTTTCATTTCTGATTTTAGTTATTTGCATCTTCTCTGTTTTTCTTTGTCAGTCTTTGTCAACTAAAAGTTTGCCATTTTTTTTTGTCTTTTCAAAGGATAAACTTTTGTTTTTGCTGCTTCTCTCTATTGGTTTTTAATTCTGTATTTCATTTATCTCCCCTCTAATCTTTGTTAATTCCTTTCTCCTGCTGAATTTGGAGGATTAATTAACAAACATTTAGTTTGTTCTTTTTCTAGATCCTCCATTTGTGAGGTTAAGTCTCTACATTGAGATCTTTCTTCTTTCTTACTGTGAGCATTAAGGGCTATAAATTTCCCTTTCAGCACTGCCTTTGCTGTATCCAATATATTTTGGTGTGTTGTGGTTTTGTTTTCATTTGCCTGAGGATATTTCTTAATTTCCCTTGCGATTTCTTCTTTGACCCATTGGTTGTTTAGGAGTGTGCTATTTAATTTTCATGTATTAATGTATTTTCCAGTTCTCCCTCTGTATGTTTCTAGCTGAATTCCATTGTGGCTGGAGAAGAAACATTGTATGATTTCAATATTTAAAAATTTGTTCATACTTGTTTTGTGATCTAACGTATGGTTTATCTTAGAGAATGGCCCATGTGCACTAGATAAAAGAATGTATATTCTGCTATTGGATGAAGTATTCTATATGTGTCTGTTATGTCTTGTTGACTTGAACCCTTTGTCTATATATTGTGACCTTCTTTGTTACTCTTAACAGACTTAAAGTCTATTTTATCTAATATTACTATAGTTACTCCAGCTTTCTTTTTTTAACCTTTTTTTAAATTGTATAATATAACATATATACAAAATAAAAAAGATAAAAGCAATAGTTTTCAAAGCACTCTTCAACAAGTAGTTACAGGACAGATCCCAGAGTTTGTCATGGGGTACCATAACATCATCTCAGATTTTTCCTTCTAGCTGCTCCAGAATATAGGAGGCTTGAAGGAATAAAAAAATTTTTTCCACCACAATCGACTCTTTTTTTACCTTTTTAGTGAAAAATAACTTATATACAAAAAAGCAATAAATTTCAAAGCATGGCACAGCAATTAGTTTTAGAACAGATTTCATGGTGTGGTGTGGGTTACAATTCAACAATTTTAGATTTTACTTCTAGCTGCTCTAAGATACTGGAGATTAAAAGAAATATCAATATAATGGTTCAGCAATCATACTTGTTTGTTAAACCCTACCATCTCTGTATAACTCCACCATCATTTTTTATCTTTCTGTCCCACTCTTAAGGGGTATTTGGACTATGCCTATTCTAACTTTTTCATATTGGAAGGGCTGTCAATAATATGGGGTAGGGAGATGGAATAGCTGATGTTCTGGGGAGACTGGGCCGTCTAGGTTTCAGGACTTAACTGGTCCAGGGACCCATCTTGAGGTTGTAGGTTTCTGGAGAGTTACTATAGTGCATGGAACGTTTGTAAAATCTTATGTATTATCCTAGGTGTTCTTTAGGAATGGCTGGAATGGTGTTGCTGGGGTTTGGCAAGTGTTCTAGTTTGCTATCTGCTGGAATGCAATATACCAGGAATGGAATGGCTTTTAAAAAAGGGGAATTTAAGAAGTTGCTAGTTTACAATTCTAAGGCCAAGAAAATGTCCTAATTAAAACAAGTCTATAAAAATGTCCAATCTAAGGCATCCAGGTAAAGACACCTTAGTTCAAGAAGGCTGATGGTGTTCAGCATTTTTCTCTCAGTTGGAAGGACACATGGCAAAATTTGCTAATTTTCTTTCTGGCTTCTTGTTTCATGAAGCTTCCCAGGAGGCATTTTCCTTTTTCATCTCCAAAAATCACTAGCTAGTAGGCTGTCTGCTTCATGGTTCTGCAGCGTTCTGAAGCTTTGTCCAAAAGCTTCCAGTAAACTAATCAAGACCCATGTAGAATGTGTAGAGACATGTGTCCATCTAATCAAGCTTAATACCCACACTTGATTGAGCCACATCTCTGGGGAGATAATCTAATCAGGTGTCCAGTCTATAGTGCTGAATAGGGATTAGAAGAAGCCATTGCTCCCACAAGATTGATTAGAATTAAAATATGGCTTTTCCCGGGTACACAAGTCCTTTCAAACCATCACAGCAAGTTATGATAGGTAGCAATGTCTAACTGAAGTTTTCATAGAGTGACCTCCAGAGTAGCCTCTTGACTCTGTTTGAACTCACTCAACCACTGGTTCCTTATTTGTTATACTTCTTTTCCCTCTTTTGGTTAGGATGGCATTGTCGATCCCACAGTTCCAGGGCCAGACTCATCCCTCAGAGTCATCTCCCACACCACCAGGGAGACTTTCATCCCTGGATGTCATGTCCCATGTAGGGGGAAGGGCAATGATTTCACTTGCAAAATTGATCTTAGAACAAGTGAGGCCACATCTGAGCAACCAAAGAGGTCCTCCGGAAGTAACTTTTAGGCATACCTATATGTAGGCTAAGGTTCTCTGCTACATACATAAGCTTCACAAGAACAAGCCTAAAAATTCAGGGCTTGGCTTATTAATTTGGGTGTCCCTAATGTTTGACACAGTATCCGGGGTTTCCTGGTGGTAAAGTTTAATAGTTCCATATTTTTTCTCCCATCCCTCAAAGGACTTTGCCAGTACATTTTGATTATTTACTTAATATATTCTAGGATGTATCAGGCATTATATTAAGCTATTTAGGACCAAGGCCCTAATTCTTATTCTGGGCTTCCTGTGTTTCAATTGTTTAAATGAGCTGTCCAGACAGATTGAGTTAGATTATGTGCTACAGAAAATTTAAGTTCCCAACAAAATAAAGCTTTCTTTCTTTGATCTCAAAGAGTAGGTGCAGTTCTAAAATAATAGACAATGTCTTCCTTACCTCTGTGTTCTGAATTACCTTAATCCTGATCTGATTGGCTTCATTCTTATCTCTAAATACCAGGCTATAAATATATAAACAGCCTCTCAAAATCCAGAAATAATAATCATCACTCTGGACTTAATGTTTCAGCTCTAAAAGCTTACAATCTAGGCCCCTGTTTTCTTATAAACATTTTCTAAAGGTGACCATACCATTCTTGTTCTTTTGTTTCTGGCTTATTTTGTCTTACCAAATGTCCTACATGTTCATTCACATTGTTGCATGCCTCACAACTTTGTTCCTTTTTGTAACAGCACAAACTTCGTTCATAAGTATACACCATCGTTCGCTGGACTAAATGTGACTGCTATAGGAGTTTACAATCTAGGCCCCTGTTTTCTTATAAGCATTTTCTAAAGGTGACCATACAATAATTGGTCTTTTGTTTCTGCCTTATTTTGTTTCACCCAATGTCCCACAGGTTCATTCACAGTGTTGCATGCCTCGTATCTCCATTCCTTTTTGTAGCAGCACAATATTTGATCATATGTATACCCCATTATTCGCCAATCTACTTCTCAGTCAGTGCATCCTTCAGCCACCTGTGTTCATTAGGCATCATGTATAATGCTCAAGGTCCACAGTCCATCAACACTCTCCATTTTAGGTAATTTCGTTATTCCCAAGAGAAGGATAACCAATAGACAAACCCTCACCATATAGGAAATCTAAACCTTCTCTTAACTCTTGTCCCTCCCTACATTATTTACCCCTAGTGTTGCTGTGGTACTGCTAATGTTTTCCTGTTAAACATAGCCCTATAGCATGCAATATCCAGCTTCCTTTTAGTTACTATTTTCATGGTATATATACTTTTTCCATCCTTTCACTTTCTTCCTACTTGAGTCTTTAAATTTAAGGAGAGTCTCTTATAAATATCATGTAGTTGGGTCATGTTTTCTTTAAATCTATTCTGCCAATCTTTACCTTTTGAGTGAGAAGTTTAATCCTTCTCCCTATAAAGTAGCTATTAATAATGCAGAACTTTCTTCTGCCATTTTGCTATTTTGTGTTTGTAAGCCTTATATCTTTTTTGTCCCTCAATTTTTCTATTATTGCCTATTTTCATATTATATTTTTTGTAGCATTCCATTTCAAATCCCTTCTCATTTCCTTCTGTGTATGTATATGTATTTTTCTTTTGTTGTGTATATTTTTCTTATGTTTTCTTAGTGGTTACCATGGGGCTAAAATTTGACATCTTAAATCTGTAACAATCATGTTTGATTTGATACCAACTTAATACCCCTCTCCTCCCCCACCTTTTTGTTATATTTGTTATAAATTATATCCTAATACATTTTATATCTAAAACCATAAATTTGTCATTAATTTTATGCATTTGCAGTTTAGAACCTGTAGAAAGTGAAAAATGGAGTTGTCAGAAAATATGGTATAATACTACTGGCTTTTAAAATTACCCATGTGGTTACCTTTACTGGAGGTCTTTATTTCTTCATAGCTCTTCAATCTATTATCTAGTGTTCTTTCCTTAAGCATTACTTGTGGGTTAAGACTAGGGTGACGCTCTCGCTTGGCTTATTGTTTATCTGAAATGTCTTAATCTCGCCCTCAGTTTTGAAAGACAGTCTGGATATAAAGTTTTTGGTTGACAGTTTTCTTTCAGCACTTTAAATATTTTATCCTATTGCTTCTTTTTTAAAAAAAAATATTTTTATTGACAAATCTTCACACATACTGTCCATACATGGTATGCAATCAGTGGCTTACAATATCATCACATAGTTGTGTGTTCATCACCATGATCCTATTGCCTTCTTGCCTCTGTGATTTCTGATGAAAAATCAGCATTTATCGTATTAGATTTCCATTATAGATAACACATTGCTTTTCTTTTACATCTTTTAGAACTCTCTTCTTGTCCATGGCATTCTACATTTTGACTCCCATGTGTCTGGATGTGATTCTTTTTGAGTTTATCCTAATTGGGGCTCATTGGCTTCTTGAAAGTATATTCATGACTTAAGGTAAATTTGGAAAATTTTCTGCTATTATTTCTTTGAATATTTCTCCAGTCCCTTTCTTTTTTTCTCCTTCTGGGACTCCCTTAATTGATCCCTTTGATGGTGTTTCACAGGTTTCCTTGGTTCTCTTCACTATTTTTCACTTTGCTTTTTAGCCTGTATAATTTCAATTGTCTTGTCTTTGAATTCACTGATTCTTTCCTCTGTCAGCTCCAGTCTGCTGTTGAGACTCTGTATTTTTCAGTTCACTAATTGTATCTTTGACTCTATTATTTCCATTTGATTCCTTAAGATTTTTATGTCTTTATAGTGGTTCTCATATTGTTCATTCATATTTTTCATGATATCCTTTAATTCTTTCTCCATGATTTCCTTTATCTCCTTGAACACATTGAAGATCATTAAAAAAAAATTCTTTGCTATGGCCACAGTAACATTGTCTTTCTTGTTTTCTGGATTTTTATCCTGTTCATTTGGAATCGGTCATCATTTCTTCTTTGTCTTATGAACTTTTTAGCACACTGCACATTTTAGTATTTTGATGTGTTAACTCTGTGATCTAGTCCCCAAACTGTCTGTTCCTTATGGTTGTATCCAGCTATGATGACAGAGATTTCCTTGAGTGCCAAGAGCTAACAAAAACACATACCCAATGCAAAAAGCACTTTTCATGCTAGTGATCAATGAAAGGGAGGGGTAAGGGGTATGGTATGCATGAATTTTTTTTGTCTTTTTTGTTGTCTTTTTATTTCTTTTTCTGAATTGATGCAAATGTTCTAAGAAATGATCATGGTGATGAATATGCAACTATGTGATGATATTGTGGATTACTGATTATATATGTAGAATGGAATGATCATATGTTAAGAATGTTTGTGTTTCTTGTCATATATTTTTTTTAATTTAAAAATTAATTTTAAAAAATTAAAAAAAAAAACACTCCTCACATTTTTGCAAATTGCTTGTGTGATGGCTAGTGTTTTCCTTCAGAGTTTAGCTTTCCTATCAAGATCAGCCCAAGGCGAAAGTGAAGCACAGCATCTTCTCTGTTGTTTCTGAGTCTGAGTTTTGTCCTGGGTTCTTGCTGGCTCTTGGAATTAGGAGTTCCACTGTTTATAGGAATTCAAACGTACCCTCTACTTTCTATAGAATAGACTTCCCATGCCCCTCCTGGGTGATAAGTGCTGGGAGGAAGAGCCTGAAAAATCAATAAATATATAGTCTGTGAAAAGTAAACTGAACTTTGTTTCTTTGATTTCATTAAGATTTATCAAACATGGTCAAGTCTTAAATTCTGTCCTTCCAGAAAGGTTACATTTTCATTATAAATTTAGAGCAACTCTATCATGAATTACATCCTAACCATTTTACATAATGTAGAAAAGTTGGAAGTTAAATAAAAAAAAATTTAGATAAGAATTTCTTACACATTTATCTCTTCCAGTAGCCCATGATGCTTTTCCTTGGATTTAAGTATGATAAAAGCAGAATTCAGTTCATTTTCGTGATATACCAATCATGCTTAGTTATATTTCTGTCAGCCATTCTGAAATCAAATTTCCATTTATAATATCCACTAAGAGAGAAGAAATTTTTGCCTGGAAAAAGAACCAAGAAGGGCTAACTTTAACTTTAGGCCAACAAAATATCAGATGACAGATGCATCACAAAATGTGGAGGTAAAAGAAGCAAATACTTTATAATAAAAATCCTCTCTTGTAAACACCTCTGTCCCTTCCTTCCACATTTAGAAAATGTTACCTAAGTTTTAAAAATCTCATCAAAACACTTTAATACCACAAATAATGTAAAACCAGTTCTATTTTAGCTAGATAACCTTTCGTTATTAAATAAATATTATTCTGTTCATAAGATGAGGGGTAGTAACATTCTCTTTTCTCAGTGCTGAGCTGAAAGTTCCACACATCTGGCACATGGATTTCAAGGAAAAACAAAACAAAACACAGAAGCACTATTGTACAGTCGTCATGTTTCCTTTTTTTGGTATTTCAACTTACCCATAATACTAGCAGTGACCGTGGACATCCTTGTCTCGTTTCTGATCTTAGGGGGAAAGCTTTCAGTATCTCTCCATTGAGTCTGATGCTGGCTATTGGTTTTTCATATATTCCCTTTCATATTGAGGTAGTTATTTTTGATTTCTATCTTTTGAAGTGTTTTTATCAGAAAAGGATGTTGAATTTTGTCGAATGCTTTCAGCATCAATTGAGCCAATCATGTGGTTTTTCCCTTTTGATTTGTTAATTTTCTTGTGTTGCGCCATTCTTGCATTCCTGGTATAAACCCCACTTGGTCATGGTGTATAATTCTTCTCATGTTGTTGAATTCGATTTGCTAATATTTTGTGGAGAATTTTTACATCCATATTTATTAGGAAGATTAGTCTGTAGTTTTCCTTTCTTATAACATCTTTATCCGATTTTGGTATTAAAATGGTATTAGCTTCATAAAATGAGTTAGGTAGAGTTCCTTTTTCCTCAATTTTTTGGAAATGTTTGAGCAGGATTGGTGTTAGTTCTTCTTGGAATTTTTGATACAATTTCCCCTGTGAAGCATCTGGCCCTGGGCTTTTCTTTGTAGGAAGATTTTTGATGACTGATTGAATCTCTGTACTTGTGATTGGTTTGTTGAGAACTTCTATTTCTTCCTGAGTCAGTGTAGCTTGTTTGTGTGTGTATTAGTTAGGGTTCTCTAGAGAAACAAAATCAACAGGAAATATCCAAAAATGTAACATTTACCAAAGTGTCTCACGGAACCGTGAGAACGTCGAGTCCAGAATCCATAGGGCAGGCTGTGAAGCTGACAACTCTGATGGGGGGTCTGGATGAACTCCACAGGAGAGGCTTGCCTACCAAAGCAGGAAGAGATGAGAGGCTGTTTCTTCTGAATCCTCCTTGAAAGCCTTCTATTGATTAGCTTAAATGTCACTTTTTACAGAAGACACTCCCCTTGGCTGATTACAAATGGAATCAGCTGTGGATGCAGCTGATGTGATCATGATTTAATTCTATGAAATGTCCTCATAGCAACAGACAGCCCAGCACTTGCCCAACCAGACAAACAGGTACCACTACTGGGCCAAGTTGCTACATGAACCTGACCATGACAGTCCACCCCTTGTCAGCTTGGCAGCTATATACATCACCTTAAACCATACTTTGTTTCTAAATAGAAAACAATAAAAGTCACATTTTTTCCCTCACCTAACAATACTTAACTGTCGTGCTTACAACCGGAAAGACATTAAATCTCCCCAGAATAGGGTGCAAATCCTTGGGTAATATTCATTCTTAAACTTGATACCTTACAACTTAAATACCCTAACATGAACAAAATAGCATTTCAGTCCTCATTTCTGTAACTGATCATGTGGTCATAATTTATATTTATTGCTGCCTTCTTCCACTACCCACTCCATGTTCCCTATACCCTCAGCAAGCACTTCAGCTGGCTTTGGTTCTTTGCCTGGTGGGATGACTTAAACCATCATTCCTAAAATTTCAGAGCCATTGGGAGTCCTGCCTGGATTGCGTTGTTGCAGTTTTCCATTGATTTTAATCACAGGGCATGGTGGTACTAAAAGACACCCTAGGGGATCTCCTATATTCCAGGAAAACTTTTCTTTACCTCCATTGTGTAGTTGCAGTCCTATTTCCCCCTTATAGTCAGAATCAATCACCCCAGCCAGTAATGTAATCCCCTTCTTGGCATATTGATCCGGGGCATGAGTAGCCCAAAGTGACCAGGTGGCAGTCTTAGATTCCACTTCAATGGAATCATTGTTGTTTCTCCTGGAGGAAGCACTCCCCGTTTTGGAACTAAAGCCTAGACCAGCAGAGCTCAAGATCGCAGGGATAGGAAGCAAAAATTTTCCTAATTGATCATAAGGGGTAATAGTGAGTGTTGTCACTCCCATTGCCACCCCTTGGTTCCTGGACCCATGGATCCTGGCTCTGGGAGAAACAGCACCATATAGTGGATGCTGATTTAGAGCATGAAGAACGTTACCCCAGCCTTTCAAGGTATTGCCACCTAGTTGGCACCGTAATTGAATTTTCAAAAGGCCATTCCACCGTTCTATCAATCCAGCTGCCTCTGGATGATGGGGAACATGGTAAGACCAGAAAATTCCATGAGTATGTGCTCATTTCTGCATTTCATTTGCCATGAAGAGTGTTCCTTGATTAGGAGCAATGCTGTGTGAAATACATGATAATGGATAAGGCGTTCTGTCACTCCACAAATGGTAGTTTTGGCAGAAGCATTGCATGCAGGGAAAGCAAACACATATCCAGAGTATATATCTATTTCAGTTAGAACAGTCACTGCCCCTTTCATGAAAGGAGTGGTCCAATGTAATCAACCAGCCACCACGTAGCCATCTGGTCACCTCAGGGTATGGTGTCACATCAGGGGCAGAGTGTGGGTCTCTGCTACTGGCAGATTGGGCACTCAGCAGTGGCTATAGCCAGGTCAGCCTTGGTGAATGGAAGTCCATGTATAACCTCCGTCCCTACCACCATGACCACTTTGTTCATGAGCCCATTGGGCAATGACGGAGTTGCTGGGGAAGGAGGCTGACTGGTGTCTGCAGTACGGGTGATCTTATCCACTTGATTATTAAAACCTTCCTCTGCTGAAGTCACCTTCTGGTGCACATTCACATGGGACACAAATATCTTCATGTTTTTAGCCCACTCAGAAAGGTCTATCCACAGGCCTCTTCCCCAGACCTCTTTGTCACCAATTTTCCAACTATGGTCTTTCCAGGTCCTGGACCATCCAACCAAACCATTAGCAACAGCCTATTAGTGAGTGTACAAACGCACCTCTGGCCAGTTCTCCTTCCAAACAAAATGAACACTGCTCGAAGTTCTGCCCACTGGGAGGATTTCCCCTCATCACTGTCCTTCAAGGACAACACAGAAAGGGGTTGTAGTGCTGCAGCTGTCCACTTTCAGATGGTACATGCATATTGTGCTGAACCATATGTATACCAGGCTGGAGTTTCTCTTACTCAGTTCACTGTAAGGAGCTCTCCAAGAGGCCATAGCTCTGGTCTGGGAAAGAGAAGGTGATGTACCAGGAGTGGAAACCATGGGCATTTGGGCCACTTCCTCATGTAACTTACTTGTTTCTTCAGGACCTACTCTGGCCCTATCTCATATATACCATTTCCATTTTATGATGGAGTGCTGCTATGCACACCCAACTTTGTGGCTTGTTAGGTCAAACAGCACCCAGTTCATGATAGGCAACTCAGTTCTCATTGTAACTTGATGGCCTGTGGTTAAGTGTTCAGTTTCTACTAAGGCCCAGTAGCAGGCCAAAAGCTGTTTCTCAAAAGGAGAGTAGTTATCTGCAGCAGATGGTAAGGCTTTGCTCCAAAATGCTAAGGATCTGCATTGTGATTCTCCTATAGGGGCCTGCCGAAGGCTCCAAACAGCATCTCTGTTTGCCACTGACACTTCCAGCGCCATTGGATCTGCTGGATCATATGGTCCAAGTGGCAGAGCAGCTTGTATAGCAGCCTGGACCTACTGCAGAGCCTCCTCTTGTTTAGGTCCCCACTCAAAATAAGCAACTTTTCTGGGCACTCAATAAATGGGCCAGAGTAGCACACCCAAATGAGGAATATATTGTTGCCAAAATCCAAAGAGACTGACTAGGTGTTGGTCCTCTTTTTTGGTTGTAGGAGGGGCCAGATGCAGTAACTTATCCTTCACCTTAGAATGGATATCTCGACATGCTGCACACCACTGGGCACCTAGAAATTTCACTGAGGTGGAAGGCCCCTGGTATTTTTGTTGGATTTATCTCCTGCGCTGGTTTGAAAGGATGTATGTACCCTAGAAAAGCCATGTTTTAATCAAAATCCCATTTTGTAAAGTAGAATAATCCATATTCAATATTGTATGCTTGAATCTGTAATTAGATCATCTCCCTGGAGATGTGATTTAATCAAGAGTGGTTGTTAAGCTGGATTAGGTGATGACATGTCTCCACCCATTTGGATGGGTCTTGATTAGTTTCTGAAGTCCTATAAAAGGGAAATATTTTGGAGAATGAGATATTCAGAGAGAACAGAGAAGAACAACATAGCCATAAGAAGCAGAGAGCCCACAAGCCAGCGACCTTTGGAGATAAAGAAGGAAAATGCCTCCGGGGGAGCTTCATGAAACAGAAAGCCAGGAGAGAAAGCCAGTAGATGATGCCTTGCTCACCATGTGCCTTTCCAGGTGAGAGAGAAACCCTGAACATCATCGGCCTTCTTGAACCAAGGTATCTTTCCCTGGAAACCTTTGATTGGACATTTTTATAGACTTGTTTTAATTGGACATTTTCTTGGCCTTAGAAGTGTAAACTATCAGCTTATTAAATTCCCCTTTTTAAAGGCCATTCTAATTCTGGTATATTGCATTCTGGCAGGTAGCATGCTAGAACATCTCCTGTGGTAGTTAGATTCAGTTATCAACATGGCCAGGTGAAGGCACCTAGTTCTGTTGCTGTGGACATGAGCCAATGGTACATGAACCTCATCTGTTGCTCTTTACATCTGCAGTCAGCTAGGAGGCATGCCTGCTGTAATGAATGATGTTTGACTTAATTGACTGGTGCGTAAATGAGAGAGCGCAATGTAGCACAGCCCAAGCAGCTCAGCATTTGCAGCTCAGCCCAGGCCTTTGGAGATGTAGAAAGGAATCACCCCAGGGAAAGTTGTTGGAACCCAGAGGCCTGGAGAGAAGGCCAGCAGAGATCGTCCTGTGCCTTCCCACATAAGAAAGAACCTCAGATGAAAATTAGCTGCCTTTCCTCTGAAGAACTAATGAAATAAATCCCCTTTTATTAAAAGCCAATTTGTCTGTGGTGTGTTGCATTCTGGCAGCTAGCAAACTAGAACATCTCCCATCCTCTGACACACAAATGCATTACCAATAAGTCAAGAGTAGTTGTTACTTCTTGCTCACTAGGTCCAATCAACATGATATCATCAATATAATGGACCAGTATGATGTCTTGTGGGAGGGAGAAAGGATCAGGTTGCCTATGGACAAGATTATGACATAGGGCTGGAGAGTTGATATACCCCTGAGGTGGGACAGTGAAAATATATTGCTGACCTTGCCAGCTGAAAGCAAACTGTTTCTGGTGGTCCTTACTAATAGCTATTGAGAAAAAAGCATTTGCCAGATCAAAGGCTGCATACAGGTACCAGGGGATGTACTGATTTGCTCAAGCAATGATACCACATCTGGAACAGCAGCTGCAATTGGAGTTACCACCTGGTTGAGCTTACAATAATCCACTGTCATCCTCCAAGACCCATCTGTTTTCTGCACAGGCCAAATAGGAGAGTTGAATGGGGATGTGGTGGGAATCACCACCCCTGCATCCTTCAAGTCCTTAAGAGTGGCAGTAATCCTGCAGTCCCTCCAGGAATCCAATATTGCTTCTGATTTACTATTTTACTAGAGAGGGGCCATTCTAGTGGCTTCCGATTCGCCTTTCCCCCATAATAGCCCTCACTGCACGAATTAGAGAGCCAATGGGGGATTCTGCCAGTTGCTCAGTATGTCTCTTCCAATTATGCATTCTGGAACTGGGGAAATGCCAACAGAATGAGTCCAGGGGCCCACTGGACCCACAGTGAGATGGCCCTGAGCTTAAAACTCCATTGATCACCTGACCTCCATAAGCCCCCACTCTGACTGGTGGACCAGAGTGACGTTTTGGGTCCCCTGGAATTAATGTCCCTTCTGAACCAGTGTCTAATAATCCCCAAAATATCTGATCATTTCCTTTTCCCCAGTGCACAGTTACCCTGGTAAGAGGCTGTCAGTCTCCTTTGGGAAGGCTTTGGAGGAAGATTAACAGTATAAATCTGTGGCAGTGTAACAGGGTTCTCCCTCAAAGGGACCTGGCTTCCCCTTCATTCAAGTAGTTCTGGCTCTGTAAACTGTCTCAAGTCTGGAAATTGATTAAGGGGCCCGGACTCTGTGTTTTTGTAATTCAAGTTAGACTTCTGTTCCTTGACCTAGAACTCAAACAAGAATTTAGTAGTACTCCCCATCTATTGTACTTCTAGATACCCCATGATTTACTAGCCAATGCCACAAGTTTCTGTGAGTCAGATTATCTTGTCTCCTGCTTTGAGTTTGCTGTCTATTATAATAGCCATGTCCACCCTGTTTTTGGCAATTAAGTGCTGCTGCATGGCTTCTGACAACTCGGGATCCAGTCATCCCCATTATGTTTAAGGATTCCAGCTCAGTGATATTTGACCTTCAGCAAAGTGCAAACTACAGAGCTCTTCACGGATGATGATGCTGGTCTCACAAATTTATTTCTCACTGTTCTGGTAAAAGGTGCATCCTCTGGATGTTCCTGAGGTGTAAGACAGCCTTTGCATGATAAATCCACTCTAACATTCCGATCTCTCTAAGCCTCTAGATCCCCTCATCTGCATTATACCAGGGCAATTCTGGCATTTCAACCTCAGATAATGTCAGCCACCTTTTGATCCATGTTTCAGCCAACCATCCAAACAAACTGTTAATGCCTTTTTGAACCCCTCAAGCTAAAACATTGAATGCAGAATCTCTGCTTAGTGGGCCCATATCAATAAATTCAGCCTGATACAGCCTTATATTCCTCCAACCATTATCTCACACACTTAAAATACATTACCATGCATATTCCCATGATTTCTGTCTGTATAAATTGGGAAACTCACACAGTTCTTTTGGAGTATAATGCATCTCCTCATGTGTGATGCTTTGTACCTCACCTTTAGGGGCCTTTTGGGACTTTAGTTATAGGTCTGGAAGAAATGAGGGTTGGTGGGGGTGTGTCATGAAAAGAATTAGAAATATCTTCTAAGCCATTTGCTTCAAGGCATTCATTTGCGGTTTCATTTGGTTAGCAGGATTAATCACTCTAGGGCTAATCCCTTCAGGCGTAGTTTGGGTGGCCAACTCCTCAAGGCAGGCTGGAGGTGGGGTGGCTATGTCCTCAGAGCAAGCTATTACAGGGTTATCTAGAGAAGATTCATCATGACCTAGGGTTTCAGCCTTGCCACCGACATCATCGATCTGTATGTCGCCATCCCATTTTTCAGGGTCCCACTCCTTTCCAGTCAGTGCCCTCACTTTAATGGCAGACACCATGCAAGACTGCGATTTCAGTTTACATTGTTAAGTTGCTACTCTAACAATAAGATTCTTTCTGAGTCTGGTTTTTGGAAATCTCAAGTCTATGACTATACGAAATAAGATTTTCCTTCAGGACACTCTAAGAAGTGTTTACATCTGTCAGACGGCACTTAAGCTTCTCATTTGAAGCCTTAAGCCCATACCTTTCAGTCATTAATGTGTACAGTGTATCTAACAACAACCAGCCAACATCTCTATACCTTCTGTTTCTACAAAACTCCATAAGGGTGTCAAAAACATTATCCCCCTGGCTTCGTACAAGTGAAGCATTAGAAGAATCAAATGGTGATAATTTGACTATCTCTTTTGCCAACTCACCCCATGTATTGGTAGTATCATTCTGATTATAGGAATCAGAGTCCTTAGTGCCTTTGAGTTCAGTCAGAGTAGAAACTCAATCATAAAAACCCATTTTTAAGATTCTGTTTCTTAAGAACCACTCCTGGTACCAAGTTGTATTAGTTAGGGTTCTCTAGAGAAACAGAATCAGCAGGAAATATCTGAAAATACAAGATTTATAAAAGTGTCTCATGTAACCATGGGAATGTAGAGTCCAAAATCTGTAGGGTAGGCTGTGAAGCTTACAACTCCGATGGAGGGTCTGGATGAACTCCACAGAAGAGGCCTGCCGGCTGAAGCAGAAAGAAGAGAGGTTGTCTCTTCTGAATTCTCCTTAAAAGCCTTCCATTGATTAGATTAAATGTCACTCATTGCAGAAGACACTCCCCTTGGCTGATGACAAATGGAATCAGCTGTGGATACAGTGACATGATCATGATTTAATTCTATGAAATGTCCTCATAGCAACAGACAGGCCAACACTTGCCCAACCAGACAAACAGGTACCACAACCCGGCCAAGTTGATTCATGAACCTGAGCATGACAGTGTATTTCCAGGAATTTGTCTATTTCATCTAAGTTGTCTAGTTTGTTAGCATATAGTTGTTCATAGTATCCTCATGATTGTTTTATTTCTTCAGGGTCTGTGGTAATACACCCCTTCTCATTTCTGATTTTGTTTATTTTCATCCTATCTTTCTTTGCCAGTTTTGCTAGTGGTGCATCAATTTTATTGATTTTCTCAAAGACCCAAGTTTTGAATTTATTGATCCTTTCTATTGTTCTTTTGTTCTTCCATTCATTTAACTCTGCTTTAATCTTGTTATTTGCTGTTTGCTTTGGGTAAGTTTGCTATTTTTTCTTAAGTTCCTCCAGGTGAGCAGTTAAGTCCTCGATTTTTGTTCTTTCTTATTTTTTAATATAGGCATTTAGGACAATAAATTTCCCTCTTAGCACAGCCTTTACCACATCTCATGAATTCTGATAAATTGTATTCTCATTTTCATTCCTCTCTAGATAGCTATTGATTTCTCTAGCAATTTTTTCTTTAACCCACTGGTTGTTTTAAGAGTGTGTTATTTAATCTCCATATGTTTGTGAATGTTCTCGTTCTTTGGTGTTTGTTGAGATCCAGCTCCATTGCATTGTGATCAGAGAAAGTGCTTGAATAATTTCAATGTTTTTCAATTTATAAAGACCCATTTAGTGCCCCAGCACATATATGTCTTGGAAAATGTTGCATAACCACAAGAGAAGAATGTATATCCTTGTGTTTTAGGGTACAATGACCTATGTATGTCTGTTAGGTCTAATTTATTTATGAACTTAATTAACTTCTCTATTTCCTTGTTGATCTTCTGTCTGGTTGTTTTATCTATAGAGTAGAGTAGTCTACTAAGGTCTCCTATTACTGTTGAACCATCTGTCGCTCCCTTCAGTTTTGCCAGTGTCTGTCTCATGTATTTTGGAGCGCCTTGATTAGGAGCATAAACATTTATGATTGTTGTATCTTCTTGGTGAATTGTCCCTTTAATTAATATATAGTGTCCTTCTCTGTCTCTTATGATGTCTTTACATTTAAAGTCTATTTTGTCTGATATTAGTATAGCTACTCTTGCTTTCTTTTGGTTACAACTTGTGTGGAAAATCTTTTTTCCATCCTTTCACTTTCAATATATTTGTATCCTTGTGTCTAGGATGAGTCTCTTGTAAGCAGCATATAGCTGGATTATATTACTTAATCCATTCTGCCAATCTGTACCTTTTAATTGGTAAGTTTAGTTTGTAAACATTCAGAGTTATTAGTGAAAAGGTGTTTCTTGAATCCACCATCTTATCTTTTTTATTTGTGAGATCTATATATTCTTTTCCTTCTTTCTCTTTTTATCCTCTAAGTTACCCTTACTGATACTCTTGAATTCTGTGTCCTCCAGACCCCCCCTCTCCTGTCTTTTTTTTTTCAAGTGGCAGAACTCCCTGTAATATTTCTTGCAGGGCCAGTATCTTGTGACAAATTATTTCAGGATTTCTTTGTGAAAATTTTAATCTCTCCCTCAGTTTTTGAAGGACAGTTTGGCTGGGTACAGAGACTGGAAGTCTTTCTCTTTCAGGATCTTAAATATATCATACCACTGCCTTCTCGCCTCCTAGGTGCCAGTTGAGTAGTTTGAACTTAGTCTTATGCAATTTCCCTTGTATGTAGTAGATTGTTTTTCTCTCTTGCCACTTTCAGAATTTTCTGCTTCTCTTCAACATTTGACAGACTGATTAGTATATGTCTTGGGGAAGGCGTATTTGGATTTATTCTGTTTGGAATTCACTGAGCTTCTTTGACTTGTGTATTTATGTTTTTTATGAGGTTTGGGAATTTTCCCTCATTATATCCTCAACTGTTCTTCCTAGCCCTTTAGTCCTCTCTTCTCCTTCTAGGACACCAGTGATTCTTATATTTGCGTGCTTTGTTTTGTCCATTGTGTTCCTGAAATCCAATTCAAATTTTTCTCTTTTTTTTGCCATTTGCTGTTTTGAGTGTTCAGAGTCATTTATCCTGTCCTCTAGTTTGCGTATTCTTTCTTCTGTCTCTTCAGATCTGCTGTTGTGTGACCCTAGTATGTTTTTCATTTGGTCAGCAGAATCTTTAATCTCTGTGATAGCTGCTAATTTTTCTATATCTTCTTTCAAATTCTCCTTTATAATCTTCTACTGTCTCCTTGATCTTCTTTATGTCATTAGCCATCCCACTTATTTTATTTAGTAGAGTTATATGAACATCTTTTATGAGTTTTTCCAACATCTGTGTCTCCTCTAGCGTTTTAATTGTTCATTAGGCTGGGCTATATCTGTCTGCACATGATATGATTAGTGGTCTTCTGTTGTTTTCGTCGCATGTAAATATCTTGATTTTACTTTTGAAGTTGATTTCCTGTAGTAATCTAAAGCCTTGTGTTTGCAGGATAGAGAGTAACGGGTGGGGCACAGCAGTGTGGTGATGGTTGCAGGCAAGGTATAGGTGCAGGTTGGGGATGTTATGCTGGTGCTTGTGAACGTGGGTGCCCAGAAGCCGGGGAAGATGTAGATGTGTGAGTGCACAGATTTGGGGGGCATAACCCTGGTGTGCGCTGGTCTTGGGTGCGGGGCCCTTTTTTGCACATGCACAGAGCTATGGCAACTGGTTAGTATTATGCCTGCATGGGCTGGGGCCGTATCTGACCCTGCTGCATAGGTCAGCACTTTCCCAGAGCTGGGGGCATGACTGAGGGTCATGACTGGGGGCTGAGTGCATGCAATGCCCGTGTCTAGGAGTGCTGAATACTGATGCACAGAGCTCGTGGCTGGGGGGAGCAGTGAAGCTGTGTGACACTGTGGATTGGGGACAGGTGTATGTGCAAAGGGGGTTTGTGGGGTGGGGGTGCTTGGAGTGCGGGCAGTGAGGGTGGGTGATGGGGTTCAGATACGTGGGGTGCGAGGTGAGTCTCAGGTTCTGGGGCTGCACTGGTGAGGGTAGCGCATATAAGGAACGCGCCTTGCCTTACTTCCTTGTCCTGTCTCCCTACACAAGTGCTCCTGTTAGCTCCAGGCTTCTTCATGAGGCCCCAGTGCTCTTCTTCTGACATCCTCAGCTTTTGCAACCAGGGGCACCCTATGTGGTGCAGAAGACTCTCCCAGGTCTTTTGCACTCTTGAATCACCATTTCAGCTGCCCTCAGATCCCTTCTCAAACTTTTCCTTGGAACAGGGTTGAACTTGATCTACCCTGTTCTGCTATCTTCCCAGAACCTCTGTTTCATATCATTTTTAATTCCTGTTTTGAAACATTTCCATACAATAAAATGTACTCTTTTGCACGTATATTTTGACAGGTTTATATATCCCTATAGCCACCACCATAATTATGATAAAGAACATTTCCATAACTTCAGTAACTTCTTGTACCCTTCCCACTCAATCCCATTTCCCCATCCTCAGTCATATTCCAGGCAACCACTGCTCTGTCTTCTGACATTTTAGATTAGATTTGTATTTTCTAGAGTTTTTAAAATAGGGAGTCATACAGTATTTATTTTTGCATGTCTTGTTTTCACTTAGAAAAATGTTTTTGAGATTTATCTGTATTGTTGCGTATATCAGTAGTTCATTCTTTTTCATTACTGAGTAATATTCCATTTTATGAATATACATCAATTTATCCAGTTACCTGTTAATGAACCTTCCAATTTGTGGCTATTATAAATAAAGCTACCACGAGTATTCATGCACAAGCCTTTGTGTGGACATGCATTTCATTGTTCTTGAGTAAATACCCAGGAGTGGTATTTTATTTTGCTTTTTGTAATTTCATTTTCATGCTGCTGTGTTTACCATGATGTATTCTAAGCATGGACCTGAAAGCTCTGTTACGGAAGCTCAACATTGTTCCTTTTTCATAAGGCGCTAGAGTTTTCTTCCTGCTTGCTTAACAAGTTTTAACAGTTTATTCCAATACCTGATTTCTCTTTTCCTCTTTAGATCCTAGATTTTGGACTGGCTCGGCATACAGATGATGAAATGACAGGCTATGTGGCTACCAGGTGGTACAGGGCTCCTGAGATCATGCTGAATTGGATGCATTACAACCAGACAGGTATTTCTTTCCTTAGTTATTTTGGGCCTTATTAATACCATGTTTGGTATATTTGATATTCTCAGGAGTAGAGGTGGTGGGAATGGGAGAAAATATATTTTCTTTGTGATCCTTTGAAAACCTACAAATAGAAAATATTTCAGTTGTTCAGATAGGAGAGGTGGGTTTTTATACACAACTTTCAAACTTCGTGATTCAGCACTTGAGTTTTTATTTATTAGGTTTTCAACACTTTCTCTGTTTTTTTCAATATATTTTTAGGTTTTCAACATATTTCCACATTATTTCTACCCAAAGACAATGGGTTCATAATCTTAGTTCCTCAGTATTCCTTTCGAAAATCCTCCATTCTACCAATAAAAAACTTTTGCCTGTTTGTGAATAGTGTATTTCTTTTGTCTTACCTGTTTTTTGACTTAGCCCACCTATGAAGCCCTGTAATGATGGGTAAAGGTCTTAAATATTTCTGTAAAAATGAGAATGAATTTTGAATCTCAGATACGTAAAATATTAATTTGAGTATTTCACCCTTATGTTATAATTACATTTGTGACCAAGAATAATAACAGTGACCTTGTATGTGCTTTATCTTTAATTTTGCCAGTTGATATTTGGTCAGTGGGCTGCATAATGGCTGAGCTGTTGACTGGAAGAACATTGTTTCCTGGTACAGACCGTATCCTTTAAAAATTTTGGATTCTTGTTTCTTATTTGTTGTATTCCAATGTCTGTGTATGTTTATTACCTTTTACCTATTTCTAGGGAATTCCTTGCTTTTATAATCCAAATATGCATTTCAAGTTCTGTACTATTGCTAAATAGCTTGTATTATGAAGAAAGAAGCTTCAGTTTATTTTTATGAGTTGGAAAAATTCCTCATTATCTGGGAAGTCCTTTGTCTTTTATATGTCATCTTTTTACAGTAAGTCCCTTTTTGTATTATTCTTCTCACAGCATTTCTGAGACCTGAGCTTAGATCCCAATGACAGGTTTAGTCTGCCTATACAAACACTTACTGAACACAAGATACTCATTTATGAATCTGAGGTATCTTGCTTTTATGTTTGGTGATATATTTAAAACACTATATTTGGTCCCTGTAATGATATACCTGGTGACTCTCATTATGTTTGCTGTTTAACAATAAATAGTAAAAGCAAGAAGTGATAATAAGTTCACCCTGTCATAAGCCTTTTTTTTCCAGTATAATTTAATTTTTATCCCACATTGCAACCAACCCTTAATTTACTCCCAGATTGATTATCTAGTTTATGATTTATTATGGCTCCTTAATTTTAGCCCCTCTCTTTCCTGCAATATATTCATTTCATGGGTTGGTAACAATGTCATCAAAATGTGGCTTATTGGAAGTCCCATCAGTTCCACTCGGAGAAGATGTTTAGATGAGAAAGAATGTTAAAAACTTTATCTAGAATTAGGTTTGGAAATTTTTGTAAAGTTTAATTTACTAGTTTGAAATGGGTTTGGTTGGGCTTTTAGAGATGCTGTACTTACCTCTGCTCTATATGCTTGGAGACCTAAAACCTGTCTTAACCCCTTACTTAAGCCAACCCACACTGACTTTATCAACTGGAATGTCAATTTATTTGCTTACAGTTTGGAATATATTTCTGCAGTGACTGTGATATTCATGTTATCTGTCCAGGTATAATAACTATCCTCTGCTAGAGAGGATGTATTTTCCCAACAAACTGAAAAACCTCTATCCTTAAGGTAAAGCTCTGAATACACTGGATTGATATAGAGTTCATTCTTTCTTTAACACCTATGTCTCCTTTATTTACTTTATATCTGTTTCTTAGAAATTTGGTATATATATTTTACAGTCCAAACTAAGAGAATTAGGGAAAATGTGTAGTTCCCCTTTTCTGCAGGTACATATCTCAGAGTCCCCTCAACCTGCTCCCTGATTGTGGTCCTCTGTTCCCCCCTCTCTTTCCTCTTCTTAGTAGCTCTGTCTTTACCTGCCATTCAGTCAGTCATAGACACTCACGCATACATGGACATGCAAAGCAGTGGAGAGACAGACAATAGCCTGTTTAAGAGCATATGCTCTGGAATCACACTTGGTGGGTTTAGATCTAGCTTTTTCACTTCCAGGTATGTGAATTTGAGTAAGTTTTCTAATCTTTATGTGTCACTCATTGTTTCCTTAACCATAAAATGATAATAATAGCATACATGCCTAATAAAGTTGTTATGAAAACTTAGTGAGATAATATCTGTGAAGTAGTTAGAACAGAGCTTGCCAGTAAATGTTAGCTGTCATCTTCATAGTGGCCTTTGGGAAACAATTGCCTCCTTCACCCTCTGACTATTTATTGTATATGTGTGAATCATTGGAGGTTTTTTTTTTTTGGTCCTTTTTCTTTTAGTAGTGTGACAGATAGTAAAGGATTGGATCTCCTTGGCAATGTGGAAAGTGAGAAGGTTTCGGGGAAATGTGGTTCTTGTGCTTTATAAGTCCTATCTCACAGTCAGCATGTCAGGTTCCTGATGGCTTGTCCTTTTTAAAATAACTTTCATCTTGTAAGAAATCTTCCTTTATGCTTTTTTTCCTATTATGAGCCTTAGATTAAAACCTTAGTGTTTTAGTTTGTTAATGCCAGAAATTCAATATACCAGAAATGGTTTGGCTTTTATAAAGGAAGTTTATTAAGTTACAAGTTTGTCATTCTGAGTCCATAAAAATGAGGCATCCAGATAAAGTTACCTTGACTCAAGAAATATATTTTCTTAGTGATCCTTTGAAACTACTAATAGAAAATATTTCAGTTGTTCAGGTAGGAGCATCTATGGTTTTCGGAACACCTCTGTCAACTAGGAAGGCACATGACTGGCATCTGCTGGTCCTTTCGCTTCTGGTTTCGAACAGTTTCCCTGGAAATGTTTTCTTTCTGCATCTCCAGACGTCTCTGTGTTAGCCCCAATCTTTTCCCAAATTTGTTCCCTCTTAAAAGACTCAAATAAGTGAATTAAGACCCACCTTGAATAGGTGGAGATACATCTCCATGGAAACAACCTAATCAAAATTCCTACCCTAAACAATAGGTCAATCCCCACAAGATTAGATTTGGAAAAACAACATGGCTTTTTTGGGGTACATGACAGTTTCAAATCAGGACACTTAGCATTAAACTTTTTAATAGAGGATTCATTTTTTAATACATGGGAATTCACTTAAAAATTCTTATTTTTAGTAATTCACTATTTCTTTTCTACTTGGCTCTTTTTTCAGACCAGTGTTCTCCTGGATCATAAAAATCAAATTCAGAGTAATTGTATTTGTAATATACATGACTTTCCTCTTGTTAGGTGCCATCCTTGTGGATGTGGCTTTGGTTACCAGTCAAGGAGAAAGAAAAGTGTTTTCAAGTAGTTGTTTTTTGTTTGAAGTACATAATAGCTTATATTCTCACATATAACTATTTACTATATGTCAGAATCACTTTGGGGAACTTTTAAAAACCGCAGATGCCTAGTACCACCCCAGAGACTCATTGTCAGTGTGTGTCAGAGCACAGGCTTTGGTATAAATATATATATATATTTAAGTGCCCAGGTGATTTTAGTGTATACCCAGTGCTGGAGACAACTGGAGTTTAACCCAGTTGAGTTAGTTTCAACCTTGGCTGATGCTGAAAAAATTGTTTTGTTAGCATTCTCCTCCCACCCCAACACACCCATTTGTTTTGTTTTGTTGTTTGTTGTTTTTGTACAAATGAGATGGGAAAGAATTATTGGCTCAGGGTCCTTGGAAGACTTAAGACAACCTCTGGTTGAGCCCCTGTTTCTATAGATGAGGAACTGAGAAGTAGAGGAGATAGGTTTACTCAGCTAACTAATGGATGATCCAAAACTACTATCACTCGGGTCACAGTTTCTTTGCAATATTCTATTCACTGCCTATTTCCCTAATTTCTAGAACTCTACTTTTAAAGCCTTTGGGGAATTTGGAGAATTTGCTGCCCCCCCACCCTCTCCTTTGCCCTGAAAGGCATTGATTGACTACTGCCTATTTATGTTTTAAATGTATTTGATTGCTGAGCAACTCCAGAAAGTGCTCTTTATTCGAGTGCCCAGTTTGTTTCTGGTTTCTTTCTCATTTGTTAATCATTGGTGGAACTGGTGGTTTTAGCTTCTGGATAAGTGCTATCCAATAGAACTTTATGTGATGTTGGAAATGTTTTATATCTGAGCAATATGGTAGTCATCATGTAGCTATCAAGCGCTTGAACAGTGCAACTGAGGAACTGAATTTTAACTTTAATTTTATTTAACTTAGATTTAAATTAAATTAGTCACATAGGGTTAGTGGCTGTTATTATACTGCACAGTTTTAGATTTCTGAAATTCTTCTTCCACTTCTGCCTTTTACTTGGTTTTTGAAATCAGTCTACTTGAGAAATTCTTTTGCTACTGGGTGCTAATAATCCCTGGATTACCTATTCTAAAGATACAAGAAATACTGATTTTTTGTCTTAAAGTAAATTAAGTAATATTAAATTAGAAATATTCTCATTTGTGACTTTGAAGAGCCTTTTATTTGAGCTCAATAATAGTATTGTTATTTTTTTAAAAGAGTGAAGTCCTTCCTTCTAAGTCTGCTTGAGTAGGTGTGTCAAGTGTACACAGCTGATAGAACTTTGTATTAGAAGGGAGTGGGAATATAGAATGTCTTTTCAGTATAGTGCTAACTTATTTCAAATGTCGTTGATTTTGAAAAGAGTGAACCAACTGGAAAATGTTACTGCTTAAGTATAACACTGCAGTTTTAGGAAGAGAGGAAACGAGTTTTGTAGTCCCGTTATGTGTCAGATGTTTTTCTCTACCAGCGATCACAACCTTGGCTTGCTGTTTTTTTCCTTTCCTAGGTATTAAAATGAATTGCCTTCAAGTGTAAAAACTTTTCCTTCCTTCTTTCATTTTAATGGAAATGAAATTTTTAATACATTAATGGGAGGATAGAGGGGCTGTTAAATTATGATCCACTTGCTACCAGCTGCTGCATATGAATTTTCTTAGTTTTAAATTCCCTCCTTAGACTGTTGATTTCTTCTTTTAATTATTTTCAAACATTTTGTGAAATATTTCAGACATAAAAGGACAAAGGATAATGTAATTACATACCTGTGTGTTTATACCCAGATTAAGAAATAAAACATTGCCAAAAAGTTAAAGATTCTGGTGTACCCTTTCCTGTCACATCTATCTCTCATTCACTCTCAGTCAGTCACTGGTTTCCTAAATATTATGTTTCATTTTTAAAAAGGAATTTCACTTTATGTATTGGTATCCAGTGTCATATAGCATGGCAGCATATTTCCTCCCTAGTTAAAGTTGCTCAGTGCTTAATGGGCTTTTTTAAATTTAGAGGCAATATATGCGTATTTGAGTTGATGTTCTGTTATATGAGACAAGTAAATTATAATGCTGCTGGTCTTGAATTGAGCTCAATGCAAAATAAAGTTTACATATTTAGACTACAGTGAAAAAAAAAGGAATTTCACTTTAGACACTAAATGTGAGTGTCCTACTAAATGTTGAAGAGGAAAATAGTTTATTACGTTATTTACCTTTTTTTCTCTAATTTGAGAATATATCTTCCCAAAAAAGGGAATGCCCAGATTTGTCCAAAAAATTAGGGTACCTTAAGAAATTTTCTTTATGTGACAGTGAAAATGACTATTGATGACCAAATTGAGGAGGCAGACGGTCTTGTTCTAATTCATCCTGTCTGTCACCAGAGGGATTTCTTAGTGTCTCAAAGGTCAGTATTCTTGCTTTGCCCACCTGTGGATTTTTTTCCCAGTAAAAACTCCTTACAAGCTGTGGTAATAGTTTACAGATAAGTCCTACAACTGGTTCCTTTACTCATCAAGCCTCTTGCCTGTGGAGGTTTTCTAGGAGTTGCTTAGAACCCTTAGAAGTGACTTACTTGAGTATCCTTCTTTTACTTTCCCTCTTATCCCATTATCTTTAGTTTTTTCTTAACCTAGTCCTTTTATCTGACTACTTTTTACTTCTGTTAAAGTGCACTTAGTTTTAAAAAGTAACCTTAGGCTTAAGTGGTTGTACTTTTCTTCATTAGAGATCAAGAGATCTATGATTTAGATTTTGGCATTGTGATCATTACAGTTAAAATACATTTTAACTAGTGGTAGAAATATCTTCTACCTAGGGAATAAAGGGTTGAATCTATCATAAAGGATGGCTTGCTATGGAAATAACTAATTGTCATAATGTGGTAAATTTTGCTTTGCTCTGCTTATATAGCTACTTGAATTCCTTCTGGCCTTAACTGCCTGGACAAATTGTAGTGGCCTTACAGTAGCTGATACTTTGGAAGACTTGACCTGTATTTCAGTGGATTTGCCAGCTCTTGGAGAACTTTTGGTGATTCCTTGTGAGGTTTGCATGCTTTGACTTCCTTCATGCAAGTGCTTTTGGCTACTGACTAGATTTTTACTTTGCATTGTGTGTTTACTAATATAAGCATTGGCTGTCATGCTGTTCCAACTCACTGACCATGGCACACTCTGTGACCCTTACGCATTCATGGTGCTGTATTTACACACTGTTTATGATGTGAATACTTCCGATGGAGTGTTTAAAAACTATTGTAGGCCCACTGCAACCACCACCACAACAGAACTATTGTAGGCCCACTATTAATTGTAGCAACTTGACTTTTTATATTTATATATATATATATAGAGAGAGAGAGAGAGAGACTTACCGTAAGGTGGAGGGGTGGAATTGAGTATTAAAAGGCATAATCTTCTCAATTCAACCAATTTTTATCAAACTCCTGTGAAAATTGCTGGAGATAAGATGATATTTGCCCTCAAGTACCTCAAAACCAGAATGATCATCAGTAAAAATGAGTTACAGGAATTACTTGAATACATGTCTGTCTCTGACTATAAAACAAGACCAAGTGATTCAAGTACTGTAATTGAGGTTTATATAAGGATTTTGAGAAGAGGCAGAGATTAATTCTGACTCAAGATAGCCAAGAAGATTTCTTGATGGAGTTCTTGTTTGAACAGAATGTTGAAGCATACATAGGAAGAGAAAAAGCTGGTAGGAGACAGGTGAGGTGAAGAATATTCCTGTTTATGACTTGTATAAATAAGGACTTGAAAGCTTAAAAGTGCCTGGAGCATTTGGTTCTAATTGAAGCATTGAGTGCGTTAAGGAATAATAATTTGCAGCGGAGTCAGAAAAGAAGCTTGATGCCAAATCACAGAGGAACATTAATGTGAGGTTAGAGAATTGGGGCTTTATTCTTCAGGCTGATAATTTCAAACCAGCAGAAGGGGAAAAAAGACATGGGATTCCTCAAATCATTGCAGTAGTGAGCCACAGTGTCTAGTGGGTGAAGTATAGTCCTTAGCCAGGCTGGGTTGAAATTAGGACAGTTTTTAACTCCTGCTTCAGGGTGGGCCACGGATGCTCGGCGGCAGAGTTCTTGCCTGCCATGCTAGAGACCCAGGTTTGATTCCCGGTGCCTACTTCATGATCTGACCTTCATTTGTATTTTGAAAGATAATTAGCAGTAGGAAAATATTGGATTGAATAAAAAATAAATGATTAGAAGTTAATTTAAAGTGGTGGTGGGTGGATGATGGCACTGCAATAGTTTAAACAAATAATTAGATTCTAAACCAGAACACTGACAGTGAGGTTGGAAAAAGGAGTAAATGCTTACTTTAAGATTTTGGTTCTGTCATCTTAATATATTGTGAGCAACTATTGAAGCCTCAGTAATACAAGTGGTGCTACTCCCCGGTTTTTCCTAAACCAGGCCCTAATGATGGCCACCTGAAATGAAAAAGGTATTTCGTAGTAGTGTAAATTTTTATGAAATGAAATTTGAATGAAAAAATGTTGGGTTTAGAAAATTGTTCCATTATTAATCACTTGAAGTGTTGCTATTTTAGTATTTTACAACTTTCCTTCTAATTTACACTGTGTTGAAGTGTAGCAATCTATCAGATCTTGTGCATTTTTCATTTACATAGCTATTATGGGTAAAGATAGCCTTCCTGGGTAGTTTTATAAATAATTCCATAAATGCCAAAAAGCAGTTTTTCTCAGAAACTGAGGCTGGATAAAGAAGCATTGAAAATTTCCCAAGGACTGAATTTAGCATATGATTTCATAAGATTGAGTGTTATGAATTGTTACTGTTAAGAAATTATTTTCTTCCACCCATATACTTTACTGGTTGGCGTTTGTGGTCTAGAAAATTCCATCCCAATTCCTTCATATGCTCATACCACAAGGAAATCTCATTGTCATAAAACCGTTTTTAAAGCAAAATATTTTTAAAAGACTTATTTTTGTTTTTACTATATTGTGTAAATAATAGTTTTAATATATACATGATCATCTTAGGACGTGACATATAAGAAAAAATTTGCAGACTGTCTTTACAATGTGGAATTACATGCACGTCTCATAGCTTGGAGACACTTCAGTTTTTCTCAGAGGGACTATAAAACTTGACCCTCAGTTTAAGAAGTCAGAAATCTTTTAAACAAATTACCAATCTCAAAAGCATTATAGCTATAGTTTTGATGCATTCATTGTAAAACTACCTGTTTAAGAGTTAAAGTAGTCTAGTTTTTTATCATATGTGACACCCTAGTATGAATATTAAATATATTCCAATTAAATACATTCCTGCAAAGTGTAAAGGAATTGAATTATGTAAATTGCATCATTTTTTTTTAGAAATCATACCATTCTACATAAAATTGCATCATTTTAATTGAACAAAGAAGGTATTTAGTGAATTCTGTTGTAATATAATTAATTTCATTATTTTAGAGCAAGACAGTTGTTCAGTATTCATCCCGCCACCCACCCTGCCCCCATATACCATACTTAAAAAAAAGAAAAATTGTCATCACCTTGAACTATGAAACCAGTATTGAATTTTCATCTCCAGAGCACATTAATTTTTGCCATTTGGCAAATGATAAAATTTAGAAATTCTTTGTATAAGTGGACTTATTCTAATTTATCCTGATTTATAGTTTTCTATAGAACACAAGTTGTTTGGGTCTAGAACGGAGTTCAACAAACTTTTTCTTAAAGGGCCAGATAATAAATATATTTGACTTTGGGGACCGTGTGGCTTTGGTTGCAGCTCCTCAACTCTGCAATTGTAATGCAAGCAACCATAGACAATCAGTAAATAAATGAGTGTGGATATGCTCTGATAAAACTTGAGTTATAAAACAGGCAACAGGCTGTGGTTTGCTCATCCCTCACCTATAATTTTCTTCCACGTAAGCTGATTTTATATCTGAGAAAACAGAAAAAATACTGGGACAAGATGCCAGTGATGCCATTACAAAGGTAATTCCTATAGTTTAGACAGCTATGACTTGCAGTTACCATTATTTTTAAGTTATATCAAATTGCCTTTATAAGTATAATCATAGGCAGAAATCTTTTCTTCCATCTTCTTCTCCATCTGCAAGGAGAAGCTCTGCCTTCTCCTACACAAATATTTTGAGTACCCACTGTGTATCATATATTAGGCAAGGTAGTGAAAAGTGAGGAGGCCCCTGCCCTTATAGAGCCTATAGACCCGATAGAGGGGACTGACAAAAGTTAGTAAACAGGGTGCATGGGTGATTCAGTGGTGGAATGCTCGCCTTCCATGCAGGAGACCTGGTTCAATTCCCGGACCACACACACACCCCCCACAAAAAAAGTTAGTAAACAAAGTTAAAGATTATGATAAACATTATGATATTAAGCATGGTACTGAGATAGAGAATAAGAAGGAATAAAGGGGCCTTCTTTATATAGAATGTTGGGGTGATCTTCAAGCTGAAGTTGAGAAGGATCTAGTCATGCAAAGAACTTGACAGGGGACAAGAGACATACTTCTAGATAGGCAGTATGCAAAATTAAGAAAGAGCTTTGTATCGTTGAAGTAGAAAACACTTCCCTGTGCTATCTGAAAGTGAATCAAATGAGAGAAATAATTTAGGAAGCTCTTCATTGACGATTTATGGCTGGATATGAGTAAATACAGAATAATACTGAAGTAATCATCTGTCACTATTTCACTTGTGGATCTGGATTATCTAACTTTTCTTTCCCAAGGCTGCCAAATAATCAGTGACTACTTAGCACTAGGCCTAGTTCTCAATTTTGGTCTAGACTTTTGTAAATTTCCTACATGTAGAGATTAAATTAGCCTTGTTGCATGTGCTAATTAATTTTATTGCTGGGAAGTTTCTCCTGGCCCTGGAGAAGCATCAGGCCAAGTTCAGAATTTTGGGGCCCAGCTAAAACCCCTAAAATGTTGGTTGTGTTTTTCTGATTGTTTGGCTTTACCCTTTTTTTTTTTTAATCACTTGCCTTAATTAAACTAAATAAAGTCCTAATTCTGATAAGAGTTTAAGAGCAGTTTATGATTGAGAGTAATCTGGATGAGTCTGAAATATTTCTGTTTGACTTACTATGGTGATGATTTTTATTACTATTTGCCAAGCTTTTTTACTACCATAAGTTCTTAACAATAAATTTTGTTTTTTTATTCCAAGAAAAGAAAGGAGACAGTCAATCACCTCCTTCCCTCAAATGTAAATATAAACATGGCTAAACTATTTCACTTTACATTGAGAATCTTAAAACCTATTTTATAATTTTATAAGATTTTTTTTCTCTCCTTTAAGTTGCTTTTTTTAGACAAGAGTAAGACAGTAAGACCAAATGGAAAATTTTGTCTCCTTGTTGACACATGCACATTTGTACATCTGAGTATACATGGAATCATTGGCTGCCAGAATACAGATTTGGACATTGTGGCCTATTATTAGAGTTTTGGGGGTATGTGAGGTTTGTTAAAAATCCTCCGTTCATTTTGCATTTTAAGGTTGAAACCAATATGTCCTGCTTTATTGTGGGGCTCCTAAAAGAATGTGCAGTCGGGAAGTGCCCTCTGCTGGTCTACTATCACTTTTCACGGTTCTTCTCTGCAGACTATAACCAGTGTGAGAGACAGGTTCTCTAGAGGGCTTACTCAAGTGGTTAGGCCCTGGGATTTTAGTTGGCCTTCACTGTCAGATTACAAACTGTTTAGGTCAAGCTTTAAGGGAATATTCACAAGTAGGCTTGAACTATCTCCTGTACTCTGCTGCTTTTTTCTTATCTGTAACACTCTACCAGTACTGTTTGCTTGACTAATGCTTCAGTGGAAGGTGAGGAGGTAGGTGTGACGTGAGCATATGAACTGAAAGAAGCTTTTTTTTCACCTGCTGTCTTTGGCAGCCTCGTTCTCAGCTAAAATCATTTCAGTTTACTGATAGGTGATGCTAACAGATGCACAAAATGAATATATACTGTGTGGTCGCATTTTGAACCTTTGTATAGAAAGAGCATGTTCTACTTGAAGTGATCATCCTGCAGAAGCCTTGATGTAGATGAAGTCACCATTTTGACTTGGTTTGGGTTTTTAATTTTTGTTGTTACTGGGTTTTTTTGTTTGTTTTTTGTTTTGTTTGTTGTTTGTTTTTCATTTTTATTTTGTCCCAACATTTTCCTTTATAGTCCACCATTAGATATTGATCAGTTGAAGCTCATTTTAAGACTCGTTGGAACCCCAGGGGCTGAGCTTTTGAAGAAAATCTCCTCAGAGTCTGTGAGTTGATGCTTTGATTGTAATTATCTGCCCTGTTGGGAGCCTGAGTTTCCTTCTGCCTCTGCCTTCCATAAATCTGTACCTGGGTATGTTAGTAAGCGCATGTGCCCTTTGTGTGCCGACTTCTGGAATGGGGTGTAAATGTGTCTGTATGTATGTGTGTGTGAGAGAGAAAGAGAGAGTGAAACAGTTCTATCTTTTACTTTATGTCAATATATATATTTACTTAGATTCTGGGAGCCTCTGATGGGCAATAAAGTAAATAGTATCCCAATGAAATAACAAGATTTGAGATTTTAACTCATTCCAGGAGATTAATGGGAACTTTGCACTTCCATTCTCAAGCCCTGGCTTCATCTTTTTTAGAAGTCTCATATATACTCAAGAACTCTTTTACTTTTGGGTTAGTATTTTGTTGTCCAGAGCATGAGCTTCACCATATATTAGTCTAACTTTTTCATGAAATATGCATTGTCTGCATGCTGTTGACCTTTTCCAAAAGTTATTTGCTTATTTTGTTTTCAGAACAGATACTTCACACATCCTATGTGAGGTGTCTATTATCAATAAATACATGGGGCCCTCACAGGGGTACCTCTCTTTCCAGTCCCCACACCACTCAGAGAAAACACCTTCAGTCCTGACACCTCAGAGCCACAGGAATATGATTGTAAATTCTTCCTCCATCAGCCTTCCTTTATAATTAAAAGTTGAATAACTTGAGAAAAGGCTTTGGATCTAGTGCTTTCCTGCCTCTCAGCAGAGATTTAGAGAGGAGCCTTGGGAATGTGACCCTGGCTTACTTTGGCAGTGTTTTCCCAGTGTTGGTCACTTTCTCAGGCCAAAGATAATCAGAGAAACCATAAAAGCCCAGTTTTTCTCCCTTCTCCCCTCTATTCCTGCCACAATTCATGGCTGCCACCATGCAATTGGATAAAAAGAAAACAGAGCTGAGGAGCCAAGCTCTAGTTGTGCCTCCTTGGATTCTTCTCCCAGTCCTTCTGACTAAAGGGGCCCCTTTGCCCATTGGGAACAGTACTGGGTAGCTGCAAACAGGCATAAGCAGGTGAGTTTGAACTATCATCTCCCTGACAAAATAAAGAATACCGTCATCTAGTATGTTTGCTATATTCCTTAAAAGGCCAACATAGCTCATTGTATTTGTGAATTTCTACTCTGAGGGATTTAAAAGAGTATGCTGGCCATATCTTATTTTGTTTTATTTATTTATCTAAGATGAGGAAGCGAAAGCGCAGAAAAAAAGCTGTGACCTGCCTGAGGCATGCAGTAAGTCACTTGGAAGAGCTGAGAATAGATCCTATATATTCTGATAACATGATCTAAACTATAATCCCAAGTGATTATACGCTATTTTGAAAGTCATTGTTATCGACACTAACAGAATTATATATAAATCTGAAAGGGTGTTTCTTTTTGCTTTATGAAATGCAGAAAGCTGAGTTGGAGTGAGTAAATCAAAGATATGAGATGATGCTTAGAGAGGTCAATGTTATTTTTTAATGCATTTTGCTTAGGAAGATTGGCTAATGGACAGGACATGGGAGCTAGTAGAGAGGATATGGGAGCTGGGAGAGGTTGCTCAGGAGCCCAGTTAATTAATGAATAGTACTAATGAGATTGAGATAGCACCTTCAGTTCCTATCTGGAAGTGACTGTGAGCAGCTCTTTCTTAATCCCCTCGCACCCTCTCACCCCTACCTCATGCCCAGCCACCTGTCTTATAGATATGTGCTGTTAGTCACAAGAAGTTCTAAAAGAAAATGGATGGGTAAAATAGTCTGTCATTGATCATTTATATTTAATAAAGAAACAACATTGAATGTATGACCTAGTGATGTGACGTGTTTGTCTTATGTGAAATGGGCTAATCATACATCTTGATGGCTGTAGTGTAGAATTGCATAGTGAGATTGAGTACCAGAATACAGAATTTATTCAGATAATATTATTCTGAGTATAGGAATAAGAAAAGTTTTCTTTTCTATATAATGCAGGTGAGTGAATAAAAGTAGTTTAGACATTCAAAAAGGTAGATAAGATTAATAGGATGCTAGTGACACTTTCCAAGTTTAGTGACACTTTCCAAGTACCTATATATCTTAAATAGAAACAGGGATATGTGGCGCACATAATGGAAAAATAACAAAGCCAGATGAGTGAAATTGTTTAAAGATTTTGAAAATTAAAGAAAAATGCATTAAAGACAGTGTAGAAAAAAGAAAGCCAATAGTTATTTTTGTTATTCCTGAAAATTAGTGAAATAGTGATGCCAGCTCTTACATAACAATTCAGTCAATAAATAGGGGATTCTGAGTAAGAAAATGTGATAACAGAAACACTGATTGATAACTGTTAGGATGTACATCCTAAGAAAGGGGATAAATGAGTAATGATGGATGGCTAAGAGCACAGATATTTTGGTTGGTGAACCAGTACCTATAGAAATCAGTGAAAGATGAAAAAAATATTAAGAATATATAAACGCTTTCATGAACTCACTCTCACATTTTTCTCTAGGAATATAATTTCCCTAACCTTCTGACAAGAAGGGGATATAATGACCTATTTGACTAGAGGAGGCAAGAATAGAAAATGTACAGGCCAAGTGTTGTTCTCAGAAAGAAAGGGAGAGGTGGCAGAATTTTAACATTTTGAAACCCAACCGCTATTAGTATTCTGCTATTTCTGGTTACTTTTGTTATTTCTCTTGGCATGCAAAGTATTATTTGTTATGCAATTTTTTTAAAAGGTAAATCTAAACTCTGTTCTGAAAATGTTAAATGAACTTTATGCCACATTTTGAGTTTGGGCTTAGGGAGAATGAAAGGCAGGGTGGCGCACATGTTCCATTTCTTTCAGAGAGCCTTAAATATGCATTGTCAGTAACCTAACCATTAGGATGTTTGAGTTCAGAGGATGAGCAAAAGTGAAAGACTATTGAGGGAAACCACAAAGAAGTGAAATTACCTCACTGTGGTGCTTGTTGAAGGAGGGAAACTAATTAATAGTTAACAGGAAAGGGAATAGAAAATGGGCATTAAGTATGTTGTAGATTTAAAAAATCCCATCACTTCTGGTTTCAGTGGGAACATATGATAAACCAATAGTTCTTATAATATTTGAAGGGAGAAAATTGTGTTAACATTGATGGGACAGTTAAAAGAGAGAAGCTAGGCGTATGACATACATATTGCTTATACATATGCAGGACTTCATAGTTCTGCCTTTCAGATAAGTGTGTTTTGCAAACTTCTTCCCAGTTGTTTGTTGAGTAAAGTGAGTCTGTTCACCTGTTAAAGAGACTTGTGGAAGAAATTATTGTGGCATGCTATAAAACTGTCAGCAGCCTGTGACTTCTATTTTGTCTTTCTATTAGACTCCTAACTTCCCCTCCATCTCCCTCTCCTTCATTTACCATTGTGTGTTTATGGCATGTATTTTATATGTACTGCTACTACTGTCTTTGAAACATGGCATTGCAAATCAACTTAGACACACCTACCTGTGTCTTAAGTTTGGAGACATGGTTTCTTGAAGAATCACCAAATCAACCTACACACACCTACCTGTGTCTTATATATTTGGAGATGTGGTTTCTTAGAGAATCACTGGGCCACAAAAATTTAGTCTCTTTCTTGAATGGATATAGTGAATATTTTAATTTATCCCAAGTTGAGTCAGAATTTTCTGAATCATTTATATTTTGTTCCACAGACAAGCAGGTTTTGGCCTTTGATATTTGAAAACAGTTCTCTGGCTGGCATCCTGGATGAAGGGGCAGTCTGTTTTCTGGGAGCTTAAAATATTTAACATCGAAGATGATGCTAAAACCAAAGAAAAATAATTTTCCTTATTGCCTGGCCATTCAGTGGCTACATGCCTAAAAATTTGTGGTATTCACAGAGAAGTGTTGCTTTAACATGCAGCCTTGGGCTCTGGCCTGGAGTGGGTGGGGTGGATGGGGAGTAAGGGTTTTTGTTTGTTTGGGGAATGGCTTTTTGGCCTTTATTAAAACTTGAGTGAAAGTTATTTTTTGCACTGTATGTTTAACAATGCCCTTGACCAGGCATCTAAGATATTAACCAACTTCAGCAGATTATGCGTCTGACGGGGACACCCCCTGCTTATCTCATTAACAGGATGCCAAGCCATGAGGTGAGAACAAATAGACTGTACAGGAGTGTCCAATTCAGAAGGCCACATTTTCATTTTATTGCCATTGTATAACCAACACAGTGTTTAATGTCACCAAATGCTTGCATGTTCCTTGAGGGCTACTAAGGCAATGACTGTGCTACTGCAAAATATTGACATTTGGGATAAAATGTCATCTGATCTTGTGGATTGAGACTGTAACTTTTAGGTATGTAAATAGAAAATGATGTGACGTTTATATTTTGTTTTATGAATTTAGTGTTTAATAAGCTGTTTGTTTCCTCCTAGGTATTACACTTGTAATTAGGGTACATTCCCATCAATGAACTTCTGCTAGAGGTGTAGTTAACTGAAAGCCATTAGCTTGCTTTTCTATTCATCAATTTTTTTAATGACTAAAATAGGATTCTTCATTAAAAAACAACTGTAAAATATCCAACATTAATAAGTACTGTATTTCAAAGGAAATATATAGATAATATAAAATAAATATGAACACTTAGGTAGGGTTGGTGCCTTCTTTTCTGACTCTTAACTCCTTAATCTAACTCTGGTTAATTACCAGAGATGATAGGGGCACTTCTTTCTTAGTCACCCTTAATCTTTTGGGGACTTTTACTAGGTTTGGCATCAGAGGCTTTTCCCAGCAAGCGTTTTCCTACTTCAACAGTATTCAGGTAGTCTTTTTATGTATCTTTATTAGAGGGATGGCTGTTGTCTGGATGAGACATGCCTTTCTTACCTCTGTTTTCTCTTCATCCTTTTATCGATGCACTCAAGTTAAAAAGGATTACAGCCATGTGTATATTCGATTACTAGAATTTCCTTTTCAAATAAAAGAGTTTCTCATTTGCTTTTAAAGTGAACCTCTTCCACTCATTCCACATGCAGTGAGTAAGAAAATGAAGCCCCTAGTAACCAGAATTATTTCTAACCTAGAGTGCATGTATGTGTTTATACTTATACATACATTCATATCTTTACCATTGAGCTATAGTCAAACAGAAATTTTAAGGAGGTGGTTGAGATAGATTCAGAGAAATTGTAACTCAGCTACTCAGATGGACTGATAGCATGATTTATTCTTTGAAACACAGAAATTCATAGATTCAATTTTATAGCTAACTAGTTTCTGAAGCATGTTAAGTTAAATTTCTATTTATATGATCATTCTCAAAACCCAATTTGTTTTTAAGGCTTTCTGCCTTGATTAGAGCTATAAGTCCTTAGAAATATTTAGCTGAAACATTTAGCTCCTTCAAATTCAAGTTCTGAATAAAGTTATTCAGAAAATTGAAGTTGAAGCATCCTTGAGAAATAATTGCAATTTCCTTTCTAAAGGCAACAGCGATATCAGCTAGTGTTTATTGAGCTCTCACTCTGAGCCAAGTACTCTGCTCCTTACTCCAACTCTGTGAGGTAGGTACTATTCTTAAATCCATTTTACAGATGGAGAACCCTTAGAGAGAAGAGTAAACTTGCCCAAAATGATAAAGTAGAGATTCAAACTCAAGCCTGGCCCACCCGAAATCAAACTTACAGCTGTGCTGGTAATATAAATTTTGTTTGTGTCTGAATCTTAGTTTTCGAATTGGGTTTAATCTTGCCTAAGTATCATGATAACCCTAAACCAAACACTTATAGCTAATGCTAATATTTTACCTCATCAGTAAAATATGTTGTGAGCTGTCCAAGAAAATATAGCTTATAAGTGGTAGGAGAAGGATTTCTGCCTAGGCCATATAATTTATAATCCACTATTCTTTATGATCTTAATTAAGTTGTTTTTAGTATTTTTAATAATATGGTAAGCTTATGTTTGCTTTCTTGTTACCAGGCTTCTTTAGGCCAATATTATACAAGGTTTAAATGGATAGCTTATTAATAAACTGAGTATCTACTAAGGTCTGCACCATCAACAGATGGCTGGTCCTAACTTTATTTAGGAATACCAACTGCTGTGCCACTTTTAGGTGTTTAGGAAGACTGTCTAGGAAAGGGCTACTTCTTAGATGTCTTAGCCTCATTTTTTAAACTACTGGTGCTATGATCAGAAAGCTAATGGCAAAGAACTAACTTGGTTATCACTCACTTGAAATAAAACTGTGACAGATAGCAGGAATGAAGGTGATGATCATAAGGAAATTAGAATGGTAATAAGAGAGATGTCTATAGTGAATATCAAGGACAGTCATAAACATTGGAGCTAATAGATTTCACCAGTTAACACTGGTTCCTTACCAGGACCAAGAATCTTTGTAATATTATTGAACAAAGCCATTCTGAAAGTCTTATTTTTACAGGCAAGAAACTACATTCAGTCTTTGACCCAGATGCCGAAGATGAACTTTGCAAATGTGTTTATTGGTGCCAATCCCCTGGGTAAGTTGACCATACTGTCGTCTTGTGGATATTGAATTGTTTAAAACTTAAGTTAAGGATTTAAAGAAGAGTTTTACCTTTTGACTAAATAGGGCACCATTAATTAAATCTTGGAATGTAATTAATATGCTATTTATTATCTGTGTTTGTTTTTCAGAGTCTTACATCACATGACATGCTTGTATGTTTCTGTGATCACAGAATTTGGTAGGGGGAATGAGCTGGTACAGTGAAGAAGGGAGAGAAAGTAATGGGAATTTGGGGAGAAAAGATTGGGAGAGCAGGAAGAAGGAGGTGCAGAGGAAAGCCTATGACTTGTTCCCAATTACTGACCTTTTATAGTATCCCAAGCTGAAGGTAAAAGCAACTGAGGCACCGATTGGTATTTAGAGGTCCCACCCAGGAGTCCCCTCCCATGTGTTTGGCTCTTCTATAGACTCCCAGGGCTATGGATCCTGGTGTTAGCATACTCATGTACTTTTCTCTTCCCCTGTTCTTTCTCTGCCTCTCAGAGGCATTTTCTGTCTTCTTTGTGGAGCTAACTTGCCACCTAAAATTTCAAGGAATGGCTCCACATTCCCTCTTGCCACCATCATCTTCAAGATCCTTGACACCGAGGGAAATATCCATCACATTGTGGCAACTGCAAGATATTCAGAGCCCCTCTGTGCCTTAAAGCTGAAACTTGTATGTGCTTCAGTTGATCCCCAAAATCCTACTGCATGGCTCTAATCCCCTGACATGAGGAAAGCATAGTGAACAGTGCTATTTAATGGAGGACACAGGAGGATTCAGACCAGGACCCTCCTCCATCAGGGAGGGGAGCAAATGCCATGATAACTATTATTACTCACTTTTTGGAAGATTGTATTATAGTGGCATGCTTTAAAATCTCCACTGCATTTCTTTAAGGTACCATCTCTTAAGCAACTGTATGAATCTGTGTGCTTAAGGATACCAGCAGCTGTGTTTGAAGTCTGCTTTTTTTCTTTTGGAAGCTGACACCATGGCAAAAAAGTTGGGATGAAACTAGAGGTTTTTGCCTTTTTAAGTACTTCATGCTTAGTGAAGTGTCAGTGTTAGTGTCTCTTGTGATAATTCTTGCAAGGGCAGATATGCTTACACTCTTCAGAAGTGTTGAGCTGTTATGGATGAGTCCATGTCAGCCTTGGTGATGAAGAATATGTCAGGTCACACGTGGGTCACTCATATCTGAGGGTGAACCACAAATTCATCAGTGGTATAGAGAATTCTGTTGAAATTGGTTTAGGTTTGCATCTGCCCTGGCATACTCTCATTGGTTTTCCATGATTTATTTGGATGGTATTAATCAGTTCAAGGGTCTGTGAGAAGTTCTGTTTGAATCGTAAATACTCTAGGCTATTGTATGCTGGTAATTTTCTTGTTTGTTTTTCTGTTCTGAGTGTTTTTCATCATATCAACCCAAAGTTTTAGACATAGCAGTGCTCACTATTTGACTCCCTGCTAGCAACCTCAAAGAGTTGAATTAATTCATTTATCTGATATGTTAATTAATCTTATTTAGGTCACTTACATCCTCACAAGTGTCCACATTTCCTAGAATCATGACATTTCAGCATTCAAAACTGGATGCTACTTTGCAATACACTGAGGGTTTGGTCCATCTGGTGCTCAGCATTGCACTTCTCAGTGAGTTAAATGTGCCTTACAGTCCATTGCCAAACAGTGATGTCATCTACAGAGTCTCCTCTTGTTTGTCAGGCAGAACATTGTGTTACTGATCATGAACATATGCCCAGCATTTTAACTGAGCAGGAGGAGTACAACAACACTGTAAATATTAACAGCTCTATTTTGTGTATCACTGACTTCATGTTTCACCATTATTCCCATAATATGAATGAAAACTTAATTTGCCCTTTGATAGTAGTATATGTATTTATATCTCTCAAGATCTCTGTCCTTATTCCTTATCAAGGTATTTGTTATAAGGACATGGTAATTTTTACTTTAGGAGTGGTAGCGAATTATATGATTCGTGTTCAATTATAAAACCAACTGCTGATAAGGTTTGTGGTTTCTAAGAAGGGAAGGTTATCAGAAGAATATTATATTTAGTGAAATTTTCCATTACTTTAAAGTATGAACTTATGAATTTGAATCAACAAATGAATGTTCATTTTGTTTCTTATCCCTCTGAAACGTATATTTCTCCTGTGGATTATCTGAAATTTGGGTCGAAGGATAGGGGTCTTTTACAACCTCCAGAGTATGCAGCAATAGATCTCTTCAGGAAGCTGTCTTCCCCTTCACTACTTTCCTTTATGTACACCTCTGCCCTGCCTTGCCTCCATATTTAAGGAACCATCAATAATTTGCAAAATCTCAAAAGGCTCTTTATTTCACTGAAGTGATAAATATGGTCTTGGCAATATTTATTCTTCCAAGAGCTACTGTCTGAAAATCAAAACATCCTCCTTTGAAAGGTAGAATTAGAAAAATCACCATTTTGTAACCATAATGAAATAATTGCTCTGTGAGGGAAGTTAAAAGCTTTAAGTGAAAGGTTAATATGAACTGAGAGTCATGTGATGCCAAAATATCCCTCAGATTACTTACTTGGGGCAAAGGAGGAACCATCTTAACCCATGGCTCAAACTCAGCATTGTTAATAATAGGACAAATGGAATTAATGCATCATCTATGAAATATTCTTACCCAAACCTGATTCTTATGAAACTTTTTAGATCTAATTTCCTATTTTCAGGAAATACAGGGGATAAGAGGAAAGCAAAGGTGTAGATGCATGATGACACAAGAAAGTAACGAAAGATATTCTCAGAACAACTTGGGTGTCTTCTTAGGTCAAAGTTTAGAAAAAAAAGAAAAAAACAGGGCTCAGCAAATAGGGGATACTGTTCTAAATTTAAAGAGACGCAGTCAATTGGCTTCTAGTTTGAATACAACTTTGGATTAATTGAAGAAATTTTAACATGGACTGAATTTTAGATGATGTTTGTGAGTTGTTCACTTGTCAGATATGATAACAGTTATGATTGTGTAGGCGGATGTCTTATACTGAACTATTTAGGGCTAAAGTGCCATGTCTGTCATTTATTTTAAAATGATCAGCAAATTATATAATTAAATAATTGAAGAAAATAGAAAATGTTAACAATTGTTGAATGTGGGTGGAAGGTATATGGGTGTTATTTGTACAGTTTCTATTTTTTTTGCCTCTGTATGTTTAAATTTTTTTATAGTAAAAATCTTAAAAATTCCCTTTTATCCAAATACTATGTGTCCCCTATCCTCCATGTGACTCGATTTTTTCACTATGTGAAAAGATCTATTTGATTAATATTTATTTGTTTACATTAGTAAGTAAACAGTGAAGGAGACAAAAACACAAAATGAAATTAACTGTACCCCCTGGATTTCTTTAGTTATAGCTTTTATTTTTATATAGTTTGATTATAATGGTTGCAGTTTTGACGTTGTCTCACAAAAGCGTGTTCATGCAGATTTCTAGTTTTTTTTTTACATTCTTGTTTAGTAGTGTATTCTTTAAAAACCCATACATCTATATGTTAATTTGCGCAAAAAAGAGAACAAGAAGTAGAACAGAGAAGATAGGATTTAACAAATGAGTATGATTGCTGAATCATTATATTGATATTTCTTTTGGTCTCCAGTGTCTTGGAGCAGCCAGGGAGAAAAAACAAAAACAAAAATCCATACCAAGCTTTAAAATCTGTTCTATAACCACTTGCTAAAATGTACTTGGAAATTTATTGCTTTTTTGTATATATATTTCTTTTTTTTTAATAATTATTTTATTTTATTTTTTTAAATACCAAAAAAACACCAAACAAATGCAAACATTCCTATTTTGATCATTCCGTCCTACATATATAATCAGTAATTCACAATATCATCACATAGTTGCATATTCATCATCATGATCATTTCTTGGAACTATATGTTATATTTCACAATAAAAAAAAGGTTTTAAAAATTCATACGTCTGTGGGTGGGTGATGGTGGCGCAGTGGCAGAGTTCTCGCCTGCCATAATGGAGACCCAGGTTTGATTCCTAGTGCCAGGCCATGCCAAAAAAATCCATACATCTGTACACATACACATACATGCATGTATACCTACATATAAATAAAAGAGGAAAGAGAAGAATGTACCCTAGAGCTGATACTTTGGAAGAGAATTCTTTATTTAGATAGGAAGGATTAAAATTGTGTTTGCTTTAATAATGTGTAATTTTTGAAGAATGTTAAAAACTCTTCTTTTTTTCCTTTCAATCTCTGGTACTGAAAGCTGTCGACTTGCTGGAGAAGATGCTCGTGTTGGACTCAGATAAGAGAATTACAGCAGCCCAAGCCCTTGCACATGCCTATTTTGCTCAGTATCATGATCCTGATGATGAACCTGTGGCTGATCCCTATGATCAGTCCTTCGAAAGTAGGGACCTCCTGATAGATGAGTGGAAAAGTAAGTCCTCAGGGCAGGATTAACATCTAGCTTAAAAACTTAGACTGAAAATCTTTCCTAGATGAGCCACTAACCAAATGCCATGGGAAAAATAAAAACTTGTGCATGGATATAACCAACTCACTAAAACTTATTGGGTCTCTAAATAAGTGAATGAGTATGTCCTGAATATGCTGCTCTGATAGAAACTGTTGTATATGATGGCTCTCTCAGGACTGAGATTCTTATGTCAGTCTGATTCTGTACACAGCCCCTTACACCAACATAGGGCTTTGTGGTTTTTGGAATTTTGCATTTACAGCATCTCTCTGAGATTAAGTAGGGAATAGGGTATTTTTACAATTTTACAACTTACAGACCTGAAACAGAAAGAGTTTATATTTTTTTCTATTACCTTAGAGCCAATTAGAGGCATAGCCAGGACCCGATGCCATTTCCTTGATCCAGTGTCATATTCTTTCCATAACACACAAATTTAGAGCTCCAGTTAAATTCCAAGTCAGGAGGACTATCTATTGCTGTACAGCTTTTAAAGTGAGGCAAAGAAAGAATAAGAAGAGAGGGAAAAATGGGTGTTTTATTGAAACCTGTGTCCCTTTAGGATGTCACACAAACAATGAAGCAGTATTTGAAGTAGTCCATCAAACCACTAGCCTGGACAGGGAGAAAGAATCTTGAGCTCAGAAGCCAGAATGCTTGCCAACTTGGACAGGTCTGCATCTCTACCTTAAGAATTGTTCTCCACAACTCTCACGTCTTAATTTTTCTTCCCAATTTCTAGGCCTGACCTATGATGAAGTCATCAGCTTTGTGCCACCACCCCTTGACCAAGAAGAGATGGAGTCCTGAAAACCTGATTTCTGTTCGTTGGATCCCACTTCACTGTGAGGGGAAGGCCTTTTCATGAGAACTCTCCAAAAATCATTCAAGTGCCTCTTGTTGGAAAGATTTCCTCCATGGTGGAAGGGATTTATTTGTGTATGTGTGCGTGCGTGTGTGTGTGTTAGTGTGTGTGCATGTGTGTGTCTGTCTTTGTGGGAGGGTAAGAGACTATGAGTGAACTATGATCACAGTGACTTCACGTGGAGTTACGGATGCTTGGGGGCTTACTCTTCTTCGTGAGAGTCAGCTCAGAAAGATGAGCTGCCATCTTATTAGGGGTATGTTAAATGGAAAGTAAAAATTTGATGTGTCTCAGATCCCAATCATGCTTTTGCCATTTTGGCCTCTCCTGTGGCCCCACCTCTGGTGGGGGTAGACTTAACCACATCCAACAGTGGTGCAGAGGGAGGGCTCATACCTTCTGGGTGCTTCAGACATGAAGCTGACCCTCAGCGATATGTATAGCCAAAAAGGACCAACTGGCTTCTGTGCACTAGGCCATGATTAACTTGCTTAGTATGATCCTCAGAACTTGACAGGTGTATATGAAACTGTAAATATGTTTGTGCCTTAAAAGGAGAGAAGAAAGTGTGAGTAGTTAAGGGAGTGCAGCAGATGATGTTCTGAGCCAGGCAAGTAGACAGTGTTGTTGGACGGCCACTTGTGAACCCGTAATAACCAGGGAGCCTTCAGAGGCAGCCATGTGTGCATGTGCGAGCATGCGTATATGTGTGTCTTTCTCTTTCTCCCCCAAGGTGGTGTTGCCATTTCTCTGCTTACCCCTCACCTTCAGGGCAGAGTATTGGTCCCAGTAGTTAGAAGCAGGTTCTTGCTGTCAGTGTACTTTCTTGTGTACCCTTTAAGATTCCTAGCAGAGTGAGGATGTGTTTTGCACGCCTTGCTATTTGAGCATGCACAGCTGCTTGTCCCGTCTTTTCAGGAGGCCCTGGTCCCAGGCATGTTTGCCAGTGAAGACATCTTGGATAGTTCACACGCCATGTCACCTCAGCTGATGTTATGGGCATCCTCTTTTCAGCCCCCAGTGCAATTTTGTGTTCAACACAATTAATACTCCAGGTGCTTTTGATGTGAAAACCATGAAGAAATAGAACAAATAGCTATATAGCATTTTAAAACGTGCCATCCTGGTTTCCAACAAACTGTTTTTAAAGAGCTATAATGGAAGAGATCAGGGCTTTTCCTAGGAATATCCCAAACTTTGGAAAACAAATTGTTCTCTTCACTCCCATAAACATTGCTAAGAAATGCTGAAAATCAAAGTGCAAAATAAAAACTCGTGAGGTCAGAAACTCCTTTTGCTATCTTCTCTAAATATGATTATTAAAAAAAATTAACAAGGTGTCTTTTCCACCCCTTTATGGAAAAGGGTCTTTTTGGCAGCTTAACATTGACGTCTTGGTTTTGGTTTGGGGAGAAATAAATTTTGTTTCAGGATTTTGTATATTGCAAGAATCTTGTGAGAATGTGATTCCTTTAGATGGGGAGAAAGGGCAAATTATTTTAATATTTTGTATTTTCAACTTTTTAGAGATGAAATATTCTCAGGGGTGGAAAAGAATTGTTTTCATAATTTTCTGAATTTCAGGCATCTCGTGCTACATAAGGGCCCATATATTAAAGGCTTTTATGTACTAAGAAAATACAAAGCCGCTTCCAGAGTTGACCATGTGATAAAACCTTGAATTTCGGCGAAGGTGTTTCCATTTCTCTATCACAGTGTAATGATGTATGCACTCCAGTGGGGCAGGGTAAGACCCCTGAGCCAACTGGAGCAGGACAAAGGCAGGCCAATGGTGATTACACTGCACCTGAGATTTTCCCTGTCTTTAAAGGAAAATGAACTTAGAGGCCTCATCTCCTTTACCCGTTGTTCATATCCTCACTTGGAAATGTAATCCACACTAAAATGGATATCAGCCATGTTTGGTTGTAAATGCTAGTGTGGTTTCCTACAAAAATACTGCTCTGAATATTTTTTAATAAAGGTCTTTGCACATGTGACCACATACGTGTTAGGAGGCTGCATGCTTCAGGAGCCTGGACTCTATAAACTGGAGCTTGTGGAAGAGCTCCTTGGTTTCTGAGCATAATGCTCCCACCTCCTGATTTCTCTGAACAGAAAACAAAAGAGAGAATGAGGGAAACTGCTATTTTATTTATATTCATGAACTTTGGCTATAATCAGTTATGCCATATAGGATGTCATACAATACCACTGGTTAAAATAAAGCCTATTTTTCAAATTTAGTGAGTTTCTCAAATTTATTACTTTTTTCTCTTTATATTCAATCACAATACAGCATTAACTCAGTGTTTTCTTAATTGTTGTCTGGCACAAATTTCTGGCAGATCTTAATATTATTCTTAAAACTTAGAAAAACATTTATAACTCTCATTAGCTGTACACTTTATGGTGAAGAGGATCTGGGTGTTTGCTATGGATTGGTAAAGCAGAGAGCAAAGAAACAAGGTATAACATGGGAGGGTCTGTGTTGGGTATAGGGCAGGGGTCAGCAAACAATGGCCTGCAAACCAAATCTAGCCCAACATCTGTTTTTGTGTGGCCCATGAGCCAAAAATGGATTTTACATTTTTAAATGACTAAAGGGAAACAAAAGAACAACAATATTTTGTAGCTTATGAAAAACAATGTAAAATTCTGATTTCAGAGCCAGTAAGTAAAGTTTTACCAGAACTCAACCACATTACTTATTGTCTATGGCTATTTTCACATTACAGTGGCAGAGTTGAGTATTTGCCACAGAAACCATGTGGCTCGTAAAGTCTGAACTATTTGCTATCTGTCAACTAATTGCTGACCTCTGGTCTAGGGCTTCAATTTCCTCATATGTAAAATAGGGTTTAATGAATAGGCATTTGAGTTCTTTTTAACTTTGACATTTCAAGATTATCGGTGAGCAGTATGTTTTTATTTTGGAACTTCCCAGAGAAAGGGTTGGGTGGGTACATATACATATTTATGACTGTTTTGTTTCAGCTGGCTATGACCCTTGAAAATACTCCTCAAAACTACTGAATTGCATCACAGGTCTAGGGCCACAAGGGCTCACAGCCGAGTTCTCAAGGCCTGTGCTGATGTGCTTCCTTTCTTGGTGGCCAAGGAATGCTAACAGGTGTCCTAGGGTGGATTTCAAGTCCCAGCCTGTAAGAATATCAGCTGTGTCCAGCTGGGGTTTCTTCTTGTGCTGGCTGGTTCCTGGCTGGCAGCTGGAGGTGATGGTAATGATAGAAGGCAAACCCACACAGGCTGTTTTTTTCATCCTATCCTCAGTGACTTCAGGGGGTGAGAAAAGAGGGACCCAGTTAACACCTATGGTACCTCGTATGAAGATCAAACAATTGTGGAGAATATTTTACCTTCACATACCAGACATGAGTGCCTATGACACAAACTTCCTTCTAGGCTTCTGAGAGAGGAGGGCCTGCTTTGCTCAAGGAGAGTTGATGCCAGAGAAAAGCTTACCCAAAGTGAATCTACCTAAAATCGGGGCTAAAATTTCTTAAGATGTAGTGGGAAGAAGGGAAGGTCTGATTGGGACTCTTATCATGAAATCTGCAGAAAATTGTGAAAGCATGTTCATATTTCTATAATACATGTTGATTTTTTATAATGAACAAAGAATGAATCAAGTGTTATTTCCACTGAAACGGATTTAGTATTCTACAGTATCTTTCTCATTTGTTTTTTTTTTTTTGTAGCATAATCATAGAGGCAGTTTTTGCAAAAGTATTTGAGGACTTCTTCAGTTTTTCTCTTATTTTCATATCATTGTTATAAATATCTGTCAGTGATCATCTTACCACCTTTGCTTTTATTGTGACATTGCTTTTTTCAGTGGCTTTGCTTGAAGGGTTGAGCACTTTTTCAATATTTTATCAACTACATAAAATACATCACGTTTTGCAAAAGTTATAATTATTGCAATTAATCTGCATTATTTTTGTATTGCTTTGTCATATGTTTACAAGATTACCAATTAGATATTAAGAGAAGACTAGAATAGAATGAGCAGGTTAGACACCCTAGGTTCAGATACTTGCAAAGTAAGGAGGGACTAATTTTCCAAGCAGTCAGTTCATTATGAGTGTTTTCCTGTTGTGATGGTCACTTCTCTCCACAATCAGGTTTCTGGGAGGTCTTGGCTAATGAATATGCAAATAATGAAGACTCCTTTTATCAGTGCTACAGATATGTTTAATGTACATAATCTTGTACTTAGCATTTCCATTTCCAGAACTTGGAGCCCTCACAGTTTTGTTTTTGTATAACAAAAAACTAAAAGGATGTTCATTGCCTTGTTCTTTGTAACAGCAAAGAACTCTACTCATAGGATACCAGTGGCATACATACCCCTCCTCCCAATTGTGAGAGCCAAAAATGTCTTCAGAAATTACAAGTGTCCCTTGGGAGGGAAGATCGCCCCCAGTTGAGAACCATATTGATAAATGTATGTGTTTATCAATAAAAACTTGATTGAATAAGATGGCTTATATTACAGTGGACTGGCATATAGCTAGGCATGGATAGGAGTTCAAGATGTATTATGAGGGAGAAAAAAATAAGTGGCAAAACTATAGTATATTGTTCACCCCCTCTTTTTTTTTTTGATGCAAAGACAGTATGTGGCTAGGAAAAACCTGGAGAAACACCCACCAAACTGTTAGCAATGGTTAACTGGGAAAGTGTGGGGGTGGGATTTGGGGTGGATTTATAGGAGGTGCTAACTTTTTGTGGTTTTTCTGTAATGTTTAATTTTTACACTACATGGGTTATTTCTTTTGTGATTAGAAAATTACTTTTTTTTTCTTTTCAGTTTTGATGAAAACGATTTAAAAAATCTGTGACCTAGAAAACCATTCTCTAATTTCAGTTTTGCCAGGGCTAGAGCCCAACTTGTTGCAAAGTGGTTTTAACCCAGCTGTCAGGCCACTACTTCTTTGTAGCAGGGTGCTTTATGCAGCTGGGAGGGCTCATTGATTCCTTTCCCAGTAGAAGAGTGTATTTTAAGAATCTGAAATAGGGTTTTTTCAACTTTGACACTGTTGATATTTGGGTCAGATCATTCTATGTTGTGAGATGCAGTCCTGTGGACTGTAGGATGCTTAGCACATCCCTGGTCTCTACTCATAGGATACCAGTGGCATACATACCCCTCCTCCCAGTTGTGAGAGCCAAAAATGTCTTCAGAAATTACAAGTGTCCCTTGGGAGGGAAGATCGCCCCCAGTTGAGAACCATGATCTAAAACTTAGCTCTCCCTCCCCCATGTCTTACAGAATACCAAAGCTCCTTTTCTTGAAGAAATAATTGTTGGTTAACTAACACCTACCACTAACCGCTTTCACTTTAAGAAATGTTTTGATATCATGGTGGAGGAAAGTACAAATTTGAAAGGCCTTTTAAAAGACAAGTGATTGTTTAGGGGAAAAGGAAAATGTTAGGCAGTTCAGAAGAAAGAGTATGTTCTGTACTGCATTAGGGGTGTTCCATTTAAAGGCGGGGGGGACTGGTTATTAAGTGAATTAACTTGTCCTTTGCTCAGAAGCTCTTTGGCCATTATCCACATACAGAAAATCTAGTAGTTAAATGGATGTGACTAAAATTTTCTTAGATATAAGGTGGTGAGGTAGAGGGGAAAGAATACTGGGTTTTGAAGCTACACAGACCTGGGTTCAAATCCCAGCTCTACCTCTTGTCAGATAGATGACCTTGCTTTCACTTAATTGTAAAGAGTAAATGAAATAACAAATCTCAGTGTGCCTGGTATGGGTTGTGGCACCCAAGATATTCATTAGTTTGCATCTTACTTGAGTTGTAAGCATTAAGCATTGATGCTATTCTGTTCGGGTGAATTTGGGAGTGTTCTGCTTCTGGAAACTGTGAGCCTCTAAACCATATGGGAAGAGCACTTCTGTGGACTAATGGCTTGGAGCCTTCCCATCTCTTTCCTCAGATAATAGCAAACTTAATCTCTCTTCTGAGCTATATATAGAGGCTATTCCCTATGTTATGCATTTATACTTTCTCACATTATCAGCAATTATCTCTACCTTGTCTTTGTGGTCAACTTCTGTATTTGCCACAGGCACCTTACATAGTGCACTTCAGCACAATGAAATGAATTTAATACCAGTGCCATGTGGGTCGGGCTTTGCCCTTTAAGCAGCAAAATGTTTTGGGGGATTAGCTATCTCAGTGGGATTTTTTTAGCACAGACTTTCCTGAGTGGTGTAGCTGAAATGTTGTTCAAACATGATTGGAAAGAAAAGCCAAAGACTTAGTATGCCATGTAAATGCCATCTAATCTCCACATCTATTACTGGGGTGATTTTGAAAGCTAGTTACCATTAATTTAGCCATATAATTTTTTTAGGAGAGGATTCCTTTTCAGGGCTTCCTCAAAATGCAAATGTGTTCCTACTGTTAGCTCTGGAAAGCTTCCATGATTGAGGCCAGAGGCAATAATCTGAATACCTACAGCCAGCTGAATACCGTAAAACTGATTAGTTCAACTTGGAAAATGTGCTTTGCTTTGAAATCACTGAGAAGCTAAGAGAGTAACCAACCACAGGCTCAATTTTGCTATAATAAAAAGGAAAAAAAAAATGTGCCACCACCTTTTGAGTACCAATTGAGGCAAAAACAAATACAAAAATGATATAAAACCACAGACCCAGCTATACTCTTGAAAAAGACCAATGGTGCTCAACCCTAACAGATCTAACACCCTTTTCATAAGAGATGTTTCAAAGCATCCCTTTTATGATCCTGAAGTGAATTCACAAATAATATACATTTATATGTACACAGTTTCAAAAAAGTATGCTCTAACGTAAATGATGAATAAAGGAAAAATATAAATATATTTCAAAAATTAAGTGCTCAAGCATAACCACATAAAAGACAGAGGAATAAAGCAGTCAGATGCTTGTCCCTCTTACAAAGAATCACCTTGTACGTGCCAGCTACAAATGCAGGCTGGTACAGTGTCTTCTCTATCATAAACTCCAATATGATAACTGATGCTCATCAGTCATGTGATTTCCTAAAATTGGGAGCAAATCTTTGTAAAATTTCAAACTAAACAAGCATAATCTTTTTAATATAATTTACTTCTGTTGTGATAAGATATAATATAAAAGTCATTTTAAGTGGACAGTTCTTTGGCATTAAGTACATTGACGATACTGTGTAATTTCATCACTATTTCCATACTATCTTCATTGTTTCAAACCAAAATCATACTCATTTACCCATATCCCCATTTCTCCCTTCCTACTCCATTCCTGGTAACCACTATTCTGCTTTCTGTCTCTATGAATTTGCTTATTATAAGCATTTCACATGAGAGAAATCATAAAATATTTGTTCTTTTGTGTCTGGCTTACTTCATTAAACATGGTGTCTTCAAGATTCATGCATACTGTAGCATATATACCAGCACCTCTCTTCTTAGGGCTGAATAGTAGTCCATCATATAGCTGTCCACTACACTTTGTCCATCCATTCATCTGTTGATGGGCACTTGAGTTGCTTCTACCTTTTGGCTATATGATGAACATTGGTATACAAATATGTCTGAGTCCCTGCTTTGAGTTCTTTTGCATTTACACCTGGGAGTGGAATTACTGGGTCATATGGTAATTCTATGTTTAACTTTCTGAGGAACTGCCAAACTTTTCCACAGTGGCTAACCATTTTACATTCCCACCAACAATGCATGTGGGTTCTTATTTCTCCATATCCTCACCAACACTTTGTTATTTTCAGTTTTATTAATAATAGCCATTCTAGTGGGTGTGAAGTGATAGTATCTCATTGCAGTTTTAATTTGCATCTCTCTAATGGCTAATGATGTGGAACATGTTTTCATATACCTATTGACTATTTGAATGTCTTCTTTGGAGAATTGTCTGTTCAAATTTATGGACCATTTTTTAATTAGATAGTTTGTTGTTGAATTGTAGGAGTTCTTTATATATTCTGGATATTAAACCCTTATCAGATATGATCTTCAACTAGTAACAACCTAATTTGGCTAGTACAACCTAGTTTCAGTAGTATACAAACTCTATTCCTATATATCTCCATTCCTCCCCCTTTATTGCTATTGGCTGAAATGACATCTTTATACATTGTATGCCCATTAACAGATTTAATATGTTATTTTAGACATTTGCCTGATAGGTCAGGTGGTGGGGGTAGGAAACAGTTACAAATCAAAAGTACAATAACACAGGATTTATATTTGCCTATGTATTTACCTTTACCAATGTTCTTTATTTCCCTTAAGGCTTTGAGTTACTGTTGTCTTTGGATTTTTGACAGTTTCACTATAATATATCCTGGTTTATAGCCATTAGAGTCTGTCCTACTTGGAGTTCATAGAGCTCCCTGGGTGTGTATATTAATGTCTTTCATCAAACTAGGGAAGTTGGGGTCATTATTTCTTCAAATACTTTTTCTTCTCTGTTCTCTCTCTCGTCCTTCTGGAACTCTGGTGATACATATGTTGATATCCTTTTTAGTGTTCCAAGGTTCATCGGGCTCTGTCCAATTTTCTTCCTGATTTTTTTCTTTTTGTTCCTTACACTGGGTAATAAATTGTCTTATCTTCAGATTCACTGATCCTTTCTTCTGAATGTTTCAATCTTTTGTTAAATCTGGCTAGTGAGTTTTTCATTTCAATTACTGTACTTTGCAACTTCACAATTTCTGTTTGGTTCCTATTTATAATTTCCATCTTTTAATTTTGTTCAGACAGTGTTCTCCTAATTTCCTTTACTTCTGTGTATATGGATTCCTTTAGCTCATTTGACAATTTTTATACAATTGATTTGACTTTGACTACTAGTTCCAGTGTATGAGCTTCCTCAGGGATGGTTTCTGGTCATTTATTTTTTCCTGTGAATGGACCACACTTCCCTAGGTTTTGTGTGTGCTTGTTATTTTTTGTTAAGAACTGGGCATTCTGAGTATTATAACTCTGGAAATCTAGTTCGCCCACTCCTCTGGAATTGCTAGGTGGATATTTGTTTGTTGTTGGTTTTGTTTATGTTGTTAGCTAGAGTTGTTAACCTGTGACTTTTCCAAATTATTTTTGTTTCCAAAAGGAGACTGGAGAGGGAAAAGAAAAACAAACAAACAAACAAAAAGGTACTGTCTGTTTAGGATTTCTCTGCCACTTTTGCCTGAGGAGGGGTTGGAAAGCTGGTCATCCTCAGAGATGACCCCCTAGCAGTCTGAAGAAGCCAATCAAAAACAGTAATCAGTAATCAGACCTCCACACCCTTGAATTTTGGAGGACTAGGTCCTTATAACCCACCTGCAAGCTAGACCAGGAATACCATGCCATTGGGTAGGTGGGGATTGGTAACTACTGCATGGAGGTTGACATTTACCAGTATGTACTGCAAGTTACCAATCTCTTCCTCCAGCTCTTCCCTGGACGCAGCACAGTGTTCCAATCAAATAGTTGATTTACACAGTTCCTGCCAGTCAATAGTTGTGTTGGTGGAGGGACTGATTCCTGCAGCTTCCTACTCCGCTGTCTTTTCACAGCCCTCAAATATCATCTTTTTTTTTGTTTTACATAGTTATTACAGTCCTGGAAAATTAAAGCATATTAATACTATGCAAAAAAAATTATTTGTGTTTTATGTGTTTATATGTTTGTCAAGATTTATAGTATTTGTGTTTTATATGTAAAATTGAATTAGGGTCTAGGTTGAGATCATCATAAAGAGGTTTTGAATGTCTGGAAGGATGTTTTGAGTTGTCTGTGATAAGAAGCAATTCTTGTTTCTCATCCCATTCTGCACAATGGCCTTTGCTTGCTAAATGTCATTAATATCCTGATTATTGTGGCAACCTGTAATGATTCCACAGATTTCCAAAGTACATCTCTGAGAACTGCTGTCATAAACTAAGTGATGTAAAGAATATAAAGTCCTAAAGAGGGAAACCTCCTATTTTTCCCCTTGTTCTTGGCCTCCTTCCCTACTAAAAAAAAAAAAAAGTTATTTTATTGAAACGCTACTGTATATTAGCCAATCTATATCATTATATGTCCTATACAAGTAATGTCTCAAATTCTCATCTAGAGTCACATTAAATGTGGGGATGGAATCAATGAACCATCGTGGTCCCAAAGTCTTTTATAGCACTAATGTTAGGCATGCCTCTGGTGGCTTTTAAAAGACATCAAAAATAAATTCTGCATAATTTCCCTAAGGACTTGCTGGCTGATGCTGGCCAGAAAGAGTAGGAGTCAAGAAAGCAATCATATCTCATGGAGCCATAGCTAGGCATTTTGTACCTTATCTCATTCAGTCTGCGTATTGGGTCTCTCCCCAATCCCAGCCTTGTTTCACTTCCTTCCTGCTCATTTGGGATTGAAATGCCAACTCTCATTTCCTGAAAGAAGCCAGGCTGAGGAGGGGCTGCAGGGGCTGCCTTCTCCCTCCCTTCAGCGGAAAGGGTTTAAGCCAACACTCTGTTAACTAAATGAAAATTCTAAGTGCAGACACTCCTAGCAAACTTATCTCTCCAGCTTCATATCATTTCCCTTTCACTAGTCTCTATGGCACCTCTATAAAAGCACAATGTACTCTTGCTTCCTCTCTCCTGGTCTTTTTGCATGATGTTCCCTTTGCCTAGAACCCTCTTCCTTCTTCTTCCCTGCTCCTTCAGGCTAACTTATATTTGTTCTCCCACTTAGCTTTGGCATCACTTCCTCAGTAAATCTTCCCTGCCAATCCCCAATCCTAGATGAGGTGCGCCTTCTGTATGCTCCCTGTACTCAGCTGGACTGATCATGCTGCTCTGTCATTGCCTCTGTTTGTATTACGTGCTCAAAATGGAAAGACATAAAGTCTAAGAACACAGGCTCTGGATGCAGCCTGAGTTCAAGTCCTAGTCCCACTAGTTTCTAGTGTACATTCTCAGACAAATTCCCTAATGTATCTAAATCTACCTCATAGGGTTGTTGTGAGGATTAAATGAGTTAAGGTACATAAAGGCCTTGGAATACAGTAAATGCTCAATAAATATTAGCTCTTACTATTAGCTTGTATATTCTTGAGGGCACAGATTGTGTCTTGTTCACTACTGTGTCTCTATCACATAGGCTGGTGCCTGGTAAACAGTAGGTATTCAGTCCAGTCAGTAAGTGACTATTTTCTTTTAATCACTTACAGATCATCCTTTTCTCTGCTTCCTATTTTTACAATAATTCAACATTCTTCAGAAGCAAAGGCTATCTCAAGAACGAAACAGATATGTACAGATTATATGCCCTGCCTAAAAAAAACATTGCTGAGTAGAAGTTCCAATTTAAGAAGAGACAAGTGTTAGGAGAATGAGATTCTGAATCTTTTTGCTATGTCTTGTCATGTAATTCAAGTTGGATGTGTAGCAGTTTAATGAATCAGAACAAGAATAAAAGATTATTGACAGGGACTGATGGCCATGAACCAAATGATTCCTACTATTTCCCCACACATCTGCCACTGTAAAATGAAAATATCAGGGAAAAAGAAGGGGAATAGGAAGTCATTATGATATCTTGCACGCATTCAACCATTACACAAATATCTACTAACTATCTTCCATGTGTTAGGCATTGGAAGTTGGGAAAGAATAAAAGCCAAATTCCCACTCTCATGGAGTTGAGGTTCAAATGGAAAAGACAATTGTAAGCAATGGCTGTACCACTTCCCTGGCACTCCTAGAACAGAATCTCTCAGTGCTTGTTGCCAAAGGCCATTTCTAGGTCAGGTCTGTGTATGATTCCCCTTCCCTGGCACATGACTGAGAGACAGTGGGATTTTTGTTTTAGAGTCCAAGGCATGTGTGTCCTTCCAGGTGTTACCTTGACCTCATTAGCTGGCTCCATTTACAGAGTTGGGAATGTAGACATCTGTTTCTTATGTGAGGTGTGAGGGTACTATCTCCTGCCACCATTATACCAAGGCCCATTTCCTCTCGGTCATTGCTCAGGCATGACATTGCTGCTAGTATGGACTCTGAATGAAAAACTCAGCCACCCACAGCTCTGCTCGTTGGGACAGAGGCCATGACTATCTGATGGTGACTGCTGACAAAGTGCTTTGGAGGAGAGTGTTCATGTTTAGAGGCAAACAGTCGAGTTGCTGCCCTGTGGCCCCCCCCACCCCCCACAAGCCCAATCCTGCTGCACGCTTAGGAAACATCCCTTCAACCCACCATGCCTCCCTTCCCAGCCTCAGGGCAACTCAAGTGCCCGCTGAAAATGGAAGATAACTTGTTCTGAGCTTGGTGTCAAAGCACATTATTTTTTCTAACTTCCTAATCTTTCATGACACAAATAATACGTGTATTGTTGAAAACAATTTAAATATAGCTAGATAACATTCATTATTCCACCACCCAGAAATAATAGTTGTTAACAGATTAGCGTAACTCATTTTAGAAAAATTTCCTAAATATGTAAAAATATAGAACTTTTATGAAAAATGCATATTTTTCAGTGATCTGTGTCAATAAATGATGTTGAAACAACTGGATAGCTAGTTTCCTCCTTTTACTGAAATTCTGCCCAGACAGATCAAAGATTTAAATATATAAAAGGAAACTGTAATAGAAAAGAAAACTCAAATTAATTAGTTTCATAATTCACTTACTGGAGTGAAAATGGGCTTTCAAAGCAAGTCACAAAACCCAGAAACCATAGAGGAAAAGGCTAATGAATTTGGGTCAAAACGATAAAACTTTCATATATTGGGAGCTATTTGGCAGGATTTGTTAGGAGTGGAAGCTGCCTTGCCTTATGAGGCAGGAATCCCACTTCTAGGTGATTACGCTAGAGAAACTTCATATGTCTGCAAAGAAATGAGTATAGGGACTTTTCACTCAGCATTATTTGTAATATCAGGATAAAATGGATAAATACCCAAACTCCATAAATAGGAGAATGGGAAAATAAATTGTAGTGCATTCATACAATGGAAATATTATACAGTAGTGAAACAAATGAACTAGAATGATTTTTGCCTTTTCCTCTCCTTCCGATTTTGTACTTGCCCTAGAGACATTTGGCAATGTTTGGAAATATTTTAAATTGTCATGATTGTAGGGTGTGAGGTGCTATTGGCATCTAATTGGTAGAGGTGAGGGGTGCTGCTAAATATCCTACAATGCACAGGCCAGCCTCTACAACAAAGATGTATTCAGCCCAAAATGTCAATGGTGCTGAGTTTGAGAAACCGTGAGCTCAGTGAATCAACATGACTATATCTCACCAACAATCTTGAGTGAAAAAGGAAGTTGCAGAATGACCCAATTTAATATTGTTTATAGAAGTATGGGTATCTAGAACAAGTAAAAACACATATGGGTATAATACCCAACAATTTGAGGACTGTGATCACCTCAGGAGGGAGGGCATCGAGGGGAGGGATGCGAGAGAGATGTCAATGGAAAAGAGCCAGGAGTCTTGAGCCCTAATCTCAGCTCTGCTACTTAATTGCTATGTAACTTTAGCAAGTTTTATTTACTCTCTCAGGGCCTCAGTTCTCACATCTGTAAACTGAGATTAAATCAGTTCACCTATGTAAAGCACTCAGAACAGTGTATGGCTCAAAACTATAAGTTTTTGCATCTATCATCATCATGATTATTAGTATTTATAATGTTTTATTTTTAAAATGTCTGAATGAATATGACATGTGAGTGAAATAGCACAGTGGCTGATCAGTAACGCCTGCCTCGTAAAGGACCCGTGGTCTTCCCTCTGGCTACTCCTTCCTCCAGCCAAGTGACTTTCACCTTCATCATTTCATCTTAAATACACTTATTCTGTATTGCAGTCCAGCCATCCTAAACATTCCCCCCAAATCTGAGACAACCCATAATCCTTCCAGGCATTTTTCTTTCTTCTTTTTCCTCGCAATGCTGGAAACATCTTTTCTGGCATTGATAAACAACACAGTGGTAGTGGGCCTCTGCCTGTTTCCTTAGACTGAATTGATATCTATGGAATTACCAGGATAAGTAATGTACCACCATTTCCCTACCTTGGTAACATATTGCCAAACGGTTCTCCTAAAAGCTTGTACCAAATTACCCTCCACCTGCAGATGACAGTGTGTTGTCACTTCTTGTTTCCCTCTTTTCCCTCAGTAGGGTTTGAGCTTCTCAAGGACAGGGACTATGACATCTGTCCCTGGATCTTCAATGTTTTGATAAGCACTCAGCAAAAATTTGAATGGTTTACGGTGTTAACAGGTACAGGGGACAGAAGTAAGACACACATGCCCTCAAGAAACTTACAATTTAGTTTTGTTTGAAAGTTAACTGACAATTCAAGTCTCAGGGCCTGCTGTGCCATAAATCCTCCAGGAGGCGGAGCAGGGGGAGAGCTGTGGGTAGGAGTGGCACAGGAGAGCAACAGGGAAGCTCTACGGAGCCGAGCCTGGAGGAATGAGGGCCCTCCCCAACCTTGGCACCGCAGAGGAATTCCAGATGGGGGCAGGCCTGGCCCAACAGGCTGAGGAGTTGAAGCTTCATCCTAGAAGCATTCAGAAGCTAGCAAGGGTGGAGAGAGACAAGGAGGAAAGGCTGCTTTAGACAGGAAGATTAATCACCGCTGGGTTGCTGCCGGCCCTTCTGTCATACCTGAGCTGTTGCACGCTGCCTCACTTGTGCATCCTCCCAGGTGACTGAGGCCGGATCCCCTCCTAGGATGGAAGGACAGCCTCGGGCGATGGTGAGGGAGCAAAGTCCAGAGAGAGCCGCTGAGGCAGGAAGAAGCTGTTTTAAGGAGAGCACAGTCACCAGGTCCAGATTTCAAGAGACCTGTGAGCTGGTGGTTGGCACACACTGTTGTCCTTGATCATCCCTGTTGCCACGCCTTTCCTTGGGCTGACAGTGGTGACTTGTGACGCTGGAGAGCTGATTTTCGCATCTCTTCCCAGCTCCGTGTTCAGTGACATTACATCAGTGGCTTGATATTGGCCAGGGTGGGAGCATTTAAACCATGGAAAGTGACAAACACATTGTATCAGGATACCCCCATCCCCACACCACCCCCAGAGCAGTGTTCCAGCTCATGGGTTGTTTCCTTCTGGAAGTAAGGGGTATTTGATTATTAGATTTGAAGAAGAGCAAGACAGGAAAGTCTTGTTTATGGATGCCAAATGGAACCTTCAGGAAGATGACTGTGCATTCGAGTAATGGAAGCATCATTGGGAGAAGTAAATTCAGAATCCTAAAAGGCAAAAGCTGGTCCTTCATAGGCATTATCCAGTGCAACCGAGTATAGTAGTTGTGAGTCCTGTTTCTGAGGCAATGCTGCCTGGGCTTGAATCCTGGCTCTGCTACTTAGTAGCTGTGTGGCCTTGTGCAAGTCACTTTACCTCTCTGTGCCTCAATTTTATCACCTGAAAAACAGAGGATAATATTAACCCATCTCATAGGGTACTTAGGAGAATTAAATGAGTTAATGTGCGTAAAGCCTTAGAACAATTTCTGGCAAATAATTAGTACTCAGTCAATGTTTGTTAAATGCACACCATAGAAAACTGAGGTACCCAGAGAGGTAATGTGACTTGCCTAAGGTCACACAGCAGATTAGAGGCAGAGCTGGAATCAAAGTCCAAACCTATGCCATGGCAAGTATCCCTACAAGTTTTGTTTGGATTTCTTGGACTCTGACAAGTCCAAGTGTCTATGGGGCCCCTGGGAATAATCTGTTATGTCCTGATGCTGGATGTTTACATGGATGGGGTAGAGCAACTGACCCAGTGACCTCTGCCTTGGAAGGGCTGGCTATTGAGAGCCTGGCCTCCAGGATGCACAGCCTCGTCTGCCTGAGGCAGGATACATAGCAGCCCAGGTAGGACAGTGACTCCATTACCACAGTTTGGTAGGTCACTCCAGCAGGGACTGCCCGAGGCATGAATGTAAGTTGGGCCAACATATCAGCTGCAAACAAAGAAGACAGAGAGTTACATAGTAATAGTCATGTCCATACTTCAACCACTCAGCAAAATATTTCTTAAATATCTACTATATGGAAGACACTTTTCTGGGTACTTGGGATTCTGCAGTGAGCAAAATAGACAAAGCCCATGCCCTCATGGACTTGACACTAGTAGAGAAAGACAGATATAAATAAATGCATCAAGCGCTACATAAGGGCTTGAAGGACAATGAAGCCAGGTAAAGTGGACAGGATGTGACAGGGTCTGACTTTCGATGGGGAGGTCAGGGAGGCTGCCCAGAGGAGGTACATCTGAACACACATGAAGCACAGGAAGGAGCCCCAAGCAAAATGCCTTGAATCTTGCATGTATAGTCCCACTAGATCCTCCTGCTGTCTTGGGCTAGACGAGTATGATTCTTACTCCCAATTTATGGATAAAGGAGCTGAAGCACAGAGACATGCACTTGCCTGCCCAGAGTCACACAGCTCATAAGTGTTGGCACAGGATTCAAACTCAGCTCTGTGTTGCAGGTCACAGCTACATTTCCTGTGGCTCACAGAAGCACAAGTATACCTAATGAACATGGACACTACAAAGTCCGGGGGTAGTGGGTAGGGGGCAGTCAGGGTCATGGACCCGGGAGGGTATGTACAAGGGTATTGGGGTGAGTAAGTTGGGAGTTCATTCCGGAACACTTCCTTGAAGACGTTAGTTTAGAGCCAAACTTTAAAGGTCAGAAGGAAAGGGCAGTTTCAAAGAGAGAGGCCTGGTTTATCTCACCCAGTTTGATGAGAGAAGAGGTCCCCAAGTTTGGGGGGGTGTGCCCTAGTTTTTAGATCAAAAGACTTTTACCACCACACACAGGCCCAGCTTCACGCTGGGTGAGGGACACCCATAGGCCTTGTCGTCAGGGAGCAGAGAAGATAATACAGAGCCAACAAATTCCCAGGGCAGATTGTGCGGGACCGAACAGTGACTGCACATCCCAGACACCCTAGGGCCAGCCTGATTTCAAGCACACTGCTCCTACTATTACTTCCTCAATTCCACCATTTGGGTCTTCAAACCTCTTGTACCCAGATGTGACACACAAAAAATCTTCAGTTCATTTACTCACAAAATATTTATTGAGCACCTCTGTGTGCCAGGCATGGTGCTAGGGGCTCGATTGAGCTGTCCTCACCATCGTTATCTAGTGGTGGAGATGGACGTTTCAATAAGGATCAACACAGATTAATTAAAATTATGATAAATGCTACAAAGGACAATGCAGAGATCAAATGGAGAAGATGCCTCGGCATCACTGGAATATCCCACCAGCCCTTCCCCAGGCCACATCATCACAGGGTGTCATTCTGTGGCCTGGAGTGAAAGGGAGATAGGCCTTAGGGGCAGAGTGGAAAGGGGAGTGTGTAATAGGATGTTGTTAGATGTGAAGAGGGGAACTCTACCTTCTGGGCCCCTGGAAGGCCGGTGATGGGACCAGCTCATCCCTGGGCCTGCTGGGAGGTGCCACTGAGCAGAGCTGACCCTACCCTCGTCGTCCACCAGGGGACGCTACAGCTGAGGAACGGGAAGAGGAAGAAGTCACAGCAAAAGGAGGGAGGCCCTGGGAGAAAAGTTCAGATGATCTCGGGGCGCCTGTGAGAAAGGGGGAGGGTCTGACATTTCATTCCTGGGCTGGCTGTTCGTCAGGCCCTGCGTCTGCTGACGAGCTGCAGCACCAAGAAGGGAAGGTGGAAGAGGTGGTGGAGGATGCGCACTTCCTCACCCGTTCAGGAGTTAGCCAAATGCCACCTCCTCAGAGACACCTTCTCTGACCACCCCTCTAAAATACTACCCCAGTCCTTCTTTGTATCCTTACTCTGCCTATTTTCTTCATTGCACTTTATACCACCTGACGCTATATTTGGTTGAACCATGAGGAATTGTCAGATATCAGTAATTTCATATGGTTTAACCTAATGCTTTTTGTGTATTTGTCTCCCCCGCTAGAACACTGGCTCCATATGGCCAGGTATTTTTATCTGTTGCATCCCCTGCATCTAGATCAGCTCCTGGTACACAGTAGGTCCTCGTTAAATGTTGAATGAATGGGTGAAATATCCGTTGGGCAAAAACTTAAAGAAAGAGTTGGATGTGAACTGAAGCAAGGAGCTTCTGGGGCAAAGTGTTGGAGCTGGGGGCGAGCAGTGGAGTACCTGGGCAGAGAAGGCAAAGGTGGTCCTGTTAGTAGCCCATTAGAAAAGGAACATTTTGCAAGCTCCTACTATATGCTGGGCACTGAATCAAATACATCTCATGTCATCTCTTTTAATCTTCACGACAGCCCTGTGAGGTGGGCCATTTTGCAGGTGAGGAAACTGAGGCTTAGAGAAGCTAAACTCTCTTGTCCAAGATCATACAGCTTATTCAGCCACAGAGCATCCCCAGTAAGCATGGTCTTTCCTCTGCATTCCTTGCCTCCTTGGGATGTTGGTTGTTTGTGCAGTTTAGAAATCCCCAAAGGAGCATGGGAATCTTACAGACCTGGGGCCAGAGCTCCCGAACCCCTTGCCTGTTCCACCCTTGTGGGGGCCCAGATGTGGCCTGGGTCCGTGTTTTGTGGTGCTCTTGTGGTGAGGGTTTGAGTGTTAGTCCTGCTGTTTGGGGCACAGAGAGCTGTAGCATTTGAAGAGCTACAACTCCTGGGAGGCTAGGGGACAGCCTCATAACCACATGGGGTTTTGTCTCACTTTCTAAGAGGCCGGTCATCAATCCCCAAGCCATGTCACTACCCTCCAGAGCACACTGCCTAGCCGGGAAGACAGCACTACAATACTGCAACCACGTCTCAGGCACTTGCTGTGCACCTGTTTTCTTAGTTAAGTGTGTGCTTAAGCAAACTACTTAACTTCTCTGTGCCTCGGTTTCCCCATCTTTTCTCAGAGAAAAAGCAGCCCTGACATCTGGGACCTGCCTGGTCCTGTCAGCCAGGCCTCAATGTTGCTAGAAGCTGGCAGATATTTCACAGAACATCATCATCAGATAAGGTACCCCTGTGACAAGATAAAAGCAAGACCACACCATAATCATGTCTGAACACAGACAAAACATGAACATTGTCCAAACCACAAACATGACCAAACATCCCACCATCTGGTTAATCTGATTGCTGCTTCTTTACCAGGTACTGCTTTTGCCTCACTCTAGTCTGTCCTCTTTCTAAGATTCCCAATCATACAATTACCCCACTTTCTGACAGCATCCAATCCAGAACAAAACCCGGCTCCTTTAAACCTTCCCCAATCCCTATAAGTCTTTCCTAATGGCCTCTTCCTCAGGCACGCCACAGTTCCCCACTGCGACAATTTCTCCCTTACTGCAACAGTGCAGTAAACCAAACTTGTTGGGCTGCAAGTGTGCTCCTGGGGGGTCTCTTGATGGACGTATCACTGTGCCCATCTCACTGGGTTGATGCAAAGACTATACATCTACTATACCTGGGAGAATATATTCTCAGGACTCATTTTAAATATACTTGTCATACTTTAAAATCATTCCCAATTCACAGCTGATAGGAAGCACAGCCAAGGTGCAAATTCCGGTCTCATTTCAAAGTCGGTTTCCAAAGTCCCTGCCTCTACCTTAACAGGGCAGAAACCACCAAGGCAACGTTGCAGCAGTCTTGTTGGGAGGAGAAAAAGAGCAAAGAAGCCTTGGGGCTCAAAGGAAGGAGAGGATGGTGGGCTGGGAGGAGGGGGCCTTCCAAGAAGTCCTCAGTGAATCCTTTCTCCCATTCACAACTTCCCTGCCTGGATCCTCCGTAGATCCTCCCTGGCTCTTCCCCCCAGGTGACTGGCTGTGGAGTAAACACAGCCCAGCCAGGGCAGGGGCCCTCAGCAGGGCAAAGGAGGATGGTGTGAGGGGGGCACGTCAGCAGAGTCTGAGGCCTGAGTCACTTCCTGATCCTTGCTCAAGAGGTGTCCAGAGCCACAGGCTGCGTGGCCAGCTCGTGCCCTCACAGGATTGCACCCACTTGGGCAATGAGTACTTCCCTGGCCTTCCTCACCTTCATGGGCTCCCCTTCTGTCACATTCAGGTTTTTTTTTTTAAACATGGGCAGGCACCAGGAAGCGAACCCAGGTCTCTAGCATGGCAGGCGAGAACTCTGCCACTGCGCCACCATCGCCCACCTCACATTCAGGTTTTAGAGACATACGGCAGAGAGGCTCCAACCCCTTCCCAGGATCTGGCCCAAACCTAGCCCCTTTCTTTACCTGGAAGAACTGGATCCTCAAACCAGAAGGAAAACTCATTCTTCTGGACCACTCTCCTTTGCCTGTACCCAAACCTAAGCTCTAGCATCTGGGACCCTACTGCAGCTTCAGAGCCAGGGTGACTTTCCCTGGCCCCCAAATGTCTGAAACACTTGTAGTACTCCCCCAATGTGTACCCCTGCCCTTCTCCTCCCATGGAAGAGAGGGCTGGAGCTGGAAAGAAGGTGGGAATGTGTCAGATGCCCCAGAGCAGGATGTGCTGTGGGAGACATGGTTTGACCCGTAGACACGTCCACCTGACATGGGTGAGGCAAACTATCTGAAATGCAGGCTATTACTTTTAAAGAGCAATGCTTCTCTTTCTTTCCGCCCGGAGACACTACATAGCCTCTAAGCTGAGAGCATGGACTCTAGAACCAGGCTTTATCTTGTTCTGCCCTCTTGTCCAGCTGTGTGACCTTGGACAAGTTATTTAACCTCTCTGCTTCCTCATCTCTAAAATGAGGTTAATAACTGTCCTGACTCATAGGCCTCTTACCAGGATTAAGTGAGCGACACATATAAAACACTTACCATAATGACTGGCACATGACAGACATGTTCATTTATTAAATTTTTTTTTATTTCTAATGGGCTGACTCTTTCCTTCATTTTCCATACATTCATTGATATTCTGCTGTGGGCCAGAGTTATTCAAGACATATTCTCTGCCTACAATGTCTGTTAGGCATTTCTATGGAATGCCCACAAACACACACCCCAAGCCCCCCAAAAATGTTCTTCTAGGCTGTCTGATGGTCAGGACTGCTACTGCAGGTGTGGTCCAGAGCCCTCAGAATCTGCAGGTTAGAAATGCAGGATACCAGCCAAACCGCAGACCTTCTGTATCAGAATCCGAATTAAAAAAAAAACTTACAGGAGATTCGTGTACCCATTCAAATGTGAGAAGGGCTGGGCTATTTATTCAGTCTACCTTTGTACCGGTTTGAAATTGTCCATAATAAAAAGGGTTTTAGTTGTTTGTATCTTCTTTTTTTTTTTTAATTGCATTCAAAATCACCCGGGGAGACCGTCCTGCAGAGTCCCGGGCTGTGTGGGAGCACCGAACTCCTCTCTTCCCACTCCTCTGCCCCATGTGCAGCCCCTTCGGTCTAACAAGTCTCCACACCCCCAACTATCCCCCACCCCTCCCCCCCCAGCACTCAGCCGGGAAGCGCCCCATTCCTGCAGGATACCCCCCACTCTGTTGGAGGTGTCCCGCACCTGCCGCTTTCGGCTCCGTCTGTCCTCCAGGGCCACACTCTCCGGGAGAGGCGGAAACACGGGACTCCCCAGCGCAGGGCTGATCCGGTAGGCCCGGCCCCGGCCGCGCCCCGCGCACCTGGGCGCGCCGACAGGTGGGGCGCGTCGCGGGTCGGGCGCCCCCGCCCTCTCACGGGGGAGGGGCGGGCGGCGCGGGGCGGGTAAGGCCCGGGACGGCGGGCGGGAGCCAGGGTGCTGGGAGTCCGGCGCGCCGAGAATGCAACCGCGGCGCTCGGCCCTGGCAGACTGGATGCGCGGGATGAGCCTCACCCGGAAAAAGGGCTTCTACACGCAGGACGTCAACAAAACCGCCTGGGAGCTGCCCAAGACCTACGTGTCCCCGACGCACGTAGGCAGCGGGGCCTATGGCGCCGTGTGGTAAGACCCCCGGGCCTAGACGGCAGCTGGGTGGGGAGGTGCAGGGGGGGCCCGGGGCGTCGGGGTAGGGAGATGGAACACGCCAGGCACCGAGGCAGGTGGAACCTCGCGACCGGCCGGGCCCCGGTGTCCCCGCCTCGGCCTTGGGGTCTTTGGTCAAGATTGTGGACGTGCTGGTCCCGGCGCCCTGCACGGCTTGGACGGCCTTGCCAGGGCCTTTTCTTGGGCCGAGCGGGTGAAGCTGGGAGGAAGCGGCAGGAGGAGGCGGCAGGTCGGGCAGCGGAGTGGAGCGTGAGGGAGAAGCCCCAGGCTGTGGCGGAGACTGGCCCAGGCCGCCCAAGGCGCCATCTCGTTTGGTTCATCCAGCGGCTGTGTGGGTCTCTGTGGGTTGAATTAGGACTGGCCTGGATTTCCAGGACTACAATCTTATAAGGGGCCGCAGAGCTCATCTGGGAGAATCCCCATTGTTACAGATGGGTACACTGAGGCCCAAAGAGGTGGAAGTAACGTGCCCATTTGCACAAAGTAAGATCCGAGGGCCTGCTCTATCTCCCTTAATTTGTGCCTGACGCTGTGCAGCACACCTCTCTCTCCCTTTCTACCTCTTTCCCTCCTCTCCCCTCGTCCTGCTTACCTCTTCACCCCACATTCCCGGTAGTCAGCATCATCTCCCGGCCTCATTCTTCAAGGAGAGGGGGCGGGGAGGCCCACCTGGGTTTCCCAGAGCCACCTGGGAGGTGCCACCCGGGATCTGGAGTGAGCGCTGCCCAGGAGGAAAGCCGGCACCTGCTGACTTGCCTGTGCCCTACAGCTGCGCGGTCGACAAGCGGTCCGGGGAGAAGGTAGCCATCAAGAAGCTGAGCCGGCCCTTCCAGTCGGAGATCTTCGCCAAGCGGGCCTACCGCGAGCTGCTGCTGCTCAAACACATGCAGCATGAGAACGTAGGACGGGCGGGGTGGGGTGGGGTGGGGGCTGGGCTCTGGAGAAGCAGGTGGGGAAGGGGGACCACAGAGGGTCTTGAGAGGCTCCTCTGTGTATACTGGAGACCACTGGAGAAGCACAAGGAGTCCTCCCTGCTCCACTGACCCTTGCTAGGAACTCACTCTCCTCAGCTCATGGTGAAAATGGAGTGCCAGGACCTGCCCTGCCTACTTCCCAGAAAGGATGTGAAAGGTGTGAAGGGTAATTGTGGCAGTGGAGAGGAATGAGCTTTGTGAGAGGCCCATTTATTTTCTCACCTATGAGGAAATGAGCCCAGAGGAACTTTGTAAATTATTCTAGGCCCGAGAGCTGGAGCCTAGCTGGGACTAGACTCCTGGCTAATGTTTTTACATATGACCCTGAGTAATAATAATAATAATAACAATAGTAATAATACTATTACTAATAATAGATGTTTCTTCAGCACTTACTATGTGCCAGGCACTGTTCTCAGAGCTTTGCATAAACTAATTAATCTTCACAATGTTGCATGAGACATATACTATTACCCCTATGTTTCAGATTGGGAAACTGAGACACAAAAAGTTTCACGGGTTATATGGCTAGTTAGTTGCAGAGCTGGGATTTGAACCTAGGCAGCCTGGCTCCAAGCCTGACAGAAATGGCTTGGAAAACCAGTGAATTAGCACTGAGCCTGGCAACCAGGCTTTGTAACAGAACACCTAGATAGAGGGCAAGCATTTGAAATAATAATTTCAAAATATTGTACACATTTTAAGCCCCTTCCATCCTCAGCAAACTCCTCTTGTGGCCTCCAGCCATGAGTGATTTCATGTCACTCCTCAAGGCAAGAAAGGATGGATGTGGCTAGAGGCCCAAGGTCGGGGACAGGGAGCCTGCTGGCTGGTAGGCCCTGTTTCTTCCTTTATTCCCTTTGCTGCTCGTGGTTCCCTGCTTGCACTGAGAGTGGGCTGGGACTGCTTACCCTGAACCCCAGACGTGGGAGCAATGAGCACAGTCATGTCTACCACCCACCAACTTTCCCCCAAGCCTCATTCACCAGCACTGTTCACTGTAAGCTCCCTACCTATTAAGGGGAATCCTCTTCCATCTCTGCTCTTTCACTGAAAAGGGAGGTTAGACCTGTTCATGGCTGGGGCTCCCAGAGTGGAGAGGGTAGGGGCTGTCCAGCCCTTACTGGTGGCCTTTTCTCCAGGTCATCGGGCTCCTGGATGTCTTCACACCAGCCTCCTCCCTGCGCAACTTTCATGACTTGTGAGTTGGGCCACACTGGGTTCTGGGGCATTTGCAAGTCTCCTTTGTCACTCAGGAGCAGGCTGGGGGAGGGTCCAGGTTCTCTCTTCTGGATAAGGGGACTTCCTGTCCTGGCAGTCCCTGCATCAAGATGTGATTCTCTCTGGAGAGATTCTTTCAGCCAAGGGTGGTGAGAAAGGCAGGCTGAAAGAGGTAGGAGAGGCTTTATGGGGTACTTGCCTGGCACAGAGATGTCTCCAAAGCTGCTTCGCTTGTTACCAGCCTTAACAGCACATAGATGTACCTGCCAGTCCTCATGGGCTGTACATCAACCCACCTCGCCACTCACTGGGTATCCAGGTGTGGGTCTGGACCCTAGATCTCTTCTAGAATGAAGCAAGGTACTAGGAGCTTTAACTGCTTCTTGCTGATGGGGTTTGACAGAATTGCACAGAACCAGAACATTTAGTTGCTAAATTCATGGTTTTGCTAGTGCCTGATGTAAAGTTTAGGAACTTTTGGGGAGGTGGATTTTTTTAAAAATCCTATTTCATATGCAGCAGAAAGCCTCTTTGTTAGTGTTGCAATAGCCTTGAGCTGAGTCCTTTCCTATAGTCCAGTTGTTGGGTTTGGCATTGGAAATTCAGAGCAGACCAGGTCTAAGCCAGCCTCTTGGGTGAAACGGATGGCATGGCAGGCAGGTGTCACGGTGAACGATGACAACAGTGTGCTCAGGGCTCTAGGTATGAGCAGAGCTCTGAGGACTCTGTGCTGCCTTGGAGAGCTTCACTGAAAAGGCAGCTTTTGAACTCAGTCCTGGAGGCTGAGTAGACATTTGCCTGGGGTAGAAGGGGCTGAAGGCACCCCTGGTGGAAGGAACTTCTTGGGCAAAGGCCATGATACATGAAGGAGGCAGGACTGTTTGGACAGTATTTGGAGACCGGCAGCTGGTTTGGTCATACTGAGGGTCCAGACTTCATCATAGAGGCAGCCTCAGGGCCGTGGAGGTTTTGAGCAGGGAGGTGATGTGTTAGACTGGATTTTGGAATGCTCTCTGGAGTGGTGAGCAAGGAGCAGGGAACCACTCTAGGATGGAGGCAAAGCCTGGAGGCTGGTGTTAGTGACCTAGACCCTGATGGAAAGTAGAGTTGATGGGATGCCAAGAATAGGCTCGAGGCCCATTCGCGAAGCAGGTCTGACAGAATGTTTTATCCGTCAGAGTGTGGTGGCTGTGTGAGATGGCAGGGGGTGCCCAGGTTCCTGCTTGGGACACAAGGTAGAGGAAGAACAGGTTTTTGGAGAAAAAATAATGAATTCCATTCTGGGTGCTTCACTTTTGAAGACCCCATGAACACTCAGGTGTTTAATCAGCAGGTGGAAATAAATCTGGAGCTCAGGAGAGGAAGGTCTGGGTGAGGGAGGTATGCTTGGGCAGGAGTAACCACCACGGAGGAAGCTCCAGGGATGGAGAACCTGACAGAATAATGTCGGTTAATATCATCAACACTAAAGGAAAGGGCAAGAGAGGATGTGCAGATGAAGAAGATGAAAATGGCTGATCAGAGTTAAGGGGAAAATCTGCAGAGGATTTTGAGGGAGTGCAGAATGCGAAAGGTCAGGCAGAAAGAGAGGGGGCTGTGGGCAGGTCTGTGGATCATCAATCACCTTGATCCAGATTGCTTTGGTTGGGGCCGGTGGGAGGGAGCAGAAACAAGGCTGTAGTGGGAAAGAGGCTAGGGAAGCGGGGTCAGGCGCGTAAACCACCTTTTGGAAGTTTGGAAGTGAGGGAAAAGGAGTGGTAACTTGAAGAAGCAAAGTCAGGCAAAGGTGGATCTAGAACAGGAAGACTTCAGCAGATTTGTAGGCTGAGAAGAAGGAATCCGGGGCCACGAAAAGGTGAAAGACACTGGAGAGGGGGCTTGTGGCTGGAGCAGGTTCCTGGCAGGAGCAGGAGATGTGATCAAGCAGGAGGAGGCTCATGGAGATGGCCGCAACCACAGCTTTATGTTTGCTTTCAAATTCTTATTCTAATTTGCATATTTATTCTGGACTTTGCAGTTACTACCTTGAGTAACAGTTACATTTTGCTGACCTCTGCCTGTTTCTCAGCCTGGTGAGAGGATGCCTCCTCCTTCCTTCTTCCACCCTCCTGGAAGTCCTGTTATTGTTTCCTTCTTGCAAGAGCAGACATTTCGTTTGCTTGTAGTGCCATCTCAGCTGGGCATGACTCTCTGGGAATGGAAATATTTGGATAGAAACCAAAGGAAATACCCACAGACGTTTCTGACTTTGCAGCCATGAGCTTTCTGTGTAATGTGGAGGAGAGCAAGGGGAGGGCACCTTTTGAAGCTTTAACTGGTTTTACTGAGCATATTTCAGTTTAAATGCTTGGTCTGAGCTCTGCCAACTGGGCAGCCAGCTGCGGTGAGGCTGGGAGCCAGGAGGCCCATGCAGGTGTCTGGCGGGCTGTGCTGGGCTGGCTCCTCTCTTACGCCCATGTTCCACCCACCCTGCCTCCCAGCCTCTAAGCTCAGACCTGAACTGGGTGGGGCTGGGGACTGTTCCAAGAATCCCTCTTGCTTCCAGCTACCTGGTGATGCCCTTCATGCAGACGGATCTGCAAAAGATCATGGGGATGGAGTTCAGTGAGGACAAGATTCAGTACCTGGTGTATCAGATGCTCAAGGGCCTTAAGGTGGGTGTGGGCCTGGAGGGTGGCAGAGGCAGTGCCAGGCCTTGGAGGGAGCACTTGTGACAGCAGAGGAGGTATCTGAGCCAGACGGAAAGGCCCGGGGCAGAAGCCAGGTGATGGGTTCACCCGTGTCATTCTCTCTCTGTCCCACACAGTACATCCACTCAGCCGGGGTCATCCACAGGGTGAGTGATTCCCCCGCTTCCCTCCGCCGGGGCCCCTGTCCCACCCTGGAGGGGCTCTCAGGCAGCCAGGAGTAGGGAAAGGTGGAGGGAGGGGACAGATATCTGGAGCATGGCATGTGGTTTTCCCAGACCTAGTCTTGGCCAGGAAGGGCCTGCTCAGAAGAGTTGCTGTGCTTGGGGGAATTTTAGGGGGAAATGCTGCAACAGAAAAAGTCCTGAGCTGTGTGTTTCAGGCTCCAGGAGCCGGAATATTTTGGAGCTGGACGGGCTTCTAGAGGCCATCTAGTCCAATCCTTGTTTTCTACATGAGAAGACTGAGGCCCTGAGTGGGAAGGGGCCTGACCAAGGTTAGGCAACTGGGCAGCAACAGAGTCAGGACTGCCTCTCCGTCCAGTGCTCACTGTCTCCCCTCTTGTCCTAGGACCTGAAGCCAGGCAACCTAGCTGTGAATGAGGACTGCGAACTGAAGGTGAGTGGGCCACAGGTCTGGTCAGCCCTGGCCTGCATGCGCCCTCTCCCACGGAGCCCCACAGAGCTGTTCCTGGAGCCTCCTCTCCTCAGCAAGCTCCTTCCCCCTTTGTGCCCTGAGCTGTAGATCCTGGACTTTGGGCTGGCGCGGCATACGGACGCCAAGATGACCGGCTATGTGGTGACCCGCTGGTACCGGGCCCCTGAGGTGATCCTCAGTTGGATGCACTACAACCAGACTGGTCAGTGGTCAGCTGCTGCGGGCGAGGGGCCCCGTTCTGGTCAGCCAGTTGAGGTGACATTCCTCCCCCTCCCTGTGCAGTGGACATCTGGTCTGTTGGCTGCATCATGGCAGAGATGCTGACCGGGAGAACTCTGTTCAAGGGGAAGGACTGTATCCTTTGGAGGAAAAGCCAAACTCCATCCAAGGAATCATTCATTCAATAGGCACTTTATTTAAATGACTCTTTTTTTCCTCTCTTAATGCAAAAGTGGTACATGCTTATCATAGAGCCAATTTTAAATGCAGATAAGCAAAATGAAGACAACTAGTCACCCGTATTTCCATCACCTCATGTCAAAAATACCTCATATTTTAGCACCGCACGCATCAGTTGAGCTCCTGTATGTGCTGGCCTGTACAGAAATTTGATGAGCAGATATAGGGTCTTCCCTGTGGAACTCATAGTGCAAGAAGTGGGGCAAGAGGAGTAGGAAGCAGACGAGTGGGATAGGGCTGGGAAAGTGGCGCACTCCAGGACTAAGAGCATTTGTTGGAGTGAGTCCCTGAACCCAGCCTTATGTGTCTGGAAGTTTCCAAAGACCTGAACCTCTTCTGAAAACTGAAGGCAGTTAGGCGGGGCTAAGGCACGGGCCATCTCCACAGGGCTTGGTGGGAGTGGCAGAGGGCCATGGGCAGGGCAGCTGGGAACCACCCGCAGAGTGGGACTGAGCCTTAACCCTCTGACAAGACCTGGACCAGCTAACCCAGATCCTGAAAGTGACTGGGGTGCCAGGCGCAGAGTTTGTGCAGAAGCTGAACGACAAAGCGGTGAGGGGCAAATGGGTCCTAGGCTTTGCAGTGACTGACCAGGGATCAGGTGGGCTGGGTCCTTTGGGGAGGAGGGTCACCTGCACCTGGCAGGGGCACTTGCCTTTATCCCATCTTTGACTCTGACCTGAGCCTGCATCCCTGCTCCTTGGGAGGATTCTGAAACCCCTGCTCCATACCCTGAGGCCTGAGCCCACAGTTGGTGATGATTCAATGCTTTTCTGCCTTCCAGGCCAAGTCCTACATCCAGGCCTTACCACAGAGCCCCAAGAAGGATTTCTCCCAGCTCTTCCCACGTGCCAGCCCACAGGGTAAGCCTTGGGGCCTGTTCCAGGGAAGGTCTCTGCAGCTGCCACCTCCCAGGGCACGCTCTCCCAGACCAGGGTGGGGGGCTTATGGACTGTTGCCTGCAGCCGCAGACCTGCTGGAAAAGATGCTGGAACTGGATGTGGACAAGCGCCTGACGGCCTCTCAGGCCCTCAGCCACCCTTTCTTTGAACCCTTCCGGGACCCTGAGGAGGAGACTGTGGCCCACCAGCCATTTGATGATTCCTTAGAACATGAGAAACTCACGGTGGACGAATGGAAGCGTAAGAGCTGGAGGTCCTTGGCCCCTTCTTTCCCAGCCTGTAGGCCTCTCTTCTCTGCCTTGTCTGTTTCATGCCTGACTGTCACTCCTCCGGGAGACCCCTGCCGCTTCTCTCTGAGAGGACGTTGTCTCCTGCTTGTTTTTCTTTCTCCCTGAACTGACTCTCTACCACAAGGTATGTCTGGATGGCTCTCTCTTGCCCTCAGAGCCCCTTTGCCCACCTTGAGCCACCCTGCCTTTCTCAGAGCACATCTACAAGGAGATTGTGAACTTCAGCCCCATTGCCCGGAAGGATTCGCGCCGGCGGAGTGGCATGAAGCTTCAGTGACTCATCCAGCCCGGCCTTGCCTGAGCCCGAGCATTCCCGTGTGGCGCATCTGCGGAGACTGCCCCAGGACCAGGGATTATTTGCCATTACTAAGTCACCCTTCTCAGCATATGGTCTTCCAAGCAGAGGACAGAAGCCCTGGTCCTTCTCTGGGAAACAGACCTAGGAGGTACAGAATTCAAAGGCATTGGTTGGGACAAATAGCTCTGATCATAACCGGCTGCATTAAAATGCCCCTCTGTAGAACAGGCTGTGTGTGGGGTCCTTTATTTCATGGCTGTAGTGGGGCTGAGAGGGGTGGGCCCAGCCAGGGCAAGTGTCCACAGCCACGATGGCTGTGGTTGTGTTAGGGAGCTGAGTGTGCTTGGTTGCTAAATTAAGGCAGTTGCAGAGAGAACTGCAGCTGGCGAGGCACTTCATTCAGGTTATTTTGGGTGAGTGATAAGCAATCAAGATATGGAACAGCAGCAGGCTTGTTGACTAGGAGCTGCAGAAGGCAGAGATGAGCTTTGTCCTGGCTTTGTGGAAACTTTTCTGCCCCTCCCCTTTCTGGAAAATGGTTCATCTCTCCACAGCTTAACCCTGAAAATGGCTGATACCTTCTGTTTAGATCTCAAGAACTTTGATAAAATGAATTCCCATTTATACAAGCAGGTGGGGAGCCTGGTCCAGGAGTTCCTGCCCGGGCACAGTGGATCTCAAACCTTCTCATCTATCAGAAAGCTTGTTGGAATTCAGATTCCTGGGCCCCACCCCGGGGATTCTGATTCGGCAGGTCTGGGGTTGGGAACCTAGAATGCATTTGAAGGACTCCCTCATCCCTGTCCACGCCCAATGATTCTGATGCAAATCAGACCATATTTAGAGAAACATGTACCTGATTTCAGTACCATTTAATTTGATGGGAAGACTAAATTAGAAATCCACAATGGGATACTGAGGAACTTCTGATGCACTCTACACTCACATTTTAAAATGTTAAAACTGAGGTCGAGGGCAAGATGGTGGTGTAGGGAGGTGTGGGATTTAGTTCATTTTCTAGGGCAGCTAGTAAATAGCCAGAAACTGCCAGGAACAACTGGTTTGGGGGACTTCTGTGACCAGACACATAGTGTACAACAGCCTGGAATGGGTACAAAGACTGAGATAATGACATATAAAACGTAAATTCTTTTTCACTCTTTGGAGGCTGGTATCCTTACCCCACTGGCAGAGCAGGCTGATTTAGCCTCTCTCCAGTGGGAAACAAAAGCCCTCTCTACTAGGAGCAAGGAAAGGAGAACTCAACCAAACTCCAGTTGTGGATTTGATTAACAAATTTGGACTGGTGAGTCCAAACTCTGAGTACAGTTAAAACTACAAAGCAGGTTCAAAAGAAATACAAACATCTCTCTCCAGAGTGAGGAGGCAGGGCTGACAAAACAGGTGCCTTTGGAGTTGACTGAGCTCAGAATACTGGAAAAGGGCTGTGCCCCAAGAAAAGGGCACGTAGACCTGGGTACCAACTCCAGCCCTTGATTGGTGAAACTGGGGGGCTGGGGACCAGCACTGAAAAGGATTTTTGTGTTTGTTTCATTTCTTATTTTACTCTTTAGCAGTCCATTAAAGAAAGCAGCAGGCATTCTCAGTTTTCAACACTGCCGTATGTAAAGGCAGAATTAAGAATGCCTGAGAGATAAAGGGACTAATCAGGTGAAGGAGAGAGTTCCCTAAAGGGCATATCTTCCCCAAGAAAAGGGGGGAGTTGGGCAGGGCCCAGCACAAGTGATGACTCTCCTTTGGAGAATTTATACCCCAGGGACTGGGATATCAGCAGCAGTTTCAAGCTAAAAAAGAACTCAGCCTGTCTCATACACATTCCTAGCAGATGGAAGACGGGGATGTCAAAGGACCTGTAATTTTTCCAGCCTGCAGGGAAGAGGGGGTTGAAGGATGGCTCCCACACCTCCCCTCCTAAAAATGAGGTGGGGCAAGGTTCAGCATAGGCAGTGACTGTTATTTAGAGAATTCAGACCCCAATAGCTGGAAAACAGAAACAGTTTAAGATGATTTTCAACCTCAGCCTCTGTCTCAACTGTGCCCCTGGCAGGAACAGGGACCGCTGAGAATTAAGGCACTGTACCTTACATCAGGGAGGAGCCATGGGCTGATGAGCACCATCTGCTGGGCAGGATAGGGAAAACACAGAATCAAAGAGGCTCACAGGAGAGATGGGCGTGCTCCTTGTTCTCATCCCTAGGGAGCCTTATACCGATTACACCCTCTTCATGAGTCCTGGGCCTATCTTGTCTGGGAAAATCTGAACTGGGTTGATCCTATCTGGGGAGATCCTTCTCCCAGAGCCAGACTCCAAGTAAATGTATGTAGAGGTAACAAAAGGAGTGTTAAAAGCATATAGAGACAACACAAAACAAAATAAGCAGCAGATCAATTCACTGAGGAGGAAGAGGGGAGAGAGCTTTTTCTTGGTGGTGAAACAGCAGCACACCCAGAAAAAAGGGCCATCTCTAAAAACTTCCAAATAAACAGGATAAGAATCAGAAAAACAAGAGCTGCAAAATTCTGATCAGTTAAACAGAAGCTATCCTAAAGGTCTAGAATAAGTTGAACCAAATATCAAAGAAAAGTTACAGAACAAAACCAACCAACAAGAAAACCCTCAGTGAAAGAGAGAAAATGACCTCCAGAATAAACTGTTCTTGGAAATCATGTCTAGACACCAGAAAAAAGTCACAAGTCATACTAGGAAGCATGAAGATATGGCTCAGTTAAAGGAAGAGACTAACACTTCAAATAGGATACAGCAGTTGAAACAATGAATTAAAGATGTTCAAACCAATCTTCTAAATCAATTCTATGAGTTGAAGGAAAATGTGGCTAAAGAGCTGAAGGACATAAAGAAATCACTGGATGACCATATAGCAGAACTTAAAAGCTAGGGGAAAAAAAAAGGCAGAACTTGTGGGAATGAAAGGTACAATAGGAGAATTGAAAAACACAATAGAGACATGCAAAAGCAAATTTGAAGAGGCAGAAGAAAGTATTAATGAACTAGAGGATTAGACATCTGAAATCCTACACACAAAAGATAGGGAAAAGAGTGAAAAAATATGAGCAGGGTCTCAAAGAATTGAATGACAACATGAAGCACATGAATGTATGTGTTATGGGTGTCTCAGAAGGAGAAGAGAAGAGAAAAGGGGCAGAAATGAGGAAGCAATCACTGAAAATTTCCCAACTCTTATGAACGACATAAAATTACAGGTCCAAGAAGCACAGCATACTCCAAACAGAATTAACCCTACTCCAAGACACTTACTATTGAGATTGTCAAAGTCAAAGGCAAAGAGAGAATTCTGAAAGCAGCAAGAGAAAAGTGATCCAAAACATGTAAGGGACGCTCAATAAGACTGTGTGTGGATTTCTCAGAAACCATGGAGGTGAGAAGGCAGTAGTACAATATTTAAGATTCTGAAAGAGAAAAACTGCCAACCAAGAATTCTATACCCAGCAAAACTGTCCTTCAAAAATGAGGGCATTTAAAATATTTTCAGACAGATACTGAGAGAGTTTGTGAGCAAGATACCTGCTCTACAGGAAATACTAAAGGGAGCACTACAGGCAGATAGGAAAAGATTAGAGAGAGAGGATTGGAGAAGTGTTTAGACGTGAAGACTATCAGTAAGGGCCAAAAGAGAGCACAATATTATAAGTGTAATGAAAAAAGGTGATTGTGAGTATTGTTGAATGAGGAAAGCTAGGGGCATATATGACACCAGAAGGAAAGATAGATGGTAAAAACTGGGACTATATAACTTAGCAAAACCTAGAGTGGACAATAATGGTGTTTGAATGTACAAATAAAAGAAAGTTTTTACATGAGGGAGAACAAATGAATGTCAACATTGCAAGGTGTTGAAAATGGAATATATATGCAAAAATCAGTGCAAACTAGGGTCTATAGTTAACAGTAACATTGTAATATGCTTCCATTAACTGTAACAAAGCAATATACCAAAGCTAAATGCCAATAAGACAGGAATATAAGGGAGGGTATGGGGTTCCTGGTCTTGTTGTTGTTTCTCCTTTGTTACTTTATCCTTTTTCTTTTTAACTCCTCTTCTTTCTTTGCAGAAGAAATGGAAATGTTCTTATATAATTGTGAATGCATAACTATGTGATTATACTGGGAGCCATTACTTGAGATGGACTGTATGGTGTGTGAATGAAACTGTTTTAAAAAATAAACAGAAGGATACAAGTACTGGTGAAAATGTGGAGAGAGATGTACTTACTTAGCATTGATAGGAAAGTAGAATGGTGCAGCCCATCTGAAGAGCAGTGTAGTGATTCCACAGGGGACTAAGAATAGGGATTGTTATGTAATCCTCCAGCATCACTATCAGGTATATACTTGGAGGAACTGAAAGCAAGGTCATGAATAGACATTTTAACACTGGTGTTTATGGTGGCATTATTCATGATTTGTAATGGATGGGGGTGGCCTAAGGATACATTGACTGCTAAGGGGAAGGGCAAACTGTGATGTATACATATAATGGAAAATAGAGCAGCTGCAAAAAGAAATGAAGTTGTGAGGCATGCAACTAGGTGAATGAACCTTGAGGACATTATGTTGAGTGAAATAAGCCAGAAATGAAAAGCAAATATCGTAAAGACTGACTAATGTGGATTAACTATAATGTAAACACTGAGAATTGAATTAAAGAGCATAAGTTCTCAGGTGATAGAATGTGGGCAGAGATTGCAAAATTGATGATTAAGGAATACAGAATGTTCAATAAGTCCTATTGTATAGATTCCTAGATTGTAAGCTCATACATCAGTTACTTCTATTCCTGAGTTTTAACTGTTATTTCTAAATTCTGAGATGCTGAGCTCTTTGTGTATAACTGGTAGTTCCTTGGAACTTTGGGTACCCTTGTGACACCTGAGATTCAGAGTTAGAGTTATGAAGCTCTGAAAGTCAGCATTACACCATACAGCAACTGTTATCGGAGCTAAAAAAGGAAATCAGACTTCAATTAGATATATGAATGAAGCTGACCTAGTTAGGACTAAGGTAAATCAGAATACAGAGTAAACGATGATATTGGCTGTGTTTTAAAACTTCAGCTTCTGTGTGAGACCAAAGGAAGAGATGTTTATTTAGTCCAAAATTTATATTTTCTGTAGCACACTAGCTAATATAACTCATATGGTAATTGTATTCAAACAACATAATTACATGGAAACTTGAATGGAGAGAGATCTTGGTATTTTGACAGGTTAATATGATACTTCAATACATTCCAGAGTAATTTGGGCATAAAATAAAATATTTGCAAGATTTCTTTGTGGGACTGGGGGAAAAGGTTATATATTAAACTTTCCCACCTGGGGAATTCCTGATATTCTCTTAAGCGTTAGAGACTCCTAATTTAATAAGCCAAACCCTCAATCTGGAGGCTTCCCCTTATAAAATTTATTTGTGCAGTGGAAAAGCTAAGCCTACTTATAATTATGCCTAAGAGTCACCCCCAGAGAACCTCTTTTGTTGCTCAGATGTAGCATCTCTCTCTATCGGCTGGGGAGGCATGTGGCTGGTGTCCACTGGTCCTTGCTCCCAGGTCATTGCTTTCAGCCTCTGATTCCAGTGGCATTCATTCCAAGTATCTGTGATCCTCACTTAGCTCCTCTGGGGTAAATTCTGGATTTCATCTCTTAGCTTAGCATCTCCAAATGTCTGTATCCTAGTTTCATTTCTCTGCTCTCCGTGTAGGTTCTGAAATTTCTTCTCTCCATGAGCTCTTTTAAGGACTCCAGTAAACTAATTAAGACCCATCTTGAATGGGTGGGGCCACATCTCCATGGAAGTAATCTAATCAAAACATCCCCCCCAATAAGTTCACACCCACCAGACTGGATTAAAAGAGCATGGCTTTTCTGGGATAGATAACAGTTTCAAACTAGCACATTACACTCTGGGGACCCCCCCCCAATATATGCTTTTCCCATATACAAATACATTCATTTCATCACAATATCACAAAAGCCTTATACCAATTCAGTAACAATACAAAGTTTAAAACAGTACAACATCTCGTCAAAGTCAGTTACAGGCATGGTTTACCTTAAGGCAAAATTCTTCTCTGGTTGAGGACACGTAAAACTTAGAACAAGTTATATACTTCCACTATACAAATGAGAGACAGTAATAGGATAAAATTCCCATTGCCAGAGGGAGAAACTGAAAGTAAAATAGGGGTCACTGGACCCAAACAGTTCCAAAAACCACTCCCGGTACCAAGCTGTATTAGTCAGGGTTCTCTAGGGAAACAGAACCAATAGGAGATACCTGTAAATATGAAATTCATAACAGTGTCTCACAACTGTGGAGATGCACAAGTCCAAATTCCCAAGGCAGGCTGGAAGCTGACAGCATGTATGGAGGTCTTCAATGAATCCCCCAGGAGAGGCTGCCTGGCTAAACTGGAGAGAGATTCTGTCTTCTGACTGCTCCTTTAAAGGCTTCCAGCTGATTATACTAAATGCCACTAATTGCAGAAGGCACTCCCCTTGGCTGACCGCAAATGTAATCAGTCATAGATACAATCAACATGCTGATGATTTAATAAACCGGCCTTCTGGTTTATTACCAGCTGCAAAATGTCCTTGCAGTAATTAGGCCAGTGCTTGCTTGACCAGATAACTGGGCGCCATCATCTGGCCAAATTGACACATGAACCTAACCATAATAACAACTTAGATGAAATGGAAAACTTCCTAGAAACGCAGAAACAATGAACATTGACTTCAGAAGAAACAGATGACCTCAACAACTAATCACAAGTAAAGAGATTGAATCAGTCATCAAAAATCTTCCAAAAGGGAAAAGTTCAGGACCAGATGGCTTCACATGTGAATTCTGAGAAACATTAAAGAAAGAATTAGTACGATTCCTGCTCAAACTCTTCAAAAAATTTGAAGAGGAGAGAAACCTACCTGATTCATTTTATGAAACCAATATCACACTAACAGCAAAGCCAGACAAAGATACTACAAGAAAAGACAATTACAGACCAGTCTTTTTAATGAATATAACGGCAAAAACCCTCTTCAAATACTCACAAATCTAATCTACTAGCACATTAAAAGAATAATACTCCATGGCCAAGTCAGTTTTATTCCAGATATGCAAAGGTGACTCCATGCAAGAAAATCAATTAATGTAATATACAATATCAATAGATCAAAGGGGGAAAACCACATGATCATCTTGACTGATGAAGAAAAGGCATTTGACAAAATTCAGCATCCTTTCTTGATGAAAACACTTCAAATGATAGGAATAGAAGGGAACTTCCTCAACATGATAAAGGGAATATATTAAAATCCACAACCAACATCATGTTCAAAAGGGAAATACTGAAAGCTTTTCCCTCTAAGATCAAGAATAAGACAAAGATGTCCACTGTCACCATCATTATTCAACATTGTGCTGTAAGTTCTAGATAGAGCAATTTGTTTAAGAAAAAGAAATAAAAGCATCCAAGTTGGAAAGGAAGAAGTAAAATTTTCATCCTTTGCAGATGACATGATCCTATATTTCGAGAGTCCCAAAAACTCTACAGCAAAGCTACTAGAGCTAATAAATGAGTACAGCAAAGTGGCAGGTTACAAGAGCAACATCCAAAAATCAGCAGTGTTCCTATATACTAGTGATGAGCAATCTGAGCAGGAAATCAAGAAAAATTCCATTCATGATAGCAAACAAAAGAATAAAATATTTAGGAATAAATTTAACCAAGGCTACAAAAGACCTATATAAGAAAATGCTAAAAGAACTCAAAGTAGATCTAAATAAATAGAACATACCATGTTCAAGGATTGGAAGACTAAATATAGTTAAGATGTCAATTCTACCCAAATTGATTTATAGATTCAAGGCAATACCAATTAAAATTCTAACAGCTTACTTTGCAGAAATAGGAAAACCAATAACAAAATTTATTTGGAAGGGCAGGGGGCACCAAATAGCTAAAATATCTTGAAAAAGAAGAATGAAATGGGAGGTCTCACATTACCTGACTTTAAAGCATTTTGCAAAGCTACAGTGGTCAAAACAGCATGGTACTGGTATAAACACAGATATACTGACCAATGGAATAAAACTGAGTGTTCAGAAATAGACCCTCTCACCTAAAATGGTTGTCAACTCAACTGGGACAGAGCAGCTTCTTCAATGAATGGTACTTGGAGAACTGGGAAAATAAAGCCAAAAGAATGAAAGAGGAATCATATCTCACATCTTACACAAAAATTAACTCAAAATGTATCAAAGGCCTAAACATTTAGAGATAAGGCCATAAAACTATTAGAAGAAAATGTAGGGAAATATCTTACAAATCTTGTAATAGGAGGTGGTTTCCTAGACCTTATACCCAAAGCATGAGCAATGAAAAAAGAGATTAGTGGGATTTCCTCAAAATTAAACACATATGTGCATCAAAGGACTTTTTCAGGAAAGTAAAAAGGCAGCCTATGCAATATTTGGCAATTACATATCAGATAAGTGTTCAATATTCAGAATTTATAAAGAAGTTCAACAACTCAACAATTTAAAGTCAAAACAAACTAATTTTAAAATGGGCAAAAGACATAGACAGACATTTATCTGAAGAGGAAATATAAATGGCTCAAAAATATAAGAAAAGATGTTCATTCTCACTGGCCATTAGAGAAATACACATCAAAGTCACACCTACTAGGATGGCCATTATAAACAAAACAAAACAAAACAAAAAAGTACACATGGTGGAGAGGATGTGGAGAAAGAGGTATGTCTATTCACTATTGGTGAGATTGTAGAATGGTGCAATCCCTCTGGAAGGCAGTTTGGTGGTTACTTAGGAAGCTAAGTATAGAATTGCTGTAGGATCCAGCAATCCATTACTAGGTATATATCCAGAGGAACTGAGGGCAAGGAATGAACAGACATTTACACACAGATGTTTATAGTGGCATTATTCACAATTATCAAGAGATGGAAGCAGCTCAAATGTTTATCAACAAATGAGTGGCTAAACAAAATGTGGTATATACATGTGATGGAATATTACACAACTGTAAGACAGAATATAGTTATGACACATGCAACAATGTGGATGAACATTGAGGACATTATGCTGAGTGAAATTAGTCAGAAACAAAAGGACAAGTACTACATGGTCTTACTAATATGAATTAACATTAATGAGAGAACTTTGAGAGTTAAAGTTGAGAACACAGGTTATCAAAACATAGAAAGAGGGTAGAGATTGGGCATTTGATGCTGAAGGAGTACAAAACATTCAACAGGATTAACTATAAAGATCCAGAAATGGATAGCACAATACTATCTGATGGTAGCACAATACTGTAAGTGCACTGAACAAAGGAAGTGTGAGTATGGTTGAGGGAAGAGGGTTGGGAGCATGTGTGACACTAGAAGGAAGGATAGAGCATAAGACTTGGGAAGGTATAACTCAGTGACGCCTAAAGTGGACAATGATGATGATTAAATGTGCAAATACAAGAATGTTTTCTTCTTGTAAGAAGATATGAGTGTCAGCATTGCAAGGTGGTGAAAATGGGATGGTATACGGAAAAAATACAATCAATACAAACTAGAGCCCATAATTAACAGTAAAGTTGTTATATGCTTCCACTGAATGTAACAAAGGCAATATGCCAAAGCTAAATGTTCATAAGTGGGGGACATGGTGGGGGAGGTATGGGATTCTTTGCGAATGAAATGGAAATGTCCTCACACAGATGGTGGTGGTGAAGGCATGGCTATCTGAGTACAGAGGGAACCACTGTTTTTAATTAAGGTTGGATTGCATGGTGTGTGAACTGTTTAAAAATGAACAGAGAGATATAAGAGTTGGAGAAAATGTAGAGAGAGAGAAGTGTAACTGTTCAATGTTAGTAGGGAAGTAGAGTGGTGCAGCACCTCTGGAGGGCAGTGTGGTGGCTCCACAGGAGGCTAGGGGTGGGGTTGCCGTAAAATCCTGCAACCCCATTGTTAGGTGTATACTTGGAGGAACGGAGAGCAGGACACGAAAGAACATTTGCACGCTGTTTCTGGTGGCAGTGTTTGCATTTTGCATTGGATGGAGGTGGCCTAAGGGTACATTGACTAAGGAATGGAAGGGGGAACTGTGGTGTATACATACAATGGAATACTGAGAGGCTGCAAGAAGAAACGAACTTGTGAGGCATGCAACTAGGCAAATGAATCTTGAGGACAGAATGTTCAGTGAAATAAAACAGAAGCAAAAAGACAAATATTATAATGCCTCACTAATATGGACTAACTATAATGTGCAAATTCTAATAATTGAAGATGAGAGCATGGGTTATTGGGGACTATTGCAAAGGGTCCTAGAGTGTAAGCTCTTACAGCAGTCACATCTATTCTGGAGTGTTAACTGTTAGTCCTAAATTCTGAGATGCTAGGCATTTTGTGTATAACCTGGTCATTACCTGGAACTTCAGGTATGTTTGTGACAATTGAGACTCAGAACTAGAGCTCTGCAGCTATGAAAGTCAGCATCACCCCATACATCAAGTGTTAAATCCACTGAAAAAATGATCAGACTTCAATTAGACATGAATGAAGGTGAACTGATTAAGAGTAAGGTAAATCAAACTAAAGGGTAAAGGATGATATTGATTGTATATTAAAACTTCAACTTCTGTGTGAAACCACAGGAGGAGATATTTATTTGGTGCAAAATTTATATTTTCAGTAATGCACTATCTAAATTAATTTGCATAGTCAGTGTATTTGAACACCACAATTACATGGAACCTTGAATAGGGAGTGAGATCTCGTTGGTTTGTACAGGTTAGTGTGATGCCCCAATACATCTAAAAATAATGTGGGCAGAAGATAAAAGAAGTATTTACAAAGTCTTTGTATTAGTTTGTAAGCTGCCAGAACGCAATATACCTGAATTGGAATGGCTTCTATAAAGGGAATTTAATAAGTGACAAGTTTACTGTTCTAAGCCTATAAAAATGTCCAAACTAAGGCATTTCAGGTAAAAACACCTTAATTGAAGTCAAGAATTCCTCTGTCAGCTGGGTAGTCATGTGGCTGGCCCATTGCTCTTGGGGTCTGTTGCTTTCAGCCTCTGTTCCTGCAGGGCTTCCTCACTTTGCTTCTCCAGGGCTGGCTTTCATCTCCTGGCTTCCCTTGGCTCTCTCCAGGTTTCGGATTGCTTAACATCTCATGGCAATGTCTACTGGGTTCCAAGCATCTCCAAACATCTGTGTCTCAGCTCTCCAAGTGTCAGCATCTGTGTCAGCTATGCTCTCTGAAGTTTCTGTCAGCTCTGTTGTAGTTGAGGTTTCTCCAAAATGTTTCCTCTTTTAAAGGCCCCCAGTAAGTTAATCAAGACCCACTTGGAATGGGTGGAGTCACATCTCCATCTCATCAAAGGGTCACACATCTAATCAAAAGTTTACATAATACTTTCAAACTGGAACAGTTCCCTTGAGGAACTGGGGGAAAAGATGGAAATATTAAACTTCCCCACATGAGGGCAACCTGATATTCTTACAAACATTGGAGTCTGCAAGTTGACAGGCCAAGCCCTCGATTTTGGGACTTGCCCTTATGAAACTTATTCCTGCAAAGGAGAAGCTAAGCTGACTTACAATTATGCCTAAGAATCACCCCCAGAGAACCTCTGTTGTTGCTCAGATTTGACCTTTCTATCTCCAAGCCAATTAGCAGGGGAACTCACTGCCCTCCTCACTACATGGGATATGACTCCCAGTGGTGTAAATCTCCCTGGCAATGTGGGACAGAACTCCTGGGATGAACTGTGACCTAGCATCAAGGGATTGAGAAAGTCTTCTTAACCAAAGAGAGAAATGAGACTAAATAAAGTTTCAGTGGCTGAGAGATTTCAAACATAGTCAAGAGGTTATCCTGGAAGGTATTTTATGCATTATATTGAATCCCTTTTTAGTTTATGGTGTACTGGAGTGGCTGGATGGAAGTACCTGAAACTGTTGAACTGTGTTCTAGTAGCCCTGACTCTTGAAGAAGACTGTATAACTATATAGCTTTTTCAGTGTGACTGTGTGATTGTGAAAACCTTGTGTCTGATGCTCCTTTTATGCAGGGTATGAACAGATAAAAAATATATGGATAAAGATCAATAAATATAGGGGAGATGTTCTAGTTTGCAAGCTGCTGGAATGTGATATACCTGAATAGGAATGGGTTTTATAAAGGGGAATTTATTAAGTTGCAAATTTACAGTTCTTGGGTCATGAAAATGTCCAAATTAAGGCATCCAGGAAGAGATACCTTGGTTCAAGACATCTGCTAACTTTCTCACCAGGAATCTTCAGCTGTTTTTCTGGGGCTCTGTCTGTTCTGTTGGCTCTGTTGGTTCTGGTGACTCTTGTGGCTCTCTAGCTTTTTCCAAAATGGTTCCCTCTTAAAGGGCTCTAATAAGCAACCCTATGTTGAATGGGTGAAGACACATCTCCATGGAAACCATCTAATCAAAAGTTACCACCCACAGATCTAAACATTAGGTCTAAGACCATAAAACAGTTAGAGGAAAATGTAGGGAGATATCTTATGAAACTTACAATTGGAGGCAGTTTTATGGACCTTAAACCTAAAGCAAGAGCACTGAAGAAAGAAAGAAAGAAATGGGAGTTCCTCAAAATTAAACACTTTTGTGCATCAAAGAACTTCATCAAGAAAGTAGAAAGACAGCCTACACAATGGGAGACAATATTTGAAAATGACATATCAGATAAAGGTCTAGTATCCAGAATTTATAAAGAGATTGTTCAACTCAACAACAAAAAGACAGTCAACCCAATTACAAAATGGGAAAAAAGACTTGAACAGACACCTCTCAGAAGAGGAAATACAAATGGCCAAAAGGCACATGAAGAGATGCTCAATGTCCCTGGCCATTAGAGAAATGCAAATCAAAACCACAATGAGATATCATCTCACACCCACCAGAATGGCCATTATCAACAAAACAAAAAATGACAAGTGCTGGAGAGGATGCGGAGAAAGAGGCACACTTATCCACTGTTGGCGGGAATGTCAAATGGTGCAACCACTGTGGAAGGCAGTTTGGTGGTTCCTCAAAAAACTGAATATAGAATTGCCATATGACCCAGCAATACCATTGCTAGGTATCTATTCAAAGGACTTAAGGGCAAAGACACAAACGGACATTTGCACACCAATGTTTACAGCAGCGTTATTTACAATTGCAAAGAGATGGAAACAGCCAAAATGTCCATCAACAGATGAGTGGCTAAACAAACTGTGGTATATACATACGATGGAATATTATGCAGCTTTAAGACAAGATAAACTTATGAAGCATGTAATAACATAGATGGACCTAGAGAACATTATGCTGAGTGAGACTAGCCAAAAACTAAAGGACAAATATTGTATGGTCTCACTGATGTGAACCGACATTAGAGAATAAACTTGGAATATGTCATTGGTAACAGAGACCATCAGGAGTTAGAAACAGGGTAAGATAATGGGTAATTGGAACTGAAGGGATACATACTATGCAACAGGACTAGATACAAAAACTCAAAAATGGACAGCACAATACTACCTAATTGTAATGTAATTATGTTAAAACACTGAATGAAGCTGCATCTGAGCTATAGTTTTTTTGTTTGTTTTTTTATATATGTTTTTTGTATTTTTTATTTTTATTTTTCTCTATATTATCATTTTATTTCTTTTTTTGTTGTCTTGCTATTTCTTTTTCTAAATCAATGCAAATGTACTAAGAAATGATGATCATACATCTACGTGATGATATTAAGAATTACTGATTGCCTATGTAGAATGGAATGATTTCTAAATGTTGTGTTAATTTTTTTAATCAATAAAAAAAAACAAAAAAAAGTTACCACCCACAAATGGGTGGATCATATCTCCATGGAAACAATAATAAAGATCCTACCCAGCAATACTGAATGAGGATTAAAGAACTTGGCTTTTCTGGGTGTACACAGCAGATTCAAACCAGCACAGGAGATAAGGGGTAAAATAAATTGGGTAGATTGCAATACTAGTGGTCAATGAGAAGGAGGAGAAGGGGCATGGGGTGTATGAGTTTTTCTTTTTTTGGAGTGATGCAAATGTTCTAAAACATGGTCATGGTGATGAATACACAACTATATGATAATATTGTAAGCCATTGATTATACACCATGTATAGACTGTATGTGTATGAAGATTTGTCAATAAAAATATTTTTTTAAGGAAACTTGTCCATTGTGCCAAATAGAACTATCCTTGCATTCCTAGTATCAATCCCACTTGATCATGCTGTATAATTCTTTTTATGTATTGCTGGATTCAGTTTGCTAGTATTTTGTTGAGAATTTTTGCATCTAAGTTCATTAGGGAGACTGGTCTATATTTTCCCTTCTTGTAACATCTTTATCTGGTTTTGGCATTAGAGTGATGTTAACTTCACAAAATGTGTTAGGTAGCTGTGCCGGTTTGAAAATATTATGTACCCCAGAAAATCCATGTTTTAATCCTAATCCAATTTTGCTTGTGGGACAGCTGTTTCTTTTAATCTTGATTCAAGATTGTGGGGCAGAAACTTTTAATCAGATTATCTCCATGGAGATGTGATGTGCCCAATTGTGGGTGTGACCGTCTAACTAAATGAGATGTGACTCCAGCCATTCAAGGTGGATCTTGTTGAGTTTACTGGAGTCCTTTAAAAGAGCAAACATTTTGAAGAAAGCTCAGAAATGACAGAAATGCTTGCAGATGCAGATGCTTGGAGAGCAGAACTGACAGAACCCACACAACCAGAGATCTTTGGAGATGAAGAAAGAAAATGCCCCCATGGAAACCATTTGAAACCAGAATCCAAGGACCCCGGCAGATGCTAGCCACATGCCTTCCTTGTTGACAGAATTGTTCCAGATCCAGCAACTTATCTTGAATTAAGGAATCTTTCCCTGGATGCCTAAGATTGTACATTTTTATAGGCTTAGAACTGTAAACTTTCAACTGAATAAATTCCATTTGTAAAAGTCATTTCCATTTCTGGTATATTGATTTCCAGCAGCATTTTAAAAACTAATAGAGTAGTATTCTTTTTTTCCTCAATTTTTTTAGAAGAATTTGAGCAGGATTGTTTTAGTTCTTTTTGGAATGTTTGATAAAATTTCCCTGTAAAGCCCTCTGTTTCTGTACTTTTCTTTTGGGAAGATTTTTGAGGACTGATTGAATCTCTTCACTTGTAATTGGTTGGTTGAGATATTCTATTTCTTCTTGAGTCAGTATATGTAGTTCAAGTATTTCTAGGAATTTGTCCATTTCATCTAAGTTGTCTAGTTTGTTGGCATACAGTTGTTCATAGTATTCTCTAATAATTTAAAATTTTTCTTCAGGGTCCATGGTAATGACCCCCCCTCTCATTTCTGAATTTGTTTATTTGCATCCTCTCTTATTTTCTTTGTTAGTCTAGCTAGGAGTCCATCAGCTTTACTGATTTTCTCAAAGAACCAATTTTTGGTTTTGTTGATTCTCTCTATTGTCTTATTGTTCTCCAATTTGTTTATTTCTGCTTTAAACTTCTTAATTTCTCTTCTTTCATTGCTTTGGGATTAGTTTGCTGTTATTTCTCTAAATTCTCCAGGTTAGCAGTTAAGCCCTTGATTTTGCTCATTCTTGTTTTTAAATGCAGGCATTTAGGGCAATAAATTCTCCTCTCAGCACTGCCTTTGCCATATTTCATAAGTTCTGTTATGTTGTAGTCTCATTATCATTCATCTCCAGATATTTACTGATTTCGTTAGCAATTTATTTTTCACCCACTGATTATTTAAGAGTGTGTTGTTTAATCTTGATGTATTTGTGAGAGCTCTGGTTCTTTGGTGATATTAATTTCCAGCTTCATTCCATTGTGGTCAGAGAAAGTGCTTTGGATAATTTCAATCTCATTGAATTTATAAAGAGTCATTTTGTGTCCCATCTATCCTGGAGAACATTCCATGTGAACCAGAGAAGACTGTATATCCTGGCGTTCTGGGGTTGTGTTAGTTAGATTCAGTTGTCAACTTGGCCAGGTGAGCATACCTAGTCTTGTTGCTGCAGACATAAGCCAGCGATATGTGAACCTCATCTGTTGCCAATTACATCTGCAGTCAGCTAGGAGGCGTGTCTGCTGCAATGAGTGATGTTTGACTTAATTGGCTGGTGCTTAAATGAGAGATTGCAACGTAGCACTGCTAAGCAGCTCAGCATTCCTCATCTCAGCACTTGCAGCTCAGCCCAGGCCTTTGGAGATACAGAAAGAAGTCACCCCGGGGAAAGTTGTTGGAACCCAGGGGCCTGGAGAGAAGACCAGCAGAGACCACCCTGTGCCTTCCCACGTAAGAAAGAACTCAGTGGAAAGTTAGGTGCCTTTTCTCTGAAGAACCGACAAAATAAATCTCCTTTTATTAAAAGCCAATCCATCTCTGGTGTGTTGCATTCTGGCAGCTAGCAAACTAGAATAGGGGTATAACAATGCATATATGTGTACTAGGTCTAATTCACGTATCACATTGCTTAGGTTCTCTATTTCCTTGTTGATCCTCTGTCTGGTTGTTCTATCTGTAGAGGAAAGAGGCATATTGAAGTCTCCCACTATTATTGTTGAAATGTCTATAGATCCCTTCAGTTTTGCCAATGTTTGCCTCATGTACTTTGGAGCTCCTTGATTGGGAGTATAAACATTTATGATTGTTACTTCCTCTTGGTGAATTGTCTCTTTTATTAATATGTAGTGTCCTTCTTTGTCTATTATGACATCTTTACATTTAAAGTCTATTTTATCTGATATTGTTATAGCTATTCCTGCTTCCTTTTGTTATAGCTTCCATGAGACATCTTTTTCCTTTCTTTCACTTTTTTAAAACTTTTTTGTGTATATTATAACATATATACAAAGCAAAGAAATAAAAAAGCAAGAGTTTTCAAAACACTCTTCAAAAAGTGGTTATATGACAGATCCCAGAGTTTGTCATGGGCTACCATATGATCCTCATATTTTTCCCTCTAGCTGCTCCAGAATATAGGAGGCTAGAAGACTTAAATACTTTTTGATCATCCCAATCAACTTTTTTTCCTTCTTTTTTCATGAAAAATAACATCTATACAACATCCTTTCACTTTTAATCTATTTGTATCCTTGAGTCTAAGGTGAGTCTCTTGTAAGCAGCATTTAGATGGGTCATATTTTTAAATCCATTCTGCCAATCTGTGTCTTTTAATTGTTGAGTTTAGTTCATTAACATTCAACATTATTACAGCAAAGGCATTTCTTGAATCTATTATCTTATCCTTTAGTTTTTATTTGCCAGATCTATATATTCTTACTCTTTTTTCCCTTTAAGTTACCCTTACTGATATTCTTCAATTTTGTGAACTCCTCCAGACCTCCCAATTACTGTCCTTCTTTTTTTTTTTCAGCCAACAGGGACTCCCTTTAATATTTCTTGTAGGGCAGATCTCTTAACAAATTCTCTCAGCATTTGTTTGTCTTTGGAAATTTTAATCTCTCCCTTTCTTTGGAAGGACAGCTTTTCTGGATAAATAATTCTTGGCTGGAAGCCTTTCTCATTCATGACCTTAAATATGTATCATACCACCGCATTTTTGCTTCCCTGGTACCTGTTGAGAAGTCTGAACTCAGTCTTACGTGTCTTCCCTTGTATGTAGTGGATTGCTTTTCTTGTTCTGCTTTCAGGACTTTCTGTTTCTCTTCAACATCTGACGGCTTGATTAGTTATGTGTCCTGGAGTAGGCCTATTTGGATTTATTCTGTTTGGAGTTTGTTGGGCCTCTTTGATTTCCATATTTATATTTCATAAAATTGGGGAAGTTTTCCCCATTTATATCTTCAACTAAGTTTCCCAACCCTTTACTCTTCTCTTCCCCTTCTGGAACACCAATAATTCTTATATTTGTGCACCTCTTATTGTCCATCATTTACTTAAGATCCAGTTCCATTTTTTCCATCTTTCTTGCCATTTGTTTTTTTGTGCCCTCTCGTTTCAGTGTTCTGTCTTCTAGCTTGCTTATTCTTCCGTCTGCTTCTTTGACTCTGCTATTGTGTGTCCCTAGTATATTTCTAACTTGGTCTATTGTATCTTTTATCTCTGTGATATCTGTCATTTTTCTATGTAATCTTTCAAATTCCTCTTTATGCTCTTCTAGTGTGTTCCTGATATCTTTTATTTCTTTGTGAATATCCTTGAGTAGTTGTCCCATATCCTGTGTTCCCTCTGGAGTTTTGATTTTGTTGTTGGCTGGGCTATTTCTTCTTGGATCTTCATGTGTTTTGTGATTTTTGGTTGTGTTCAAGCATTTGGTTGTCTAAGTAAGGTTATTATGCAAATTGGTTTCTTCCTATAAAATTTTATATTTATTTGATTTTGCATTGAAGGTTTCCTTTTGTATTTGGTTTGTCGGTAATTTCCCACCAAACCAAGGCCCAGATCTCATGTAAGGGGTACAAGTCTACATGCCGGTCTATTAACAGCTAGAGAGGGGTGTATGGGTACTTCAGTGGTGGAACACACACCTGTCATGCAGAAGATCTGGGCTCAATTCCCAGCCCATGCACCAAGTAATAATGACAATAATAATAATAATAAAATTAAAATATGAAAAAAACCCACACCTCAACACTTGAAGTCCCCAAAGACAGAAGGAGACACCCCAAGACAGACTGGCAGTGAACTCAGACTGCTGCCCACAAAAGGGAGAGAAAGTTTAAAAAAAACTAAAATTGAAAATAAAATAAAATGTAAAAATTAGAACTAAAAAAATCAACAACAAAAAATATAAATAAAAATATCAATCATACTACTAATAAAATGTATAGTGGAAAATACATTTAGAAAAAGATGGAAAAAACAAAGAAAAGAAAAAGATGTACAAATATAAGAATTTATACAAATAAAAAAGTGCACAAATATAAGAATTATTGGTGTCCTAGAAGGAGAAGAGAAAAGGGTTGGGAAAGTTAGTTGACGATATAAATGGGGAAAATTTCCCCAATTTTATAAAATATAAATATGGAAATCAAAGAGGCCCAACAAACTCCAAACAGAATAAATCCAAATAGGCCTACTCCAAGATACATATTTAGAAAAAAAAGAAAAATACAAAGAAAAGAAAAGAAAAAAAAGTAAGGCAGACAGGGACTTTGCCAGCCTGCACTTACAGCTTCCTACCAGAAGGTAGCGCTCCTGAGGAACCTCTCCCTCAGCCTACCTCTCCCCAACCGCATCAGCTAGCTGGGAAGACGCAGCACCTGGTGGGGGCTGCTTCTGGCTCAGGGTGGCAGGAATGTCGGTCCCAGTGCACAGGACAGGGGAGCCAACCCCAGCACCCAGCCACAGAACCGGGGGTCTGGGGGCTGTCGACTTGCTGTGACTGGCGATTCATCACAAACCAGGCCAGATGGAATGGCAATTTGTGACACCCTGCCGGGTGACCGCCTCCAGCGCCTGGGGGCACGGCTTTTCAAGATGGATGGCTGGGCCCATCTTAGGCTCTGTGCCGAAGCTGCTGGCTGCAGAACTACTCCAGGGGGCCGTCCCACCCAACAGCTGGGGCAGGCTGGAGTGGAGGGGTGCTCGGCTCCCTCCCATCCACACCTCTCCATGCATCACCGTCTGCCCCCCATGGGGATTAAAGCCAATCCCAACCCACCCTGTTCTCCCCATGCCAACTCCCAGTCCTCCCCAGGAAACAGTGAAGACCCTTTATGATTACTCACCCCACTCCAGGGAACCCCCATGTTGTTCTGTGGAGCAAGGGTGAATTTAGTCCACCTCACTCCACCATCTTCCAGGAGCCTGGGTTTTCTTTTTCTTTTTCTTTCTTTTAGAGTAATGAAGATGTTCTAAAATGATTGTGGTGATGACTGCACAGCTATATGATGATACTGTGAACCACTGATTGTATACTTTGGATGGGTTATATAGTACGTGAATATATTTCAATAAAATTGCATTAAAAGATGAAAACAAACAAGCAAGCAAAAAACTGAAGCCATAGAGTGCTTTGGTATGCTAATGCTGCCAGAATGTAATATGCCAGAAATAGATTGGCTTTTACAAAGGAGATTTTTTAGGTTACAAATTTACAGTTCTAAGGCCATGAAAGTATCCATATTAAGGCATCAACAAAAGGATACCTTCACTCAAGAAAGGCTGATTGCATCTAGGTTTTTCTGTCACATGGGAAGGCACGTGGTGACATCTGATGGCCCTTTTCTCCTGGGCTGGTTAACAAAATGGCTCTCTCAGCTCCTGTGGGTTCTTCTGCTTCTCCTGGGGTGTTTTCCTTCTCTAAGTGTCTGTGGGTCCTCTCAGCTTCTCCATGACAAACTCTGGATTTAATCTCTTAGTTTAGCATCTTTCAGGACATTTTCTGTCTCCAAGTATCTGTGCTTCCCAAAATGTCTCCCTCTTAAAGGACTCCAGTAAATGTATTAAGACCCACCTTAAATGGGAAGGGCCACATCTCCATGGAGACAACCTAATCAAAGGATCCCACCCAAACATAGTTCTGCCTCCTCAAGACTGGATTAAAATAACATGGCTTTTCTGGGGTACATAACAGTTTCCAACTAACATATTCCAGCCTCTGGACCTCAAAAAGACATACTCTTTCCAAATACAAAATACATTCATTCTATTACAATATCATGATATTGTAGCCTTAAACCATTTCAGTAATAATACAAATAAAATGCAAAGTAAAAAGCAGTACAAAATCTCCTCAAAATTAGCTACAGGCAGAATTCCTCCTAAGGCGAAATTCTCCTCTGGCTATAAACCTGTGAAATTTAGCATAAGTTATCTGCTTCCAATATACAAAGGAGGAACAGTCATAGGATAAATGTTCCCATTTCCATAGGGAGAAATTGGAAGGAAAACTGGTCAAAGTTGCCAAAGAGTTCCTAAAACTTGCGGGGCATACTTCATTAGATTTTAAGGTTTGAGAGTCACTTATAGAATAACATTTTATCTTTGGGACTTGAAAGAATGGCAGTCCCACCCTTTCCAATGGTTTACCCAATAGCCCTGCTCTCTCCAAACACTGGGGTGAGTATTCCAACATATCCAAGCAGTAGGGAGACCATTTTGTTCTTGGATCCACTTTCCTCAAGCATCAGGGTGGCATCCAGACTCTTTGCCATCTCTAGGGCACACACTCAACTGCTTCAGAAAAATGGGATGGTGGACAGGCTCTCCCTAATTCCCAAGGAACGTGCTCCACCATCTCTGCAGCCTGGGTCAGCAGCATTCTTCCAGAACAATGGGGCAGCCAGGCTCCCCTCAATTCCCCAGGCATCTGAGAACCCTGGAGTGGTAGCACCCTTCCTGAGGAATGGGGCAGAAGTCCCACCCTCTGTGAACTATGGGGCAATATCTACTTCATTTCTATCTCCTGATGGTCTCTGTTACCAACTGAAATTCTCCAAGTTCATTCGCTATGTCAATTCATATCAGTGAGACCATACAGTATTTGTCCTTTTGTTTCTGACTAATCTTACTCAGCATAATATCCTTAAGGCCCATTCATGTTTTTACATGCTTCATGACTTTGTTCTGTCTTACAGCTGCATAATATTCCATCATATGTATATACCGCAGCTTGCTTAGCCACTTGTCTGTTGATGGACCTTTTGCCTGTTTCCATCTCTTGGCAATTGTAAATAATGCTGTTATCAACACTGGTGTGCAAATGTCTGTTTGTGTCCTTGCCCTCATGTACTCTGAGCAGGTACCTAGCAATGGTATTGCTGGATCATATGGCAATTCTATACTTAGCTTCCTGAGAAATATCCACACTGTCTTCTACAACGGTTGTACCATTTGACATTCCCACCAATGGATGTGTGCCTCTTTCTCCACATCCTCTCCAGCACTTGCCATTTTCTATTTTATTGATAATGGCCATTCTGGTGGGTGTGAGATGATATCTCATTGTGGTTTTGATTTGCATTTCCCTAATAGCCAGGGAAGTTGAGCATCTTTTCATGTGCCTTTTGGCCATTTGTATTTCCTCTTCTGAGAAGTGTCTGTTCATATCTTTTGCCCATTTTGTAATTGAGTTTTCTGTCTTTTTTTGTTGTTGAGTTGAACAATCTCTTTATATATTCTGGATACTAGACTTTTATCTGATATATCATTTCCAAATATTGTCTCCCATTGTGTAGGCTGTCTTTTAATTTTCTTGATGAAGATCTTTGATGCACAAAAGTGTTTAATTTTAAGGAGTTCCCATTTAGTTATTTCTTTCTTCAGTGCTCATGCTTTGGGTGTAAGGTCTAGGAAACTGCCTCTTATTATAGATTGATAAGATAGTTCCCTGCATTTTGTTCTAACAGTTTTATGGTCTTATATCTAATGTTTAGGTCTTTGATCCATTTTTGTATAGGATGTGAGATATGGAGCCTCTTTCATTCTTTTACATGTGGATTTTCAGTTCTCTAGGCAACATTTATTGAAGAGATTTTTCTGTCCCAAGTGAGTTGGCTTGACTGCTTTATCAAAGATCAATTGTCCATAGATGAGAGGGTCTATATCTGAACACTCTATTTTATTCCATTGGTCAGTATATCTATCTTTATGCCAGTACCATGCTGTTTTGACCACTGTAGCTTCATAATACTCCTTAAAGTCAGGTAGTGTGAGACCTCCAACTTCATTTTTGTTTCTTAGGATATTTTTAGCTATTCTGGGCACCTGACCTTCCAGATAAATTTGGTTATTGGTTTTTCTATTTCTGAAAAGTAAGTTTTTGGGATTTTAATTGGTATTGGATTGAATCTGTGAATCAATTTAGGTAGAATTGACATCTTAACTTTATTTAGTCTTCCAACCAGTTCTTCACATGGTATGCCCTTCCATTTATTTAGGTCTTCTGTGATTTCTTTTAGCAATTTCTTGTAGTTTTCTTTGTATAGGTCTTTTATATCTTTAAATTTATTCCTCAATATTTTATCCTTTTGGTTGCAATTATAAATGGAATTTTTTTTCTTGATTTCCCCCTCAGATTGTTCATTACTAGTGTATAGAAACACAACAGATTTTTGAGTGTTGCTCTTGTAACCTGCTACTTTGCTCTACTCATTTATTAGCTCTTGTAGTTTTGCTGTGGATTTTTTAGGATTTTCAACATATAGTATCATATCATCGGCAAACAGTGAGAGTTTTACTTCTTGCTTTCCAATTTTGATGCCTTGTATTTCTTTCTCTTGTCTAATTGCTCTGGCTAGAACTTCCAACACAATGTTGAATAACAATGGTGATAGTGGACATCCTTGTCTTGTTCCTGATCTTAGAGGGAAAGTTTTCATTTTTTCCCCATTGAGGATGATGCTAGCTGTGGATTTTTCATATATGCCCTGTATCATGTTGAGGAAGTTCCCTTCTATTCCTATTCATTGAAGTGTTTTCAACAAGAAAGGATGTTGAATTTTGTCAAATGCCTTTTCTGTATCAATCAAGATGATCATGTGATTTTCTGCTTTGATTTGTTGATATTGTGTATTACATAATTGATTTTCTTATGTTGAACCATCCTTACATACCTGAGATGAATCCTATTTGGTCATGGTGTACATTTTTTTTTTAATGTGCTCCTGGATTCGATTTGCAAAATTTTTGTTGAGGATTTTTGCATTTATATTCATTAGAAGATTGGTCTGTAGTTTTCCTTTTTTGTAATATGTTTGTCTGGCTTTGGTATGAGAGTGATGTTGGCTTTGTAGAATGAGTTAAGTAGCTTTCCCTCCTCTTCAATTTTTTTGAAGAGTTTGAGCAGGATTGGTACTAATTCTTTCTTGAATGTTTGGTAGAATTCACGTGTGAAGCCATCTGGTCCTGGACTTTTCTTTTGGGGGAGCTTCTTAATGACTGGTTCAATTTCTTTACTTGTGATTGGTTTGTTGAGGTCATCGATTTCTTCTTGAGTCGATGTTGGTTGTTCATGCCTTTTTTAGGAAGTTGTCCATGTCATCTACATTTTCAAATTTATTAGCATAAAGTTGTTCATAGTATCCTCTCATTATTTCCTTTATTTCTGCAGGGTCAGTGATTATGTCTCCTCTTCCATTTCTGATTTTATTTATTTGCATCCTCTCTCTTCTTCTTTTTAATCAACCTTGCTAAAGGTCCATCAATCTTATTTATTTTCTCATAGAACCAATTGCTGGTTTTGTTGATTTTCTTGATTGTTTTCATGTTCTCAGTTTCATTTATTTCTGCTCTAATCTTCATTATTTCTTTCCTTTTGCTTGCTTCAGGGTTAGTTTGCTGTCCTTTCTCTAGTTCTTCCAGGTGCACAGTTAATTCCTTGATTTTTTCTTCTTTTTTGATATAGGCATTTAAGGCAATAAATTTCCCTCTTGGCACTGCCTTTGCTGCATCCCATAAATTTTGATATGTTGTGTTTTCATTTTCATTTGCCTCGAGATATTTACTGATTTCTCTCGTAACTTCTTCCTTGACCTACTGGTTGTGTAAGAGTGTGTTGTTGAGCCTCCACATATTTGTGAATTTTCTGGCATTCTGCCTATTATTGATTTTCAGCTTCATTCCTTTATGATCTGAGAAAGCATTTTATATGATTACAATTTCTTTATATTTATTGAGACCTGCTATGTGACCCAGCATATGGTCTATCCTTGAGAATGATCCATGAGCACTTGAGAAAAATGTGTATCCTGCTGTTGTGGGGTATAATGTTCTATAAATGCCTGTTAAGTCTAGCTCATTTATTGTATTATTCGAATTCTGTGTTTCTTTATTGATCCTCTGTCTAGATGTTCTGTCCATTAATGAGACTGGGGAATTGAAGTCTCCAACTTTTATGGTAGATGTGTCTATTTCTCTTTTCAGTGTTTGCCCCATATATTTTGGAGCATTCTGGCTCAGTGTATACATGTTTATGATTGTTGTGTCTTCTTGTTGAAGTGTTCCTTTTATTAATACATAGTGTCCTTCTTTCTCTCTTTTAACTATTTTACATTTGAAGTCTAATTTGTTGGATATTGGTATAGCTACTCCTGCTGTTTTCTGATTGTTATTTGCATGGAATATCTTTTCCGAACCTTTCACTTTCAACCTATGTTCATCCTTGGGTCTAAGATGCATTTCCTGTAGACAGCATATAGATGGGTCCTGTTTTTTTAATCCATTCTGCCAGGCTGTGTCTTTTGGTAGGGAAGTTTAATACGTTAACATTTAGTGTTATTACTGTACAGGCAGTACTTTTTCCTACCATTTTCCCATTTGGACTTTATACATCATATCTCATTTTTATTCTTTTTACCTTTACTGATAGTCTTCATCTCTATACTCTTCTCCACCCCCTCTGTCTCCTGTCTTTTCATATCTGTCTCTAGTTCTCCCTTTAGTATTTCTTGTTGAGCCAGTCTGTTGGTCACAAATTCTCTCAATGACTTTTTTTCTGCAAATGTTTTAATTTCCCCTTCATTTTTGAAGGACTGTTTTGCTGGATATAGAATTCTTGGTTGGCAGTTTTTCTCATTTAGTATCTTAAATATATCATCCCCCTGTCTTCTCGCTTCCATGGTTTCTGTTGAGAAATCTATGCATAATCTTATTGGGCTTCCCTAGTATGTGATGCATTGTTTTTCTCTTGCTGCTTTCAAGATTCTCTCTTTCTCCTTGACATCTGACATTCTGATTAGTAAGTGTCTTAGAGTACATCTATTTTTTATCCTCCTTTTCCCTTCTCTTCTCCTTCTGGGACATCCACAAAACGTATATTTGTGCACTTCATGTTGTCATTCAATTCCCTGAGTCCCCACTCACATTTTTCCATTCTTTTCCCATACTTTCTTTTGCTTGTTGGATTTCAAATGTCCCATCCTCCAGCTCACTAATCCTACCTTCTGCCTCTTGTAATCTGACATTGTAGGTTTTCATTGTTTTTTCATCTCTTCTACTGTGCCTTTCATTCCCACAAGTTCTGTGATTTGTTTTTTCAGGCTTGATTTCTCCTTTTTGCTCATTCCTTGCCTTCTTTATATCCTCCCTCAATTCATTGATTTGATCTTTGATGAGGTTTTTCATGTCTGTTCAAACATTCTGAATTAATTGTTTAAACTTCTGTATCTCATTTGAATTGGTTTGTTCCTTTAACTGGGCCATAACTTCAATTTTCCTAGTGTGATTCATTATTTTTTGCTGGTGTCTAGGCATTTAATTACCTTAATTAGTTTATTCTAGAGATTGTTTTCTCTTTTTTTTTTCCTAGGATTTTCTTGCTGGATAAGCTTGTTGTCTATCTGTTCTTTGACATTCAGCTCAGCTTATTCTAGTCCTCTAGCTTAGGTTTTGTTTAATAGATCAGAATTTTTCAGTTCTTGTTTTTTTGTTTCTTGCCCTGCCTTTTCCCAACCTCTTTTCCCCACCTCTTAGGAGTGCCTATTTAGGGATTATAGACCCCAGTCAGATTTTCCCAGACCAAATTGGTCTCTTCTCAGGAGGAAAGAGTCAACTGCATCAGTTTTCCCTGAAGGGAGACCCAGCAGATTAAATGGCTTTCCTGTGAAGTCTCTGGACTCTGTGTTTTTCTTGTCCTGTCCAGTATGTGGTGCTTTTCTGCCTGCAGGTCCCACCAGCATAAGGTGATGCGGTGCCTTTAACTTCAGCAGACTCTCCCTGCTGGGGGCATGGTGAAGATAGAGGAGAGGTTGTACGCTGGCTTTAATCGCTTCCCTTTCCCAGACCCTGGGGTCTGAATTCCCTGAGGGAGGGATTTCATCTGAGTTGGGCCCCACCCCTCTCCTGGGGAAGGCACAGGCTCCGGATAAGCTCCAAACAAGCCTGTTTCTGCCCCTGCCTGGAGCAGTGGAGCCTGAGAAGCCTTGCAGCTGTATCCAAAGAGTAATCAATTCATAGAAACACAGCCACAAAAGAGAAAAAGAAAAATCCTTTTCAGAGCAGGACCCCTTTCCTTGGATTTGCCAATAAAGAGTTTAAGTTGGTATGTTACTCTCTGTATCTCTAGGTCCTATGTGCCCCCTCCTTTCCTGAAGGTCCCAGACCCTTTCAGATCCCCAAAACTTGTTTTTCTTCTTTTTTCTTTTTCTGTCAGCCCTGCCCCCTCTGCTCCAGGGCAAAAGAACCAGCAACCACTCGAGGTTCAGCTAAGCTGGGGGCCTATTTTCAGTATTCAGAATTTGTTAATTAATTCCACAATTGGTGTTTGGTTGTGCTCAGCCCCTGCTGCTGGTAAACTCTCTTTCCTTTCCCCTCTGGGAAGCAGCCTGTGGGGGAGGGGTGCCTGCCACTGCGGCTTGGGGAACTCACGGTCTGGGGGGGGTGCTCACAGTCGTTCCAGCTGGTCCAGACTGGGGTACGCTGTGTGTCCGGTCACTGACATGGCCCCAGCAGCTGTTCTGTACTGTTCCTGGCTATTTATTAGCTGCTCTGGAGGACGAACTAAATCCCACACCTCACTAGGCCACCATCTTGGCTCCTCCAGGACCCAATTTTGCCAAATTCACTGCCAGCTTAAAACAAGGATCACTTGCCTCACAGTTTGCAATGACACATTTATCGTTTTTGTCTAAGGCCTCATCAGAAGTATCTTTCAAGTCCATATTTCTACCAACAGTCTCTCCAAAGTAATCTAGGCCTTTTCTTTCAAACTGTTCACAATCCTTTCAGAATCTTCCCCTTATTCATTTATAAAACCATTCCAACATTTTTGATATTTGCAAATCAGAGCACCCCACTTTTCTGGTACCAAAATCTGTTTTGTTTGCTAATGTTGTTGGAATGTAATGAACAGAAATGGATTGGTGTTTTAGTTTGCTAGCTGCTGGAATGTAAAATACCAGAAACAGAATGGCTTTTAAAAAGGGGAATTTTTTTTTTTTGCTTTGTAATATGTTTTTTAAATTAATTTTTAAATTTTTTATAAAAATATAATAACAAACAAATGCAAACATTCTTAACTTATAATCAGAGTTGAGAGGTTATCCTGGAGGTTATTCTTATGCTTTAAATAGATATCACCTTGTTAGCCAAGATGTAATGGAGAGGCTGGATGGAACTGTATGAAAATGTAGAGCTGTGTTCCAGTAGCCATGTTTCTTGAAGATTATTGAATAATGATTCATCTACCTTATCAACAGATGAGTAAAACATATGGAATAAAAATAAATAAAGGGGGAACAAATGTTAAATTTAGATTGAAATTCTAGTGATCAATGAAAGGGAGGGGTGAGGGGTATGGTATGTATGAATTCTTTTCTGTTGTCTTATTTCTTTTCCTGAATTGATGCGAGTATTCTAAGAAATTATCATGGTGATGAATATACAACTATGTGATGAGATTGTGAGTTATTGATTATATACCAAGAATGGAATGATCATATGGTAAGAATGCTCATGTTTGTATGTTGTTATGTTTAAAAAGTTTTTTTTTTTAATAAAAAAATAATCCCTCGGTTAATCATTTTCTGAGACTTCCTCCCCAGATTAAAATCCAGGCTTCTTGGCTTGGTGTGCAAAGCTTCTTGTATTCTCTCAAATTTCATCAACTCTACCACTTCCCATATCCCTTATGCCAGCATGGCCTGCCATGGAACACAGTTCAAATACACTGTGAGGCTCACCCTCCACATTAGCAGGCTAATTGTTCTCACAAGTCCTGCAGTAAAAATATCTGTTCAACTTTGTTTAGTCTACCATTCCCCAAATGTGCTTAACCACAGGACCTCATTTTCTCCTGACAGCCATCCTACACAGAGCTCATTTTGCCTGGGGGGCACAGTTACCCCAACCACCTCTCCCCAAGCAGACCTGGAGCTTGGCTTCTTTCAGAGTCTCTTCCTGGAACGCCCTCCATCCCTCTGGCGTTTGATAAAATCTTCCTCATCCTTTAAGACTCCACCTGAAACCCCCTTCCAGAATACCTTTCTCCGTTACCCTCCCTCTGCCTGAGGCCCTCTGTGAGCAATGTTTGCAATGTTTGTGATTCTGCCTCCCCTCCCCATTGTCCACTGTGAGCCCTGCTTCTGTGAATGAATAAATGAATGAACAAATGATGTCCCAGGGTCCTGTCTGTTTCTCTGCCCTGACCAGACCAGCATGATACCAAGGGCAGGAGAGCAGTTCAGGGAGAAGGAGCAGTGGTCTTTGGCCCATAGAGTTGCTCCCCTAAAGATGTCTCAGCCCTCAGTCTCCCAGATCAACTTCTTCAACCCTCAGTGAGCCTCCACTCCATGTTCTACTCCCAAATTAAACTTGTATGTGTTGCTTCAGTCTCTTCCTCACAGTTATTACAAATCTTCTGGAAAGTTTCTCCAAAGGAGGGTGAAGGTGCTGAGCAATGCAAAGGGTTCATGGTGTTGGACCTTACCTAATGGTCACATGAACAGTATGATTGGAACCAATTCTGGGCTTGGTGGGGGCTGCTGGGCTGCACACAGAACTTCTGGTTGAGCTGTAGCAACACTGGCAGGCCTCGTGCCCCCTGGTCCTTGGCCCAGGTTGGGCTTTGCTCTGTGGCCAATGGGAAGACTAGGAAGGGTTTACCAGAGAGAAGGAAGCTGGCCTCAGGGACAGGGGCACTTCTGTAATAACAAGGGCATCACCCTTGTTATTTGGGAAATGAAGTGTATCCTTGCATGGTGGGGCAGCTCCTCTCCCAAGGTGCTTGGATGACACTTGGGTCATTGTGAGCATAGAGATAGTGCCAGGTGTGTCGCCCCCTGGGCAATGCTTTGGCTGCACCCAAGGTAGTGGCCCTGATCCCAGGGAGGAACAGTGAATGGGGAAGCAGAGATGGAGGATGTGCTGTTTTGAAAGTGTTGTGGACCCCAGCAAAGTCATGTCCTTTAATCCTGATTCAATATTGTAGGGTGGAAGCCTTTTATTAGATTTTATCCATGGAGATTGACCTACTCAATTGTGGGTGTGATTTTCTGATTAGATGGAGATGTGACTCCACCCATTCAAGGTGGGTCTTGAATAGTTTATTGGAGTCCTTTAAAAGGGGAGACATTTTGGAGAAAACACAGTTGTTCAGAGCCAACAGAAATGCAGATATCTGAAGATGCTTGGCATGCCAACAAAGAGGACAGAAGCCTAGACAAGGATTTTTGGAGATGCAGAGACCAGTAGGCATCACTGTGCCTTTTCATGAGATGCTAAGCAAGCCAGTACCCAGAGTTGTGTCTCAGAGGAGCTAAGTGAAGGCCCACAGGTACTTAGAGAGGAAGTCACTGGCGTCAGAAACTGGAAGCAGTGGATCCAGGAACAAGGACTAGCAGATGTCAGACACGTGCCTTCATGACAGACATCAGCTTCCTTGAGTTCAGGTATCTTTCTTTGGATGCTGTTCTACTTTGCAAGTTGCTGGAATGCGATATACCAGAACTGGAATGGCTTTTATAAAGGGGAATTAAATAAGTTACAAGTTTACAGTTCTAAGGAAGTGAAAGCGTCCAAACTAAGGCAGGAACAAGTGGTTACCTTCACTCAAGAGGGGCCGATGAGTCAGGAACCCTTCTGTCAACTGGGAAGTCACATGGCTGGCATCTGCTGGTCCCTGGGCTCGGCTGCTTTCAGTCTCTGTCCAAATGGGAATTCTTCACTTTGCTTCTCTGGGGGCTGGCTTTCATTTCTTGGCTTCCCTTGGCTGTCTCCAGTTTCTGGCTTGCTTAACATCTCATATTTGATGGGCTCTAACATCTCCAAACACTGTAGTCTCTTCTCTGAAGCAACTCTTCTCCCAGCATCTATATCTTATCTCTGTCCATTCTGAGGAGTCTGTCATTTCTGTAGGTTCTGTCTGCTCTGAGTTCTCCCCAAAATGTTTCCTCTTTTAAAGGACTTCAATAAACTAATCAAGGATCCTTGGAATGGATGAGTCACATCTCCATCTAATCAAAAGATCACACCATAATTGGGTATGTCACATCTCCATGGAGATAATATAATGAAAAGTTTCCATCCTACAATATTGAATTAGGATTAAAAGAAATGGCTGCCTCCAGAAGATTGGATCAGGATTAAAACATGGCTTTTGTGGGGGGGGTATATAATGCTTTCAAACAGGCACAATGACTTTGGACATTTTTAAGGCCTTAGAACTGTAAAATTGTAACTTAATAAATTTCCTTTTTAAAAGCCATTGCATTTCTGGTATATTGCATTCCAGCAGCAAACAGCAAACCAAAACAGACGGTCTGCCCTGACAAGGAAGGGTGTGCCTTGATTGGAGCTGGCTAAGAGGCAGGGGGCCTGTTTGAAGTGGGGCATGGGTCACCTTTTCCTTGGCACCTTTAAATAGCTTTTGCTCTCCCCTTTGGTGTGAGAATCTTCTTTTTTTTTTCTCCAAGGGCACCTGCAGGGTTGAATCTCCTCCTGCCCTAGTCAACCCCAAGTCCACTCTTGGCTCTTGTGTCTTTAAATTCAGTTCAAACAATTCCATGAGAATCAGTGATGTGTCTCTTCCTTTATTCTGCAGCGAGCTTGCAGCTCTATCTTCATTCTCCCTAAATACCTCTGTGATTCAGTAAGAAGCTGATGATTTTTTCCTTTTCCACAAATGGGCTACAGAAGCCCAAAGCCATTCAATTGACCTGAAGATCCCAGTGAGTTGTCACTGCCGAGCCCCTTCTGAGATTTCCTGGATCAAATGCAGTGCCAGTGGGATTCTGAGCTCGTTCTTCCTGCCAGAGCCTCTTCTAAGCTCTGCAGTTGCCCTCACACCCTGCCACGCCACGCTGAGGCTGACTGGTGTTTCCAGAGCAGAACTCTGCCGGGAAAATTACCACATCAACAGGGCCCCTCCAGGCCAGGGCTCAGGACATTTTTTGTGTATCATGGACTCTTTGATTGTCCGGTAAGGCCTTTTGGACCTTTTCTCAAAATGATATTTTCATAGGCATAAAATAAAATATGCAGGGCTACAAAGGAAGCTAGTTATATTGAAATCCAATTGTCAAAATGTGTTTTCAATGTGTGATATGGTGATACATGGGTTTCTCTAGTAACACATTGTGCCAGTTTGAAAGGATGTATGCACCCTAGAAAAACCATGTTTTAATCCTAATCCCATTTTGTCAAGGCAGCCATTTCTTCTAATCCCTATTCAGTACTGTATGTTGGAAACTTTAATTAGATTATCTCCCTGGAGATGTGACTCACTCAAGAGTGGGTGTTTAAACTGGATTGGGTGGAGATGTGTCTCCACACATTCTAGGTGGGTCTTGATTAGTTTACTGGAATCCTTTTTTTTTCACATGGGCAGGCACCAGGAATTGAACCCAGGTCCTCTGGCATGGCAGGCAAGCATTCTTGCCCGCTGAGTCACCGTGGCCCGCCTACTGGAATCCTATAAAAGCAGAAACATTTTGGGGAAAACTGGAGATCCAGAGAGCAGAGAAGGATGACAGAACACCACAGAACCATGAAGCAGAAAGTCCACTGGCCAGTGAGTTTTGGAGATGAAGAAGGGAAATGCCTCCCGGGGAGCTGGAGACGGAGCTAACAGATGACACCATGTTCACCATGTTCCCTCCCAAATGAGAGAGAAGCCATGACCCTGTTCGCCATGTGCCTTTCTACTTGAGAGAGAAACCCTAAATGTCATCAGCCTTCTTGAATCAAAGTATCTTTCCCTGGATGCCTTAAATTGGACATTTCTATAGACTTGCTTTAATTGGGACATTTCCACGGCCTAAAAACCATAAACTTGCAACTTATTAAATTCCCTTTTTTAAAAGCCGTTGAGTTTCTGGTGTATTGCATTCCAGCAGCTAGCAAACTAGATTGCACATTAAATAACAAGTTGTAGGGATGGGCCTAATAAACTACAGAAAATGTGAAGTAGAGATGAGTGTAAATGATGTTTCCAGATATTTCCAGCAACTGTAAAGGAAAAGCTCCGTGGTTTCTTTGGGTACTGCTAATACAGCTGTGTTCATAATTGAGGGGCTAAAGGTGATTGAAAGTATACCTGTGATATTTTCCAATCCAAATCATGGTGTGTTAGTTAGATTCAGTTGTCAACTTGGCCAGGTGAGCATACCTAGTCTTGTTGCTGCGGCCATAAGCCAATGGTACGTGAACCTCATCTGTTGCTAATTACATCTGCAGTCGGCTAGGAGGCGTGTCTGCTGCAATGAGTGATGTTTGACTTAACTGACTGGTGCTTAAATGAGAGATTGCAATGTAGCACAGCTAAGCAGTTCAGCATTCCTCATCTCAGCACTAGCAGCTCAGCCCAGGCCTTTGGAGATACAGAAAGAAGTCACCCTGGGGAAAGTTGTTGGAACCCAGGGGCCTGGAGAGAAGACCAGCAGAGACCATCTTGTGCCTTCCCACGTAAGAAAGAACCTCAGTGGAAAGTTAGCTGCCTTTCCTCTGAAGAACCAACAAAATAAATCCCCTTTTATTAAAAGCCAATCCATCTCTGGTGTGTTGCATTCCGGCAGCTAGCAAACTAGAACACATGGACCCCTGTTTTCTATGGTTTGTGGGCACCAGTTAAGAACCTCTGTTTATTTGTGAAATGTAGGTGTCCTCTGCTGCCATTTCTTATCCCCGTATGATCATGGGACAAGGTTGGAAATGCTCAATTCTGCACCTGGATGCCTGCAACACAGATCACCCCTGTTCTATGGGCCTCCCCACCTTCCTATCCATGTAGGAATGGCTCTGACTGATGCATCTTGCTAGGGAATTTGCAGAGGCCTCTGCACCAGTTGGCGAACAGGTGGAATTCTCCCATTCCCACCCTGCAGCGTTTGGACCCAGAGCAGGGATTGGGGCCCAGGTCTTCCTTCTATCTGCCACCGCACTGTTCTTTCAGGGGCAACAGTGACGTGATCATTTACTGGGACAATTTGCATGTTTTTCTCCAGGCATTGCTGCCCCTAGCACTCCCAGGCCAAGGTAGCCAGGCCTAGGGACAGGTTTGTGCTAACCGGCTTAGAAAAGAGGCTGCCAGCAAGACGCTTGTTTTTGTGCTCCCAAAGACCTCACCATTGAGAATATTTTACTGAGACTAAGGAAGGGGACAAGGTTGGGGATGAGGGATGGAATTGCCTTTCAGAAGCAGCATGGCTGGCTTAAGCGGGAGGTTTCTCTTGCCTGGAAGGAAGTCGTACCTTAGCAGAGCTTAGGAGGAGGAAGGTGGGGGAGACCCAGGGAGCTTAGACCCTAAGTACGGGGCCTCCTGGCCTTGGCTGAACTTCCAGTGCCCTACGTGTCATGGGGGCAGCAGAGCCATGGACCCAACTGAACCTGAAAGCTGGGACAGTGGACCCCTTGCTGCAGGCACAATCTCTTAGTTTCCTAGGGTGGTCACAAATGACCACAAACTGGGTGGTTTAAGACAGCAGAGATTTACTCTGTCACAGATCTGGAGGACTGAAGTCTGCAGTCAAGGTGTCAGCAGGGTTGTTTCCTTCTGGAGGCTCTGAGGGAGAATCTGTTCCTCCGAACTTGCGGTACTTGCCGGCCATCCTTGGCTTGCATTGCATCACTGCAGTCTCTGCCTCTGTCTTCACATGGCATTCTCCTCAGGTGCCTGTCTGCCCAGATTTCACTCTTCTTATGGGGTCAGCAGTCATTGGATTAGAGCCCACCCTAATCCGCTATAATCCCATATGATTCCATCTGCAAAGGTCCTATTTGCAAAATAGTGTCACATTCTTTTCTCCAGTACTGGAGAAAAGACATTCACCATATCTTTTGGAGACACAATTCAACTTGTAGCACACAGTGTGTTGCTTATACATCAGTCATCCCCTCTTCTCCCACGAAAAAAACACATTATATTTCAGACTCCAACTTGCTGAGAAAGATGGGCCTCTCTTCAGCCCCGGGAGGTGGACCATTTTTGCTCTAAACTGAGTGTGCTAATTTTCTTTTACTGGCGATTAGTTTATGACTCAGTTCTGGCCAAGGGGAAGTGGGGCGGGGGGGGGGGGGGGAGCCTGAAAAGAAGGTCCAGATAGTCTTTACTTGCTACTTGCCCTGAAGATGGTTTTGTGAGCTCTGCTGGTCTGGCAGCCATTTTGTGACCTTGAGGTAACAAGCCTAAGAATAAAAAACCCACACATTGAGGGTTATAGGAGGGAAGGGTGAAAAGATTCCGAATCCTTGCAAACATCAAAGAACTGTAAAATCATCCTTGAGATTGCCTGCCACCAGATTTTATGCTATATGAAATAGTGAGATGCTTGAGCTCGTCACCATCAGTCAGGGTTTCTGCAAAGCACAGTCCACACATTCTCAGCTGACATGGCATCTCAGTGATTTTAAGTACAGACTGATCAGAGGGACTTTCCTCATGTTGTAGGGCCTATAAGATCCTGTAACCTTTATATAGTTGCCTGAAGAAGCCCTAGTGACGTCTGCTGTTGTATTTCCTGCCTTCCCATCTTCAGGGTAAGTAGCAAGTAGAGACCACCTGGACCTTCTTTTCAGGCTCCCTCCGCTCCCCCCCCCCCCAACCGCATTTCCCCTTGGCCAGAACTGAGTCCTAAACTAATCGCTAGTAAACAGAAAATTAGCACACTCAGTTGAGAGCAAAAATAGTCCACCTCCCGGGGCTGAAGAGAGGTCCATCTTTCTCAGCAAGTTGGAGTCTGAAATTTAATGTGTTTTTTTTTTGGTGGGAGAAAAGGGGATGGCTGATGTATAAGCAACAAACTGTGTGCTACAAGTTGAATTGTGTCTCTAAAAGATATGGTGAATTTCTTTTCTCCAGCACCCGTGAATGTGACACTATTTGGAAATAGGACCTTTGCAGATGGAATCAGATGGGATTATGGTGGATCGGGGTGGGCTCTAATCCAATGACTGCTGACCTCATAAGAAGAGAGAAATTTGGACAGGCGTGTGTCCAGCCTCTCCGTTTCAACCTCCATTAGAGGAAGTGAGGATTTAACCCTGACCTCACCCTGGGTAGTACGTTATATTAGTTAAGAGTTTGGGTTCTGGAGACACACTACCTGCTGCTCTGCCACTCCCTGGCTGTTTTGATTTGCTAAAGCTTCTGGAAAGCAATATTCCAGAAATGGAATGACTTTTAAAAAAGAAATTTATTAAGTTACAAGTTTACAGTTCAAAGGCCATAAAAATGTCCAAACGAAGGCATTCAGATAAGGATATCTTGACTCAAGAAAGGTTGATAGCATCTGGAATGCCTCTGTTATCAGAGAAGGCATGTGGCTGGCGCCTGCTGGTCCTTTATCTTCTAGTTTCAAACAGCTTCCCCAGCGGCGTTTTTTTCTGCATCTCCAAACTCTGTCTCTGTCGGCTCTGAAGCAACTGTGTTTTCTCAAAAATGTCTCCCTTTTAAAGGAGTCTAATAAACTAGTCAAGATCCACCTCAAATGGGTAGAGTCATATCTCCAACTAATGAAAAGGTCCTACCCACAACTGGGTGTGTCACATCTCCATGGAAACAATCCAACTAAAAAATCCCACCCCATAATATTGAATCAGGATTATTAAAGAACATGGATTTTCTGGGGTACAAAACAGTTTCAAATCAGCATACCGGCCATGTGACCTTGGGCCTCAGTTTCCCCATCTGTAAACTGGGGATAATAACAGCGGCCATCTCAGGGATTGCTATGACTACTAAAGAAATTAATGTAAGGAAAGCATTCAGAAAAATGCCTGGTATATAGGAGGTACTCTCCAAGTGTTAACTTTTATTTTTATTATCTTCTTTTCCACATCCACTTCTTTCCTTGATGACGCCATCTTCTTGACCTCTTCAATTCTCCTTCCTCAGCAGCAGTTTTCTCCACTAGTCAAGTGTCCTTCATGTTAAACCTTGATGGGTCCACTCACTCAGTTACCATCTGTGCTGGTTTGAAAAGATTTATGCACCCTAGAAAAGCCATGTTTGAATCCTATTCAGTCTTGTGGGAGCACCAGTTTCTTCTAATCTCTATTCAGCACTGTAGGTTGGAAACTTGATTAAGTTATGTCCAAGGAGATATGACTCATTGAATTGTGGGTATTAAACTTTGTTAGATACAGACGTGACACCACCCATTCTACATGAGTCTTGATTAATTTACTGGGATCCTATAAAAGAGGAGATATTTTTGGAGCGAATGACTTTTTAGAACAACGAGAAAGCCACAGTAGAACACCACAGAACAACATAGCCATGAGAAGCAGAGAGTCCACCAGCCAGCAACCTTTGGAGAGGAAGAAGGAAAATGCCTCCTGGGGAGCTTCATGAAACAGAATGCTGGGAGAGGAAGCTAGCAGATGATGCTGTGTTCACCATGTGCCTTTCCACTTGAGAGAGAATCCCAAAACTTCATTGGCCTTCTTGAATCAAAGTATCTTTCCCAGGATGCCTTGGATTGGGCATTTCTATAGACTTGCTTTAATTGGGTCATCTCTATGGCCTAATAACTGTTAGCTTGTAATTTACTGAAATTCCCCTTTTTAAAAGCTATTCCATTTCTGGTATATTACATTCCAGTAGCTAGCAAATTAGAGCACCATCTTTTACATTCCTGCCAAACCATCTTAGAAGAGGCCTCTGTATTTGCCACTTCTGTTTCCTCACTCCCAATTCTACCCTTGCCTTTAGTATCTACCTTCTTCCACAAAGACCCTCCAAGATCACCAACAGCCTCCTCTGAATCAACACCTGGGGCATCCTCGTGGGCTCCCTGCAGTGCTGCCCCCACATCCCAGGGAGCTCCACTATGTCAGCCCCTCCACCAACGTCTTCCATCCCTGTGTCAGTTTGAAAATATGATGTACCCCAGAAAAGCCATGTTTTAATCCTGACTCAATCTTGTGGGGGCAGCAGTTTCTTTTCATCCTAATTCAACACTGTAGGCCAGAAACTTTGGATTAGATTATCTCTACAGTGATGTGACACCACAATTGTAGGTGTGACCTTTTGATTAAATGGGGATGTGACTCTACTCATTCCAGGTGGGTCTTGATAAGTTTATTAGAGTCTTTAAAAGGGGAAACATTTTGGAGAAAACACAGTTGCTTCAGAGCCAACAGAGATAGAGAACTTTGGAGAAACCTCAGAAATGACAGAGGTCATAGAGTGAGAGCTGAAGAAACTCAGGCAGGACTGACATAGATGCCAACACTTGGAGAACAGAGATGTGGATGTTTGGAGTTGCTTGGGGCAGGTAGATGTCACTACGAGATGTTAAGCAAGCCAGAACCTGGAGAGAACCAAGAGAAGCCAAGAGATGAAAGTCCACCACAGAGAAACAAAATGAGGAACCCACACAGGAATAGAGGCTGAAAGCAATGGAGCCCAGGAGCAAGGGACAAGCAGATGCCAGCCACGTGACTTCCCAGCTGGCAGAGGTATTCTAGACCCATTGGTCTTCCTTGAATTAAAGTATCTTTCCCTGGATGTCTTAGTTCGCACATTTTTATAGGCTTGGAACTGTAAACATGTAACTTATTAAATTTCCTTTTTAAAAGCCATTCCATTTCTGGTATATTACATTCTGGCAGCTTACAAACTAATACGATCCCCATTCCCTGACTCCCAGCCCTGGGTCTAGCTTCCTCCTACCTCTACCCTAGCATGGAAAGTCTAGTCCTTAACTGCTGCTTTCCTTCACCACACCCCCACCCTTACATCCATCATCCCTTCAGCCTTGCCTCTCTCTAGAGCCCAGGTAGAACTTTGCCAGCTTCCCATGAGCTCTCCCTACTGGGGTGTCCCATCATCCCCACTTAACATTCCTAAACTAGCCTTCCTCAGTGGGCTTTCCCACCAGACTCCCCTGTTGTGCTCCATGATGCCATCCCTTGCTTGGCCGTTCAGTGAGTCACCCTGTTCATCCCATGTCTTTGGGATTCCTCCATTGGGATGTTCCTTGTAGCTGTTCTGTGTTGCCTGTTCTAGGCCCTTTCACACTCACTCTATCACTAAAGGTTTCATCATGATTTCCCTCCCTCTAGGCACACCCTTTTCTTATCTGTTCAGCTTCCAGATTCTCATTCCTTAATGCTGCTCAGACTCTTCAGCACTCTGTTCCAAAGCTAAAGACAGCCCCAAGTCCCGGAGTCTGCCTGGCCATGTTGATTTCCATGTTAAGAACCCATCTTGCCAAAAGAAGAGCTGTTTATTTGGTGCCAACTTTATATTTTGGGTAGCGCATTACACAATTTAACTTGTATGGTCAGTTTAATTGAACACCATTAAGTACATGGAATCTTGAATAGGGCATGAGATCTTGTTGGTTTGTCCAGGCTAGTATGATGCCCCCATAAATTCCAGAGTAATTTGGGCAGTGAATAAAGAAGTATTTGCAAAGTCCCCTTGCAGAATGGGGAAAAAGGAGGAAATATTCAATTTCCCCATTTGGGGAATTCCTGATATTCTCACAAGCAGTTGGGACAACCAAATCAAAAGGCTGCGCCCTTGATCTTGGGATTTACCCCTCTGTAGCTTAATCCTACTTACAATTATGCCTAAGAGTCACCCCTAGAGAACCTCTTTTGTTGTTCAGATGTGGCCTCTCTCTCTAAGCTGACATAGCAAATGATCTCACTGCCCTCAACCCTCTATGTGGGACATGACTCCCAGGGGCATAAGCCTCCCTTGCAACGTGGGACAGAAATCCTGGCATGAACCAGGATCCAGCATCATGGGACTGAGAAAGCCTTCTTGACCAAAAGGCAGAAGAGAGAAATGAGACAAAGTTTCAGTGACTGAAAGAGTTCAAACAGAGTCAAGAAGTTATCTTGGAGGTTATTCTTACGGAGTATATAGATATCCTTTTTTTTCCCCCGGGAAGCAGGCTTTATTTTCTATGGCCATAGGGCTCAGCTGAGTAGCCTCTGAAAGTCTGAGCCCCAAAAAGGCAACCTTAGCTTTTTAGACTGTATGACATGTTAAAGACAAGGTAAACAATTGGCTGATTTAAGTTGAGAATGGCCCAAAGCTGAACCACTGAGGGGCCCCCACCCCAGGAATGTCTTATCTTGCCTACGTGCATCTTCACCAGTTCCTGAAGGCTAGGAGAGGGGGTTTCTATCCCAGGAATGTGTCTTATCTTCCTGGCCTGCAGTTATAACCCTTCCTGAAGGTCAGGAGAGGGGGTTTGGGGATTTTTCACAGAAAGCACAGCTGAACCAGAAAGAAGGGGAAGCCTGCCTGCTACATTTCCCCGCTTTGATGCTTATCCCGACTTTTAGGGAGGGGTTATAGCATCATTTATATTTCATTTTATTTATTTATTTATTTTTTTGCTGCAGGTGTTGGTATATCCCGATCTGAGCTGGGCAAGGGAAACAATGAAGCCATGCAGAGTTTAGGCCCCTGTGAATTTGGGGGGTAAAGGTCTGTGCCCTCCCTCTGTTGGCCTCAAGTTCTCTCCTGATGGCCCCTTTGTGACATGCCTGTCTTAGGTTGTTCCTCCCCTGAAGAGTCTTACCCATCTTTGGCTAACCAGCCATATAGATATCCCTTTTTAGTTTATGGTGTATTGGAGTGGCTGGAGGGAAGTACCTGAAACTGTTGAGCTGTGTTCCAGTAGCCTTGATTCTTGAAGATGACTGTATAATGGTATAACTTTTACAGGGTGTTCTAGTTTGCTAGCTGCTGGAATGCAATATACCAGAAATGGAATGGCTTTTAAAAAGGGGAATTTAAGAAGTTGCTAGTTTACAGTTCTAAGTCCAAGAAAATGTCCCAGTTACAACAAGTCTATAAAAATGTCCAATCAAAGGCATCCAGGGAGGATATCTTGGTTCAAGAATGCCGATGAAGTTCAGCGTTGTCCTCTCAATTGAGAAGGCACATGTTGAACACAGTCAATTTCTCTCTTGGCTAGAAGGTCACATGGTGAGCAAGGCATCATCTGCTACCTTTCTCTCCTGGCTTCCAGTTTCATGAAGCTCCCTGGGAGGCATTTTCCTTCTTCATCTCCAAAAGTCGCTGGCTTGTGGGTTCTCTGCTTCTTGTGGCTATGTCATTCTTCTCTGCTCTCTCTAAATCTCTAGCTTTCTCCAAAATGTTTCATCTTTTATAGGATTCCAGTAAACCAATCAAGACCCACCCAAATGGGTGGAGACATGCCTCCCCTAATCCGGTTTAACAACCGCTCTTGATTGGGTTACATCTCCAGGGACAAGATCTAATTACATACAGTATTGAATAGGGATTATTCTGCCTTTACAAAATTGGGTTTTGATTAAAACATGGCTTTCCAAGGGTACATACATCCTTCCAAACCAGCACACAGTGTGACTGTGTAATTGTGAAAACCTTGAATTTGATGCTCCTTTTATCCAGGGTATGGACAAATGAGTAAAAGTAAGGATAAAAAACAAAAGACTAATAGAGGGGGATAAAGGATAAAAAATTGGGTAGATTGAAATACTAGTGGTCAATGAGAGGGAGGGGCAAGCGATATAGGATGTACAGGCTTTTCTTTTTTCTTTTTATTTCTTTTTGTGGAGTGATGCAAATGTTCTAAAAATGATCATGATGGTGATACACAACTATGTGATGATATTGTAAGGCATTGATTGTACACCATATGTAGGTTGTGTGTGTGTGAAGATTTCTCAATAAAAAAAATATATATAAGAGCCCATCTGGTCTAACCACTCTTGGCTTCCAGTATGACGCAGGTCTCTGCAGCCTCTCAGGCAGGTCTGTGGGGGAAGCAGAGTGCAGAGTTAGGAGCATAGGCTCTGCATCCAAAAGACCTGGACTTGAGTCCTGGCTTTGCCATTTATTAGCTATGTAGTTTTGGTGCAAGTTATTTTACTCCTCTGAGCTTTATTTTCCTTCTCTAAGATGAAACAATAGCAGAACCTATCTCATAAGGGCTGAGGTAAGAAATATGCGTATGCAGAGGGCACAATAAGTGACAGCTGTTTTTATCACTGTTGTGGCTGTATACATTTAGTGCTCAGAAACACTTTTTGATAATGACAATACCCAAGAAAACTGGGAAATACAAGATATGGCCCCTTCACTCAGGCTTTTGGTTGAGTTACAGGTATAACACAAAACCATAACGGTGAACTACACTTACTCCAACCTGACTCCCATCTCTTAGTTCATGCAGTCAATGTTTAAAACATCGCCTTTCACGTGGAGACCTGGGTTCAATTCCCACGCCGTGCACCGCCCCCCCCCCCACCAAAATAAAATAAAATAAATACTGCTAATATTCTAGAAAGTTGTTTTAAATAAGAGCACTTTTTAACAATGGAAATTGTTTCTTTCTGTCTCCTCCCTCCCTCCCCCACTGCTCCCCCCCTCCTCCCTCTTCTCTCTCTTTAAGGCAAGGTTAGATCTCACAGATCCTGGGTATAATGGGAGGAGGCTTTACGGTTTTCAGGTTTTTAAAAGTGAAACACCCGTAAGAAAATAGGAAACACCCTTTTTTTCTCTTTGCTAACATTAGCTGCCTTTCATAGCAGAACTTGTCTGTTACACTCATAGTCTTCCCTCTTTGCCCTAACAGAAAGAGTAAGAGGAAAAGGAAGTGGGGGAAGGAAAATGCACTCCCCTCCCCCCCACCACAAGTATAATGCCATACACAATATCCAATGACTCCTTTCTTTTTATTTCCCTTCACCGCCTGCTGTGGTATTGGGCAGATGAACTGATGGGTCTTTAATTAAGAAATATTGACTCAATCACGCACCCAGGAATTTGTAGAAATCTGAGGAAGATATTTGAGTTGCACAGGATGCAAAAGAGTTTGAGCTGATTCCATTTCCATCTCCAATGCCAGGGTTACCTCAGAGATCCCTGAGCTATATATGTGGATCCTGGTCTCAGGAGATGGTTCCTGAAAAAAAACTATGGGAGTTGCCCCTTACCTTTCCTGCTCTTGCATATTTTCAATGCATTTAAGTTCATCAGCACTAAAGTCTACTCTTAGGAGAAGTAAATAAACAGGTTTAACTTTGTTACCCAGCAGTTTTTAAACTTACCTGACTGTGGAACATTTTTGAAACTCTCAACATCTATCAGCATATGTGGAATACACTTTGGAAAATTCTAGAATAGTCTCTAAGGTTTTTTTCTCTCTCTCTCTTTCTTTTTTTTTTTTTTGCATGGGCAGGCACCGGGAATTGAACCCCAGTCTCCAGCATGGCAGGTGAGATTTCTGCCACTGAGCCACCATCACACTGCCCTTTAAGGTACTTTTAGTTCTAACATTCTTATGGTTCTTTGCCAATATACATTGCAAAGGTAGCAAGGAATATGAAAAATCTAAGCTAAGGAAGAAGCAGTTTATAGAGAGTTCAGATGGAAATTGATCAATTGGAAGGACAGGGACATTTAGCAATGTGGGAACTTTTATTCTACTAGCATGAGACAGGAACATTAAATACAATAATTATAATTCATAGGCAATATAGCTAGCATTTTTGTCATATGCTTTCTGGGTGCCAGACACTGTTTGGGGTACTTTACATACATTATTTCTAATCTTCACACGAATTACTAGGTAAATATTATTCTCATTTTAAAGATGTGGAAACAGACTTTCTGAGCATTTAAAACAGTTTCCCAGGGTTTTCCTCCTGCTACACAGTCTGTCCCTTCTCATTCTCCTCTGCCAGTTCCGCTTCTCCTCTGCATCCTAATATCGGAAGGCCTTGTGGCTCTGTCTTTGATTCCCATTTCTCTTCATGCTCTCCTCTTGATAGTCTCTTCTAACCTTTTGACTTTCAACAGTATGTTGGTGAATACTAAATGCATATTCCGCTTTGGCTCTTTCTTCTGAACTTCAGACAACTCAATTGATGTTTATGGGGGGGACACTCCAAAGAGCCCAGCAGAAAACAAAAGCTGGAAGGCTGAAAGAACCAAGCAGAGATCTTAGGTGCTTCCCATTTCAGGGGACACAAAATTTGGAGGTTTAGGGGCAATGTTAACTGCCTGCTAGAAATAATTATATTTTAAAAGATCATAAGAGAATCCAGATTATCTATAATATACTAAAAACAAAACCAAAATCCCTAGGATCAAAGGAGAAGGAGGAATTATAGCAGAGAAGATAGGATTTAACAAATGAGCATGATTGCTGAGTCATTATATTGATATTTCTTTCTGTCTCCAGTGTCTGGAAGCAGCTAGAAGAAAAAAACCTGATATAGTGGAACTGTAACCCATACCAAACTCTGAAATCTGTTCTATAACTACCTGTACTTTGAAATTTACTGCTTTTTGTATATATGCTATATCTCACAATAAAAAAATTTAAGATAAAAAAATAAAAAAATTTAAAAAAATGAAAAAAAAAAAACCAAAATCCCTTAAACTTGCAAAGTAAAGAAATGCAATTCATAGTCAAGAGAAAAGCAGTCAGTAGAAACCAATCTTGAGATAACGCAGATATTGGAATTAACAGACAAAGATTTCAGAGCCACTATGATAAGCATGTCCAAGGACTTGAAAGAAAATCAGTTTACAGTGAATGAACAGATGGATAATTTCAGTTATGTTCTCTTACTTTTTGAAAATCTGTCACTTCACCCTTGAATCCTTAAAACATTGCCCCAGGGATGAAAGGAAGGAAAGCAAAAGATAAAAAGACAGCTTTGCCTGGTTTCCTGAATCAACCTCAGGGGGATAAAAGAGCAAACATATCCTAAACTTTGTAATTATAGCCATTTGACCTAAACTTATATGTAGTGCTCACTTATTAATTAATAGCCTTCTTTTTTTCTTTTAATTTTCCTTAGAGCCTTAGCAACTGACTTCTGTAAGAAAATGTTTCAGTTAAGGAATTTAAACTGATAATATCTCATATCAGTAAGGAAAAGGTAACTGGTTGCCTCTCATTTTCCTTCTCTTTTTGTAATTGAGTAACTTCATTTTCTAATGGCTCTAACAATCATACTTTTATTTCATTTGAAAATGACAAAGTAAGAAATGTGATTGTTGGACTTGTTAGGAATTGATTTTGCAAATGATGGCTGGTTCTGATTAAGCGTGCTTCTTACAAAGATAATCCATTAACTCATTTATATAATTTCTGCCTGATGTGTTTAATTTAAACAAGCTGAGGCAAAGAGTGCATACTATAGGCCTAGGTTATAAAAAGCAGATTCAGAGGAGATAAGCTAAAGAGAGAGAAATGCAGGACAGGACATGCTGCAGGAGGAACAATAGGGTGTAGGAAGGTGTGTGTGGCTATAGCTTTGAGGAAGTGGGTATTCTGTATCTTCTAAGATACATCAGGGTCTAAATGTGCTCAACTTTAGCCCTGAGAAAAATAAGGAAAACAAAAAACCCAAATCCTCAATATTATCTAAAAGGAATTGTTGAAGTGACCAAGCAAAAGCTGCAAGCAAAACTTTTGCAGCTGAAGATGACAAGATGTGACAGACCAGGTTTTATAACTGGCCATCAGTCAAGTAATAAACGACAATGCCCTTAGCGCCTTAATTTTTGTTTCACTTTGTTCTTCCTTTTTGATTTGCTCCTTTCTTGGTAGATCAGGAGTCTGATAAACATCTCTTATCTGTGTTATTGATTGACATTTCCCTCAACCATTTGCTCCAGCCTCAAAAAGTATTAGGTGTGCTATATCATACCACAGGCAGTTAACTTTGCCGGTCTAAAATTCCAAATTTGTTGCCCCGTGAAATGGGAAGCAGCTAAGATCTTGCTGAAAGAGGGGCAAGACCACGGAGTCCCTTGAGTATTGTCTGGGAGGTAAGAGCTAACAGTTGGTCTGTGAATCTTTTCTTCCAACTCAAGGAATATTTGAGGGATGTTTGACCTTTAGTCCAACTTCTTACATTTGCAACTGAAGCAGTGTTACCCATGGGAGATAAGTGAGGGTCTTGCTGGGATTGCCCTGTGCTGACTACTGACCCTGGGATGCCCCAGGCACGCTGTACCTGCTCCTCAGGGTTGTTGTATGTCTACCTGGTCAAATGGCAGCTACGCTAACGAATGGAAAGTAGGTACACCCCCTCGGGGGCAAAGTGACTAGAAAGGCATTTAGGCTGAGGGGCCCTAGACCCCATGGTTCGCTGAGCTAATGTGGCCACACTCACAGCAGCTGTTGTCCTCAAGACCAAAACACATGTTGTGAAGCACCTGGAGGCATCAGAAGCTGTCCTCTGGTGTCACAGGCCTCTGTGATGCCACTGTTGAGCACACTGCTGCCTTCCTTATTCTGTAGCCCTTCTTAAAGCTGGGACTTTAAAATGTAAAATATTGGTTCATGACAATATCAATATGGTATTTGTTATCTCTTGAATTGATATTTTCAAAGTTCACTCATCTGTCCTAGTAGGTTTTTTTTTTTTTTTTGTAGTTTATGGGCATTCCTTTCTCACCTACCCCTTACCTACCATTTTATTGCAAATACTTCATTTCCTTATGCAAATAAAAAAAATACTACTGTACATTCACAATCCCCCCTTGTTACACAAAATGTAGCAGCATGGTTTACCCATTGAAACATACTGCTAAACTGTCCTTAGGAAAATGTATACCTGCAGTCTGAAGGGGAAGAGAAAATGGGCAATTGTTTAAAATACAATTATAATTGTATTTATAATTTTTATAAATCCCAAGGAAGGAGTGGAAAATCAAGTAAGTTCAGAGATAAAATTAGATGAAGTGAGAAGGAAGAGAAGACAAATGCAGGAAAGTGTCATGAAGCCATATAATTGGCCAAAATATTAGAAAACAGCCACAGTATGAGCAAATAGCCTTTAATAAAATATAAGGATTATGGCCTTTAAGATATTTACCAATGATTAAGAAAATAGTTCTCAAATTGATTATTCACATGCTTGCTTTGGCAGCACATATACTCAAATTGGAATGATACAGAGAAGATTAGCATGGTCCCTGTGCAAGGATGACACACAAATTCCTGAAGCATTCCATATTTTTTAAAAAAGAAAAAAACCTGATCATTCACTTAAAAATCACTTTAGTGAGCCACAAAATAGTGTGCATGATCAGGCAGAACAGAAAAAAATATTACCCTGTTGAATTATATTTGAAATTTACAGTCATGACTCAGGTGTGCAAAACACGTAGCTTTATTTTTATTCTTTTAACTGATTTCCATCTTGCTAAGGAACACCCATTTTTGCCAATGGCAATAAAAATGAATTCTTGCCAAATAAATCCAATGATGCCACTCTGGATTAAAAATCAGGGTCACCATGTGTGGTAGTTTAAAGCTGTATGTACTCCAGAAAAACATGTTCTTAAATCTAACCCATTCCTGTGGGTGTGAATCCAATGTAAGTAGGACCTTTTTTTTAAATTTTATTTTATTTACTAAACATACCAGCATACAAACACAAACATTCTTACCATATGATCATTCCGTTCTACATAATTCACAAGATCATCACATAGTTGTATATTCATCATCATGATCATTTCTTAGAACATTTGCATCAATACAGAAAAAGAAATAAAAAGAAAACAGAAAAAAATTCATACATACCATACCCCTTACCCCCTCCCTTTAATTGATCACTAGCATTTCAATCTACTAAATTTATTTTAACATTTGTTACCCCATTATTTATTTATTTTTAATCCATATGTTTTACTTGTCTGTAGATATGGTAGACAAAAGGAGCATCAGACACAAGGCTCTCACAACCACACAGTCACACTGCGACAGCCATATCATCATACAATTATCTTCAAGAAACATGGCCACTGGAGCACAGCTCCACATTTTCAGGCAGTTCCCTCCAGTCTCTCCATGGCACCTTAACTAAACAGGTGATATCTACTTAATGCGTAAGAATAAACTCCAGGATAACCTCTTGGCTCTGTTTGGAATCTCTCAGCCATTGACAGTTTATTTTTGTCTCATTTCATTCTTCCCCCTTTTGGTCAAGAAGGTTTTTTCAATCCCCTGATGCTGAGTCTCAGCTCATTCTAGGATTTCTGTCCCATGTTGCCAGGAAGGTCCACAACCCTGGGAGTCATGTCCCACGCAGACGGGGGAGGGTGGTGAGTTTGCTTGTCATGTTGGTTGAGAGAGAGAGGCCACATTTGGGCAACAGAAGAGGTTCTCTTGGGGGTGACTCTTGGGCCTAATTTTAAGTAGGCTTGACCTATCCTTTGTGGGGTTAAGTTTCATATGAACAAACCCCAAGATTGGGGGCTCAGCCTATTGCTTTGGTTGTCCCCACTATTTGTGAGAATAATGAGAATTCTCCACTTGGGAAGTTGAGTTTTCCCCCTTTTCACCATTCTCCCAAAGGGACTTTGCAAATTAAGTAGGACCTTTTGATGAAGTTACTTCAGTTGTGTGGGAAACAGACCTTTTGACCTTGAGGCTATTCCTTGTTGCTGAGCACCACAGATGTCTCATCTCCTACAAGAAAGCTTTGAAGGAAAAAAGGGCTGGGGGCTGGAATGTGCTATTCTTTGAAGGGATTTCACAGATAAACAAATTATCTTAAAAGGTTTTGCATTTTCTTGTATTTTACATATTGGTGTAATTGTAATTAACATTATTAACTTGATGTTACTTCCTCCTGCCTTTTGAAGTAACTACTAACAAATAGCTGGAGCAAAACTAGCAAATGGCTCTTGGCTCTAGAATTTCAAGAGTCCCCTGCTCCCATCTCAGAAATCTGTGTCTGTCTTAATTCTCGCATCGCCCTGTCAGCAACACAGTTGTTCAGGTGACCCACCTGAATCAGAATGGGTCTTAATCTTATTACTGGAGTCCTTTATAAGCCAAGTGAAATTCAGGCAGACAGAGAGAGAAAGCCAAGGAAGCAAGAGTCTGGGCATAGATGAAACCCAGAAAAAAAGTGAGAGGCCAGGAGGTATCACCATGTGCTTTGCCATGTGACAAGTTAAGGACCAAGAATCACCATTAGCCAGTCCCAGAACACCACAGTGTTCGGGATGAAAGCGTTGCCTTGATGATACCTTGATTTGGACTTTCTTTTAGCCTCAAAACCATAAGCAAATAAATTCCCATGCTTAACCCAACCTGCTTCATTGTATTTGCTTGAACATCCCAGGGAACTAAAATACTGGGTTCCCCAGAATTTTGTGTGCACCCTATTGTGGCATTTCTTATGGGACGAACCACAGACAATGGATCTGCCTGTTCTATCACGTGGCTCATGCCTAAATGATTGTAAACGTCAGTATCTAGTTTCTTCTTTGTTAAAAAGGATATGGTAGAGGCAAACAAGGTAAGAGGACTTCAGAGTCTTTCAGCCATTATAGTAATTTAAATATATCATCCCACTGTCTTCTCGCCTCCATGGTTTCTGCTGAAAAATCTACATATAGTCTTATTGGGCTTCCCTTGTATGTGATGTGTTCTAGTTTGCTAGCTGCCAGAATGCAACACACCAGAGATGGATTGGCTTTTAATAAAAGGGGATTTATTTCATTAGTTCTTCAGAGGAAAGGCAGCTAACTTTCATCTGAGATTCTTTCTTACGTGGAAAGGCTCAGGGTGATCTCTGTTGGCCTCCTCTCCAGGCCTCTGGATTCCAACAACTTTCCCTGGGGTGATTTCTTTCTGCATCTCCAAAGGCTCGGGATGAACTGTGAGTGCTGAGATGAGGTATGCTGAGCTGCTTGGGTTGTGCTACACTGTGCTCTCTCATTTCAGCACCAGCCAATTAAGTCAAACATTCACTGCAGCAGGCATGCCTCCTAACTGACTGCAGATGTAATGAGCAACAGATGAGGTTCATGTACCATTGGCTCATGTCCACAGCAATAGATCTAGGCACCTTCACCTGGCCAAGTTGACAACTGAATCTAACTACCGCATGATGGATTGTTTTTCTCTTGCTGCTTTCAAGATTCTCTCTTTCTCTTTGACCTCTGACATTCTGATTAGTAAATGTCTTGGAGTACGTCTCTTTGGATCTATTCTCTTTGGGGTATGATGCACTTCTTGGATCTGTAATTTTAACTCTTTCATAAGAGTTGGGAAATTTTCAGTGATAATTTCTTCCATTAGTTTTTCTCCTCCTTTTCCCTTCTTTTCTCCTTCTAGGATACCCACAACACATATATTCGTGCGTGTCACATTGTCAATTCCCTGAGTCCCTGCTCATATTTTTCCATTCTTTTCTCTGTATTTTCTTTTGCTTGTGGGATTTCAGATGTCCCATCCTCCAGCTCACTAATCCTATCTTCTGCCTCTTAAAATCTAACATTGTAGGTTTCCATTGTTTTTTTCATCTCTTCTACTGTGCTTTTCATTCCCATAAGTTCTATGATTTGTTTTTTCAGACTTTTGAATTCTTCTTTTTGTTCATTCATTGCCTTCTTTATATCCCCCCTCAACTGATTGAGTTGATTTTTGATGAGGTTTTCCATGTCTATTTGAACATTCTGAATTAATTGTTTCAACTCCTGAATCTCATTTGGATTGTTGGTGTGTTCCTTTGGGCCATTTCTTCAATTTTCAGTGTGATTTGTTATTTTTTGCTGGCGTCTAGACACTTAATTACCTTAATTAGTTTATTCTGGAGATTGTTTTCCCTTCTTTTACCTAGGGTTTTCTTGCTGGATGAATTTGTTGTCTGTCCTTTGACATTCAGTTCAGCTTATTCTGGACCATAGCTTAATTTTTCAGTTCTTGTTTTCTTGTTTCTTGCCCTGCTTGTATGGTGCCTTTTTTCCCCCTTAGGAGGTCTACTTAAGTATTATAGACTCCAGCCACATTTTCCCAGACCAAACTGGCCTCCTGTCAGGAGCAAAGAGTCACCTGCGTCAGCTTTCCCTGAGGATGAGACCCAGCAGGTTGAAAGACTTTCCTGTGAAGTCTCTGGATTCTGTTTTTCTTATCCTGCCCAGTATGTGGCCCTTGTCTGCCTGCAGGTCCCACCAGCATAAGATCAGGCAGTACCTTTAACTTTGGCAGACTCTCCCTGCTGGGGCATGGTGGAGAGAGAGGAGAGGTTGTAGGCTGGCTTTAATGGCTTCAAATTTCCAAGCCCTCAAGTCTGAATTCCTTGAGGGACAGATTCCACCTGAGTTGGGCCTCACCCCACCCCTGGGGAAGGCATAGGCTCCAGACAAGCTCTCAAACAAGCTTGTTTCTGCCTATGCTGGGGGCAGTTGCAGCCTGAGAAGCCCTGCCACTGTATCCAAAGGCTGTCAAGCCTTTGCAGAAACACAGCCTCAAAGACCTGTGTTTCTTCTTCTTTTCTTTTTCCATCAGCCGTGCCCCCTCGGTGCCAGGGCGAAAATTAGCAGCCTCCATTTTGACCAGTTTCACCTGAGCTGGGGGCTTATTTTTAGTAGTCCGAATTTGTGAATTAATTCCACACTTGAAGCTTAGTTGCACTCAGCCCCTGATGCCGGTGAAGTCCCTTTCCTTTCCCCTCTGGGAAGCAGCCTGTGGGGGAGAGGCGCTGGCCATCACGGCTTGGGGAACTCACGGTTCTGGGCAGGCTTGCGGCCAGTCCAGGTGGTCCATCTGGGGTACGCTATGTGTCCAGTCACTGGTGTGGTCCCAGCAGTTCTGTACTGTTCCTGCTTATTTAGTAGCTGTTCTGGAGAACGAACTAAACCCCATACCTTGTTAAGCCGCCATCTTGGCACCTATCTCAGCCATTTTAAAGATGGATTATCACTGACCGACAGAAAGAGGATCATCTATATTGTCTCTGGCTCATCAAGCCATCCCCTTTGTGAGTTTCAAAAGGATAGAGTAACGGTGAAATCTTGAAGGACACATTGTAGTACGCAAGGTAAATAGATGGGGAAAGACATTTTGGACAACAGGAATGACCTGAGCACCGGCACAGAGGCACAATAAGAAAACATGTACCTGACATTTCAGCACATTCAGTAAGTTAAAACACGAAACATGAGGGCTAGAAGATGTGCAAGAGGAGGATGGGGAACTTGACTACTCTCTTTCAACGTGTACTTTTAAATGTTTTTTTTAAAATGTCAAGAATGTTTGGTTGAATTATGGTTTTTAATTGTTCTATTCTCTGATTTTTTTTTTATTCTGGTACTTCTATTTTATGTAAGTTGGCTTTTCTCAGTTTATCGGTTTGCCAAAGCTACGGGAATGCAATATACCAGAAATGGATTGGCTTTTACAAAGGGGATTTCTTACATTACAAGGCACAATTCTAAGGCTGCAAAAATGTCCAGATTAAAGCACCAACAAGAGGATACCTTCTTGGAGGAGAGGCAGCTGGCATCTGGGGTTCCTCTGTCATGTGGGATGTCACATGGCAATGTCCTTCTCTTCCAGCTCTGGTTTCCAATGTGTCTCTCAGCTCCTGTGGGTCCTTCTTTCTTCTTCTCAGGGCGTTTTCTTCCTAACTTCTCTATGCTCCCTTTCATAAAGCGCTCTAGGAAAGGATTAAGGTCTACCTTGAATTGGATGGGTCACACCTCCATGGAAACAACCTAATAAATAGGTCCTATACACAACAGGTCTGTCCCTACAAGGTTGGAGTAGAAGGACATGGTCTCTCTGGGGTACACAGCAGATTCAAACCGGCACACTCATTATTTGCTATTTTCTCTCAAATCCTTTTTTTTATGGTTAAAAAATTTCTATTTAGAATTTGCCAGCTGGACTCAGTTTAGATGATCCCAATATTTGTTGGCAGCATCCAAAGCATCATAGTCAGGAGCCTGTTGAACATATGCCTTCTTCTCTCCATCAGGCCTGATCAGAGTGCTGACCTTGGCCATGTCAAGGTCATAGAGCTTCTTCACAACCTGTTGGATCTGAGGCTTGTTGGCCTTGACACCCACAACGAACACAAGTGTGTTGTTGTCTTCAGTCTTCTTCACGGCTGATTCAGTGGTCAGGGAGAACTTGATGATGGCATAGTAGTCAAGCTTGTTTCTCCTGGGGGTGCTCTTCCCAGGATATTTGGATTGTTTTCTGAGTGTCTTGGGTTGCTGGAATGTGGATGAAGTGTAGATTTTCATTTCTTTTTGTGGCTGTACTGTCTTTCAGAACTGCCTTCTTGGCTTCTAAAGCCTTTGCTTTGGCTTCTGTTTTGGGAGGGGCTTCCTTCTTTGCTTTTGGTGTCATCTTCATAAAAAGCTCTCGAATCCTTTTTTAGCATGGGCAGGCTCCAGGAATCCAACCTGGGCAAGAATTCTGCCACCGAGCCACTGTGGCACCACCCTCTCGAATCCTTTTTTATCAATGCATTCATTTATTTTTTTCGACTACTATTTATCTTAAGCCATAATCTGTTGTATTCATTTACTCTATGAATCCATTTATACAATATCTTCTTGAAATGATGAAATTACAGATATGGATAACAGATTTGTGGTTGCTGGGGTAAGAGGTAGAGATGGTGCAGAGTGGGAGGAATGAGAGAACTATTTGTGGTGATGGGATAGTTCTGTATCTTGATTTGAGTTGTGGTTCCATGGATCTACACATTTGATAAAATGATGAAACACTGTATCAATGTCAAATTCCTGGATTTGTAACCATCGAAGAAATTGGGTGAAATGTACCCTGGAGCTCTCTGTACTATCTTTTCAACTTACTATGAATCAAAGTAAAAATTTTTAAATAGGAATGAAGTATTGATACATGCTACAACAGGGAAGAACCTTGAAAACATTAGGCTAAGTGAAAAAGCCAGTCACAAAGACCAAATACTGTATGATTCCTTTTATGTGAAATATCCAGAATAGCAAATCTATAGAAAGCAGATTAGTCATTACCTAGGGTGTTCGGGGAGGGGAATAGGGAGTAACTACTAACGGATACAGGGTTTCTCTGGGGGTGATGAAGATATGCTAAAATTAGATAGCAGTGATAGTTGCACAACTCTGTGAATATTCTAAAAATCATTGAATCATCCATTTAAAATGGGTGCATTTTATTATATGTAAATTAATCACAATAAAGCCATTTTAAAAATTAAAATACATGACCATACTGAGTATGGTGAAGAAATTAAGAAAACTGGAACTCTCACACTTTGCCAGTGGGAATGTTTTTACACCATGGTACAGCCATCTTGGAAAATAATTTGGAAGTTTTTTTTAGAACTAAACATAAACCTACCATATGATCTAGCCATTCCACTTCTAGGAATTTACCTAAGAAAAAGGAAATATATACCCATAAAAAGACATATGCTCAAATATTAATAGCAAATTTATTTTTACAAGTCAAGAAATGCAAACAACCCAAATATCCATCCATAGGGGAGAGTAAAACAAACTGTAGTATATGCATATAATGGTATATTACTTAGCAACAAAAAGGAATGAACTATTGATGCATGCCGCAACATGGATGAATCTCAGAATAATTACGCTAAGTGATATAAATCAAACTAAAAGGAGTGCAGATGGTATCATTTCATTTACATACCATTGGTTGCTTGGGAATGGGAGCAGGGGAGAAGAGAAAGGGATGATGAAGGGGCCTGAGGTAATGGATATGTTCAATTATCTTACTTGTAGTGATGGCTTCATGGGTATATTAGATATGTCAGGACTTAAAAATTGCACACTTTAAACATGTGAAGTTTATTTTATATCAAGTATACCTCAATAAAGCTGTTTTTTGAAAAAACTAGACTGCCACCATCATCTTCCTAAAATCAGCAATCATTTGTTTAATTTTCAAGAATTTTTTCCTGACCTTTGATCCTTTTCTGTAGTATAATGATTTGCTGTTCTATATATTTTTTTTTAAAAAGTGAGAATTTGAAATATTTTTGTCATTGTTTCTCTTTTATTTCCTGAACTGTCTCTGGAGTCATGTTTTGTTTTGCTTTTTTTAATCTTAGTTTTTACTTTCTTGCAATAGGCCTTTCTCATTGTTGGGTGAGTTTTGTTTTTCTGTTCATATTGTAAAAATAAAAGAGAAGGCATCTCACTAAGGGCCAAGTATAAGGCTTTGGGTAACATCCCAGGGTCTTGCTTTACAGTTAATTCTCCAAATTCCAAAATGAGGAGGGGCGCCCAAAAACACACTAGCTGCTTTCGTTTCCTTCAAACTTTGCGCTCTATCCTTCTTAGAGAAAAATTCTGTGCTTTGCGTGCTGGGACCTGATTGGAAGGAATTGTCGATTATACCCCGATTTTGTTCACTTCCACTTTCATTACCCACGGAAGCAGTGTCTTCCTAATCTGATGAACCTGTTTCTCCCTTGCATGAAAACATAGCTACCCTCCCTCCTTGCCAAGAATAAGTCAGTTCTCTATAACTAGAATCAGAGATCAGCATGTTCTGCTAGAGCAAACTTCAAATCAAATCCCGGAGAAGAAAACTGACCTGCAAAAATAATTTTAGGGATTTTGCTGGATCCTGTGTCTGTCCACCAAATAAGATGAAATGTAATTTTAGCCTGGGACTGAATTTATTGATGTGGGTACCCTTATTTTGGATTCATTGTGCTAGCAGCTAGGAGTAGTTCTAATAATTTGCTCAGCTAGTTAACCAACACCCACACCTTCCCTACTCTCCACTTTACAACAGACCATGCTAAGTTGAGGTGCCAGAAGTTTCTTGAAATAATGCAGAAGAAATATCAAGACTTGGGGAGACATAACTTTGGAAGGATTTATCCTATGTAAATCCCCACTACCACCACCATGTACATACAATTATGTGCACTCAGAGACCCCAGAAGATAGTCCCTTCACCAAAGGTTCCTGACATCATTAGTGAGGGAATTCCGGCATCTTTAAAATGCATTTTGATGACTCTTTTGGAGACTATTGATGCTGCTGGACCATGAAAATGAAATGAGACCCCTAATTTTAATGGAAATGGAGCCTCCAAGGGAGGCCGAGACCATATAGTAACACTCGACTATGAGAAGTAAAGCAGTTGTGGTCAATAAAACAGGCAACAGAGATTTTAGTGGTAGTTAGTTGAGTCTATAGTGGTCCCAGTGGTTGAATTTCTAACATCCATTCCACGTGAGATGATTAGTCTCTGAGCCAATCATGTTATTTGTATTCCCTTTGCCAGTGACTGGTTTACAAATGAACATGCCATCAATTCTAGCCAAGGAGATATGAAGGGAATTCTCCTTGAGCTTCTAGCAAATATTACCTTAATCATACAGGTTAGAAAAATAGAGAGAGAGACAGCGAGAGAGAGAGAGAGAGAGAGAGAGAGAGAGAGAGAGAGAGAGAGAGAGAGAAGAGGGAGCTTCTCTTCTTCCTTTGGACTCATTTCCTCAGATGTTGATACATGGAACTAATGTAGCCACTCTGAGGTGATGAAGGAAGCCAGCCTAAAAGCAAGGCTACTCCACAGAGGGAAGGAGAGTTGAGCAATGGAAATAATCTCTTTGATAATAGTACTGACCCCCAGATTGTAATATATGTTGAACCTACTCTACCTCTATACTTCCAGTTTTATAAGATTGTAGCTTTTCTTACAATTTATAACAGTTTGAGTTGGGGTTTTTCTGTTATTTGTAGGTAAAAGCATCCTACACAACTCTGTATGATGAGGGTGGGCAGTACACCCAACTCCTACTGGACTTATATAACTGAAAAACCCTTGTGAAAATGCAGGGAGCACTTTCACTTAACCTTTATGACCCAGTAGTTCCAATGGGGGTCCATGAATGGGTGGCAGATGAGAATGTATATGGAGTCTGTGGCAAGCCTCAATAGGAATCACAGGAGAGGCTCCTGGAGCCAAGGAATAAAGTTGTGGCCTCTTAGTTAAGTAATTATTTTCATTTTAAGATATTGTTCTAACCTTGCTCCCAGATCCTGGGAGAGCCCAAGTGCTGGTGTACATAATCACATCTGCCCACTAGGAGTTATCTGAGTCATCAAACTATAAAGTTGCACATTCTAAGCAACATTTTTTCATTAACTGGAAGAGTTATGATGTCTAGTATCAGGCTCCACCCAGTTCTGAAGACGCAGTGTGAACGTATTACTCACACTCCCAGCATGCCTAGTCTGGCCGCTTGCCTTACAGAACAGTAGAATGGCCTATTGAAGACCCAACTGGATCTCCAACTGGGACAACACTTTATGAGGTCGGTCTGCTGGCCTTCAGGATGTATTATACTTCTGAGTCATGATTTAATGTACGTGTATGATGTTGCTTCTCCTATAGCCATATGTACATGTACAGGAACCATGGGGTGGAAGTGGGGATAATATCTGTAATGATAAGTCCAATGCCTTATTCACCAAATTATTGATTCCCACCTCTATGATTTGGACTCTGCGACTACTGCTTCTATAAATAGACAAAACAATATTTCCACTGTGATTGTTTTAGGTTCTTATACTGAAGATGATTAGACAATAAATGGGTCCTGATGTTGACTGGGATGTCTGATTCTGAATAATCCTGACTGTCAAGGGGAAAGAGGGTTGCTGCTTCAAAGGGGGCATGGGAGAATCTGAACAGAACTTAAGGAATGCACTCTTAGAGTAGGTTTTATACCATTACATCCAATGGAGAAAGTTAATGGAAAACGTCTGTACCCTTGTAACAGCAGAATTACCAAAGGCCCAGATCTCTTATAAAGGCAAGTTTTGTAAGAAACCACAACTTACTGCATTCCTGTGTGAAGACAAAGGGAATATGGAACAAGTTGCAGAGGGGGAAAGCCACATATACCCACTATAGCCTCAAGCAACTGTGAATAGAGATTGTAGCATCCACTCATATTTCTTTCTTTAATGTGTACATATCTATACAGTCCAAGAAATGTTTCTATTCCACTTCCACTGTTTAAATTTGTATATAAATAGTGGATAACTCTACAAGGTCTTTTTTTAAAAAACAAAAACAAAACATCAGGTTTATTGAGGTATAATTTATCAAAAGTAAAATTCATCATTTTAGGTATATAATTCAATGAGTTTTGACTGGTGTATAGTGGGGCAACCACCAACACAATCAAGCTCTAGAAAATTTCCTTCATGTCCAAAAATTACCTTGCATGCCACTAAAGTCAATTTTCTCCCCCAACTCTGGCAACTATTAAACTCATTTCTGGCCTTATAGCTTTGCTTTTTGCAGAATGTCATAGAGATGGAATCATACAGTATATCACCTTTTATGTCACTTAGCAAATGCTTTTGAGGTTCATTCATGTTGTTGACTCAATAGTTTGTCCCTTTTGTCACTGAGTAGTATTCATCGTATGAGTGCTATAAAATTTATTTCAGAGTTCAAAGAATATCAAGACAGGCTTGTAATGGAACCAGAAGAGAGCAAGACCACAGTCAGGAATCTGGGACTTGGAACTGGCTGTAGTAACTGCTAAGGCTCTGGGTCATCTTCTCTGGGGTAATGAGAGTGTGATGCTTTGTAGATTTTCATTTTTTAAAAGTATGACAATATTATATTAGGCAGAATATATTTTATCTCATGGAAGGGTTTCCTTGGGATGAAAGGTGTATGAATGCTGGACAAAGGGATAAAATGTAAAAGTAGTAGATATTTGCTTTAGTTTTGGTTTAATTTTATGACTCTCCAAGATTCCACCTGCCCTTCCTATTTTGGGGCAATTTCACACTGTGTATAACATTGATGGGCTACAACTTCCCACTAACTACTTAAGAGGCAAATTAGGTAAATATTCCATATCCCTGCCCCTGGCAGTGAAGCTAAGGGATCCAAGTTAGGCTCAGGCAAATGGATGTCCTCTTCAAGATGTTGAATAAGGAATGAATGATGCAAAGATTAAGAGATGCTTAGATTTCATTAGCAATGGTAGCATCCGGTGTTAACATTCAGAGGCAGTGGTAGGGACTTGGGCTTCCAACCTTCCAATGGACTAGACATTATGGAGGGCTCTCCTGCTACAAAAGGAAATATACCCTGGAAAAAATAATATGTATTAATGCATTACTGGGCTTGTAAGAAGTAAGGAAATATTCGAGGGCCCAGACACTAAAATAGAAACAAAGCTACAAAATAAAAGTTAAAACCTGAACAAAAACAACTCAAGTGTCCATCAACTAATGAACAGATAAACAAAATGTGGTATATTTTGGAATGGAGTACTATGGAATATTATTCAGCTATAGAAAAGAATGATGTTCTGATAGATGCGACAACATGGATGAAGCATTGAAGACATCAGATTGAATGAAATAAGCCAGACACAAAAGGACCAGTGAGCTCACGGATTTGAAACAATGAGAATGAACAAATTCACAGAATCAGAAAGTGGAATTGATGTTGCCAGGGGCTGGGTTGGGGGTAAGGGATGGGGAGTTAATCCTTAGTTGGCACAAAATTTCTGTTTTGGGTGATAGAAAAGTTTTGGTAATGGATGATGGTGATGGCAACACATCCTTGTGAACATAATTAAGAGCACTGAGTTATATGTTTGAATGTGGTTAAATGGGGGAAATTTTAGTTTGTATACATATTACTAGAACAGATATTTTTTTTAAAAACCCACAGGTCAAAGGAGAAGAAGGAGTCATAATTGAGAAGATAGGATTTAACAAATGAGTATGACTGCTGAATCATTATATTGATATTTCTTTCAGTCTCCAGTCTTCTGGAAGATATAAATATTTAGATCTTCAAGGAATTCAGAGACTATTTTAACTGTATGAAATATTCAAAGAAATAAAAATGATATCACACTGTAAGTAAGCAACAAGTGACCCAAAATGGGGCATATAAAGATGAAAAGTTAAAAAACTCTTCAAGTTTAGGAGCTATGGAGGCTAGAATGAGAAACTCTAATGTATATATAGTTAGCAGAAAATGAGACTGTCAAGGGAAAAGGGGGTTGCTGGAGACTGGAGAGAAGTAATGCTTTGAGTGGTAATCAGTGAGAATTTTCCAGACCAGATGAAAGACATGAATCCTAAGATCCAGGTGGCAGAATATATACCAAACAAGACGACTAAGAAGAGAACTACATCTAAACACAATAGTAAAACTCAGAACCAAAGACAGAGAAGGCTTTAAAAGTAGCTAAAGGGGGTGGTGCAACCGTGGCTCAGTGGCAGAATTCTCGCCTGCCATGCTGGAGACCCGGGTCTGATTCCCAGAGCCTGCCCATGCCAGGAAAAAAAAAATAGTTAAAGAGAAAAGGCAGAGCACTTACAAATAGACTAACAGTAGACTTCTCAACAGCAACTACAAATTCCAGAATATAGGGATAATGCTTATAGTACTGAGAGAAAATAGTTCTCAACCTAAAATTGCATGCCTAAAAATTAACCTTCAAGAAAAATGATGAAAGACATTTTTCTGATGAACTAAAAAAGAGTTGACCTTCTCTACTGGAATTTTTAAAGGGTATTCTTCACACAGAGGTAAAATGATCCAGAAAAATGTGTGAAATGCAAGAAAATGGTGAGTAAAAAATTATACACATGTAGGCAAGTCTAAACAAAAATATGTGCAAAATTTTGATAGTGAAAGTATCTTAAATGTGGAGTTAAAATGTCAGGCTTTGGGGAAATAAAAGAGGAGGGGGCAATTTCTCCCTTCTTGAAGAGGTCTTATAAAAACTGTAGGACATATGGGGGATAAAATCCAGTAAACTCAATTTTCAGCAAGACTAGGTGACAGAGTATGTCTGTAAAAGCAGGTAAGAGCATTACAGAACCTGCATGGGGGTCAAGTGCAAAAGACACGATAGGGACTTAAGTCAACAGAAAATGGTCAGATATGGCAGATCTCAGAGAACATGAGCAAAAACATATTTCCTGTGGGTAAAGGACTCACCCTGAAGTGAGTAGCCTATATTCTTTACACACCACTGAGAACTGAGACAGTTGGAAACTATCAGGCAGAAAGCAACTGGTCAAAGGCTGTGTAATTGAAAATGCATTGACGATAAAATGAGAATAGAGAAATGGCTCCAACGTGGCAAATCTCAGAAAATGCCCACAAAATACACTCATTGAAGGACCATCTTGCAAATGGCTGGACCAGGAAAATCCAAATCATTGTATAAAGAGTATAATAATTAAAAAAATGAATTGACATATTATCATTAAAAGATACTATAAGAAAAACAGTGAGAAGGAATAGCAAAAGTTAAGAGACGAAGAACCAAACATGGAACAGATGAAAATTCTGATCAAATGTTAATTATGAATGTTGGAAAAAAACCAAGCAACTGTCTCAGTGAAGGAACACTACAAAATAGAAATATAAGAAATTAAGGAAACAAGAAGAAAATAAGAGGTGGGAGATGAATTGGCTGAACTTAAAGAAGTAGAAAAGAGAAAATAAACCATGTCTAAATTCAGGATCTAATTGGAAAGAGCACAATGGAGAATAGACATGAAGCAAAACAGTTAGACCTGGGACAGAAATCCTAGAATGAGCTGGTACTCAGCACCAAGAGATTGAGAAAACCTTCTCCACCGAAAGGCAGAAGAGAGAAATGAGACAAAATAAAGTGTCAATGGCTGAGAGATTCCAAACAGAGTCGAGAGGTTATCCTGGAGGTTATTCTTACGCATTAAGTAGATATCACCTTGTTATTCAAGATGTAATGGAGAGGCTGGAGGGAAGTGCCTGAAAATGTAGAGCTGTGTTCCAGTAGCCATGTTTCTTGAAGATGATTGTATAATGATATAGCTTTCACAATGTGACTGTGTGATTGTGAAAACCTTGTGTCTGATGCTCCTTTTATCTACCTTGTTAACAGATGAGTAGAACATATGGAATAAAAATAAATAAATAATAGGGGGAACAAATGTTAAAATAAATTTAGTAGATTGAAATGCTGGTGATCAATGAGAGGGAGGGTTAAGGGGTAGGGTATGTATGATTTTTTTTTTCTGTTTTCTTTTTGTTTCTTTTTCTGAATTGATGTAAAATGTTCTAAGAAATGATCATGATGATGAATACAAAAACTATGTGATGAAAGAAAAAGAAAAAACATAGTTAGAGACATCCAGAGCAGAAACTAGAAAAGTAAATCAAATAAATGAAAATAAACAGAGAGTTAAAAGGAGAAGCCCTGGCCAATAGAATTTTCTTTGACAATGGGCAGGTTCTATATACGTGCTGCCCACTATGGTAGCCTCTAACCACATGGGGCTATTGAGCATTGAAAGTGTGACTAGTGAAGGAGAGGTGTTTTTTTTTTGTTTGTTTTAAGTAAGCTAAATTTCCACATGTGGCTAGAAGCTATCATATTAAACAGTCCAGGATTAGAGAGAAAATGCTAGATGTGGATAACACAAGCAATCCGATTTATGCATAAGTGGAATCCTTGCGGAAGAAAACCAAACCAATGGAATATGTAAGTATTTAAATATCATGACATAGCTCAAGATATATTTGCAAGACATAAATTCAAAATTACTTCCTATAATAACAGAAAACTTGATTCTTCTTTTCAAGTTGAAGGATATACCATGTACTAGGGAAAATATATCCAGACATAAAGTTACAGGCTCTTAAAGATGAGAAAAGGAAATGTTGGGCAGTCAGGTATTTCTCCCCACAAAAAGCAAAGTCACATATAAAAGAAAAAATCAGATTGCCTTCCAATTTCTCCACAGCAATACTTAGTGCCAAAGACTGTAGGAGCAATATCTAAGAGATATACTGAGGACAAGAAAGTATGAACCAAAGATTCACTACGCAGCCCCCTCTCTTTCAAGTATCAAGGCCATAGGCACATACAAACTCAGGGAATCCTGCCCCATGAGTTATACTTGAGAAAATTTTTAAAGAATGAACTTCAACTAACTAAAAGATGATTGTGAAAAACATGGCTAAAGGATAATGATGAACACTTAATTTAATATATAACGATTAAAATAAATGTGGCGATCAGTGCAGCAAATCAGAATATTAATGTCATATGGACTGGCAATGCATAAATGTTGGGACTAACAAAATGGAAGGGGGAAGGATAAAAAACGGAAAATAGAATAAATTGTATAATTGCCTCATCAATATCCACTGGGAGTCAAATAACACCATACAGAACAGACAAATCAAGTAGCAAAAGTAGCAGCATATTCAAAGGTAACACTAAGAAAGATAACTTCATTGGTTTATATTGAGTCATAGAAGAAAGGGAGAGAAGTGGAAAGGAAGACAAAACATACTGACTTTAATATTAGTTGTAGCAGAAAATTAATATTAAGAAAATAAAGGACTAAAGGTATTATCTAAAATTATTACCACAAAGGTAATTTTAAAACAAAATTGAAAAAAAAAGTGAGAAGCTGACTGGAAAGATTTTATCAATAAAGTACAGAATTTACACACACTACCAAAACTTGCAAACCTTTCTAAATACCAGAAGGGTCACACATCAAATGACATAGTAAACGGGCGGGCCATGGTGGCTCGGTGGCAGGTTTCCTGCCTGCTATGCTGGAGAACCGGGTTCAATTTCCAGTGCCTTCTCACGTAGAAAAACAAATGAATGAACAACAAACAAACAAAAATATAGAAAATACATAGAAATTATGTAGAAAAATAGAACATAAAAATGTGGTAACTCAAACCAAACATGTCTGTCACGTAAATAAAGTTAAAGGCTTTAACTCCTTCATTAAAAGAAAAAGATTTACCCAAATAATATTTCAGAAAAGTGAAATATAACAGACAGAAGGTAAATGCAAAATATGCAGTAGGTAAATACAGATTCAAAACAATAGGAATCTTGATTTTAATGTCAGAAAGATGGAATTCAGGCATGAAAAATTAAATGAGCCAATGAAGATCACATCATAATTCTAAAAGGCATGCTCCACAATTAAGATACAGCAATTTTGAATATCTATGCATCAAGTAATATAGCAGAGAGAAGCAGGAATCATAGGAGATATAAGAAGAAATAGAAAGAAATACACTATCAGAATGGCACTTTAACCTACCCTTTCCAGTATATGAAAAACCACCTAAGAGTATTAGTTGTCTGTTGCTTCAGAACAAATTAGTTCAAACATATAGCAATTGAAACCGACATAGACTTACTATTTCACAGTTTTCATGAATTAGGACTCTAGGTATGGTTTAACTAGATTCACTGTGCAAGGTCTCATGAGGCTGCAATGAAGTATCAGCTTGACTGCAGTCTCATCTAAACCTCACAATCCTCTTCCAAGCTCATGCAGTTGTTACCAGAACTAATTCTCTTGTGAATATAAGATACATAGCAGTTGGTTTCAAATCTAGCAGGAAAAGGTCTCTGTGCTTAGGAAAGGCCTAAGCCTGTTTGAAAAGGTTACCTGATCAGGTCAGGCTCACTTATGGCCATCACCCTTTGATCAACTTAAAGTCAACTGATTAGGGACCTTAATTACATCAATACAATCTCTTCACCTTTGCCACATAACACAATATAATCATGGGAATGATAACTGATTGTATTCACAGGTCCTGCTCCGACTCAAGAGAAAGCTTATGCAAGGATCTGGGTCGTTGGGGTATATACTGCCTAGAATACTAAGTAAATGATAGCGAACAGAATTCACTATTAAAGAACAACACATCATAATCAAGTAAGGTTGCTCCAGAAATATAAGGACAGTACAATATAAGCAAATAGCATAATTTTCACAGACACTCAAAAGACTTTTGACAAGTTCAAAATCACTCTTGATTTTAAAACACTCAATAAAGTAGGAATATGTTCCTCCTTAACAAAAAAGACATCTATTTCACACCCCAAATTAACATGATACTTAATGAGAAAACACTAAGAATATTCTCACTGAAATTAAGAACAAGTCAAAGATCTCTATTACCATCACTATCATTATTATTATACTAGAGATATTACAAACATAACTAGAAAATATTAAAAAAGAGGTATAAAAATTGGTATGAGGGGGTAGAATTATTCCTATTTGCAGATAACGTGATTGCTTACATGCAAAATGTGAGATAATCAACCGAACATTACTACAAATAATAATAAAATCCAAAAAAGGCAGAATACAAAATAAATATTTACACATAAGTAGCTTTCATATATATATGTATGTCTATATATATGTTATATATACATATAACAATCACAAGATACTCTGGAAGAAAAGACCCCATTTACTATAGCATTAAGAAAAATAAAATATCCAGGAATAGCTAACAAAAAATGCGCAAGACCTATATACTATAAAACGGCATGAAAAAAACACACCCAGCATAGAAGTAGGCAAAAGACTTGAGCCTTTTTTCTAGAATATTTGTTCTAGAACAATAAGACTTAACATCAAAGAGATTTCAATTTCTCATGTAAAAATGCCAAACAACTTCTCTTGTTCTCTTTTCTTTCTTTTTTTTCCCATTTCTTTTTAAAACCAAACAAGTTGATCCTAAAATGTATATGGAAAACCAAACAAGAATGGCCAGTAAAACAATGTCATCTATAACTCCATCTAAAAATAGAAATACCTTGGGATAATTTGATGAAAATGCGCAAGACCTCCGTACCAAAAGCTATAATAAAATAACATTTCTGAGGGAAGTTAAAGACACACTTACATGGAAAATTGATACTGATCAAATGTGGGGGTTCTGCTCACTGAACACAAATGACCATTCCTGAGACATCAAGGTTTCAAAGGGAGAAACAGTTTATAGCCATGCATGAAGCAAGGAAACAGATGGCTTATGGGCCTAAAATCTGTCTCTTTGAACCGCAGTAACTCTGAAAGTTTTATGGTATCAAAAGATAAGCAGGTTTTAGGATAATGAATATAATAGCTTGAGACGACAAAGTTAGAAGTGATCTAATTATTGAGCATGCACAGAGTGATGACATATTAGTCACAGATCGGAGGTAAGAAAATGGTGACCTTAATATGATGATGGACATGATTTTTAGTCTTATTATGAGGAATAGGTCGCTTATAGGTTAAGGTCTAAGCTACTGCAGATGTCAGGAGGGCCAAGTTTGCTTAGATCTAGCTCTGTCTTGTAAGATAGCTTAGGAATTGGGGTGGTTCATTCTGAGCTGACTCAAGTTACTTCATTAATAAACATTAAGGGGCTGTCTTCATGATCCCAAGACTTCAAAGTGGTAAAACTAGACAAAGGGGTACAAATGGGGTCAGTCACAAGTTATTATGAGGCTTTTACAATCACAAGCTAAAGATTATATAGTTATACGGTCATTATCAATGATCAAGGTATCTGGGTTACAGCTTAGTGAGCCTCTATAGTCTCAGGGATTCATCTTTGACTATTCTACAATCAATATACTAGAAAGTAAAAAGGCATCTATGTAATGATTCGGTGATCATGATCATTTGTTAACTCAACTTCTCTATTCAAAAATACACTCTATTCATGGACTAGAAGATTTGATATTAAGATGTCTATCCTCATTTTGATACATAGACTCAAAGCAATCTAAATCAGAGTCTCTAGCAAGCATTATTCTAGAAATTGACACTCTGATTCTAAAATTTGTATAGCTCTGCAAAGGACTTAAAATAACCAAAATAATCTTGGAGATAGGAAAACAAATTTGGAGGACTTACTCTACCTGCCTTCAAGACTTACCATAAAGCTAAAGGAATCAAGACAGTGTGATATTGGCAAAAGGACAGACAAATAGAGCAATGGAAGAGAACAGAGTCGAGAAATAGATCCATACAGATTTCTGAGAAAGCCATTCAGTGGAAAAAGTAAAGTTGATTTTAACCACTGATGCTAACAATAAAATGTACATGCAGTGAAATGCATGGAATTTAATTGTACAGTTCCATCAGTTTCAACAAATGTATACAACCATTAATGTATAACACCTTTAACAGTTCCTGGGAAAAGGCAATAAAAATAGCGTTAAGCTTATGAAAGGATGCTCAAAATAAGGAAATTCAAATTAAAACTACACCAAGATATTATTTTTTCATCTATCAGATTGGGCAAAATCCAAAAGTTTGTTTGTAAATACATTATGTTGATAAGGCTGTGGGAAAGCAGACATTTTCTTTTTTTTAGATTTTTAAAAACATTTTATTTTGAAATACTTTCAAACTTACAGGACAGTTACTAAAACAATACAAATCCATACAGAGAACTACAACATACCCCTATTCCCTCCAGATAACCACATACACCAATTGTAACATTTTGCCACATTTGTTTTATCATTCTATCTATCTGTACCTGTCTGTCTGTCTATCTATCTATCTATCTAGTAATCCAATTTCTGAACACTTGAGTGTAGGTTTTATACATCATGCTCTTTGAATACTTATTACTGCATTTCCTAAGAACAAAGATAGTCACTATTTAGCCACCTTAAGTACAGTTATCAAGTTCAAGAAATTTAACAGTGATACTAAGGCTTACCATATATAATTCAATTTTTTCCATATGCCCCAATAACGGCCCTTTGAGCTTTCTCGCCTCCCGTGTTAGATCCCATCCAGGATCATGTATTGCATTTCATTATCATTGTCTCTTTAGTTGCTCTTTTTTTTAAATTGTGAGAACATACATGTATTAGTTTGCTAAAGCTGCCAGAATGCAATACACCAGAAATAGAGCAGCTTTTTAAAAGGGAGTTTATTAAGTTACAAGTATACAGTTCTGTGACCATCAAAATGTCCAAGCTAAGGCATCCAGAGAAAGATACCTTGACTCAAGAAAGGACTGATAGATACTGTGAACCATTGATTGTATACCACATATACACTGTATATGTGTGAGATTTGTCAATAAAAATATTTAAAATAATAATAAATTTAAAAAAAGAAAAGAAAGGGCTGATGATGTTCAGGGTTTCTCTGTTAGCTGGGAAGGCGCATAGTGATATCTGCTAGCTTAAAAAAGACAACAGAAAAAAAATCATACATACCATACCCCTTACCCCTCCCTTTCATTGATCACTAGCATTTCAATCTAAATTTAACAATTGTCCCCCCTATTATTTATTTTTATTCTATATGTTTTACTCATTTGTTGATAAGGTAGATAAAAGGAGCATCAGACATAAGGTTTTCACAATCACACAGTTACACTGTGAAAGCTATATCATTACACAATCATCTTCAAGAAACATGGCTACTGGAACACAGCTCTACATTTTCAGGCACTTCCCTCCAGCCTCTCCATTACATCTTGAATAACAAGGTGATATCTACTTAATGCGTAAGAATAACCTCCAGGATAACCTCTCGACTCTGTTTGGAATCTCTCAGCCATTGACAGTTTATTTTGTCTCATTTCACTCTTACCCCTTTTGGTTAAGAAGGTTTTCTCAATCCCTTGATGTTGAGTCTCAGCTCATTCTAGGATTTCTGTCCCACGCTGCCAGGAAGGTCCACACCCCTGGGAGTCATGTCCCACGTAGAGAGGGGGAGGGCAGTGAGTTTGCTTGTCATGTTGGCTGAGAGAGAGAGGCCACATCTCAGCATCAAAGGAAGTTCTCTTGGGGGTGACTCTTAGGCCTAATTTTAAGTAGGCTTGACCTATCCTTTGTGGGGTTAAGTTTCATATGAACAAACCCCAAGATTGGGGGCTCAGCCTATTGCTTTGGTTGTCCCCACTGTTTGTGAAAATATCAAGAATTCAACTTGGGGAAGTTGAATTTTCCCCCTTTCTCACCATTCCCCCAAGGGGACTTTGGAAATACTTTTTTATTCACTGTTCAAATCACTCTGGGATTTATCGGGGCATCACTCTGGAAAAACCAACAAAATCTCATGCCCTATTCAAGGTTCCATGTACTTATGGTGTTCAATTAAGCTGACTACATAAGTCATATTAGAAAATGCACTAGTCAAAATATAAATTTTGGTTTTTCCCCTCCCCCCTTCTTTTTCTCTCTCCAGGTTTGACTCCCCTCTCTCTCCCTTCTCTCCCCCTCCTCAAGTCCCTTTCTGCTTCCCCTTCCCCTTCCTGGTCCCCCCTGCCTTCCCACCCTGGGCCCCAGGGAAACCCTGCTAAGAAGACCCCACCTCCAGCTACAGCCAGCCCTGGGTACCGTGCTGCTGCAGAGAGGCTGTGGGCCCGGGCAGCTAGCTGGCGGAGACACCGGCGCCCTCCCCACTATGGACCTCACCAGACTTATTTCTTATATGTGATGCCATTCCAGCACTGGACTCATGGAGGCTGAACATTTACTCAGGAGTCCATAGAGGCTATTGTATTTATTGAAGAAAATGTCTAACAGTAATACTACTCAGGAGACTCTGGAAATAATGAAAGAATCAGAAAAAAAAAAAACTGGTGGAAGAATCTGTAAACAAAAACAAGCATATATCTAAGACTCCAAGTAAAGAAGAAATTGAGAAAGAAGGCAAAGATACCAGTTTGCATCAGGAGACACAGGATTATGAGTTCATTTTTGACAAGAGGCGGACACCCAACCATGGTCATGCGAGGAAACGAGCCAAGTCTTATTCCAAGCTGAAGTTGGTGTGCAGCCTGGCAGTATGTGAGGAGTCCTCTACCCCATTTGCTGATGGGCCACTAGAAACCCAGGATATAATTCAGTTACACATCAGTTGCCCTTCTGACAAGGAAGAGGAGAAGTCCACAAAGGATGTCTCTGAAAAGGAAGACAAGGAAAAAAACAAAGAAAAGTTTCCAAGAAAGATGTTGTCTAGAGATTCCAGCCAAGAATGTACAGACTCCACTGGAATAGACCTACATGAATTTCTTGTAAATACATTGAAAAAGAACCCAAGGGACAGAATGACGCTGCTAAAATTAGAATAGGAGATTCTGGAATTTATTAATGACAACCATAACCAGTTCAAGAAATTCCCTCAAATGACCTCATATCACCGGATGCTTTTACACCGGGTAGCTGCCTATTTTGGGATGGACCACAATGTTGATGAGACTGGGAAAGCTGTTATCATCAACAAAACCAGTAACACAAGAATCCTTGAACAGAGGTTCTCAGAACACATAAAGGATGAGAAGAATGTAGAATTTCAACAGAGATTCATTCTCAAGAGAGATGACGCCAGTATGGACTGAGATGATAATCAGATCAGAGTTCCATTGCAGGATGGAATGAAGAGCAAGTCAATAGAAGAGAGGAGGAGTATCAAAGGGTCCGAGAGAGAATATCTGCAAGTCCTGCCACCCAGGGCTACAGGCAGCCCCCTCAACAGATCCAGGTTTCTTACCATCCCTCTGGACAGTGTCCTAACTCCAACCAGCAATATCGACCTCTCTCTCACCCGGTGGCCTACAGCCCCCAGCGGGGTCAGCAGCTGCCTCAGCCATCCCAGCAGCCTGGTTTATAGTCCATGATGCCTAACCAGCAGCAGGCGGTTTACCAAGGCATGACTGGGGTCCAGCAGCCTCAGAACCAGAGCCTGCTCAGCAACCAGAGGAGCAGCACAGGGGGCCAGAGGCAAGGCCGGGTGGTTCAGTACACTCCACTGCCTTCTTACCAAGTCCCAATGGGTAATGACTCTCAAAATGTGGTCCAACCACCTTTCCAGCAACCCTTGCTGGTCCCTGCAAACCAGTTTGTACAAGGGGGCCTCCCAGCAGGGGGTGTTCCAACATACTACAGCATGATCCCACCAGCTCAGCAGAATGGTACGAGCCCTTCTGTGGGGTTTCTGCAACCTCTTGGCTCTGAGCAGTACCAGAAGCTTCAGTCTCCCTCTCCCTACAGTCCACCACAGATGCCATAGCAGACTCAGGAGTAGCACCTTCTGGGCCATGTGTGGTGGTCATGCAGCTAAATGTTCCTAATGGACACCAAGCCCACCAGAACACATTCATGGTCCAGTGGAGTCACTATAAATATTACAGCGTGGACCAGCGGGGCCAGAAGCCTGGAGACCTGTACAATCCTGACAGTAATGCCCAGGCCAACACACAGATGAGCAGCAGCCCCATCAGGTCCCCTACACAGTCCCCAGCACCCTCTCCTGTCGCCAGCCTCAGCAGCGTCTGCATAGGACTCAGTCCTCTACCTGTCCTCACACAGTTCCCCCGGCCTGGAGGTCCAGCACAGGGTGATGGGCGGTACTCCCTCTTGGCCCAGCCATTACAGTACAAACTGTCCATCTGCCCTCCCTTGCTCCATAGCCAGTCGACTTATACAGTGCACCAGGGACAGAGTGGATTGAAGCCTGGAAGCCGGGGCAAGAGACAAGCACTCAAATCTGCTTCCACTGACCTGGGGACAGCAGACATTGTCCTAGGGTGGGTGCTGGAGGTGACAGATCTTTCTGATGGCATCACCCACACGGAGGCCAACAGACTCTTCACTCAGCTCACCCTGTCTGGCGCCAAGATCCAGTGGTTCAAGGATGCTCAGGGGCTGCCTGGTGGGGGTGGAAGGGACAACGGTGGGACTGCTGAGAACAGCCGCCATGCGGAACCTGCCACCTTGTACAGCATCGTGGCTGTGTCCCCCAGCCCCCTGGCTGCCCAGAATGCCTCCCTTCACCTCAACAACTCCGTGAGTCACTTCAAACTTCAAGTGGCCGAAAAGAACTGTGATCTGAGGATCCTGGAGCGAGCCAGCTCCCCAGAAGTGAAGGAGGGAAAAGGACTGGCACAGTAGGGGTGGGGTCAAGGTGAAGGAGGATCAAGGGATCCAGAGAGACCACTGACAGGTAGAAAACAGGGAGACAGACGCTAAACTGGAGCCTAAGACAGTAGGAATGAAGCTGGAAACAAACACTCACACTGGCACTGGACTCCTCACTCCCCTGCCATCATCCCTTTTCTGTCCCACTTGGCACCTCTCTGCTTCCCTCTCCTTCCCATCCTCTTCTATCATTTTTTATCTCTCTTCCCACCACAAAATTAAATTTTTTCATATTCTTTGGCCAGGTAGAATTGGGAAGGTCCACAATCCCGTATTCTATTTCCTTGCTATCCTAAGTTCCCTTTTATTTTCTGGTCGTTATGAATATATATGGACAGAATTAAGAAAAACAATATTGATTTCCCCTTCCTCTCAATTCCCTCATCTTGTCTCCCAAACCCCACAGAGTTAAAACTTGGGACCCCCCTCATCCCCCAGAACACTTGTATATTGTTTGAAGTTTGTGCCGCAGTAACAGACACAGTATTTAATTGCACATATAGATGTTTGCTGGGTATATTCACTGTAAATTTTCTTTAATCTGGTTTGTTGTTTGTTGGGGGGATTACTTGGGGGGGGAGGTTGGTTTTGTCTTTAAATATTAAAAAAAACTTCTGTCACTGGAAAAAAATATATATATAAATTTTGTACCAAATAAATGTTTTTTTGCTTTAGTCTCACACATAAGTTAAAATTTTAAAGTATTGGGCGGGCCACGGTGGCTCAGCAGGCAAGAATGCTTGCCTGCCATGCCAGAGGACCCGGGTTCGATTCCTGGTGCCTGCCCATGTAAAAACCAAATAATAATAATAATAATAATAATTTTAAAGTATTAATTACTATTATTTTCAACACCCTGCAGTAATGACATTCCTATGTTCTTCCTCATGCAAAAACATTTTTTTAATTTGTACATTTAGTCACTATCATTATACACTCTAGGCATTCCTAGATTATACCATCTCAGTCTTTATTGTCTATCTTCTGATTTCATTTGTGCTCCCAGCCCCCCTCACTCTATCGTTCTCACATGCAGCTTCATTCAGTGTTTTAACATAATTGTATTACAGTTAGGTAGTATTGTGCTGTCCATTTCTGAATTTTTACAATCAGTGCTGTTGCACAATCTGTATCCCTTCACCTCCAATTACCCAATATCTTACCCTATTTCTATCTCCTGATGGTCTCTGTTACCAATGATATTTTCCAAGTTTATTCACTAATGTCAGTTCATATCAGTGAGACCATACAGTATTTGTCCTTTTGTTTCTGGCTAATCTCACTCAGCATAATGTCCTCAAGGTCCATCCATGTTGTTACATACTTCATAACTTCATTCTGACTTATGGCTGCATAATATTTCATCGTACGTATATACCATAGTTTGTTTAGCCAGTCGTCTGTTGATGGACATTTTGGCTGTTTCCATCTCTTCACAAATGTAAATAATGCTGCTATAAACATTGGCGTGCAAATGTCCACTGGTGTCCTTGCCCTCATGTCCTCTGAGTAGATACCCAACAACGGTATTGTCGGGTCATATGGCAATTCTATATTTAGCTTTTTGAAGAGCCACCAAACTGCCTTCCACAGCGGTTGTACCATTTGACATCCCCACCAACAATGGATGTGTGCCTCTTTCTCCACATCCTTTCCAGCACTTGTCGTTTTCTGTTTTATTGATAATGGCCATTCTGGAGGGTGTGAGATGATATCTCATTGTGGTTTTGATTTGCATTTCCCTAATAGCCAGGAAAGTTGAGCATCTTTTCATATGCCTTTTGGCCATTTGTATTTCCTCTTCTGAGAAGTATCTGTTCATGTCTTTTGTCCATTTTGTAATTGGATTATCTGTCTTTTTGTTGTTGAATGAACACTCTCTTTATGTATTCTGGATACTAGACCCTTATCTAATATACTGTTTCCAAATATTGTCTCCCATTGTGTAGACTGTCTTTTTACTTTCTTGACAAAGTTCTGTGATGCACAAAAGTGTTTAATTTTCAGGAGTTCCCATTTATTTATTTATTTATTCAGTGCTCATGCTTTGGGTGTAAGGTCTAGGAAATTGCCTCGTATTATAAGATTTATAAGATATCTCCCTACATTTTCTTCTAACAGTTTTATGGTCTTAGATCTAATGTTTAGTTCTTTGATCCATTTTGAGTTAATTTTTGCATAGGATGTGAGATATGGATCCTCATTCGGTACTAATTCTTTCTTGAATGTTCGGTAGAATTCGCATGTGAAGCCATCTGGTCCTGGACTTTTCTTTTTCGGAAGCTTCTTAATGACTGATTCAATTTCTTTACTCGTGATTGGTTTGTTGAGGTCGTCTATTACTTCTTGAGTTAATGTTGATTGTTCATGCCTTTCTAGAAAGTTGTGCATTTCATCTACATTGTTGAATTTATTAACATAAAGTTGTTCATAGTATCCTCTCATTATTTCCTTTATCTCTGTGGGGTCTGTGGTTATGTCTCCTCTTCTATTTCTGATTTTTTTAAAATTTGCATCCTCTCTCTTCTTCTTTTCGTCAACCTTGCTAAAGGTCCATCAATTTTATCATAGAACCAACTCCTGGTTTTGTTGATTTTCTCAATTGTTTTCATGTTCTCAGTTTCATTTATTTCTGCTCTAATCTTCATTATTTCTTTCCTTTTGCTTGCTTCAGGGTTAGTTTGCTGTCCTTTCTCTAGTTCTTCCAGGTGCACAGTTAATTCCTCGATTTTTTCTTCTTTTTTGATACAGGCATTTTAAGGCAATAAATTTCCCTCTTGGTACTGCCTTTGCTGCATCCCATAAATTTTGATATGTTGTGTTTTCATTTTCATTTGCCTCGAGATATTTACTGATTTCTCTCGTAACTTCTTCCTTGACCTACTGGTTGTTTAAGAGTGTGTTGTTGAGCCTCCACATATTTGTGAATTTTCTGGCATTCTGCCTATTATTGATTTTCAGCTTCATTCCTTTATGATCTGAGAAAGCGTTTTATATGATTACAATTTCTTTATATTTATTGAGACCTGCTATGTGACCCAGCATATGGTCTATCCTTGAGAATGATCCATGAGCACTTGAGAAAAATGTGTATCCTGCTGTTGTGGGGTGTAATGTTCTATAAATGCCTGTTAAGTCTAGCTCATTTATTGTATTATTCGAATTCTCTGTTTCTTTATTGATCCTCTGTCTAGATGTTCTGTCCATTAATGAGACTGGGGAATTGAAGTCTCCAACTTTTATGGTAGATGTGTCTATTTCTCTTTTCAGTGTTTGCCTCATATATTTTAGAGCATTCTGGCTCAGTGTATATATGTTTATGATTGTTGTGTCTTCTTGTTGAAGTGTTCCTTTTATTAATACATAGTGTCCTTTTTTGTCTCTTTTAACTATTTTACATTTGAAGTCTAATTTGTTGGATATTGGTATAGCTACTCCTGCTGTTTTCTGATTGTTATTTGCATGGAATATCTTTTCCGAACCTTTCACTTTCAACCTATGTTCATCCTTGGGTCTAAGATGCGTTTCCTGTAGACAGCATATAGATGGGTCCTGTTTTTTAATCCATTCTGCCAGTCTGTGTCTTTTGATTGGGGAGTTTCATCCATTAACATTTAGTGTTATTACTGTACGGGCAATACTTTCTTCTACCATTTTGCCTTTTGGATTTTATATGTCATATCTCATTTTTATTCTTTTTACCTTTACTGATAGTCTTCATTTCTATACTCTTCTCCACCCCTCTGTCTCCTGTCTTTTCATATCTGTCTCTAGTGCTGCCTTTAGTATTTCTTGCAGAGCTGGTCTCTTGGTCACAAATTCTCTCAGTGATTTTTTGTCTGCAAATGTTTTAATTTCCCCCTCATTTTTGAAGGACAGTTTTGCTGAATATAGAATTCTTGGTTGGCAGTTTTTCTCATTTAGTATCTTAAATATATCATCACACTGTCTTCTCGCCTCCATGGTTTCTGCTGAGAAATCTACGTATAGTCTTATTGGGCTTCCCTTGAATGTGATGGATTGCTTTTCTCTTGCTGCTTTCAAGATTCTCTCTTTCTCTTTGACCTCTGACATTCTGATTAGTAAGTGTCTTGGAGTACATCTGTTTGGATCTATTCTCTTAGGGGTACACTGCATTTCTTGGATCTGTAATTTTAAGTCTTTCATAAATTTGGGAAATTTTCAGTGATAATTTCCTCCATTAGTTTTCTCCTCCTTTTCCCTTCTCTTCTCTTTCCGGGACACCCACAACGTGTATATTCATGCACTTTGTGTTGTCATTCAATTCCTTGAGTCCCTGCTCATATTTTTCCATTCTTTTCCCTATATTTTCTTTTGCTTGTTGGATTTCAGATGTTCCATCCTTCAGTTCACTAATCCTGTCTTCTGTCTCTTGAAATCTGACATTGTAGGTTTCCATTGTTTTTTCATCTCTTCTACTGTGCCTTTCATGCCCATAAGTTCTGTGATGTGTTTTTTCAGGCTTGATTTCTCCTTTTTGCTCATTCCTTGCCTTCTTTATATCCTCCCTCTATTCATTGATTTGATCTTTGATGAGGTTTTCCATGTCTGTTCGAACATTCTGAATTAATTGTTTCAACTCCTGTATCTCATTTGAATTGGTTTGTCCCTTTAACTGGGCCATATCTTCAATTTTCCTAGTGTGATTCATTATTTTTTGCTGGTGTCTAGGCATTTAATTACCTTAATTACTTTATTGTTTTCACACTTTTACCTAGGATTTTCTTGCTGGATGAATTTGTTGTCTATCTGTTCTTTGACATTCAGTTCAGCTTATTCTGGACCACTAACTTAGTTTTATTTAACACAGCAGAATTTTTCAGTTCTTGTTTTCTTGTTTCTTACCCTGCCTGTACGGTGCATTTCCCCCCACCCCCACCCTTAGGAGGGTCTACTTAGGTATTATAGACCCCAGTCAGATTTACCCAGACCAAACTGGCCTCCTGTCAGGAAGAGTCACCTGCATCAGTTTTACCTGAGGGTGAGACCCAGAAGATTGAAAGACTTTCCTGTGAAGTCTCTGAACTCTGTATGTTTCCTATCCTGCCCAGTGTGTGGCACTTGTCTGCCTGCGGGTCCCACCAGCATAAAGTGATACGGTACCTTTAACTTCAGCAGACTCTCCCTGCTGGGGGTGTGGTGGAGACAGAGAAGAGGTTGTAGGCTGGCTTTAATTGCTTCAAATTTCCAAGTCCTGTGGTCTGAATTCCTTGAGGGAGGGATTCCACCTGAGCTGGACCCCACCCCTGTCCTGGGGAAGGCACAGGCTCCAGACAGGCTCTCCAACAAGCTTGTTTCTGCCCATGCCTGGGGCAGTTGGAGCCTGAGAAGCCCTGTCGCTGTATCCAAAGGTAGTTCAGCCTTTGTAGAAACACAGCCACAGAAAAAAAAAGAAAGAGAAAAATCCTTCACAGAACAGGACTCCCATTCCTCAGGTTTGCCAATCAAAAGCATAAGTTGGTATGTTGCTTTGTGTACCTTCAGATCCTATGTGCCCCATCCTTTCCTTCAGGGCCCAGACCCTTTCAAATATTATGTGCTAGCTGATCCAAAAAACCTCTGTTTCTTTTTTTTTCTTTTTTCTTTTTCCATGAGCCCTGCCCCCTCAGTGCTGGGGCAAAAATTAGCAACCTCTGCTTTTTTTTGACCAGTTTCAGCTGAGCTGGGGGCCTATTTTTAGTAGTCAGAATATGTGAATTAATTACACAATTGAAGCTTAGTTTTGCTCAGTCCCTGCTGCTGGTAAAGTCCCTTTCCTTTCCCCTCTGGAAAGCAGCCTGTGGGGGAGGGGTGCCGGCCGCCATGGCTTGGGGAACTCACGGTTCTGGGGGGCTCACAGCCAGCCCAGCTGGTCCAGACTGGGGTACGTTGTGTGTCTGGTCACTGACGTAGCCCCAGGAGCTGTTCCGTACTGTTTCTCGCTACTTAGTAGCTGTTCTGGAGGATGAACTAAATCCCATACCTCGCTAAGCCACCATCTGGGCACAATGTCCTATAAATTGTTTTTAAATGGTATACTCAATTAGTTGATTGTTAAGGGAAAGGGTCAGTAGAAAGGGAAGATTTGAGGAGGGTGCTGTGGATATCTTCGTATTTGTGGCTATTCGTTTGATACCTGTGTGATGAGATTGTGGAATATTGGGGATGATCATTTCAGATGTTAAAGGGAAGCCAAGGTTCAGTCCACCACATACAGCCCCTCACACACACACATACACACCCACACAACCCCTGTGCTTGTGGTTACACCCTAAGGAACCTGGAATGGAAGTGAAAGGTGATGAATTATGGACATTAAGGAGGTCTAACATGACATTGAGGTGGAAAGGTCAGTTTGGGCCAAAATGGTGAACAAAGTAGAGACATAATCAGATTGTTACAGGAACAGTGATGAGAAAGTTAGAAGATGGCGTAGGCAAATATTAAGAAGTCCTTAAAATGCAAGGACTCTAGCAAAAAGGTGAGGAATGGTTTACTGGTGTTATTAGCACCCTGGAGGGCCAGGAGAATGCTGACCTACCACCATGACTGTTCTAGTGTGTCAAAGCTGCCAGAATGCAACACACCGGAGATGGATTGGCTTTTAATAAAAAGGGATTTATTTAGTTAAAAATGTATCATTCTTTAGAGGGAAGGTAGTTAGCTTTCAGCTGAGGTTCTCTGTTACATATGAAGGCATACTGAAACCACAGCTGGCCCTCTCTCCTGGCTTCTGGGTTCCAGCGGCCTTCCCCAGGGTGATTTCTTTCTGTATCTCCAAATTTCTGGGCTGAGCTAAGAATGCTGAGTTGAGATGTGGTAAACTGCTTGGGCTGTGCCGACCTCTCTCTTTTAAGCCTCTAGCTAATTAAATTAAATATAACTCCATTGCAGAAGGTACTCCCCTTAGCCAAAAGTAGATGTAATCAGCCATAGATGAATCATGCTAAGGATTCAAGTCTGCAGCAACAGAACTAGGCACCATCACCTGACCAAGTTTATACCTGAACCTAACTACCACAGGGACTGGGGAGAATTTTTTAAAAGATGGATATAAAAGAGCTTAGTTTTTAAAAAGAAGTGTGGTGGAAAAGGTTGGAGAGGCTGAGAGAGGTTGGACAGGGAGTAGAAACAGGAGCATTGTAATGTTTTTTTTCCCCTCAAATTCTCTCTACTTTCTTTTGCCACCATTAATACGTAACACCAAATCAATCAATATAAATCATACAAATGGATTAATGCAGTGAAAAGTTTTAAATGTCTTAAAATGAGGCTTCAGCCATGAAAGTTTGAAGCTTAGAATTTCTGCATTTGAAATAAAGGTCTGATGGGAAGGGAATGAGAGAGGAAAAAACAGAGTGGGAGGTGGGGGAGAAATCTTATCTTTTCCCCTTACAACTGAGGAAGGGTATTTTAGTGGAGAAGAGTCTATAATAGCAGAATGAGCATTGCTTGTTGAGCAAAACTGTCATGTGGGTTCATCTACACTGCGCATTTCCCATCTTCCCCCTTTGTGCTACTTCAAGTAACTGTGTCCTCTATCCCTTTACCAAAAATTGCTCTCAGTGATTATATCACTGCTCCTTCTCCTGGGAGCATTTGAATTTTATATCATACATTTTATTCCATTAAATGACATTCAGTGACCAGGTGAGGAGGCATTTTAGGGGAAGTGGAGAACTTTATGGGTATCAGTAAAATTATACCAAGGAGATGGCTACTTGAGGGTCAGTTATTTTGCTAAAATGTGGAAATAACATTTTATGGTGTCCTGACTTCACTCACAGTTAAGAGTTTAGCATTTAATAGAAATGTTAATTAAAAGTTGAAACGTTAAGACACTAAATCAGGTTGAACAATTTATACTTGCCATATACTATGTACTTTCAGGCTTGTGGTTTAGTATTCCATTGAGTATATGGTAAAAAGTGTAGAGTCCTAGATAGAAATCTCGTCCAAAAAGGGCAGTGAAATCCATACTTGAGGGATAATTACGACCAAACTGTAATGGAGTCTCATGCCTATCTTAAAGCATGGAATTATTCAAGTAATTTACCTGTTCCAAAAATATCAGGGACTGCCACTTCACTTCTACCTAGTAACCCGCTCAACAGCCTCCACCTTATTGTACCTTTCCAAGTCTTCTCTCTCCCATCTCCCATTTTTGGATCAAACAGAGTAAGCCAGCACTTTCTGAATCAATCTTATGGTGTTTCATCATTGACTTTCCTCAAGCTGGTTCAGTGTGGACCACACTCCCTCTATCGTCTTCCTAGTTGACACCCTACTTAAGCTTTAAGGTAGAATTCAATGGCATCTCTTTCACGGAGCTTTCCCTCTTCTCCAAACAGATGAGCTCACTCTCCCTCCTCCAAGTGCTCATACCACTTTGTATCTCTCTTGAGATGCTTATATTCTGATGCATGTCACAGTTATAACTCTACTTGCTTTATTCCTGTGATTAAATTATAAGTGCCTTCAAGACTGAGAGCATACCCTTTTCACCTTTGGGGGCTTCACAAGGGTAAAACAGAACCTTACCTGTGGCTCACAGATAATCATTGAATGGGTATATACTTCAGTATGACCAAACTGATCTCATCATTTCTTCAATCCTTAGTCCCCTAGCTCCATCGGGAACTCCTGAGCAACCCTGCACCACCTCTTATATAATGACTACGTCAGCATTGTAAAAACTTCTAATTTTGAAAACAGATTTATTTTCAATCTTGTCCTTTGTTCTTATGTACTATCAGACATCAAGTTGTTGACTTGTCTTATGATTTCTGATTTGATCTTTCCTTTCCCTAACACCTCTTACACCATTCTAATTATCTTTTCATTTTCATAGTGCTTAATTACTTATAATAAATTTTTCCTGGTTTTCCTGGTAACCTTCCTGCTCTAGTTTATAGTATCCATCATGTGAATAACTATAATTATTTCATAGTTCATAAATTGATAAAAGAAATAAGGCACGTGGAATGGACATATTTTGAACATGTGCCTGCTGTTTTTTAGAGAATCACCTCCTACTCATATAGTGGATACATGATCAGACTTTACCAGAGTAGCATGTCTCTATGGCCACAGCTATTGGTTCAGAATGACTGAGAATGCAAAAGACAGTGTCCTTATGACATAATTTGAGTCTCCTGACTCAGGCTTGACTAGCCAGATTTATCCTTGGACTTTCTGGTTATGAGTCAAAATATGTCCTCTATTAGTTAAACTAATTTTCAGTTTGAATTGGTTTCTGCTCAGTGCAATGATGATTTCTGATATAGTATATAAAGCACTAAACATTAAGTGCTCAGTGTTTTTTTTATTATCCTCATCTCCTTGCCATACCTCATACTCAATCCAACCTTTTCTTTCTTAAAATATCTGCCCATACAAATCAGCTAGGATAATCTCATTATTTCCTGCATCTGTGGTATTTTCCCTTTGCTTTGAGCTGCTCTATCACCAATTTAATAATACGATTCCACATTCTTTTCACCAAATCACCTACATCACTATTCAGAAATCTTCTTTAAATAATGATGGCTATACACTGTTCACTCTTATCAATTTTTTCCTGCATGTTTTTTTCCTAGTTATTTCTAGCTTACTTTTCCCCCATTTATTTATTTATTAAACATAACCACATACAAACACAAACATTCTTATTCCTGTGATTAAATTATAAGTGCCTTCAAGACTGAGAATATACCCTTTTCACCTTTGCATCAATTCAGAAGATTTGCATCAATTCAGAAAAAATAAAAAGAAAACAGAAAAAAAAGATACATACCCTACCCCTTACCCTTCCCTTTCATTGATCACTAGCATTTCAATCTACTAAATTTAACATTTGTTCCCCCATTATTTATATTTTAATCCCTGTGTTTTACTAGTCTGTCAATAAGGTAGATAAAAGGAGCAACAGACACAAGGTTTTCACAATCATACAGTCACATTGTGAAAGCTATATCATTATACAATCATCTTTAAGAAACATGGCTACTGGAACACAGCTCTACATTTTCAGGCAGTTCCCTCCAGCCTCTCCATTACATCTTGACTAACAAGGTGATATCTATTTAATGCGTAAGGATAACCTCCAGGATAACCTCTCGACTCGTTTGGAATCTCTCAGCCACTGACACTTTAATTTGTCTCATTTCGCTTTTCTTCCTTTTGATCGAGAAGATCTTCTCAGTCCCTTGATGCTGAGTTACAGATCATTCTAGGATTTCTGTCCCACATTGCCAGGAAGGTCCACACCCCTGGGAGTCATGTTCCACGTAGAGAGGGGGAGGGCAGTGAGTTTGCTTGTCATGTTGGCTGAGGGAGAGAAGCCACATCTAAGCAACAAAGGAGGTTCTCTTGGGGGTGACTCTTAGGCCTAATTTTAAGGAGGCTTGACCTATCCTTGGTGGGGTTAAGTTTCATATGAACAAACCCCGAGATTGGAGGCTCAGCCTATTGCTTTGGTTGTCCCCATTGCTTGTGAGAATATCAAGAATTCTCCACTTCCGGAAGTTGAATTTTCCCCTTTCTCACCATTTCCCCAAGGGGACTTTGCAAATACTTTTTTATTCACTGCTTAAATCACTCTGGGATTTACTGGGGCATCACTCTGGACAAATCTACAAAATCTCATGCCCTACTCAAGGTTCCATGTATTTACGGTGTTCAATTAAGCTGTCCACATAAGTTATATTAGGAAGTGCACTAGTCAAAATATAAATTTTGTACCAAATAAACATGTTTTTCTTTAGTCTCACATATAAGTTAAAGTTTTAAAATATGAATGACCATCTATTTTCAACACCCTGTAGTACTGACATTCCTTTGTTCTTCTCCATGCAAAAACATTTTTAAATTTGTACATTTACTCACTATTATTATATACTCTAGGCATTCCTAGATTATACCATCTCAGTCTTTATTGTCTATCTTTCCTTCTGATTTCCTTTGTGCCCCCAGGCCTCCTCCCTCTATCATTCTCACATTCAGCTTCATTCGATGTTCTAACATTGTTGTATTACAGTTAGGTAGTATTGTGCTATCCATTTCTGAATTTTTATAATCAGTCCTGTTGCACAATCTATATCCTTTCAGCTCCAGTTACCCAATATCTTACCCTATTTCTATCTCCTGATGGTCTCTGTTACTAACTGAAATTTTCCAAGTTCATTTACTAATGTCAGTTCATATCAGTGAGACCATATGGCATTTGTCCTTTTGTTTCTGGCTTATCTCACTCAGCATAATGTCCTCAGGGTCCATCCATGTTGTTACATACTTCATATCTTTATTCTGTCTTACAGCTGCATAATATTCCATCATATGTATATACCACAGCTTGTTTAGCCACTCATTTGTTGATGCACATCTGGGCTGTTTCCATCTTTTGGCAATTGTAAATAATGCTACTATAAATATTGGTGTGCAAATGTTCATTTGTGTCCTTGCCCTTATGTTCTCTGAGTAGATACCTAGCAAAGGGCTGGGGTAATGTCTCCAGGAAGCTGTATATGCTCAGAGTTAGTGCCCGCTGTATGGTGCTGTTACTCCCATAACCAGGAACCATGGGTTCAGGAACCAAGGGATGAAAACAGGAGTGGCACCACTCATTATTACCCCTAGTGATCCACTAGGAAAATTTTTGCTTCCTGTTCCTGCAACCCTGAGCTCTGCTGGCCTACAGGTTTTAGTTCCAAAACAGGGAGTGCTTCCACCAGGAGAAACAACAATGATTCCATTGAACTGGAATCTAAGACTGCCACCTGGTCACTTTAGGCTACTCATGCCACTGGATCAACAAGCCAAGAAAGGATTACATTATTGTCTGGCATGATTGACCCTGACTATCAGGAGGAAATAGGACTGCAGATACACAATGGAGGTAAAGAGTTTTCTTGGAATATAGGAGATCCCCTAGGCCATCTTTTAGTACTACCATGCCCTGTGATTAAAATCAATGGAAAACTGCAACAGCCCAATCCAGGCAGGACTGCCAATGGGTCTGAAACTTCAGGAATGAAGGTTTGGGTCACCCCACCAGGCAAAGAACCATGGCCAGCTGAAGTGCTTGCTGAGGATAAAAGGAACACAGAATGAGTAGTGGAAGAAGGTAGTGATAAATATAAACTACAACCATGTGATCAGTCACAGAAACGAGGACTGTAATGCTGTCCTGTTCATGTTATACTATTTAAGTTGTAAGATATGAATTTTAAGAATGAATATTACCCAAGGACTTGCACCCTATTCTGGAGAGTTAATGGGCTTTCAGTTATATGGAGGACAGTTAAGTATTGTTAGGTGAAAGAAAAAATGTGTGTTTTAATGTTTTTTATTTAGAAATTAGGTATGGTTTAAGGTGATATGTATAGCTGCCAAGTTGACAAGGGGTGGGCTGTCATGGTCAGGTTCATGTGTCAACTTGGCCAAGTGGTGGTACCTGTTTGTCTGGTTGGGCAAGTGCTGGCCTGTCTGTTGTAATGAGGACATTTCATAGAATTAAATCATGATCACGTCAGCTGCATCCACAGCTGATTCCGTTTGTAATCAGCGAAAGGGAAGTGTCTTCTGCAATGAATGATGCTTAATCTAATCACTGGAAGCCTTTTAAGGAGGATTCAGAAGAGAGAGGCTCTTTTCCTGCTTCAGCTGGCGAGCCTCTCCTGTGGAGTGCATCCAGACCCTCCATCGGAATCATTGGCTTCACAGCCTGCCCTGTGGATTCTGGACTCTGCATTCCCGCGGTCATGTGAGACACTTTTATTAATTTTATATTTGCGAGTGTTTCCCATTAATTACATTTCTCTAGAGAACCTTAACTAATACACCAGTTCGTATGGCAACTCTATACTTAGCGTCCTGAGGACCCGTCAAACTGCCTTCCACAGCGATTGTACCATTTGACATTCCCACCAACAGTGGATAAGTGTTCCTCTTTCTCCACATCCTCTCCAGCACTTGTCATTTTCTGTTTTACTGATAATGACCATTCTGGTGGGTGTGAGATGATATCTCATTGTGGTTTTATTTGCATTTCCCTAATAGCCAGGGAAGTTGAGCATCTTTTCATGTGCCTTTTGGCCATTTGTATTTCGTCTTCTGAGAACTGTCTGTTCATGTCTTTTGCCCATTTTGTAATTGGGTTGCCTGCCTTTTTGTTGTTGAGTTGAACACTCTCTTTATATTTTCTGGATACTAGACCTTTAACTGATACTTCATTTCCAAATATTGTCTCCCATTGTGTAGGCTGTCTTTTTACTTTCTTGACAAAGATCTTTGATGCACAAAAGGGTTTAATTTTGAGGAGTTTCCATTTATTTATTTATTTCTTCAATGCTCATGCTTTCTTCAGTGCTCATGCTTTTGGCAGGAAACTACCTCCTAGTATAAGATTTATAAGATATCTCCCTACATTTTCTTCTAAAAGTTTTATGGTCTTAGAGCTAATGTTTAGGGCTTTGATCCATTTTGAGTTAATTTTTGTATAGGTTGTGAGATATGGGTCCTCTTTCATTCTTTTGGATGTGGATATCCAGTTCTCTAGGCACCATTTTTTGAAGAGACTGTTTTTTCCCATGTGAGTTGGTGTGACTGCCTTATCAAAGATCAATTGTCCATAGATGAGAGGGTCTATATCTGAACACTCTATTCAATTCCATTGGTCAGCATATCTATCTCTATGCCAGTACCATGCTGTTTTGACCCATTGTAGCTTCACAATACGCCTTCATTTTTCTGTCTCAGGATATTTTTAGCTCTTCAGGGCACCCTGACCTTCCAGATAAATTTGGTTATTGGTTTTCTATTTCTGAAAAGTAAGTTTTTGGGATTTTAATTGGTATTGCATTGAATCTGTGAATCAATTTAGGTAGAATTGACATCTTAACTATATTTAGTCTTCCAAACAGTTCTTCACACGATATCCCCTTCCATTTATTTAGGCGTTCTGTGATTTCTTTTAGCAATTTCTTGTAGTTTTCTTTGTGTAGGTCTTTTGTATCTTTAAATTTATTCTTAAATATTGTATCTTTAAATTTATTCCTAAATATTTTATTCTTTTGGTTGCAATTGTAAATGGAATTTTTTTCTTGATTTCCCCCTCAGATTGTTCATTACTAGTGTATAAAATCACTACAGATTATTGAGTGTTGATTTTGTAACCTGCCACTTTGCTGTACCATTTATTAGCTCTAGTAGTTTTGCTGTGGATTTTTCAGGGTTTTCGACATATAGCATCATATTATCTGCAAACAGTGAGTTTCACTTCTTCCAATTCTGATGCCTTGTATTTCTTTTTCTTGTCTAATTGCTCTGGCTAGAACTTCCAATGCAATGTTGAATAACAATGGTGATAGTGCACATCCTTGTCTTGTTCCTGATCTTAGGGGGAAAGTTTTCAGTTTTTCCCCATTGAGGATGATGTTAGCTGTAGGTTTTTTATATATGCCCTTTATCATGTTGAGGAAGTTCCCTTCTATTCCTATCCTTTGAAGTGTTTTCAACAAGAAAGGATGTTGAATTTTGTTAAATGCCTTTTCTGCATCAATCGAGATGATAATGTGGTTTTTCTGCTTTGATTTGTTAATATGATGTATTACATTAATTGATTTTCTTATGTTGAACCATCTTTGCATACCTGGGATGAATCCTACTTGGTCATGGTATATAATTCTTTTAATGTGCTGCTAGATTTGATTATCAAGAATTTTGTTGAGAATTTTTGCACCTATATTCATTAGAGAGATTGGGCTGTAGTTTTCTTTTCCTGTAGTATCTTTGTCTGGCTTTGGTATGAGGGTGATGTTGGCTTCATAGAATGAGTTAGGTAGCTTTCCCTTCTCTTCAATTTTTTTTAAGAGTTTGAGCAGGATTGTACTAATTCTATCTTGAACATTTGGTAGAATTCACATGGGAAGCCATCTGGTCCTGGACTTTTCTTTTGGGGGAGCTTCTTAATGACTGATTCAATTTCTTTACTTGTGATCGGTTTGTTGAGGTTGTCTATTTCGAGTCAATGTTGGTTGTTCATGCCTTTCTAAGAAGTTGTTCATTTCATCTACATTGCCAAGTTTATTAGCATAAAGTTGTTTATAGTATCCTCTCATTATTTCCTTTATTTCTGCAGGGTCAGTGGTTATGTCTCCTCTTCCATTTCTGATTTTATTTATTTGCATCCTCTTTCTTCATTTTGTCAACCTCGCTAAGGGTCCATCAATCTTATTGATTTTCTCATAGAACCAACTTCTGGTTTTGTTGATTTTCTCAATTGTTTTCATGTTCTGAATTTCATTTATTTCTGCTCTAATCTTCATTATTTCTTTCCTTTTGCTTGTTTTGGGGTTAGTTTGCTGTTCTTTTTCTAGTTCTTCCAAGTGGACAGTTAATTCTGTGATTTTTGCTCTTTCTTCTTTTTTGATATAGGCTTTTAGGGCAATAAATTTCCCTCTTAGCACTGCCTTTGCTGCATCCCACAGATTTTGATATCTTGTGTTTTAATCTAGCTTACTTTTTGATTACAGTCTACTCAAGACAAAGCCCACGATTTCCTTACCTTTATATATGATCACTAGACCTTTTCTACGTTGATTTTGTCATTATTTTCCAGAGTCTTGATGAGCGTTGGATACATAGTAGGTGCTTAATAAATGTCTATTATAGGAATAAATGAATGGAATTTAATTTAGAGAATGTGGTGCTCTATTTAAAATCTGTTGTTAGCCTAACTAAACTTTTTTCTTTTTCTAAGCAAACTTCGTATTCTTAAACCATTTTCATTACACCATATCACAATGATTCCAATTTCCACATTCTTCCCAACCTGTGGTTCTAGAATTCTTTTACCCAAGGTCTAAATGAGGAATAGTCTATTAAAAATAATTTAACAATCAGTCAAAGTCTATTTTTATTTAAATCAGTGGATATTGAACATAACCCTGAAGAATGTTCTTGCCTCGGTAAACAAAATTTTTAAGAATAATAGTAAAATGTTGACAAAGATGTCCGAGATGCTAAAAAACATGGGGGTGTGGGTGTACCTTTTGTACTCACGTTCACTCTTTTAGTCTTAAATGATAAAACATTCTCCTGATGTTAATTTCTATTTCAAAAGAGACAGCACTTTAAAGACTAGCATTTAGAATCAAAGACCCCGCCCCTATTCATTGAACTTAATTGCTGTATGGCCTAATTGAAGGCCAGGGTTGATGTATTTAAAGTCTTTAAAAGCTAATGATGAAAGTGAATTAAATTTAGTGCCTCTGGGATTTCTGATACACATTTCAAATTTGTTTTCAATGATATAATTGTTACATGTTACATTTAAGATTACATCATAGCAAATTGGTTGTGTGTGCAGTTACACTAATAATAACCAATTGCAAATGTCAAAAACGAAAGTGAAGACAACTAATGTTACCATTAAAAAAATGGAAGTTGAATAGCAAATAGAAACACTTAGGCTGAATATCGTCTTAATAAGAAAGCTTCTGAATAGAAAAACCTAAAATCATATGCATTAGATTGTCTTAATGCATTTCAACAGCATTAAAATCATTACTCTCATGTTTCAAGTGGAAACCAATGCATATTCTCAAGGTACTCATTTATTCATTTTAGTGAGAAAAGATAGCTTTCAATCACATAAATGGGAGTTGTGCTAAATCAATTTTGAATATCCATCAAGAAATAAAAGTTAGTCATATGAATAAGTGGATACTGTTTCCATATTTTAAAAGAACAAGAAATTCAGTATTTTTGTTTTTGTTAGTTATCAGATTATTTTTTCTTAACTAAAAGTAATTGCGATACTTTTCTTGCCTCCGGGGCTTTCCCTTCCACAGTTGAACATTTCTTCTTTCATACCTTCCCACCAAATGATTATTCCCCCTGGCCTTAAAACAGTTGAATTTAATTCATACTACTTCATCTTCACAACTCTCAAAACACTGCCCTAGCTCCCCTTTGGCTCCGCAGGTTCTCCCGCTGCACTGGAGCAAGAGCGAGCTTAGCTCCACAAGCCCCTCCCCTTTCTTTCTTTCTTTTTTAAAACTGGTTAATAGAAATATTTTTATATTATCATTTTGCTAAAACGTACTATGAAGCTAACCTGAAAATTCTTTGTAACATAAATTGGCTTCCTTATTTTTATCTAACGTTTAAGTGCAAAACCCTGTATATTTAATTCCTTAGGATAAAGGACATCTATACTTCAAAAGTGGCGCTATGTTCAGTTAAAATATTTGGAAAACAGTGCTTGGATCTTAAGACTTCACCCTTCATCCTCCTGACAATAACAAATGTCCTTGGTTATCAGAACCAAGCAAGAAATTGTCTCAAGCTACACCACCAGAGCCGACAGAGGAAACGCTTTCAAAATATGTCATTCATCTTCACATTTAAAGGCAGCCTATCCCTACATCCTTTATAAACATCATTAAATATTGGTGCTTAAGACTTCAGTCATACAAGGTAAGCGTTCCAATTTATAGGTAAAAAGGGGTAAGCAAAAGGGCCTTTTTCTCTTCAATTTATTTTTATCAGAACAAAAGCCAGTTTGATTACAGCTGAAAGTCTGTAGTTGCCATTTGTCAAGCATGCTTTAGAAAGCCGCCTAGTGCATTTAATTAACCGACTCTCAGCCAAATCAGGTTTAAGAGTCGCGTTTCCCATACCTAGAATGATAAATGAGTTACCAGACGTCCTTAAGTAGACCGTCAAACTTTTAGGTTTACTCAGTTTAAACGCAGAAGGGAGAGGACGGCATACAAGGAAAAGTCTAGTCTGTTCCTTAAGATGGCTTGGGAGGAATGAGACGCTCACCTGTACACAACAGAGGCGGGTCTTCCCCGGCTGTCCTCACTGGGGGAGGGGATGGACATCGCTAGACCTTTGTCCTCGGGACCTGGGCTTGGGGAGTGTGTGTGTGTGTGTGTGTGTGTGTGTGTGTGTGTGTGTGTGGTGAACGACGACCTTCTGGGAGCAGTGCAGGCACCTGCACCCCAAGAAACTAAGACCGGTTTCTCCTTCAATAATCCCAGCGGCTTAACCTTTCGGGGGGGTATACTCCCGCTCGGGGAGGGGGTTTTCTGTCCAAAACCTTAATCATTACCCCCGCAAAGACGGGGGAGGAGACGACTGAACCCCATTTTAATAGGCAGAAACTCTTGTCTTTCCCAACTAGACTGGAACGTCCCCAGTTCTCTCGCCGGGCTCGCCCCGCGGGGCCACGGCCGGGGTGACTCCCGGCAGCTGCCGGCGTATACCCGGTCTCCGCTCGGTGCCCCCGCCGCGTCCGCACCGCCACCGTGAGGCCGAGCGGGGGACGGTGCCCCGTGGCGGTGGCGGCGGCGGCGGCGGCGGCTCCACGCTTCTCTCCGCGCCGCCCCGGCCGCCGCCGCGCCGGGCATGGGCGGGGGGATTTTTTTCCCCGTTTCCCCCCTCTTTCGCGCTCTCGCTCCAGTGCAGCGGGAGAGCCGGCGGAGCCAGGGAGGGAGCGAGGGAAGGGGTGGAGGTGGCGGGGGGAGGCCGGAGGGGCGGATCCTGCCTGGGGGCTGATCCCTCCCTCCCCTCCACCGGGCTCCGGGCTCCGTGGCGGCAGCGGCGGTGGTGGTGGCAGCTCCATTCCCCCTCCTCCCCCGGGAGCAGCGGCCGGGCCGGGGCCCCAGTGCGGGCCGGGCGGGGACACGGCGGGGGCTGGCGCGGGAGGAGGCCGCGCACCGCTCTCCGCTCTCCGGGCCGCGCCGACCAGCTCAGCGGCCGACCCGCCCGCACCCTGGGGCCCCGAGCAGTGGAGCTGGGCCGGCGACTGAGGTAATAGGGGCGGCAGCGAGGCCGGACTGCGCGGGGGCGGGGGCAACGGGGCCTTCGGAACCAGGGACTGTGCGGCGTGGCGGGGATCGGGAGACCGGATAAGCGGGGAGCTTCCCGATCGTGGCAGAAGCGGCGCAGAGGCCCTCTCCGGAGCGGGGGCGGCGACGGGGAAGGGAAAGGCGGGTGAGGGGAGAGCTGAGAAGCGGAGACCCCCTCCTGCAGCCGCCATCTTGTTTCCCCACCGGCCCTGGAAGCCGAGCCACCGAGCCCCGCCCCCCTCATGCTCTCCAATTGGCCAAGCTAGAGTAGAGTTCCACCCGCAGCACGTCCCTTGGCCCCCTCCCCGGGTTTCCCTGACGGGCAGGTGCGGTGGCCAATGGGCGCCCGCTTCTCTTCCCGGCTGGTTCGCTGGCGCTCTCTTTCTGTATCTGCGGGTCGGACTTCGCGTCAGTCTGTCTCTGGCGCGTTCGCCTCCTCCCTTTTGGGGTGGAGATGTTATTTCCCTCCTTTCTCCTCCTGGGGGTCAAGATTCTTCTGGAAGAGATGTCCCCTTAAAGGGGCAGGATCTTGGCCCGGGTCTTCTCTTGTCCCACGAGTATCTTGTGTGGGGTGTCGGGTTACAGTCTAGTTGCAGAAATTCCTCTATCCTCGGAGACTTTTCCCCGGTGGGGTTGGCGAGTGGGGCAGGGGGTGCGTGCCGGGGGTGGTTGGAGATTTTTTCGGGGGTGTATTTGTGAGAAGGGCTGCGTTGGATGAGAAACTCCCGCCAAAAAAATCCGTCTAGACTGTAAGCTTCCTGAGGGCGAGACCTCATTTCATTTTCCTCAGCAGCAGCCTTTTCCCTTCCAGGGTTTACTCCCCACTGTCTAGTGGCTCGGATATTGGAATGGAAAGGTCTCCAGAGATACCAGGTTGAGAGATACCTGAACTGCCAAGGGTGTAGTCAGTGAGGAGGAGGAAGACAGAGTGGTTTTGATGAAGGGAGGGCCTACACCCTCTCTCCAAACTGTTTACTTTGAGGACTGAAGTAGATTTTCATACCTCTGTTAGGGTCTCCAAGCCTTTGGTGGTGAGGGTGGGTTGCCACCAGGCTGTCCCCAAGGACTTGGCATTTGTAAAGGCTTCTGGTAGCCAAGGGCTCTGGAACCAGGACAGAATTGCTGTGGTGATTGTTTCCTTTGGCTCATCCTGCAGCATGCCTTCTTGGCACTATTCCTTGGCAAAGTTACTTAGTTTGTCTCAGGCACACTTTGTAACTGGAAGACTTCTTAAATAAGGATGTTAATAATGCTTTACTAGCAAATATCAATCCTTAAAAGTTAAGTTCTATAACTCTTATGCTACTACTGGAGTTTGGAGACATAAAGAAAGTGACTTTCTCCAGGTCACATAGGGCCCAAGATTAGAATTTAGATTGCCCAGGACCTCTCTTGATTCCAGACTATGACATTTCTGGAGCATTTTTACCTCCCAGTGAGATGAGTGGAGCAGATCAGATGATCTGGGTTTATATTATAGCTTTATCACTTAATAGCTTTCTATTGAGTGAAGCCTTTCTGAACTTCTGTTTCTTCTTCTGTGAAATGGAGACGATAATATCTCTTTTCCTTCCCAAGCTGGTTGTGAGAAATAATAAATATGAAAAGGCTTTGTAGTGTGTAAAAGTGTGCTAAATTACTACTGTCTGTACTTTCTAGATAAAGATGATAGATCTTGCAACCAAAATGTGAACTGTTTTTCTCCTTGAAATTCTCTCTCTGTTTATACTCATCCAAGTGTCTACTCATACCTTGGGGCAGCGTAATCCCAAATGTTCTATTAGTAATAGCATCAGTAACTGCCTAATACAGTTTCCTAGAGCTTGTCATAGTTCTATCCAGAAAATGATACGGGAAACTTTAAGGCTTTCTCTTTGTTGCTCAAGGGTAGCCATGATATAAGTATTTTAGAAGAGAAGGACTTTTGAGGGTACAAGATGCCCTGAAAGTTTACCTCTGACACTTGTGATTTCCTTGGCCTTGGCACCAGTGAGGGTCCCAGACAGACCATTTATGACTTCAGGAATCTCTTGGGGCCCCTCACAGAGCTTCGAGGATTTCTGTTTAGAAAAGTACTGGCCAGTATGACCTGAGTGCTGGCTTTTGCAGGAAAAACCCTGCACACAGTAATTTTGAAGCCCTTAGACCATATATGATAAATATTTCAGAGATGAACTTCATCCCTGGGCATGGTTTTGGGATATAGGGTTTCTGATCATGGTAAGATGGGTTGCTGGACGGTCTAGACCTGTGAGTTCCCCTATTCATGTACAGAGCTTGAAAGTGGTAGCTGTTGCTTTCTCCTTTTTTTGAAGCCTTAAACAGCCCTCCTTTTCCAGAGTTAGTTGTCCCACAGCCTTATGTACATCATTACATTAGGTTACATTAGAACATTAGATTTCTACCCATGTCACATGTAATGATCTGTTTACTTCTCTGTCCTTAACTCAGCACCTTAAGGGCAGGGATCACGTGTTTGATTTTTCCTTTCATTCAACAAATACTTGGTGCTCACTTCTAAGTCAGGTACCATTCCAGACACTTGGGATATAAAACACGATGAAAGATAGGTAGCTGGCAATGGGGAGAATGAGGGGGGGGGTTTGCAATTTTAAATCGAGATGTCAAGGAAAGTCTCTGAGAAGCGATGTTTGTGAAAAGACTTGAAGGATGTGAAGGAGCAAGTCTTGTAGATACCTGACGGGCAGGTTGTCCAGACAGAGGGAACAGCCAGACCTCTTGGTGGCCAATCAACCAGATGGAAGGGTGAATGGGTGCTGTATGTATGAACATGCAGCTCACCATCTCCTGGCCTTCTCTCCTTAGGCCTCTTTTCTTGGTTCCCAGGTGCCATGAGGAAGCCGCGCAGGAAGTCGCGGCAGAATGCCGAGGGCCGACGCTCCCCGTCTCCCTACAGTCTCAAGTGCTCACCCACCCGGGAGACCCTGACATATGCTCAGGCCCAGCGGATTGTGGAGGTGGACATTGATGGACGCCTCCATCGCATTAGCATCTATGACCCGCTCAAGATCATCACAGAGGATGAGTTGACTGCCCAGGATATCACTGAATGTAATAGTAACAAAGAAAACAGTGAGCAGCCCCAATTCCCTGGCAAATCCAAGAAACCCTCATCTAAGGGCAAGAAGAGGGAGTCCTGCTCCAAGCATGCATCCAGCACCTCCTTCCATCTCCCACAGCCCAGCTTCCGCATGGTGGACTCAGGGAGCCCACCAGAAGCACCCCCACTGCCTGCCGCTTACTATCGCTACATCGAGAAGCCTCCCGAAGATCTGGATGCAGAGGTGGAGTACGACATGGATGAGGAGGACCTTGCCTGGCTGGACATGGTAAATGAGAAGCGGCGGGTGGATGGGCATAGTTTGGTGTCAGCAGATACCTTTGAGCTGCTGGTAGACCGGCTTGAAAAGGAATCATATTTGGAAAGTCGCAGCAGTGGGGCCCAGCAGTCACTCATTGATGAGGACGCCTTCTGCTGTGTGTGCCTCGACGATGAATGCCACAACAGCAATGTCATTCTCTTCTGTGACATCTGCAACCTGGCCGTGCATCAGGAGTGCTATGGCGTTCCCTATATACCCGAAGGCCAGTGGCTTTGCCGCTGCTGCCTGCAGTCTCCCTCCCGACCTGTGGATTGTGCCCTCTGCCCCAACAAGGGTGGTGCCTTTAAACAGACCAGCGATGGGCACTGGGCCCATGTGGTGTGCGCCATCTGGATCCCTGAAGTCTGCTTTGCTAACACCGTGTTCCTGGAACCCATTGAAGGCATCGATAATATCCCACCTGCCCGCTGGAAACTAACCTGCTATATCTGCAAACAGAAGGGGCTGGGTGCAGCCATCCAGTGCCATAAGGTAAACTGCTACACTGCCTTCCATGTGACATGTGCACAGCGGGCTGGGCTCTTCATGAAGATTGAGCCTATGCGTGAGACCAGCCTCAATGGCACCATTTTCACAGTACGCAAGACTGCGTACTGTGAGGCCCACTCGCCACCAGGTGCCAACACTGCCAGGAGGAAGGGTGACTCCCCTGGAGGCCTCAGTGAGGCTGGAGATGAGGAAGAGCTGAAAGAGGGAGGTGGGGAAGAGGAAGAAGAAGAAAAGGTGGAGGAAGAGGATGAGGAAGGCCAAGGCGAAGTGGGCGGCCCCCTCAAGGTAGTGCCCAAGAAGAACAAGATGAGTTTGAAACAGAAGATCAAGAAAGAGCCAGAGGAAGTGGGCCAAGATGTGCCTTCCACTGTCCCCATGGTCACTGTCCCACAGATCCCCTCTTACAGGTGAGCCTGCCAGAAGGGCTCCCTGGGAACTCCTGGCTTCTTCTCAGGCTGGCATTGGCCCTGGGCCAGGCCTGTTCCCCTAAGCATGGTTGGTGGACATCTGTTCTCTTCTGTGGCTCCAAATTTAGACTTCTCCTTTGGAACCTGGGCTAGCCTGGCCTGGTTAATAGATTTGATTGTGCCCTCAGAGTAATTTGTGTCCTTTGGTTCAAGGTGAGGCAAACCACTTAGATTGAGAAACCCAGGTGATAGGGTTCCTAAGGCAGTATTTTTCAACAGGGGCACTAGTGGCATTTTGGGCAGAATAAATCTTCATTATTAGAGTCAATCCCATGCATTTCTAGATGTTTAGGATCTCTGTTCTTTGTAAATGCTTATCGCATCTCCTTCCCCCATTGCCTAGTCTTAGTGAGAGCTTCAGATGGTCTCCACATGTTTCCCAAAACCCCTAAGAGGATGGCACTACTCCCAATTGAGAATCACTGATTCAGGGGGTCCATATGAGTATCTGCTGTCCATAAACCTCTCCCTGGGTCTGATGGGGACTTTGAGCAGGAGGGTCAGGGGTATGGGGAGGACATGCCATTCCTTTTGAAAAGTTTTTAAGGCTGAGGAAAGGTGCATTTGTCCAGCTGTGTAATTAAGCCCCCTGGGACCCAAACTTGTCTGTAGAGAGATCATTGTATGTTGTTAAACCATCAGAGAAGTAGCTACAGCTATTGGAGGGCCTGGAATTTGACAGAGAGGCAAAAGACAGGAAAAATTTCTCAGTGGAGGGTGATGGTCATAAAAAGAAATAGTGTTAGAGCAGGAAGCAATCTTGGAGATTATTCATCTAATGTGGTCCTTACACCTTCTCCCATATCCCCAGATGAAGAAACTGCGGCCACAGGAGGTAAAGTTGGTTACTCCTTTATTCATCATGAGATGTTCATTGAGCACTTACTATATGCCAGGTCCCATTCTAAGGGCTGAGACCAAGTGGACAAGTTCTGGACCATAAAGTGGAACCCATGATGCCTCTGAGTTCTGTTCTTCCTGTTTCTCTCTTGATAAAAGGGTTGGGAGAAACAAATACTAGAGGGTAGTTAGTCTAGGCTCCCCTCTTTCCTGTGGAGAGTGGGCTGAGGCCTGGTCCCTGTCTGTAGGGTGGTTATGCCAGTGGCTAGACTCTGATTATCACATCTGATCTTCTAGCTCCTTTTTGCCGGGTCAGCATTGCATGCTTGCTAAAAGCCTGACAGACCTGAATTGGAATCCCACTTCTATTACTTACTACCTGTGTGACCTTTGGCAAGTAACTTCTCATAGTTTATTTATTTATAAATGAATCTACCACATGGGGTTGTGAGAAAGTAATGAGATAATGTAAGTAAAGCACTTAGCACAGTGCCTGGCAGATAGTAAGTGCTCAATAAATGGTGGCTGCTGCTGCTGCTATTTTATTATTATTATTATTCCTTTTCCTACCTGCACAAATGCTCTTGGGACCCTCCATGGCCAAGAGGTGGTAGAGGGAGGGGGCTGCCTGCATCTGGGCAGGTGTGCTTGGCATGGGTATTGGTGGGCGATCTGTCCTTTGGGGAAAGGCCCAGTCCTTGATTTTGTAAGCTTGGCTTTGGGGCAGGAATGTCTGACTGTGAAGAGGAACAAAGCCTAGGTAAGTAACATGTCCATCCTTCGTAGGTTCCCCCTTTTTGCTTAGCCATGCTTATCTTCCTTTCAGTGAGTGGGATGAGGAAAAAAGGTTGGAGGAAACACTACAGGAACATATGTCTTGTTTACCCTGTGCATAGCCATTTTTGGGACACAACATGGTATGACAGAGATCTTGGATTTAAATCACACCCAGCTCCATCTTACTAGCTGCATTAGTTACTTTGAGAATTTATTCAGCCTCTGTCCTAAGCTGCCTTTTCTTTTTTGTAAGTTGGGAATAATGTTGCCAGCTTGCAATATGGGCATTAGGATAGAGCGGGTAGGTTCTCATTAATTCTCTTATACCCATTTCTCTTCCTCTCAGGTGTTGCTAATTTAAACCTTGCCCTTAAGACATGGACTTCTCCTTTGTAATGGTTTAGCCAGCCAGGTTTTCAGATTCTCCATTCTCTTGTGCCTTCAGATCCAGTTTTTTTCACTTGGTTTAATCTCAGCATGCTGAGTTTTTAATGAAAAACCAGAGGTCAGACAACTCCAAGGGGTTGCATTTGGGCTGAGAAAGCAGAGAAGCCTGTCACACTCCCATTGTTTTTCCTTCCAGCTTGATTGTGGCCTACCCCCTGGTCTGATGGCACCGCAACCCTAGGTGGCAGGAAATAGTGACCACACAGCCCATCACTTATGCATATTCCAGTTCCCTTTGGCTTCCTTTCCAAGAGGAGGGTGGAGGCACTGGGGTCTTCCTTCTCAGTCAACACCTGAAGTTAAGGACAATAGGAAGTGGGGTTTTTAGGAGAGGATTCATTTGAGGATCAGGACTGCAAGACAGGTGGTGGAAAGGCAAGTGAAATATGTCCTGCTGAATCTGAGCTGCCTAACTTTGCTGTCCTTTTTGAATCTTTCTCTGAGGTGAGGTATTTGGCCACCTTATTTATTTATTTATTTTTACTCTTTATGGTTCAGGAATGAACCAGGGTCTGGATAGAATGCATGGGCTATAGTCTGGCCTGCCCACTGACCCTCTCTTTTACTTCCCTGTACCTCTACTCAAGGTTGAACAAGATCTGTAGTGGTCTCTCCTTTCAGCGGAAAAATCAGTTCATGCAGCGGCTTCATAACTACTGGCTGTTAAAGCGGCAGGCACGAAACGGTGTTCCTCTCATCCGGCGCCTGCACTCTCATCTGCAGTCCCAACGAAATGCTGAGCAGGTTGGTGAAGTGGTGGTTTGAGAGTGAAGGGGAGGGAGGGATGGTTGGGGTGTGGCTGACGTACCTCCCTGAGCCTCCCTCTGAGCCTTTGCCTATAGGGTCTCCCCTCTAGGTAGTGTATCGCAAGAATGACCTCCAGAACTGTAGATTCCTGTGGGTATTGAGGCTGCTGTGGGGTTCTTCAGAGACCTTTGGACTAGTTAACAGTCTCTTCTGGATGGGAAAGGCATGACTTTGGAGCAAATTTTAGGGGATTGTAAAGAGCAACCCAACATTCCAATTATGTGGGAAGAATCCTCTAGATGTGGCAGAAAGAGAAAAGGGTAGGGTTGAATGAAAACTCAGACTGCCTTGTTATGTAAATTAGAAAAAGGTGTCCTTTCCTCGAGTCTCTATACTGCCATCTGCCAGAAAATGTTTTGCAATAAATATACACATCTATAATCGAACTTGTGGCATACAGCCTGTGCAATTGTAGTGGTCTCATGGAAAGCTGAGAAGGATGTACATCTAGCCATTAGCAACTGGAGTTGCTGCATATTTAGTGTTTTCCAAAATGATAGAGCCCTCCTCCTGAGGGACATTATTTCCTTTCTGATTTTCCCATCTTTAGCTCTCTGTTGTCTTCACTTACTGTGTTACATCTGCCTTTAAATATTCCCACACCACTGCTCCAATATGAAGCAAGCTCTGCCTTTACTCTGGTTCCCTCTCTGTTCTGTTTGACTTTACTTTTGCCTTTTGCAACTAATCTCCCAAAGTGCAAAGTGTGTGTCTGTATCCAGACCCTCCTTGAACCTTTTGGTGTGCCTGCTCCCTGAAACCTCCTCTAGGACATTAGCGACCTCTTCACAGTACAACACGTCTTTTCTCAGATTCTCATCTGATTGACCGTTGGGCTGCATTTGACTGCATGGGTCGCCTTGTCTGAGTGCTTCTCCCTGACACTGTTTTCTGCTTCTTCTACCCCACTTACTGCCCCGTATGCTAACCTCACTTCTTGTTCCTTTAACAGTTGATATCCCCAGTAGCTTTGGTGCCTGCCCATTTGCTCGAAGAGCTCCTCCATTCTCATAGTTTTAAGTAACCATGTGGTAGTAGCTCCAGATTTTTCATCTTGTCCTCATCTCTTTTCTGCCTTCAGTACCTCTGGGATACTTTCATATGGATGTTTTATCTGTAACTCAAAAATATTGAAAACTGAATTCACTCTCTTCCTTCCCTAGTATTTTCCCATTATTGTCAATGGAACTTTTTCTGCCTGAGCTCTTATATTCCCCACCTTGGAGTTTTGACTGTTCCTTCCAAATAGGCCACAGTTAATCATTCCCTAAGCTGTTTTGGGCAATTTATCAATATATGGCCCTCAGTCTCCATTCTACCCTGCTCACCCATGCCCTCTTAATTTCAATAATCACTTTATAAGTGGTCTCCAGCCTCTAAGTCTGTCTTTGCTTCACAACTGCTGCAGTCTTACACGCCACTTTCCGTCACGGCATTTTCTTTTCTAGAATATGCTCCCTGTCTCCAGGCAGGCCAAGTCCAGTCTCCTTTGTCTGGCATTTGAGGCTTCTTGTCACCTGGATCTTGAATTTTCCTTGGTTTTTGTGGTTCTCCAACTTTTCTGCCCTGGTCAGCCCATTTTACTTACCAAGCAAAGAATTGCTGAATCTGCCTACACACGTCTGCTCCTATGGTCCCTTCTTTTCCAGAAGAGGCCTTTCTAACTACTTTGCCCATCCATTTCCATTACTGAAGGTGAAGGTCTGGCAAGACTGCTTTGCCCAGAAAGCTTTCCTTGACCTCACCCCCACCTGTTCTGATCCTTTCTCTATTTTATATTCCCTCAGCATTTTATATTCAGTATATGTTATCAGTTTTTGTTGTCCTTGTGTTTCAAACCTTAGGCCCTCCTTCCCCCTCCTACACTGCAACCTCTTCTAGGGCATTTCTTTGTTGTTGTTTTATGAAAGTGTGCTCAAGCCTACACTAAGAACCTCACTTTGTTTTCTAGCTAAGCCACAGTTTTGGTAAAATTCTTTCCACCCCTGAGGGGCACAGTTGCTTTCTGTTGTCCCAGGAGTTGGGAGCAGTCGTTCCTATTCCCACTTCAGGGATGATTATTGTATTACAATGGAGAAACATTGTTATAAGGCTGGGGAAATACTGAAGGAAGGTGTGGGGGGTGGGATGGGAGGTTCTCTGGGATGGTGGGTATTCAAGGAAGGACGTGGGTCTTTTACCTGTCAAAGCTCTGTGAGACTTGAACAGGAAAGGACTTTGGCAGGAAGGAGATCCCCACCTCCTCTTTCTCTGGCTTTCCTGCAGCGAGAGCAGGACGAGAAGACAAGTGCAGTGAAGGAAGAGCTGAAATATTGGCAGAAGCTCCGGCATGATTTAGAGCGAGCTCGACTGCTGGTTGAGCTGATTCGGAAAAGAGAGAAGCTCAAGCGGGAGCAGGTAAGAAGAATTCCAGGGCTCTTGTTCAAAAATTCTTTCTCTTCTTTGTGCCGTAGGGAAAGCCAGCAGTCCCTGCTGAGTGTCAGCTTTCTTCTGCCTTTCCTGTCTGGTGCTGTGGGCTCCATTCCCTGCCTAACCTTCATTTTCTGTGGTGCTGCTGATGGCGCACACCTCTTGGGGTTCAGCTTCTGATGGCCGCAGGCACAAGCTTAATATATGTCTGGGACCATTCTGGGAGTTTCTGATTTGGAAGTGTCAGGTGGAGCTTGGCCATGAGTGTTTTGAAAAGCTCCTAGGGCCATTTTGATGGACATCACCAGTTGAGGAAAACTTCTGGCCTGGGTTTTTCTGGGAGTCCTTATTTGGTCTTTAAATTTACAACCCTCTGTTCAGGGATATTCTAAGCCCCTGAGGTCAGGGAATGCCTAAATTGTTTAGCATAGGATGTAGGAAAATGAGTTATGGCACCAGACTGCTTGGGTTTAAATCCTAGCTCTGCCACCTATTGCCTGTGTAACATCAAGAAAGTTACTTAATCTCTTTATTGTACAAATTAAAAATGTTTTGCATGAGAAAGAGCAAAGGAATGTCAATGTTGCAGGGTGTTGAAAATAGATGGTAATTTATATTTTAAAACTTTAACTTATGTGTGAGACTAAAGAAAAAATGTTTATTTGGTACAAAATTTATATTTTGACTAGTGCATTTCCTAATATAACTTATATGGACAGGTTAATTGAATACCGTAAGTACATGGAATCTTGAATAAGGCATGAGATTTGTAGGTTTGTCCAGCGTGATGCCCCGATAAATCCCAGAGTGATTTGAACAGTGAATAAAAAAGTATTTGCGAAGTCCCCTTGGGGGAATGACAAGAAAAGGAGAAAATTCAACTTCTCCATGTGGAAAATTCGTGATATTCTCATAAGCAGTAGGGACAACCAAATCAATAGGTCAAGCCCTCAATTTTGGGGTTTGTTCATAAGAAATTTATCCCCGCAAAGGATAGACTAAGCCTACTTAAAATTAGGCCTAGGGCGGGCCGCGGTGGCTCAGCGGGCAAAGTGCTTGCCTGCTATGCCGGAGGACCTCGGTTCGATTCCCGGCCCCAGCCCATGTAACAAAAACGGAGAAACAGAATACAATAAAAACAAGAAAATATTTAAAAATGTTTCCCTTTCTTCCTTCCTTCCTTCCTTCTATCCTTCCTTCCTTCTCTCTGTCTTTCCTTTAAAAAGAAAAAAAAAAAAAAAAAAATTAGGCCTAAGAGTCACCCCCAGAGAACCTCTTCTGTTGCTAGATGTGGCCTTTCTCTCTCTCAGACAACATGGCAAGTAAACTTACTGCCCTCCCCTTCTCTACGTGGAACAGGACTCGGAGGGGTGTAAACCTCCCTGGCAATGTGGGACAGAAATCCTAGAATGAGCTGGGACTCAGTATCAAGGGATTGAGAAAATCTTCTCAACTGAAAGGGGAAAGAGAGAAATGAGACAAAATAAAGTGTCAGTGGCTGAGAGATTTCAAACAGTCAGGAGGTTATCCTGGAGATTATTCTTACACATTTTATAGCTATCCCCCCCTTTTTAGTTCAGGGTATATTAGAAAGGCTAGAGGGAAGTGCCCGAAACTGTAGAGCTGTGTTCCAGTAGCCATGTTTCTTGAAGATGAATGTATAATGATAATACCTTTCGCATTGTGACTGTGTGATTGTGAAAGCCTTGTGTCTGATGCTCCTCTTATCTGTGATATTGACAGATGACTAAAAAATATGGATTAAAAATAAATAGGGGGAACAAATGTGAAAATAAATTGAGTAGATTGAAATACTAGTGAACAATGAAAGGGAGTGGTTAAGGGATATAGAAAAAAATAGGGAACAAAGGTTAAAATCTATTGAGTATGGAAATACTAGTGGTCAATGAGAGGGAGAGGTAAGGGGTATAGTATGTGTGAGTTTTTTCTTTTCCTGGAGTGATGTAAATGTTCTAAAAAATGATCATGGTGATGAATATATTCCTATATGATGATATTGTGAGCCATTGATTGTACACCATACACAGAATGTTTGTATATTAAGAATGTTCATGTTTGTATGTTGTTTTGGTTTGATAATACAAAATAAATTTTTTAAAAAAATCTCTTTATACCTCAGTTTCCACATCAGTGAAATGGGGATAATAGTAGAAACTACCTTATAAGGTTTTTGTGAAGATTAAATGACTTAGTGTACATGCCTGACACACAGTGGGGTCTATAAAAGTGTCAGCTGCTTTTGTTATTATTATTGATACTGTTTGCATCCCTGAAGTGTCTGCTACAGTGCTCTGCATATGACAGAAAGAAAATACTATTATTTTCATTGAATAGATGACAAGCCAAAACTGTTCTCTCTGGTCCAGAAATAGCAGCTGTTACTCCCATGCTTCAGAAACCGGGGTTAATGATGTTCTCTTTTCTCTCCCTTCAAACCTCACTTTGCTGTTCAACCTTGGCATGAGCCCTTCTCTTGCAGGCCCATAACCTCTGTTTCCACTGCAGAGCCTGGTCAGCTCTTGCCATACAATTTTGCATTAGTGGTCATGGAGGACATCTCAGGGCCTTCTCCATGGGTAGATTTTTTGTGTTATCCCAGGCCTGACCTCAGCTGAGTCTTTGTTCCTGCCTCCAGCTCAGAGAAATGAGAAGGAGAGGAGGCATGGTCCCAGGGAGACAGGCAGGCTTGTTTTCATGTAGCCAAGAAGCAGGAACTTTTCATGGTCTGATCTCTGGCATCCCCACCTTTTCACATTCATGTTAGGACACACATAGAAAACAATATTTGCACAACATGCTAATGTAAATTTATGAGACTGCTTGCTACCTGAGGGGGTGACTATAGAGGCTCCAGTCATCCCAGGCCTACCCAGACACCTGTGGGCTGATGGGATCAATATGATCATCATACTGTGAAAATTCTGGTCCAAGGCACATTTTACATCAGCAGTGTGTTCCTTGGAGTATTTCAGATCTGGGTTCAAATCCTGGTTCTGTTCTTTTCTAGCTAGCTGACTTTTCATTAGCTCTCCAAACCTCAGAATCGTTATATGTATGTAAGATGGAGATTAAATGTTTCTCCTTCATTGTGGTAATTAACCGAGGTAATCTAGTACAGAGAGGCAGTATGACAGAGTGGTCAAGAGTACACATTGAGAAATCAGACTGTCTGGTATTGAATCCTAACTCTGCCCTTTATAGCTCTATGACCTTTCTACACTTACTTGGTCTGTCTGTGCCTCAGTTTTCTGTAAGTGAAATACCTCACCTGTACCTACCTCATATGGTTGTGAGGATCAAGTGAGTTTGCATTACGTAAAATGCTTAGACTAGTACCCGGTACTTGGTAAAAACTATATAAAGTATTTGTTATTTAAATTATTGCATTATTATTACTGCAAGTTTTGGCATGATATTTAATTTATAGGAAACACTCACAAAATAGAAGGTATTGGTATCACTCTTACTACACTGCAAATTGGGTGATACCTCCTCATTTACTGGTCAGTTCAAAAGCCTGTGAAAATTTGTTGCACGTGATGGGTGTAAGTTATCAAGAAAAAGTTTCAGTGCCTCTTTGCAGGGGGTGTTCCCATCTCTCCCTGCCTCCCTCACAGGTTAAGGTCCAGCAGGCTGCTATGGAGCTAGAGCTGATGCCATTCAATGTCCTATTGAGAACAACACTGGACCTGCTGCAGGAGAAGGATCCTGCACATATCTTCGCCGAACCTGTCAACCTGAGTGAGGCAAGTTCTTCTCCACTTGCTGAGCAGTTCCCCATCTGAACTGGAAACAGGGTCTGAGTAGGCCAGGAGGGGATTGGGCCATAGGATGTATAAAACCTGGAGGGGTGCGGCAAGGCTGGTAGACTTTTCCTATGGTGAGGGGTCAGTAGCCCAGGAAATAGGCTAGGGTGGGCTAGGCCCTTGGAGCTCTAAGTGAGCCTTGTGTGGCCAAACTAGAAAATGGGTTTGCTCAAGGTGAAGGGTGTGCCCTGTTTGGCTAGTAAATGGTTGTTGTAATTGTACAGGTTTTATATGTTTAGGTTCCAGATTACCTGGAATTCATATCCAAGCCAATGGATTTTTCTACTATGAGGCGGAAGCTGGAGTCCCACCTGTACCACACCTTGGAGGAGTTTGAGGAAGACTTTAACCTTATAGTTACCAACTGCATGAAGTATAATGCTAAAGACACAATTTTCCACCGAGCAGCTGTCCGCCTGCGGGACCTAGGAGGGGCCATCCTGCGGCATGCCCGGCGGCAGGCAGAAAACATCGGCTATGACCCCGAGAGGGGCACCCACTTGCCTGAGTCACCCAAACTGGAGGACTTTTATCGCTTCTCCTGGGAAGACGGTGAGAAGCCTGGATTGGTGGGGAGGATAAACGCTAAGAGGGGACACAGGGACAGAGCCCAGAGAGTCAAGGATCAGGGTGGGTTTGGGGGCTTTAAGACAGACGCCAAGAGTGAAGCTGGGGGTAAACACAGGCTGGGGTACACCTGCTTGCGGCTAGACTGGTTCTGAGAACTAAAGTTGTTTAAAATACAGCAAACACTTTTTGGATAGTACAAAAGAGGTAGCGGGTATTAGCTATTATTTGAAAAGTCTAAGTCTCACCAGGGGTCTTCCTTTCCTGGACCCTCTCTTTGTGGCGTTGGAGCACGGGGCAGGGGAAATGTGATGCTGGTGTGTGTCTGGCTCATTCAGAAGAGTTCAGGTCGAGGACCAGGAAAATGGAATTGCCTCTGATCCCTGTGCTCTGCCTGCCATTGCTCTCTGCTTCTTGATGGCAGCAGCCAAACAGTCACTCAGGCTAGAGGATTGCCAAGCTGCCTCGTGCCTGCTCCATGAAGCCCCTAATCATGACTGTGAACTGCTTCCTGCAGATGTTTCCCGATTCTGACCTTGTCCCCATGGCTGCCCTCAGGGTAGTGGTGTTGCCAGGGCTCCACAGTGACGCTGCTGGAAGCCGCTGACCCAGGCATTCCAAGAGAGCGTTTTGCATCCAAAGGATTCGGCCCCTTCCCCTTGCCCTGCCCTGGGCAGTTCCTTCAGCCCCTTCTGTCCTCCCTTCTCCCTGGCAGTGGACAACATCCTCATCCCAGAGAACCGGGCCCATTTGTCCCCAGAGGTGCAGCTGAAGGAGCTGCTCGAGAAACTGGACCTGGTGAGTGCCATGCGGTCCAGTGGGGCCCGGACCCGCCGTGTCCGCCTACTGCGCCGGGAGATTAATGGCCTTCGGCAGAAGTTAGCACAACCACCACCACCACCACCACCGCTGAACAAGACTGTGCCCAATGGGGAGCTGCCAGCAGGGCCCCGGGGGGATGCGGCTGTTCTGGAGCAGGTCCTGCAGGAGGAGCCAGAAGATGATGGGGACAGAGGTGAGAGAGAGTCATGAGCATGCAGGGTGCTAAGGAGAGGGGGGCCCAAGGGCTTACTGAAATCCCATAGAAAGCATCCTTCCCCAAGTTTAGATTTTGACCCTTGTGGGCAAGCAAAAACGTTTGGAGAGGAGTCACACTCCCATGTGTGCTCAGAGATGATATTCAAAATATTTAACAATCAGTAGATACCAAACATTTATCAGTCAGAAAAGATGTTGACTGTTGTATTGGCATGGGCTCCTGGGAGCCCATGATGTGGATATTTAGTTGCTGGATTATGGGGAAGTTCGGAGACTCTTAGGTGCTGGGGAAAAATAGCCATTTACTGAACGATGAGGAAGTATTTCCATATTTTGCATCTGGTATGGCTATATTGTGCATACCTATAAAATATCAACCCACTTTCTACCATCATGTAGAGAGAGGCTCTGAGAGCAAGTTACATCGGGTAGACCTGGGGGGGATAGCAGAGAATGAAAGATCCTAAAAGTAGTTTGGGCTGTTCAACTACTTCATGGTTTTGACTCTAGCTAGCTCATCCCAACCAGAAAAGCCAAACTGCCTAAGACAACTGGAGAAGTGATTCTCAGAAACCCAAAGCCCTTGAGCTGATTGCTTCCCATTTCCCCCACCACACTGAGGACAGAGTTGTTGCCCTCAAACTTTCCCTTGGGTCTGAACTTATGGCAGGCCTGTTGTTTACATGGTTCAAAGCATCAGGAGTTATCTCTAAAGGTTAGGGCTCCAAATCCCAGGGAAGTTGGGCCCTAGTTGACAGAGAAAAGGGACAAGATTGAGAGGTTACATTTGGCATTGGAGGGTTTTGTGTGCATGTGACTCCCCCTACCTCTCATATGGTAGTCAGCATGCCACCTGTATCCTCACACCTGAACTCTGACAGTTCAGAGTGATGCCCAATGGAGCAGCTGCAACAGCATCATCCAGAGTATTAAAAATAAATTTCCAGGCCTCCCCTCCCGGGGATCGAGATTAGAGAGGTCTGAGCTATGGCTTGAAAGTCTGAATTCTAAAAAATTCCAAGGGGATAAGCAAGCAGATATGTTTGTCTGCAGACTGATTTAAACTTACGTGGTCTCAGTTTTCCACATCTGTAAACTTAATATTTCTGCCTGTCCTACTTGGTCTGACTTGAGTGATATGAGATGAAATTAGATGGACAAATGAGAAAACACTTGAGTTTATTGAGAACTGTAGACCTCTTACATCTGCTAAGGTAAAACTTAGCTGATTAGTAATTAAGCAAGTGACTTTCTTGGATGGAGAATAATGGTTTGCAACCCTCACTGCATCAGACTCACCTGAAGGTGTAAAAAAAATACCCAACCCTTAAATTTGGCTTCAGTTGGTCTGTGATGGGGCTGGGCATTGGAATTTTAATAAAACTTCCTAGATAGTTCTTCTTAGCCTTCCCCTCTCTGCCTCAGGCCCAAGACCTGGCATGCGTCTCAAGCCTTTTGACAGCCATGCTTGGTTATCAGAGTTGGTATGTGGTTTGTAGGGGGAGACTCTTTCTAAAATGTTCAAGCAGATTCTCTTTTTCCCCAACAGATGACTCCAAACTTCCTGCCCCACCAACCCTGGAGCCCACTGGGCCTGCACCTTCCTTGTCTGAGCAGGAATCTCCCCCGGACCCTCCCACTCTGAAACCCATCAATGATAGCAAACCTCCATGCCGTTTTCTTAAGTCCAGAAAGGTGGAAGAAGATGAGCTCTTGGAAAAATCACCTCTGCAGCTAGGGAGTGAGCCCTTGCAATGCCTGCTCAATGACAATGGTCTCAACAGACTGTCCCTCATGGCCCCTGACATACCTGCCAGTGCCCCACTCACTGGTGTGGGCCGCCGCACATCAGTCCTGTTCAAGAAGGCCAAGAATGGAGTGAAGCTGCAGAGAAGCCCAGACAGGGCCCTGGAGAATGGAGAGGACCATGGTATGGCAGGCTCTCCCACCTCTCCTGCCAGCATTGAGGACGAGCAGCATTCCCGGAAGCGGCCACGGAGCAGGAGCTGTAGTGAGAGTGAAGGGGACAGGTCCCCCCAGCAGGAGGAAGAGACAGGTGACCCCACCTGCCACTTCTCTCGCTACTTCTCATCTGCTTTCCTGCTTTGCCTTGCCAACCAACACCTCCCCAAGTTGGCTGCCTTTCTAGTGCCCTGCTACATGCTGTTAGTAGAATTGAGGGCTCTGTAGCTCACAGTTGGGTCTGGAACACAGATAGTAACCTGGGAAAACAGGCTTTGAGCAAGGAGAAATTCTTGGGGGCCAGATATGCGTCAGAGGGGTCTCTTTAGCCTTGTGGGGGATATAAAGCTGTATATGATAAAGTGATTCCTAAATTTCACTTCATTCATTCATGAAATATTTATGAGTACCTGTTGTATATAAGGCACTATTCTAGGCCTTGGTGGAAAATCAGTTGAAACAGACAAAATTCTCCTCTCTCTTAGAGGAGGCATACTATGAACAAATGAGTAAATCATATCTTATATTTGAAACTATAAAATCAAGCAGGGAAAGGGACTAGGGAATGCTGAGATGGTATTATCGATAGAGTGCTGGGGGAGGCTCTTTGAGGTAATGACATTTGAATAAAGAAGTGAAGGAGTTGAAGGGCTGAGCCATTTGGTTGTCTGGGAAATAACATACTAAAAAGACAGACTAGCAAATGCATAGGCCCTGGAGGTGGGAACATGCCTATGTCTGAGGAACAGTGGGGGGATCAGTGCTGTGCAGCAGAGTGAGCTGGGAAATGGTAGGAGATGAGGTCACAAAGGTTGTTAATGGAGACTCAATCACTTAGAGAGTTCTTACTACATACTCAGTACATACCTGCTGGGGTAATAAAATTGAATTATCTAGATGCAATTCCAGATCCAGAAGAGTTCACAGCACAATGGGGAGACTAGTTGATCTCCTGAGAAGTAGAGAAACCCAGTGCTGGGCAGTATGTGGTTGTGTGTCAAGTGAGAGATTGCACTGCTAGGGATATTCAGGGACTATGAGTTTAGAAGTTGGAAAAGTTTCATGAAGAGTCAGTACCTAAGCTGACCCTGAGGGATGAGGGGAGAATGGAAGGGAATTGGTAGGAGCAGAGGACTCAGGCCTGGGTGTTTGTAAACAAGGAGAGAAGGCAGAGTGTCTGTGGGGAACAGTGAGCAGAGGGGCTTCCTGGAGCATCAGGACCTGAGGTTGGACGATTGAGGTGGGTCTACCTCTGGAGTACCTCCAATGCCAGAGTAGTTTAATTTTGGTGGTATAGGGAAGGCCAGCTTGTGTGCGGGAAGGCAGCTGCTCTTGGCTTTTGCTCCTCATGTCCCTCTCATGTTCTTTTATGTGGTGGCTTTGGGCTGTGTGACCAGTACTTGCTATTCTCTCTTCTTGCCTAATGCTTTGTTTCCAACAGTACTTTCCCTAATTCTCTTGCCCAAATTTCCCTGTATTAGAGCAGTTGGTCAATATACAGATAGAAGAGCCTGAGGCCAGGACTCAGGCAGACCCGAAGTTCAGATATCTGACTCTTCTCATTAGCTATGTAAGCTGGGGCAAATTAATGAATCTTTCTGAGCCTCAGTTTCCTTATCTCTAGTATGGGGCTGATCATACCTAACCTGCAGGGCTCTAAGGATTAGAAGTAGCCTATATAAAGCATTTGTTATATATATAGCACAAGATGGTAGATGATCATTGTTATCCTCTCAGCTGTATCAGGTTCAGCCAAACAGCACCAAGAATATGGCACTAAAAATGAAAGTCTTGCTTTTGGGAAATAGGTCTAGACATAAGGCCCTTCCAACTTGAGGGGGTGGCCCACTGCTTAGGGATAGTGCTAGAATCTATCTGTTTTCTGCCCATCCTCCTAGCTGCCTGGCACCAGAGAATACATCTATGCAACATTAATGGAATCTCAAAAGAATAGGTTTTCATCCTTTGCTGATAAGGCACCTGAGGCACAGCTGGCTTCAGTCATTTAAATTGTGGTCATGATGTAATAAGCAGTGCCAGACCAGAGTCTAAACATCTTGGCTCAGATACCTGCTCTTAAGTGCAACTTACCTTGTGGTTTTCTGGCCAGGGTGTCTGTGGTTTACAGCTCATGAGTCAGGTATCTGGCCCATCTCTGCACCCCTTTTGGCTCAGCTGTCAGACTTGTAGGATTCTGGAGTGTGGGTAGGAATTGGAGAGGTAGAGAGGAGAGTGGAAGCATTCATGCAAGATGAGGGTTGTGTCCCTGGGATGACTAGAAAGTCTTCATTTGCCTCTGAAGGGCTCCCTCCTGTAAACATTCAGTAGCATCCTCCATAATTAAGAAGGTATTATCTTCACAAAAGGAGAGACCAAGACTTAAAGAGGAAGAGACCACCTTGGGTTATATATCGTATATTTCAGGGCCCAGGCTAAAACCCAGGGAATTAGGGCTCCCCAGGCTGGGAAGGTCTGGGCTGCTTTGTTGTGTTGTAAAGCCCCCCAACTCTGACTAGCCTTGCTAGATATCTGAGGGTGTGGTTGACACAGGCCCTTATCCTGCTCCAACCTCTCCTGACTTCATTCCAAAAGTATGAATCTAACTGTTGCCAGCTGTGTGGTGGATAGGCTGTGTGAGTGTTTATCTGAAGAAGCAAGGCAGGTGGGCTCCCCAAGAGGCAGAGGAAATTCCCTGATAATTGTAGTTTGAAATTAGAAGCAGATCCAGGGCTGGGTGATACAACTGGGTTGGGGAAGTCTTGGTATTTCCTTTGTAGCCAAATGACAGTAGCCAGAATGAGCTGTGGCCTATGTTTTTCTTTAGATGAAACCGGGAGGGTGGGAAGGAAAATGTAGTGTCTGCTCATTGCCCCTGCCAACACTATTTTCCCCCAAACCAAGTCTTTATTAGGTTCTTTCCACCATCCAAGATCCATTTCCCATAGGGGAAGGAAAAGCCATTTTCTAAACCCTGGCCTCATGGAACCCTCCCATGGTGGCTGCCTCCCACTGCAGTGTGTGTGTCAGGGGAAGGGGCTTTCTGCTCTCAGGCTCACTCTGTGTGTTCTTGGCAGGCGTGACCAACGGCTTTGGAAAACACACCGAAAGTGGGTCTGACTCAGAATGTAGTTTGGGTCTCAGCGGTGGACTGGCATTTGAAGCCTGCAGGTAAGAATGCTTGTCCCTGAAGTCTGTTGGCAATTCTGCCATCTCTCCCTTTATTCTCCATAAGCATGGATTTCCTGCTTATGCTTATTTCAGGGTTTTTATTTTTCTTCTTCTACCCCCGCTATTTCCTGAGGCATCTGGTCAACAACCCTGGGAAGTCCTAGGAAACGGGATGACCCTTGACTCTCTGAGGCCTTATCTAACTAGGAAAGGGGGAGTGGTGCTGACTGATGCTTAACAGGGGTTGGGAAGTTGAATTGGGATCTAGATGATGGTGTCAGTTGAATCGCCAATATCGCATAGTAAGTTAACATTTGAGCCAGTTCCCCCACACATGATTTCACTCTCACCTTTTGTAGCATAGCAGTGGCCTTTTTAGAGTTGTGGAGTGGAAGTAGGAAATGAGCAATTGGAATCTAGAATTGCCTTTTATTCAGACCAAGGCCCTCAGCTCTAATACCATCCTTTACCTGGGAAGGAATGAGTTTGTTTTCTCATTCTTTTACCTGAAGGGAAGATTTCTGAGACCAAAACGTTAAGTAACGTTTTTTACCAAGTTCAAGAGTTTATTGAGCCCTTGCTCTCTGTTCTGATCTCTGCAATATGCCAGGGGTTGTTGACCCTGGAAAATGGGAGGACCTCAGTACCACAAAGGAAAAACAACTTGACCCAAAGTCTGACCCTGTGGTTCCTCCACATGGCTACTAAATGGATCCTGAATTCAGAGTGGGGAAGCAAAGATCCCAGGGTATTGCCAAAAGACAACAACTGTCTGTGTTTGAAATGTTTCCAAGAAAGGTGGGATTTCTGGTTGGGGTGTGTGTTCTGTTAGGTACCTGTTCTATCTTGTTTACTAGGCTCCAGGTGAGGCTACAGGCCCACCCCAGCCCTCAGATCTGGATTTGTCCCAGCTTTGGCAGGATCTGCCTTAAAATAGTTGGAGGTTTCCTTTCCCACCAAGCACCAAAGTTGCCCTAGAATTCTCTCTGTTGTGGCGTCTAGAGATATAGGAGGGAGTTGATGGGAAAGAGCAGGTACCAAGCATAGGAAAAGACAGGGATTCCAGAATCCTACAAGATATTTCTACCCTGGTTCTAGATTGATGTTCCTGACTCCTTTCAAAGAAATGGTGTTAGAAGCCCATTGTGGATGGAGTAGGAGGGGGGTTATCCAACTGTCCCCCGACCAGCCCTTGACTATAGATGTTCCACGAAGGGCACTCTTCCCAGCTTATGGCCCTCAGTAAGCAAACTAGGCCAGAATATGATTAGCCTGCTGATTTAAGCAGTGTTTGTATTTCTGTGAAACTCCAGTCCAGTGCCACCAGTTTCTCCAGGTCCCCTGCTCTAAGTAGGAATAATGTCCTTGGGAGGCATTTTCTTCCTAACTTAGTGTTTCTCAGTGGATTTTCAGGGTTTAAAACAGGAGATTCAAGCCATCCAACTGCAGGGTTTTTGTTGTTTTACGACACTGTGGTAGCAGGTACTTCAAGGCAGATCATATTTATTAATTAGACTGGAATCTTAGAATCCCAGAATTAGAAAGAACTTTGAAAGGACTTCTGGTCACTAATCCCCACCCACCTGTTACTCACCTACCTCTTGGTTTATCTTTTCGGATTTTCTGAGCAATTGGGGCTGTACCCCATTTCTATGGATTGCTCTTTCAACTATTAATAATTGAGCACCTACTGTGTGCCAGGCACTGTTCTAAGCACTGGTAAGGTGTCTGTTCTCCTGGAGCTTATGTTGTAGTAAACTAAAGAGAATACTTATAGATTGGGTTGTCTGCTTAGGCTTAGGTAACTTTTAGAGAGGACTGGAATGCAGGCCATGATCTAATCAGTTAAGTTTTTTTGTGCACAACAGGAATACACAGACTAATTTTGGTGTTGCATCCTATTTTATTGAGCTTATACTTTTTAGACCCATCATTCCATAGTACAGTATTAGTATATGTGAGACATTAAAATGTACTGTTCTTCATATAATAATAACTGTACTGCTATTATTGAATACTTGGTATGTGCTGTACTGAATGCTTTATGTGTATTAATTCTTTAAATGCTCACAACACGTGAACAGCTCAAGCTTGAGAGAGGTTGAGTTGCTCAAGAGCTAATGATTGGAAGAGCCAGGTCTCAAGGCCAGGTAGTCTGGCTCCAGACTTCAGAGTACTTTGCTGTGCTCTCTTCATTTATATTTGAAGATATGTTCCAAGATCCATGATGTAAACTTTGAGAGGTGTTTTTAGTAAAATTATGAACATCTTCCATTTGTATAAGGCCTCAAACCCAGTGACAGGTTTTTGTAGGGTGAATAGGAACTGCATCCTAATGGTATTATTTATTTATTTATTTTCACAGACAGCTCCCAGTTTTGACAAGCAGGAAAAACCTCCCAATATAACTACTGATTACTGAAAGATTATGATTATTGGGTTCCAATTAAGCAAGTTTTCTGTATATGATAATGATAAAGTCAGTTATGATTTAGTAAATCTCTCCAATGAAACCCAAACTGGCCTATTCTTCTCCCACTAAGATTTCTCAAGCATTTCTCCTCTTCTGCAGATCTGTTGACCTTTTAAGCATTTTTTTAAATCGAGGAAGTTATATAGCAATTTGTTTTTAACGTTTGCTTGAAAAACCACTAGCCATATCATTCTTGCCCAGAGGCTCTCAATTAGGGTTGTACATTAGAATCACATAAGATACTATTTTAAAATACTGACTCCTAGGTGTAACATAGTTATGCCATTGCTCTGGTATAACTATCCTGATTTTTGCCTCTTAACTTCTAGTCTTTGTCTAATATATATTTTTACCTGCTTACAATAGCCCTGTAAAAAACCAGTCTGCTTTTTGATTAAGAAAAAGTCCATTTCTTCCTATCCAAGAAGATTTCCATACACAATACCATTAGGAAGTGGGAAGTGGATTTTTTTTTTAATTTTAAAAAGAAATGTCTTTTCTAAGTAAGGAAGTAAGATACATTTATTGTAGAAAATTCAGGAAACCGATTATTTTTAGTACCTCAAAAATAAATTAATGAAGGACTTTGGGAAGATGGTGGAGTCGGAAACTCTAGCAATCAGTCCTTCCACCAAACAGCTGTTGAACTGGCAGGAACTATCTGAATCAACTGTTTTGGAACTCTGGAGTCTAATGGAACACTGTGCAGCACCCAGGGAAGAGCTGAATGTAAAGGATGGGAAATAGTGGTAAATATTGGTGAATATCACCCTCCCTGCAGTAGCTACCATCTCCTATCCCCCAACCACATGGCAGGTAACAGTAGACAGTATACTTCCAGCTTCTGGTACAGCTTACTCGTTTCAGGGTGGACTGTAAAGATCTAGTCCGTTAAAATGTGGGTGTGTGATTGCTGATCACTGCTTTTGATTAGTTACTTCAGATCACTGGGAGACTGGCTCTAAATGCAACCATTATACCAGCTCCACTCAGCAAAAGCAGCAGAGGAGTCTTCAGGAGGCAATACTTACTATTTCTCTTTCCATTCCTTATTTGGGAGCATAAATTATTTGAAAAAATCACAGATTGATAGCACCAGTCCTCAACAAGAATAGCAACAAAACATTTAGCAGTCTCAGAGGAGTAGGATAATTAGATTTCCAGAGTTATAACAACGTGATACATGGAATGTTTAGTCCTCAAAACAAAAATATAAACAAAAAAACACAAAGAATCAGGAGAGTTTGGTCCATTTACAGGAAAAAAAGAATTTGTCAGAAACCATCCCTGAGGAAGCTCATACACTGGAACTGTTAGTCAAAAACTTCATTGAAATAAAGGAGTCAGTAAACAAAGAACTAAAGGAAATTAGGGAAACATTGAGCAAAATAAAGAGATGGAAATATATAAAGGAATCAAACAAATTTGAGAACTGCCAAATACAGTAGTTGAAATGAAAAACTTGTCAACAACAAATTTGAACAGGCAGAAGAAATGTTCAGCAAACTTGAAGAAAGGAAATTTGAGTTACCCAGTATGAGGAGCAGAAAATAAGAACAATGATGTAATAATAACAGAGCCTGATGAACCTGAGGAACAAAATCAGGTTTATCAACGTGTGCATCATTGGACTCCCAGAAGAACAAGAGAGACAGAAAGGGTCAGAAAAAGTATTTGAAGAAATAATGGCCAAAAACTTCCCCAATCCATTGAAAGACGTGAATATACATGTCATGGTCAGGTTCATGTGTCAACTTGGCCAGGTGGTGGTACCTGTTTGTCTGGTTGAGCAGGTGCTGGCCTCTCTGTTGCAATGAGGACATTTCATAGAATTAAATCATGATCACGTCAGCTGCATCCACAGCTGATTCCATTTGTAATCAGCCAAAGGGAAGTGTCTTCTGCAATGAGTGATACTTAATCTAATCACTGGAAGCCTTTTAAGGAGGATTCAGAAGGGACAGGCTCTCTTCCTGCTTTGGCTGGCGAGCCACTCCTGTGGAGTTCATCCAGACCCTTCATCGGAATCATCAGCTTCACAGCCTGCCCTGTGGATTCTGGACTCTGTGTTCCCATGGTCATGTGAGACACTTTTATGAATTTGATATTTGCAAGGGTTCCCTGTTGATTCTGTTTCTCTAGAGAGCCCTGACTAATACATCTTGGTACCAGGAGTGATTCTTAAGAAACAGAATCTTAATGAGTTTTTATAAATGACTTTTTACTCTGAAAAACTCAAGGCAGTCAGGACTCTGATTCCTGTAATCAAAATGACACTCCGAATCCATGGAGTGAGTTGGCAAAAGAGATAGTCAAAATATCACCATTCAATTCTCCTAATGCTTCACTTAGCTCTGGGGGGATAATGTTTTTGACACCTTTGCAGAGTTTGTTGGAAATAAAAGGTATAGAGATGTTGGCTGGTTGTTGTTAGATACACTGGATACATTAAAGAGTGAAAGGGATGGGTTTAAGGCTTCAAACAGGAAGCTTAAGCGCCGTCTGACAGATGTGGACATTTCTATGAGTATCCTGAAGGAAAGTCTTATTTCCTGTAGCCATAGACTTGAGATCTCTGAAAATCAGACTCAGAATCTTATTGTTAGAGTAGCACCTTTACAACATAAACTGAAATCTCAGTGTTGTATGGTGTCTGCCATTAAAGTGAGGGCATTGATTGGAAAGGAGTGGGACCCAGAAAAATGGGATGGTGACATATGGATTGATAATGATGTTGGGGGTGAGGTTGAAACCCTAGGTCATGCTGAGTCTTCTCTAGATAACCCTGTAATAGTTTGCCCTGAGGACATAACTGCCCCATTTCCAGCCTGCCTTGAGGAGTTGGCCACCCAACCTCCTCCTGAAGGGATTATCCCTAGAGTGATTAATCCTGTTTCACCAGATGAAACTGCAAATGAAGGCCCTGAAGCAAATGGCTTGGAAGATATTTCTAATTCTTTTCATGACCCACCCCCACCACCCCTCATATCTTCCAGACCTTAAATCCCAACAGGCCCCTAAAGGTGAGATACAAAGTATCACACATTAGGAGATACATTATACTCCAAAAGAACTGTGTGAGCTTTCCAATTTATATAGACAGAAATCAGGGGAATAAGTGTGGCAATGGATTTTAAGGGTGTGGGATAATTGTGAGAGGAATATAAGGCTGAATGAGGCAGAATTTATTGATATGGGCCCACTAAGCAGAGATTCTGCATTCAGTGTTACAGCTCGAGGGGTTAAAAAGGTATTGACGTTTGTTTGGATGGTTGGTTGAAACATGGATCAAAAAGTGGCCTGCATTACCTGAGGTTGAAATGCCAGAACTACCCTGATATAATGTAGATGAAGGAATCCAGAGACTTAGAGAGATTGAAATGTTTGGGTGGATTTATCATGCAAAGCCTGCTCTTACACCCCAGGAATGTCCAGAGGATGCACCTTTTACCAGAACAGTGAGAAATAAATTTGTGAGACTAGCACTATCATCCCTGAAGAGCTCTGTGGTTGCACTTCTCTGTAGGTCATATATTACTGTGGGAACTGCTGTCACAGAGCTGGAATCCTTAAACACAGTGGGGATGATGGGATCCCGAGTTGGCAGAAGCCAGGTGGCACACTTACTCACCAAAGACAGGGTAGACGTGGCTATTATAATGGACAGCAAACTCAAAGCAGGCGTCAAAATTATGTGACTTGTAGAGATTTGTGGCATTGGTTAGTAAATAAGGGGTACCTAGAAATACAATAGAAGGGCAGTCTACTAAATTCTTGTTCGAGCTGTATAAACAAAAGAGTTCTAGGTCAAGGGAACAGAAGTCTAACCTGAATTACAAAAACACAGAGTCACGGCCCCTTAATCAATTTCCAGACTTGAAACAGTTTACAGACCCAGAGCCCCTTGAATGAAGGGGCGAACCCTGTTACACTGCCACAAATTTATACTATTAATCTCCCTCCAAGCCTTCCCGAAGTAGACCGACAGCCTTTTACCAGGGTAACTGTGCATTGGGAAAAAGGAAATGATCAGATATTTTGGGGATTATTAGACTCTGGTTCAGAAGTGACATTAATTCCAGGGGACCCAAAACGTCACTCTGGTTCAGCAGTCAGAGTGGGGGCTTATGGAGGTCAGGTGTTTGATGGAGTTCATTTCAGGTCCATCTTACAGTGGGTCCAATGGGGCCCCGGACCCATTCTGTCATATTTCCCCAGTTCCAGATGTATAATTGGACTAGACATACTGAGCAACTGGCACATTGGCTCTCTAACTCATGTGGTGAGGGCTATTATGGTGGGAAAGGCCAAGTGGAAGCCACTAGAACTGTCCCTACCTAGCAAAATAGTAAATCAGAAGCAATACTGGATTTCTGGAGGGATTGCAGAGATTACTGCCACTCTTAAGGACTTGAAGGATGCAGGGGTGGTGATTCCCACCACATCCCCATTCAACTCTCCCATTTGGCCTGTGCAGAAAACAGATGGGTCTTGGAGGATGACAGTGGATTATCGTAAACTCAACCAGGTGGTAACTCCATTTGCAGTTGCTGTTCCAGATGTGGTATCATTGCTTAAGCAAATCAATACATCCCCTGGTACCTGTATGCAGCTGTTGATCTGGCAAATGCTTTTTTCTCAATAGCTGTTAGTAAGGACCACCAGAAACAGTTTGCTTTCAGCTGGCAAGGTCAGCAATATACTTTCACTGTCCTACCTCAGAGGTATATCAACTCTCAGCCCTATGTCATAATCTTGTTCACAGGCACCTTGATCATTTCTGCCTCCCACAAGTCATCCCTCTGGTCCATTATATTGATGATATCATGTTTATTGGACCTAGTGAGCAAGAAATAGCAACTACTCTAGATTTACTGGTAAGGCATTTGTGTGTCAGAGGATGGGAGATAAATCCAACGTAATTAACCTGCCACCATGTAGCTGGCTGGAAACCTCGGGGAATGATGCCATATCAGGGGCTGAATGTGGGTCTCTGCTCCTGGCAGATTGGGCACTCAGCAGTGGCTGTAGCCAGGTCAGCCTTGGTGAGTGGAAGTCCATGCTGCTGAGCCCGTGCATAACCTCCAACCCTACCACCATGACCACTTTGTTCATGAGCCCATCAGGCAATGACAGGAGTTGCTGGGGAAAGAGGCTGACTGGTCTCCACAGAATGCGTCATCTTACCCACTTCACTATTAAATATGAGCTGATAAATATGAGCTTCGACCACATGATCAGTTACAGATATGACCACATATTAGGCCACAAATCAAATCTTAATAAATTTTAAAATATTGAAACCGTACTAAAAACAATGGAATAAAGCTAGAAATCAGTAATAGAAAGTTTATAAACATGAAAATTAAACAACATACTACAAAACAACCAATGGATCATAGAAGAAATCACGAGGAAATTAGGACATTTTTATTCAAATGAAATTGAAAATACAACATACCAAAACTTGTGCAATACAGGAAGGCAAAGCTGAGAGTTCTAAATGCTATATTGAAAAAGAAGAAGGATCGCAAATCAGTAACCTAACTTCACAAGTGAAGAAACTAGAACAAGAAGAGCAAACTAAACCCAAGTTAGTAGAAAGATAGAAATAGTAAAGATTAGAGCAGAGATAAATTAAATCAAGAATAGAAAAACAGTGGAAAGAATCAACAAAGCCCAAAGTTGTTTTTTGAAAAGATCAATAAAATTGACAAACCTTTAACCAGACTGACAGAGAAAGAGAGGATACAAGTAATTAAAATCAGGAATGAAAATGGGGACATGACTACTGACCTTACAAAAATAAAAGAATTATAGGAGGGTTCTATAATGACTATATACCAAAAGTTACAAAACCTAGGTGACTTGGACAAATTCCTAGAAACAGAGACATTACCTAATCTGACACAAGAAGAAATAAAAAACCTTTAAAGACCTATAACAAGTAAAGAGATTGAATTAAAAATCTCCCACCAGAGAAAAGTCTAGGACCAGATGGATGCACTGTTGAATTCTACCAAACATTTAAAGAAGATTTAATACCAATCCTTCTCAAACTTTTCAAAAAAATAGAGGAGGGATTACTTTTTGACTCAGTCTGTGATGCCAGCATTACCCTGATACCAAATCCAGATAAGACAGCACAAAAAAGAAAAATCCCTTATAAATATAGATGTAAAAATCCCCAACAAAATACTGTCAGACAGAAATCAACAGTTTATTAAAAGGATTATACACCATGACCAAGTGAAATTTATTACAGGAATGCAAGGATAATTAACAATAAAATGAAGGGGGAAAATACTCATAATCATCTCAATTGATACAGAAAAGGCATTTGACAAAATCCAATATCCTTTTATGATAAAAAGACGTTCATTAAAAATACACAGTAGGGCGGGCCGCGGTGGCTCAGCGGGCAAGAGTGCTTGCCTGCTATGCCGGAGGACCCCGGTTCGATTCCCGGCCCCAGCCCATGTAAAAAACAAACAAACAAACAAAATATAATAAAACAAGAAAATGTTTAAAGATGTTTCCCTTTCTTCCTCCCTTCCTTCCTTCCATCCTTCCTTCCTTCTCTCTGTCTTTCCTTCCCTTCCTCCCTCTCTCTTAAAAAAAAAAAAAAAAAAAAAAATACACAGTAAATGCAAACTCAATGTTGAAAGACTGAAAGCTTTCCCTCTAAAGTTAGAAACAAGATGAAGTTGCCTGCTTTCAACACTGCTATTCAACATTGTACTGACATTGTAGCTGGAGGAATCAGGCAAGAGAAATAAAGATATCCAGATTGGAAAGGAAGAAGTAAAATTATCCCTATTTGCAGATAACATTCAGCAAAGGTGCAGAATGTAAAATAAACATGCATAAGTCAACTGGATTTCTATATACCAGTAATGAAGTTTCTGAAAAGGAAATCAAGAAAACAGTTCTACTTACAAGAGCATCTAAAAGAATAAAATACCTAGGAATAAATTTAACCAAGGAAGTGAAAGACTTGTACACTGAAAACTACCAAAAATTTATTTAAAGAAGACATAAATAAATGGAAAGAGCCCATGTTCATGAACTGGAATACTTAATATTAAGATATCAATACTGTCCAAAGTGATCTACAGTTTCAATGCATTCCCTGTCAGAATTCCAGCAGCCTTTTTTGCAGAAATGGAAAAGCATACCGTCAAATTCATATGGAATTACAGGGGCCCTCAACCGCCAAAACAATCTTGAAGAACAAAGTTGGAGGACTCACAGTTTTTTATTTCAGTCCTTACTACAAAGCTACAGTAGTTAAAATAGTATGATACCAGCATAAGGATAGACATAGAGACTAATGGAATAGAATTGAAACCCCAGAGATAAATTCACACATCTATGGCCAAATGATTTTTTTTAATGTTTTAAATTGTATAATATGACATACATTCAAAGCAAAGAAAAAAGAAAGCAATAGTTTTCAAAGCATTCTTCAACAAGTAGTTACAAGACAGATCCCAGAGTTTGTAATGGGCCAACATGCCATCATCTCAGATTTTTCCTTCTAGCTGCTCCAGAACATGGGAGGCCAGAAGGAATATGTATATATTTTATCATCCTTTTTTCTTTTTTGTGAAAAATAGCATATATACTAAAAAACAATAAATTTCAAAGCACAGCACAATTAGTTGTAGAACAGATTTCAGAGTTTGGATGGGTTACAACTCCACAATTTTAGGTTTTTACTTCTAGCTGCTCTAAGATCCTGGAGACTAAAGGAAATATCAGTACAATGATTCAGCAGTTATACTCATATGTTAAATCCTACCTTCTCTGTATAACTCCATCATCATCTTTGATCTTTCTCCCACTCTTTAGGGGTATTAGGGCTGTGTGCATTCTACTATTTTCATGTTAGAAGGGCTTTCAGTAATAAGGGGAGGGGAGATAGAACTAGCTGATATTCTGGAAAGGCTGGCCTCTTTAGGTTTGAGGACTTATCTGGCCGGGGACCCATCTGAAGGTTGTAGGTTTCTGGAAAGTTGCCCTTGTGTGTGGAACCTTTGTAGAATCTTATATATCCCCCTAGGTGTTCTTTAGGGTTGGCTAGAATGGTTTTAGTTGGGGGTTGGCATGTTATGATAGGTAGCAAGGTCTAACTGAAGTTTGCAAAGAGCAACCTCCAGAGTAGCCTCTCGACTCTATTTGAGCTCTCTCAGCCACTGATGCCTTATTTGGTGCACTTCTTTCCCCAATTTTGGTCAGGATGGCATTGTTGATCCCATCCCGCTGGGACCAGGTTCAGCCCTGGGAGTTATCTCCCATGTTGCCAGGGAGACTTTCACCCCTGGATATCTTGTCCCATGTAAGAGAGAGGGCCATGATTTCACTTGCAGAGTTTGGCCAGTTGATTTTGACAAGGGTGCCAAGTTCATTCAGTAGGAAAGAATAGTCTCTTCAACAAATGGTTCTGGGACAACTGTTGATCCACATACTAAAGAATGGATGAGGACCCTTACCTCTTACCATCTACAAAAGTTATTTCAAAATGGATCACAAATATCAGAGCTAATACTATAGAATTCTTATAAGAAAACATAGGGAGATATCTTCAGGACTTTGTAGTAGGAAATGGATTTTTAGATTTTCCCTAAAAGCACCAGCAACAAAAGAAAAAGATAAAATAGACTTCACCAAAATTAAAAACTTTCGTACATCAAAGGACATTCATTAAAAAGAAAGTGAAAACACAACCTACAGAATGGGGCAAAAATATTTGAAAACCATATATCTGATAAAGGCTTAATACTGAGAATATATAAAGAACTCCTACAACTCAACAACAAAAAGTCAAATAACCCAGTTAGAAGTTGGGCCAAGAATTTGAATAGACATTTTTACAAAAGGATAATCAAATGGATAATCAGTACATGAAATGATGCTGTACATCATCAGTCATTAGAGAAATGCAAATTAGTGCTACAAGATACCACTTCACACCCACTAGGACGGCTATTATTAGAGAAAAAAACTAAAAATAGCAAGTGTTGGCAAGGATGCACAGAGAAAGAATCCCTCCTGGTTGTTGATGGAAACATAAGATAGTGCAGCCACTGTGAAAGCAGTTTGGTAGTTCGACAGAAAGTTAAACACAGAATTAGTATATGATCTGATAATTCCACTCCTAGGTATATACACCAAAGAATTGAAAGCGGGGACTTGGACAGATAGTTGTGCACTGTTTTAGTTTGCTAAGGTTGGCAAAATACAATACGCCAGAAATGGCTTGGCTTTTACAATGGGGATTTATTAACTTATAAGTTTACAGTTCTGAGGCCATGAAAAATGTCCAAATAAAGGCATCAACAAGATAATACCTTCTCCCCGAAGACCGGCTACCAGTAATCTTCAGCTCCTCTGTCCTGTAGCTGTGCACATGGTGACATCCCTTCTCTCCGGGTTTTGTTACATCCAGCTTCTGGCTTCACTGGCTTCCCCTCTCTTCTTTTCTGGGGCTTTTTTTCTGTGTCTTATCTCTGTCTTTTATCCTCTTATAAAGGACTCCAGTAAGAGGATTAAGAACCTACTCAAAAATCCACCCAAATAGGTCTACACTCACAGGAATGGATTAAAAGAACATGATCTTTTCTGGGGTTCTTTCAGCTTCAAACCATCACATATACCAATGTTCATAACAGCATTATTCACATAAGCCAAAATGTGGAAACAACCCAAGAGTGTAACAATAGATGAATAGATAAAATGTGGTGTTTCCATACGATGGAATATTATTCAACCATAACAAGAACTGAAATGCTGGTCCAGGTTACAACTCGGGCAAACCTTGAAGACGTGTTGAGTGAAATAAGCCAGACATAAAAGGACAAATACTGTATGATTTATTTTGTATGAGATGCTTAGAATAAGCAAAAACATAGAGACAGAAAGCAGAATAGAGGTTACCAGGGATGGGAGGGAGGGAGGAATGGGAAGTTATTGCTAAATGAGTATGAGTTTTGGTTTACGAAGATGAAAACGCTCTGGAAATAAATAATGGTGAAAGTTATTACAGCATTGTCAATATATTTAATGTCAACAGATTGTTCCTTTAAATAGTTTAAATGATTTTTATGCTGTGTATATTTTATTACAGTTAAAAAGATATACTTTATAAAAATAAATAAATACATGTGTTTCTACAGAAAAGTAAGGTGAGCCACAGAGTAAAGAATTCTGGGCATATGTGGAAGGCCCCTCCTGTGGCAAGACTGCTTAAAGTCTCAAAGGATTGACCAGTGGCCAGTTTTATTTTTCCTCTTTGGATGAAGTCCAAGGTTCCCGATTGTCTTCCAGGTTCAGTCCTTCCATGCGGATGAAGTGGTTCCTCAAAGCTTCATGGAAAGTTTTCGGTCAGAAATGTGTGATGACTTAGTGTGCATTTTTAGGGGAGGGTAAGGGACTATCCTTCTTGAAGGCTTTTGTGAAGCTCCACTCCTGCCAAAGATAGGAGAGTCGGAGTAGACACATTTGTCCTTGAAATTGCTGATTTCTTCCCTTTCTCCCTGCTCTGTGTGCAGCAGTCTGATGCCCCCAAAACGCAGCCGTGGAAAGCCAGCCCTGTCTCGAGTGCCCTTCCTGGAAGGTGTGAATGGAGACTCTGACTACAACAGTGCAGGTGAGGAGCAGTGTCCAGACAGAGCCTTAGGAGTCCAGAACTGAGGAGCCAGCCCTGTGGGCTGCTGCCCGATTTGGGGCTCAGAAGGAAGGTAGCCTGTTCCTGAGCTCCTCCAAAACCCTCTGGCAGAGTATAGGAAGATGGCCCTCACACCAACTCATTCACTATCTTTTTTTTTTAATTCATCCTAAATTTGAATATGTAATCCATTCCCTAGATAACAAAAAGGTACAAAAGACTATGTAAGGAAAAACCAGCACTCACCTTTCTGGAATAACCACTGATGGCAGTTTCTTTTTGTTTTTTGGAAGCTAATTTGTATGTAACCAGCCACAACTTGTGCATAGATCTAAGTGAGTAGAGAAGCCTGCTAGACACATGCTACTCTAAACCATGCCTTTTTATTCAGTTAATAATATATCTCAGAGACCCTTCTGTTTTGGTAACCACAGAGGTGCCTTGTGCTTTTGATTGACTACCTGATGTTTCATGGTATAGGAGTGCCAGAATTTGTTTAGCTAGCTGCTAAAAGTGGACATTGAAATTGCTTTCACTTATTTGCTGTTATAATCAATGCTGCAGTGGGCAACCTTTGCTAATCATTTTGTACACATGAGGTATATATCTAAAGAAGAGGATTTGCTGTATTGAAGGAAGAGTACAATTATAATTTTGACAGATACTGCCAGTCTGCCCTCATTACAGTAATTAGTGGTAGCCTGTACCACTGAATCTTTCACATACCCCTGTAATTTCATGTTTTCCAGTGCTTTCAGTCCTCTCGTCATAATATGTCCTATTCCAGCTGGTCCAAACATTAAATATATGAGTCTCGCTTCCTTGGACCAATGAGATAAAGGGCAGGGAACGGCCAAGAAGAAAGGGCTGGGCTGGCACTTAGGTGGAGCAGATGCAGAGCCATCTGTTCTTTGTACTCCCCTCTGTGCATACCTCCTGTGGAGCCTACTTGGGTCTCCCTGTCTGGAGCTTCCATCCAACACACAGGCTTTAGGGCTTCTCTTCCCCTCTTTCCTTTTTCCCTCACCAGCAATTTCTTTCTTGTATGTGTGTTGATGAATGCCTGCCTTGTGTGTTTCATTACTTTCTGTGACTGTCAGCTCCCAGAAGGTTCCTGTCTAGGTGAATTTGTACGACATTTAGTACAAGACTGGGAGCAGATTGGCATAGACTTGTGCTTCTGGTGGTGATGTTTTATTCTTATTTTAAAAACTTATATATTTGTTAAAATGATGCCAAAGGAAATTTAAAAAGGAAATTGAGCTCCCACAATACCATCACCTTAACACAGTTGTCTTCATTTCTCTGTGTTCCCTTCTGTTATTTTTAGGCACATTTTTAACAAAAATGCTAATCCTAAACACATGCACTTTCGTATTCTGCTTTTTAAATGTTATCTCATACTTTTTTATGTTGATACATAATCTTTCTATGTCTCATTTTATTGGAACAATATATCTTCCAATTGATGCATTATGATTAACTTAACTGTTTTATTAGGCATTTGGGTTTTTCCCAACCTATAATATTGTACATAATTTTGTTCAAAATCCTTTTATTCATTTCTAAAGTTATTTTTTCTTAGAATAAATTCCCAGGGAAGGAATTTACTGAAGTATATGGTTCACACATTTTTTTATGGCTTTTGATACGTACTGCCAAATTACCTTCCAAAAGAATTGGACTATTCTGCAGTTTTATCAGCAGTGTATGATTATACCAGTTTCCCTGCAGCCTGCCTCCTCAGTATTGGGTTTTATCTTTTTGTTTTATTGCTAGTGACTCAATAGGTACAAACAGTACCCCATTATTATCTTAGTACATTAAAAAAAAAAAATTATGAATGAGGGTAGTACTGTTTCCTTAGAAACTATTTCCACTTTTTGGGATTTGGGCCTTTCCTTGGTTTTGAATATGGTTACCTCCAATTTCCCAGTTTATAGATGTGGGCAGGGGGAGCAAGGTTCCTCTCTGCTCACAAGCATTGGCAAGGCACCATTCATGTATGCCAGTGCCTTAGCTGCAGAGCACAGTAAGCTGAAGAGATGCTGTGCCTGCCCAGGTGGGGCATCCAACCTGTGTTCCTGACAAAAGCAGGCACATGAAGGGCCTGCACGCCTGCTTGGCTCTGTTGAGTGCTGTGCATCCAGGTGACCTAGATGATCTTTCAGAAAAAGATCTCATTTCATAAGTGTTTTACAGGCATCTTTTTCCAGGAAGCTTCCATCATGAAGACTCCCTACTTAGGGAAGCCCAAGGAGAGCAGTATGTGGCTTTCCCAAGCTGGGTCTTAGCCCTTCTCCTGGGGCCCTGATGATAAAGCAGTTACATTTTCCCGGGAAAAGCCACTCTAGGGTACTAGTCCAGAGGTCAGCAAACTACGGCCTGCTGCCTGTTTTTGTACAGCCCACTAGTTAGAATGGTTTTTACATTTTTAAATGATTGGGGGAAAAAATCAAAGAAGAATAATATTTAGCTGTTCTAAATATTGGGACACAGCCACACTCATTCATTTGGAGATTTTCTAGAGCTGCTTTTGTGTTATAGCAGCAGAAATAAGTTGCAACAGAGACCATGTGGCTTGCAAAGAGCCTAAAATATTTAGTCTTGCCCTTTACAGAAAAAGTTTGCTGATCCCTGATCTAGTCTTAAGAACTTCTCTTAAGGAAAGAGTAGAAGAGAGGAAAGGTGGAAGGGATGTCCCTGACTCATTCCTAGGTTACCCCAGTCAAATGGAGGCCACAAGGCAGGCCTTCTGGGCACCATTCCAAGTTCCCTTTGGGCTCTGTCTCCTCCCCTCCCCCAACCCCAGGCAGAAGCCTCCTGATGCCCTTTGAAGACCGCGGAGACCTGGAGCCCCTGGAGCTGGTGTGGGCCAAGTGTCGAGGCTACCCCTCCTACCCCGCCTTGGTGAGTCTGCCCCAGACACCACCCTTCTACCTCCCTTGAACGATTCTGGCCCTTGCCTTGTCTCCAGTTTATCTGATTGGATCAAGCTAGCAGAGTGTGGTGGGAGTCAAGGTAACTTAGGCTGCAAAAAAGAGGGAGGTTTTACAACATCCTGGGTGGGGCAAACCAAAGTTCCCAGCTTTGGGCACTTACGATAGGGCTAAAAGTATACAGACAGACACTTGGGTTCTTAGATTTGGGTTCTTACATGTATAAAAGTAATAAGTGCTCACTATAGGGAATTTTAAAAGGTACTAATAATGCCTAGATGTTTTATTGATCATACATCATGCTCAGTTCCTGAAATGCTGAGGCAGATATGGTTATTCCATTTTATAAGGAAGAAAGTTGTGGTCCCCAGCTAATAAGTGGCAAGGTTGGAATTTGAGCCCAAGGCTCAAAATGTGTGATACCAAAGCCTGTATACTTAGCCACTGAGTTCAAAATCACCCACAGTTAGAGATAACTTCTTGGTGTATATCTATCTACCCTTTTTTTTTAATACATATATATGCAAATATAGGAGAACATACTCTGTTTTTAACCTCCGTTTCACTGAACAGCATACCATGAACATGCACATCTTATGCCACTGAACATTTGTCAGCATCAGCTTTAATGACTGCATTGTTTTCAGTTATATACGTGTACCATAATTTCCTGTGCTCATTTAGAGTTTTCCAACTTTTGTAGCCACCAATAAACATCATTGCAGCTTTACATTTGTTTACATCCATGATTGTTTCTCTACATTGAATTTTTAGGAGCCTACTTCCTGGGCTGAAGTCTATACAAAATTCTATGGCATTCATATGAATTGCCAAATTGCCCTTCAGAAAATTAGTTCCAGTTTATACTTCCACCAGCAGTAGCTAAAAACTCCGTTTCTCCCACGTAATTCACCACCTTGATTGCCATTTCTTAAGACTCCTTCTGGGAAAGTAATATGTAACTCTATGGATGTAAAATTAAAAATTTACCACTGATTCTAAACCTTTGGGGCATGTCAGAATCATCAGGGAGAATTTTTTAACAATGCAGATGCTGAGGCACCACCCCAGAATTACCAAATTAGACTCTCAGGGATCAGTTCGAGGCATGAATGTTTTTTTAAAAGCTTCCTCGGTGACCACCCCATCAATCTGTTGCAAGTACACAGAGCTGTGTGTGGGCTTCTCCTGGCTCTTCCATTACCTGAGATTCATTTGATACTAACAATAGTCTCTTAAGGTGAGGGGGGCAGGAACTCTGAACCTTTTTGGACAGATGAAGAAACTGGAGCTTAAAGAGGTTACACAACTTGCTGGGGCTGTGTTGGAACCCTTGTTGCCTGCCTGATCCCTTCCTTGGTGGCGCCAGGCATGGAAAATTCACATGCAGACCTTCACTTCACAAGATTCCCTCCCCTTCAAAGCTTCCTCTGGCCTGCCATCCATGAGACCACAAGACCCCCAGGTCAGCCCCTGAAGAAATGGAGTAAGGCTGTACACGTTACTGTTTTAAGAAACCTCACTGTACAAAAAGCAATCTAAAGCTGCTCTTAATATTCACAAATTACTTAATCACATTTTTTGTTCATTATTAAAGAAATTCAACCACCATTTGAGAAAACCCACCACCTGAACACAGCCTGTATTTTTATTTTGGTATGTTCTCCCAGTCTTTTTCCTATGCATACTTGTATAGGTACTTGTATCCATAGTGATAATAGTTTTTAATCGGTTTTTTTTCCTCTATTTTTAGGGATATTGTCTTAAACAAAAAAAAGGTTTGTTTTTTAACTGTAAAAGCAATATATACACATTATAGAAATTTTAGAAAAATAGAGAAAAAAAAAAAAGCAATGCAACCTCACCATCCTAACATGTCTGTTGTAAACCTTTTGTGTTGTCCTATTTATTGTTTATTTTACATAGTTGTAGTAATAGTGTATGTTCAGATTTATTAATGTATGAAATTGCATCACAAACTTTATTTCCATGTTGTTTCACATCTGCATAACATTCCATTGAATGAATGGACCATTATTTGCTATTTTGGAACACATTTAGCATCTGTCTTCTTAAAAAAAGGAGAGATCCCCTCAAATGGCAAACTTACCCACCTGTTCTTGCTCTGGGGGCAGATTTTCCACAATCCACCCTCAGCAGGCACCCTAAGTTCCAAGACAGGAACCAGGATGACCCTGTGAGGAGAAAACGTATCAGAGTAGCCCCACCATCTCATTAGATGCCTCCCATGAAGGACAAACTGATCGAGAGAAAGAGTTTTGACCAAATCACACAGTGTGGGGGTGGCATAGGGGTGGTTCTTCATTACAGTAAACTCTTAACCAGACTACCTGTTTCTAGCTGTTTATGTTAAGAGGAACACAGGGAAACTGGCAGACACTCAAAAATAAATAATGAGAGCAGTTTATTATGAGAAGAGGCCCCCTGGGAAAGGGTTAGGAATTACAATTGCTCAGTCTCTGGAGGAAACTTCTTCCTTAGTAAGTTCCCAAGTCTCTCTGGCCTTAGCAGAGATTATCAGCCTCTGAAAGCAGGGGTGTGTAGGAGACTGTGGGCAGCAGAGGCCCAAGCCTTGCTCAAGCTTCTGGTTTTAGTCAGCCAGCTGCAACCTCTTCCTGTGCTTCCGCTGTAAGCTAATATCTGCCCCACAAACTTCCCAGCAAAAGCAAGAAGATGAAATAAGATGATTATATGTGAATAATTAGGAGCTCCATAATTAGGAGCACTCCATTTGAAAGTGCTCCACAGAGCTGTGGAATTGTGTGATACTATGAAACATTTTGCTGAGCACCTGCTCTGAACTAGGCAGTCCTGAACAAGATGGGCCCAGGCCCTGTCCTTGTCGGGCTTGCAGTCTTGAGGATTAATTGCTCCAGTGGCCCTTGTTTTCCAGTCATCATTCTCCCTGCTCCAGTACTCATCTGAGCTCAGTCTTCTGTCTGCACCCTGAGCCTTTTCTTGGATCTTGGTGACCAAGCAGTCCCCTTGGATTATCATGGAGGTGTCACAAATGTATCTAGTCCATGTCCCAGAAAGGGCTGTAGTCAGACAGGAAGGTGTGAGTGACCAAGGGTACTGTTAGGTGGAACCAAAGAGATGGACTTTCCTACTGGTGCAGAACCTTCTTCATAGCAATGGTGCTTGGGTAGGCCCCTGAGTGCTTGAGGTGAATTGTGGAAAATTAATAGGGTAAAAAATGCCTCCACTCTACTGCCCTATGGGAGATCGGGAGGAAGGATTTGCCTACCTGGCTTGGACATTAGAGGTGCCCCATTCAATTCTGATACCCACATATTGTCTTTCTACTACTTTTCTATCAGTTCTGCAGCCTGACACCCCTTACTGGAAAGACTGGCTGCATATGGCTAGAGGATTAGGGCAGTAAACTGAGGAAACAGAGTCAAGATTTCCGTCTTGGGGTACTAGGGGCCATGGAACAACAGGTCAGCCCCTCTAACACATGGCTATGGGTGGGATCAAGCTCCTGCATAGCTTTGGTTTAGAGTGGTTAAGCGGTTAGTCTTGTGGTGGTGCACCCTGCCCACTCTATTCGCCCTCAGCTGAGTGCCCCCCTTTCCTTCCTCTAGATCATCGATCCCAAGATGCCCCGGGAGGGCCTCCTGCACAATGGCGTCCCCATCCCTGTCCCCCCACTGGATGTGCTGAAGCTGGGAGAGCAGAAACAGGCAGAAGCTGGAGAGAAGCTCTTCCTTGTCCTCTTCTTTGACAACAAGCGTACCTGGTGAGTGGGTGCTGCTGCCAGGGGCAGGCCCACGCCAGGGTGTGGACTGAGGGCCTCAGACTGGGAGACTGTCCACATGAGGTGCTCTGGAGGTACACACAGGTTCTGTAGGCTCATCACCCCAGCCTGCAGCGTTCTGAAGGGTGAGACGCTGTCTGTCAGCAGTTGGCCTACACTTAACCGTGTTGTTTTAACAGGGGTATCACAGACTGGCCCCCCTAAAAAACACTTTGAGATGGAGATTTGAATCAGGAAAGGGACAGCTCTCACATCAAAACCTGTGGGTGAAAAGGGAGGCAACATTGGGCAGAGGAAGAAGCTGAACTGCAGTGCACTTGGAACAGGTCTCAACTAGTCCTAACAGGGAGCTGTGGAGCTGAGTGGCTTGTTAGAGACATAGGGGCTTGGGGCATGGCCTTGGGCAAGGCAGTTCTCTTGGTGGAGGGCAATTCCTGAGGCAGACTCAGCTCAGAGCCCTGGAGTTGCCAACACTTGCAGTGCTTCAGTCTTGGGGTTGCTGGGCAGTGTGGTGCCATGTCCACTATAAAGGACTTGTTCAGTCATAATATACAAACACTTGAAAGTTTCTCTTAGTACCAGCAGGAGCATGTTTTCACTTCTGCTTCTATTGAATGAGAAGGTAGGACTTGCTGGTAAAAATAGTGATGATAATGATAATAGTAGCAGCTACCGTTTATTGAATGCTTTTATTGCTACCACTTATTGACTCTGTCCTTATGCAAATTGTTTTAGATACATGGTCTAATTTTAATCACAGTAAACCCATTTTGCAGATGAGGAAAATGATGCTCAGAAAGCTACGACCCCATAGCCAGAATGGGATATAAACCAAGATCTGGCTTAGTTTCCCAGCTGTTAAAACAAATACCATATAGTGAGTTGGCTTAAAAACGGGAATTTATTGTCTCATAGTTTTGAGTTTAGAAGTCCAAAATCAAGGTTATCAGAAAGAGAGTGCTTTCTCCCTAAAGACTGAGGCTTTCTCAGGCTGGCTGCTGGCACTCCTCCAGTGCTTGGCTTTTTTATTGCATGGCAGTGTACATGGGACATTTTCCTCCTTTTTGTTTTGGGTTTTGTTGACTTCCAGCCTTTTCTCGTCCTGTTGGCTTTTGCCTATGTCTGGTTTCCTCTACTTAGATGGATTTCAGCCATATTCGGTTCAAGCCCACTCTCATTCTTTTTGAACATACTTTAATCAATAACGTTTTCAAAGGTCCTAATAACAAATGGGTTCACACCCACAGGACTAGAGGTTGGGACTTGAACATGGTTTCTTTTTGGGGGAGATGTGATTTAATCTCCAACACTAGCTCTGGAGATGTGCTTTTAGCCACTGTTTGACCTTTTAAAAAAACACATCTAAAGCAAAAAGTTTTTATTTGGTACAAAATTTATACTTTGGTGCATTTCCTAATATAACTTATATGGACAGTTTAATTGAATACCATAAGTGATGGAACCTTGTATAAGGCATGAGATTTTGTAGGTTTGTCCAGAGTAATGCCCCGATAAACCCCAGAGTGATATGAACAGTGAATAAAAAAGTATTTGCCTTTCCCAAGTGGAGAATCCCTTATATTCTCGCAAGTAGTGGGGACAACCAAATCGGTTGGGGCCCACCCCTATGAAACTTATTCCTGCAAAGGAGAGGCTAAGCCTACTTAAAATTAGGCCTACGAGTCACCCCCAGAGAACCTCTTTTGTTGCTCAGATGTGGCCTATCTCCCTCTCAGCCAACACGGCAAGAAGACTTACTACCCTCTCCATCTCTACGTGGGACATGACTCTCAGGGGTGTAAACCTCCCTGGCAACATGGGACAGAAATCCTACAATAAGTTGGGACTCAGCTTCAAGGGATAGAGTAAACCTTCTTGACCAAAGGGGAAAGAGAGAAATGAGCAAAATAAAGTATCAGTGCCTGAGTAATTTCAAACAGAGTTGAGAGTTTATCCTGGAGGTTATTCTTACGCATTGCATAGATATCTCCTTTTTAGTTTAAAGGGTATTAGGCTAGAGGGACATGCCTGAAACTGTAGAGCTGTGTTCCAGTAGCCATGTTTCTTGGAGGTGATTGTATAATGATATAGCTTTCACAATGTGACTGTGTGATTGTGAAAACCTTGTGTCTGATACTCCTTTTATCTACATACTCATCTGTATGGACAGATGAGTAAAACATATGGATTAAAAATAAATAATAGGAACAGAAAAAAAAAAAAAAAACACATGCCAAGGTGCAGTCCCACAAGAGATCAGTTAATCGATTACTGGTACCAGCACCACTTCCTAGCTATAGCTCCCTGATTCCCCAAGGCAAGGTGAGGCCCACAGGCCTGTGAGCTATGTCCTCTAGAATGACTCGTCTGTTTCCAGAGGGTGGCAGATGGGCTCTCTTCTCCTGGGCCCTGACAGCCCTCCAAGCAGAGTGCCCTAGGGCCCAAGAAAGGATTGGCTGCAAAACAGGGATCATGCAGCTCTCCCCACCCCTGCACCCCCTACCTGGTGTGGCCTTTGGTAGCTGCCTTACTAGAGTGTCAAATTCTGCCTTCTTGACCCCTGCCTCTGCCTGCTCTGTGCCAAAAGTGAACAGATGGGCACAGGGAGCCCCTGCATGGGACCCACCACAGCCCAGATCTCTTACTGTGCTTCCATTTCAGGCAGTGGCTTCCGAGGGACAAAGTCCTACCCCTGGGTGTGGAAGATACTGTGGACAAGCTCAAGATGCTGGAAGGCCGCAAGACCAGCATCCGCAAATCTGTGCAGGTGGCCTATGATCGTGCAATGATCCATCTGAGCCGTGTCCGAGGGCCCCACTCTTTTGTCACCTCCAGCTACCTGTAAGAATGGGGCCTGGCCTGCATCTGCCTGCCCTGCCTCTTCCTGCCCCAACCAGACATGTGGCTGGCAGCTTCCCCCTTTCATGGCAGGCCAGGAACTGGGGCTGTGTCTTCCCCAGGAGCAAGGCCCCATTTTTGACCAACTGCTTGGTTCCCTTGTGGGCCTGCCATGTGCCAAAAACTCCTACCTGAGGTCCTTCTGGGGCTATTCCACTAAAGAACCAATTAGAAGTAGAAACAGCTGTGGATTTAGGCCCAGCTAAGGACATGAACCTGGCCCGGAGTGCACGGGATTCTGGGCTCTGTCCTGAGGGGCTGCCGGGCCCCCTTCACCCCACTCCCAGCTAAGTACACCTCAGGGCGGCGAGGCTCCTACATTGATCCCAGAGGTGCTGTGGATACGCTAGGGTCCCGCGGGGAATCTCACCGAGCTCACCCTTTCCCCTCATTGTTATCCATTCTCATACCTCTTCCCTGTCCCATCTCCTGCACCCATGCCCAGTCTCTCTCTTACCCACGTTCCCTTCCATGTTCCTTTCCTTACTTTCTCTTGTGCCAAACTGACAGAAACTGTAACCAAACTGGTCTTTTTATTTAATGTATCATTCCCCTTGAGGCCAGCTGCTGTGCTAGGTTGGTGCCCTGCCTGGCTCCTCAGGACTGAGGCCAGCACACCACCTGGGATGACTCCTCCACCAGCACCCCCTCCATACACAGCCACGGACTTTCACATCTTCTCCAAATACACAGCTCTGGGAGTTGCATGTCCCCTTGGATTGCAGACAGAGCCTTCCTGCCTGTCTTCTGGTCTCACTGAGAGGTGGGCTGAGGCTAGGTGGGCAGGTTTCTGTGAGCAGACCAGGCTGGTGGTGCTGAGTGTCTGTCTGTCCACGTGAATGCTGAGGGTTGTTGAGGTAGAGCTGCTACAGGCCCTACAGCTGGAATTGTCCCTTGACTCCCATCTTCTCCCTGTGGGCTTTTCTTTTTCTGCAACTGCATTTTAAGCCTCACCCTCCACCACCATGGATGACGCGGTGGCTGCAGCTGAGCATCTTCCTGTCCTGTGCCCTGCCCAGCCTCTGCTGCTCCTGCTTCTGAACTCCAGGAAATGCAAAGCTTCTATGTTAAACCCTCTGTCCCTTTTCTCTTTCCCTTCAATCCTCTCCCCACCATCACCTTCTCAAAAATGGAAGGAAAAAACTGTGAATGGGAAATGCTGACTGACAAACTACACAACTTTCAGAGGCTTCGATTCTGTTCTCTGGATGTTTCTTTTCACCTCTTAAGCACCAAAGTCGCAGGGCCAGGTTGCAGGCCACTGATTGCCATGTTGATTTTTAACCTGAAGTTCTTTTTAATTGTTTTAAAATTTTTCATAGGGGAGTTTTGGACAAAACAAAGTCACTGGGGAGATCACTGCCATTTTTACACACTCGACTTTTTAAAAATACAACCAACTAACCACCACAACTTCTTATACATTTGGGACATGAGCCAGAGTTTAAAAGGAAACCAACAAAACTATCTGTAACATAAAGGATGGGGTTTGGGATTTTGTACAATAATAAAAATACAGTAGAGCATATGGCTAGGGAAGGACGTGGTGTATATAATTGTAAAATACTGTTCTAAATTATTCAGGCCTATAGTTTGCATATTGGAGTCCTCCATTGTGTGGCTGAGTATTTTAAATGCACACAGTGTCGTTTATTAAAGGAGCCAATACCTCCCCCTCTCCCCAGATAGTTGGTCAGCTGTGGACTTTGTGACCTGTGTCTAAACCTGTGTTTTAAGATCTTGGGGCTTTCACACTCTATTTCTACTTCTATTTCTATGTCTTTTGATCTCTTTCCCCAGAACTTTCTCTTTCATTGTCTCTTTTTTCAGTCTCTCGGAATCTTTCAGTCTCTCTGAGTCTCATTTTTAAAAATGCTCTTTTAGAACAGGAAACGGCTCAGATCCTGCTGTGGCATGGGGCCTACGTGTCTCTGTCGCGTCTGCTGTGAAGCACATGATGCTCTATTTATTGTAGAAAGTGACTTTATTTGCTTTCTAGAATTGTTTATAACAGATGGTATAAGAGAGGTAATAAACAGAGAAAAATCTATGCTTGTAAAGAATACAAAAGTTAATTTTACCTACTATAATATGACTGTCTGAAACTTATTTTCTCTCCGAGAAATAAATGTTCTAATGGGCAGCAGTTGCTGTGGTGTGTTTGGTGTAGTCAATGGTGGGCTTTCCCCCTTCCTAATTCCCACATCCCACCCCCTCTTCCAAAAGGTTAGAAGCAGTTAGGATAGGGTTGTCTGGCTGTAACAGGCTCTCAGCTGGATGGGCTTAGTCTGCCTCTTGGACCCCTTGGAAAAGGTGAGAGGTGGGCTCTGGCATCGTGGAAGCTGTGGAAGGTGCAGCCTGCTTCTCGTGCCTCAGTTTCTCTATGGCCGTGTTCCTTTAGGGCTGTCTGTTCTTCGTGCAGGTTAAGAAGAAGAAGTAACAGAAGTGGCTTTTGGGGTTTCCCCAGCATCTGCTTAACCATGGCTGAATTTAGGACGCAAGGATGCTCATACCTCCTGCCATTTTTACTGTTGATGGGTATCTGGGGCACAGGGAGGAGAGGTAACCTGAGTTACTCCTTTTAGAGCTGGATCCTTGAGCTGCCTAGTCTTCATTTTACACGTGAAGAAATAGACCCAGCAAGGTTAAAAGGCTTGTCAGCTAGCTAATAAATGGCAGCAGAATTCTGGGTTAAGGATCTGGCCAAAGCTATCCTTGTGGGCCCCAAAGCATTTCAAGGCTTTGCTGGCCTGTTCTGTCCTGTGCTCCCCTCTCTCAGTGCCTGTGGCTCCAACATTTTCAGAAGTGGACATCTGGACTTGAAGAGCAGAAGCAGAGGGAGAATTCCCAGAGATGAATACCTTGGATGCCAGGCCTAGAATAGCTTTTCCCTGTCTTCCCAACCTCATCTCATTCGGCTTTCTGATTATGCCAATTCCTATCTCTGTGATGTGGTTGCAGGACACAAGAGTCTCTGATAACCTCCACCAGGCCTTTGACATTGAAGTCACTAAAATGCAAAAGTTCTTAGTTTGATGTAACATTTTCCAAGTACCTCCAATGTGTCAATAATCCTTAAAGTAAGGATTGAATGTGCAAAAGTACACAGTCCCTAGTCTCAAGACATTCACAACCTAATAAGACACATTGCAGACAACTCAGTGAGGTGGGTGTGAAAGTTTCAGAGGTGTGGAAGAGTTTGGGAAAGAGATATCACATCTGGTTGGGGAAATAGAGTTAGCTTCCAGAATAAAGCAGTTAATACAAGCCTTGAAAAATGGTATTTAAGATCCTTATGAGGATTTAAAATCCTTATAATTCTCTGTCTTGGTGTAGTGCCAGGATACGTCTCAGACTATGGTGAGCTGATAATTAAAAAGTGTTGGTAGAGTCCCTCAGGGGTCTGAAGGGAAAAAAATTATATATATATAATATATTTAATATATATATGGAACTATTAAACTCTCTTACCTGGGAAACCCTGGGTACCCTCCCAACCACTGGGGACTCCCAAGAAAATAGGCTAAGCCCTGGATTCTGAGGCTTGCTCTTAGGAAACATTTCTTTAGGGGAGAAGCTAAGGCTACTCATAACAAGGCCTAAGAGTTACTTCCAGGAAGTGTCTTTGTTGCTCAGACGTGGCCTCTCTCTCTCACTAGGCCCAGCTCTTCAGGGAAAATCGTTGCCCTCCTCCCCCACATTCGGGGTGAAAATCATCCTGACAACATGGGATGTGACTCCTGGGGATGAGTCTGGTCCTAGTACCATGGGATCTGGGATTAACAACACCTTCCTGACCAAAAGGTGGAAAGGGAGTGTAATAAAATAAGGCATGAGTGGCCAAGAGAGCTTAAATGGAGTCAAGAGGTTGTTCGGGAAGCTGCTCTTAAGCAGGCATCAGTTAGATACTGCTAATTTCCATCGTTTGCTAAACACAAGTCAATAGTGCTCCTGTTGACTCTTAAGAACACCTGGGGCTCAAACTGTTACATGCACTAGGTTTGCCTTCCTGAAGCCTATAATTCCCACAGGGTTCCTAGGTTAGATAAATCTTAAAATCCAGAGGGACCAACCTCTCCAAGATTATCAGTTACATCCCCCTATCCTTTAGTGTGGACACCCCTTTTCTGCATGAAAAAAAAAAAACAGGCATTCCACAAAGATTCCTATAGATTGGGGGAAGAATTAAAGGAGAAAAAGGTATAAAAGAGAAAGTGGGATTGAGCAAACAAGTATGGCTGCTGAGTCACTATATTAATATTCCTTCAAGCCTTTAGTATTTTGGAGCAGCTAGAAGAAAAAATCTGAGATGATGGAATGGTAGCCCGTGACAAACTAGTATCTGCTCTGTAGCTACTTGTTGAAGTGTACTTGGAAAATTATTGCTTTTTTCTTTCTTTGCTTTGTATATATGATCTATTATACAATTTAAAAACATTAAACAATCCTTATGTATAAATCTGTATTTTGACTTGTAATTATATTTAGAGTGAAATTACAAGCACACCCTATAAATCTCAGAAATGAAAGAAAAATGACCAGATGGGTAGGATTTGGGCAGGTTTGGATGAAAAAAAGGAGGCATTGTAATAAATGCGGCTTAAGCCAAAGCATGGCTTGGGGAGGTATTTGGCATATTCCAACTCCAGTCGATGAAGAGCTATCCCATTTGACTAGAAGACATCAAGGTAATGAGGCAGTGTGGTATTGGGGTTAAGTCCTGGTCACTCACTGGCTGTGTGACCTTGAGCAAGGTGCTCAGCCTCTCTGAGGATCTCTGTGACTGATGTAATCGACCCTGATGCTAGGGTGAGACTTTAATATATAATTTGGAATATGGCAGCATCCATTGACAGATTTGAATAGGGAGGAAACTTGACTGGAATTTGTCAAAAGTAGGAGTGTTAAGCCAGGGTGTCTGGGTAGCTGGAAGGATCAGCAGTATTTTGGGGGGAGGGGAAGGGGAAAGCTTTCTTTTGCCTATGGGACATCCAGGGAACAAACTCCAGCAAGGCGATGGGACTTGGGCCTGGAGTTCAAGAGAAAGGAGCAGATGAAAGAAATGGAAGCCACTGGAGGAGATCACTGACCCAGTCTGGGAATGGCCAAGGAGAGAGGAAGGTGAAGGGTACCTGAGGAAAGCCCTGTATATTTAGAGCCAGGTGGGAGGACAGAGGATGGAGACAGCGTCATCAAGGGGTCTTTGTGAGGGAGGACCTCACAAAGAATGTCAAACCCTGAGGATCATCTAAGATCATTTCACAAATAGGGACAGGACATGTGCTCAGCATCACAAAGCAGGAAGAGGTGGTGCTGGAAATTTATATTTTGGATAGTGTATTACCGAATTCAACTTGTATGGTCAGTTTAGTTGAACACATGGAATCTTGAATGGGGCATGAGATCTTACTGTTCGTCCAGGTTAGTGTGATGCCCCGATATATCCTGGAGTAATTTGGGCAGTGAATAAAGAAATATTTGCAAAGTCCCTTTTGGGGACTGGGGAGAAAGGAAGAAATATTCACCTTTGCCATTTGGAGAATTCCTGATATTCTCACAAGCATGGGACAACCAAGTCAATAGGCCAAGCCCTCGATCTTGGGGTTTGCCCTTATGAAACTTACTCATGCAAAGGATAGGCTAAGCCTACTTAGAATTATGCCTAAAGAGTCATCTCCAGAGAACCTCTTTTGTTGCTCAGATGTGGCCTCTCTTTCTAAGCCAACTCAGCAGGTGAACTCACTGCCTTCCCCACTATGTGGGATATGACTCCCAGGGATGTAAATCTCCTTGGCAATGTGGGACAGAACTCCCAGGATGAGCCACAACCCAACATCATGGGATTGAGAAAGCCTTCTTGACCAAAAGGGAAAAGAGATTAATGAATCAAAATAAACTTTCAGTGGCTGAGAGATTTCAGAGTTGAGAAGTTATCCTGAGGTTATTCTTATGCATTATATAGATATCCCTTTTTAATTGATGGTAACCTGGAGTGGCTGGAGAGAAGTACCTGAAATATTTGAGCTGTTTTCCAGTAACCTTGATTCTTGAAGACAATTGCATAATGATATAACTTTTACAATGCGATGGTATGATTGTGAAAAACTGGGTCTGATGCTCCTTTTATCTAGCATATGGACAGGTGAGTAAAAAAAAAATATGGATAAAAAATGAATACTAGAGGGATAAGGGTAGAATAAATTCAGTAGATTGAGATACTAATGGCCAATGAGAGGTAGGGGCATGGGGTATGGGATGTTATATCAGTTAGGGTTCTCTAGAGAAACAGAATCAACAGGGAACACTCACAAATATAAAATTTATTAAGGTGTCTCACATGACAGTGGGAATGCAGTCCAAAATCTGCAGGGCAGGCTGTGAAACTGATGATTCCGATGGAGGGTCTGGGTGAAATCCACAGGAGAGGCTCGCCAGCTGAAGCAGGAATAGAACCTGTCTCTTCTGAATCCTCCTTAAAAGGCTTCCCGTGATTAGATTAAGCATCACTCATTGCAGAAGACACTCCCTTTTGGTTGATTACAAATGGAATCAGCTGTGGATACAGCTGACATGATCATGATTTAATTCTATGAAATGTCCTCATTGCGACAGACAGGCCAGCACTTGCCCAACCAGACAAACAGGTACCACCACTTGGCCAAGTTCACACATGAACCTGACCATGACAGTACACCCCTTGTCAACTTGGCAGGTATATATATCACCTTAAACCATATCTAATTTCTAAATAACATTAAAACACACATTTTTTCTTTCACCTGACAATATTCAACTGTCCTATATAACTGGAAACACATTAACTCTCTCCAGAATAAGGTGCAAGTCTTGGGTAATATTCATTCTTAAACTTGATATCTAACAACTGAAATAGTATAACAGGAACAAAACAGCATCACAGTCCTTGTATCTGTAACTGATCATGTGGTCGTAGTTCATATTTATCACTACCTTCTTCCACTACCCATTCCATGTTCCCTTTACCCTCAGCAAGCACTTCAGCTTGCCGTGGTTCTTTGCCTGGTGGGTGACCCAAACCTTCATTCTTGAAGTTTCAGACCCATTGGTAGTCCTGCCTGGATTGGGCTGTTGCATTTTTCCATTGATTTTAATCACAGGGCATGGTAGTACTAAAAGATGGCCTAGGGGATCTCCTATTATCCAAGAAAACTCTTCTTTACCTCCATTAGGTAGTTGCAATCCTACTTCCTCCTGATAGTCAGGGTCAATTACCCAAGACAATAATGTAATCCCCTTCTCGGCTTGTTGATCTAGTGGCATAAGTAGCCCAAAATGACCAGGTGGCAGTCTTAACTTCCAGTTCAGTGGAATCATTGTTGTTTCTCCTGGCGGAAGCACTCCCCCTTTTGGAACTAAAATCTGTAAGACCACCAGAGCTCAGGGTCGCAGGGACAGGAGCAAAAATTTTCCTAGTGGATCACTAGGGGTAATAGTGAGTGGTACTATGCCCATTTCCACCCCTTGGTTCCTGGACCCATGGATCCTGGCTATGGGAGAAACAGCACCATACAGCAGACGCTGATTCAGAGCATATACAGCTTCCTGGAGAACATTACCCCAGCCCTTCGAGGTACTGCCACCTAGTTGGCACCATAACTGAGCTTTCAAAAGGCCATTCCACCATTCTATCAACCCAGCTGCTTCTGGATGATGGGGAACATGGTAAGACCAGAGAATTCCATGAGCATGTGCCCATTCCCGCACTTCATTTGCTGTGAAGTGTGTTCCTTGATCCGAAGCAATGCTATGTGGAATACCATGACGATGGATAAGGCATTCTGTAAGCCCACGGATGGTAGTTTTGGCAGAAGCATTGCATGCAGGGAAAGCAAAGCCATATCCAGAGTATGTGTCTGTTCCAGTTAGAACAAATTGCTGCCCCTTCCAAGAAGGGAGTGGTCCAACGTAATTAACCTGCCACCATGTAGCTGGCTGGACACCTTGGGGAATGATGCCATATCAGGGGCTGAGTGTGGGTCTCTGCTCCTGGCAGATTGGGCACTCAGCAGTGGCTGTAGCCAGGTCAGCCTTGGTGAGTGGAAGTCCATGTTGCTGAGCCCATGCATAACCTCCATTCCTACCACCATGATCACTTTGTTCATGAACCCATCGGGCAATGACAGGAGTTGCTGGGGAAAGAGGCTAACTGGTCTCCACAGAATGGGTCATCTTAGTCTCTTGATTATTAAAATCTTCCTCTGCTGAAGTCACCCTCTGGTGGGCATTCACATGGGACACAAATATCTTCATGTTTTTAGCCCACTCAGGAAGGTCTATCCACATACTTCTTCCCCAGACCTGTTTGTCACCAATTTTCCAGTTATGGTCTTTCCAAGTCCCTGACCATCCAGCCAAACCATTAGCAACAGCCCATGAGTCACTATACAAATGCACCTCCGGCAAGTTTTCCTTCCAAGCAAAATGAACAATCAGGTGCACTGCTTGAAGTTCTGCCTACTGGGAAGATTTCCCCTCACCACTGTCCTTCAAGGACACCCCAGAAAGGGGTTGTAGTGCTGCAGCTGTCCACTTTCGGGAGGTACCTGCTTATTGTGCTGAACCATCTGTAAACCAGTCCCAAGTTTTCTCTTCCTCAGTCAATTCACTGTAAGGAACTCCCCAAGAGGCCATAGCTCTGCTCGGGGAAAGAGAAGATTTCGTGGCAGGAGTGGAGATCATGAGCATTTGGGCCACTTCTTCATGTAACTTACTTGTGCCTTCAGGACCTCCTCTGGCCCTATCTAGGATATACCATTTCCACTTTACAATAGAGTGCTGCTGCACACGCCCAACTTTATGGCTTGGTTGGTCAGACAGCACCCAGCTCATGATAGGCAACTCAGGTCTCATGGTAACTTGGTGGCCCATGGTTAAGCATTCAGTCTCTACTAAGGTCCAGTAGCAGGCCAAAAGCTGTTTCTCAAACGGAGAATAGTTATCTGCAGCAGATGTTAAGGCTTTGCTCCAAAATCCTAAGGGTCTGCATTGTGATTCTCCTATAGGGGCCTGCCAAAGGCTCCAGACAGCATCTCTATTTGCACTGACACTTCCAGTACCATTGGATCTGCTGGATCATATGGCCCAAGTATCAGAGCAGCTTGTACAGCAGCCTGGACCTGTTGCAGAGCCTCCTCTTGTTCAGGTCCCCACTCAAAATTAGCAGCTTTTCTGGTCACTCGATAAATGGGCCGGAGTAGCACACCTAAATGAGGAATATGTTGTCACCCAAATCCAAAAAGACCAACTAGGTATTGTGCTTCTTTTTTGGTAGTAGGAGGGGTCAGATGCAGCAACTTATACTTCACCTTAGAAGGAATATCTTGATATGCCGCACACCACTGGACACCTAGAAATTTCAATGAGGTGGAAGGCCCCTATATTTTTGTTGGATCTCCGATCCTCTGACACGCAAATGCCTTACCAGTAAATCTAGAGTAGTTGCTATTTCTTGCTCACTAGGTCCAATCAACATGATATCATCAATATAATGGACCAGTGTGATGTCTTGTGGGAGGCAGAAACGATCAAGGTCTCTGTGGACAAGATTATGACATAGGGCTGGAGAGTTGATATACCCCTGAGGTGGGACAGTGAAAGTATATTGCTGACCTTGCCAGCTGAAAGCAAACTGTTTCTGGTGGTCCTTACTAATAGCTATTGAGAACAAAGCATTTGACAGATCAATAGCTGCATACCAGGTACCAGGGGATGTATTGATTTGCTCAAGCAATGATACCACATCTGGAACAGAGGCTGCAACTGGAGTTACCACCTGGTTGAGCTTACAATAATCCACTGTCATTCTCCAAGACCCATCTGTTTTCTGCACAGGCCAAATAGGAAAGTTGAATGGGGATGTGGTGGGAATCACCACCCCTGCAACCTTCAAGTCCTTAAGAGTGGCAGTAATCTCTGCAATCCCTCCAAAAATCTGGTATTTCTTCTGATTTACTATTTTGCTAGGTAGGAACAGTTCTAGTGACTTCCACTTGGCCTTTCCCACCATAATAGCCCTCACTGAAAGAGTTAGAGAGCCAATGTGGGGATTCTGCCAGTTGCTCAGTATGTCTATACCAGTTATACTTTCTAGAACTGGGGAAATAACTGCAGGCCCACTGAACCCACTGTGAGACAGACCTGAGCTAAAACTCCATGGATCACCTGGCCTCCATAAGCCCACACTTTGACTGGTGGACCAGAGTGACATGTTGGGTCCCCTGGAATTAATGTCACTTCTGAGCCAGTGTCTAATAATCCCTGAAATATCTGATCATTTCCTTTTCCCCAATGCACAGTTACCTGGTAAAAGGCCATTGGTCTCCTTGGGGAAGGCTTGGAGGGAGATTAATAGTATAAATTTCTGGCAGTGTAACATGGTTCTCCCCCATAGGGACCTGGCCTCCCCTTCATTCAAGGGGCTCAGGGTCTGTAAACTGTTTCAAGTCTGGCAATTGATTAAGGGACCATGACTCTGTGTTTTTGTAATTCAGGTTAGACTTCTGTTCACTTGACTAGAAGTCTTTTGTTTATACAGCTCGAACAAGAATCTAGTAGACTGCCCTTCTATTGTATTTCTAGGTACCCCATGATTTACTAGCCAATGCTACAAATCTCTGCGTGTCATATAATTTTGACGCCTGCTTTGAGTTTGCTGTCTATTATAATAGCCATGTCTACCCTGTCTTTGGTGAGTAAGTGTGCCACCTGGCTTCTGCCAACTCAGGATTCCATCATCCCCACTGTGTTTAAGGATTCCAGCTCTGTGACAGCAGTTCCTACAGTAATATCTGACCTACAGAGAAGTGCAACCACAGAGCTCTTCAGGGATGATGGTGCTAGTCTCACAAATTTATTTCTCACTGTTCTGGTAAGAGGTGCATCCTCTGGACATTCCTGGGGTATAAGAGCAGGCTTTGCATGATAAATCCACTCTAACATTCCAATCTCTCTAAGCCTCTGGATCCCCTCACCTACATTATACCAGCGCAGTTTTGGCATTTCAACCTCAGGTAATGTTGGCCACCTTTTGATCCATGTTTCAACCAACCATCCAAACAAACTGTTAATACCTTTTCTAACCACTTGAGCTATAACATTGAATGCAGAATCTCTGCTTAGTGGGCCCATATCAATAAATTCAGCCTGATCCAGTCTTATATTCCTCCCACCATTATCCCACACCCTTAAAATCCATTGCCACACATATTCCTCTGATTTCTGTCTATATAAATTGGAAAAGTCACACAGTTCTTTTGGAGTATAACATACCTCCTCATGTGTGATACTTTGTACCTCACCTTTAGGGGCCTGTTGGGATTTTAGTCTAGTTATAGGTCTGGAAGAAATGAGGGGTGGTGGGGGTGGGTCATGAAGAGAATTGGAAATATCTTCCAAGCCATTTGCTTCAGGGCCTCCGTTTGCAATTTCATCTGGTGAAACAGGATTAATAACTCTAGGGCTAATCCCTTCAGGAGGAGGTTGGGTGGCCACCTCCTCAAGGCAGGCTGGAGGTGGGGTGGTTATGTACTCAGGGCAGACTATTACAGGGTTGTTTAGAGAAAACTCAGCATGACTTAGGGTTTCAGTCTCACCCCCAACATCATTATCAATCCATATGTCACTATTCCATTTTTCAGGGTCCCACTCCTTTCCAATCAATGCCCTCACTTTAAGGGCAGACACATGCAAGTTGAGATTTCAGTTTACGTTGTAAAGTTGCTACTCTAACAATAAGATTATAAGTCTGATTTTCAGAGATCTCAAGTGTGCAACTATCGGAAATAAGATTTTCCTTCAGGATACTCATAGAAATGTTTACATCTTTCAGACGGCGTTTAAGCTTCTCATTTGAAGACTTAAGCCCATCCCTTTCACCCCTTAATGTAGCCAGTGTATCTAACAACAACCAACTAACATCTATATACCTCTTATTCCCACAAAACTCTGTAAAGGTGTCAAAAACATTATCCCCCAGAGCCTGGCTTCGTACAAGCGAAGCATTAGGAGAATCGAATGGTGATATTTTGACTATCTCTTTTGCCAACTCACTCCATGGATTGGGAGTTTCATTCTGATGACAGGAATCAGAGTCCTTAGTGTCTTTGAGTCCAGTCAGAGTAGAAAGCCATTCATAAAAACCCATTTTTAAGATTCTGTTTCTTAAGAACCACTTCCAGTACCAAGATATATTAGTTAGGGTTCTCTAGAGAAACAGAATCAACAAGGAACCCTCGCAAATATAAAATTTATAAAAGTGTCTTATGTGACTGCAGGAATGAGATTCCAAAATCCACAGGGCAGGCTGTGAAGCCGATGACTACAAGGGAGGGTCTGGACAAACTCCACAGGAGAGGGTCGCCAGTCGAAGCAGGAATAGAACCTGTCTCTTCTGAATTCTCCTTAAAAGGCTTCCAGTGATTAGATTAAACATCACTCATTGCAGAAGACACTCCCCTTTGGCTGATTACAAATGGAATCAGCTGTGGAGGCAGCTGACGTCATCATGATCTAATTCTATGAAATGTCCTCATTGTGACAGACAGGCCAGCACTTGCCCAACCAGACAAAGAGGTACCACCACTTGGCCAAGTTGACCCATGTCCCTGACCATGACAGATGTATCCAGGTATTACAATAATCTATATAGGATTAAAGGACCTCTTTCTTATTCTGGTCTCCTAGTGTTTCAATTGTTCAAATGAGCTGTACAGATAGGTTGAGTTAGATTATGTCTTACAGAAAATTTCAGTTCCAGACCAAATAAACCTTTCTTCCATTGGTCTCAAAGGTTATGTGTGGTTCTAAAATATAGACAGTGTTTTCCTTACCCCTATGTTCTAAATTCCTTTAACCCCAACCTGTTCGACTTCGTTCTTATCTCTACATATCAGGTTATATATATAAAACAGCCTCTCAAAATCCAGAAATAATAAAGAGCAGGACTCATAGGCTACAGAGAATAAGAAAGAATTGATTAGCCCCAATTCCAGAAGGATTGTTGCATTATTATTTTAAAGAATATTGTGTGTCCTTTGTTTGGCACCTGCTAGGACAGTTGGAAGTGGCTGGTTTCAACACTTCATCATTTTAGAAGCAACTCTGAGCTCCTTCCTCTTTCTTTCTGCTTTGCATTTTTCCTTTTTGGAATGGATATTTGATTAAATATATCAACACCAAAGATTTAAAAGGCTCTGTCTTTCAGGGGCTTATGAACTTGTGGGAGCCAAACGAAATGCCATTTAAGTGCCTTTTTATGGTTTCTGGTGAGCAGGGGTTGCAGGTTGCACAGGGGTCCAGGGGAGTTCTCTTTGCCCAAGCTTCATGTAAAGATGAAAGACCCTTGTAGGGATTTTGTCTAAGCTGGTCACAGAAGATTTTCATTAATAGTGAATTTGGCTTCCAAAACAAGGTTGGTACTTATGACTAAGAGTCACCCCCAGAGAACCTCTTTTGTTGCTCAGATGTGGTATCTCTCTCTAAGCCAACCCTGTAAATAAACTCACTACCCTCTCCCCTATGTGGAACATGACTCCCAGAGGTGTAAATCTTCCTGGCAATGTGGGACAGGACCCCAGGGATGAGCTGGCCCTGGTATCATGGGATTGAGAAAGCCTTCTTGACCAAAAGGGGGAAGAGAAATTAAACAAAATAGATTCGAGAGGTTATTCTGGAGGTTACTCTCATGCGTTATATAGATATCCCTTTTTAGTTTCTAAGGTATTAGAACAGCTAGAAGGAAAGACCTGAAACTGTTGAACTGTGATCCAGTAGCCTTGATTCTTGATGATTAGCTATAACTATATAGCTTTTATGGTGTGACTATGTGGTCATGAAAACCTTGTGACTGACACTCCCTTTATCCAGTATATGGGCAAATGAATAATAAAATAAAGACAAAAATAAGTAAATCATGGGGTGGGGGGCAGCGCAGGGGTAAGAGGTATGGGAAGTTTGGAGTGTTCTGTTTCATTTTAAATTTTGTATTTTTGGAGAAATGAAAATGTCCAGGAATGAGTCTAGCCCTGGCACTGTGGAATCAACAATTCCATCCTGACCAAAAGGGGAAAAGAAGTACAACTAATAAAATATCACTGGCTGAGAGAAGGTAGGGTTTAACTAATGACCATAATTGCTGAATAGCTAAATTGATATTTCTTTTAGTCTCCAGTATCCTAGAGTAGCTAGAAGTAAAAACCTAAAATTATGGAACTGTAACCCATACCAAACTCTGAAATCTGTTCTACAACCAATTGTGCTGTGCTTTGAAATCTATTGTATATATATGTTATTTATTGCAAAAAAGAAAAAAAATCAATTGTGATGATAAAAAAATATTTATTCCTTCTAGCCTACAATGTTCTGGAGCAGCTAGAAGTAAAACTCTGAGAGGATCATTTGGTAGTCCATGACAAACTCTGGGACCTGTCCTGTAACTACTTGTTAAAGAGTACTCTGAAAATTATTGCTTTTTTCTTTCTTTGCTTTGTATACATGTTACATTATACCATTTAATAAGTTAAAAATAAAAGTTCTGAAATTAATTGTGATGATGAATGCACAACCACATGAAGACACTGAGTCACCAATTGAATGTTTTAGGTGGATTGTATGGTGTGTGAACATATCTCAATAAAATTTGCATTTTGAAAAACTGCATTAAAAAAAGAGAGAGAGTTTGGGTCTTTGTCCTGGCTCCCTGGTGAGGGGTAGGAGGTAACCCCTAAATCTTTGGCATTTCCTGCAATAGGAGCGTCTTCTGTTATTCGTGGTGGACCTGGGACCACATCTGCTAGCTCCTATGCTAACACAATGACAGGGTAGGGCTGCTCCCATGAGAAACACCTGCCTTGTGGTTAGGGAGTTGAGGCTTTGAGCCAGGATTAACCAGACTGACTTCCCTACCTTTGGGAGGGAGAGTAACCAAATGAATACCAATGCCTCCAACCATGCATACTTAATGAAACCCCATATAAACCCGGGACTCTGTGTGCTCCAATGAGCCTCAGTGATTGACAATGACATCCCTGTGCTGGGAGGGGTTGACGCAACCTGACTCCACATGGCAAAGACACCAAAGCTTGCATTGGAGAAGCTCCCAGACCTCACCCAACATGCTGTTGCTTTTGGCTGCTGCTTTTTTTTATTTACTTATTTTTTAATATCAAACCAAAATGCTGCTTATTTTTATCCTTTTTTTTTTTTTTTTTTTGGCATGGACAGGCTCTGGGAATCGAACCCAGGTCTCTGGTGTGGCAGGCAAGAATTCTGCCACTGAGCCACCACTGCACTGCCCTATTTTTATCCTTTTATTGTAATAAAACTGTAATTGCTAAAGTATAGCACATTCCATGAGTTTTTGAGTCCTTCCAGTGAATTTTTGAACCTGAACGGGTGGTGGGAACCCCCAAATTTTAACCAGTTAGAAGTGCAGTTGGCCCTTGTGTCTGATGCTCCTTTTATCTATGGTATGGACAGATGAGAAAACAAATGAAAAAAATAATAATAGGGGGACAAAGGGTAAGATAAACTGGGTAGATGGAAATACTAGTGGTCAATGAAAGGAAGGGGTAAGGGGCATGGTGTGTGTGAGTTTTTTCTTCTTTTTATTTCTTTTTCTGGAGTGATGCAAATGTTCTAAGTATGATCGTGGTGAGGAATCCACAACTATGTGATGATAACCGTGAGCCACTGATTGTACACCATGCATGGAATGTTTGTGTGTTGAGAATGTTTTTATGCCTGTATGTTAAATTTAATCAATAGAAGTATTTTAAAAAAGAAGAAAAAGTTGGCCCCCGAACTTGCAACTGGAGTCCGAAGGCCAATCTTGTAGAGGATTGTTCTCAACCTGTGCATCTGGCCTAAAGCCAGGAAGTTGAGTCAGAATAGAATCGAACTGAGTTGCTGCAACCGTTGCAGTTGGTATCAGAAATTGGTTTTGCATCCTGACACCATCTAATTTGGGAAATTGTTTTTTTTTTTAGTGTGAAGAAGAAAGTAAGAATCACCCTTATTCTAACCACCCAGAAATAACCATTTCCACCATTTGAATGTAATCCCTTCCAATGTCTTGTTTTCTCTGGGTAGGGGATATATTTTTAGTTTCTTGTATCGAGTGGCTGAGAAATATCCGAGAGACTGTCAGCTGCTTTAACATCACAGCAGGGGTTCCTAGTAAGACTGGTACACAAGTCCTGACTCCTCCTCAGTCCCAGCTTTTCCTTCCTTGCCATCATTGTGAACTGGCTGAGGCCAATCAATGTGTAATCTTTTTAAATCTTTTTCCTTCATTTTGGTAAAATATCAGTACCCTCCAGCAGTTGAAATTAGATGAGAGCTATATTGATCCATTCCAACAACTTTGCAATTGAGGATACGTTTCCGTGGAAATAAGTCCTACACCAAATTCTGCCACATGTACAAACATCTATGTGCAAAGAAATCCATTCCCGAATGACCGTAGAATCTCTCTAGCTCAAGAAGTTCCCTCTCTGCCTCAGGTATAGCCACCAACAGCCGGCATGCAAGGTCACTCCAACGTGGCCTCAACCCTTTTCTGAGGGCACAGTGGAGCTCTGGACCTTGAATATTTTTGTTCGTTTGTTTTTAAGGTATAACTTTACTTACAGTAACTAAGGTACAGAAATCTTAAATTTACTCTCCATGAAACCACCATCCAGCTCAATATACAGAACATTTCAGTGTCCCCTATACCCCTTCCCAGTCAATACCTTCAAGGATAACTCTTATGTAGACCTCTGCCACGATAGATTAGTGTCGCCTGTTTGTGTGCTCCATATAAATGGAATCATACAGCCTGTGCTGGTTTGTACCTGCTCAGGTTTCTGAGATCCACCCCTCTTTTGCACATAGCAATGGCTTCTTCTCTGTTGTTGCTTTGTAGTATTCCATTATGTGAATACATCAAAGTTTGTTCTCCCACTGAAAGGCAGAGGGTTGCTTCCAGTTTGGGGCTGTTATGAACAACATTGCTAATGAACACTCCTGCATGTGTCATCTGGAGGATGTAAGCACTCATTTATCCCCAGGCTCAACTCAGGAGTAGAATTACTGGGTCACAGGGCAGGTGCCTAACACTTCTACAGCAGCGTATGAGAATTCAGTTGTTCTGCATCCGTGTTCACACTTGCTATTGTCAGCTCGTGGCATTTTATGCTAGGCCTGTGCGGCGAATGGCCTCCATTAGGCGGCAAGTCTTCTCTTGTCCTTAACAGCAGCTCCACTTGCTCCCAAGGAAGAAGATGAACTGCAAAAGTGCTTTTCAACTGGGGCACCCCCTGACTGAGGGGGTGGGTGGGGTGAGAGAGATGCTCTGGGGTGGGGGTCACTGCCAGTTGTGCCCTGGTGGCTGGGCTTTGGTGCTCACCTGGCCGCACAGTGCATTCCTCTCTTAGCACCCACATCCCAGCTGCGTGCCACCCAAGTGCCCACACTGGCTGTGCCAGCTTGAAAGTATTACGTGCCCCATAAAAGCCACAGTTGAATCCTGATCCAATATTGTAGGAGTAGAGATTTTGGATTCGATAATGTCCATGGAGATGCGACACACCCAGTTGTGGGTGACCTTTGGGTTAGATGGAGATTTGACCACACTGGCTCCTGGCGGCTCCTGATTCATTTACTGGAGTACTTTAAAGGGGGAAACACTTTGGAGAAATGACAGAAGCCTCAGAGCCGACAGAGAGAGCAGATGTAGACGCTTGGAGAACAGTTGCTTCAGAAAACAGAGACACAGATGTTTGGAGATATGTGGAGCACAGCAGATGTCACCATGAGATGTTAAGCCAGAACCTGGAGAGAGCCAAGGGAGGCCAAGAAATGAAGGCCAGCCCCAGAGAAGTAAAGTGAGGAACCCCCACAGGAACAGCAGCTGAAAGCAACGGAGCTCAGGAGCAAGGGACCAGCAGATGCCAGCCATGTGACTAACCAGCAGACGAAGCTGTTCCAGACCCATCAGCCTTGTGTTTCCTTTTCACTTGGGCAGGCACCAGGAATCGAAGCCGGGTCTCTGGCATGGCAGGCGAGAACTCTGTCACTGAGCCACCATTGTCTGCCCCCATCAGCCTTTCTTGAGTGAAGGTTACCTCTTGTTCGTGCCTTAATTTGGACGCTCTCACTTCCTTAGAACTGTAAACCTATAACTTATTACATTTCCATTTTTAAAAGCCATCCCATTTCTGGTTTATCGCAGTTGGGCAGCTTTCAGACTAAACCCTGCCCTTGGGGAAGTGAGGCCACTCTGACAACAGCCCTCATCACTCAGAGTAACACAACCTCCTCCTCCTCCTCGTCCCTGGCCATTGGATTCTGAGGGACGGAACTGCAGCCTCAGGGGACCCTTTGCCCATTCTAGGTCACAAACTCAAACTTCACACACCTCAGTCCCCAGCCGTAGTGGAGAAGTCAGCCCCTGCTCGTCCTGGTCAGATCCTTCTTCACCCTTCTTCGCTGATGCCTGATGCTCCACCACGAGCACTTCATGCCTTAAGCTTTCAGGCCCTGATCTTTGGAGACGGTGCTGGTTGGAAAGGATGTACAGACCCTAGAAAGGCCATGTTTTAATCAAAATCCCATTTCATAAAAGCAGAATAATCCCGATTCAATACTGTATGTTTGAATCTGTAATTAGATCATCTCCCTGGAGATGTGACCCAATCAAGAGCGGTTGTTAAACTGGATTAGGGGAGATGTGTCTCCACCCATTTGGGTGGGTCTTGATAAGTTTCTGGAGTCCTATAAAAGAGGAAACATTTTGGAGAATGGGATATTAAGAGAGAGCAGAGGATGCTGCAGCACCACGAAGCAGAGAGTCCATCAGCCAGTGCTTTGGAGATGAAGAAGGAAAATGTATCCTAGGGAGCTTCACGAAACCAGAAGGCAGGAGAGAAAGCTAGCAGATGATACCTTGCTCGCCATGTGCCCTTCCAGCTGAGAGAGAAACCGTGACTATGTTCGCCATGTGCCTTCTCACTTGAGAGAAAAACCCTGAACTTCATTGGCCTTCTTGAACCAAGGTATCTTTCCCTGGATGCCTTTGATTGGACATTTCTATAGACTTGTTTTAACTGGGACATTTTCTCAGCCTTAGAACTGTAAAATTGTAACTTATTAAATTCCCCTTTTCAAAAGCCATTCCATTTTTGACATATTGCATTCTAACAACTAGTAAACTAGAACAGAGACATGCTAGCAACCCCAGTTTGAGTGGCTCCCTTTCCCTTTAAGCCCCTGGTATCCCAGTACAAAGTCTCTGTGAACAGGTTTTGATGAGGCAATATAGCAAAGGACACTGAGTCCTTCAGGGAGGATTAAAAGGGGGATGAAAAGGGACATTAGCTGTAGGCTGACCTTAGGGTCAAAGACGCATATTTCATGGGTCATCCGGATTAAAGCTCAGAAGACTCTGAAATTCAGAGGAACTGCACAGATTGCAGGTGGGGTGAAGGTCTGAGATAAGGAGACTAGGTCAGGGAAGGAGACCCAAGTGAGCTCCATTTGGAAGCTCTGGACCCAAAGCCTGCTTTGCCAGGGTCCACTTGGGCAACTGTGTGAAGCTGGCCCTGTCCTTAGGCCTAAGCGCAGGCTGGGCCTGGGCCCCAGTGGTGGGGTGAGGCCAGAGGCTCCCCTGGGCAAGCTGCCCACCACTGGCTGCAGTCGTGGCTCTGGGCACAGCCTAACGGTTTTGGCAACTGGAGCCTCTCCTCCTCCTGCTGCTCCCCACCCCCACCCCACCCCCGACCCTAGTCCCTCCCGCCTCCTCCCACCCCCTTCTCTTTCTCCTTTCCTCACTCAGCCTCCCTCACTCTCTTTAACATTTTATATTTTAATTTCAATTGCTTTACCATGATTCAAATTTTAAAAAACAGAAGAGAAAGTTTCCCTCTTTGCCCCTAGCCTCTCCATTCCTCTCCCCAGAGGCGACAAAGTTGCATATGTAGCTTTCCAAAGATACTTTGATACAAGCTTATGTACATACGCATGCATATTTGAAAAGGGTATACACACACATTACCTCCCTTTTTATACAATTGGTGACATAGTAATCTGAGCCTCACTTTTTAAAGCTGTTTTTAATTTAAGATTAAATAGATGCAAAACTAAGAGCCCTAAAAGATATATAAATTTTTTAAAATGCATTATACAGTGGCCAACTCAGGACCCACTTACCTGTCCTACACTAAGAAGCAGAGGCTTTTGAAATCTTCCTTTTGCTCCTCCCCCATCCTGCCCTCATCTCTCCCAAACACTGTCTTGGATTTTATACTTATTTTCCTGGCACTTGCTTTCCTTCATACTCCTGCTGCGTGGTTATGTCACATACAATATCATTTCGTTTCTCACTTTTTTGAATTTTGAATCGAAAGGGTAATATTGTATGTAGTCATCTGCAATTGCTTTTATCCCATCTAAGGTCATTGTCCCAAGATTGGGTCACGCTGATACACTTGGCTGCATATAGTTTCCTCTCGTGTAGAATTCCACAGCACGAAGACACCACCAATTTTCAATTGCGCTACTTAAGAACATTTGGACTGCTTCCAGTTTGTTGCTTCTAAGAAGCACTGGACTTTTTCAATCGTTTATCCTGGCGTTGGGGTCAGTTTTCTCCAGGGCCGTTGCAGGGTTCTGGGGAATGCATGCTGTCAACTTCAGTGTCTAATGACCAATTATTTTTCAAAGTAGTTGTATCAATTCACCCACCAGCAGTGTCTGAAAATCTTGTTCCACTTCCTTGAAATTATCAGGTTTTCAAATTTCCTGACAAATATGTGTGAAACTGTCACTCATTGGGTTTTTTTTTCTCGTTGTGGGTTTTTTGGGGGGGGCGGGTGGTGGTGCATGGTCTGGGAATCGAACCTGGGTCTCCTGCATGGAAGGCGGGCTAACCACTGAACTACCCGTGCACCCCATTTCATTATGGTTTTAATTTTCATCTCCTGATTAGACACATTGCATTTTTTACTTAAATTTTACAATATATCTTGGTGATTGTTCCGGATCAGAGTGGGAAGAAATTTCTCCTCCTCTGTAAGACTGCTTCCTCAGACAAAAATTTCCTGATTTAGTTAACCTGTTCCTTATTCATGACATTGCGTTGCCTCCAATTTTTTTACTACTGTCAATTCTGCAATTAATAACAATATATAGATAGTAAAATGCATAGATACATGGTGGAGCAGATCTGTAAGCTTCTTACATGGGATTCTCTTGAGATATTTAGATAAGAATGCAAGATGGGTTTTGCTCCCCTCTGGCCCTGTACCTGCCTTTTTCCAGCAAATTCCCCTCATTCCGTGACTTTCCCCAGATTGGAGGCATTTCTCCCTTCTCCCGGCAGGGTCACCCTGCCACAGACTCTGGCTACTTTGCTGGGACAGAACTGCGACCCAGGGCCCCTATCTCCCAGGACTGTCTCTTCCCCCAGGGCTAATGAAATGCAATTAGCCAAGAAATAGCTGACTGGTGAGTTTGCAAGCTGCTGAAATGCAATATACCAGAAATGAAACGGCCTTTATAAAGGGAAATTTAATAAGTTACAAGTTTACAGTTCTAAGAAAGTGAAAGTGTCCAAATGAAGTCACCAACAAGAGGTTACTTTCACTCAAGAAAGGCCGATGGGTTAGGAACTCCTCTGTCAGCTGTGAAGTCACATGGCTGGCATCTGCTGGTCCCTTGCTCCTGGGCTCCATCGCTTTCAGCCTCTGTCCCTGTGGGGGTCCTCACTTTGCTTCTCCAGGGGTGGCTTTAACTCTTGGCTTCCCTTGGCTCCCTCCAGGTTCTGGCTTGCCTAGCATCCCATGGCGACATCTGCTGAGCTCCAAGCATCTCCAGATATCTGTGTTTCTGTTCTCTGAAGTTTCTGTTCTCTAGGTGTCTACATCTGCACTCTCTGCTGACTCTGAGGCTTCTGTTGTTTATCCAAAATGTTTCCTCTTTTAAAGGACCCCAGTAAACTAATCAAGATCCACCTGGAATGGGTGGAGTCACATCTTCCTCTAATCAAAAGGTCACACCCACAAGTGGGTGCGTCACATCTCTTGGAGAAAATCTAATAAAAAATTTCACACTACAGTGTTGAATCAGGATTAAAAGAAACAGCTGCTTCCACAAGATTAGGTCAGAATTGAAAGCATGGCTTTTCTGGGATACATAATGGCTTCAAATGAGCACACTGGCCTTACAACTTTGCTCTCTGGCTACTACTGCATAAACAGAAGTACTAATGGCACAGGGCCTTGGAAGACTATTTTTGTTTGTTTGGTCTTTGCCAATAAAGATTAGAGAAATTAGATAGATGATCTAGCCAACATTTTTTGAGTCTGCCCAACACTCCAGGCAAACTCTACAGCCATTAGCTCATTTTCTTCTCAGAAATTGATGGGGTTATTATTATCCCTGTTAAATGAGCAGTGTGGAGCAGAACTGGGATTTAAACTCAGGCCAAGCCCATGTTCTTAACTCCTGTTTATTGAAGCAATGACATTCAATATATGACAGTAATAAACAATATTAAATGATCTACTAGATATTATTGTGGGGATGTCAGGAAGGTCCTTCACCCATAAAGACACAAAAAGCTTCCCACCAGCTTATACAATTAGAGCGACATCCCTTTGGCTTCCAGCTTTGAACCTCTCCTCATTGAAACAAGGAGACCCTAAGTATTCCTCAATCTTTTAAAACTAAGGCATGCTTTTTAAATATATATATATTTTTTATTGACGAATCTTCACACACATACATTCTACACATGGTGTACAATCAATGGCTCACAGTATCATCGCATAGTTGTGGATTTATCACCATGATCATTTTTTAGAACACTTGCATCACTCTGGAAAAAGAAATAAAAAGAAAAAACTCATACATCCCATACACCTCATCCCTCCCTCTCATTGACCACTAGTATCTCAATCTACCCAATTTATTTTACCCCTTATACCCTCTATTCTTTATTTATTTTTATCCATATTTTTTTACTCATCTGCGTATACCCTAGATAAAAGGAGTATCAGACACAAAGTTTTCACAATCACACAGTCACACTGTAAAAGTTAGATATTTATATAATCATCTTCAAGAATGAAGGCTACTGGATGCAAATGTTCTAAGAAATGATCATGATGATGAATATGCAACTATGTGATGATATTGTGAATTACTGATTATATATGAAGAACAAAATGGTCATATGTTAAGAAGGTTTGTGTTTTTGTTGTCATATATTTTTTTTAATTTAAAAATTAAAAAAAAAAGAATGAAGGCTACTGGAACACAGCTCAACAGTTTCAGGTACTTCCCTCCAGCCACTCCGATACACCATAAACTAAAACAGGATATCTATATAATGCATAAGAATAACCTCCAGGATAACCTCTCAACTTTGTTTGAAATCCCTCAGCCACTGACACTTTATTTTGTCTCATTTCTCTCTTCCCCTTTCTGTCAAGAAGACTTTCTCAATCCCTTGATGCCGGGGCCCAGCTCATCTATGGAGTTCTGTCCCATGTTGCAGGGAGATTGACACCCCTGGGAGTCATGTCCTACATAGTGGGGGAGGACAGTGCGTTCACTTGCCGCTTCAGGTTAGAGAAAGCGAGAGCTCACATTTGAGTAACAAAAGACGTTCTCTGGGGGTGACTCTTGGGCCTAATTTTAAGAGGGCTTAGCCTATCCTTTGCAAGGATAGGTTTCATAGGGCCAAACCCTAAGATGGAGGGCTGAGTCTATTGACTTGGTTGTCCCCACTGCTTGCAAGAATACCAGAAATTCTCCAAATGGGGAAGTTGAATATTTCCTCCTGTCTCCCCAGTCTCCTAAGGGGACTTTGCAAATACTTCTTTATTCACTGTCAAATCACTCTGGGGGTTATCGGGACATCACACTAATCTAGACAAACCAACAAAATCTCATACCTTATTCAAGATTCCATGTGATTATGGTATTCAGCTAAACTGACCATACAAGTTAAATTAGGAAAAGCACTACCCAAAATATAAATTTTGCACCAAATAAACATCTCTCCTTTTGGGCTCACACAGAAGCTGAAGTTTTGAAATATGGAAAATACCATCATTTGCTCTGTACCAACCTTAGTTCTATCCAGATCATCTTCATTCATATCTCTACCCAAAATCTGCTCCTTTTTTCAAATTTTTAAACAGTTGTTGTATGGGGTATTGCTGACTTTCATAGCTTCAGAGTTCTAACTTTGAATCTCAGACGTCACATAGACACCCAAAATTTCTGGTAATGGACAGGTTATACACAAACAGATCAGTATTTCAGAATTTAGAATTAACAGTTCCACACCTCTGGAATAGATGTGACCGCTGTAAGAGCTTACAGTCTAGGACCCTTTACAGTAGGCCTCATCGTGATAACCCATGCTCTCGACTTCAGTTCATCGAGTTCTTATATTATAGTTAGTCCATATGAGTGAGGCATGATAATATTTGTCTTTTTATTCCTGACATTTCATTCAACATACAGCCCTTAAGTTTCATAAGCCTAATTGCACGCCTCACAACTTCATTCCTTCTTGCATCAGGCTTGCTTTTTGTAACTTAAACAGCTCTCTTCCTTTCTGTAGGTCTTATTGTAAAAATAATCAGGATTTTCCCCAAATGTAAAAGTTACACTGTGCTATTAAATATGTCTTTACATGGATGAATAAATAAATAAATAATAGGGGAATAAAGGGTAAAAAAAATGGTATATAGAAATACTAGTGGCCAATGAGAGAGAGGGGTAAGGGATATGGTGGGATGTATGAGTTTTTCCTTTTTTCTTTTTATTTCTTTTTCTGGAGTGATGCAAATGTTCTAAAAATGATCATGGTGATGAATATACAACTATGTGATGATATTGTGAGCCACTGATTGTACACCATGTATGTGTGTAACGATTTGTCAATAAAAATATTTTTAAAAACAGCAAACAAACAAAATACGTCTTTACAAACCCCATAGCACCATCCCAGATTCAGAGCTGCCTCCCTACACTCACCACCTCACCACTTTAAATATTCCTCCACCTCTCTGTCCTCTTTCCAGCTCCCTCTTACCTGGATGCTTGGTGATTTCACCATCCTCTTAACCAGTGAGCCCTGACCTCCTCTCTTCCAATGAGCTTGACTTCCCCTGCCTCTGCCATTCAGCCCCCCAGATAAGCTCAAAACCTTCCAACATCTCACTTTCAAACATCTTTCTAGCTCATCCTCTCAAGATTCACCCCATAGGATGCCCCAGTCCACTGACCTCACCACCTCCTTCAAATCCTCACTTCCTTCCTTTCCCAGCCTAAATCCCATCAGTGATAGAAAGAGAAACTAGAGATGATGTCACCAATGATGCCAGGTTCCTGTTGACCCTATGCCTGGCTCCCTCCCTCTTTTCCCAGTTATATGAATCAATCAAGGGTGGTCATGTTAAGGTTTGTGTGTCAACTTGGCCAGGTGGTGGTGCCCAGTCGTCTGGTCGGGCAAGCACTGGCCTGTCTGTTGCTATGAGGACATTTCATGGACTTAAATCATGACCACACTGGTGGCATCCACAACTGTTAGCATTTGCAGTCAGCTAAGGGGATTGTCTTCTGCAATGAGTGATGCTTAGTCTAATCACAGGAAGACTTTTAAGGAGGATTCAGAAGAGACAATCACTCTCCCTGCTTTAGCTGGTGAGCCTCTCTTGAGAGTTCTTTGAGAACCTGATTCATTGGAGTTGCCCCCTTGCAGCCTGCCCTACAGACCTTGGACTCTACATCCCCACGGTTGTGTGAGACACTTTTATAAATTTTATATTTACAGATATCACCTGCTGATTCTATTTTTCTAAAGAACCCTAGACAATACAAGGGCCTACCTCATTTATTCTGATTTGAGAAGGCTTTCTGTTTCTCAAAACAGAAATTCAGGGATTGCAACTCCTGTCTTGTCTATGTCTTCTCCTCCCCTATCCCTCTCTCACTGGATCCTATTCACTTGGCAAAACCCCAACCCTGTTAAATCTGACTCTCTACCGACCCCAACAGCTCTACAATAGATTTTATATGTTTACTTCTGTCTTTCCCCTTCCCCTGCCAGATGTCAGCCCCATTAGGGAAGGGCTTTTTCTCCTGTCCACAGCTCTATTCCAGCACTGACAACTGGTACACGGGAGGTGCTTAGCACATATTTGCTGGATGAATTTCTTTCTGAGTGTAGATGGTCGGTGAACTCATTATAAGTAATAGCTGGAAGAAGGAGTGTCATTTTGTCTCCAAGGGGGATCAGGATGGGGAAGACAAGCCCAGGGACTCTTCAAGTTTGCCCAGTGAGAATTATGTTCCTTCCTAGTTGGTTCTTCTTAATCTGGGTGGAGATCCTGAAAGAACTTGAAAGAGTTCTTCATTCTCAAATTTAAGTTATAAGTTTCTAAACCTTTACTAAATTGTTGCTTTTTGTCAGTCTTGGTTACTTAAGGGTTCCAGATGCAAGTTTGGGTGACAGTACTTAACAGACATCTCAGGCCAGGGGTCACCTGACCTGTGAACTTTACAAGCCAGAGACTGAACTCCAGGAACACATGGATGATGGTGGGGGACACATAGGTGCTGGTGGGAGAGCCTGTCATGGTCAGGTTCATGTGTCAACTTGACCAAGTGGTGGTACCTGTTTTTCTGGTTGGTCAAGTGCTGGTCTGTCTGTTGCGATGAGGACATTTCATAGAATTAAATCATGATCACGTCAGCTACATCCACAGCTGATTCCATTTGTAGTCAGCCAAGGGGAGTGTCTTCTGCAATGAGTGATGCTTAATCTAATCACTGGAAGCCTTTTAAGGAGGATTCAGAAGAGACAGGCTCTCTTCTTGCTTTGGCCAGTGAGCCTCTTCTGTGGAGTTCATCCAGACCCTCTATCAGCATCGTCAGTGTCACAGCCTGCCCTGTGGATTTTGAACTCTGTGTTCCCATGGTTATGTGAGACACTTTTATAAATTTTATATTTGTGTTTCCTGTTGATTCAGTTTCTCTAGAGAACCCTAACTAATACAGGGCCCTTTGCCCAATTGTCCTCACACTTGAAAGAAACAATGAGAATGTTTAGTCTTAGCTACACTAGACACTCAGATGAAAATTGCTGGGAGAAGAGGTTGTGGGTCAGACAAAGCTGTAGTGAATCCACAGGACGTGTTTATCACATGACAGTGCCTTCCTTGGTGCTCTGCGCTTATTACTTCATCTAATCCTCACAACTCCAGGAGGTATATACTGGCATTACCTCTATTGCATTGAGAAAGAAACTGAATCACAAGGAAGTTAAATAACCAGACACCCAGTAAGTAGCAGAGCCTAAATTCAAGTTCTGTTTGACTCAAAAGTTCAGCTCATGACCTTTCCTCTCTAAGTATCTCAACTACCACACCAAAATGACTTCATTTGAAGCAAACTTTTCCTCCAAAATGCTTGAATTCTGTTAGCAGGAGGGACTCCATCCTTCTAAACAATACAAGCTATGGGTAAGGTCAGTGGCACTTGTTAACTTGGTGCTGGCTACGTTTCAGTCCAATAAATCTGAAGGAGAAGTAGCAGGGGCAAGAGGACTAGAATTTACTGAGTCCCATTTCATGCTAGCTGCTCATAGAGAAGATGCCGTCACATGAGAAACATGTCCTGTGCAAAAGTTCTGTTTACTTTTTACAATGGCTCTGGACTGTTGGAATGGTAGAAGTGGAATGTGAACATGGACATATTCTACCATTTCAAGCAATCCCCAAGGTGTATTATTCAGCGCATGTTTAAAAACTACCAAGAAAGCATTTCTAGGTCATGAGCTCTGGATTTGAAGTAATCTCAGTAAGGCCCAACTGAGGCACTGACCATCTCATTCTTTCCTTCCTCTCAGCACTTGAGAATTGAAAAGTATTTTGCAGACTGGAACTTCCTTTGAACTGGGTAAAAAAGTTTGAATCAATGTATCACCAAGTTTTGGCTCCAAAAATAAAAACAACTTGTTCTCATTTGCCAAGCCTTAATTGAACAGTTAATGGCATCCCAAGTTTGGCATTTTGTCTTTAAAATGATGAATGAATCAATGTGAGGTTTCCAAGTGGAGGCAGCCCAATGCAATAGAAAGAACCATAGCTGGAGGTCAGGACTTCCAGGTTTGTGCCTGGACTTGGGCTTGCTGTGTGACCTTGAGCTGATCACTTCTGGTCTCTGTGTCTCTGTTTCAGCACCATGAAAATAAACGGCTCTGATCTGATAAGCTCTAGGTTCCCCTATGGATTTTAAGTTCTAGGACATGAGCAAGGGCTCTGGGCTTGCCAGGACCTTAGGATCTGCCACTTAAGTTCAAATCTCTGTTTCATCATTTACTAAGCTGGTGAATGAACAAGTTGGACAAGTTGTTTAACTACTCTGGGCATCAATTTCTTCATATGTAAAATAGTGATTGGTCATACCTATTGTATTAGTTAGGGTTCTCTAGAGAAACAGAATCAACGGGGAACACTTGCAAATATAAAATTTATGAAAGTGTCTCACGTGACCGTAGGAACGCAGAGTCCAAAATCCACAGGGCAGGCTGCGAAGCCGATGACTCCAATGAATGGCCTGGATGAACTCCACAGGAGAGGCTCACCAGCCAAAGCAGGAATGCAACCTGTCTCCTCTGAGTCCTCCTTAAAAGGCTTCCCATGATTGGATTTAGCATCACTCATTGCAGAAGACACTCCCCTTTGGCTGATTACAAATGGAATCAGCTGTGGATGTAGCTGACGTGATCATGACCTAATCCTATGAAATGTCCTCATTGCAACAGACAGGCCAGCGCTTGCCCAATCAGATGAACAGGTACCACAACTTGGCCAAGTTGACACCTGTCCCTAACCATGACACCTATGTCATAAGGTTATAAGGATTGAATGAGTAAATTCATACTACTTACTTGGCACAATGCCTGGCATAAACAGATGTGCTCAGTATTGGTTATTCCTGACAATGATTAAGGGTCCTTTATATATTATGAAAAATAACGAACCAGATCATAAAAAAAATAACCTCTGAACCTCTACTGAGAAATATTTATTGAGCACATATTCTTCACTTGTAATGAACTTTTTGGGTTGGCTAACCAAACCAAATCCCAGCCCCCTTCTTTGCCATCTCCAACCACAGAGACCGGAAATCCAGATATTCTCATCTACAGCCTCATTTGAAACTTGGGGTGGACGCATGGTCCACATAAGAAGTAAAGGACATCTATCGGATGGCCTCTGGGAAAGCTTTTGTTCCCTGATACAAGGGACAGTAACCAAGTGTGAGGCCCTCCTGCTGCCCCTTCTACTTCTTGCCACCTTAAGTATGAATGTGTTGTTTGGAGTTGTGGCAGCAGTATTGTCACCATGAGGCACAATCAGAAGGAAGAAAAGCCAACAAACTTAGGATATCAGAGGCTGGAAAGAGTCTGGATCTTGTTGAATGGAGGAACCAACCCCGGCAGCTGCTGGCCTTCAGACTTCATGCTATGTGAAAGCACAAACTCTGTTTAAGCCACCATCAGTTTGGGCTTTCTGCTCCTTTCCGTTGAGCCCATCTAATCTCATACATGATTCAACAATATTTATTAAGTTTCTACTACTGCCAGGCACCATTCTAGATACTAGGTTTAAAGGAAGGGGTATAAGACATGGTTAAGAATTTAAAATCTATTCAGCAAGACAGCCAGGTTTTTCAAACGAACATAAGAATATAAAGACATCGTACATGTAAAATCTTTCTATGTTATCTTGTGGACAAAAAGGAAGGAGTTGACATTCCTTCCAGACTGTAAATGCTTTCAGAATAGTTTGTTTTCTTTCCCAAATGCTCTCTAGCACTTTGAACATTGCCTAGCATGTAGTAGATGCTCAAATAAAGACTTGTTAAATATGGTAACTGTTACTGCAGGCTCACCAGGTCCAAAGGATGATTGTTCTTCTTTACCTTTTGAAAGTTAGGTGGCCAGGTGACTTGTTTTAGCCAACAAAACATGAGCAGAATTGATATGTATCCATTTCGGGTGGGAGCATTTAAGAGATAATGCAGATTTCTTCGTTCTTTCTCTTCTCCTCTGTTGCTGTGTCAAATGACAGTCCAGGTGGTACAATGGTACTGATATTTGAAGGTTATTTGTTACTGCAACATGACCTAACCAAGCCTGACTACTACAATGAGTGAAGAGTGGCAATGTCAAGAATGGATTAAAGGTAGGGAGACCCAAGGCAGAAAGTCTGACAGACACAATCGGTTCCCTACCCTAATAGGCACTGCCCCTTCACCCTTTTCTCCTTCCTTGCTGACAGAGCCTGCATCCCACTAAAGAGATTGAAAATGCCAAATGCTAGCTTTCCCAGCTATTCCAGCCTCCTCTGCTCAGGCATGGGCGTGTGGCTCAATCCTGGCCGGAGGATCCTGAAGAAATGTCTTCTGGGGGTGGGGGTGGGGGGGTGGTAGGGGGTGTCTCCTGGAAAAAGGATTTTCTTTTTAATAAAAATAATAGATTTTCCTCATTGTTTAAACCACTTTGCTTCGAGTTTTCTGTTACTTTCAGCTGGAAGCCTCTGACTGACACAACATGATGACAGCAACCTTGCGATGCTCCACTGAAGAAGTGAAGATGCCCCAGATGCAGGCTTTTTAGGAACAGACAATGAGGAAGGGATAGAGCTGAGGAAAGCTAAGCAGTAGAACCAACAGGACGTTGCCGCTAGTTGGGTACGGTGTTGAGCTTGGTCCTGGGTGGAGCAGAAGAGATCTGTAGCCCAGTCGCCAATGTCAAGGGATCCAGTGCAAGAGGATGTAAGGGGAAAAAAACAGTAAGGCAGCTAAGGGCTAGTGTGTGCTATGGGAGTTGAGGGGAGGGAGAGGCCAACTGAGGAGTCAGGGAAGGTGTTCTAGTTTGCTAGCTGCTGGAATGCGATACACTAGAAACAGAATGGCTTTTTAAATGGGGTATTTATTTATTTATTTATAATATTTTTACTGTAAACTTTAACAAATAAACATACAACATTCCCAGCATACAAACATTCCATACATGGTGTACAATCAGTGGCTCACATTATCATCACATAGTTGTGCATTCATCACCATGATCATTCTTTAGAACATTTGCATCACTCCAGAAAAAGAAATAACAAAGGAAAAAGAAAAAAATCATGCATCCCATACCCCTTACCCCTCCTCTCATTGACCACTTGTATTTCAATCTACTCAATTTATTTTAGCCTTTGTTCCCCCTATTATTTATTTATTTTTAATCTACATTTTTTACTCATCTGTCCATACCCTAGACAAAAGCAGCAAGCAGACACAAGGCTTTCATAATCACACAGTCAGTCACATTGTAAAACCTGTATCATTATACAGTCATCTTCAAGAAACAAGGCTACCGGAACACAGTTCCAGGTACTTCTCTCTAGCCACTCCAATATACCATAAACTTAAAAGGGGATATCTACGTAATGCATAAGAATAACCTTCAGGATAACCTCTCGAGTCTGTTTAAAATCTCTCAGCCACTGGTGCTTTATTTTGTCTCATTTCTCTCTTCCCCCTTTGGTCAAGAAGGCTTTCTTAATCCCTTGATGCCAAGTCCCGGCTCATTCTAGGATTTCTGTCCCATGTTGCCAGGGAGATTTACACCCCTGCAAGTCACAGCCCATGTAAGGGGGGGACAGTGAGTTCACTTGCTGTGTCAGCTTAGAGAGAGAGGCCACATCTGAGAGACAAAAGAGGTTCTCTGGGGGTGACTCTTGGCCTAATTTTTTTTTTTTTTACTGAAAAAAAATTGATGTAGTTTTAATTGTGTTGAAATATACATAATGTAAAATCATGGTAACCATTTTAAGTGAATAGTCTTTGACCTTAAGTCCATTGACAATAATGTGTAACCCTATCACTGTCTATTTATCTTTTATCATCCCAAATCAAAGCCCCTATTCATTTAGCAATAACTCCTCATTCCTCTCTTTCTCTAGTAACCACAATTCTGCTTCCTGTCTTTATGAATTTCCTTACTAAGCATTTCATGAAAGACACAGCATACAACATTTGTCTCTTGGGTCTGTGTTCTAGTTTGCTAGCTGCCGGAATGCAACACACCAGAGATGGATTGGCTTTTAATAAAAGGGGATTTATTTTGTTGGTTCTTCTGAGGAAAGGCAGCTAACTTTCCACTGAGGTTCTTTCTTACGTGGAAGGCACAGGATGGTCTCTGCTGGTCTTCTCTCCAGTCCCCTGGGTTCCAACAACTTTCCCCGGGGTGACTTCTTTCTGCATCTCCAAAGGCCTGGGCTGAGCTGCAAGTGCTGAGATGAGCAATGCTGAGCTGCTTAGGCTGTGCTGCCTTGCGCTCTCTCATTTGAGCACCAGCCAATTAAGTCAAAGTCACTCATTGCAGCAGACACGCCTCCTAGCCGAATGCAGATGTAATTAGCAACAGATGAGGTTCACGTACCATTGGCTTGTGTCTGCAGCAACAGAACTAGGTATGCTCACCTGGCCAAGTTGACAACTGAATCTAACTAATGCATTCTGGCTTCTTCCACTCCATGTGACGTCTTCCGGGTTCATCTGTGTTGTGGAGAGCACAGCACAGCACTTCTCTTCACTGCTGAGTAATGTGCCATCGTGTGGATGGACCATATTAGTTTCTCTGTCATCTGTTGATGGACCCTTGGGTTGCTTCCCCCTTTCTTTCGGTTATGGTGACTAACGCTGCGATGAGCACTGGTATGCAGATTGCTCTCCAAGTCCTGCTTTCAGTTCTCTTGGGCAGAGATCTAGGCTTGGGATTGCTGGTCACATGGTAGCTCCATGTTTGACTTACTGAGGAGCCGCCAAACTGTTTTCCACGGCGGCTGCTCCACTTGATGTCCCATCAGCAATGAGCAAGGGCTGCTGTTTCTCCAGCCTCGCCACTGCTGTCATTTTCAGTTTTTAAAACAATAGCCATTCTAGTGGGTGTGAAACTATATCTCACTGTAGTTTTACTTTGCATTTCTCTAACAGCTAATAATATTAAGCACCTTTTTGTATACTCAGTAGGCCATTTGATTATCATTGGAAAAAAGTCTATTCAAATCCTTGGCCCATTTTAATTTTTTTTTCTACTAGTAACATTTTTTTTTTAATTTTTAAATTTTTAAAAAAATATATAACAACAAACAAATACAAACGTTCTTAACTTGTGCTCATTCTTTTCTACATATATAATCAGTAATTCACAATATCATCACATAGTTGCATATTCATCATCATGGTCATTTCTTAGAACATTTGCATTAATTCAGAAAAAGAAATAAAAAGACAACAGAAAAAAATTCATACATACCTACCCCTTACCCCTCCCTTTCATTGATCACTAGCATTTCAATCTAAATTTATTTTAACATTTGTTCCCCCTATTATTTATTTTTATTCCATATGTTTTATTCATTTGTTGATAAGGTAGATAAAAGGAGCATCAGACACGAGGTTTTCACAATCACACAGTCACACTGTGAAAGCTATATCATTATTCAATCATCTTCAAGAAACATGGCTACTGGAACACAGCTCTGCATTTTCAAGCAGTACCCTCCAGCCTCTCCATTACATCTTGACTAACAAGGTGATATCTACTTAATGCATAAGAATAATCTCCAGGATAACCTCTTGACTCTGTTTTCTTAGGTCTAATTTTAAGTAGGCTTAGCCTATCCTTTGCAGGGATAAGTTTCATAGGGGCAAACCCCAAGATCGAGGGCTCAGCCTATTGATTTGGTTGTCCCCACTGCCTGCAAGAATTTTAGGAATTCTCCAAATGGGGAAAGTTAAGGGGGGTTTTATTAAGTTACAAGTTCACAATTCTAAGACCGTGAAAATGTCCAAATTTCAGCAAGACTATAAAAATGTCTACCTAAGGCATCCAGGGGAAGATGCTTAGGTTAAACAAGGCTGTTGATATTCAGGGTTTCTCTCTCAACTGGAAAGGCACATGGGAAACATGGCAGCATCTACCAAAGTTTTCTCTCCTGGTGTCTTGTTTCATGAAGCTCCCCCAAGGGCATTTTCCTTCATCTCCAAAGGTCCCTGGCTGCCCTGGCTCTGTAGCTCTTTCCAAAATGGTGCCTTCTTAAAGGGCTCCAGAAAGCAAACCCACCTTGAAAGAATGGAGACACACCTCCATGGAAACCGTTAAATCAAAAGTTACTACCCACAATTGGGTGGGTCACATCTCCATGGATAATTTTAAAAACTCTCACCCTGCAATACTGAATGAGGATTAAAGGACATGGCTTTTCTGGGGTCCACAAATTCAAACCAGCCCATGCTATCCTTTGGACCCCAAAAAGACATTTTTTTTTCAAATGCAAAATACATTCATTCCATCACAATATCAGAAAGTCTTAAACCATTTCAGTAACAATACAAATGTAATACAAAGTCAGAAACAGTATAAAATTTCATCAAAGTCTGTTACAGGCATGGTCTGTTCTAAGGCAAAATTCTTCTCTGGCTCTAGACCTGTAAAAACTCAGAACAAGTTATATGCTGCCAACATACAAAGGAGGAACAGTCATAGGATATATATTCTCATTTCCATAGAGAAAAATTGGAAGGAATACAGGGGTCTTCAGACCCAAGCAATTTCGAAAACCTGTAGGGCAAATGCCATTAGACTTCAAAGTCTGAGAGTCATTTATCTTCGGGGCTCTAGAAAGTGGCAGTCTCATCCTTTCCAAGGGCCAATGCAGCAGCCTTCCTCTCTCTGAATGCTACCTTGGGGGACATTGAGGGGACCACCTTTCTATCTGCTCCACCCTCTCCAAGGATCAGGGCTACACCCAGGCTCTCTGCCATCTCCGGGGCACACGCTCAGCCCCTCCATGTGGTGGCAGACAGGCTCTCCCCAAACTCCAAGGAATGTGCTCCACCCTCTCCAAGACCTGAGATGGCACATTTCTTATGCTGCCATGAGGTGGAAGGCCCATCCTCAGCCTTTAGGGTAAACTTAACCTCTCCAAGTGCTTGGGTGGGTCTAGTCTCCTGGCCCGAGGTTTCTTGACTCTAGACTTGAGCTTCCATAGTTCAGCCTCTGAAGTTATTTTTCCTCCACTGTGTCCCTTTTCTGTCCCTCTCAGTCCAGACTGGCAGCGGCTCCGTTTATACAGGTCCCAGAGCACTCCTGTTGGCTTTCTATGTAGTAAGCAAAGATTGTGCCCATCAGACGGCAGGAGTTTCCACAGATCCTTCCTGAATAACTCCTTCTCTAATCCTGGCTTTTTCTGAAATGGCTGGCTGATTCCACATTTGGTTAAATCCTCATGTGGGACACTATTCTCTGAAGTCTCCCTACCTGGAAGCCCAGAATTTTCCAGAACATCAATTTCTGGTTTCTTTGTACCCAGGAGTTCAGTTCTCAGCTCATCTCTTTCCTGTCGCATTTCACTATAAGCTGCAAGGAGAAACCAGGCGGTACTTTCCACATTTAATTTGGAAATCTCTTCTGCTAAATATCCAAGTTCATGGCTTTTAAAATCTGTCTTTCAGCCAAAGCCACTAGTCCATTTTTCCAGGTTATCTGCCATTTTGTTACCAGACAAAGGCCATGGATTCTTCTGCCAGACGTGTTCAATAACCAATTCCTGAGACACAGGGGTTTCAAAGAGAGAAAGTGTTTATTACTATGCATGCAGTAGGATTGTAGATGGCCTAATGGCCCAAAATCTGTCTCCCTGAACTGCAGTGATTAGGTAGACTTATTAGAGAAAAGGTGGGCAGGGTTTAGGATAGTGAGTACTGTGGCCCCAGATGATGTAATTAGAAGTGATCTAATTATTGAGCATGTGCAGACTGATGCCATGCTTAGTCACAGAATCTATAAAAGAAAATGGGGAATGATTATAGATGACTTGCAGGTTAAAGGCTAAGCTACTGCGCATGCCAAGTGGGCCCACGTTGCTTAAATCCAATCTCGGTGATCAAGATAATTTTGGATTTGGGGTGGATTAGTTCCCGGCTGACTCAAGACCCTTCATTAACAAACATTAAGGGCTGGCTTTAGTGATTACAAGATTCTAAGCTGAAAAACAGGATAACCAGGTACAGATGAAGGTTAGTCACAAGGTTTTTATAATCACAGGGGCAGAAGATAAGGGCTGTACAACCATTGTCAGGGATCAAGGCAGCTGGATTACAATTCAGAGATTTCAGGTATTTCCCTGTCCACTCCAATATACCAGAAAGCAAAAAGGAAGAATTATATCAAAATCATCCCTTTAACCCTGATTTCTCAGTTACAATTTTAAAACAAGGATCATCTCCCTTCCAGTTTGCAATAACACATGCCTCATTTCTGTCTAGTGCCTCATCAGAGGCATCCCTAAAAGTCCACGTTTCTACCAACAGTCTCTTCAAAGCATGAGGAGCCTTCTCTATCAAGCTCCTCATAACTCTTCCAGAATCTTCCCCTTACTCATTTAAAAAGCTGTTCCAACATGTTTGGTATTTGCAAATCACAGCAGCACCCCACTCCTGCTACCAAAATCTGTTCTAGTTTGCTAGCAGCCAGAATGCAATATACCAGAAACAGAATAACTTTTAAAAGGCGGAATTTATTAAGTTGCAAGTTTACAGTTCTAAAGCCATGAAAATGTCCAAATTAAAGCAAGGCTATAAAAATATTCAGTCTAAAGCATCCAAGGGAAGATGCCTTGGTTCAAGAAGGCCGATGATGTTCAGGGTTTCTCTCTCAACTGGAAAGGCACATAGTAAATACGGTGATGTCTGCTAGCTTTCTCTCCAGACTTCTTGTTTCATGAAGGCCCCCCCGCCCCCGCCACCAGGGGCGTTTTCCTTCTTCATCTCCAAAGGTCTCTGTAGCTCTTTCCAAAATGGCTCCCTCTTAAAGGGCTCCAGTCAACAACCCCACCTTGAATGGGTGGAGACACATCTCCATAGAAACCATTTAATCAATAGTTACCACACAAAATTGGGTAGGTCACATCTTCATGGAAACAGAGATCCCATCCAGCAGTATTGAATGAGGATTAAAAGACATGGCTTTTCTGGGGTTCACAAACTCAAACCAGCACAGAAGTCTTCAGGAAGAGGTAGGACTTGGAGAATGGCTGGCTTTGGATGTGGATGAATAGAGAGGATGCTAATAGTTTGGGCAGACTCTACTTAATATGTCTTAGACCAAAATTTGTAATTAGCCAGTACTTCACAAATAATCTTTTCATGCAATTTTCATTTATAAGCTTGTTTCAAACACCAGAGGGAAAAACAACAGGAAAACCTAGTTTAATACCAAGAACACTTTGAATGGAACCATCATTTAAAATATGGCTATTTCAAATTTCATTAAGTAGATGTACTGGAGGTCATTTAATTATTCCCCTGCTCTCGGACACTATGGTTTCCAGTTCTTGATCATTTAAAATAGTACTCCGGTGAGCTCTTTGGCCAGAGTTTTTCCTATACCTTAAGTTATTTCCTTAGGATACATGTCCAGAAATGAAATTACTAGGTCAAAGAATTCTTGAAAGCAGTAAGCCTCATCTTAGACACAACTGCTAAGATTCATGATAAATAGTCAATTGCTTTTCAAAATGGTTCTATCATTGCACATGGGAATTTTATTTTAACGTTCAAATGCAAGCCTGGATCATGTGAACCAGGAAGAACTTAGTATGTAATTATGGCTGTTTTCACCTTGGACGCTTAGTCCTCAGAACTGTTCTTCCTTTGTAAGTTCCTTCCAGTCAAGCTATACTGTTTCCATGCTGCAGTCATGTGGTCTGGATGTAGAGCTTAAGATGTAGATATCCTTCTTAGCTGAGTTAGGAAGCAGTATGTTTCCTCATCTTTTCTAGGAAACATCACAATCCCTTGTTAAATAGTTGAACAAAATACCCATTAAACAGTAAAGCAAATAATCCAGCATCATGAATTGTTTTAAAAAATTATCTCTTTGGTTTCACTAGTACTTTACATTTTATTGAGACAGAAATGATTCTATCCTTTCTCACTAATCTTTAATTATTTTCAATCACAGCCTAATACCATCCTGGCCTTGGTTCTCTAACTGATTAGAATGGCCCATTCTAACTGGATAGGGAGTTATAGTCTTTCCGAAGCTGGGGTACGAACCTGCCTGGTTTTCCAGATAACAAATCTACTATCTGGGTCATAGAGTCTGTTTTACCCTTTGCCTTGGACTCAGAAGCCCCATGGGGGCTGAGACCGCTCTGAGCCCTGGCTGAGCAGACAAGAGAAGCTCTCCGTCTGAACTGGACCTTCACTTCTTTCCCTCTGAGAGGCAGGGCATTGGGTGGGGAGCACAGTCCTAGCAGAGACTGGAAAAGGATGCTCAAAGGAACAGAGGGGGCTGAACTCCTAGCTTGGCTGGACAAGCAAATGTCTCTAACATCAAACACCGTGAAATAGTGGGTGGACAATAAATTGGCAATTTTTCTCCCAACTATAGGACTAATCAAAACCTGACATAATAAATGTCACTTTACTTCTCTGAAATTCATTTCCTCATCTATAAACAGGGGTTTAAAAGTTCTCTCAAAATTGCTGTGAAAACCAAATGGCATGATTGTGTGCAGGACTTTGAAAGCCATGGTAAGAATTTATTAGTCTGCTTTTTGTTTTCATTAAAAATAACATAGCTTCCTGGTGCCTGCCCATGCAAAAAATAATAATAAAATAAATAACACAGCTATGCAGCTGATATTTCTAAATTCTGAGATACTGAGCTGGTTATATATAACCTGGTCGTTCCCTGAAACTTCTGGTATTTATGTGACACCTGAGACTCAGAGTTAGAGCACTGAAGTTAAGAAAGTCAGCTTTATTCTATTCAACAACTGTTTAAAAAGCTGAAAAAGTGATCAGATTTCATCTAGAGATATGAATGAAACTAATCTGGATAGGACTAAGGTTGATCAGAATACTGGGTAAAGGATGATATGGCCCATATTTTCAAACTTCAACCTATGTGTGAGACCAAAGGGGAAAATGTTTATTTGAGGCAAAATTCATTTTGGGTAGTATATTACCTAATTTAACTTGTATGGTCAGATTATTTGAACACCATAATTTACATGGAATCTTGAATAAGGCGTGAGATCTTATTGGTTTGTCCAGGTTAGTGTGGTGTTCCGATTTATCCCAGAGTAATTTGGGGAGAGAATAAAAAAAAATATTTGTAAAGTCTCCTTGAGGAACTGGAAGAAAGGAAGAGATGTTTAACTTCCCATCTGAAGAATTCTTGATATTCTTGCAAGCAGTGGGGACAACCAATTCGATAGGCTGAGCCCTCAATCTTAGGGTTTGCCCCTATGGAACTTATTTCTACAAAAGAGAAGCTAAGACTACTGATAATTATGCCTGAGTCACCCCCAGAGAACCTCTTTTGTTCCTCATTTGTGGCCTCTCTCTCTAAGCCACCTTGGCAGGTGAACTTCCTGCCCTCCCTCCTGCATGAGACATGACTCAGGGGTGTAAATCTCCCTGACAACGTGGCACCTGACTCCTGAGGTTGAAGCTGGGCCCAGTATTGTGGGACTGAGAGAGGCTTCGTGACCAAAAGGGGGAAGAGAGAAATGAGACAAAATAAAGTCTCAGTGACTAAGAGATTTCAAACAGAGTCGAGAAGTTATCCTGGAGGTTATTCCTATGCATTACATAGTTATCCGTTTTTAGTTTATGGTGTGTTGGAGTGGCTGGAGGGAAGTACGTGAAACTGTTGAGCTCTGTTCCAGTAGCCTTGATTCTTGAAGATGACTGTAGAACGATAACTTTTACAACGTGGCTGTGTGATTGTGAAAACCTTGTGTCTGATGCTCCTTTTATCCAGGGTATGGACAGATGAGTAAAAAAGTATATATGGATAAAAAATAAATAAATAATAGGGGAGATATGAGGTAAAATAAATTGGGTAGATTGAAATACTTGTGGTCAATGAGAGGGATGGATAAGGGGTATGGGATGTATGAGTGTTTTCTTTTTTCTTTTTATTTCTCCTTCTGGAGTGATGCAAATGTTCTAAAAATGATCATGGTGATGAATACACAACTCTGAGATAATATTATATGTCGTTGATTGTATAATATGGTTGGACTGTAAGTGTGTGGATATTTCTCAATAAAAATAGGGTGGCCTACAGTGGCTCAGTGGGATAGTTCTCGCCTGCCATGCCAGAGACCTGGGTTCAATTCTTGGAGCCTGCCCATGTTAAAAATATATATATTTTAAATAACATAGTTAACCTCTATATTGAAGCTTCTGGTTTACAGCGGTTCTTCTCAAACTTCAATGTACATATGAATCACCTGGGAATTTTGTTAAACTGCAGATTGGAATTCAGTAGGTCTGGATTAGGGCTGAGACGCTGACACTGCTGGTTCATGGACCACACTTAGAGTAATGAGGGTTTACGGCAATTTACAAACATGAACTTTTCTAATAATAGATTCCTAGCAGGCTTCTAGTCATGAATGTGGGCGATCATTTGTGTATCCTACTTGTTACATGGTCAGAATAGCCTGTTGCCTGTAATGTTCCATGGGTGCTATAATTGAATGGGGCAAATTTAGAACTTTTGGATCAAATAAAATTAACCCAAGTTCTTTACTACCGAGTAGTATTGTGTATGCTGCTTTCTTTCTCATATTAGGAACATAAAATTCAACTAGAAACTGCGTAAGTAGGAATTTTTCTTTCTCTAGCAATGTGAGAAGTCGGGCATCAGGGAAGCTCCTACACTGGTTAATCCGGTGCTTCAATGACATCAGCAAGGGCCCAGGTCCTTTCCATCACGTGGGCTTTGCCCTCAAGTTAACTATCCTCACAATCAGACGATGACTGTGACAACTAAGCATCCCATCCTTATGATGGCCAAAGGCAAAAATGAGCTGCTTCTTGTTTGTCTTTTTTTCCCCTAGATATTGTATTTTTCAGTTCTAGGATTTCCACTGAATTAGTTTTACAGTTTCTATTTTTTCTGCTGAGATTTCCTATCTTTTGTATCATTGTGAGTACGTTTTCCTTTATGCTCTTGAACATAGTTATAATAGCTGGTTTAAAAATCCTTGTATGCTAATTCCAACATGTGGGTCACCCGGAAGGTGGGTGCCATTGAATTGCCTTTATTTTTAATTTAGATCACATTTTCCTATTTCTTCTAATGTCAAGTGCCTTGGATTGCCCCCCCAAACATCAGCAGTGATATGATGAAGAAACTCTGAATTGCTTCTCTTCTTCCAAAGACTATTGCTTTTTATGTTTATTTGTTTTAGCAAGCAGTGAACTTGCTTAGCAGCACCCTCAAGTTGTAAATAAGTACTGCCTCTCCTCTGGTAGGTGGCAGCTATAATATCAGTTTTGATCTTTTGGCTTTAGCCGTGCTGCTTGGAATCTGCCCTTCACACACACAAGATTCAGAAATTTGAACAGAGTTTAGACACAGAATTTAGGAATCCCCCTTGTGGCTCTTTGTTTTCTCCAGGATTTCCCTCTTCACTTTCTAGCTGAGTCGTCACCAGCAATCTGTCCTCTGGTTTTTCATGCCACTGCAAGTGTGGCTTTCAATCCCAGATGTAGCTACCACATGTGACCCTGACGGAGGTGATTTTCAGGCAAAAAGCTGCAAAATAAAACACGAGAAACTTATCCAGTGTCATTGCCTTCTTGCCAGTCTTGATCTCCCCCACTATGTGTGTGCTGCTGGCACGACCCAGTGCCTTCAGATAGCTGCTTTACGCATTCTGTCTGTAAGAGGATGTGGCCCACTAGGAACTATTCAACCATTACTGAAGCAGAATGCGGGTTTGTCTCTTTTTCAAAGAACAAGGAAAGCTTTCTCAGAAGTTCTCCAGCAGATTTCTTCTCTGTTTCATTGGCCAGAGTTGGGTTCACATGTTCTTTCTCACACCCCCTTGTACTGGGAACTGCTTGCCCTAAAGGTCATGGTTTCCCTGAAGAGAATAAACAGAATTGGGGTTTGATTAGCAAGGAAGAAAGTGGGGAATGACTGTTAGGCGGGAAATTAATAGGATTTTCCACACAGGACTTTCCAGGGCCTTTAATAGGAAGGTTTGTATTGTGGGTCTTCAAGTGCTTTTCCCAATCTCACCTGCAATATTTCTTAAACGTATTCGTTGCATTAGTAAATCCTTTGTCCATAATGCATGTGTCGGTACCAAGTTCTGCACTTGGAACATTCATCTGAACTTCTGGAAGCAGCAAGTTTCCAAGGCCACCCTATGGTCACCACATGTTCCCTGTCTGCAGGGACTGTGCCCACTGTGGCAGTTTGACCATAGGTTTTGGTATTTATTAATGATTCCAACTCAGCAATGGTTGGGCCAAAATTCAAAGTCAGAACTGATTGCTGGAAGAGATACCCCAGGTGACCTGGAGAGTATTGAGTATCAGCTCAGTTTCTAACCACCAGTCCTTGGAATATGTATATCTCAGGAAGAAACCAAGGACAAAGCATCTCTCTCTGTAGCCACAGCTAAACCTGAGGGCCCACGGCTTAGCTCTGTCAATTATTTAAGGTCAGGAAGTGGTGACTTGCCCTGGGTTATTGCTATGAGGTTACCTACTCCTGGTGCTGGGAAGCTTCTCCCTCCCAAGCCATCAGTTGTCCCCTGAAAATAACCAAAATCATGTTTTTAAAAAACTTTAATTGTTGAAAAGATAATGTAAAAACACCAGTAAGGAACATTTGGAGAAAAGAAAGCTACCTACAACGGTTTTTATTTTAAAATCCATGTCCACATGCCGGCATACAAATATACTACATTTCCTTGATTCTAAAATGCAATCAATTTTAAGACTCAGTGACGATTTAGAAAAAACTTTTTAGGGAAAAACAACAACAACAACAACAACAACCTATTAAGCATGCTCATTGATTGTGATACACAGCTTGATTTCAGAAACCTTAAAATGTGGAAGGGTGGGAAATAAGTCTTAGAATTAAACCGTATAGTAGAAAAAGAATATTTATCTATTTTACTTTATTGTGTACCTGAAGACAAATTTTAAGCTATTTCATTTTCAAATCAGAAATACGTTCACCAGTGGGACAACCAATTCAATTGGCTGAACCCTCAATATTGGGGCTTTCCTCTATGAAGCTTATTCCTGCAAAGGAGAAGCTAAGCCTACTGATAATTATGCCTAAGAGTTACCTCTGGGGAGCCTCTTTTGTTGCTCAGATGTGGCCTCTCTCTCTAAGCCAACTTGGCAGGTGAACTCACTACCCTTCCCCCTATGTGGGAAATGACTCCCAGGAGTATAAATCTCCCAGGAAAAATGGGACCTGACTCCCAGGGATGAGCTGGGACCTGGCATCATGGGAATGAGAAAGTCTTCTTGACCAAAAAGGGGAAGAGAGAAATGAGACAGAATAAGGTGTCAGTGGCTGAGAGATTTCAAACAGGGTTGGGAGGTTATTCTTATAAATTATATAGCTATCCTTTTTTAGTTTATGGTGTATTGGAGTGGCTGGAGGGACTGTTGAACTGTAATCCAGTAGCCTTGATTCTTGAAGATGACAGTGTAACTATATAGCTTTTACAATATGACTGTGTGATTGCAAAAACCTTGTATCAGATGTTCACTTTAATCAAGGTATGGACAGATGAGTAAAAAAAAAAAAAAAGATAAAAAATAAATAGACTATAGGGGAGATAAAGTGTAAAAAATGAGTAGACTGAAATACTGTGGTCAGTGAGAGGGAGGGGTAAGGGATATGGGATGTATGGGTTCTTTTTTTGCACGGGCAGGCACCGGGAATCAAACCCTGGTCGCTGGCATGGAAGGTGAGAACTCTTTTTTTTCTTTTTCTAGAGGGATGCAAATGTTCTAAAATGATCATGGTGAAGAAAATACAACCATGTGATGATATTGGAACCATTGAATGTGCACCATTTATGGACTGTGTATGTGTGACGATTTCTCAAGAAAAATATTTAAAGAAATAAAAAAGAAAGAAATATACTCACATGCTTTGACATTCAGAAGGCATGAAAGTGTCTCCCTAACATCCATTTCTCAGTTCCCTCCTGTTCTAGCTTGCTAGCTGCTGGAATGCAATATACCAAGAACAGAATGGCTTTTTAAAAGGAGAAATTAATGAATTGCTAGTTTACAGTTCTAACGCCCAAAAAATGTCCCAATTAAAGCAAGTCTGTAGAAATGTCCAATCTAAGGCACCCAGGGAAAGATACCTTGGTTCAAGAAGGCTGATGAAGTTCAGGGTTTCTCTCTCAAGTGAGAAGGCACATGGCAAACACGGCGTCATCTACCAGCTTTCTCTCCTGGCTTCCTGTTTCATGAAGCTCCCGGGGAGGTGTTTTCCTTCATCATCTCCAAAGGTCACTGGCTGGTAGACTCTCTGCTATGTCATTCTCTGCTCTCTCAGAATCTCCAGCTTTCTCAAAAATGTTTCCTCTTTTATAGGATTCCAGTAAACTAATCAAGACCCACCCAAATGGGTGGAGACATGTTCCCACCTAATCCAGTTTAACAACCACTCTTGATTGAGTCACATCTCCAGGGAGATGATCTGATTACAGTTTCAAACATACAATACCGAATAGGGATTACAAGAAACGTCTGCCTTTACAAAATGGAATTAGGATCAAAACATGGCTTTTCTAGGGTACATACAATCATTTTAAACCAGCACATCTCCTTAGAGACCGCAAGTGTTTTCCAACTCTCTCTTGTCTATCCTTCAGAGATATTTTATGCTTATAGCCCCAGGTAAGTCATATTCTCTGCCCCCTCCCCTTTTAAAAACACAAATGGTAGCATATTGTACATCCTTTTCTGAATCTGGTCTTTTCACTTAACAAAATATCATGAAGATGAATCCATATCATGTCCAGACCATTTTTATTTCTTTTTTTGTTTTCTTTTAAGATGACATCATAAGCATTTCTCTATCTTCCTACATAATCATTATAATTATCCTTTTTAACAACTGTTCTGATGGTGGGGTGGCTGGACCACAATTTAATAACAACTCCCTGTTGTCGAACATTTAGTGTGTTCCCAGTGTTCGGATCTTAAAGAAAACACTGAAATGACCATTTTCTCATTCCATAGATATTTATTTGACAGCCGTGAATTGAGCGTCTCCTGTGTACCAAGTGTCTTCCGCTAAGGGCCCCCCCACCTAGCAGTAAGAGCAGCCTTGGAAGTAAGCTAAGAGCATGAAGTGTTCCTGTTTCCCCCGGGAGCCTCTGAGGAGAGTGGGAGCTCCATCCGGGGACAAGAGACCCTGGCGGATCTGCCTGCATGCAGTGGCCTGGGTAAATTAATGTTTTGGGTTACGTTGAGTCATGAGGCTTGTGAGCTAAATTAATGTGCGTCCACCTCAAAGTCAGATCCCACCTCCATGTGTGGCCAGAGATGGTCAGGGCCAGATCCCAGCCGCACAGCACTAACAAAGGTGGGAAATAGATAAGAAGCACCAGTATGTGACAAGTCCCTGTGAGGGAAATACTATCATTTCCCCAGTTTATAGATGAAAAAGCTAAGAGGTGTTAAAAGACTTGCCAGTCACCAAGGGATTGAGAAAACCTTCTCGACAAAAGGGGGAAGAGAGAAATGAGACAAAAAAACATGTCAGTGGTTGAGAGATTTCAGAGTTAAGGGGTTATCCTAAAGGTTTTTGTTTGTTTGTTTTTCTGCATGGGCAGGCACCGGGAATCAAACCTGGGTCTCCAGCATGGCAGGCAAGAACTCTTCCTGCTGAGCCACTGTGGCCTGCCCTCCTTGAGGTTATTTTTATGCATTATATAGACATCCCCTTTTTAGTTTAAGGTGTATTAGAGTGACTAGAGGGAGGTGCCTGAAACTGTAGAGCTGTGTTCCAGTAGCCATGTTTCTTGAAGACGATTGTATAATGATAGAGCTTTTACAGTGTGACTGTGTGATTGTGAAAATCTTGTGTCTGATGCTCCTTTCATCCCAGGGTATGGACAGATAAGTAAAAATATATATGAATAAAAAAATAAATGAATAACGGAGGGGGGATAAGCGGCAAATAAATTGGGTAGATGGAAATACTAGTGGTCAATGAGAGGGAGGGCTAAGGGATATGGTATGTATGAGTTTCTTCTTTTTTCTTTTTATTTCTTCTTCTGGAGTGATTCAGACGTTCTAAAAATAATCATGGTGATGAATACAAAGCTATGTGATGATATTGTGAGCCACCGATTGGACACCGTGCATGGAATGTATGTGTGTGAAGATTTCTCAATTAAAAAAATATATGCATATATATATTTATATACATATATATGTATACAACTTGCCAGAGGTGCAAGTGGCAGATCTGGGATTTGAACGCAGGAAGTCCTGTTCCCTGACCTGCTACACTGTACTGCCCTGCGAGAGGCCCCCTGGACGTGCCCTGTGGCACCTTTGGTCTTTGCTCTGTGGACACCTACCCAGTCCTTTCCCTTCTTACGTGTAAGAGGGCAAGCTGGTTCTCTGAGTGCCACTAGCGCTCACTTACTAGATGAGCATTTTCCTAACAATGCTGGTTTTTCCTCTCCAGAGAATTACCTGTGAGTACCTTTCAAGTTGGGACCCTTCGCTTCTGCTGGGGTGGGGCTGCAGAGGTTCTCCTCGAGCCCACAGGAGACTCGTGGGCCTGGGGCAGCCCCAGGTCTCAGGACTCACAATCAGCTGGCCAGGGGCTCCAGGACCCCCATGATTCCTCCAGACTTAGAGCAGCCCCATCCTTTGCCCACCCCCCATAGACAGCACCCACCTCCCTGGTGCCCCCACCCCCACCTCCAGCACCCAGACCACACAGGCCCAAATCTCATCAACCTGCACGATGCTGGGGGCACTGCCCTTTCCGCCTTCAGACCCAGCTACGGAACACGTGTAATGAAACTGTATCTGTGATGCCCCGTCTCCCACCTCATTTCTAATAATTCAATTTCTTCTCTGCTATTGGAACGAAGGTCCTCACTGCCTTGGACTATTTCAAATGCCAAAGCAAATAGCAGCTTACAGCAAATGTGACTGTCCACCACAATTCTTCTTTTTTTATTGTAATGGAAGTAGCAATGAAAATAACACAAAAGATTGACAATGAAAAATGAGTCTCTCCCCACACCTCCAACCTCAAATCCTGGTCCTATCTAAAAGTAACCACCCTCAGCAGATTTATTTCTGAAGTAGTCTGTGCATATAGTATAATCGTAGAAAAGCATAAATGAGGATGGTAGTTTACAGTGCTTTCTGTTTGGATGCATGTTTGATATTTTTATTCCACTTATCAATCTATCTTGGAGAACTTTCGTGTGAGCACACCAAGATCGACCTTATTCTTTTCAATGGCTGCAGAGAATTACTTTACATGGCTAAACCATAAAAGCATTTAAACAGCTTTTCCTTGATGGATATTTATGTTGCTTCTAGAGTTTTGCTGTTACAATTGGTTTATTTAACCACCTTGCGCATATATTTTTGGGGACCCCTGTGAGTGTTTCTGCAAGATAAATTCCTACAAGTATTAAAAAAAAAGTAGGTGGTGTCGAATTGCCCATCAAACTGCAGCTTTTCACCTGAGGCTGAACAAATAGGTTAGGCTTGACAGTTAAATCACTTAAAATAGCCAGGATTCTATTTTATGTGCAAGAACATTTTTATTACCTTCAGACACAAAAACAGAAACCCTAAGGGAAAGGAATGATACATTATACTACATTAAAATGTAAAGCTTCTGTGCCTCAGAAGACATCATGAAGAGGTTAAAAGACAAGCGCACACTGGGAGAGGTTATTTGCAATGCATTCAACTGAGCTAATATCAGTACCGACATCTACACATTATTAACAAAACGACGAGCCACCCCTCCCCCCAAATGGGCAAAGGAAGAAACTGGAATGACCGGTGAACATAAATAAAAATATTCATCCTCACAAATCATAAGGAAAATACAAATAAAACAACAACAAAGTCAGCATTTCACACAGCCCAGACTGGCAAAAAATGCTAAACGTGGTAATACCAAGAGAAATGCAGCAATTACATCTCTTATAAACTACCAGGGGAGTGTGAATTGCAACAACCACTCTGGAGGGTTATTTGGCATACTCTAGTCAAACTGAAGACATTCCCATTGTGACCTGAGAAATGCGGGTGCAGTGTGAAGGGAGAGGTATAGAAAGAATGATAGAAACACTGGAAACAACCAAACGTCCAGCAGCAGGAGAATGACACCTACGTCGTTGTCCTGTGACCACATAATGGAGTACCAAAAAGGAGTCAAACAGAAAAGATTAGAACCATATATCACGGCATTGAGTTAAAAAAAAAAAAAAAGCAGAATAAATGCAATATGGTTATGTGAACATTTTAAATATTTATAAAATGATACTATAGATTGCTTATGAAACATATTCATGTAATAGAAACATATTCATGAATAAGAATGTGGAAGAGAAAGATTCTTACCAATCTGGGGCATGGTTTTCCCAGAGATTAGGGAAGTGTTCAAGGGGAGCCTTCTGTGATGTTTCATTTCATTAAAACCAAAGAAATATTTGACTGAGATGTGGTGAAATGTTAAGATTTGTTAAATCTAACTGGTGAGTACATGGATATTTTTGGTAATTTTCTATATGTTTGAGTTATTTTGTAATGAATAAAAAGATTCTGGTTAAGCCACATGAATTATCTCAAGGTCACACAAAAGGACATGATGGGATGTCAGCAAGCTCTGCCCAACTCCGCTGTTTCAGACTTTCTCCTTGAGTCGTTTTTTGTGTTTTTTTTAAATTTCTGACTTTTTCAAAAAGGTTTAAACACTTGCTCTGTATAGACAATATCCTTTTATGTTGACCAAATTTTCAAAAGTTAAGTCACTCACTTCAAAGGGCAAGTGTTATCTTAGAAGACTGCTCAATTAATTAGCAGAAACCTATCTACTTTTTTTTTTTTACGACGTTTAGGAAAGAGGAAAAATCCCACTTATTGACTTCTAACAAAAGCAATAATTGGTAAATAATTTCTAAAAGCTCTCGTATATTTTTTTCTTGAAAGTTTCAGATAAAGCTTTTTCAGAATTTTCATGAATCAGAATTATTTTACCTACAAGAAGGATATCCCATAAAACATTCCTTCTGTTTTTATGAAAAGGGCATATTTGATCTCTTCTCAAGATAAAGACTATATTTAACAAAAAATGCTTAATGGCCCTTGTATTAGTCATGAGGTTTTCAGCAGCAAATATCAAATAAACAGTGACAAACAATAATGACATTTAATTATGTGACCTAACAGGAAAGGCACAGACAAATGGCTTGGCGGTTTTTAGTCACCCAACAACCTCATCAAGGATGCGGCTCTTTCTATTTTTGTCCTCTATCATCCTCCAAATTAACCCATAATAATTTCCAGCTTCTGATAGTCACATCCCTCCCACATTTTACCAGGGTTGGTCTATGAGACTAATAGAACATGGCAGAAGCACTAGTATCACTTCCAATATTAGGTCATGAAAAGACTGCAGCTTCTGTCTTGGAAGCTCTCTTGCTCTCTTGTTCTCTCTCCCTCAAATCTCTCACTCTGGGGAAAGGCAGCTGCATGTGTGAACAACCCATGGAGAGGACCATGTGGTGAGAAACTGAACCTGCTGCCAATGGCCAGCTAAGAACAGCCAGCCAACAATCATAACAGCGAGCACGGAAGTGCTTTCTTTAGCCCCAAATGAGTCTTGAGGTGATGGCAAGGCTGACTAACAATGTCAATGCAATGTCATGAGAGACTCTGAGCCAGAGTCATTCCTGGATTCCTGATCCTCAGAAACTGTATAAAATAATAAACGTTTTGCTGTTTTAAGGTGTTAAGTTTTGTGTAATTTGTTACACAGCAATGGATAACTGATGCTTAGAATGCCTGCCAGATTTCCCCTGATGGATGCACGACAGCTGCTATTGCTCCAAACCCCATGTTCTCACAGGACAGCATCTCAGGCAGAAGAAAGGGGAATGGGACCCCTGGGGTTCTCCTTATAAACTTTCTCCTTTTGTCAAAGAGAAAAATCTTAGAAACCACCCAGCAGATTTTTCTCTCACTTCTCATTGGCTAGAATGCGTTTTATGATCATTCCTAGCTGCAAGGGGTGCTGAAAAATCACATATCAGACCTTCTCTGCTGCTTTACAGGGAGGTGGGCCAAGAACAGGTGTCTAGGGAACTGCTGCTGGGTTTCAAACCACAGTATCTAACCCAGCCCTTCCTATGGTCTCCATCTGTCTGATTGTTTTCTCTAGGCATCGTTTACTTTCTTTCCTTCATGCTGGGAACACTGGGATGATCCAGAAGGAGAATACTTGGCCCAGGCTGTCTTCCATCTCCGTCTGTTTACCCTCCTCTGCTGTCTTGATGGCAGAAGTCTCTGTTCCCATTCCTGGAGTTGCCTCTGCCACCCCCAGCCCCACCCTCCTCCCCCATAGACCGCTCCAATGTTTTGTTTCATATCAGATGCATCTTAAGATGAAATGAGTCCTCGTTCTCCACCCAGTTTCCCCAGTTTTGCCCAAGTCTGCCAAAGGCAGCCCCACCCCTCCCAGCCTCCAGGCTCTATACACAGCATCCGCTGTGAGTCACTCTTACCACCCAACCAGTCCCGAGTCCTGACATCTTCTGCTGCAATGACTCTCAGCTTCATTAGCCTGACTTCCTTCTGCCACCTGGCCTGACCACCACTGTCCCTCCGTGGATGTGGCACCAACCTCCTCCCTCATCTTCCAATCCCAGTCTCATCCCCCTTCCAAGAGCATCCTGCCTGAGAACTCATAAGGGTCCTCTCACACGTGAATAAACCCTTCCTTTTCTGATTTCACCTTTCCATTCCACCTTATCTTCCAGGCCTATCTGTTCTGGCAGCTTAGACCTCTTATTGTCCTCTGAAAATAATATCCACACCACATGCCGGACATTTTAGAGTCACTATCTTTAACATTGACAACTATGTGCAGCGTAGGAGTTAATGTCCCTTTTACGGGTGAAGAAAACAGAGACCCAGGGAGGTTCCACAGATCATACTGCCTGTAAAAAGCAGAGTTGGGCTTCAAAACCACAAGCAAGTCTGCCCAAGGCCCTTTGTTCTGGGAACACTGCCTCTCCTCACACCACTCCCTCCTCTGCAGGGAGCTCATGTTGTTCCTTGCCACCACACCCTCCCTCCTCCTCCCAGCCTCTTTAAATCCACCGACTGGAGCTCTTCTGAAAAACTTCTTTGATGGTTTCAGCCCAAATCAGCCTCCTCTCTTAACTTTTCTGGCACGAATCTCAGCTCTGCATACTTTAGTACTTAATTATAGACTGCCTTGAATGGGTCTCTGGGTATTTCACATTTCCCTGTTCCCCCAAGAAGCTGAAAGTGTCAGGAGACATAAAGCGGACCTGATCTGCCAGGAAGGAGCAGGGTCGCTACTGTTCCAAAAGCTGATTGGGCTTCATCCTGCACCCCAGTGATGCACCTCATATCTCTGCACATGGCACACACGTGCGCGCGCGCACACACACACACACACACACACACAGATCCATTCTCTCTCTGTTACACACACATTCAATCAAACCACGGCAACTATATACCTGAAACAACCAACCCAACATAGAAATCTCTCTCCTCGCTGAACCCTGAATGCTGCGGGAGATCCCCACCCCCCACCTCAGATCACAGAGGCCACCAGAGTGACATGGGACTGGTTAAGTGATGAATATTGCCTCCTAACCCAGAGGCTGAAGCTGGGATTCCTGCACTGGGCAGGGCTTGGTGTCCCTGACCCTGCACTCTGTGGTCTCGCAGAGGAGGGGGCAAGAAACAAGATCTTACTGCGTCCAGCTGTGAGGGCAGAACGTCCGCAGGGAGGGCGCTCGGCAGGGAGGGCTCTCCCCCGCGCTCTGAGTGACAGTGCCCACTCCTGCTCCCCGCGCACTGCCTCCCTGACCACCTGGGCTCCCAAACATCACTCTGCCCGGCCCCCTGCCCGGTACTGGACCTCCCGAGCTGTCAGTCCGTCAGCGTGAACATTATCGCCTCAAACTTCTCACTTCCACAGGGGAAGAAGAGTGCACATATATGAAGCCTCACACTTAGAATGATTTAGATTTCAGACTGATTTCTTCCTGGGCACTTAGGAGACAGCATAATGATTTGGAGGCTTGGTGTAGAGAGCGCTGACCAAGCATCAAAGGGTCAGTGAAGACAGCGTGGTGATGGGTGGGTGGAGGTGGGGGGGCTTCTCTGCCTTTACAATTTTGCCCATGCCCAGCCCTAGGGGCGCTTATGTAGAGGAGCAAATAAAATAGTTGCATAACACCTGCCACATACCACACAGAGCCTGAGGAAGGAGCCCAGTGGAGGGCACGGCTCCAGGGGAGAGTGTGGGTGGTGTGGGGGTCCCCCTCCTAAACCAGAGCCACAGCTGGCTGCCCTGGGAAGAGGGGACACGGTCCTCCTGGAGGGAGCCCAGCATTTAACTCCTTCAGGGCTGCAGCGCCACAGGGAGGGAGGCACCCGATAACCATCACCCGTGCTTTTGCAACTAGAGGGAAGCCAGTCTCAGTTGGGGGTGGCGCCAAGCCCGCCTCTCTGGGCCTGGGCTCCCCAACAGAGAGTCCCAACACTTCAGGACGTTCAGTCCCAGGATCCAGAAGGCTGAGGAGACCGGAGCTGCGATGAACAGAGCCCAGCAATGAGGCCCGGGGTGGGCTCCCAGGCCCAGGCCCCTGCTCGGGCACCCGGGGGGCTGTCTGCACCCTGTCCTGGGGCCGCAGCCCTTCACCGTCCTCTGGGGCTTCCTCCTGGCCGCGTGTTTCAGGTCCAGGCGGCGCCCGCCTGAGCCGCCCGTGGGTGTCGGCGCCGGCCGGGCACAGACGGCCCCATCCCGCCCCTTCCCAGGCTCCTGGCCCCGCAGGAAGTTCGGCGGCGAGTTGGGACAGGAGCGGCGGGCCCGAGCCCGGGCAGCCAAGCACCGAAGGGCCGCTCCTCCCCTTCCCGGGAGGCCCGGGGCTGAGCGATGGACGAACAGGTGTTCAAGGGGGACCCGGACACCCCTCATTCCATCTCCTTCTCGGGCAGCGGATTCCTCTCCTACTATCAGTGCGGAGCAGTGGACGCGCTGCGGGACCTGGCGCCGCGGATGCTGGAGACGGCCCATCGCTTCGCCGGGACGTCGGCCGGCGCTGTGGTCGCCGCCCTGGTCATCTGCGGAATCGAAATGGGTAAGACCTTGGGCTTGGGGTTTCCTAGGTCCCCCCAGGAGCCTCTGGAGGAATTCTGCAAAAGCGAGCCTGTGGAAGGCTTGGGGATGCTTTTGTGAGCAAAGCCAAACTTTCTGGGTGGCAGGAAGAGAGGAGGTGAGTGGGGAGGCGCGTTTGGTGACTACAACATTTGAAGGTGCAAGATTCCCAGTTCTGAACTCTGATCCAATGCATGAGCTTGGACTCAGCGCTCCCTCTCCGCCATCTCCCAGGGCCTGGTATGAGCTGTGGGTGGGGTCTCAGAGGGGAAGGCAAGAACTCTCTCCTCCTGGTGCAAGAGGTTACACCAGGGCGCAGTATCCGGGTTGAGTGTTGACCCTGCCTAGCTTCTTTTAAAGTGCAAATGCCCTTGGGAGGGGCAACACTTCAAATCTCTAACACCTTGGTAAGGTGGGATTTGTCAAATCAGCTTCTGGAAAAAGGCTGGAGAGGTGAAAGCCCTGGGGTTGGGAGAGGTGGGATGGCCAGGAGGAAGGAACTAGGAAGAGGAGGGAAAAATTTGGAAGCTTCCACCTGGGGCCTGGAGCCCAGGAGAAAAGGGTGGAGCCATGCTGCGAAACCAGTGGGCAGGAGCACCTTGCTGGGGAGGGGAGCAGAGAGATCCTCTCCGCCCAGAGAAGCTGGGCTACTTAGAGGCGCCCAAAACCACACTGCTTGGGGGCGTTTATTCATTTACAGAACACCTACCCTGTGCCAGGCACTGGGGACAAAGTCCCTGCCCTGGTGGAGGAGAAACTGTAGAGAAAGGAGGCAGAATATAAACATCCAAGTAACTTAACATGTATTGTCAGGAAGGGAAAAGCTGTGAAGAAAATTTCTGCAGAAACGGGACAGAGGAGAATTAAGCATGGTTAGGGAGGTCTCTCCACCGAAGGGAAGGACCTGAGAGCACGAGCCATTTGAAGATATGGAAAAGAACACCATCTGAGAGAGTCAGGGCTGTGTTTCCCCTCTGGTGGAGAATTAATTCAGTTCGGTAAATACGGTCAAAAACTACTCTGTGTGCAGCACTTGACCACAGAGGGCACGAGCAGAAGGGAAAGGGAACTAAAGCTCATGAAAAGGACACCTAGACCCTGTTGTGTTGTCAAGGACTAGATTGTGTGCTGCTCATAATTATGACAGAAGTTCAGGGAAGGGTGAGCTAAATGAGGGGCCTGCTGTTTATCATTCAGCATCATGTCGATGAAATGCATCCACGTCACTCCAATCTAGTTCATTCATTTTCATGATTTAACATTTAATTTACTGTTAACTAGCACTTAGTCTACATCAGTTATTTCCTGATTGGTTTTGTCCTAAACCCTTGGCATATTAACTCAGTTTTTACAACCTTCTGAGATGAAAACTATTATCCTCATTTTACAGAGGAGGAAACTGAATCACAGAAAGCTTAACTACTTGCTTAAAGTCATACAGACAGTACTTGGTAAAGCTGGGATTGAACCCAGTTTGGTGCCGGCGTCTACACTCACCCTTTAAACTGTAGTGCCTTTAGACAAAGAAGTGTCTGGGGATGGGGCTGCTGGTTGCAAGGCTAGCTGGGCCAGGGAATTCTCTGAGCAGCTGGAATTTGCACAGAGATCTGAGGAACGTAAGGGAGCAAGTCACATGGCTGTCTGGGGACAGCCCTCCCCACAGAGGCAAATTTGACTTGTTTAATAGCTCATCATCAGTTAGAAGCAGAACAAAAGGTAGGACTAGATCTCCTGACTTTATTCAAGGCTGTTGGCCTCTTTCTGGATAGCATTCCATCACGTCTATACCAGAGTTCATTTAACCATTCTATTTCTGGGCATAGCCAGTTTTGCTGATGTAAACTGCAGCAAACATCCTTGTTTGTGTTCCATTCCCGTATGGAACATTTCCTTAGAGTATGCATATCATTAGCTTTACTAGATTTTACTAAATTATCCTCCAAAGTGATTGTACCAGTTTAACCACCCGCAGGGTATGGTCAGACTTGAATGTTTTATTTCAATCTTATGGATGTGAAATTATTTCTCATTTTATGTTGCTTATTTAATCTGCATATCTGGATTGCTAATGAGGTTGGGTATCTTTTATTGTGTATTTATTAGGCTCTTGTGTTTTGTCCTCTGTAAGGCCCATGGCCTTTTCCCATTTTTTCCAGCCGTTATCTTTTTCCCCTTTAATTTGTAGGTGTCCTTTACATATTCTATACACTAATTATTTGTCAGTCATAGACACTGCAACTGTCTTCTCCCAATCTATGGCTTGTCCTTTTATTTTGCTTACAGTGTCTTTTGTCATTCAGAAAATTTAATTTTAATGCAGTCAAATGTATCAACCCTTTCTGCTTATAATTTGTGTTTTTAATTATTTTTACTTTGTTATAATGATTTTGTCTACGTTTTCCCTTAAAAGATTTGTTCTTTCATATTTTGATCAATTCATCTGGACCTTATTTTGTGGGAGGTTGGAGGTAGAGATCTAATTATTGAATTGTTTTGCCGTATGATAACCAATTATCCCACAGAGCTTACAGGTTGTCTTTTCCACATATTTGAAATACTGCTCCCTGCATTTTCAGTTCCAGGAGTCACATGAGTCTGACTTTGAAGTCTCTTTTCTTTTCCATGGGCTAATTTGTCTATTTCTGCACCAGTGTCACATGTCTTAATCATTATACCCTTATATTAAGGAGCACATCACATATGGCAAGCCTCTCCTTGCCCCGCTCCTTTAAATTGTCTCAAGTAGTACCTTTATTACTGGCCCTTCATTTGCTCATGTGAAAAAGTTCTGTTGGGATTTTGACTGAAGTTGCATCTTCCTATCTAGAAATATGGTCCATCTCTCCGTTTATTCTGATCTTTTTTATTATGATTTCATTTATATGAAATGTCTAGAATAGGCAAATTCGTAGAGACAGACAGTGAATTAGGGTTGGTGGGGCTGGAGGGAATGGAGGGTTTTGGGGGTGATGCTAATAAGTCTGAGCTGCTATGGGGAATGATTAAATGTCCTAAATTCAGATGTGGTGATGATTATACAACTCTGTGAAAGCCCATTGAATTATACACTTTACATAGGTGAATTGTATAGTACGTGAATTATATCCCAACAAAGTTGCCAAAAATCAAACAAAAAGACTTTAGTCTTTGAGAGGTAAGGCCATCCTTGACACATTTGAATGGCCGCTTCAAAAAAAAAAAAAAGTACAGAGAGAGGTCCCACTTACAGATCTATGCTGGCCCTTTTTTGTCTTTCAATAAAGATTTTGTATATCTTTATTAGATTTATCCTGCGAGTCTCATAGGTTTTGTTGCTATGGGTATTGGGATCTTTTTTTTCTGGGGCATTTTCTAACCTAATTGGCTATTACTGATATAAAGTAGCATTCATGGTTTTTTATATTGATCTTGTATTGAGCAACCTTGTTGAACCCTCTCAATCGTTCTAAAAGTTTTTGGCAGATTATCTTGTGTTTTCTGTGTAAATAATTACACTGAGTATACTAACCACAGATTTGTCTCTTAAAAAAAAATCTTATACACGTTATCCCAGGAACTCTTTCCTCAATACAAATTCTCCTTCTGTTCCCAGCCTGGGCTTTCCTGCCTGCAATTTATTTTTTTCTCAGTGAAAGCTGAGGCAGCAGGACACCCATCTTCTGGAGATGTGTGGCTCGTTCTGTGATAGGGTCATTTCGGGGTACATGAAAATGTTTGTAAAAGTATTTAAGACAGGACAGTACAAGCGTGGCTCAGTGATAGAGTTCTTGCCTGCCATGCTAGAGACCCAGACTCGATTCCCAGAACCTGCCCATGCAAAAAAAAAAAAACAAAGACTTAAGACAGTGCCTGGTTTCTCTTAGAGATGTGGTAAATGTTCACTAATTATTTATTTGAGGAGAGAGAGTCTCTGTGACAACCACCAGGGCTCCAGAATTTCCAATGTCATCAGAAGTGGGGGTAGAAATTTGTCTCAAAGCTACCTTTGCATAACGTTAAAAAATATATATATCAATTTGTTTTTATCAAACAATGGAGGTTGGACAGTCTTAAAACCGCACTCCCCAGCCTCACTTAAACTACTCCTTGGCGCATCCCACCCCACCCCTCGGCCTCATCAGAACTGCATGGCAGGCCATTCACTCTTTCGTCATTCATTCATTCATTCATAATGTGTTTATTGAGTATACACTACGCACTGCAGAGGATACAGAGATATAATACAAATTGAAATTATGTCTTTGACCTCAAGGAACTTATAGTCTATTTGAAGACAGCTACTAAGTAGTTGTAGAATAAGAAAGTTCCAATTGCATGTTAGAAAATTAAAAGGCCTAGAAGTACAGGGGGAGGGAGCAAACACCTCCAGTCTTGCAAGGCCTAATGGAAGTGGCAGTTGAGCTGGTGCTTCAAAGTTAAATAGAAGTTTTGACAGGTAGAAACAGGTCGGGCAGGAGCATGACAAAGGCACGAAGTGATGAACTCTAGGGCAGTGAATGGTGCAGGTCTATTGGTGCTGGGAGTGGAAGTTAGAGTTTCAGAGAGGCAGCTTTCATCATAGCAAGAGCTATCCAAGATGGGAAAAGGCCAGAAGAGGGAGTACCCACCCTCAGAGAGGTACAAACAAAGGCTACGAGGCCATCAGATTGGTTGCTGTTCAGCCAGCTCCTGCATCTTTTGGTACATTGACTGAGATGACCTCTAAACCTGAGGTCTCCAGATTCTTGGACTGAAACCTACAGTAAGAAATATTATATCATGACCCAGTATATACATACGTGAACAGAAGACCAAAAGAAAACTTTCATGTTAGAACACTGTCCATGCTGCATGTCATACTTTTGATATTTTCTATTCTCTTCTAGTCATTAAAAATATGCTCATCATGACCCATTAAATCAATGGTTCTCAACTTTGAGTGGTCATTAGAATCACCTGGGGAGATTTGAGAAATTCTACTGCCCAGGTTCCTGCCAAACTCATTAATTCAGGATCTCTGGGGTGGGACCCAGATTTCAATAGCTGTTTAAGCTCCCAGGTGATTCCAATGTGCAGTCATGGTTGAAAACCAGTGCACTTTGGAAAACTAAGATGTATTGCCTCCCTAAAATTCCATGAATATATGACTTGTCAGTGGGAATGGATCAGGAGTTTCATATGGAAATCTGCAAAATACTCATCACAGTCCCAGATTAACTAAAATTCTATTGATGGGGAGTAAGTTTTTTTAGTGGAGAGGGAAATGGTTTTACTATGGTAGCTTCAGGCTGGGTTAGTTTCTATGAATTATTCCAGCTAAGTCATAAATGAGGAAGATTAACCTTGATTAAAGGACTGGTCACTATCTCTTGGCCTTAGCCCATCCTCATACCCATTCCACTTTCCAGAGAGATTGGTTGAGTCATGACTCAGCACCTTTCCTGGCTTTTTTCTTTTTTCCTGTGCAATTCATTGGCTTTTTAAACATTCGCTTAGCTTTGTATCCTTTACCACATTCAATTTTAGAGCATTTTCATTATCCCATAGAGAAGTCCTACACACCTTAGCCATGACTTCCTAATCACCCCACTCCCTCAGATCTATTTTCTGTCTCTATAGATTTTCCTATTCTGGACATTTCATATAAATGGAATCATACAATATGTGGTTCATTGACTCAGTTTCAATGGACTGCATATTGTTTTCAAGCTACATCCATGTGGTAGTATGTCAGTACTTCATTCCTGTTCATGGCTGAATAATATTTCATTATATGGATATACTCATTTTGTTTGTCCATTTGTAAGCTGATGAGCATTTGGGCTGCTTCCATTTTTGGCAATTATGAATAATGTTTTGATGAACATTTGTGTACATTTTAAAACTTTCTAATGTGGAAAAAATCAAACATATTGTAGAGGATAATATAATGAACTCCCATATACTCATATCCAACATCAATAATTTTTGACACCAATTGCATTTCATCTATATACTTTCTACCCTGCTTTGTTTCTCTTTACTTTTTTTACATTTTTTATTTTGAAGCAATTTTAAACCCACACAAAAGTTGAACATCCCCTTCACACTTTTTTTTTCTTTGTCCTATATGGCAGGAGTCACATTTCATTCTTTTTCCATGTGAAGATCTCCTTATTGAAGCACCATTTGTTGAATTTTTGTTCTTGTTTGTTTTTTTGTGTGTTTTTGTTGTTGTTGTTGTTTGCTTGCTTCTTTGTTCGGGAAGTGCATGGGCCGAGAATCTGGGTGTCCCACATGGCAAGCAAGAATTCTACCACTGAACTACCCCAACGCTCCCTACACTGCTTTGTCTTTGCTGGAGCATTTGAAAGCACAGATAAGGACTATGTGTCTACGGAGAAGCCCAGTGGGGCACAGGTTGCTTGATCTTGTCACAGCTCAGACAGGTACTGGGCAGGCCCCTGCTTCAGTGGCTGTCCCCTGCTGGATGACAGACCAGGGAACTGAGCTGGCATTTAGCTGAGCTCGTCATATGGCTTTGTTTTGTCCTCCAAAAGTAATTATTTTCCAATACTCTCACCCTGCCTTCTCAACAATACCAACCATGGCTCCACCGCCAAACACCAAAACCATGAGATAAAATGTTAAAAGGCACAAGGTCCAGAAGTAAGAATGGATCTGAGGCCGAGTGCTGGGATTGAGAGCTCTTCTTTTCACTTCCATAGTAATCTCAGCTTCTGTCATATCTCTGTGCCTTTGATGGAACTGTTTCCTCTTTCAGAGATGCCATCACTCTTCGGTGCTCCCTTAGCACACTCTAGGATAGCATTTGCCTCAGAGACAAGAATCTCTATGGAAAGGAGCACTCACTGAAATCAGGGTCTCTGGATTCTGAGAACAAAAGCTATGAAAGTTTCCTGCAGTCTGATTATTGCCCAGCTTATCATACACATCATCCTCACATGACTTTGTGCAGTGGGGTCCAGTAAAGAGGGGAGGTGGCCTTCAAACCAAAGCTGGCCTGACCCCCAAATCCAAACTCTTTCCCCTTCCTCCCACGCGAGTGACCTTGGGCAAGCCCACCTCCCTAAACCTTGGCTTAGCTACTGCACTATGGGAGAGGACCATGTCTGCCTCCCCCTCCCCACAGCCTCACTGGGGGAATCAGCAGTGGTCTTTATGGATGTGTTTGGAAAGTGTTATACAAACTTCAAGGATAGTGATTACCATTGCATTAGTGGGGATAACAGAGGCTGAAACAAGACAGCAGAGTTGTCTCATCCATGCTCCCCCCCAAGACTGGTGCGTGACTCCATCGCGCCAGGACTTCATCTCCTTCCATCATGTTGCTCACAGGTGTTGCCTTGTCCCATGGTCCAGTAAGTCTCCCTCCCCCCACCCCCCGCCATGTCTGCATTCCCACTAGTTGGAAAGGGAAAGGGGGAGGGCACACCTCCTCCCCTTAAGAGTAGGCCTTGCAAGTGACACAGACTGCTTCAGCTACATCCTATGGATCAGAATTTAGTCACATGGCCACACCTAATTGCAAGAGAGGCTGGGAAATCCAGTCTTTATTCTGGGCAGCCATGTGTGGAAATTGGGGTTTCATTTGTGTCTGATGGGATAAGAAGGGAAGAGCAGATACTGGGGACAATTATCACAATAAACATAACTAGTGATGATGCTGATGATAAAGGAGAAACTTTGTCCCGTGCTTGGGCCAAAGGCCATGACTCCATAACCATAAGTCTCAGTCTTGTCTGTTGGCAGATGTCACTCTTCCTCCACAGAGGCCGGCCACATCTATTGTAGTGTTTGGGTCTCCATCCAATAGTCTGATGCCCCTCCCTGAAAGATGGGCCTGGACAGAGGTCAAGGACTGGGCTCTGTGAGGAGCCTGGGTTGTGACTGGGGATGGGGACTCGAGCAGCCAGCTCCAGAGTTCATGGTTCCGAGTAACTTTTCCCTTGTCCTTCCCTCTTGAGCATCTTCTTCCACCTCCCCTTGGCTCCATCCCTCACCTCAAGTCTCTGCTCAATTATGACCTCATTAAAAAGCTCCCCCTGACCTACAAACTTGCAGCCCCACCACTCTCTGTCCCTACCATGCTTTTTTGCCCAGTGAACTCATCATAGTCCATCTAGATTACAGATATGTCTGTTTATCTTCTCTCTCCACTCAACTAGAATTAGGCTGCAAGTTCCCAGAGGGCCAGATCCAAACCTCATGAGTTGTCTTCTGTATCCCCAGCATCCAGCACAGTCCCTGGAATATGGTGTGTGTCCAGTAAGCATTTACTAAATACGTGGCCGAATCTGAGAGGCGAGTCCTGGTGAATTGATAGTCAGAGACAAGGGTCACCTGTTCACAGGCAGAATCTGGAGGAAAGAGGCTAGGGAAGGAGATTCCTGAATGGAAGTTTCACAGTGTAGGGTGGGTGGAGAAACGTAGATCAACACTCGAAACAAATGTGATTGTAACAAAGCACAAGAAAAGCCACCAAATGTGGTGCTAGGAAAGATTCTCACCCAGGAAGAAAGATGACAGGATCCAGGGTGCTGGGAAGGGACAAGCAGCTGGGCTGACCGGCTCAGCTCAGACAGCTTCTACAGATTTTCAACGGACCTGAAATTGTCAAATGCAAGACCCATCTCCAGGTTGTGATATCGAGAAGAAGGCATGGCTTCTGGTGGAAAACAGAACCCTAAGTTCCCTGTGACCAAGGGTGATATGAAAATGCCCCAAGAAGGTCTGCAGGTGAGCTCTGCCCCTAACTCCGGTGGGGTATCTCAGGAAACAGACCCCCAGATGGAGATTTGCAGGGGACAGTGGGGATTGTTAGCACCTGTGAAGGAGTGGGGGCAGCAAGTGGGCAGAGGAAGAAGTTGAACGGTGATGTAGTTATAATAGAAACATTAGCCCATTCCAGACGAGCTCTGGGCTGGGTTAGCCCTGCAGTGCTGCCCACGCTGAAGCAATGGGGCAGGGCCTTCACACTTTCACAGGGCCAGTCGCTGGAGGCCAACCCAGGAGAAGGTATGATCTTGGCTGAAGGCTGTCGCTGGGGAGGGGCTCAGCCCTGAACCTCCTGGCAGCTGGAGAATGAACAAGGACCTCAGTCCTGCCAAGACACTCCTTACGTCCCTTACCGAGAATGACCTAGAATGACCTGCTCTCCTAGTTCTCCACCCTACCTAATACTTAAGGTCTGTCTGAGATCTCACCTCCCCCCAAGACACCATCCCATCCTCCTCTTGTGCCCATTGATATGGAAGCAAGAGTGAGGAACAGGTTTAACAGAGCAAACGTCTTTGTGGTTTGTCCCATCACAACCTCAATTCTGTGTGAGTCCCTGAAGAATTTCACCTTCTTGATCACCAATTGGAAAAAATCCTGTCAGCTCAAGAATGCAGAAAACCATTTTTGGTTTTCTCCTATGGTTCATTTATTCATTCATTTTCCACTCCTTCATCACTGATTTATTCAACAAGCATTTGTTAATTTCCTACAGTGTTCGGGTACTGTATTAAGTGCTGGGGTTATAATGGGAAGCCAAACTGAAATAGTCCCTATTCATGGAGCATGTAATAATTTGTTCATTCTTGAGTCCCTATAGGCAATAATGGGGGGAAGGAGTTGTTCTTGATACAGGCCCCATCATCAAGGAATGCAGCTAGCTGGAGAGACAGGGCAGTCCACTCAAGACAGCCCGAGATAAGTGGTACAGACAGTGAGTGCCAGAGAAGGTAGGTCACGGCAGGGCGAATTGACAGTGGGGGTGATTAGAGAAGCCTTTATGGAGGAGGAGGGGCTCAGGCTGGGCTTTAGAGTAATCTGGGTAGATGGTAAGAAATAAAGGAGTTGGGGGCGGTAGGACAGGACAGGATGGTAGGATTGTGCATGGTGTATTTACCGATAGGAGAAGAGACTAGCCTGGCCTAGGAAGGGACTCTGTGTCTGGTGGGAGAGAAACATCTGAAGAGGTGGCGTAGATTCTATTATTCTAAAGAGAGTCTTCCTGTCTCCCAAGGATATCTGAGTTCTTAGGACGTAGGACTGAACTGAATTCTAGAAGGGCAGGTTCCTCAAAGCCTTTGTGGAATCATCTGGTCCCACCATCTTGCCTTACAGCAGGAAAAAAAGGCACTGAAAGATGGAGGGTGTATCCTTAGGGGAGACAGTGTGGTGGGATGGAGAACACTGGCTCTGGGATCCTGAAGGTTTTGAGGGCCAGCTCTGCTGTTTTCCAGCTGTGTGGCCTGGGGCAAGGCACACACATGTGAGTTACAAACCAGATGAGCCTCAGTTTCCTAATACGTAAAGAAGGAATAACCTTAGTACCTCCTCAAAGGAAGGGCACAAAGATTAAGCAAGACAGTGAGGCCTCAGAGCTAGCCCAGAGTGGTATACAAAAAGTGGTGGCTGTTAAGAGCAGCAAATAGCAGGGTATGGGACTAGAACCCTGTGGTTTCATGAGGTCTTCAGCACATATCACCTAGATAGAGAAAGACGCAGGTAGCAGATGTCAACCCAGCCAACTGAAGCCTCAGACGTCTGGGGCGGAGAATAACTCCAGTCAGCTGAAAAGAATCTTAATTATAGTGGTTTTGAAAGAGGGGAGGAAACCTAATTTGGCAGGGTGGCATGGGGCATTGCTCTGCAGTTGTGCCCTAATTTCCTCCTGAATGAGAACATGCTCTGAGATGACCTTTTCCCAGTACAGCAATAGGCTCACCAGAAGGTTCCCTGGCCATGCACACGTGCAGACTAGAGGGTGACTAGTTCACAGCTATTGCATCACCCCGGTGTTTCCAACCAGGTATTGCAGGGAGAATGTATAGGGTAGGACAGGCCACAGGCTGGAAGAGGGCAATACTGATTTCTACCTTGGAGCAGGATCCCAAATGGACTTCTGGGGACCCAAAGAAAATAGCAGAAGCAATGGCCCCGAAAACACTGGCTTTCCAGCCACCCTCCCCCTCTGCCTCTTTCACTTAAGAGTGAGCAGTAAGACTCTTCATTAGAGAGTTGGGGAGATTTTGCTGGATTCTGGGGGTTGGCACCCAGGGTCAGGGTGAGACCCTGGGACCAAGGGCAGGGAAAAAGGCCCGTGGGCACTTTGGCTGGGAAGAAGGGTGATGATCCAGCAGGGGACACTTCTGTTTCCTTGGCAACCTGATATAAAACAATCTGAACTTTTCACGCCAATTCTCCAATAAACTCTTAGGGTTAGAAAAAGGTCTGTGTGGGGATTGTTATTATTCATGTAAAATATTGTCTTTTAAAGAAGTCAGTTTAATAGATCAGAGTTGTTTTGCTTTTGACTAAAGTCTATGATGCATTCAGAACAGAGAAGAAAAATGTGATGTTTCAGATATATTCATCCATTCATTCAGCAAATATTTATTGACGTCAACCTTTATCCTGGGTTGGCTTTCTTTACCTGTAAATTGAGAAAACTAGACTGGACTAGTATTTTTTTTACCTAGGCTCCTAGAATCTTAAGAATTTCAGGGTGAAACTTTCAGGGCTTCCTTCCTAGGGTGAGGAGACAAGCGGGGCAGGGTCTAGGACCCCACTTGGCTCCAAACAGAACCACCTTGCTTTGGGGCTTCTTCCTAAGGTTCTTTGGAACAAAGAGCTCTCTGATGAAAACCTACTGCCCCAGTGGGTCTTTTGAACCTTTCAGTGGTGACACTGCAGCATTAAGCCAAACTGTTTTTGCAAGCACTGCCCCTGCACTAAGGGGGGCGGCGGGGGGGGGGGGGGGCTACAGAAATAAAATGATGAGTGAACCAGTCACAGCCCCTAGGGGCTCGCTGTCACTGTGAGAACCTGAGATAATAGGTGTGAAAGCCTATTTGGGTAAACGAATGTTGTTAGGAAAATAATGATGATGATTATTATAGTGGAATCAGTCAAGATAATCCCACAGAAAACTGCAGCCTACGATTAGGGACCAGGTTGGAGCAGCAGACTCCCAGGTGCTCCGTTCAGGGATTCTGAGAAATGCCAGGGCTTCCCTGGGAACAGCAAGCTCTGCTCGAAGGCGCCTCTCCGGGTCCTGCTGCGCTCCCTGCTTTTCCCCTAGGCCCACGGCGGATACTGCGGCCCCGGAGCAGGGGAGGCAGCGGGAGGCGCCTCGCGGTGATTGGTTGAGCAGGAGGTTGTTGCTAGGTTACCAGTCCACCGAGACAGGAGCTTCGGTGGTCCCATCCTCCACGGCAGATCTATTCTGCACAGCAAACCTAATTTGGGCATTGTGTGAACGGGTTCCCCAGCAGCTTAAATTGTCAGCCTCCAAGTACCCATCTTTCTAGGATTTTCCACTTAGCAAAAAACCCTGGGGAGGAGGGGAAAGAGAAGAGCTCTGCTTTTAATGTCTGGATTCCCGTAAATAGCTAATTCTCTCGCTTGGCTTCGATGTCCTCCGACTTCTGGGGTTCATTCGTTTATTCATTATGCATGCATATCTTCATGTTTATTAGCGCCTGCTATCCCTTTCCTTCTCCTGTGATTTCTCTAAGCTTCCTTCCCCCTACAAAATGTTTAGCGCCTCTCAAGTTGGCCAGAGAGGGAGCACGGCTGCCATCAATGCCTGCACTACATCGCACTCACCACCTGCCCTCACAACACACTGAAACAGGGGTTCACCCTCCCATCTCCACATGCTTTTACCTGCTCTTCCTCATCCATATATATGCCTGACCGCACTTCAGTACACATGTGGGTGAGGAATCATTGCCCTACTGTTCAGACGAGACAGCTGAGAACTAGAAACACCAACAGGCCTTGCTCATGGCCACATGGGGGATTTCTAGCATAATCAATATTGAGTAAAGTCGCTTTTAAAATTACCTTCCTCATAACATCCCAGTAAGGTAGGCATTATTATCCCCACATGTGTGGTAGATTGAGTTATGTACCCTCCAAAAAAATGTTCTTAATCTTAGTCCATTTCTGTGGGTTTGAACCCATTGTAAATAGGACCTTTTGAAGATGTTATTTTTAGTTAAGGTTGGTCAACTGAATCAGGGTAGTTCTTAATCCTTTTACTGGATGATAGAGAGGGCCACAGAGAGAAAGCCATGGGAAGAAACTGGAACTCAGTGGAACCCAGAGGAGAAAGAAGACATTGCCAAGCGATAGAAAAGTCAAAGACTAAGGATCGCCAAAAGCCAGCCCCAGGATGTCAAAGTCTTTGGGGAGAAAGCATTGCTTTACTAACACCTTGATTCTGGACTTTTCTTAGCCTCAAAACCATAAGCCAATAAATTCCCACTGTTAAGACAACCAATTTTATTTGCTTTAACAACGAGGAAACTAAGACACCACTTTACAGGTGACAAAATTGAAAGAAGCTATTTAACTTGCCAGGGATGACCCGGTGTGTGATGAAGCTGGGATTTGAACCAAGCCATCTTGACTCCAAAGTCTTAACTTTTTCCAAGAACTGGATCTGGTCACAGAAAAGAGTAAAAGGCTCTCTGAGTGGCTGAAACTTGGAGATATGGCTTCCAAATGCCTTTCAAAATCTTCCAGTTCATTTACTCATTTTTTTTTTACCGAAGTTCTTTGCAGAATAGACTCAAAACCTGGTGACTTCATCACACTAATCAATATAGTTAACTCTATTCCCTATCAATCTGTGTTGATCTTGCCTTCAAGCTTTTATTGGGTAACTAAGTCAAGCACTCTTCCCCATGAACATCTCCAGCACTTGCTTTTCTTCCCTTTTAGGTTTTTATTTTCCTTTGCTCACACACTGAATAAACACTGAGCACCCATCAAAGACACAAACGGACATTTGCACACCAATGTTTATAGCAGCATTATTTACAATTGCAAAGAGATGGAAACAGCCAAAATGTCCATCAACAGATGAGTGGCTAAACAAACTGTGGTATATACATACGATGGAATATTATGCAGCTTTGAGACAGAATAAACTTATGAAGCATGTAATAACATGGATGGACCTAGAGAACATTATGCTGAGTGAGACTAGCCAAAAACTAAAGGACAAATACTCTATGGTCCCACTGATGTGAACCGACATTAGAGAATGAACTTGGAATATGTCATTGGTAACAGAGACCATCAGGAGATAGAAACAGGGTAAGATAATGGGTAATTGGAGCTGAAGGGATACAGACTGTGCAACAAGACTGGATACAAAAACTCAAAAATGGACAGCACAATACTACCTAATTGTAATGTAATTATGTTAAAACACTGAATGAAGCTGCATCTGAGGTATAGTTTTTTTATTATTATTATTTTTTAATTTTTAAAAAAATTTTTTTCTCTCTATTATCGTTTTATTTCTTTTTCTGTTGTCTTTCTATTTCTTTTTCTAAATCGATGCAAATGTACTAAGAAATGATGAATATGCGTCTATGTGATGATATTAAGAATAACTGATTATATATGTAGAATGGAATGATTTTTAAATGTTGTGTTAGTTAATTTTTTTTAATTAATAATAAAAAAAAAGGTAACACATTAAATAGCCAGCCCTTATTGGGGACCTGCTCAATAACTAATGGTATAACCTTACAATATCATTCAATGTGGCTTTTTAAATGAGGTTATAAATGGATATTTATTGGTGTGAAAAAATATTAACGATATATTATGTAAAAACAAGCAAGTTACAAAATAGTGTATGTAGTAGGACCCACATAAGTAAGAATAAAAATAAAATAAAATAGGCTAGTAGGACATAAATCAAACATTAATTCTTTGTGGAGGGATTCCAATTATTTTTTTCCTTTGCTTATTTGCATTTTTCAAGATTATTTTTTACGCAATGAGCATTCTACCACTGAACCACCTATGCACCCATGATTTGTTCCACAATGCACATGTATTGCTTGTGCTATAAGAATGCATTTCATTCTGTCTGCCCCAGCAAGTGTCTCCTGCTGGGAGTAAAGGAGTGTATGAGCAAAGGGGACCAAGCACTTCTGGCTCTGAGGCATTGTGGGAAAGGTCATTGACCCCTGGGAGGCCAAGTCAAGCTGCGTATTAGGAATTCTGAGAACAGAGGTAGAGCACTGAAGCTATGAAAGTCAGCATTACCCCATTCAGCAACTATTTTTAAAAAAACTAAAAAATGATCAGACTTCATTTAGAGATATGAATTAAGCTGATCTGGATAGGACTAAGGTAAATCAGAATACTGGGCAAAGGATGATATGGGCTATATTTTCAAGCTTCAATCTCTGTGTGAGACCAAAGGGAGAAAGGTTTATATGGTGCAAAATTTATATTTTGGGTCGTGCATTATCTAACTTAACTTATATAGTCAGTTTACTTGAACACCATAATTACATGGAATTTTGAATAGGGTGTAAGATCCTGTTGGTTTGTACAGGTTAGTGTGATGTGGGCGGGGGAGAAAGGAGGAAATATTCAACTCTCCCATCTGGGAAATTCCTGATATTCTCACAAGCAGTGGGGACAACCAATTCAATAGGCTGAGCCCACAATATTGGGGCTCTCCCCTATGAAGCTTATTCCTGTAAAGGAGAATGTAAGCCTACTGATAATTATGTCTGAGTCACCCCCAGAGAACCCCTTTTGTTGTTTAGATGTGGCCTCTCTCTCTATAAGCCAACTTGGCAGGTGAACTCACTCCCCTCCTTCCTACGTGAGACATGACTCCCAGGGATGAACTGGGACCTGGCATCGTGGGAATGAGAAATCCTTCTTGACCAAAAGGGGGGAGAGAGAAATGAGACAAAATAAAGTCTCAGTGGGTGAGAGATTTCAAACAGAGTTGAGAGGTTATCCTGAAGGTTATTCTTATGCATTATATAGATATCCCCTTTTTAGTTTATGGTGTATTGGAGTGGCTGGAGGGAAGTACCTGAAAATGTTGGAGCAATGTTCCAGTAGGCTTGATTTTTGAAGAAGACTGTATAACCATACAGATTTTATAATGTGACTGCGTGATTGTAAAAACTTGGTGTCTGATACTCCTTTTATCCAGGGTATGGATAGATGAATAAAAAAATAGACAAAAGCAATTAAATAATAGGGGGAGATAAAGGGTAAAAATTAGGTAGATAGAAATATTAGTGGTCAGTGAGAGGGACGAGTAAGGGATATGGGATGAATGAGTTTTTTTTCCATTTCTTTTTTTTTTTGGAGCGATGCAAATGTTCTAAAAATGATCGTGGTGAAAAATATACAAACTATGTGATGATATTGTGAGCCATATGTGTGTGGATATTTTTCAATAAAAATATTAGGAAGGAAAAATAGAATTCTGAGAACAGTCTGTCCCGCCCTAGTTCCCCATCCCGACCAGTCCCGCAGGCACAGCCTCACTGACCCAGCACCTTGGCACTGGGTAGCTTCAAACCTGCTGGTGGATTGGTCACTGCCCTCCCTTGAAGGAAAACACTGTTGATACCTGTCTGCACAGGGTAAGACTGAAATTGCAGGGCCTCCCCACTTTCTAGGAGGGGTGATAGCTGTGATGTGCCATTGCTCAGGCAAGTTACTTCCACACATATACAGGTGTGATTTTGAATGTTGTCAAGAAAAGCCACCACCACGTCCTCTTTCTGTAAGTCAGCTCAGCAGGTGAACTCACTGCCTTCCCTCCTACGTGGGACATGACTCCCAGGGATGTAAATCTCTCTGCTAAAGTGGGACAGAACTCCCAGGATTTGCTGGGACCCAGCATCATTGGACTGAGAAAGCCTTCTTGACCAAAAGGAGAAGAGAGAAATGGACAAAATAAATGTCAGTGACTGAGAGATTTCAAACAGAGCGGACAGGTTACCCTGGAGGTTATTCTTATGCATTATATAGAAATCCCTTTTTAGTTTATGGTGTATTGGAGAGGCTGGAGGGAAGTACCTGAAACTGTTGAGCTGTATTCCAATAGCCTCAATTCTTGAAGACTGTTGAATACAATAGAACTTTTACAATGTGCCTGTGTGATTGTGAAAACCTTGTGTCTGATGCCCCTTTTATCCAGAGTATTGACAGAGGAGTAAATAAATATGGATAAAAATAAATAAATAATTCAGGGGATAAAGAGTAAAATAAATTGGGTAGATTGAAATACTAGTGGTCAATGAAAGGGAAGGGTAAGAGGTATGGTACGTTTCAGGTTTTTCTTTTTATTTCTTTTTCTGGAGTGATGCAGATATTCTAAAAATGATCAGGATGATGAATCCACAACTGTGTGATGATATTGTGAGCCACTGATTGTACATCACCTATAGACTGTATGTGTGTGAAGATTTGTCAATAAAAGTATTCAAAAAAAAAAAAGGAAGAAAAGCCACCACTATGGAAACCCAGTCCTGGCCTCCCGTTCTCTGACTGTATCCCTGGGACCAGCCCAACACCCGGGGAAAGAAGATGGAGCTTGGACCAGGAAAAATCCTCTTCCTGGTTCACTGACTTCAGGCCAGACACTTAACTTTCCTCTGCCTTGGTTTCCACATCCATAATATGGTACAGAAGCTTCTTATCCTGCCCACCTGCAGCACTGGTGTGGAGTGAGCTGCGAACTGTAAAACATGAGAAGAGTAGAAGGCATCCCTAGCTTCGGTTTGTCTCAAAATTGCCACATGTGACTTGGGCTGAGTCACTTAACACTTTCCTGTGCCTCACAGAAGAGTAGCATCCATCCTGATTACTTCCCTGATTCTCAAAGTTAGAAGTAATCTTAGCCCTAAATGCCCAGACAAGAATCCTTTTGATTAGTTTCCTGACCGAGGTTCTGGTCCAGCCTCTTCTTGGTTACCTCCAGGGTAGAGAGCTTGCGACCACACAACTTTCCAAGCAGTCATTGCCATATTGTGCTCTGTAAGAAAGTTCTGTATAGGGTGATGTTTTGCAATGGAATATTTGTTTTAAAAAATTTGGCGACCGTTTTCAAAGATATTTCCACTCCCGATTTTCCCAGAGGGCTGGAACAGGGCAGAAATCAGCAGTAGTCAGCAAGACACAGGTGCCAGGCCCAGGGGGCTTTCCCTTGAACCTGGGCAGGTTCTCGAATCTTGTGGCTTCGTGGCTTAGCGTAGTGGAACAAGCCTGGGTTCCAGGGTCGCACGCTATGTAGACTAAAATCTCACTTTGCCCATTTAATGACTGTTTGACCCTGAGCCAGTTATTTAACCTCTTCCAGCCTCAGTGTCCTTATTGGCAAAATGAAGATAGAAATACCTACCCTATTGGACTTACCTACCTTATAATACCTACCTTATCTTGTTGCACAGAATAAGAAAGATAGCACTTTATGTTAAGTTTACAATCCAACTTCCCTGGTGAGATTTGGGGAGCGGGGTCCACTCTTCTCTGCCATCCCTGCAGGGCACATCTTCCCTCCAAGCCCCCCCAGCACAGGCCAGCCCTTACCTGTCCTTGCCTGCATGCCTCTCCAACACGGAGGTGCCCACTGCACAGTTGGTGCTCAGTGTTTCACAAAATCTTTGCTGAAAACAGAACCTTCTCCCTCTCGGGCCCATGCCAGGGGCCACACAGGGGAGACGCTACAGTGGTTTCAAGACAAAGTTCACCTCCTCACAATTCACCTCCAGATTAGCACCCCCTCCCACCCACAGCCTTAGTGGGTGCTCAGCAAGTGTCCAGGGTTTTTTTTTTTTTTTCAGTTGGTAAAGGCTTTCAACTATATCAGCATGTTGTTTTTATCCAATACATTACATATTGATTGTAGCATATTTGGCCTTATTTTAACAATATCTGTAGCTATTTTAACATTGCCACTCGGTGAATTTTAACTACAGAAGATCTGCACTTATATAACACATTTTCATTTTCAGCTTGTTTTATTTTGTATTTTAATTGTAGTAGCGACTCCCATTTCTTTTTTTATTAATTTTTTTGAAAAATATTACAAGAAAGAAACACATTCTTAACATATGCTCATTCCATTCTACATATATAATCAGTAATTCACAATATCATCACATAGTTGCATATCCATCATCATGATCATTTCTTAGAACATTTGCATCAATTCAGAAAAAGAAATAAAAAGACAACAGAAAAATAAAATGAAAACAGAAAAAAAAAATTATACATACCATACCCCTTACCCCTCCCTTTCATCGATCACTAGCATTTCAAACTAAATTTATTTTAACATTTGTTCCCCCTATTATTTATTTTTATTCCATATGTTCTACTCGTCTGTTGACAAGGTAGATAAAAGGAGCATCAGACACAAGGTTTTCACAATCACACAGTCACATTGTGAAGCTATATCATTATACAATCATCCTCAAGAAACATGGCTACTGGAACACAGCTCTACATTTTCAGGCAGTTCCCTCCAGCCTCTCCATTATATCTTGGATAACAAGGTGATATCTATTTAATGCGTAAGAATAACCTCCAGGATAACCTCTCGACTCTGTTTGGAATCTCTCAGGCATTGACACTTTGTCTCATTTCACTCTTCCCCCTTTTGGTTGAGAAGGTTTTCTCAATCCCTTGATGCTGAGTCTCAGCTCATTCTAGGATTTCTGTCTCACATTGCCAGGAAGGTCCACACCCCTGGGAGTCATGTCCCATGTAGATAGGGGGAGGGTGGTGAGTTTGCTTGTTGTGTTGGCTGGAGAGAGAGGCCACATCTGAGCAACAAAAGAGGTTCTCTTGGGGGAGATTCTTAGGCCTACTTTTAAGTAGGCTTGACCTATCCTCTGTGGGGTTAAATTTCATATGAACAAACCCCAAGACTGGGGGCTCAGCCTATAGCTTTGGTTGTCCACACTGCTTGTGAGAATATCAAGAATTCAACTTGGGGAGGTTGAATTTTCCCCCATTCTCACCATTCCCTGAAGGGGACTGTGGTAGTTAGATTCAGTTGTCAACTTGGCCAGGTGAAGGCAACTAGTTCTGTTGCTGTGGACTTGAGCCAATGGTACATGAACCTCATCTGTTGCTGATTTACATCTGCAGTCAGCTAGGAGGCGTGCCTGCTGCAATGAGTGAAGTTTGACTTAATTGGCTGGTGCTTAAATGAGAGAGCACAGCGTAGCACAGCCTAAAAGCTTGGCATTCCTCATCTCAGCACTTGCAGCTCAGCCCAGGCCTTTGGAGGTGCAGAAAGGAATCACCCCAGGGAAAGTTGTTGGAACCCAGAGGCCTGGAGAGAAGACCAGCAGAGACCATCCTGTGCCTTCCCACATAAGAAAGAACCTCAGTGGAAAGTTAGCTGCCTTTCCTCTGAAGAACTAACAAAATAAATCCCCTTTTATTAAAAGCCAATCCGTTTCTCGTGTGTTGCATTCCGGCAGCTAGCAAACTATAACAGAGACTTTGCAAATGCTTTTCCACTCACTGATCAAATCACTCTGGGAATCATCGGGGCATCACTCTGGATAAACCAACAAAATCTCATGTCCTATCCAAGGTTCCATGTACTTACGTTGTTCAACCAACTATCTACATAAGTTATATTAGGAGGTGCACTAGTCAAAATATAAATTTTGTACCAAATAAACATTTTTTTGCTTTAGTCTCCCACATAAGTTGAAATTTTAAAATATTAATTACCATCTATTTTCAGCACCCTGCAGTAAAGACATTCCTTTGTTCTTCCTCATGCAAAAACATTTTTTAAATTTGTACATTTAGTCACTATCATTATACACTCTAGGCATTCCTAGATTATACCATCTCAATCTTTATCGTCTCCCATTTCTTTTTAAAATTATTATTATTGCTATTTATTTTTCCAAACAAATATTCCCTCTTCTTCCTTCCTCCCTTCCCCTGATAACCTTGAATCTACTTTCTATCTCTCCGAATCTGCTGTCTCTAGGGATCTCGTGTTGTCCTTATGTGCCTTGCTTATTTTGCTGAGCACAATGTTTTCAAGGTTCTTCTATGTCGCAGCATGTCATATAACTTCATTCTTTCTCATGGTTGAATAATACTCTATTCCTTGTATGAACCACATTTTGTTTATCCATTCATTTGTTGATGGACACGGGTTGTTTCTGCTTTCTGTGTCAGTGTTTTAATAGAAGCCTCTTAAAGGGCAAAAAGCCTCTAAGATGCAAGAGAACATGCCTGTGGTGATGGAACTTCAGGCCTGGTGACAGAAAGTTGGGGGCAGCTACTTGGGGTTAGGAAAGTTTTCCTTTCGCCCTCTGTATAAATGGCTCTGTCAAGTGGCCACTCCGGGACAGGGCAGTCGGGACACCTGTGTCTAGCTATGGGCTCTCTGCAGAAAGTGACTGAATTTTTCCATGGCTCATGTGCAAAATAGTAGGTCGATTCTCCAGACCTCCCCACCTTTAGGATTCTACGGATTCCATTTGTTGGATGGAGAATGAGATGACAAAATCACTGTAGACCTCCCCTGGCTGCAGTCCGTTGTGCGACGCTAACACCTCCTTCCCTTTCTCTTTCTGCTTCTTCCAAAGATGAGTACCTCAGAGTCCTCAATGTGGGTGTGGCCGAGGTGAAGAAATCCTTCCTGGGGCCCTTGTCCCCGTCCTGCAGGATGGTGCAGATGATGAGGCAGTTTCTGTACAAGGTCCTGCCTGAGGATTCCTACAAAGTCACCACGGGGAAGCTGCATGTGAGCCTGACGCGGTTCACGGATGGAGAGAGTGTCGTGGTTTCCGAGTATACTTCCAAGGAAGAGCTCATCGAGGCAAGAGGCGGGGACCAGTGAGGCAGGGTCTGGGGCCTGGAAGGCGGGGCCTGGGGAGGCGGGCCCTGGAGAGGCGGGGTCTGTACCTGGAAGGCGGGGTCTCGGCCCTGGGGCGGAGGGGCTGGGGAGGCGGGGTCTCGGCCCAGGGGAGGTGGGGTCTTGGGAGGCGGGGTCTCGGCCCTGGGGAGGTGGGGCCTTGGGGGGCGGGGTCTCGGCCCTGGGGAGGTGGGGCCTTGGGAGGCGGGGTCTCGGCCCTGGGGCGGAGGGGCTGGGGAGGCGGGGTCTCGGCCCTGGGGAGGTGGGGCCTTGGGAGGCGGGGTCTCGGCCCTGGGGAGGTGGGGCCTTGGGAGGCGGGGTCTCGGCCCTGGGGAGGTGGGGCCTTGGGAGGCGGGGTCTCGGCCCTGGGGAGGTGGGGCCTTGGGAGGCGGGGTCTCGGCCCAGGGGAGGTGGGGCCTTGGGAGGCGGGGTCTCGGCCCTGGGGAGGTGGGGCCTTGGAGGGCGGGGTCTCGGCCCTGGGGAGGTGGGGCCTTGGGAGGCGGGGTCTCGGCCCTGGGGCGGAGGGGCTGGGGAGGCGGGGTCTCGGCCCTGGGGAGGTGGGGCCTTGGGAGGCGGGGTCTCGGCCCTGGGGAAGTGGGGCCTTGGGAGGCGGGGTCTCGGCCCAGGGGAGGTGGGGCCTTGGGAGGCGGGGTCTCGGCCCTGGGGCGGAGGGGCTGGGGAGGCGGGGTCTCGGCCCAGGGGAGGTGGGGCCTTGGGAGGCGGGGTCTCGGCCCAGGGGAGGTGGGGCCTTGGGAGGCGGGCCCGGGGTCGGGAAGGTTAGAGGCCTCATCCAGCTCTCACCTGAAGGACCCCGGGGACGAGCCTCCTTTCTGCCTCACTCCTTTCCTTCTATGTCCTGCTTCCCTAGCCCCTCCCTTTCTTTATCCCCGCCCCCCCCCGCCCCCGGCATCTCTCTGGGCCAGCTACAGTGTTGGATGAGATGGACACAGAAAGCTCCAAGAAGCATCAGACTTTGTCACTGTCCTCGATGCTTCGACACCCCACTCCGCCGGTCTCAGCCCCTCCTTTCCCCTCTGTCCTGTCTTCTGGGCTAATCCTGGAGCGTCTCACACACCCGCTTGTGACCACCACTGGCCCTGTCTCCTTTAAGAAGATAACCTCCCAGTCTGGGTTACAGTGTGTTCTCCCAAATTACTCCCAGTTTTGGGGGGAACAGGGGAGAGGAGTCCCCAGGTTCCCTCTTCTGCCCTTTCTTTCCAGTGGCCCTTCGTGAAAGGACTGAATTATCACTAAATGGGTTATAACTTAGGGAAGTGCACTCTAACCTCTAACAGCATACTGTACTAAATTCATTAATGTTGGTTGCAGTTATGAATTATTATTACGAAGTGCACTCTAACCTCTAACAGCATACTGTACTAAATTCATTAATGTTGGTTGCAGTTATGAATTATTATTACTGGAGAGGGTCCTGGATATGCCCAGTTTTGTTTCAAGACCAAGTGATTAAGCTGTGTGACCCTCCACCTCAAACTTCCCATTCCCTCCCCTAGGCACAGGGCTTTTGTCCCTCCATCCTCACCCTGGCCTGGCCACCATGCTGGGGGGGAGGTGCTGGGGAGTAGGCAGTGGGCACCGGCACCTCCTGCACCCACCTCACACACACACACACCCCGCTGTCTGTTTGCTTGTTTTGTTTTGTTTGGGCATCTGGCTTTCTGCGAGGGGTGGTTTTCCTGGGCAGAGTTCTTGAGCCAGACCTTGGGACTGCAGAGGGAAGGATAATTGAGGCAGCAGACTCAGGCTGGCCAGAGTCGGGCAGGGGAAGCCAGTGGGCAGAAGCATCCAGATCCACCTCCTACCCAGCCAGCCAGTTCCAGAGGCACCAGTGAAGGGAGCTGACAGGAGCCTGCAGCTTAGGAGTGGGAGACTGAAGGCAAATGACAAGTCAACCACCATCATTTGTCTCGTTTTATTGCAGCCCATATAAATCTGGGCCTTTTATATTCAACTAGAGAAGTTGGATTTGAGCCAACAGTGGGTTGTAAACAGTGATGTCAAAACAATGGTAATGCAAGTGCTCCCCCTGCCACTGCTTCCTCACAAAAAGAACACTATATTTAAATAGATTTAAATTAATAGTAAGTAAATTATGCCTGCACCATTGTATTAGTTAGCCTAAGTTTATTTTCCATGACAAAAAAAACCCTCAAAATATCAGTGCTTTATTTGAGATGGACAGTGGCTTCAATAAGCCACCTGGAGGAGGACAGGCGGGGCTGGCATACACGGCAAGTGGACATCCAGGCTCGGTTTCTCTTGTTGCTTCACCGAGTGTGGCCTCCATCCATGATCCAACATGGCGGCCTCCATGGTCCAGGCAGGAGGAAGGAAGAAGGGTGAAGAAGGGCTCACCCCCTGGGAAGCTGCACATGTTGTTCCCAGTTAGACCCCATTGTCCAGGTGACATGTAGCTGCAAGGGAGTAGGGAAGGACCACTTTCAGTTTGGGCAGCCTTGCATCCACTAGACAGCAGGAATTACACAATGGAGAACAAAGAGGACAGCCAATATGGGGGCCAACTGCTGGTCTCAGCCCCAACAATGAAAAGGCCAGGCCTAGGTCCAGGAATTACTCTCTATTCCCAGCAGAGTAAATGGGCCCTAAGCCCTCTGTCCTCATGGAGTGACTTTCTTTGATCATGATGACATTGAACTGTGTCCACAGGCCCCTCTTAGATAGGCAGCCCTGCACTGTGGGCTTTACCCCCATGTAACATGTACCCAGCAGGGGGCTTACACTGGGTCTGTGCACACAAGGTCAGGTGCCTCAGGGTTCAAGGCTTCTGCAAGGCTTTGAGATAAAGTCCAAGTGAACATCTCTAATGGGAATGCGGAAGAAAGGGACCAAAGGGGCCTGGCTTCCTGGAGGAAGAGGCAGCAGAGTCCAGAAGAGTGGGAGAGTAAAAAGGATAGGTATTTTAGATGAGAGGCAGCAAGAGTGAAACACCAGATGTATTTGGAGAGCAGCAAGTAAACTACTCAGGGTGGCATAAAGCAGAGAATGGTGGGAGACAGGAACAGACAAAGGTAGGTAGTGAGGTGTTGGCTTCAGGAGCAAAATTTAAGGGGGCACAAAAGACTTTGGAATCAGCATAAATGACATTTTGCACAATATTTTGAAAAATCAAAATTAATGCAAAAAATATGATGAACAAAATGTCCAAATTTAAAATAAAGGCAGGATCCAACCCATGACCTTGGCTCCACTTGCTTCAAGTAAGGTGGCTATTCTAATTTGCAAGCTGCTGGAATGCAATATACCAGAAACAGAATGGCTTTTTAAAAGGGAAATTTAATAAGTTGCTAGTTTACAGTTCTAAGGCCGAGAAAATGTCCCAATTAAAACAAGTCTATAGAAATGTCCAATCAAAGGCATCCATCCAGGGAAAGATATCTTGGTTCAAGAAGGCCGATGAAGTTCAGGTTTTCTCTCTCAAGTGAGACAGCATGTGGTGAACACAGTCAGGGCTTCTCTCCCGGCTGGAAGGGCACATGGCGACCACGGTGTCATCTGCTAGCTTTATCTCCTGGCTTCCGGTTTCATGAAGCTCCCCGGGAGGCATTTTCCTTCTTCATCTCCAAAGGTCGCTGGCTGGTGGACCCTCTCCTTCATGGTTCTTCTCTGTCTGAATCTCCCATTCTCCAAAATGTTTCCTCTTTTATAGGACTCCAGTAAACCAATCAAGACCCACCCAAATGGGTGAAGACATGTCGTCACCTAATCCAGTTTAACCACCACTCTTGACTAAATCACATCATCCAGGGAGATGATCTGATTACAGTTTCACACACACAGTATTGAATAGGGATTATTCTACCTTTATGAAATGGGATTTTGATTAAAACATGGCTTTTCTAGGGGGCATACATCCTTCCAAACCAGCACAGTGGCATCAAGATTACACAAGGCTCAGCTAAGTCTGGACCTCATTCTGTGGGCGAGCTAAGAAGATGGGCTTGGGCAGAACAAGAAATGCCCTGAGAAATTGAACATGATCATGTGCTCCTCCTTGATTTAAGTCCTTCATTGGCATCCTGTCTCCTTGAAGTCCAAGCCCCCACATTCCAGCTACACCTCTCACCATTAGAGACGCCCTGTGGCATGCTTCTCTCTGCAGCCCTTTCCCACCCTCATCCACACCAACCCTATCAAACCACACACAATCCAGGCCTCCGAGCCTTTGCACCTGCTGTGCCCTCTGCATGGGATGCCCTACCCTCCTTCCCAGCCCACTTCAGCTGCGTGGTGAAACTCCAGTCCCTCTCTCCTCCCGCAGGCCCTCGATGCCCAACACTCTCCCCATCACAGCACCTGTCACCCCCCTAGACTGTCACCTTCTCATTTATTCACCCACTGGCATCTCACGTCCTTTGATTCCAGAGCCTTGCCCAGGACAGACACACATTAATAGTTGTTGAATTTTGGTGCCAGAAGGGACCCTAGAGAGCACTGAAGCCAGCTTCTCCCTCTACAGCTGGGATGGTGGCTCAGAAGCATGCAGCTAGCTAGAACCCGGTAAGAGGTTTGAACTTGGGGCTCCAATTCACCAGGTGGCACCTTCACTTGGGGTTTAAGGGAAGCCAGGCGGGCAGTGGCCCAGCATTCTTCAGGCAAGTTCCCCATGCACCTCTGATCCTCTGGCATGTCAATCCCTCATTCTCTCCCACAGGCCCTGTACTGCAGCTGCTTTGTCCCTGTGTACTGTGGCCTCATCCCCCCGACCTACCGTGGCGTGGTGAGTCCTCCAACAGGGAGAGCTGGGACCCAGGGGACCTCGGGGAGAGCAAAGGGGTGGTCTCAGAAAGCAGGGCAAGGACGAAGATTTAGAGAGTTCCTCGTGTGTTTCAACTGAGAATTTCCAAAGTAGACAGATTGAAGTTACCCCTCCCTGGCTAGGTCACGCTTCTCTCTGGCCCCTCCAACACATTGACTCTCATCCCAGGCAGAGGGGCAGGCAGCCCTCCTGCTTTGATTTCTAGTTTTCTCCTCAGTCTGTGAGGAATTTGCTTTCGGCTCAAGGGAAGTTCTCGTAGAAGCCCAAGTTGACAATGATGATTTAAGGTGCCAAGGCAGGTCCAAGGATGGCTGGGTAGGGGGCCATGAAGAGGATGGCAGAGACCCCTCAGGATGGCCCTGCCCCCACCCCGCCATCCGCCCACCCCCCCGACATAGGCCTGGGTCCCTAGCCCACCCCGCTGCTCTTTTCAGGTCCACACCTGCCCAGCCTCCCTCCAAGTCTTTTTTGGGAAAAGCGAACCAGAGCTTCTCACCCTTTTCTGCTCCTTCTGAACTGTGCCTGGACACAGCAGAATTTTTGCATCTTGCAAAGGTGTGAGAGGGTCTGGTGGCTCTTACCTTGATGATTGCTTGAGGCATCTCAGGTACAGATGTCAAAGTGAATGCAGCTTGCTGGTCCAGCCAGTTCTCTGGAGTTAGTTCTGTCTTCCTACCACCCACCCCCACATCCCTTGGCCCCCAAATAACAATCAGCCTCCACTCTGATGCTGCTGTAGACAATTTTACACTATCCAAAACTATTTATTCTTTTAGAATAATCATTTAAAAATTTAAATGCAATAAAAATCACCTGGAATTCACTCTTTACCTAACAAATCAATTGATCTCATTTTTCCAGGCTTCCTTTTATTCTCTGTTCCGTGTAAACCCCACTTCTCCCAATCGGAGGCAGGGTTATTCCATTCCCGGGGGTCCCTGCCTCTGTTGTCCCCCATCACACACAGACACCCTGCAAAGGCTCACACCTTCATCCAACTGACAAAACTCTCACTTCCTAGCAGCCTGGAATTAAATTCTCTATGAAGGATTTATTGAGCCTGAGAAGTGAAGGCTCCAGAGGCTTGCCGCTTTGCCCCAGACTTGGCAGAGGGATTGGATTAAGGAATACGGATCCTGGAATGTAGGGACCCAGGACATTGAATGATCGGTCAGAAGGGAGCTTCCAGGTCACCTGGGCTCGTCAGCCCACGCCTGAATGTGCATATGAATCACTCAGCATCCCATAAAAATGCCTATCTGACCTAGAAACACTGGGGTGGGGCCTGAGAGCCTCCATTCCTAATTGCCTTCAGGTGGTGCTACTGCTGCTGGTCCCTGGACCTCATTGAGTAGAGAAGGTCTAACCCCATCACCACCCTTCTCATTTTGTATAGAAAATGGGGCCCAGAGATTAGGATTCAAGCAGTGGATGGATCCCATGTTGTGTTTCAGCCATATAATTCTCAGGCACCCCAGAGAGAGGCTGGGCTTATGCTGTCCTTCATTCAGAAGTGAGGAAACAGAAGCCCTGAGAGGACAAGGGACTTGAGGCGGACCCACAGTGGCCGGTGGTGAGGCTGTGGTCAGGGTGCTGTGAAGGGTGTCACAGACACCCGAAAAGGAGGGAGTTAGGACCAATTGGGACCCACAGCAGTCTGGGGTGGGGAGTATTTCAGCACCGGCTCAGGCCTCCATGCACCCACCTTTCAATTGGCTGTGGACATGGGCTCCATTCCACAGCCCACCCTCAGCCTCGAGTGGCTCCAGGAGCTGGCCTGGGTGGCTGTGAGAGAGGAGTGTGGGCTCCTGCCTTTTCCAGGTTGTCTGTGCCCCCTTCCCACAGAGGCCTGGGGCCCCCAATCTCAGCACCATTAAGATGGCAGAGGGGAGGCAGTGAGGGGATGGAGCACTGGGCTGGGAGTCCAGAGGCCTGGGTCCACAGTCCACCATGGCCTCACCAAGTATCCCTGTGTAGACCGCTTACCCACGCCCCTGTGCCTCGGTCTCAAGGCTTGTCCTGAAGGGTCCCACGGACCCTTTTCTTTGACTTGCACCCTGATAGGCTGAGGTCCTCTGACCCCAAATAAGCATTTCTCACTCTGGCCTACTTCTCCAGAGGTACATCGATGGGGGCTTCACGGGCATGCAGCCCTGCTCCTTCTGGACCGACTCCATCACCATCTCCACCTTCAGCAGTCAGCAGGACATCTGCCCCCGGGACTGCCCCGCCATCTTCCACGACTTCCGCATGTTCAACTTTTCCTTCCAGTTCTCCCTGGAGAACATCACCAGGATGACCCACGCACTGTTTCCCCCAGACCTGGTGGTGAGAGGGAGGAGGGCCAGCTGGCTCAGGAATGGGTGGCAGGGCCTGGGGCTGAGCTGGAGGAATCAAGTTCCCCTAAAGTGACCTGCAAACTTCTTCCTGGACCTTTTGTCCTGGCCTTGCCACTAACTATGTGACCTTGAAAAAGTCCCCTCAGTTGGCCCAACCTCAATTTTCTCCCCTGTAAAAGGAGATGAAGTCAGAACCACTGAAGGGAAAATTAAATGAATGAATGCTCCCACTGGGGTCAGCAAACTATGGTCCACGGGCCTAATCCAGCCTATGGCTTGTTTTTGCACAACCTGTGAGCTAAGAATGAGCATTTCGTTTTTAAAGCATTGTGAAAAAGAAAGAAGAATGCAACCTGCAACAGAAACTGTCTGTGGCCTGCAACACATGAAGTATTCACCATCTGGCCCTTTATAGAAAAGGCTTCAAGGACAATATCTCATGTCATCTTCCAGCGTCCTGGCTGGTAGATCCTATTCTTCATCTTTATACAGATGGAGAAATTGAGGCAGTGAGAGGTTATATCCGTACAGCCAATAAGTGACCACACTAGCATTGGAACCCACACTCCAAATTCCGCTCTTCCTTTGGCCCAAACGTGCCTTCTCTTTTTCCACTATAAATATCTCATCTCCCCCAGGGGTGACTGGTGAGCAGCTGTGAATGGTATCGCACATTAATACAATCTCACTATGAAAATATTATCAGCAGCTGCTCCCCAATTCTTCTTAATAGATAGAGAGGGATAAGACACTGGATGAGTAAGTTTCAAAAGCTCATCAAATACATCCAGGCTAATGAAAGCAGCTCCTTGGGTGAGGGTACCATGGTCCTCTCTAGCACTGCAGCCTCATTTTCCTGCTCTGCCTTGCCCTAGATCCTGCATGATTACTATTACCGAGGGTACGACGATGCAGTTATGTACTTGAGGCGGCTGAGTAAGTACGGGGCGCCAGGGCTCTGGGGAAGGGGAAAATTGGAGTTGGGCAGGGAGACCGGAAGTGGAAGGGCTGAGTAGGTGAGCCTCCCTCTAAATTTGTGGACTGGAGAATTGTCCTTCACCCAGGAGAGCTGGAAATGCATGTAGGGACCTGTCAGCCTGCATTGTCCGGGATAGGCTACGAGTGGCCAAAGATTAGGATCTCCGCAGAAATAGAGCTTTGGGCTTAACTGATGGGTCAGGATCTAGGACATCGGTGCAAATATTTTTATGAATTTTAAAACTACATTTAGGAAATCTCTAGCTCAGATCTGTCTGGAGAATTACTGTCATATCATTTCATCATCTTCCATAAAGCCATACGGTTAATGTAGAAATAGATGTGATGACTTTATATGTGCAGAGAACTTTGGGTGACACATCAACCAGCAAATCAGAGGGAAGAGCCCTTGCCCTGTGTTTGGTTTGGAAAATGTGGTGCCCACACCTGCATGACCTTTATGTATTATCAGGGGTAAAGAAATTATCCCATTGAAATGGATTATACACTAACACCATGAAGGCCATAGCAGACATCCTTGCTACAGGTAAAAAAGCATTTGCATATTTAGAATTCATTTGAAGCTAACTGGAGCATATTCCTAGAAAAAGGAATTGCTGGGTCAGAGGGTATTTACCTAAAGTTGTATTATAAGCCTTTTCCCGTGTTGTCACATGGTCTTCGCATCATTTCCATAGTTGTATAATACTCCACCACAAAGAAAACTTTGCTTCCTTGTGCCGTTGAGTTCCCACATGTTCACTATTATAAGTACTGTTGGAGTGAACACTTTGTGCATGTAAAAAAATATATATTTTGGAGTGAAATAGAGGAGTTGAATGAGATTTTTTTTCTAGGATATGCACACCTTTTTTTCTCTAAAATTGCTTCCTGCTTTCCCAAGCTCCCCATGTCCTATTTCTTCAATTTTATCCTGGGTCCGTTCTCCCGGCAAGTGGAGGTAGAAGAGTTTGGAGGGAATGTGGGCTCGGGAGGCAAGTGGTCCAGGGCTGGGGTCCCCACCCCTCCAAGTGTGTGACCTCAGAAAAATCACTTCCCTTCTTTGAGTTTTGGTTTCCTAGACGGTAAAAAGGGTTTGGATCCTGGTTCTTGACACCTACTAACTGTGATCTTGGGCAAGTGATTCAAATCAAGATAATGAAAAAGTGAACAATCCATCACTTCCAAAAGAGTCCTGTGCCCCTTTGCTGTCCCCCACCCCACCCTTCCCTCTCCACCACACCCCTACCCACGCAAACCTTAATTTGCTCTGTCACTATTAGTAGATTAATTTGTCTTTTCTAGCCTTTTGGATAAATGGAGTCTTACAGTACGAACTCTTTTTTAACTTTTTTTTTGGTCTGGATTCTTTCACTCGACATAATAATTTTGAGATTCACCCATGTTATTACATGTATAAATTGTTGACTTTCCTTTACATTGATTGTGTTCCAATCACATATTTGCATGATCGTCGAATGAACTTTCCTTCTGACTGCGGACTCACCTCCCGGTCCTTTCAAGGACATGGGCTCATTCAACACAAAAGGAAGAAAATGTGCAAATCAGCAAAAGTACACCTTTTATTTTATACTTTAGGTTTTAGTCCCATAGTGTGTTATTTATTGGATTAAAATTCAAAATATAAAATAAATATTCATAAGTCCATACTGATATATATACATTTGTACTATTATTTTTTGTTAAATATACCATAGATAGAAAAAAATGATAAATTTCAAAGTGCATTTAACAAGTAGTTTTAGAACAAATTTCAAAGTATGGGATGGGTTACAGTTCTACCATTTCAGATGTTTCCTTCATAAATACATGTAAAGCTCCCATAAAAAAGAATGCCAAATAATTTATGTAAACATCCTACCCTCGTGAGGAATATTGGTCTGCAGTTTTCTTTTCTTGCCATGTCTTTGTCTGGTTTTAGTATCAGGGTAATGCTGGCCTTGGAATGAGTTGGGACCATTTCAATTTTCTGGAAGATTTTATGTAGAATCGGTATTATTTCATCTTTAAAATTTGGTAAAATTTGCCAATGAAGCCATTGGCACCTGCTGTTTTCTTTGGAGTTTTTTGTTTGTTCGTTTGTTCGTTTTTTAACTATAAAGCCAATTTCTTTAATAAATATAGAATATTCTGGGTATCAATTTCATCTCAAGTGAGCTTTGGTAGTTCGTATTTTTCAAGGACTTTGTCCATTTCATCTAATTTGTTGAATTTATTGGCATAGGCTTTTTGTGAAATTCCCTTATTATCCTTTTGGTATCTGCAGAATCTTCAGTCATGACACCTCTCTCAATCCTAATAGTGCTAATTTGTACCTTCTCTGGTAGTCCTCGTTAGTCTGACTAGAGGGGATCAATTTTATTGACCTCAAAGAACCAGGTTTTTATTTCACTGACTTTCTACATATTTTTTCTATTTTCTATTTCATTGATTTCTCCTCTAATCTTCATTATTTCCTTTCTTCCGGCTTTCATTTCTCCTCTCTCTAGTTTCATAAAGTAGAAGCTGTGGTCATTACTTTGAGACTGTTTTTTTTTTCTAATTTCCCTCTTGAAGTCTTCTTTGATCCCCAGGTCATTTAGAAGTGCGTGATATCCTTCTCAAATATTTGACGATTTTTCAGAGACCATTCTACTATTGATACATAATTTAATTCTACTGTGGCAAGAGAACATATTTATATAACCTAGTCCTTTAAAATTTATTGAGACTTGTATGATCCAGAATATGGTCTACTTTGACAAGTGTTCCATGTGCGCTTGAAACATATGTGTGTTCTGCTCTTGTTGGGTAGAGCGTGAAATAAATATCAAACAGGTTGGTAAATAGTGTTGTTCAAACAGTATATATCCTTGTATATTTATTGATTATTGAGAGAGAAAGGTATTGACATCTCCAACTATAATTGTGGATCTATGTATTTCTTCTTTTAGTTCTGTCCGTTTTTGCTTCTTTGATCCTCTGGTTGGTGAAGACTGTGTTATTTAATCTCCATATATTTGTGAAAGTTCTCATTCTTTTGTGGTTATTGATTTCCAGCTTCATTCTGTTGTGATCAGAGAAAGTGCTTTGAATAATTTCAGTGTTTTTAAATTTATGAAGACCTGTTTTTTGCCCCACCATATGATCTATCCTGGAGAATGTTCATTGAACACCAGAGATGAATGTATTTCATGATGTTTTGGGGTGCAAGGACCTATATATGTCTGTTAGGTCTTATTCACTTATCAAATTGTTTAAATTCTCTGTTTCCTTGTTGATCTCTGTCTGGTTGTTAGATCTATAGAGGAGAGTGGTATATTGAAGTATTCTACTATTATTATTGAAATGTCTGTTGTTCCCTTCAGTTTTGCCAATATTTGTCTCATGTACTTTGCTGCTCCTTGATTGGGAGCATAAACATTTACGATTGTTATTTCTTCTTGGTGAACTGTCTCTTTTATTAATATATGGTGTCCTTCATTGTCTTTTATGATGTCTTTAGATTTAACATCTATTTTGCCTGATATTAGTATAGCTACTTTTGCTTTCTTTTGGTTACAGCTTACATGGAACCTCTTTTTCCATCTTTTCACTTTCAATCTGTTTGTATCCTTGGTTTTAAGATGAGTCTCTTGCAAGCAGCATATAGCTGGATTATATATTTCATAATCCATTCTGCCAATCTATATCCTTTAATTGATAAGCTTAGTCCATTATATTCAAAGTTATTAGTGTAAAGTCATTTCTTGAATCCACCATCTTATCCTTTTATTTGTCACATCTATATATTCTTTTCCCTCTTTCTCTTTTCATCCCTTAAGTTACTCTTACTGGTACCCTTCAATTCTGTGCTCTCCTTCAGACCTCCTTCTCCTGTCTTTTTTTTTTTTTTCCAGTGAACAGAACTCCCTTTAGTATTTCTTGTAGGACTGGTCTCTTGTTGAAAAATTCTTTCAGCATTTTTAGCCTGTGAAAATTTTAATCTCTTCTTCCCTTTTGAAGGACAATTTGTCTAGGTACAAAACTCTTGGCTGGAAGTCTTTTTTTTTTCAGGATCTTAAATATATCATGCCACTGCCTTCTCACCTCCATAGTTCCAGTTGAGTAGTCCAAACTCAGTGTTATGTGATTTCCTTTGTATGTAGTAGATCGTTTTTCTCTTACTACATTCAGGATTTTCTGCTTCTCTTCGACATTTGACAGACTGATTAGTATGTGTCTTGAAGTAGGCCTATTATGGTTCGTTGTTCTCTTTTGACTTGCATATTTATGTCTGTATAAGGGTTGGGAAGTTTTCCCCGTTATATCCTCAACTAATCTTCCTAGCCCTTTGCTCTTCTCTTATCCTTCTGGGATACTGATTATTCTTATATTTGTGCACTTTTTTTGGCACATCATTTCCTGGAGTTCCAATTCATGTTTTTCCATCATTTTTGCCATTTGCTCTTTTGTGGGTTTGAAATCAGTTGTCCTGTCCTCTAGTTCACTTATTCTTTCTTCTGCCTCTTCAAATCTGCTGTGTATGTCTCTTGTATATTTTTTTATTTTGTCTATAACATCTTTAATCTCTGTGATATCTGCTATTTTTCTGTTTATTCTTTCAATTTCTTCTTTCTGTTCTTCTAGTGTCTTATTGATCTCCTATATGTCATCAGTACTCCCACTGATTTTATTGAGTAGAGTTATATGAACATCTTTGATAGTTGTTCCAAAGTCTGTGTCTCCTCCAGTGTTTTAATTTGGTCATTAGGCAGAGCTATATCTGTCTGCCTCTTCATATGCTTTGTGATCTTCTGATGCCTTCAAGGCATGTACATATCTTAATATGGTTATTTGGAAGTTGATTTGTTTCAGTGGTCTAAGGCTTTGTATTTGCAGGATGCATGTGGAACACGACACCGGGCATGGGGCAGGGCATAACAGTGCAGTGATGGGTTGCAGTATAGGTGTAGTCATGGGGTTGGGGATGCTACGCTGGTGTCTGTGAGCGTGGGGTGTGGTCATGGGGTTGTAGAAGTGCGGTGTGGGGGCCATGGGGGCAAGGTGCAGCTCAGGCAGGACTTGGCGCACAGGAGCAGGTTGCAGTGTGGAGGACACAGATGTAGGGCACAGTGGGAGGTGGATGGGGGGGCTGTGAGGATGTGCGGGGGCAGATTCATGGGCAGGATGGGTGTATGACACATGGGTGTCATGGATATCAGGTTGTGGGATACAGGGTACAGAGGTGGGGTTGCAGGGAAGGCGGTATGTCCTTGAGAAGGGGGAAGGAGTCCAGAGAGTCAGATGCAGCTGCACATGATGCGGGGTGGGGTCATTGATTTTTCAGGGTGTGGCTCAGGGGTGGGTGCACAGGTGTGGGGATGGGTAGGGCAGGAGTGCCTACTTGTGCAAGGCAGGGGCTGAGAGTTAGAGATGTGCATATGAACATCTGCCAGGTGTAAGAATAGGGCGTTGTGCCTGGGGGTGAGGTAAGGGTGTGTATGTGCATGGTGCAGGGGTGGGGGTGGGATGCAGGGATTGAGAGGTTGATGCACAGATGCGTGGGTGCCCGGTAGGCAGGATGTGGCTGTGCTCATGCGTGTGTGCATGTGGGTGTAGCACATTCAGGGAAAGCAGCCTGGCTTACTTCCTAGGCCTCATTCCCTGTCCAGGCACTCCTGAGGGCTCCAGGCCTCTGTTTGAAAAGGGTTGCATTAGGCTGTTTGCACTAGCTGAATGGTCGTCAGTTCTCTGCATCTCAATTCTTCAGCTTTTGCAACCAGGGCCTTCCTATGTTATGTAGAAGACCCTCCCAGGTCACTTACACCCAGAATTGCTGTCCTGGTCATTTGTCTGTCACTTATCTAACTGTTCCTTAGAGTAGGGGTGAACTCAACCTATCCTATTCCACCATCTTCCAAGGACCATTTTAGCTGTCTTTTGATTACTGTTAGCATGGGATATCTTTTTGCATTCTTTTTTTTTCTTGCATGGGCAGGCACCAGAAATCAAACCCTGATCTCTGGCATGGCAGGCAAGAACGCTGCCTGCTGAGCCACTGTGGCCCACTTGCATACTTTTAATGTTTAACTCGTTTGTTCCTTTATATTTAAAGCTTGTTTCTTTTAGATAGCTTATCATTGGATCCTTTTATTAAAATGTTTTTATCCAATCTGACAATCTCTACCTTTTAATTGAGGGTATTTAGACTATTCACATTTAACGGTATCATTGAAATGGTTACATTTAAGTCCCTTATTTTGCTTTTTGTTTTCTGTTTGTGCCATCTGTTCTTTATTCCCTTTCCCCTGTTCTTATGCCTTCTTTTGGATTGAATTTATTTTATGATTCCATTTTCTGTCTTTTGTTGGCTAGTCATTTATGACTCTTTGTTTTCTTATTTTTGTGCTTGCTTAAGGGTTTATAATATTCATCTTTAACTTAACACCATCTACCTTCAGATGATAGTATATCTCTTTATATATTGGGTAAGAATCTTACAGTAGTATGCTCCTATTTCTCCTCTCCAAACTTCTATGCTATTATTGTCTTATATTTACTTTTATGTAAAACCCCTGTGTGTAATAAAACCCATACTACCTTATTACTATTTTTGTTTTTAAAAGTCCATTGTCTTTAACAAAGATGTAAATAATTTTTAAAAATCATGTATTTACCCATGGGGTTATTATTTCTAGTGCTCTTCATTGTTTTTTATAGAACCATAGTTTCATCTACTATAATTTTCCTTCTGCCTGAATGACTTCCTTTCACATTTCATGAAACGTTGATCTACTGGAGATGAGTTCATTCAATTTTATATGTCTTGAATGTTTTTATCTCATCTTCCTTTTTGCAAGTTTTGCTGGGCATTGAGTTCTGAGTTGATGGGTTTTCTTCAGTCGTTTAAAGATTTTTCTCCAATGTTTTCTTGTCTACATTGTTTCTGACAAGAAATCATCTGTCATCCTCATCTTTGTTCCTCTGTAGGTGCTGTATCTTTTCTCTGATTGCTTTAAATTTTTTATTTTTATCACTGATTTTGAGCAATTTGATTATGAGATGCCTTGGTGTAGTTTTCTTTGTGTTTCTTATGCTTGGAGTTTGTTGAACTTCTTGGATCTAATTTTCATCACATTTAAGAAAATTTGACCATTACTTTTTAAATATTTTCTCTGTCTCCATTCTACTCTCCTTCAGGGAACGAATTCTGTAACTATATGAACTAAATTAGGCCAACTGTTGTTGTCTGACAGCTCACTGATGTGCCAATATTTTCACAAATCTTTTCTCCTGCAATGTCTGATCTGCCATTAACCCTTCAAGTGTATTTTAAATCACAGACATTGTAGTTTTGATCTTTAGAAGTTGAATTTGGGTCTTTTATATATTCCATGTCTCTACTTAACTATTTGAATTTATGAAATACAGTTATTTTATCTATTTTCCTGTCCTTTTCTGCTAATTATGACATCTGTATTATTTCTGGGTCAGTTTTGATTGATTGAGTTTTCTCCTTTTTAGTGGTTTTATTTTCTTGCTTTTATGTTTGTTTAGAAATGTTTTAACTGGACAGCAGTCATTATGAGTTTTAACTTGATATTTTTGTATTTCCATAAATGTTTTTGGGATTCAGTTAAGTTACTTGGAAACAGTATGATCTTTTTGGGTCTTGCTTTTAATATTTCTTAAGCTAGACCAATGTTCAGTTTTTATCAGGAAGAGCAGTGTTTAGTCTAATGTTCATTATTTCCCATCAATAGGCAAGACCCAGTGCTCTCTAGATATGATAAAATTTTTCAGTCTGCATGCCCCCTGGGCACTGTTCCCTCTAATCGTTTCAAATTCATTTTTTTTTTCTCTGCCTTTGATTATTTCTTCACCCACATGCACTGATGAGTACTCTGCTGAATACTTTCGGTGGAACCTTTGAAAATCTCTGTGAATCACTTTCCTCTCCAGTACTTTTCCTGTGAACTCTAACTGCTTTGATCACCCTCTCAGTAGTTTCACCTCAACTCAGGGAGTCTGCTGGGGTCCGCCTAGGTTCTCCTTCCCTGTGCCAAAGCCTAAAAACTCTCTCAAGGTTGTAAGCTCAGAACAATTGTAGGACTCACCTCATTTATTTCCCATCTCTCAGACATCAGTGTCCTTCATTGCCTATATCCAATGTCTTGAAAGCCATTATTTCATGCATTTTTATCTGTTTTATTGGATGTTTCCAGAGGGAGGTATATCTGGTCCCTATTGCCTCATCTTGACTGAAGCACAAGTCCATTTAAAGCTATAGAATAGTAATAGAAGTAATAGAGATGTAGGCTAAAGAGAGTGGTCTGAGAGCAAAGTACTGGCACAGAGAGAGAGGGGAAAAAAACCTCTGGAATAAATAGGTTCTCAAAATAGTCTTTATTTTTCCTTTCCTTTCCTCACATTAGTTACCCAGAAGTTTCCATCTTTAATAGAAATTCAGATCTCCTGATTATTTTTTTAACTTTTTAAATTGTATAATATAATATATATACGAAGCAAAGAAAAGTCACACCATAGGATGAATTTTCCCTCCATAAACTCATGATCACCAACCAATGGGCTCCCCACTCAGCTGCAGTATGCTATATATGTCTTGTCTACCTATTCTCTCCACTTCTGCAACTATCACCTCAGTCCTTCTCTCTCTCCCAGCTCCCTGGCAGAGGACTTTGCTTCCTGCTTCTCAGAGAAAATTAAAGCCATCAAAGGGAAACTCGCTCAGCTTTGTGCTACTGCATATAGACTCACCACCTGCTCTTCCCCCTCCCTCCTGGCACATTAAAGGAAGTGTCCCTCCTCCCGCCTAAAGCCCACCTCGCCACGTATGCTTCACATGCCTTCCCCGTCCTCTCAGAAGCAACCTGGAAGGTTTCCCTGGATCCCCTTTTGTCTGTTGTGAGTCCCCACACAACAGCCAGAACCAGTTCCCACCTCTCCTGCCTAAGAGCCATTCGTGGTTTCCATGAAAACCAAGGATCCTCACCGTGGTCTTCAGGCCTCTGTGGGGTCTGGCCCTGCAGCCTCCTCAACCTCCCACCACAGTGCCCCCAGCCCTGCTGCAGCCCCTCTGAACCCACAGGCCTCAACCTTCTCAAGCTCCCTCCAACCTTGTGGCCTTCGTGTGTGCTGTGCCCTCTGCCTGGAATACCCCTCCCGCCTGGGAACTGCTCACCCCTGAGATCTCAGCTCAGATGTCACCTCCTCAAGGAAGCCCTCTTGATTAAGTCCTCCCTGCTTCCTTCTCTCAGTCCCACAATCCTCTCTTTCCTAGCACTTGTCTTGTTAAACATTTTAGATTATCTGGGCAACCAATGCCTGCCTCCCCCACAAGACTCCAGGAGGCCAAGAACTATCACATCTGTTTTTATTCTCCTTCCCTTTCACCTCCAAGTGCCTCATATTCTGCCTGGCATGCATAGAAGTGCAATAAAAATCCATTAAATAAGTGAATTAATATGTAACAAATTAATTAATTCAAGTAAGTAAAGAAAAGCCATTGAAAAACACTAATCTTGCTTATGAAAATAATTTTGGAAAGCATATTTTGCAATTGCCAAGCAATGCCAGGCATCAGTAATGCCATCTGTGGCCCCACGTTGTTTTTCCTAGATGCTGCTTACCTTAATTCTCCCTCCAAGAGAGTGATCTTCCCCCGGGTAGAAGTATACTGCCAGATCGAACTTGCCCTTGACAAGGAGTGCCCTGAACACCACCAACCAAGCCTCCAAACAGAGCAGGCCAGCGTGGAAGATGCCGTACAACTTCACACACAGTGGGCTGCCAAAGGGGACGGAAGGGGAGGCCACGGTCCACCTGTGAACTCACCTGTGCAGACACCTGAATCCACATGTGAGTGGCCGGTGCAGTCACTTGCTTCGCCACCTATGTCTTCATTTGAGCAGCCACCTGCATCCCCTCTGGCCTCATCACCATCACCGTCTCCAAATGACCTGCCACCAGTATCACCTGTTTCACCTGCATCTCTCCCAGTTGTCCACTTACCACCCAGGTCACCCCTGCCCATCACACACCCTGGGCCATCACCTGTGTCACCACAGCAGCAGGTACCGCCTAGACCCTCTCCCTCCCAGCCACCCCTATCACCCAGCCCATCCCTGGGGCCATCAGCCGTGGGGCCACCTCTGCCGTCACCCCGAAGTTCTCCTTCAGCCTCTTCTGCACAGCCACCTGGGCAGGGACTGGATTCCGAGCAGCACCCAGGTATGGGCCCTTCTGCCTTCTCACAGCAACTGTGTAACACTCCGTGGCTCAAAGTTGTTGCTTTAGAGGGGTGGCCTTGGGAAGTTGGCAGCTCTGCCTGTGGTGAGGGCCGTGCACTCTCAGGGGCAGTGTAGTTGAAGCTTGTTCAGTCGGGTGAGTCTCAGAGTGTGGCCCGGTGCGAGGAGCAGCAGCAGCACTGGGAACTTGTGAGAAATGAAAATTCTCAGTCCCTACCTCAGCTCTCCGGAATTATAAAGTCAAGGTGGGGCCCCGTCTGTCTTTTTTTGAGGGTGGGGTGGGGGGCTGGGAATCACACATTTATAAGATATATTTATTATTTTTCTGAGCAAAGTGCAATGATTTTTAAATCTTAAACAAATAACTATGAAAAAAATATTCAAGAAAATAAAACAGAAATGAGAAATTCAACCATTAGTATCTTTTCATCTACTTATAGGAAACTTAGAAGTGTTACTAAAATGCTAATTGAAACATTTTACCAGAAATCTAGCACATGCATTTCAAGGTTCCATTATCAGGAATTTGCTAAGACCTGTTTAATCATTAATAACACTACCAAGAGGATAAGGAACATGTATCATTAGATGTGATGCTTGTCCTCTCCCCTCATATTGAAGTCAGAATAAAGCGGCCATCCTGCCAGGCTCTGAACCCAGTATCCCAACCCAAACCCTGGAAGCAAAGAATATGCCCTGTTGCATAACTTTGTACCAGTTGAAATTTTTAAAAAGCCCACATTTTCTTACTTATCTATAGGAAATGGTCGATCATTTGATAAAAATTCAAACTCTTCTGGGAATCCATTTTATGAATTTAGTTTACCAAACACATTTGCAAGAATTAACTACACAAAAAGTTCCTTTGAAATCTGGTCCATAAATTCACTTAACAGGTGAAAACCTGCAAGAAAAAGAGAAATTAGGGATCCTTTATCCAACATGTTGTAACTACTAAAGGGATATACAGACATAAAAATATGGAATGCTTCATGAATTTCCATGACATCCTTGTGCAGAGGCCATGCTAATCTTCCCCATATCATTCCAATTTCAGTGTATGTGCCGCCAAAGCAAGCACCAGTCTGCCTTTTTTTTTTTCAAATACGGTTCTTTCTATTTTACAAAAATTCCATATCCCGTTTTCTGTCATCAAACACTAAAAGTTTCAATGAATGCACTTTTTAAAAATTTTTCTTTATTGTACAGTATAACATATATGCAAAGAAATAAAAAAGCAACAGTGTTCAAAGCACTCTTCAACACGTGGTTACAGGACAGATCCCAGAGTTTGTCATGGGCTACCACATGATCCTCTCATATTTTTCCTTCTAGCTGCTCCAGAATATAGGAGGCTAGAGGACTTAAATACTTTTTTATCATCACAGTTGACTTTTTTTTTGTGAACAATAACATATATACAAAAAAAGCTATAAATTTCCAAGCACAGCACCACAATTAGTTGTAGAACATATTTCAGAATTTGACGTGGGTTACAGTTTCACAATTTTAGATTTTTACATCTAGCTACTCTAAGATACTGGAGACTAAAAGAGATATCAATTTAATTACTCAGCATTCATGTTTATTTGTTAAGTCCTATCTTCTATGATATGTTTCCACCATCACCATTGATCTTTCCATGCCTCTCATTGGGGTTGTTTGGGCTATGGCAATTCTAAATTTTTAATATTGGAAGGGTCTGTCGCTGATAAGGGGTAGAGAGATGGAACTATCTGATGTTCTGGAGAGGCTGGGCTAGGTGTCACCAGCCTGCCTTTTGCACAAGCCCTACAGGTGGTTCTTTTGCACTTATGATTGAGAACACTGCTCTGGTAGATTTCTCTTGAATGCCTTCCTTGTGAAAGCTGCTCTGCAAGGTCAGTGCCACTCAAAGAGTGGTCCAGGGACCGATGCCAGTCCCCTGACAATGGCTCAGCAGGCAGAGTTCTCACCTGCAATGCTGGAGACCCGGGTTCAACACCCAGTTCCAGCCCATGCAAAAAAAAAAAAAAAAAAGGTTAGAAGCACTTACGGCAATAAAATCTTGGCATGAGATTCAAGAGCTTGTTTATCTTTCTACTGATTCATTTTTATTGTATTTCACAGAAGTACTAGTCCATTGTGGAAATTAGAAAAAAAAAAAAAAACTGGTCCTTCACTACAGATAGTTTGAGAAGGACCCTCTAGGAGCTGCAAAGAGGAGCAGTTCTTGATTCTGCACTCTCAGGAAATAGCTCCTCCAGTGGAAGAGGTGACATGGATGCCAACCTCAGGAATACACGAGAATTAATCAGTGCCAGATAGTTAACAAAACAGCGTGTTGGTGGATATTCATAGAGGAAAAGATAACTTTTCTCTGGGTGTATAAGGAAGGTGTATTGGAGGAAGTGAGAGGTGAGCTGAAGTGGACAAGATTTTGACGTCCATGGTTTAGGAGGTTGGATGGGATGAGTAGAAGAGGCGCTTCAAACTTTGTTTATTCTGGATACTCTCAGATGTAGAGTAGGAAAGTTGATGTCAACAGGAAGAAATCCAGAAACCCTGTTGTTAGAGCCTATAATGAGCCTCAACATCTGTGGGACTTAATACTTTCCTACTCTCCATCGGAGCTTCCAAAATAAACAAATCTGGGAGAAAGAAGATATTGCTTAACCCTGTGGATGGGTCTGGCTGGGGGCACAGGGAGAGGGGACCAAACAGTGGACTGAAACCAGGGGGTAGAGACTGCTCAGTCCCTCAGTTGATCTTCCCTTCCTTCGTACACCTAATAGCAGCACAAATTAGCAAGATTTTCCCATTTTGGGATCTGCCCCAATTCAGGCGTAACCTCCTTCTCTGGAAGAGTTTTATTTCCATTCAATTAATCATAATGAGACAAAACTCTCAGGATATTAAAAGTCAGAAAATCGGTCAACGTATTTCACCTATCCTTTTATTTTCTGTTAAATGCAGCATATTTATTTTATATTACCCATATTTTCCATCTAACAGTGGAAATCTACAGGTGCCTAGCCATCCACGGCTCTGAGTGGCTGCTCCTCACTTGTGTCGGATGGACAGAGGGGACCTAGAGCCTGGTAGTTCTCAACCAGGGATGATTTTGCCCCCAAGAGACATTTGACAATGTCTGGAGACATTTTGGTTGTTACATCTTTGGTGGTTCGGTGTGGATGCTCCTGCCATCTGGTGGGTGGAGGCAGCCAGGGATGCTGTTAAACATCCTTCAATGCACAAGACAGCTCCCATAGTAAAAAATTATCTAGCCTTTGATGTCAACAGGGAGAAGTCCAGAAACCCTGTTGTTAGAGCCTATAGTGAGCCTCAGCATCTGTGGGACTTAGGCAGGGCACAGCTTCCCCAGGGTTTAGTCTCATCAGTCATTTCAATTAGGGAGAGCTAGGGAGACCCAGCAGGCCCAAAGAAAGAACCTTGAGAGGGAGGATTTAAATATGCACTGTATTTTAAAATTTACATACATGGCACAAATTCTTATTCATCTTCATATATTCTATATTCCCATGCACACTAGAAGCAAATACCTTATTTAAGAACAATGATCACAAAGCCATCAATATTCTCTTTTCCAGTGAAAATGTCTAATGCATAAATTACATAATGCAGGTGATGGAAGATTCAGGCTCCTGTGGGAAAATGTTCTGAAAACCTTCCCTGACACGACTGCCTTCTGTGAGGAATTGTTTATGAATATTTCACTGGGCCTTCAGCTGCTGCTGCCCAGGTCTCACTCAAACTCAACAACAAAATTCTGGTCTTACATATAAGAATTTGTGAACAAAAGAGTTCTTTACTGTCTTTAAGTGTTACTGGACAAAGGCTGTGGATTCCTTTGCCTGCTGTGCTCAATCACCAATTCCTGAGACACTGGGGTTTCAAGGAGAGAGTTTATTACTAGGTGCATAGTAGGAGAGCAGATGTCCTAGTGGCCCAAAATGTGTCCCCCTGAACTGCAGTAATTCAGACAGTTTATTAGAGAAAAGATGGGCAGGGTCTAGGATAATGAGCAGAATGGCCCCAGATGATGTAACTAGAGGTGATCTGATTATTGAGTGTGTGCAGACTGATGACATGCTTGGTCACAGAACGAACATAAGAAAATGGCAGAATGAGGTACAGCTGACTTGTAGGTAAAAGTCAAAGCTACTGCGCATGTCAGGTAGGCCCATTTTGGTTATACCCGGTCTCGGTTCTCAAGATAACTTTGGACTTGGGGTGGGTTAGTTCTGGGCTGTCCCAATACCCTTCATTAATAAACATTAGGAGCTCTCTTTAGTGATTACAAGACTCTAAATTTGAAAAACTGGGTAACTGGGTACAATTGAAGGTTAGTCACAAGGTTTTTACAACCACAGGGGCAGAAGATAAGAGCTATGCAATCATTATCAGAGATCAAGGCAGCTGGATTACACTTTAGAGATATCAAGCATTTCCCTCTGTCTACTCCAATGTACCAGAACGCAAGAAGTATCTATATAATGATTCAGCAATCAAAGCCATCCCTTAAATCCTGATTTCTCAGTTACATAAGCACTGCTGCTTGCTGAACATTGCTAAATGACTAAATGCTCCTTCCCCACCCATCTCACTCATATCTATGTTTTTACATTGGTTCTAGCACCCCTTGCCTCTTCAAATCCCAAAAGTACCACACTTCTGTGTAATGTGAAGGAGACCATCTGCAAGCCTTATGCCATGTAAGTTTCTCCTTAATTGGGAGCCAGTTCTTTCCTTTGGTCAGAGGTAAGAGCAAGGATTCAGGGTTGGGGGCAGTGGGCCAGCTAAGTGACATTTTCCATCACTGGCTGCCCCTGGAACCCTGAGATAGTTGTCTAACTTATATGATTACAGTCCGCACCTGTACATTTCACAAACTACCACCTCCTCTTCTGTCTTCTTCGGTGTGGAAGATGTGTAGGAAATGAGCCCGTTCATGCTAACAGTGTCCTTCTCTTCGGTGGCCTCCTGTGCACACTGGGGGATGCATTTTCCTTGAGCTCAACGGGAGAATGTGCTCCGCCTCTGTTCCCCTTTCATGTGTTAATCTCTGTTCACAAGAGTAAACTGGCGTTCCACATCCTAGCCTTAGGTGGCCCCTGCATGGCATCAATTGCAGGGCTTTGTCAAAAGCCTTCCTTAATCCAAATTATTTCCTAACAGCATGATAAGAGACCTAATATTTCTCTGCTGTAGATTGTCCCCAGGAAATATTTTTTCATAATGCACATTGATTGTTGGGATGCGTAGCATATACTCCGCTATTATGTATGCAGTAATGATGAAAGGTCCTGGCTATGTGTATGCTTTTAAAGTTCCCTGGGATTGCATTATCCAATTTTCTTTGCTGGCTGGATGCCAGTTGGGTTAACCAATTGGGGGTACCAAAAGGAGATCAGAGGGTAGAAAGGAAGAAAGTTGGTGTATTCCCCTCCCCACCCCATTCCCATCCCTTCCTGCCTTGGGTGGTTCCAGCAGTTTCTCTGAAGCCACAGCTGTAGATCTTGGGAGAACAGGGTCTGAAACCCTCTTACTTTTGATGTTCCCACTCCCTAATATATCAAGCATATTAAACTATGCTTGTGTGCAACATCAAGTACAATTTTAACTATAAAACTTTTTGAACTTGTATAACTTGAATGATTTTGGTATTAGGCACAAATGATGCCTTTTGTTTGCATGATTTACACTTTTACATTTATTTCAGAAAAGTTTGAGTCTCAGTTGACTAGTTGGCATGGTGCCACTTAGATAAATGTTCATCAATTATCAAAAGATGTTTGCTGGGGCGCTGATGCTCTGCTTGGGCCAATGCACAGCATTGGGGCACCTACCTTCTAAGCAACAGGGTGGCCCTGCTATTGGAGGACATGGGACAGGCCATTAAAGAGCCACCTACTTCCTCTCTTTGCCCAGGGAGAGCTCTGCTGAAGACTTCAACTGGGTGAACAAGGTATTCAAGAAGAGCAAGCAGAAGACAAGTGGCACCAGAAAAGGCTCCCCAAGACAGCCACGATCCAGAAAAGCAAGCGGCAGAGTGCACTGAGTGTGGCTAATGTTTCCTAAATTGTGCAGGAAATGGTCTGCAGAGGGGTTACGAGGAGGAGAGGGGAAGTCAGTATGGAGCTTGAATTAGGGGCTTGGACTTTGGAGTCGGACACACCTGACATAAAATCCCTGCCACATTCTTGCTCAGTGATCGCAGTTAGGACACTTGGCCTCTTGGAGCCTCTACTTCTTAATCTGTAAAATGGGGATTATAGGGTGCACAGGTGATTCAGTGGTAGAATGCTTGCTTTCCATGTGTGAGACCTGGGTTCGATTCCCAGACCATGCACCTAAAAAATAAATAAATAAAATTTTTAAAAATGAAGGTTGTACCACCTCATAAGGTTGTTGTGAGGGTAGCAGGAGGTCACCTATGTAAATAGCTTAGCAAAGTGGGGGATGTGCAATAGCACTCCATATTTATTGGCACTGTGGTCACATGATGCCCAGAGGTTAAGTAGCTACCTCTCAACTTCTGAACAGAATTGCACTTAAAAACCAAACTAGCCAGGTGGATGTCTCGGTGATCCTCAGCATGAAGAAGTCCAAACTATTGCTGACTGACAATTAAGAATCCTAATCAACACAGGCCTGCTTCTCCAGGTTTATTGACTGGAATAGTGTCATTGATTTAACCAGTCAACATTTATAAAACACCTAAGAGTTAAACACTCTCCTAGGCTCTGCGGACATCAAAGATGAATTAGACTCCCCAATTTTCAAGAGTTTACCCCAAATTGAACTTTGGATTAAAGTTCATGCTAAAATATACTAACTTTTCCAACTTTGAACACCAACTAAGCCAAACTTTTAATTTTTCACTGAATCATTACATTTGTTTCACAGACACATTGCGCATATATACACACTCAAAAATTCAACTGCAGTTATTTCATCTACATTATTTCACTGGTAGACACATGAGACACATGTCAAATGGATGAGGGTCAGTTTCTGGATGAGCATGGGGGGGTGTAGGACCCTAAAGATCATTGAGTCAGTTCAGCCTGGAACTATTCTCACTCTATTCCCTGGTCTCTAAGACTTCTCTGATCTTTGTGCATCTGTAACTTTGTCTTCAGGAGCTCAAAGTCAAATTCGTTCATGGGAGCTGAGGCAGGTTGGCCATGGGTGTGGGGACGTATCCCTGGAGATAAAAGCATCATCTGGGAACCAGGCCCAGACTTGGGTCCCTTGATTCCAAGGCCAGAACTCTTCCCACTGCATCACAGCATTCAGGACTACACGGTCCATCCAGGACAACCTCGGTCCATGAAACTTCTAGGAATGAAGGAGCTTTGTAAAGAAGGAAGCTGTGAGAAAAACAAGTAAAGCAACATTCATAAAGTGTCGGAAATGCTGTTGTCAGTAGGTTACACATCCTGCATTATGCAGGTGGTTTCCTGCAGCTTTCCTTTATAGAACAGATTGTGAGACTGCCAGGAGACAATTTACCAATCGATGGTCATAAGCAATTCCATCCAAATTCACTGCTTTGAGCTTCCTTCAAAAGCCAGGGAAAGGGACAGAAAAGAGAAGCTCAAAAATGTTAGAGATAGAAAAGAGGGAGTGATCCAGGAAGAGGAGAAATCTGCTAATTTCCTCCCAAAGTAAAATCACATCTACGGGCTAGTCCTGGGCAAATTCCTGCCCCTCCACACACCCACCACAGTTGATATCTCTGCCCCTGCCAACAAAGAGGAGACAGACTTGAATAAAAGCTACATTAATCAGTGCATGGTTTTTAAAAAAATCCAATGTTCAAATGCATATGCTGATTCAGGTTGTATTAGTCAACGACTGCTGCTATGATAATGCTGTAAAACAAACAATCTCCCTAAATCTCAATGGATTACAACAATATTTGTTTTTCTCATTCATAGTTCCATGAGTTGGCTGGGGTAGCTCTGCTTAGACTATAGGTTGGAGTCAAATCTGTTCCATGTCCTTTTCATTCTGGGCCCAGTGGTTATGGCCAACACGTTCCTTTCCTGGAGAATGGCTAGATATGGGTATCAGCCTAACTGTCCTCTGCTAGCCTGGTCTTGCCTCCAACCAGAGTTCAGTGGTCATCTGACTTGGGGTTGTGTAAAGGCCAGCAGAGAGAGAGAGTTTGAGCCTACAGGCTACAAATGGAAAAGAAGGAAGAGTTCCATCCTGTTCCCAAATGCTTGCTGCCAAATCTGTTAGGCTCCCCAAATTTCCACCATTAGAGAGCCCTTCCTTTTAGTAAATATGGAATTTTCCTCTATTCAAATGTGCATGTGATAATAACAGCTAAAACTTATATAGCTCCTATTATGTAGCAGGCACTGTGGCACGGAGAGGTTAAGCAACTTGCTCAAAGTCACACTTAGTAGATGGCAGCTCCAGGATCCAAGTCCGTTTGTCTGTCATGAACATTTTGGTACAACCACCATGCAAAACAGCCTCCCCGGGAAGAAGGGGCACTGGAGTGGGAGTTGGGATCACAGGTTCTGGCCCCTGGCTTCTCCATTTGGGTGAGCCACTTTACTTAAGGGGAGCCTCAGTTTCCCTCCTATGTGATAACATCTGCCCTGCCTTCATCCCACAGTTCTTTGGGACTTCAATGCAAAGCTAAATGTGCAAGCGTCCTGTGTAATTCTGAGAAAAAAAAGAAAGAAAGATGTGTCAGGTCCAAATGACTAGGACTTAGGCCAGTGTGGGACGTTTGGGTGGGTTGGGGCAACTTGCCAGCTTGGGCACCATGTGGATTCTTCTACCAGGAGAAAGCAGATGGGGTTTCTGAGTAGATGGAGGAGGGACACAGAGAAATGAGCCACATACTTCCTGGCTCTGGGCAGAGTAAGCCCTACATTAGCCCAATAAAAGTGTCACTTAAAAGCAACATTATCCATAAAGCTTTAATTTTATGCTGGCATTCTTTACAGGATGAACAATTTTATTGCTTTTATTGATTTTAAAACCAATGTATGCCCACTACAAAAAAAAATATATATATATATATTTTTTTTTTTTTTTTTAATTTAGACAGTCAAAATTGCCTAAAACCCCACCACCCAGCTGTTGATATTTTGGTATACATCCTTCTATATTTTTCCACATATGCTCACATACTCAGATATCCATGTGTTTATTTTTATGCAGTGGTAGCATATGTAAATACTATTTTGTAGGCTGATTTTAACTAGATAGCATATCATAACTTTTCTCCATGTCAAATAAATATAGATCTATCAAGTTTATGATGGACCCACAGTATTCCATTTGTGTGGATGTATCATTATTTATTTAATCGATTCTCACCTGATGGACATTTGGGTTGTTTCCATTTTTTTGCTATTATCAACATTATACTATGATTAATGTGCCCATAGGCACATCTTTGTGCACACACAGTTGTCCCCTTAGCCTACATTTCTAGAATTGGAATTGTTGGGTCTAAAGGCATGTGCTTTGGGGAATTTTTACTGCATAGTGACAAACCCTCTTCAAGGGATTATTACACTTTGTTCTTCTCCCAGCAGTGAAAAGGAGAGTGGGTTTTCCTACCCTCACTAACGTTAGGAATCACAGGGACACAGCCTCTCATCTTTAATTCTGAAATTGAAGAAGCTCTGAAGACCGAAAACTTATGGTCACTCTTTTGACGGCAAAAGCGCTATATGGACATAAAGCTATTTATAGCTTTTACTTATCCAATTTAACAAAAATTTTTTAACGTATTTTCCTACAGAAATGCTGATATGCTTTACCCGCAAAGGTGCTGCCCCAAACCTCCGGAGTAATTACAAAACATATGATAAAGGCATTGTTATCTTTCTAAAATCTGAAAAAATTCTGTATTCCAAAACACAGCTGCCCCCAAGCTTTAGATAAGAGATTGCTAAACTGTGTCAATCTTTTAATTCTCTACCAAACTGATTGGTGAAAATAAACCTGTTAAATTTCTTCATTACCTACTAGTGAAGCCAAATATCTCTTCCACTACTCACTGGCCTTTCTTGTTTCTCCTTTGGGAAATTGTTCCTGCATTTGCCAGTTTTTCTATTGGGAGATTAGTCTTTTGGTTATTGGTCTCAATAGGTCTTTTTTTTTTTAGTGTATGGTCCAGAAATTTTTTCTTTTTTATAGTTCAGAAATCTTCACACACATACATTCCATACATGGTGTACAATCAATGACTCACAATATCATCACACAGTTGTGAATTCATCACCATGATTATTTTTTTTAACAACTGCATCACTCCAGAAAAAGAAATATAAAGAAACAACTCATACAGCCATACCCCTTACCCCTCCCTCTTATTGACCACTAGTTCAACAGGTCTTTATATGACTGTTTTATTTTCCCTTCTTTGATTAAGGTGTTTGGGCAATGGTCTAGACAAGGCTGTTTGGGGGTTTGCAAAGAACAGAAACCTCCCTCAAGTTTGATTTTAAAATGGAGTATTTTTGTAAGAATACCCTGGAGCTCACTCGAATAAAAGAATTGAGAGACTCCTGGGTGCTGAAAACCTCTCAAGCTGTCCTTTCATTCTTTCAGGGGTCATGTGCCTCCCATTTCTCTTTCTTGGGTTGCCTCCGCCTCTCTCCAAATTTGTTCCATTCTGGCTCTTTCTCCCAAATGGCCTCCCTGATTTGTGTGGGGCCCAAGGCAAATGCCCCTCGCCCCACTCCTCAAATGCCTTTTTCTATAATCTACACCCGATTTTGTCTCTTAGAAAATTTTCTGCTCTTCTCTTCCCTCAGTTTTGCTGTTGTGCTTTAAGGGTCTCTACTTTGATTCATAAAAATATTTGCTTACATTTCTCCTAGCATTTGCCTGGTTTTATTTTTTATGTCTTTATCTTTAATCCATCCAAAATCCATTCTGGTGCAAGATCTGCGGTAAGGATCTAATGTTAATTTCCCAAAATGGTTGGCCAGTCATCTCAATACGATTTATTAAGTAATCCATCCTTTCCCTGCTGATTTTAAATATTACCCCTATTGACATTCCATTAATACCTGGGCCTGTTCAGTTGATCTGCTATTCATTCCACATTAGTAGCAGGGTGTTTTAACCACTGAGCTGTTTATATATTTAAACGTCTTATAAACCAGGCAATGTCTTTCAAATAGAATTGGGATTCAAAATCATATTTGAACTAAGACCGAGTGCCAGGAACCTGGTTCACATTTAATTATCTCAAAACTCTGGGACATAGGCTCCAGAAATGAAGTCACCTGCGCAGTCACCTTGCAGAGCCTCCAGGTCAATAAAATATCCCAGGGCAAAACTTCATCCTGGACTCTGCAGATGGCACTCTCAGAGCACCACCTCCCGTTGAATTTGGCACGTGGTAAATGCTCAATAATATCTCGTGTTCAGGCCAAAAGTTGACTTAAACCAATCTGACGTTAATTATCTATCTAGTTATTTTTCTCCAAAGCACTTTCACATTCATTAACTTTTATTTATTCAACCGGCATTCCATTAGTCCTGCTCTTTGGTGGACACTAGAGGTACAACAGCCTTTAGTTTGCTCTCAGTTGGCTGGAGGGAGAATGACAAGTAAGGGGATCAGTTATAGAGAGATCCCCAAGCCAGTGGGTCTCAAAGTGTGTTCCCCAATCAGCAGCAGCAGCATCACCTGGGAAATTGTGAGAAACTGGAATTCGTGGGCCCCATGCCAGGCCCACTGAATAAGAAACTCTGGGTCTAGGGCCCTGCGGTCAGTATTCCACCTGGCTTACTAGGCAATTCCGACTCATGCTGGAGTTTGAGAACCACGACCATGGATAGGATGGAAGCCCAGAGGAGAGTCAGCTAGTTCATCCCGCTAACTGAAGGGTCTCAGGAAAGGCTTCCTGAAAGACGCAAGGACAATGGACAGAAGTTAGCCAGGCTGGCAGGAGGCAGTCTGGGGGTGGTGGCCAGTGTGGAAAGTCATTGCAGCAGATAGGACATCACGGAGTAGTAGCACAGTCTATGCAAGCGGTTAACTGTGGTTGGGAAGATGGAGGCAAGGACAGGCTTGGAGGGGATTTGGAGACATGGGCAGGGGAGAGGTCTGGCCAGCTCTGGTACCACACTAATGGGGTTGGGTGCTGGGAAGTCATCACGGGTGTTAAGCAGCAGAATGATATGGTCGGATTTGAATACTGTAGACAATCTATGAATCTGTAAGTCTGCAACCCCAGGAGAGGTCTGCAGGAGTCTTCTTCCAATTTCCCAGGGAGGGCAATTGACTTGCCCAAGATCCCACAGCAGGTGAAGGCAGGGCTTGGAACTCAGGTCTTCTGAGGCTCCCTTTTTGTCACATTTCTCCTCACGTGTGCTTCCTCATCTTCTTTTATCCAGGTCCGCTCCCTGCCCCCTTGACTTCCCTCTGCTCTCTACTTCTGAAACAGTTTGGGTCACGTACAGGCCTCACCCTAGCCGGATCCAGGAATTCAGCTGCCCTGAGGTATGGAATTTCCCGGAATATCCCAGAGGCTTCACGTCACCTGCCCTGTCCTGAATGCTGTGGCTACCCTTGGGCCCTGTCAACAAGCCTCCCTGCTGCCCTCTCAGGGTCACAGCCAAGGTCAATGCTAGTCCATACAGTACCTTGTGCAGCTAAGAAACCAGTGCTCCTTCCTCAAGAACATGACTGCCAGCCGTAAGAAAATTGTCTTAATATACTGATTTTGGACTTTGCTGCCAACTGTTAGAAAACTGTGAAACTATCATACAAAGCTGCATTGTTGTAGAAGTACCTAGTCCCTTAAATAGTGACGTCATGCCCTTGTTCAGTGTGCCTGCTGCCCAATTGTGAGTGATGCTCCTGAAATTTTTTAAACTTGCATAAATGGAATAATATTTCAAACACTCTTTTTTCACCTCCCTGTAGAAAATTCCATTTGTAGAGCAGCCCAGGGCCCTTGTACAATAAAGAAACCCCCTAACTGCCTTTGGTTATACATTGAGATTTCTGATCTCGACTCATGAGGTTGGCTAGAATGGAAACTACCTACTTGCTCAGGGTTGCCCAAGGCTTACGATGCTGTGAGGGATATCTTGAGTGGAATTAAGATGAAGGAAGTCGACTGACTTAGAAATTAGAAGTGATGAATCCGTGTTCTTTCCCTAGGAAGCCGTGATCCGAGAGAGAGAATCTGACCTGGAATGGGAGAGAACCTGAGGACCCTGAGGCCAAGCAGATGCCTCCCCTGACCCTAGGCCTTTCGGGGCTCAGGGGCAGCGCCCACTTGCCAGTCCTTGTCTAACCAACTTCTCGGCTTCCCTGGGATCCTGCTGGAAGCTGCTGAAAGCACTCAACAAACGCAGACTCCACTTGGCAGCTGGGCTCCGGGATCTTCCTCCTGACCCCACCCTGAGGGTTCTAGCCTCCCCAGGACCCATTCCACCAGCCCGGTCAGGGGTCTGGCAGACCGGAGCTGTGGGTGCACCCTCCTATTCCCGGTGGTGTGGCTTCCTTACTTCCAACCCCATCAAGAGAACAACTTCGTCTTTTGTTTTGTTTGGCTTTGCATTCTAACGGTATAGGAGCTGGAACCACTAGAGCCCTGTCTCCCACCCCAGCCGCTCATGGGAGCCACCTGATGGAAGGGGCAGCCTGGTCATGGGGGTCTTTAAAAGCTCCCCAGGGATCACAAGGTCATCTGGGGTTGAGACCAGCTGCCCTCGACTTGCCTGAGCCCTAGTGTGGTTGTAGGGGAAATGCAAGGCCAAGTTCTGCCTCCTTCATCTCCCGTCGGGGTGTATGCCGGCAGACCCCCTGCCTGCTGGCCACACCTTTTGGAAAATATTCCACAAGAAAGACACTTCTGGCCTCCCAGAAAGCAGATAACCTCCGTGCCCAACGAGTCCCAGTGAGGAAGGCCGGCCGCCTGTGGGTCTCAGATGCATTTGTTTAGCAGATTCTGGAATGCGAAACCCAGAGCAAAAGGGAGGGAGAAAACTCTAGACTAAGAATGGTTGTGTGCACATTTAAGCCATGTTGGAGGCGGGAACTGGGGGCTAGGGTGAGGGGTCGGGGGAAAGGACAGTGGCAGGGATGCCCAGGGGCCTGCAGGTAATGGGGCCGTTCCAGGGAATGAGTCCACACAAGCCCCCTTGAGAAGGTTCTGCCTGGAAGAACCTAACTGTGCTTTTGAGAGGTCCAGCTGTTCTTGCATCTTCTGGCCACTCTGCTTGATTCTGTGGCCCAGACCCGCAAAGGGAAGAGCCCTGGAGGTTGTGCAGTGGGGGAGAGACGGGTCCCTGGAGGCTGCCCAGCTGGCCGCGGTTTCCAGGCCATTTCTCCAGGGTCATCCTCGCTGTTTGCGGGCGGCTTCTGCCCAGAGACCCCGAGACGTGTCCTGGAGGGTTTTCTCTCTACACAGCTCAGGAGATGCTTGTTTCCTGGTGTGCAAGGGAGACTCAAACTTAATAATAATTATTGTTTTAACTTAAAGCCTGTATTTAAAGCCCAGATGCTTTTAATGTCAATTATGTTGCAAGCATCAATAAATCCCCTTGCATTTCTTTTATTCCCTCTTCCTCATTTTGGGATAATTAAGTGAATTGCTTTACTTGCATGAGTTTTGGGTCGCCAGATAAAATATAGTACACTTTGTTAAATTTGAATTTCAAGTAAGCATTGAATAATTATTTAGCATATGTCCCCAATTGCAATTATTTATTATTTATTTGAAACTCAAATTTAACTGGGCCTTCTGTATTTTTATCAGTTAACTCTGACAACCTTAATGAATTACTTTCCCCTTAGAATATTTGCTTTCCATGTGGGAGATCTGGGTTCGATTCCCAGACCATGCAACAACAACAAAAAATACACTAATGGATCGTTTTTACATGCCAACAACTGTGCTCACTGATGCCAAGGCCAAGGCTGGAATACTGTCTTGTCTTCCAAACATGCATATCTGCATGACCCCAGCACAGACTTTCCTGTAACTCACCTGGCCCACCTAATTCAACCACTTCCTGCTGACCCTATTGTCTCCGCCTCACCTACTCAGCCTCCTGACTTCCCAGGGAGCGATAAGTTAATTAAATTGTGATATCTCAGTGTAATCATAAGTCCATGGAGCCTTGAGTAGGGCACGAGATTTTGTAGGTTTGTCCAGAGTGATGCCCGGATAAATCCCAGAGTGATTTGAACAATGAGTAAAAAAGTATTTGCAAAGTCCCCTTGGGGGAATGGTGAGAAAGGGGGAAAATTCAACTTCCCCAAGTGAAGAATTCTTGATATTCTCACAAGCAGTGGGGACAACCAAAGCAATAGCCTGAGCCCCCAATCTTGGGGTTTGTTTATATGATACTTAACCCTGCAAAGGATAGGCTAAACCTACTTAAAATTAAGAGAACCTCTTCTGTTGCTCAGATGTGGCCTCTCTCTCTCAGCCAACACAACAAACAATCTCACCACCCTCCCCCTGTCTATGTGGGACATGACTCCCAGGGGTGTGGACCTTCCTGGCAACGTGGGACAGAAATCCTAGAATGAGCTGAGACTCAGCACCAAGGGATTGAGAAAACCTTCTCCACCGAAAGGGAAAAGAGAGAAATGAGACAAAAGAAAGTATCATTGGCTGAGAGATTCCAAACAGAGTCGAGAGGTTATCCTGGAGGTTATTCTTACACATTAAATGGATATCATCTTTTTAGTTAAGGCATAACAGAGAGGCTGGAGAGAACTGCCTGAACATGTAGAGCCGTGTTCCAGTAGCCATCTTTTGAAGATGATTGTATAATGATAGAGCTTTTGCAATGCGGCTGTGTGATTGTGAAAACCTTGTGTCTGATGCTTCTTTTCTCTACCTTTTGGACAGATGAGTAAAACATATGGATTAAAAATGAATAAATACTAGGCGGAATAAATGTTAAAATAAAATAAAATAAGAAAAAGATAAAAAATTGTGATGTCTCTTGTCCACCTCTTAAAAGCACCTCAGTGCTCTTATAAAAGCCGTAGTGTGAGACAAGGGAGGACACCCCCCCCAAATTGTGTCCTCACCACCCTATATCCCTATTGGCACAAAATCCCCATAACCAGTGAAGTCTTTGAGCGTCTGGGGTTGTGTCTTTCACATCCATGCATTCCACAAAGCTACCATAAGACCCGGTACATAGTAAGTGCTCATTAAACGTTGGCTGAATAAATTAACTAATGGATTACACACAAGGAGGGCACTAGCACAGAGCACTGATCAGGTTCGGACTTGTGCTGGTTGTGTGACCTTGAACCCTCTCTGAGCCCGAGTTTCCTCCTCTGTGAGATGAGAATCATAAGGCTGCCTTGTCCTGCCGACCCAGTGTGGCAGTGAGGCTCAAAGGGGTGGAGGATGTAAGTGCGGTTTGAGAAGGAGAAAAGCTGGACACACAAAAGGAAGCCCTTCCCCAGGAAGCCGCTGGAAGGATTCATGCACAAACAGGGAGGGGAAAGGAGGCCTTTCCATGGAGACCACATTTTCTGAACCTCAAACCAGGAACCGTATTCTATTTTTATCCTGGTTTCGAGTGACAGAGTTTGGACATCAGGCTTTGGGTGACAACTAATAAGACAGAGGAGGGAGACTCGGGACTGGTCCAGATTTTCCCAAACATGCAGGTGTGATAACGGTGTATTCAATGGACTGTCACCCGAAGAGTCACACAGTAGGTGGAATATCAATTCTGGAAGGAAGTACATTCTCCCAAGGTCACAGAGCCTGCGGGCGGCTGAACTAAAACAGGCAGCTGGGTCCCCTGCCGCCCAGCCCAGGGCCCTTTGACTGCCTCAGTGAGTTGGCATCCCCAGGATGGGACAGGTGGGGAGAAGACACAAGGAGGTTGATGCCAGGTGAGTTTCCCTCTTGCCCTCATCATGAATAACCCAGGCAGACCTTTGTGAGAGTCAATTTTATTTGCTCAAATAACACAGTACAAAAATGAGACTCAGATGCCAGCATCAGGAACTCATACCAAATACACATACAACTTAAAGAACACCATTCCAAATAAGAAACTATGTACAAAAGGTCCCCGCCCTTCATTTCATAACCTATTCCAATCCTTCATAACTTGGTGCTATGTTCCTGAACACTGTCTAAAATAAATCCATAAATAGCTCCTCTCTGTCCCACTTCTCAGAGGCAATAAAAACTAAACGAATTTCAGAATATGCCCAGAGTTCAACTTCCCAAATCTTTGCGTCGGGTTTGGGTCGGTCCCATCTAAGTAGCCAGGGTCTCTGGGCCCTCAGCCCCTCCCCCTCCACAACCACCCCCGTTGGGGCTCACCACAGCTCAACACAGAAATACAATATCCACCAATAGTACCAAGATTTAGTTGGCCATCAAGGTTTTAACACCCTCTTCCTTATGGCCACGTGTTTCAGGCAATGTCCAAGGGAATTAGACATCTGTTCGCCGTCCTATGTTGGAAGTGAATCGGCCCATCCGAGCCCAGCTGCTGAAATTGTTCACCTGTGTAGAAGGCAGCACTTCCACCTGCACACACCTCACCTTTGTGCAAATACAAAAAGGAGCTTCTTCCTCAAGACACTTGACTGCCGTTAGTTGGAAAATAAGTGATCATAAATCTACAATGTCTAGAACGTGAATAGCAACACCTTGGGGCCCTCTGAGGTGGCCTCTTGGCAGCATTCCTCCATTTCCTGAAGACAACCCAGCTCGTAGCCATCATAAGAAAAACGACATACATGGACACGCCGCTGTTTAATTTTCAGAACTCTTCGTGCCTATTTTCTCATTGATTCTAAACAAACCCTCATAAGATGAGAGAGATGCAAGGTATTATCTTCATTTTTCTGGTCAAAGAATTACAGGGCACAGGGATGGAAGGATTCCGAGATTCCAGGGGTCCCTCACCTCTAGGTCTCCCCCATCTGGGGCCTGCAGAGTTTCTGGGAGGCATCTATGAACCCATACAGGCATCAAGCACTGATGTTTTGCACATGGATGCACCTCTGTTAAAATGCATGTGGGTATTCTGGTGAAGGATTAAATAGAAATTAATTTTTTTAACTGAGATTCTTTTTTAACATCTGGAAAAATGTCAGCAGGCCTTCCACGTGAAGGCTACATATTTGTGGCCCCTATGACTTGAGAAAATTTATGATGACAAAAAAGATTAAGGATTTAGTCTCACTGTTAAATGAAAATAAGAATTGGGAGATCTGCCCAGGGAGACAAAAGTTGGCACTAGGATTGGCCCTAGAACCCAAGGGTTTGGTTCCTGCTCCAGCACTCATGGCAGTGCCAGTCAAGGTAGGCCCCCCATTTTCCTCCCTAACCCACAGGCCTCACCATTTTAGTTGAGGACCAATTTCCCAGGGAATGCTTGGCAGAGTTGCCTGGATCTCAGGGGTTCTCCCATTCATGCCTTCATTCATTCAGTGAAGACTTCAAGTCTGCCTCTAGCCCAGTGAAGTATATTTAACCACAGGGCAAAGGTGCTGACTACTTCTCTTTAGAGAGATTTCATCATGATAGTGCCGGAAAAGGTCTGTGGGGTCTCCCATGTCAGCCCAGGATCCAGGGTATGGTGCGGAGAGGGGCTGTGCCCAAGGTCTACCAGCAAGCTCGTGTCAGGTTCAGCAGGTGAGTCCTGATCGCCTGACTCCCAGTCCAGCACTCCTTCCCCCCAACGTAGCCTCTGCATCTAGATTCATGGACAAAGGCTGTGTGCATTCTCAACCTTAACAAACCCACAATGGTGTACAGACACAGATGGCTGTCCGCTGTTGTCTTCAGTCATGTCTGTGAAACATGGGATTGGGGCATCATGAGGCATCTTTAAGGTGTCCTCCTGGCTAAATTTGACAATGGTTTGGCCAGTTCATGGGAACCCGGGGTGCAGACACAGCTTTCAATCTGGACTTTGGGTCTGAGGACTCGTGTTGTGCTGGAAGGAGAAAAAGAACACAGGTTTTAGTCGTAACTCAGTCAGTCGTGGGTCCCTCATTAACTGGCCCTACAGTTAGAGTGGCTGCTTCTCCCTAACTTTCCCTTGACTCAGGTAACATCAGACTTCCCATTATCCCATCAACACCCCACACTAGTTCCCCCTCCGGGTCTTTGCTTATAGCACCACCACTGCCTACGGTGCTTTCTTGGGCCTTTCTCCCCAGCTAAAGCCTCCCCATCCTCAAAGATCAAAATCAATGACTGCTGCCTCCTAGAAGCCTCCCAGGACCAACTTGCTTCATCGACCTTAATTAGCACTCGATTGACGTTTAATTGTTATTTAATTTTGTCATCAGTAAACATCTTGTCTTTTGCACTAGTAGATGAAATCTTTGAAGGCAGGACCATCTGCAGACCCTTACAGCACCCTACACAGTGAGCCCATAGGAGGTTTTCAATAAGTATCCTGAACGCATGGGTAGTGGCTGAAAGAATGGTCAGTAAAACAAGAAAGTGGAATTGGGGCTACTGAGGATGTCATAACTGGTGATTCTACCGTATCTTTCACAGAGAGTTCAGGTCACCTTATAAGCTATCATCTAGCCCAGTCTAGAGGGCAACTTATCCATAATAATCCCCTCTTACCAGAAGAAGATACTGAGGCCAAGGAAAGAGAGGCACCACCAGGAAAGCAAGACATTAGGGAGTAAAACATTTGAATGACAAGGTATGACTATCATGAAATATGACCAGCTTTCTTGAGAGACTGATCAGATGGTTTCTAAAGGTGATTTCAAGAGACGCGAGCAGAAGTGTTTTCAGTGATGGGTGCATCATTACAGTGTGTCTGGTTTCCCAGGGGACCACTTGGATATAGAAATTCTGGTCATGTTTGTCCAACAGCAACAGAATACTTCCTTCCTTTAAAGTTATACCTTCATTCAGTGACTTCTACACTATAGATTTGAGTAGAATGTTTGTAAGTAGGTAACCTTAAGTGATTTTGAAAAGGGTGGGAAAAATCTGTTTATTAGAGTCTACCAGAAAACATGAAAATTCAGAATAAAATATATATAGTGATATATATTATCTCTACAGGGAAAATTCCAGAGCCTCTAGGAGAGGGGGAATCATTAAGAAAAGCCTAAACCCATCCAGAACAGTGAGGGTGATGGCAGGGAGATGCAATTAACCAATCAACCAACCAAGGCCACGGTCAGTAAATGATCACCTTCTGGAAGCTTCTAGAACCAAACAGCCACACAGCCTTCTCATCCCTTATTTGATAGGTAACCTGACTTTGCTCTGTTGTTTACTTTTTCTGACAGCCTAGAATTGGGAAGCCAAGCTGCAGAATCTTTTAAGTAATAAGGAGCACATTAAGATAGTAAACAGTCAATATTCCATTCTGATATCAAAGTATGAAAATGAGCATACAATTAGAAACCAGAGCCAAATAAAGAAGATGCTAATCATGGAGTAAAGCCAGTGAAGATTTTGGAAAGGAAAAAGATCATTGTACTATAGAATTGTCTCAGAGAGGCTCAACAAAGAGATAGCATTTGAAGTAGATCCTAAAAGTCCTGGGTTAAGTAAGGGATGGGAGAGGACAGAAGCAGATCCCCCTTGAGGCCCACCACAAGCCCTTCTGTTATCATTTGTGCCACAGTGTCACCCTTTCTCACCGGTGTGGTTTCCCTGTATGGGAATTGGGCATATGTGTGTCCGCTGTAGTGCCCCCCGAGGCCCATGAGGCGGGGGACAGCATGGCTATGGTTGCCAGCAAATTTCTTAGCTAAGCCATCAGCAAATGGGAAGGGTCTCTTGGCAAGGTTCCCGTCAGGCTCAGCGGGGAGGGCAACTTGGCTGCGCAGGGTGGCTGCCAGCTTTCTGAGGTTGGAGTCTGAGAGCTCGTATAGAAACCTCTTAAAGCTGGGGTGTCTCCTGATCTGGAAACAGAAATGAAGCAGGTGATCAGCATTGCTGGCCGGTAGTCCCCTCCACCAGCGGTCGCCCACCACCCCCCAGCTCCGTGCAGCCAGGCTGGGTACCCTGGCACCTTGTCCCTGGCATAAGCTCTCCTTGTGAAATTCCGCTGCTCTCCCTAACCCCTGGCCTCTCAGAATCTCTTCTGTATGGAACAACTGAAAGCAGCAGGACAAAGGGGGCGGGGGGAGTGCAGGTTGTGAATATAATTAATACTATTGGATTGAACAAGTGAATGTGGTTAAAATGGGAAATTTTGTACTCTGTGTTGGTGCCTTTAATAAAAAGTTAAAAAAAGGACCTAAACACTGCAGGTCTTTGGACTCAGATTACTAATGCTTAAATCAATTTTGCAGGCCTGGTGACCTCTCTGAGCTCCCTGGTAAAATGGGAGTAATGATATCCACCTAGGGTTGATGGTGGGCAGAGTTAAGTGAGATCATTTGTGTAAAGTGTTTAGTGCAGAGTAGCCATTAGATAAATTTTAGTTTCCACCCTAAGCCGCCTCCAGCAAGCTCCTCCTCTCAATACCTAAATGTCTCAGGGAGGGTCCCCCAGAAGCAGACCCAGAGACAAGGACCCAGTTGTAGGTAGCTTATTTGGAAAATGATCCCAGGAAACATTGATGGGGGAGAGGAGACAGGGGACAAGGATGGGAAGGAAGCCCATACTGGGTGGCAACTGGAGCCTAATCTCTCCAGGGAATTCTGGGAGCCAGTGTGGAGCACACCCCTCAGGGGTACCCCTCCCGAGGGGCGAGGGAGCTGGGGTATTTATACACCCACTCTCATTGGCCCTTGTCGAGAGCAGCTCCTGGGGAGGTGAGGCGTGTTAACTCCAGCATAATCCACGGGTGGCAAAATGGCCTCTGAGGAGGCCAGTCCTCAGGTAAAAAGGAGCAGGTGCTGGCAGCTGGAGTCTGGGCTGGTGTGCACTGTGGCAGGAGGGCCAGTCACCCGCAGTGTCTGCCATACTGACCGTTCAGCTATGGCCAGAGATGGCGCCTGATGCCACTTCACATGCCGTTTGTGTTTGTCTCACCAAGTGGACAGTGAGCCTTCATGGGCAGGGGACCTTCTCCTACAGGCTAACTAGCAGGGGAGGAAAATCGACAAGCTTGAAATAATTGGAGACCACATAGAAGTGTGTGGCCGAGACAGAGAGTGAAAAGGAAGACAGCAGAGGATGACACTGGCAAGTCCCCAAGGTGGCAGAAGGATGATCCCAGGGGTGGGCCATGAGCTGAACTCAATGGAGGATTCAACTGGAGGAGGTCCTTGCTGGCAGAGTTTATTATAATATGAGCAGTATATTATAATAAACTAACATTTATCTCATCTGCTACGTGTCTGGCATTTTCTATACATGCTCTAAACTTTGACAAGTAGAGTCTATCCCTCATTTTGCAAGAGAAGACACCGAGGCTCAGAGAGGTTAAGGGACATGCCAAGGCTGCCCAGAGTTGCAGAGATGGGGATTGAACTCAGGTCTCAGCTGTGGGGTGGTGAGGCCCCTGGGGTCTGCCTGGGGAAGAATGAGTGGTCCTCACCTTCTTCCCCAACTCGCCATCCACTTCATGGAGGAGGGCCACCAGCTTCTGGACAATCATCTTCTCTAAGGAAAATAAAGGAAAATGGAGGGGCTATCGACCAGATGAAACCCAATCCCCTTCCACCAATAAAGTTCTGCAAGGACATATCCATTGATCAAGGAAAGCATTTTATCTCAAAAAGACAGCACGCATTTGTGAAGGGCAAAGAAAACCCTTCCCCCTAAACTAGGATTTACCCCCTAAACATGGGGCATGAGAGTTTTGTCTGGATTTGCTCTACCAAGATAAAAGGGACCTTAAAGGGCGTCTGCCCAGGCCCAATTATAACCACATTCAGCTCCATTTTGACAGATGGGGAAACTGAGGCCTCTATCACTTGGGTGACGGAACGGTCAAAAAACGGGAGCTGGGACCAGAAGCTGCTAAACTGAATGCGAGGAGGGGAAACCCCACAGCCAGTGATGCCGTAGGACCGGAGGATACCCACAGGCTTCGGTTAAAAAGCAGTGCGGGCGGGACTCTGCTCCCACTGATGGCTGATTGAAAACCAGTCATTAAGATATTGGAAGCTCGAAATCAACCACAGTGGAAATATTTGCACTGTGGAAATACTGGAAAAATCTGCCAATACTACAAACTCCAATCCCCGAGAACCTGTTTGCCAGGACCCCACTGGTTAGGAGGCACAGAGCAAGCCGGGGATCTTCCAGGAGAAATGCAAGCAAAACAGTAGTGGGGGAGGGGGGGCGGCCGAGGCCCGCCGCGGGATTGGCAGGTTCTCCGCCGGAAGGAGGCGCTCCACCTGCGACTCCGCCCCGACAGCCCCATTTAAATTCAAGCCTGCGGCCTCCCCTGCTCCGGCGTCTCAGCTCCCTCTCCGATTCCCCACCTGGAGTCAACAAAAGAATCCCCTGGGGACGCTGTCAAGGCTGATACTAACTGGATTCGCACGCTTCCTCCAGCTGAGCCGCCCCCTCAGGCTTGTGGCTTCCCGCCTGGGTGGGGGTTTCTGGGGATCCCGCGGGCCCCCCTTCGGCAGGCGAGGGCTCCTGGTAGTCGAGACGCTCCAAATCTGAAGGCAAAACAGAGACAGTGTGAGGGCCTTTTACGTGGCTCTCAAGTCCACGAACTATGGCCGAACCTAGGTCCTGAGGCGGTGTTCAAAGGCCCTGGCGGCCGGGGTGCTGGTTTCCCCGCTCCTCGAGGAGTTCCCTGCCCCCTCCGATTGGCCTCAGGGGCTCACAGCGCTCTCGCTGTCTTTGTCTTTCCACCCAGCCCCTCTGCCTTCTCCGGTCCGGGAGCACAGCAGATGGGAAAACAAAAAGTCGGGGATACCGGCTCCCACCAAGTGAGCCCCACTCCCCACCCCACCCCCTTTATTCTGCAAAGCTTTGCCAAGTCACTTAGCCTTTGTGAATCCCACTTTCTTTATGTGTCAAATGGAACTAACAGGGATCCATTTGACTCACAGGGTTCTGTGAATAAGACAATGTGAGAAAGCGGCACTACACTAGGCACCCCATAGATGTTAGGTGGGCCCCCTGACACTGGTCCCTACACTTTGTGTAGTGGGAAGCAGGGAGGCCCAGGTCCTCTCCTACCTCATCAATCCTGGGTCTCTGTAATTTTTTATCAGCTTTCCAGGTGATCTTGATGCACTTTAAGAACCACTGCTCTTATACCACATTTGCATCTTAAGTATGAATATGTGTGTGTGTGTGTGTGTGTGTGTGTGTGTGTGTGTGTGTGTGTGTGTGTGTGTGTGTGTGTGTGTGTATTGTGGGTGATGAGTCCTGCTGGCAACCAGGCCTCCTCTCCTCTCCGCAGTCCCCACCACCCCATGCTGCTCAGACCGGAAGGCAGATGTCAGTTAACACTGAGCGTGCTGTGCCATCCAGCTGGCCAACCCCTGCTCTGGAGGAAGCTTCTGAGACCAGAGGCAGCTTCTGGTTACCATGGCAATACCAGGCTCCTCACCAAGACTGCTGGGGATGGAGGGCCGATGGCCAGAAACACACATGGGCAGAAAGCTGTGCTTCTTGGGCGGCCAGGCCTCGGGGCTAGCCGTGCCTGCAGTCCCTGCTTTCTTGGGCTCCTTGGAACTGTGTTTCTTGAGAGAAAAAGATCTCCTGAAGCTGGACTTTCTCTCTTGAGATTTCTTCCTGCAGGTGGGGGCCAGGTTGTCTGCAGCCATCTCTGGCTGCTGGGCTTGATGTCGCTGTGGGAGCGATGAGAGAAACTGAGTCAGGGCCCCTGACTTTGAGAAGCTTGCAAGGGAGTGGGCGGGGGAGATGGACCAGAATCCCGTGAAACCAGGAGACCGGCTGAGAAGGTAAGAAGAACTCTGGGGCAGGCATGGGGAGGCTCCAGGAAGGAGGAGGGCCTGGAGCTGGGCTTTGGCGAGAAGGAGAATTATAGGGGCAGGGGGTGAGGAATGACACCAGATAGGGTGGGGGGTGTCCATAGTGAGGGCGAGGGGCCACGTGGGAGCCTTCCTCACCTTTTCTGCTCCCTGCTCTTCTGCGTCTTGGAGTAGGTCGATGATCCTCTGGATGAATTCTTCTAAAAAGATCAAAGGGGTTGTTTAAATATTAGAGAGCAGGCTTCCTGGAAACCCACGTGCAGTTATTTGTTCGCCAGTGAGGGCCTGTGATGTGCTGGGTTGGTGGAAGGTGCCGGAAGCCCCATGGGGAGAGGCCTGACTCCCCAAGTCCCCTCACCTTTCTCCTCTTCTAGGCCTCACAGGGCCTCCCCCATTCTCCTTAGAGGCACATGTCTTGTGAAAAGCAAACCAAAAGAAGCAGAAAACCAGGAGGTTGGGGAGTAGAAGCGGAAATTTTTAACAAGTCTTTTCAGACATGCGATTAACAATGATTATGTGATTCCAGGCCTGGCTCTACCAATGCTGAAATAATAACAACAGCAGCCATCACTTACTGAGCTTCCCTCCTATGGCTTCTACCCCTTTCCATCCTCCTCACGTCTTCCGAGGCTCTGCTTCTCAAATTGGGCTAAATAAAAACACCAACTATAATAATAACACTCACTGGCAACTGGTATTTATTAGCTGCCAGTGGGAACTGCTCTAAGTACTTCACAGACATTGACCCATCAAGAGTCTCCAGCAACTCTAGGAAGTAGGTACTATTATCAGCCCCATTTTGCAGATGAGGAAACGGAAACCAGAGAGATGGGGAAACTTGCCCACATCCACGTAGCTCAGAGGGGCCAGAGCCCAGATTCAAACCGAGGCCCAAGGATCTGTACCATCTACTCGGCCCCATGCTTTCCATGCATTACTTATGTCAACCTCCCCAAGAACGGGGCTGTCACTCCTGCCATTTTGCAGTTGAGACTCAGACACGGTAAGGAGTAGTGGTCTGGCTCAGGGCCTGGGCGCTGGACCCCGTGCTGCTTCCCAGCCTGCTGAGTGGTTCGGGGCAGGTCACTGCCCCTCTCTGACTCAGTTTCCCTCCTGCAAGTGGAGGTGTCAAGCCAGAGGTTTTCAGAGGGGCCTCTGAGAAACGGTGAGAGGGTACTCACTGAATTCCAAGGTTCTGTCCAGCTGCAACTCCTCTTCTGGCCCCAAGCTTCCTGCTTGGCTAGAAAGCTCAAAGGGACTCGGATGCCCAATGTCTGCAGACAGGGCCTCTTGGATTTCAGGTTCTTCCAGGTCTGGAAACAGAATGAAATGGTGAGTGTATGACATCTGTCTGAGGATGTTAACTAATACACAGAAGTTAGCCCAGGTTTTGAAATGGGTTCCATGGCCAAACCACAGAGACCATGGCTGGGGCTGGGCCATGTCTCTGATTTACTGGCCCAGACCCAGCCTTCTTATCCCATCTGCCCTTCCACTGCACTAGCTTCCCTGGGCTTTATTTCTCTCTCCTCCATTCCCCTGGCTCCCCTATTCCTCAGCCATCTGGCTTGTTCAACAAGTTGAGCAGTTGATTCCTCCTCATTGTATGGATTAAGGAGTCACAGCCAGAATCCCCCTGCATAAAAATATCTCTGCATGTGACTTAAAATCCCACTATTAGAGGTACCCTCTTATAAATCCCCCTAGCCAGGGTGACCTGTTAGACTGTTCCTCCCTGATCCCCAGGATGAAACAATTTCCCTGAGCCACTGTCCGTCCAGTTCTGGCTCCTTCATTAATGGGCCATGGGACCTTGAACACATTGCTTTACCTCCTAGAGCCTCAGTTCCTCCATCTGTAAAATGGGGAAAATAATGTATGCTTCATAAGGTGATTGTGAGGACTGATTGATTCACAATAGGGGAGTGTCTTATTTTGCAGGTGAAGAAACTGAGGCAGAGAGAAGGGGAAAGGCATGGAACCTACAGAGCTCAGAACTCAGGTCTCCTGCCTCCCAAGCTCTAATTCCTTCTTCCACCACTAACCCCCACCAGGCTGCAGAGAGATGAGGATAGTTGGCAAATCCCTGAGCTTTGCTGGGTTGGCCAGATCGGCTGGCATACAGCTGCTTCTCTCTTCCCCACAGCCTTCCCCATACCACTCAGGGCAGAATGCACAAGTCAGAACTCTGACAGCAGCCCTTAACATGGCTAACTCCAGCCCTAGGGAAGGTTCCAGAGGGGGAGGGCGCTGCTGTGTTGCTATGGCAACCACAGAGCCTGCTTACCAGAGCTGCTGGGAATGGATGGCCGTTGGCCACCAACACACATGGGCAGAAAGCTGTGCTTCTTGGGCAGCCGGACCTCAGGGCTGACAACACCTGCAGCCCCCACCCTCTTGGATTCCTCAGAGTCATGTTTCTTATGAGAAAAGCCTCTCTTGATGTTGGGCTTTTTCTCCTGGGATGTCTTCCTGATAGCTGGTGCTGAGTTTTGCAGAGCCACCTCTAGCTGCTGGGTTTGACGTCTCTGTGAGGGAAAGGAGAGAAACTGAGTCAGGGCCCCCGAACTAGGAGAGGGGGAAAGCTGCCCTGAAAGCAACTGGAGAGCAACCACATATTGTAGTGCAGCCCCAGATTAGGGGAGGCAGTAGAGCCCAGAGGAGCAGGGGACAGAGGTCTGGAGGCTGTAGGGAGGGGAAGAGGCTAGAGCCGGCTCTCGGCTCTCAAAGGACAGGAAGGGGTCAAGCAAGGAGGGGAAGGAGGAAATCAGCATGCCCTTGTGGATCTGTCCAGTTGGCTTGCTCCTCACCTCTTCTTCCCACTGGTCTCCCACTCTCTGGAGAAGTTCCACTATCTTCCGGATGATATCATCCTCTAGAAAAAAGCGAATGTACCCAATTAATCTTTCTAAATGACTGTCTTGGATTTCTGAGATCAACTGGGTCTCTCGGTTGGGCAAAGCCCTCTTAAAACAGTTCCTGAAGCCAGAGAAGTGGGGAAAGTGCCACATTCTCTGGACCAGTCCTTCTGAGGGAGCCTTGGAGGGCATCAGTAGATCCACAGGGCAAGGGTAATAAACCAAAGCATGCATTTCTCTGCAGGAAGTTTCACATTAGCCCTGGGCATTGAACTTTCAGTTTGTGCCACATTATTCCTTTTGAACTTCACATGTTGGTAAACATCAGTGAGCTGTGTGATCTTGGGTAAGTCTCTTAACCTCTCTGAGCCTCCATTTCTTCCCATGGGAAGTGTGGATCATAATCCATACCTGTCTCCCTCAGAAGGTTGTCAAGCCATCAAATGAGGGACAGTACTTGCTTTGCAAGGCTAATGCTGATCTTTGAACCTGCAAAATTCTTGTTGGGGAAATGATGGCCACCCTGCCTAAGTAAGGTGGGGGACGGAAGGTCACAGGCTCAGAGGCAGCCTGTCATGTCTGCACCTCGGCCACATTCCCAAGGTTTTATGGAGAAGTCACAAACAACTGAAATGATTTTCTTTGATACCCCTAGCTAACCCATTCAAGGACATTATGCACAGACTGAACTCTGCCAGCTACCAGCTGATCAGTTTACACACAAAAAAGTGCCAATAGCATTCACTGTTCTGAGGCTAACTGCCAATTTTCACTCCCCTTATTCTCCTACCCTCACTTCCTCTTGCTTATAAATCCTGTTTGGCTTTTGTTCCCTGACTCAGTCTACCAGTTGATTCCTCTCATGTGAGAAAACAATTAGCATGTAAAATAACCAAAAAAACCTTCCAAACTAAGTTTTTCTTTAACAGGCACAGAGCCTCTCCATTTCTTGCCTTTTAAAATATACCCATTCTCTACAGACAGTTAGGTAAAGAGGGAATTAATATTGATTTTGTTAGGTGCAACAACAGTTTAATGTCCTTATTTTTTGGAGACGCATGCTTAAAGATTTAGGAGTGAAGCATCATTCTACTTTAAAATGATTTAGTGACAAAATTGCACACACACCTTGAAGCAAAAATGGACGATTGTTAACAAGTATGAGTGTATATATATATCTATATTAAACTGTTCTTTCCATTCTTCTATATGTTTTTTAAAGTAAAATTAATTTGAAAAGACTAAAAAAAAAAAAAGTCCCGTTCTCATTAACACACGTGCCAGCAGCCTTTCCAATGACTGACCCTTTCCTGTGAAACTCGGAAATAAGTAAAGAGCCCACATGTTTCTTGGCTCTGGAAGAGCCGAGAGGGCATTTATTCTGAGAGAGGCATTCAGAGCAATCGACACCTCGTGTTCACGGTCTTCCCGGCTGCAGACAGAAAAGGACACTAACTGGATTCCGGTGCGCCCTCGGGCTTTCGCTCCTCGTCTGGCTGGTGATCTGTGGCTTGAGAAGAAACGTCTGTGACTCCAGCTTCGCTGAGTAACGACCCGTGGAGATCAGGATCTTCCCAGCCTGGAATGCAGAGTTGAGTGAGTAGGGGGGTGACACTCATCTGATCTTGCTAACCAACCAAAAAACCTGCACAAAATTCAAAGGATAGGTGCAGCCAGAGACAACTCTAGGCTTAACAAAAAAATCAGGAACTCGGCAAGGCTGGAGTTGAAAAGAGCTGTGTCCACTCTACCGCATCCCAGTCACCCCACCTCACCCCAAATCCTGGAGCTTCCTTTAATCTCTTCTCCCCATTAAAAATATGGTATGTTTGGAGCACTGCAGGACCAGGCTCCATCTCCCCCGAGGTGTTGGCCGGACATTCAAATCTTAGAAATTCATCCCCAGGATCCCTGGAGTCAGATTAGGAGGCCATTTAGGGACTAGATCCCTCATCTTACAAATGAGGAAACAAAGATTTCAGAGAGGGCAACAGGTTACTCAGCGGCACACAGCAAGTTTATTCCCAGTGGAGCCAAGTCTAGAACGGAGGTCTCTAGCACCCCGGCAGCAACTCTTCCTCTTCCTCAGCACCCACCCCAGCCCTCACATGTGGACCAGTGTGAAGGGGTAAAGCTTCCCTCCTCTCCCGCTTCCCTGTCTGTCCACTTCTAGGACCATGCTTCTCAAAGTGGAGTACTTAATAATAGCTGGTGGAGTTACACAGAGAAGGTGGTGGAGGTATACAGAGAAGGTCGGGTTTACCAAACGAGTATGAATGCTGAATCGTTATACTGACGTTTCTTTTAGTCCCCAGAATCTTAGAGCAACTAGAAGTAAAAACCTAAAATTGTGGAATTGTAATCCATACCACACTCTGAAATCTGTTTCAAAGCACTGTGCTTTGAAACATATTGCTTTTTGTATATATGTTATTTTTCACAGAAAAAGAAAAATAAATAAAATAAAAAATGAAAGAGAGGCTGGTGATAATAGTAGTCTAACATTGGCAATGTAATCAATATCACCAAATTATATACTTAAAAACTGCTAAAATGGCAAACTGTATGTTCTGTATAACTTAACACAAAAATATTTAGAAAAAATAAGCAATAATAGCTACCATCCTCTGAGCACCTTCCATGAGACACTAACTATTATTATCTCCATTTTAGAAGGAAAAAGAAAAAATGTGGCTCAGAGAGTGAAATCACCAGCCTGAGGTCACACAGCTGATATGTGGAAGAGCTGGGGTTTGACCTCAAGCTCTTAGCCAGTGTACTGGTCTACCTCCAGCAAAGTTCACAGGGGCATTGTCCCCACCAGCCCCCTCAACCCCCCAATTCCCCTCTGTTGAGAGATCTGAGGGGCCAGCTTAGGGAGCACTGGCCCTATGGAAAGGGGTTGCCATAGAAACAGGTAGGGTCTGCTCACCCCTGCAAGCTGGGCCCAGCGTGGCGTGCTCGGGGCCTGAGGCCACCACCTTGGGCAGCCCAGCCTCCTGGCCTCTGCCCTCTTCATCCGGAGCCCCCTTCGTTTCTTCGGCACCCTGTCTCCTGTGCCCCAAGGTTCTTCTGCGGCTGCCCTTCTTGTCCTGGCCTTTCCTTCGGAGGGCTGGCTCCCCGGGGGCCGCAGGGGACGCCACGGGCCGAGGGAGGCCATCCCTCCCCTTTGGCTTCTTGCTGGCCTTTTCTTCAGGCTCCTCGGGGTCCGACCTCAGGAAGAAGTTCAGCAGGGTCTTCAGCCACCCGGGACTGGCCCGCTTCTGGGCCTTGTCCTTCGTTGCGTCCCGCGGGGGTCCCTGCTCGCTGCGGAGAAACGCCCCGGTCTCCTCCAGACACAGGGCCGCGGCCGGAGCGCCTGGAGCCTCCAGGGGCTGAGCTGGCCTCTCCAAGCAGCCTGCCCCATCGCGGGCCGTGCGGCGGAGCCCCCTCCTGCTGGGGGTGGTGGGCAAGGAAAGACACCGGCAGTCCGGCGACTCCGAGTCCTTCCTGGTAGTCTGCGGCCTGTCCAGGGACCTGGCTTTCCTGTCTGACAAGGACTTCTTCGGGGGCCGTGGATTCTCCATTGCGCTACAACCGAAACAAACAACCCCCTTAGAAACTGCCGCAGGGGAAGCCAGGGCCAGCCGCTGCCCTTCACCCATCCACATGAGCCATGTCAACCTCTTGTGTCACCACTTTTCCCAAGCTGTTGTTGCCTTTAAATTCCTCGGCAACCCTGGGGTGGGGAGGGGGCATCCTCATGCCCATTTCCCAGAGAAGGGAAAGTGAAACACGGGGAGGTCACACCCCAGATCAGCCAGCTCAACAGTAGGGGAGCCAGGTCTAGAATCAACCTGGCCCAGGTCCCTAGGTCAAGACTGAATGTCTCAGCAGCCCCACAGCTAATCAGCTGAAGCTTCATTGAACCAAGAGTCCCTGCCCCAAACCCTTCCCTCATCAGGTTATCCTAGGGCCTTTAATCCAAGAGCACTCCCCCATGATTTTACACATCTCCTTGAATATGGAAATATGTCACTTGGGAGGGTGACATGCAAACACTCCCACAGGTTGGCTCATCACATTAGTTCGCCACCCCGAGAGACCTGAGGGAATGGGACACAAGGCTGGCAACCTTCGATGGACCACAATGGCACAAACAGGCCAAAGCCAAGAGTCACTGTTCAAGAGAAGCAGGCCAAGATGAGAAGCCCTGGGAGAAACCCTGGGCTGCACCAAGCAGGAATAGTGGCAAAGGAAAGCTGGAGAAGATGAACCCACATGACAGTTCCTTCTTCTCCAGAATCACTCCTGCTCCACTAGCAAAGCTCCCGCTGGGGAACCCACGCTCACACAGGCCTTACCCAGGGGCACACCTTGGAGTCCAGTGAGGGTTAAGGGGGAAGAACTGGATGGATTGGGCTGTGGAAGGGGAGGTGTGTGGGCTGAAAACATGGCCCCCAAATGTGCCCACGGCCTCATCTGCAGAACCTGTGGCTATGTCACCTTCCAGCACACAGCCTCTAGATGCCAGAAAAGGCACAGAGATGACTCTCCCCGGGAGCCTCCAGAAGGAACGCAGCCCTGCCAACACCCTGATTTTAGCCTAGTGAGACTCATTTTGGACTTTGGGCCTCCAGAACCTAAAACAAGAAGGAAGTTCCAGGAAGATGGTGGAATAGGATAGATTGAGTTCAACCCTGCTCAAGGAACAGCTATAGAAAGGACAAGAGGGCGATTGAGATGGCAATTCCAGGGTGTAAGGGACCTGGGAGAGTCTTCTCCACCACATAGGGAGGCGCTGGTTGCAAAAGCTGAGATGCTGAGAAGCAGAGAACCGGAGACAGTCAGGCTGGTGCAAACAGCCTAACACGGAAGTCCGGAGCCCTCAGGAGTGCACGGACAGGGAGACAGAGACTAGGAAGTAAGCGAAGCGGGGTCCTGGAACACGCTACCCGCCCCCAGTGCAGTCCCCTGACCGGTGATTCACCCCACAGCCCATGCACCTGAACCCCATCACCTGCACCCCCCCACCTCGTGTGCGCCAAGCGACCCTGTCCCACCAACCCCTCATGTACCTGCCTCACACCCCCTCCCCAAGTGCGTGCGCGCCTGCCACAGTCCAACCTACCTCTGCTGCAAAAGCGCAGTCCCTGACCGTCCCTCCGGAACCCTACCTCCCAGTGCCTACCTCCTGCAGGCAGTGGACAGCACGTAAAGACGGCGGGTGCTTACCTTTCTATCTAAGCTACACCCGCCCCCAGCCCATAGAGTCAAGCAGCCCCACCCCATCCCACCTGAGCTCCACGCACATGTACATCAGTTTACTGGCCCTCCCAGATCTGCACATGCGCAGGGCCCTCAGTCTCACCCCCTCCAGCTCTGGGAAAGCCTGACCTGTGCAGCCGGGCCACATCCGCCCCCATCCCACGCAGGTGCAGTACCGACCACTGCCATGAGCTCTGCGCCTGCGCACAAAGGGCCCCGCCTCCTAGACCAGGGCACACGCCAGCGCCCTGCCCTCCCCAGACCGGTGCACCCACACAGCCACATCCTCTCGCCTCTGGGCACCCAGGCTCACAGGCACCCGCGTAGCATCTCCAACTTGCGCCTACACCTGCACTGCAGCATGTTACCGCACTGGTATGCCCCTTACCCTGCATCCTGCTCCACATCCATCCCGAAACACAAGGCTTTTAGACTACTGAAGGAAAACTTCCAAAGTAAACCAATCAAGATATTTACATGCCATGAAGACAGCAGAAGATCACTAAGCGTATCATGATACAGACAGATATAGCCCAGCCTAACGACCAAATTTGGACGTTAGAACAACTGTTCTATCATTGGAACAACTAATCAAAGATGTTCATATAACTCTACTAAATAAAATACATGGGAGGGCTGATGACATAAAGGAGATCAGGAAGACACTAGAAGAGCATAAAGAGGAATTTGAAAGAATAGAAAAATAGCAGATATATTAGTGATTAAAGATGCTGTAGACCAAATAAAAAACATTCTAGAGACACACAACAGCAGATTTGAAGAGGCAGAAGAAAGAATAAGCAAACTGGAGGACAGGACAACTGATTTTGAACACTCAAAAAGGCAAAAAAAGATGGAAAATTTTGAATTCAATCTCAGGGAAATGATGGACAAAACAAAGCACACAAATATAAGAATCATTGGTGTCCCAGAAGGAGAAAAGAGGAGTAAAGAGCTAGGAAGAGTAGTGGAAGATATAATGGAGGAGAAATTTCCCAACCCTTTTAAAGGACGTGAATATGCAAGTGAAAAAGCTCAACAAACTCCAAATAGAATACATCCAATGGGGCCTTCCCCAAGACACATACTGATCAGTCCATCAAACGTTGAAGAGAAGCAGAAAATTCTGAAAGCAGCAAGAGAAAAACAATCTATTATATACAAGGGAAACTGCGTAAGACTGAGTTCAGACTACTCAGCTGGCACTATGGAGGTGAGAAAGCAGTGATATGATATATTTAAGGTCCTGAAAGAGAAAGACTTCCAACCAAGACTTCTGTTCCCAGCCAAATTGTCCTGCAAAACTGAGGGAGAGATTAAAATTTTCACAGACAAACAAATCCTGAAAGAGTTTGTCAATAAGAGATCAGACCTACAAGAAATACTAAAGGGAGTTCTGCCAGTTGAAAAAAAAAGACAGGAGAGGGAGGCCTGGGGTAGGGCACAGAATTGAAGAGTTACTTTAAGGATAGCTTAAAGGATTAAAAGAGAAAGAGGGGAAAGAATGTATAGATCTGACAAATAAAACCCAAAAGATAAGATGGTGGATCAAGAAATGCCTTTTCAGTAATAACTTTGACTTTTAATGGGCTAAACTCACCAATTAGAAGATACAGATTGGCAGAATGGACTAAGAAATATGAGCCAGCTATATGCTGCTTACAAGAGACATCTTAGACATAAGGATACAAATAGATTGAAAGTGAAAGGATGGAAAAAGATTTTCTACGCAAGCTGTACCAAAAGAAAGCAGGAGTAGTTAACACTAATATCAGACAAAATTAATCTTTAAGTGTAAAGATTTCATAAGAGACAAAGAAGGACACCATATATGAATTAAAGGGACAATTCAGCGAGAAGAAATAATAGTCATAAATGTTTATGCTCCAAATCAAGGAGCTCCAAAGTACATGAGACAGAAATTGGTAAAAGCAAAGGGAGCGATAGACGTTTCAACAATAATAGTGGGAGACTTCAATACACTCCTCTCCTCTATAGACAGAACCTAACATAATAAATTTGCATCCCAAACTACTAAGTTTGTGGTGCTTTATTGCAGCAGCATCAGGAAACCAGGACCGCCTGACCCCTGCGCTTTACAAGCCCTGTGACCCTGGATGGCTCGTGCATCTCTTCCGTGCCAGTGTCCTCACCTGGAACATGCCCAAGACCTGCCTGCTGATCCAACCAGCTGCTGTGAATTTCAAGAAATGGCTCAGGAAATGGCGACTCCGTTCTTCCAGCCGCCAAGGGCAAAAATTTGAATTCATCCCTTACCCTCTCCTTCTCTCCCTCCACATATCCGATCCATGTGCAGGGCCTGTCGGTCCCACTTTCAAAGCACATCCAGCATCCAGCCACGTCTCCCACCTCCATCCTCCCACCACCGCACTGCACACCGGGCTGGTGCAGCACCCCCGACTGGTCTCCCTTGCCTCCTTACTGTAACTTCTCCCCACAGCAGCCTCAGGCTTGTTTACATTATAGCAATATCATGCATTTCGTTATTCATTGGTATGGAATCTAAATTATGTATTAATATAATATCTCCAGTTTTTACCAACAGACCCATTTACCCTAAAATGTACTCTAGTGCTATGTCCAGCTTAGAGGCAAATATAAGGATCTGTCATTGCAATATATGTGTGGGGATCCCGTGAGGATGTGAGGAAGATACATTAAAGAGATAAGAAATGACACAGGGAGAAATGCGGGTGAGCGGAACATGTAGGAAGCCTTCCCTTCTTGGAGCGTGGTCTGGGGACGAAGGGCTGGACAGCACTGCAGCCCCAGCTGGCTGAGGCCGGTGGTCCTGGGCAGCCACAGGCAGGCGATCTCGGAGCAAATGGCAAAAGAGCCTCGGGTGGGGGGAGGCAGGCAACTGGAAAGGCTTATTTGTATTTTAATGTGTCCTAAAAGGAACACCTGGGATGTAGTAAACACTGTGCCTGGACCTTACATGGAAATTGACATGTGTTCTTAAAAGCCTTTGGAGGCTCCCGTACGGTTGGACTTCCAAAATGCCACCAGGGTGGGATAAGAAAAAAAGATCATAGAGGAAAATGATCTTCTTTGTTCTTATTTATACTTTCAACCAACATGCAATAAACACCGTGGTGTGCCAGGAATTGCTCTTGGAGCTAGGGGTGTCATCCTGAGCAAAAGTCACCGTATGCCCTCAAGGCAAGTAGCCCTGCTCCACTTCCCATGGGCAGGAATTGGGGTGTGGGTCCATCGTGGGGTCAGCAATGTTCCATACCCCTGGCATTGCTCCCTCTTAGAGGCACGTGGTCTTAGGAGAAGATAAGTTGGAGCGAAAGTTCCATTTGATTTTAAGATCAAAGCAAACTGAGCCAGGTATATTTACTGAATGGCGTCAGAGTTCTGCCTTTTCCATGTGTTCTTGTGGTCAGGGCAAATTGGACGGGGCTGGCTGATAGCTGTTCAATAGCAAACCCCACAAAATCAGCCAAACCCACACACCGCCCTTGTTCAGCTCAGCCCCCTTCCTCCTGCACTAACTTGGCTTCAGGAGGCCCAACTCACAGAGCGTCTTTACCCAGCTAATGGGAAAAAAGGCGCAGGAATCTCTCAAAAAGCTGTCACTGCTGTGGACAGCCATTTCGCCGTTGATGAGGATCACTTTGCCCTCCTGCCACTCTCAAAGGGCACGCTGCCACCTCTGACCAGGGCACCAAACAGTGACACCAGGCGATGTGCTTCCTTGTTGATTTTTTTTTTTCAAGAAAACTGCCTAGATTTGGTCCCCTCCTCCCTAGAGCAACGAGTGCCCTGAGCCCAGAGGGGGATGAGAGAAGTTAGGGAGGGTAACCAAACCCAGCAGCTGCTGCAGCCCTGGAGGCAGGGAGAGGACAAGATGGGTGAGTTGGAGCCTCAGCTATCACAGGGGTGCTTCCCCAGTGCAGAGAGAATCCCAGACTCCCCCGAGGTCTAATTCCAAATCCAGTGACCTCTTCTCATCCCCCATCCCACTAAAAGGTGCTGCAGCATTTGCTACTATGTCCACTTGCTTCTTGCGATTTTTTCCTCTGTTGGTGATTGAGACCAAACTCAGCTCAGTTTTCCTCCTACGTCTCTGACCGCCCCTCCTCTGAGGAGTTGTGGTTGGCCCGGGAAGGCAAACCCACCTGCCCTGTGAAGGACCCTCTTTGTCCTCAGCTTTTTAAAGTCCCTGAGCCCGGAGAAGATTATGCTTTCACATCAGCCCCTCCCCAATTTCTATATATACCCAAACTAAGTCTTTCTAGATTTTCTGGCTGTCAAGATTCTGCTTATCCAGAATTCATCAAGACAGAACTTTCTTTTTTCTCTCCTCTTTTTACTCATTTTGTGCCCCTGCTCTGTCTGTGGGCTAAGCTGCGCTGACCTGACTGTCAGGAAATCCTGCCCTGTCCAGAACATGCTTTCAGACCAGTGATCCTGTGACAGCGGTAGATCATCAGTGCAGGGAAACCCAGCTGTTCTAGTAAACTTGTTTATTGCCTTGGTAGAGAGTGAACTTCAGAGCAAAGTCCAAATCAACTCAGAAATATCCAACCGGTCTGCAGAGCAGATGAGTTCTGATAAGACATGACGTGTTCCCGTGAGGTGTATGAAAACGACAAACAACCCAAAGAAAGCACACAAAACTGACCTTGAACTACTGTGGAGCAGGAAGTTTGGTTATTTTTATCCCCAATATGCTGCTTTTTTTTTTTTTTGGTTATTCTTTAAACTGTACACTGACATCATCTATATACGCATCTCTATTTTCCTTATCCAGCCCCTCTGCTCTGGAACTGCTCTCTCACACCGTTCCCTGCCCCACCTCTGTAGGCGACACCCAAAAGGTATTTAAGAAATAACCGACCTGTTGCACATCCGTAGTGGAAGTGTACCCACAAAACATGCATGCACCCCATATAAACCAACACGGACTCATAACATGCCATTTAAATTGTATTTGTATGGTCCCAATTGTAAGAGGAAAATTATCTATGGAGCTATTTGCCCTCTGCCTCCCTGTCGAATTCTAACTCGCAGGAAGGAGGACCCAGCCTGCATGGCTCAGCGCCATGTCCATGTTTACACGCACATGAAGCACGCACAGGTATGCAGACAGACGTGAAGTCAGATCAACTCTGTGCTGCCCCATGCAATATCCAGAGAAAGCTTTTATCTGCATTGTCTCATTTAACCTCTGTCACGGCCCTGGGAATCCAAGGAGCTAGCAAATAGGGAATTGAGGCTCTGAGCAATTAAGAGACATGCCCAAGGCCATACCACCAAGAAGTGGAAACCTGGGACTTGAGTCCACTTCTCCTGATTCTTAATCCTGTTTTCTCCCTCCAATACCCAGCAGCCTCCCATAAATACAGTCACTCATATACACACACAGGGACTTACCCATGAGCATGATTGCTATTTCATCCCGACAGAAATAACCTTATCGATACACACCCTCACCGGGGCTGGTACACGTAGAGTCAGGTGTCCACGTGTGTCCAGATACAGACATCAGTGGCCCAGAACCAAAGATTGTGAGCATGGGGCGGGGTTCACAGACCACTGGGCAGGAAACCTACCCGCTGTGGGTGGGCCAGAGGGCCAGGGCCGCACCAGGAGCTCCCAATCTACTTCTCATTGGCACCGCCGGCCCACAACCATCTCACACCCAGAGTCCCCAGGGTGGAAAGTCACAGCCATGAACTTGGGAAACTGTGACAGATTAGCGGGGCAGATTCGGGTAGGGAGCAGTGCAGACGTCGTTCAAAAAGCTGGAGAACTCCGAAAAGTATCTCCGCTCCCTCCACCCCACTCCTAGAGTGTGCTCAGGAAGCGCCCCCACCCCTACCTCTCTCCACATCCACTCCCATCTTGTCTTCTATCCAAGACCACAAGGCAACTGCTGCCTGGGGCGCGGGATGGAAATGGTGAGTTAAAATCCACCCCCCACCCCCCAAAAAAATCTCCTAGCAGAGAATCAAGCCACCAGTTCTTTTCATAAGAGCCCCTTCTCTTTAGACTAACTGCCGAGAATCTTAAGAGCACAGAACTAGGCAATAACACCTCCTGTTTATGTAAGTCTTCCCTTGACACACACTCTGACTCCACCTCTACAACATCCTACAAGGAAACCAGAGGGACAGACATGTAACGGACCCGCATTCTGCAGACTAGGAACGGGAGGCTCAGGAAATTAAGTTTCTTGCTCAGGGCTGCTTGGCTAGCACACCGCACTCCAGGTGAGTTCAGAGCTCTCAGGTGACATCCGGTTGAGATCTCTTCATTGAACCCTGCTCCATCTTTTCAGAGAAGAGGAAACCGAGGGCCATAGAGGGCCCAATAAACCAGCGGCAGAACTGGGGCTGGACTCAGAGTCTGTCTCCAGGGTCTACCCTCTTTTCGGTATGCCAAGATATCTACCCAAATGCTCCAACCTCCAAAGATGAGGGTATTGTTCAACCAACCTCGGACCACAGAAGTTGCTCCTGTCCCAGGACACGGTCGGCTGAGATTCCCCTGGCCTGCTCTGCGTCGGGCACCCCTCGGTGACTCAGCACTCTCCCTGTTGGCTGGAAGGGGTGTCTGATAAAGGGTCAGGCCCAGCTCTCCCAGGGAGAAGATGCTGCTATTGCTGCTGCCAGTTTTCAGAGTGTCTCAGAAGATGCTTTCAGTCATATAAATCGTCTCACCCAGGAGCTGAGCTCACTCACGGGCAGCCAATCCAAAGCACCATGGGCCAGCCCACCCTCCTCCACCTGCTGTGACCTGGTCCTTGCCCCTTCCTTCTCCTCCGGTGATAGGAGGCTTAGCTCAGCCACCCTGGAAAAAAAACAGTTTCACTTGACAACTTCCTTATTGCACCCAAACCCCAAGAAGAAACCAACCTCTGAGCAAACAACCTTAGGCCTGGCTTGGGGAAGACCAGTCCATGGAATTATAAACAAGCGTTTATGGGAAACGCAGGCGAGGGGTGGGGAGAAGGAGGAGGTTTGCTTCTGTGTAGCTTTATCACCTCCGCCACCTTCACTTGGTTGTCGTGAAAGGTCAGCAGGGAAGGAAGGATTGAGAAAGAGAGGTGACTGGGGAGCATGTTTATTCCTTGACCTAGAGACTAAAGACTCAGAAGTAAGAGCTGATAAGGACTGTGTTTTCCAATCTTGTTATTTCTGGCCAGGCTTGCCATGACTCTTTAGAGAACATTCTAAGAAGTCTTACAAGTCAGATTTTCATTTACTATAGAGTCTGGATTATTATATATATATATATATATATATATATATATATATATATATATATATATATATATATACATATATATATATATACATATATATATATATGTATATATAGCTAGATATCATGTGTTTATAATCAGAAAATTTAAAAGCTAGCTTTATTTAAACAAAAGCAAAACATGTTTGAAATCCTATTTTGGTTCATTGACCTGGGAGACAATAAAAAGTCAAGACTGGAAGTACCTGAATGTGAGAATGATAAAGGGAGAAAGGTTGGTGACACAAATGAAACCAGAAAGAAAGATAGATGATTGATTTGAACAATGAATAAAAAAGTATTTGCAAAGTCTCCTTGGGGGAAGAGTGAGAAAAGGGGAAAATTCAACTTCCCCATTTGGAGAATTCCTGATATTCTCAGAAGCAGTGGGGCAACCAAATCAATAGGCTGAGCCTTCAATCTTGGGGGTTGTTCATATGAAACTTATCTCTGCAAAGAATAGGCTACGCCTACTTAAAATCAGGCCTAAGAGTCATCCCCAGAGAACCTCTTTTGTTGCTCAGATGTGGCCTCTCTCTCTTAGCCAATATGACAAGCAAACTCACTGCCCTCCCCCTCTACGTGGGACATGACTCCCAGGGGTGTGGACCTTCCTGGCAACATGGGACAGAAATCCTAGAAAAAGCTGGGACTCAACATCAAGGGATTGAGAAAACTGACTCAACTGAAAGGGGAAAAAGAAAACTGAAACAAAATAAAGTATCAGTGTCTGAGAGATTTCAAACAGAGTCAAGAGGTTATCCTGGAGGTCATTCTTATGCATTTTATAGATATTCCCTTTTTAGTTTAAGGTGTATTAGAGAGGCTGGAGGGAACTGTCTGAAACTGTGGAGCTGTGTTCCAGTAGCCATGTTTCTTGAAAACGATTGTATAATGATATAGCTTTCGCAGTGTGATTGTGTGACTGTGAAAACCTTGTGTCTGATGCTCCTTTTATCTATGGTATGGACAGATAAGTAAAAAATATGGATTAAAAATAAATAAATAATAGGGGGAACAAATGTCAAAATAAATTGAATGGATTGAAATACTAGTGAACAATGAAAGGTAATGGTAAGGGGTATAGAAAGAAAAAAGGGGAAACAGAGTTTAAAATATATTGAGTAGATGGAAATACTAGTGAACAATGAAAGGACATGGGATGTACGAGTTGTTTCTCTTTTCTTTTTACTTCTTTTTCTGGAGTGATGCAAATGTTCTCAAAAATGATCATGGTGATGAATATACCACTATGTGATAATATTGTAAGCCATTAATTGAACACCATGCACAGAACGTTTGTATGTTAGGAATGTTCGTTATATGTTGTTTTGATTTGATAATATGAAAAAATTTTAATTAATATGTAATAATAAAAAGAAAAGACTGGAAGCACCAAGTTTTGGCCTCACTCAGACCTGGAACCATCTGCCAGCTGTGTGGCCCTGGGCAACAGACACACATCTCTGGGCCTGTTTCCTCACCTAGAAAACCAGGGTGATTGCGAGGGCCAAATGTCCTCATGCTTGCAAGAAAAGAGACAATAGAAAACCAAAAGAAGAAAATGTACGGCATGCCTTCTATGTAACAGTCACATTTCTACATATTAGCACAGTGCCTGGCACCTAGTAAATTGCCAATAAAGGGCCAATACCTTATTCTTGGTAGGAGAGTTGTTAGTGTTTCAGTCATTCTGTCAACAAACAAGTTTGGGATGCAACTGTGTGCCAGCAGCCTCGGCACTGAGTACAGAGAATTCATTCACCTAAGAGGTGATGGAGGCTTCAAACAAGAGGCTAAACAACAAACAGTATTAGTTAAACCCTTCCTTCAAGCCTCATGCACACTGTATGTGCTCTTTCTTGTTCAGAGGTGAGTTAGCCTGGCCCAGCCCTCTTGGAGTTTATAGTGGAGGTGGGGAAACAGACACACAAAGAGAAAATCATGAATCCAGCTCAAAAGGCATCATGTAGGCACCTGTGATCCCACATCACTTGTAGGAATATTCACCCCTAGTTCTTGCAAGAGGAGCAGTCATCATGTCCCTATTAAGAAGGTCCCTCACCAGGAAGGGCTTATAATATAGGGTGCCCCATGCACAGTGAAGATGCAGGGCCTTTTGTTTGAAAACTACGACGAATTTCAAGGAGAGACACAGAGGGGGGTCTGGTGAAGCGGCCACAGTAGGGGCCCGGATGGACATTCCCAACCAAACGCTGTGAGAAAACACAGCAGAGGGAGGAGAGAGGGAGATTGAAGATCCTTTTTGAAATGATTTTTCCAGTGGAACATACAGAAAAGGGCAAAACTCCTAAGTATGCAGCTCGAGGAATTGTCAAAGGGGAATAAACCTGTGTCACCAGCACCCAGAGTAGGAATCGACATTCCCAGAGCCCCAGAGGAACCCCCCACCCAGTCCCCATGCCCCTTTCCAGGCAGTGTCCCTGTGGGCACCACCACCCTGACTTGTAGCCGCTTAGATTCAGTTCGCCAGGTTCTGAGCTTTATATAAAGAGGAGCCAGGCTGCACCTCTTCTTTTAGGTCTGGCTTTCTTCGCTCTGCCTCGTGCTTGTGAGATTCAGCCATCCTGGGCCTGTAGCTGCCGCTCCACGTTCTCTGACTGCCAATGCCGTGGGGCTGCAGAATCCTCACACGCCACCGGTGGGAGCAGAGAATGATACAGGCGCTTTGGGACACTGCGTGGCAGCATCTGCCAAAGCTGAGCAGACAGCCCCTATGACTCAGCAGTTCCACTCCTAAATATATGCAGAGCAGAAATACATACACACGTGCCCCTCCAAGAAAAACAAAGCAGCACCTTTTATGAGAGTGTTCAGAGCAGCGCTATTTGTGATAGCCAAAAACTTGAAACTACTCAAATGTCCGGCGGTGACCGTGAAACGGAAAAATGTTGCATTCACAAAACAGAGAATTTTTTTCCCCCAGAGAGGTTGTATGTTTATTTATTCACTCTCTTGTGTGGACTGGGTAAGCCACACGGAGACACAAAAGATAAGCAGGGTCTGGGATGAAAAGGGGGCACCACATTTAGAGCAGGGTAGAGTGCTTCAGCCTCAGGAGTGATTGGTGGAGCTGTTCTCAGTAACATATTTAAGGGAAGAATTTTCACAACCTTTCTGAGTTTGAAACTCAGCTTCCCAGAAATCATAGCAAGAGAATTTACATGATGGAAATAATTATGCCAGCTCTTGATGACTTTCAGGAGCAAAGGGCACCCGCGAGTGTGAGAACACACCCTCCTTTCCAGGTCCAGACCCTCTACCTGGAATCCAGGGCCAGGTCCCAATCCAAAGTCCAGCCCCCACCCTGTCTGTGTCTTCTTTCCTTCCTCGGCGAGAAGCACCCAAAAGGCAGAGGCTTTACCCCTTCCCCAGCCAGGTCAGTACCGAGGACCGAGGTCCCCTGACACCCCACCCCCACCTCCACACCAGCCCCCGGCAAGAAGGAAATTACAGAATATTCTTTCGGTTGGTATATAAGATGACAGAAGTTATGTCTTACAATGAAAGTGCTCAGGAAATCTCAATTCCCATGCAGTCTCACTTGCTCGGGGACTTTTCCTGTCTCTTCAGTGTCTCCCAGTATCCCCCCTTCCTCAATTGTTCTGGGGTGACTCAGGGGGACCTGCTCCCGCAGCACCTCAACTCCCAAGTGGGTGACTCTGGGCCAGTTAAACTCAGTAATAATATCGTGAGTAATTCCAGTAGCAACAACCACCTGTGATAAATTTACTATGTGCCAGGCCCTATACTAAAGGCCTTTGCAAACGTTACTTATTTTTTACCCTCACGATAACATTTATAAAGTATACATTATTTTACAGATTAGGAAACTGATGCTCAAAAAGTGGCCCTGCTAGCAAGCAGTAGATTAAAATCTGTTAGTCAGTCTCCAAAGCACAGCACACCTCTGTTCTTCTGAACCTCAGCTTTCACAACTGTAAAATGGGAACAAATGATATCAACCCTGCAAGCCTGCCAAGAGACTTCAAATAATGCGATCCGAACGGGCTCCCAGCATGGGAAGTGGCAGCATTAGCTCAAGAGGAGCCCACATTGAGGTCTTGCCTATAGTGCTGGAGTCTGCAGCTCTTTCACGGAACTTGCTCCAAGCCTAACAGTGTGCTATGAATGAAATCAGCTGGAATGGTTCCCCTCACTCCTCTCTCCTGCGCCCTAAAGTGGATACTGGTCCACTCACCCTCCCGTGGCTCCAGCCAAGCTCTCACACTCCATGTATTAGTAAAGAAAACTTTGCCAGCACCTTGTCAACAATGACTTAAGCCAAAGTTTCTCAACCTTGGCACTGTTGACATTTTGGGCTGGATAATTCTCTGTTATAAGGGGCGGTCCTGTGCAGTTAGGCTATTTGGAGGATTCCTAGCCTTTGCCCACTAGATGGCAGTATTTCTACACCGTCCCCCCCACCCCACCCGAACCCCAGAAGAGACAAAAATATCCGCAGACATTGCAAAATATCCCCTGGGGGGTAAGAGGACTCCCAATTGAGAAACACTGGTTTAAGCAATAATAACAGGCAATAATCTCATGTAACTATAATTCTCTGAAGATAGGTAGTTCCAGGTTTGGTGCAGCAGCTCAATAATACCAGGAAGGACTGGGTTTTGTGCTAATGCTCACCACCTCATGATCACAAGGTGGCTGCCCCAGATCCAGCCATCACAGTCCCATTCAAAAGGAGGCAATGAGGAAAGAAGTGGTGCTATGTGTGACTTGTTTATTTAATTGGAAGAGTCTTCCCAGAAACCTCTCAGGAGACCTTTCTTTTGTCTCATTGGCCCAAACTGGTTTATATGTCAACCCCAGCTGCAAGGGAGAGTGAGAAAATGGCCAACTGGGGAAGGGAGAAGGCGGTTGGAAATGAGATGGGATGCCCCCTGCCAACATGATAGTATAAGCACTTCTTATACATGTGAAAATTGTTTTTTTATTGTTTGCCTTCCTTTCTAGACCACCATGAACACTTCTATGACAGGCATCTCCTCAGGTTTTCATCTATTTCCTCCTAACTTAGCCCTGTGCTCATCACTTAGAAAGTGCTCAGTCAATGCTTGCTGATTGAATGAATGAACTTTCCCCTCTTCTTGCTTATAACACTAAGGGCCCTAAATAGGCCCTTATTATAAATATGATTATTTATTCATATGCAGATTTAGTTAACTATCAGCAAGCCTATAATGCAAATGACAATGGAAACATCTCTTAGTTCCTCTAACAAACCGTGCTTCCTGTTTGACATAGTATTCTCCTTCCCCAGAATATTCTTCTTGCCACCCCCAACTTCCCCCACTCCCTTCATCTGGGTAGCTCTGTCTCACCCTCTAGGTCTCAGTTTAGACATCACCACTTCTAGGAAGCCTTCCCTGATTTCCCTGGCATGGCTCAGAGGCATTAACTATGCCCCACCCCCACCCCACCCCACCCCCATTCAGTCCTGTATTCTGCTCCATCCTATCACTTATCACTTGTGTACTGATTTTCTTCCCAGCAGAACGGTAAACTCCCATGAAGACCCAGACAGCATACACTTCCCCAATAGGTTCTCTATGAGTTTTATAGATTGAACCATTGAGATCACAGGCTGGTAACTAATGAGCTTGACTGCATTCTGTTAAACTTTATTTATGGACACTGAAATTTGAACTTCATATAATTTTCACATCATGAAATACTCTTTAAACATTTTTTTTCAACCATTTAAAAATGTAAAAAACGTTCTTAAAAGATTATAGACTATGCAAATATAGTTGATGCCCTGTAGTTAGCTGGCCCCTGATAAATACTGATAGTCGCATGCAGTGGGTTTTCCCCATAAGTCACGTAAAGCAGTGTGGTGGTTTGGAGATGTATGTACCCCAGAAAAACATGTTCTTAAATTTAACCCATTCCTGTAGACATAAACCCATTGTAAGAGGGTCCTTTTGATGAGATTACTTCAGTTGAGGTATGGCCCAGAAAGGATGGTAATTCTATTACTGGAGTCCTTTATAAACAGAATGAAATTCAGAGGGAGAAAGAGAAAGAAAGAAGAAACTGAAGGTCAAGGGAACCCAGAAAAGAAGAGAGCGGCCAGGAGAGGCTGCCATGTAACAGGAGAGGCAACAAGCAAAGATCAGCAGCAGCCAGCCCCAGAGAGCCAGTCTTCAGGAAAAAAGCATTGCCTTGATTTGAACTTTTTTTCCAGCCTCAGAGCCAGGAGCTAAAAAAAGCTCCTATTGTTTAAGTCAAGCCATTGCATGGTATTTGCTTGAGCAGCCAAAGGAAACTAAAACAAGTAGTAACATAACAGTGTTTCTTAATATCAAAGCAGTAAATTAAACTTGAAACACATTAAATGACTTAACCATCACCCAGTAAACTGTATCCTGGAAAATCAAGGATGGCTTCAGATTAGGGAATTGTTACTATGACATATCACATAGTAGGTATAAGAAAAAACGTTGAACAATTTCTATGTGCAATCCTGATGGAATTTTTAAAAAAAATAGATACAGAGGATATTTCTTTTCCATGATAAAAAAATTATTTACCTTAAATAATATCTAAAATAGTCTTTAGATTAATGAAAATCATCACCAGGAAAACCAAAACAGAAAAGAACTGAAATCAATTGCCTCCAGGGAGTGGGAATGAGGGTGGGTCTCCTGTAACCTTCTTTTTATTCTGACCCAAGTCATACAGCATTTTTGATATGTTGGCAACGTGTGCGGGCATATGCAAGTAACTTCCATGCATTGCCAGGGGTGGGAAGGCGTATAGATGGATGTGGCCATTCTTCACCCATATTAGTCAAAATGGGTGTCTTTATTTAGCAATTCCTCTTCTAGGTATATGCCCCAAAGAAATTCTCCCAAGCTCCTTAAGCGTGCATGTACAAGGGTGCCCACAGAGGCACTTACGTGATTTAGCAAGGAGCAGAAAGATGTTGAGAGGAGAACAGATGAAACATTGAAGACACTTGGTGATTGCACACCATCGTGAATGTACTGAATGCTATTGAGTTGGTGCTTTAAAATGATTGATTTCATGCTATATGGATTTCACATCAATTTAAAAAAAAAAATGGAGACGCAGATATAGCGGATGCCCTCTGGTGACGGCTGAGTTCAGGGGTCAACTTGGCCAGGTTATGGCTAGGTTAAGCAAGCACTGGCAGGATTGTTACGGTGAGGACATTTCATGGATTTAAATCATTAGTCATTTGATTTTACAACCACAATCAACAAAGGAGCCTGCCTTCAGCAATGAGGGGCGTCTCCTCATCCGATCGGTTGAAGGCCTTGAAGGGAGACCTGGTGATTTCAGCAGCCAGAAAGAAGAATTTCCATCTCTATTTTGGCCAGCCAGCTTCTCCTGGGGAGCTCATCAAAGGCCTCATCGGAATTCCCAGTTTGTGGCCTGCCCTAAGGAATTCGGATATGCCCCTCCCCACAGTCACGTGAGTCGATTCCTATATCTCATTATATATAAAATGGTCCACATATGTATATTTTCTGTTTCCCTAGAAAACCCTGGCTAATACATACACTTAGAGAATTAGGTACATGTTAAAGGCATTCGCTTAGATGAACACATAGCAATATGGAAGGATCCTATCAGCATCGTGTTTAGTGACAAAAGTAAGAACCAGAATGAGTGAATTACCTAATAACAGCTATGAAAATTTAAAATGCAAGTATGCAAAACAGCAATGCCTTGTTTGTAAGAATGTAGACCAAAAAATGCACGTTCAGCACAAAAGGAGGGTTACTCAGAGCAAGGGAGACACGGGGTAAACACATCCCAGCACACAGCAGAGGGGATCTCATGCCAGCTGGGACTCTTGTACTATGAACTGCACCTGAGGCTCCAGAAAAAACCTCAAACACAAAACAAAACAAAAGCAAAAGGAAGAGAATAAATTTTTTAAAAATTGCAAATATCATATACAATGGTGAAATACCAGAGGCACTCTGATGAAAAGCAGAAATAAGAAAAGAAAGCCCATTAGCCCATAATTACTGAACATTGTTTTGAGAATTTCTGACCAGTGCAATGAGACATGTGATAGAAGTAAAAGGTATAAATAAACTATAGGTAAGCAGGTAGATACATAGAAATATAAGAAGGTAAAATCAGAGGCTTATAATACAGAATATAGGGGACCTAGAGATACACAGAAATTTGAGATGGATGCACAGTTTGCTAATGAGGTTGAACTTAATTGTTAGGGAATAGACAGAAGTGAAGGTGTTAACTAATGGGTCTATCAGTAACGTAACCATATCGAAGGTGAACATGACTGAAAAGGGCTGTATAGACCCACCAATTAACACTACAAATATAAATAAGTTCTTGCATGAACTACTGCAAAGGTATGAATCTTGTAAAAAGAGTGCATTATTTCGGGGTGCAGGTGGAAAAATGATATTGCCTGCTGTGGGCTATGTTTAAAAGGAAAACATCAACAGTACTGCAGCAGTACCAGGGGTACATGATGGGGGAAGGGACGAGAATTAGGGGGAGGTTTGGATTTTCTATTTGGTGAGGGTATGTTTGTTGGCTATCTTTCTCTTGGGGACAATGAAGTTATCTAGAATTGAGAGTGATGATGGACTGTTGACTTTGGACATTTTGCATGAGGCCCTGTAAATGGAGGTGGCTGAAGGATGCACTTACTGAGAGGTAGCTTGGCGAATGATGGCGTAAACATATGAGCAAATATTGTACTGCTACAAAAAGAAATAAAGTTGTAAGGCATGCAATGATGTGATTGAATCTGGGGGACATTTGGTGAAGCAAAATAAGCCAGAAATAAAAGAACAAGTACCATATGATCTCATTTGGAAAATAATTGCAAGAAAACGGGGGCCTGGATTGTAAGTTCTTGAAACAATCATGTTTAGTCCAGAGTGGTAATTGCTATTTCTGGATTTTGAGGGGTTGTTATATAAATAGGTATAACCTGATATTTAGAGATAAGAATGAAGCCAATCAGGTTGGATTAGGGTGGTTCAGACTGCAGGGGTAAGGAAGACACTGTCTGTGTTTCAGAACTTCACCTATTCTTTGAGACCAAAAGAAGAAAGTTTTATTATGTCCAGAACCTAAATTTTCTATAGAACATAATCTAACTCAACTTATCTGGATATACCATTTAAACAATCCAAACACAGGGAGCCCAGAATGAGAATGAGGTCCTGTAATCCTGTATAGTTGAATGTGGTGCCTGGATATATCCCAGAGTATATCAAACAGATAATCAAAAAGTATTGGCAGGGTACACAGGTGGTTCAGTGGTCTAATGCTCGCCTTTCATGCAAGAGACCCAGGTTCGATTCCTGGACCATGCACCTAAAAACAAACAAACAAACAAAGTATTGGCAAAGTCCCTTTTGGGGATGGGAGAAAACTTACGGAACTATTCAATTTAACATTAAGGAAAACCTTGATACTGTGCCAAACATTAGGGACACCCAAATCAATAGGCCAAGCCCTTGATCTTGAGGTTGGTTCTTGTGAAGTTTATGTATGTAGCACAGAAGCTTAGCCTTCCTGTAGGTATGCCTAAGAGTCACCTCTGGAAAACCTCTTTTGTTGCTCAGATGTGGCCTCACTCTCTCTAAGCCCAACCCTGGAAGTGAAACCATTGCTCTCCCCATTATGTTGGACATGACATTCAGGGGTGAAAGTCTCCCTGGCGGCCTAGGTGTGGGATTAACAATGCCGTCCTGACCAAAGGGGGGAAAAGAAGTATAACAAATAAGGAATCAGTGGCAGAGAGAGTTCAATTAGCGTCAAGAGGCTACTCTGGAGGTTGCTCTTTCGCAAGCTTCAGTTAGACATTGCTACCTATCATAACCTCCAAACCCCAATCAGGACCATTCCAGCCAATCCTAAAGAACACCTAGGGCAATATACAAGATTCTACAAAGGTTCCATTCACTAGGCAACTTTCCAAAATCTACAATCTCCAGATGGGTCCCTGGACCAGATAAGTCCTGAAATGCAGAGGGGCCAGCTTCTCCAGAACATCAACTAGTTCCATCCCCCTATCCCCTTCCAACATGAAAGAATGGGCATAGCCCAAAAACCTCCAAAGAGTGGGAGAAAGATCAAAGGTGATGGTGGAATTATACAGAGATGGCCAGGTGTAACAAATGAGTATGAGTGCTAAATCATTATGCTGATATTTCTTTTAACCTCCAGTACCTTTGAGCAGCTAGAAATAAAAACATAAAATTGTGGATTTGTAACCTATACCAAACTCTGAAATCTGTTCTACAACTAGTTGTTGCAACATAGTTTCGAAATTTATTGCTTTTATGTGTATATGCTATTTAAAGAGAAGGAGGAGTATAACAGAGAAGATAGAGTTTAGCAAATGAGTGTGACTGCTGAATCATTATACTGATATTTCTGTTGGTCTCCAGTGTCTCAGAGCAGCTAGAAGGAAAATGAAAAACCATGGAACTGTAACCAACACCAAACTTTAAAATCTTTCTGTAACTACATGTTAAAATGTACTTGGAAATTTATTGCTTTTTTGTATATATGTCATATTTCACAATTTAAAAATTTAAAAGCAAAACAAAAGGCAGTGAATGCAAAAAAAAAAAAGAAATATAAGAAAAGGAAGGGAAAATTATTACTTGAAAAAATATAATGACGCACCCAGAAAATTGGGATGCACCAAAAACATTTAGCATAACACAGAAGAGCCTATGTGCAAAGTAAACACACACACACGAAATAATTTTTTTCTATCTACTGCTATTTACTATTATTACATTTCTATGTAGCCAGTTATAAAGCATGATGAGAGAAAATTCTCCAACCACAATAGTATTTTAGAAACCATAAAATAGGGCAGTGCGACAGTGGCTCAGTGGCAGAGTCTCCACCTGCCATGCCGGAGACCCGGGTTCAATTTCCGGTGCCTGCTCATGCAAAAACAAAGAAACAAACAACAACCAAAAAACATAAAATACCCCTAAAAAGAAATGCGTGAGGTCTAGCTAAAAATAAAAATTTGAGTAAACATAGAGACATCCATATTCTTCAATGGAAAACTTATGAAAAAAATTCCAATTCATCCTTGATTAATTCATAGTTCACCACACTTCCTATTAAAATTTTATATGTGACACAATTAGAATTTAGAAATTCACACAAAAAATTTTTCCCTGGCTATATTTCATCTGAAAAATTCATAGATAAGCTTACCACAAAATTTTGAAAAACGAAAAATAATTGGGATGGGGAAGGGATATTTTCTCTGTGCTATACATATGATTTTGTATTATAAAGTTAAAGAAGTAAAATAATGTTGTATTAACACAAGAATCAAAGTGCAGGCTAAGGGGAAAAAATAGACAGCTCTGAAAGTGATACATGAATTTCCTGTATTAGAAAGAAACCTCAGAAACCAATAAGAAGAAACAGAGTATGTTGCAAATAATGTTGGAGAAATTGGCAAGAGAGTGGGAAAGGTCAGTTTAGGTTGACACTTTATACTATAATCCAAAAACAATTTCCAGATGAATTAAATAATTATTATATAAATAAACCTATTTAAAAATACCTTTTAGTAAATAACTACATTTGGGTGAAGGACTTTCTAATAATAAGAGCAATAATGAGTGGAACCTCTTAAAGAATCATAGACCTAAGTCAAAATTATAATCTGCCTACCTCAAACACTATAAAAATAAAAGGCAAGCAACTAAACTAGGAAAAATTATTTGCAGCATATATGACAGGCAAAGGGTTACTCTTCTTATTTTATAAAGGACTCATACCAGTAAGAGAAAAGAGTAATATTCAAGTTTTTTAAAACTAAGCAAATCACAGAAAAAGCAAATACAAACCAATGAACTTAGTACATATTTAACTTTACTGTTCATGTACGACTGCAGCTCAGATGCAGTTTACTCACACTACTTTCCTTGAATACTTATTACACAGTATTCAGTAGAAAAATCAGTATATAAAATTGTGTGTATATATAATAATACAAACGACATTAAAACATACATAAGCATTTAAAAATGGAAATACAATCACCCAAATACTTCAAATGGCTTTCATTTGGAAAGAAATCACAGGTGATTTTTTTTTCATTCTTTGCCAAATGTTCCAACTTTATTACTCATATATCCAGCTACCCAGGCTTTCCTTTTTTTTTTTTTAATATCCAGAAAAAAATCAGTTGCAGTATTTTAGAAATTGTTTGCAGAATTAAAGGAACACTTAGCCCCTCTTTGGCAAAAGAGGGTGTGAGGGGCGGACTCCTGGAGCATCTCCGCAGGGGCAGCTTCCAGGTCCTGTGCCCTGTGGAAAGCTTCCTCTCTGTGGAAAGCCTCAAACATGTCACCCTGGGTCCTCTCTGCTGCAGCTTCGGGGTCGGGCTTTCTCTGCCACCACCCCTCACCCAAGGAGAATGCCGGGTGCATCTTCGGGACAATATCAAACCCAAAGGGATCCCTTTCCAGGAGGGGGGAGGGGTGAAGTATCCCCACCCGCACAAGACCTGGGAGCGACCACAGCGGGAAGGAAAGGAGGGGGTCCCAGGACGGCGCTTGTTCCCCCTGCTGAAGAATGACGATTGGTTTCTCCTTCCGCGAGCGCGCCAGTTCCTTCTGCAAATGGGCCTCACTATAAGCATACAGAAGCCAGGTTCCGAACTGAGACCTCATTTGCAGAAATGAGGTTATGCAATCTATTAGGCAAAGAGAGATTTGCAACCGTCACTACACAGCGCGCGGTCACTAGCTAACTGCAGTGGCGTGAAGGGGCCGGGAGCAGCAGCTGTCCGCCGTCGGGCTGGGTCCCTTTCATTTATACCAGCCACTCAGCAGGCTGGGGCACCGGGTCCTGGTGCCAGCTAACTCCAGCCCAGGCTCGTAGTTCAGCTGTCCGTCTCCTCTGAGTCAGGATACCCCTGACCTATTTCCTTCCACCCTGGGGACACGAGGCCTCACTGACCAGTTGAAGATGTTTCCATTTCGCAGCAGGAGCAGGGGGAGGGCCAAGCACTTTGACTTTCGAAGTGCTTCCCTCAGGGCTCTAAAAAATAAGCAAATGAAATGAAGTGGAAAATGATCTTGAAACAAAAACTTTAAAACCAATATCGAGGAAATGGAAGCCAAGGGTGATGCCTAACCTATCTTTTTTTTTCCTGCCTTAGTGACTCATTCTTAGCTCTGACCTTCCTTTTAAGTCCAACTGAGATTGCCCCAGCAGCGGGTGCCCACAAGGTGAAACGTGCCACGAACAAGCTGCTTCCTGAAATTCCCTGGGGAGTGTAATTAGATAGGGGATCTCAGGCTCTGGGCCCAAGCTGGAAGGGGCGGGCGCTCAAGGCAGGGGCCACCTCTGCGTTAGAGCAGGGACTGCCCTCCTACCTGGGGAGCAAGATCACACCACTCCCATCAGGGAACCAGAAAATGAGCCCTCCGTGAGAGATTTCAGAGTCCCGAGGTTATCCTAGAGGTTCTTCTTACGCATTAAATAGATATTACCTTGTTAGTTAAGGTGTACTGGAGAGGCTGGAGGGAACTGCCTGGAAATGTAGAGCTGTGTTCCAGTAGCCGTGTTTCTTGAAGATGATTGTATAATGATGTAGCTTTTGCAATGTGAGTGTGTGATTGAAAAAACCTTGCGTCTGATGTTCCTTTTATCTATGGTATGAACAGATGAGTAAAACATATGGATTAAAAATAAACAAATAATAGGGGAACAAATGTTAAAAAAAAAAAAAAGAAATACTAGTGATCAATGAAAGAGAGTGGTAAGGGGGATAGAAAAAAAACAGGGTGAACAAAGGTTAAAATATATTGGGTAGGGCAGGCCGTGGTGGCTCAGTGGCAGAACTCTCGCCTGCCATACCGGAGACCGGGGTTTGCTTCCTGGTGCCTGCCCATGTAAAAAAAAGAAAGAAAAGCAAAAAATATACTGGGTACATGGAAATACTAGTGGTCAATGAGAGGGAGGGGTAAGGGGTATGGTATGTATGAGTTATTTCTTTTTTCTCTTTATTTCTTTTTCTGGAGTGATGCAAATGTTTAAAAATATGATCATGGTGTTGAATACACAACTATGCAATGATATTGTGAACCACTGATTGTACACCACGTATGAAATGTTCGCATGTTAAGAGTATTTGTTTGTATATTGTTGTTGTTTTAACTTTTTTATTGTATAACATTTATTGTATGTTGTTTTAGCAATAACAATATTTTTAAAAAGAAAAGAAAATGAGCCATCCAGACCCACTTTGAAGGTCTCATCAAAACGACAGTCCCCCAACAGGCAGGTGACAGTTGGGCCAACTTTGCTGGCAGTGGGACTGTAGAACTGCAAAAGTAACACTTCTGTGTGATCCAATACACCAAGGACACCCCAGAACACATCCCAACTCAGGGATAAAGACTGTTTTAAATAAGCTCTTCTAGAAGCCTTTTTCTATGCATTTGTGATGGTTGGGTTCTGCTGCCAATTTGGCCAAGTGAGGATGCCCAGTTGGCTGGTCAGGCAAGCACTGGCCTGACCTTTGCTGCAAGGACATTTTGTGGCTGGTTGATAAACTGGAAGGCTGGTGTATTAAATCATTAGTCAGTTGATTGCATCTGTGGCTGATAACATCTGTGATCAACTAAGGCATGTCTCCCACCCATGAGACAATCCAATAAGTTGAAGGTCTTAAAGGGATGAGAGAGACTCTTTCACTGCTTCTTTGGTCAGCAAGCTTCTCCTGTGAGTTCATCCAGACCCTTCATCGGGTCTTCACAGCCTGCCCTATGGATTTAGGACTCTTCCATTCCTATGGTTGCGTGAGACCCCTTTATAAATCTCATATTTACAGATCTCTCCTGTTGGTTCTGTTTCTCTACAGAACCCTGACTACCACAGCATACAGGATCATAGGTTAGTATTATTTGCAAAGATAAGAGTATTCGATACACACTGCTCCACAATCGACTCTTCATTCTCTTCTTTTTTGGTCTTTGTTTGGGTGGTTATGGTGATTCCACAATAATCATCGTTTTAAGGGAGTTTTTGATCAAAGAGGAAGGGAAGCTCCCTTCTCCCTTCTAAGCCCTGAAATAGTTTCTTTTTTAACTTAGTGAGTGAATGGGTTCGGAATTCCAAGAGATAATCAATACTTAAGAAGGTTTTCCAGCCAAATCCCGGTGTTTTCCACACAAAATGACATTACGGAATAATCACATTTTACTCACTTGGTTTCTCAGCTTTCTGCTGATGACCTTTTCTTCCTGAAACTTTCAAGAGCTGGAGATCTTGCAGCCCCCACTCTCACCTCAACTTAGGCAGGCAGGGACAGGGTGGGGTGTGGGAGGGACAAGGAGGGTGACCCAAAAGCATTTTGTCACTGTCTCCCGCCCCCGAGGTGACACACCTCCCTCTTTTAATCCCAGGATGGTTGATAATTGGGGTATCCAATTTCAAGTTTTTCTTTCTTACTTGGGGTGCTGAGTGGCAAGCAAAATTCTCATGACAGAATGGAAGACATAAAGTTCTAGTGACCATCCTGTACTTTTAGTCTAATTGCTTGATATAATTTACATGAATTGTTTTATAGAACAGAAGTGACCTAAGCCGTGCTGCACCATGCTTCATGAATGACAGTTTTACCAATTCCGAATTTTCACAGACAAGGGGAGCAGCATGATTTGGCAAATAACCAAGAGATACGAGCTCTGTATCTGCAGGAATATCCACGTCAGAACTTATAGATCTATTACTCTTTAAATTAGCAGCATATTACTCTATTGCATGGTTATACTGTAATGTATTTATCCAATCACCTGTTGCTAGACATTTGGATTTTTCCTAAGTTTTTTTGTAACTATAACCAATGCTTCAGAGAACACCTCCATAACTAAGTTTTTGTGCATACTTGAGAACATTTCTGAAACGTGTCTTCTCAGAAATAGAATGGCTGATTACAAGAGAGGTAAATTTAACACTTTAAGGCTCTGCTGAATTCCCTTCCAAAAGTTTGCACTTCTTTACACTTCTGATCCACAATGTGGCTAGCTTCCTTGCACTCACATCCACAGTGGATGCTATTGATCCTGTTAATTATTGCCAATCTGATGAGCAATTATTGTTTTAATTTGCCTTTATTTAATTATTAATGAAATTAAACATCTGCTCAAAAACTTCTTGGCCTTTAAGTTTCTCCTTGAGTAGCAGGTTCTTTATTGAAAAAATATATTCCATTTATCAAGTTATATTGTTTCCTCCAGGAAGTATTCATTTTGCTCAAAAGAATATGTGGAAGCACTGTCTTCCTATAGCACACAGGTGCTTCCCACAGCACAAAGAGAAGAAGACTTCTCAGTTCACCATCAGCCAAACTCAAAGGACTTAGATTTAAATAAGATCATTTCTCAAAAGGAAACCACTTCTCCAGCATTTGAGGGTTCATTCATGTACAGACAGGACTTTGGAGGTAAATTTATAGATTCCACAAACTGGAATAAAGTCATCCCCTCTGCAAATATAGCTATTATACAGAAAAATATATTTATCATCAGTTGTTTATCCCAAGTAATTATTGAGCCAAATTAAATGTTAAAATCTTGATGTAAGGAGGCCAGTCCAAATGGATTCGACACATTCGGTGTCCCTTCCAACTTACTTCAAGGATGCTTTCCTGTATCTCACAACCTAAAAAGCTGAAAAGTGCATTTCCCAGACTTTTTTGCAGCTAGAGTTTCAGATGTGAATTAGACTATGCCAATCAGATGCACTGGCCCAAGGTATGGAAAGAGGAAGTGAATTTGGGCATTTTCCTGAGGCTCCAGCTGCAGCTGAAACAAGCAAGGTCAAGGAGAAGTGGTTCCTTTTTGCAGCAGTGTTCCTGCATCCAGGCACTCCTTCAGGGGGCGGTAGCTCCCTGCTGGATCACAGCTTTGCTGGGGATATTCTGGGGTCATTCCTGGAGCCCTGCCTGGAGCCACCCCTCCAACCATTTGTAAGCCACAATCCCTTTTCTGCTAAAATTTGCTGGTGTGGTTTCTGTTTCCTCCAATAGACTCCTGACTGAGACAGCTCACAAATATTCCTCATCTTGACCTTATCCTTAAGCCATGCATGATATGAGAAAGAAAAGCCTAGACAAACGGCAATGCTGTCATGAATTGTGCTTGTCATGGTTTTTCTAACAAACTTCCAGCCCTGGAAAGTGCCTCTGATCCACGGCCCTTCTCAAAGGAAGCTGCCACTCCACACAGAGGTTCTGTTTGCTCAGAAACTCTTTCATTAAAAAAGTAATAATTGCAAATCTATACTTTGACTAGTGCATCTCCTAATATAACGTATGTAGATAGCTGGTTGAACACCTTAAGTACATGGAACTTTGTATAGGACATGAGATTTTGTTGGTTTGTCCAGGTAATGCCCTGATGAATCCCAGAGTGATTTGATCAGTGAGTGGAAAAGTATTTGCAAAGTCCCCTTCGGGGAATGGTGAGAACCGGGGGAAACTCAACTTCCCCAAGTTGAATTCTTGATATTTGCACAAACAGTGTGGACAACCAAAGCTATAGGCTGAGCCCCCAGTCTTGGGGTTTGTTCATATGAAACTTAACCCCGCAAAGGATAGATCAAGCCTAGTTAAAATTAAGCCCAAGAGTCACCCCCAAGAGAACATCTTTTGTTGCTCAGATGTGGCCTCTCTCTCCAGCCAACACAGCAAGCAGACTCACCACCCTCCCCCTGTCTACGTGGGACATGACTACCAGGGGTATGGACCTTCCTGGCAACGTGGGACAGAAATCCCAGAATGAGCTGAGATTCAGCATCAAGGGATTGAGAAAACCTTCTCGACCAAAAGGGGGAAGAGTGAAATGAGACAAAGTGTCAGTGGCTGAGAGATTCCAAACAGAGTCGAGAGGTTATCCTGGAGGTTATTCTTATGCATTAAGTAGATATCACCTTGTTATCCAAGATGTAATGGAGAGGCTGGAGGGAACTGCCTGAAAATGTAGAGCTGTGTCCCAGTAGCCATGTTTCTTGATGATGATTGTATAATGATATAGCTCTCACAATGTAACTGTGTGATTGTGAAAACCTTGTATCTGATGCTCCTTTTATCTACCTTGTCAACAGATGAGAGGAACATATGGAATAAAAATAAATAATAGGGGGAGCAAATGTTGAAATAGATTTAGTTTGAAATGCTAGTGATCAATGAAAGGGATCAGTAAGGGGTATGGCCTGTAAAAATATTTTTTTTCTGTTTGTTATATTTTTCTGTTGTCTTTTTATTTCTTTTTCTGAATTGATGCTAATGTTCTGGGAAATGATCATGATGATGACTATGCAACTATGTGATGATATTGTGAATTGCTGAGTGTATGTGTTGGGCATGTTTGTTTCTTGTAATTTTTTTTATTTAATAAAATTATAAAAAAAGATTTAAAAAAAACAGTGCACACACCTTAATTTTAAAATACTTTATTGCTAAAAAATGTTAACCATCATTTGAGCCTTTAGTGAGTAATCCTTTTTGCTGGTAAAGGGTCTTGTCTCCATGTTTATGGCTACTGACTGATCACATTGGTGATTGCTGAAGGCTAAGGTAGCTGTGGCAATTTCTTAAAATAAAACAGTCATGAAATATGAAAAAAAACAACATCCTATTTAGAGTTAATTCATATACTATACAGTGCACCCTTTAAATTTACAATTCAGTGGTTTTTAGAATGTTCACAAAGCTGTCCATTAATCACCACTATCCAATTCCAGAACATTTCATCACCCCAAAAAGAAATCCTGTACCATGAGAAACCCATACCCCCTAATCTCCAGTCTCTGACAACCACTAATCTATTTTCTGTCTCTATGGATTTGCCTATTCATAACATTTTTTTATAATTGGAATCATACAATATGCCGTCTTTTGTGCCTGGCTTTGCACATTTAGCGTAACGTTTTCAAATTTCATCCATGTCGTAGCATGTCTCAGTACTCCATTTCTTTGAATGGCTGAATGGATTGTCAAAGGCTTTTTCTGTGTCCATGTACATGATGAAGTGGCTTTTGCCTTTTATTCTATTAATATGGTGTATTACATTGATACTCATAAATTCAATATATAGGTTCAAAGGAAAGCTAGAACCGAATTCAAATACCAGAACATCTAATCCCTGAAACTCCACACAATGGCATCAGCAAATATTACAGAGAATATTTGACATCACCCAGTTAAACCTGAGCTACAAGGCAGTGATTCCTGCCAAGTCACCCCAAAGGACATCCCCTCTCAGCTTGAAAATCTCTAGTCATAGGGAACTTAACTGCTAGGATAGAAAGAAGTGGCAAGCTTGGGAAAGAACCTGGAGGCTGCTAAAAACAAAACAAAACAAAAAACCTTTGACTAAACATGTTGTCCTCAAAAACTCGTCATAACTTTCCTTAACTGACAACACCTTAAGTGGGTTGTCAAAGACTTGAAATAAGACCCACTGGGAAGGACAGCTCCAAGCACCCAAGGATTGGAAGTGGAGACCAGACACCATCAAGACCTCATCTTCTGCTTCTAGTACCTGCTTCTTTGGCCTCCCCTCATGGCAGAGGACACAGTCGCCACCAACTTGGGGGGAAACTTTCCTGCCAGGTCCAGTTGGCAAAATCCCAGGAGAGGCCTCTGATTGACCTGGCCTGGGTCATGTATTATCTCTGGGCCAATGGCTGTGGTCAGAAGAATGGGCTTCTCTGAAAGGCCCAGCCTGATTTAAAGGGCCCTCCTCTGTTGCTAAGGCTAGAACTCTCTGTTATGGGGTAGGACAGGAGCAGCTGTCAGAGACAAAATCGTATTACCACCAGGAGAATGGCAGGAGAGGCGATGGGCTGATACCTGCATTATGTCAATGCCTGTGTCTTTTGGGGGTTAAGCCACTGTCTTATAAAATAGATTCATTTCCAAGGGCAGATGTGTTGTTCAGGGAAATTTGAGCCCTTTACCACCCTCTAAAATATCATCACAAGTTAGTTTATCAAAGTACTGAGCCATGTCACAGAGAAGCCATAGAGATCTAGAATCTAGGATGGAGAAGTTTTGATGGAGAAGTTATTAGGCAAGCAATGGATTATGGAAACACCTCTCTTTGGGAGACAGAAGGAGAAACTGATGCTTGAGTGTTCATGCTGGGAGGCAAACTTCAAGGCAACAGAGATGCCATTTGAGCTGGAAGGATTACTAAACATGAACAGAAGTCTTCCTGGGCAGGACCTCTCCTTTTACCAATGAGGAAACTGGGATCCAGGGAAGAAGAGCTGCCCAAGGGCATATGAACAAAGAACAGCCCATGCAGCCAGGCCAAAAAGCTTAGAGAGGGTCAAGCAGATGGGGAAGAGAGGGCTGGCTGTCCACCAAAGGCTCCTCTACTACAGTGTGGGGAATGGCCGTCCAAGCCCCCTTTGCACCTATCTGTACCCATCAGTATCAGTCGGAATCATGGCAGGAAACAGATGGGCCAATCACACGAGGGAATTGTGGAGAGTTTAATAATGAGATCATTTTAAAAGGTATGGGCAGCGTGTAGGGAAAGTATCAAGTGAGGATGTGGTTTCCTGAGGTTAGTACCAGTCATGTTATTACCGCCCCTAAGCCTAAAAGGGAAAGAGGAGGAAGCAGTTGCCACAACCTGGAGAGAGTGACCACATGGAAGGGTCAGTGGACAGGATCTGTGGCCTTGAGCGGGGGAGGCATGGCCAGCACATGGGACGCAGCAAGAGGGACTGGGGAAAATAAATACCTCGCGCACACCCTCCTCCAATCTCTTGCCAGTGGCTTCCTTGGCCAAACCTAGCTAGAAGCCAGGGGAAAAGGGGGCCGTTGATGCATCTTTATAGATCATTCTCCTGGCCCCAGAGCAGGATGAGGAAGGGTGGAGAGTGGTTCTGGAGGGGCCCAGGAATATATTCAGCTTATCACGTGCCTGAGTTCTGGCCAATGGCTTGTGGGCAGGAATGATGGATGCCTCCCCCCAAGGCCTAATCCATGAAGACGCCCAGCCATCCTCCATGTTCCCTCTTCCCCCACCTGCGGGCTGGATGTCAACCCCCACATACATTCCACATGAAGACAGCAGAGCCTCCATCAGCTTGGATCCCTGAATGATTTCATGGAGAGGATCTCCTCCCTCTGGCACCAGACAAACTTCACATGACTGAGAAGTACATGTCTACCACGTTAAGAACCTGAGATTTTGGTCAGGTTAACCGCAGCTAGCACGGCAGAAGCAGTCAAATCACGGCGGGCTTCCTTGGAAGAAGAGCTGGTATTTGATCTGGGAATGTCTACCCACTACTAAGTTGGCTGAATGGATTTATATGATCAGAAAAGCACTTCATCTTGCTCAAATAAAGATGTGGCTGAGCTGCCAAACTTTGTTTCTGTGTTATGTCATGGGGGACATCCTGCTGTTGGCCCTAGTTCAGAGCTCCTGCCTGCTTTGTCAAAGGCCCTTTTCTTTTTCTGTGGCTGGTCAAGACTCCAGCTGGTAAATTACTCACTATTCAACCATGAAAAAAAAATAATGTTCTTTATCACAAATCTCTAGAGTTTGTAGAGGGCTAAAGTTTTTATATTGCAAGGCTTTGAAGGGGGCCTGGATGAAAGCTAGGACCCCACATTCTAGGAGTTCCCTTGCCATCTCTGATCTCCAATTCCCCATTCCTAAAACTGGGACAAATCACTGTTGCTGGTTAGACTGGTGGGAGAAAACCAATTTATCAGGTATTTCAGAATTTCTCTGAGTATTTGTATAGCATGACCACCTACCCCCAAAGCTCCCTCCCTGAGAATCAGTTGTGCATTCTTACTCCAGGCCACAAGTTGAAAACCAGGTGCGACCTGAGTCACTGGTCAGAGTGTGTGTGAGCATGTGGCCGAGGGGAAGTCCCCTCCTGCTCAGACTTGCTGAGATGTCAAGAGCTCTCTTTAGAAATCTGGGGCTTCCCAGCCAGAGCGCTTTCTATAACACATGGCACTTCCTTGAACTGCGTGGTTGAGGTGGGCATGACCTGGAGGGTTGAGATCTGTTCAGGAGACTTTCTGACCCGTTGGCATCAGCCGGTGGCTCCTCCATAGGCAAAGGAGGGGGACACAGAGGGGCAGCTCTGGGCCAGACTGAGAAGAAGGTATGGTTTTCTCCTCTCAGCCTTTCTGCCTACATCATTCATATCTGCTAGGACTGCCTTTGCTTGCACCTAATAGAAGCCAACCATACTGTCTGTTTCAGGCCAGGTGGGACCTCCAGGCTAGATCAGAGTGGAGCAGACCAGAGAGAAGACACTGACGTAGGTGACGATGACGTGCTCGTGCTTTCAGAGGCTTTTTAGATCTTTGCCAGCTCAACTTAAAATCAGCCCTCTTTACTCAATTCCGTTTCAGTTTCCTTTGTAGCACTTATCACCACCTGACATTATATGATTTGTTTACTTGTTTGTTGTTTGTTTTGTCACCTCTACTCCCCCGTTCCTAGAACAATGCCTAGCACACAGTAAGTGCTCAATAAATAAGTTTTAACTAAATAAATACATCTCATTTGAAAGTTCTCCACTTCATGAGGCAGGCAATGCAAAGAATTCATGTTACACATGGAGAAACTGAGGTCCAGAAGGGGTTGGCATGTGAGGGGTAAGGGTGGAGAGGCCTTCGACACGCCTCTGTCATAGGTCCTGGATTTGCAATGCATTATCTGGGTCTCTGCTCAGAAATTTGATAAACTACTTAGGGATAAGCAATAAGGATGATAATAAGAAAAGGAGAGAATAAATCACTCCTAACAAAGAAACTGGAAAGGTAAGAATTTAGAAACCAGTGGCCTGTGGGTTGGGCTAAGTAGGGTGACACTATCATGGGGCAGGTGGCTTTTTGGTGCCCTTCAATTCCATCACTACTCCTGCTACTTACTCTCCCCCTGCCTGGGTAGGTAGTGAGCTCCCCATCACTGGAGGTATTCAACCAGGGGCTGGATGACTACTTACAGAGTATATCTGAGTTGAAGAGTTCGATTTGTAAGAGTTCTTCCTTGTAAGAGAAAGCAGGCATGCTACGCACAGAAAGAAGAGACACTGCCTGATCAGCTTGTCCCCCAATGCCAACACAAAAAGGGGTTGTTGTGCCACCTGGTGGACATGCTTTAAAACCACAGGCCTTTCCACGGAGCGAGGCTGTGTGTCCCCAGGTGGGCAGTGAAATCAGAATAGAGGCTCTAAAGTTTCACAAGGCCCTGTATCAGTTCCCAAGGGCTCAAGGCCAGGCATCAGCAGGTTTCAAAGAGGCCCCTATGTCAGGGAGGATTTATAAGGGGACTCAGAGTTTCTGCGGCATTTTGGAGGGGACACATCTTCCAAGCCTTATCCCAGAGTCCTGGAATGACGAACTGGAAGGCTACCCGGGAGAGGGCAGGAGGAGGCACATTTGTGAGCACTGCTCATCTTTGTATTTGGGAGTTCCCAGTGAGCTTAGTTCTGCATGAGCCTCCAGCAAACCACTAGTATTAATAATAATGGTAACCTTTTAAAAAAATCTTGCCCTAGGCACATCATATTTTGAAAGATTTTTATCTACAGAATGGCCTATTTTCATTATCTTTATTATATTATTATTTATCTTTATTACCTTATCACATCATTTATTATCACCGCGGACCTTTGCCACTGCCAGTGAGAAGCTCTGACGAGCTCCACCCATTCATGTGACCACACGGAGTTCATTTAATTTGGGCAAGAGTGAAGACATTTGAAAACTCAAATGTAGGGTACTCTCCAAACTGTCTGAAATACAGCAAAAAGCTCCAGCCCTACCCAGCTCCTGGGGGAACAGCCGTTGGTCCTGAGACCCCATCCCAGAGCCGCTGCGCCTCTCACCATTTCTCCTTTTGGTTTCACTTCACTTCTCTGAGAAAAAAGCATAGTTATAAGAAATGGTTCACTCCCACCCTGACCTGGTCAGAGGAAGCCCTGGTTGCAGGGAAGCCCCCAGGGCTTTTTGGTACAGGTCTGGGCGGTGAACAATCAAAGGCTCCCTGGGGACCAGCTTCAGGTAACTTTTTTCCCCAACAGCATCAGTTGTCCGTGAGCGGCCTATGTGCAGTTGGTGCTGCTGAGAGTTTCCGATGCTCTTCCTGTCAGGTCAGCCACGGGACAGCCCTTCCCGACGGCTCCCTATTCACCCTAGTGAGCCGGGCCTGATCCCCCCACGGACCCCAGGGCCCCCTTTACCCTCCCTCCGAGACAGGCCTCTGCAGCCGGCCCCACCCCCATATCCTCCGCATTCTCCATGAGCCCTCCGAACTCGAACTCGAGGATCAGGCGGCTCTGCTGGACCCCCAGACCCTCCCAAAGGGGAGGGGGGAAAGAGAGAAGAAGCCTGTAGGGTCCTCCTTAGGGACTCTGTCCCTGGCACCTCCCAAGCAGCGTTCACCGGTGTCCCCCACTGTCCCCAGCAGGCATGCCTCGTTCCACCTCCCCCTGGGGACTGCGAGGGTCTCTTCTCCTACAGACGGATGCGTGAACTTTCCGAGGGCAGGGCCCCGTCCCCTTTGTAGGCCCATCCTTCAATCTATGAGCAATTAGCTTACAAGGATTTTGGAATTTAAAGATCATGATTAGAATATTTTTAAAATTTGCACACATGACTTTCAGAAGAACCCACTTTAAACTCCCAACCCCAGTTTTGGGGTTGTCCTATGGGTGGCTTCATCCAGTAGTTCCCCGGAGTGGCCGAGCCAGCCAGGGAGCCCTGACACCCAGCGTTCAACAAGGCTCTTTCTCCACCAGTGCCTCCTTCCCAGCTGCCACAGATTCCAGACTGTTCAGAGGCCCAAGATGTGCGCTGTAAATGTGCATGCTTCCTGGGTGTCCGTGTAAAAGTTTTGAGAGAGCGCATTAGTAGAAAAAGTAGAGGAAGAAGCCAGGCAAGGCCACCAGGCTAGTGTCCTCTGTCCCCAACATCAGCTCAGGTTTCCTGCTGTAAAAGCCCATGTTGTGGCAGGACCACCAGGATTAAAGAAAGTGTCAGATCTGGAACTTTCCTGAGCGGGGAAAAGACTTTGTCTGCAAGAATCCATGTGACGGAGAAGATGGAGCCTACCAGAGCTGTGTTCGTGGGTTAAGGCTGCAAATAGCTTGACAGTGACGTGTCATTTGTTTCATTAATGAACTCCTTAATATACTCACTGTTCTCATGATTGTTTACTGTTAACACTAATAGAATCTGGCAGAAAGAAAAAAGATGTGGTTGTCTACTTTTTAAAATTCTTTGTGAGAAGATCCTTTTTAGATATATATAGTTTTTGCAACCCACCACTTTCCTATTGTATAAGAAATGGATGTAAATCTGGAGCCTCACCTGGCACCAGGTACACAGCAGGTGTTCAAGTAATACTTGTGGGAAAGACTGAATGGGTCCCAATATTCCTTGCATCCAGGTGCCCATCCCCAGACAGGGCCTTAGGTGCCCAGGAAAATGGTGGAAAGGTTCATGCCAAGGCAGAGTGGAGAGTTCAGGAATCCGGGATGGTGGACTCTACCCCAAGCCCCGCCCCCCATGACTCCAGATGTGGTCCAGGTGGTCCTAGCTTTGGGTGAGAGTCATCACCCTGGGTTAAGGTGGAGCCACTAGGGTTTGCAACTGTGGACAACCATTAACACAGCAGTAGGCAAATGTCAACGTCTTAACTGGAAGAAGTGACCTATGAATCCATCTTTCGTGTACACCTCTTCATCTCAGACCCATTAGCGAGGCGCCCAGACGAGAAGTCTTGAGGCAACACTAGGAGTCAGAAGCCTGGACCAGGCTGGCCATGTGTCTGGACCGGGCAAGCCACTTCCCTGTCTGGCCTGTTTCCTTATCTACACAATGAAGAGGATGGACAAGTTCATTTTGACAATCGCTCCCAGTCTAATTATGTCATTTAGGTTTGGGGAGAAGATAAGAAAAGCTAAAGGGCCTGAGGCAAAGTCAGGATGGAACCGTTTCAGAGGGAAGAAAAAGGGGGTCAAGAATTTTCCTACTCAACGGTTCCCTCCAAGGCCACCTGCCTCCCCTCCCACCTGCCACCCAAGGGTGGAACTGATACAAAAGGGACAGATCGAGGGCCCCAGACAGGACCAAGTCGGGAGTTTCCCTGCTTGACAGCGGTCACATCTTTGAATTCCAAAGTTCAGAAACCCTTATCGAGTTCTCCCCTGCAGTGACTCAAGGCTGAGGTTCATTCAGAGACAGGGGGGTTTCCTGACCTGCTGGGGCAAGAGGTCAACGTGGTTTCCTCCTTCCCAGAAAGATGATGTGAATCCAAGAAGTTTTGGTTTTGATTAAGTGGAAACATTCCCTTCCCCTTCTCCGCCAACCTCACCTGGGGCGTCTGCAAGGACAGAGGCTCTGCCCCCTCGGCAGCAGACCCCGGCTGGTCCTTGGAGGTGGGGTGACAAAGAAGCAAATGGGACAGAGGTACTTTCATACTTCAGAGCAGGTTTTGGTTTGCAGTCTTTTTTAGCATTATTAAACACTCCTAACATAGCAGGCCCTTCATGAATATTGTCTTAATGAAGCATCCTCACCACACTGTTAGGTCAGGTCAGGTCAGGTCTAGAGTAACACCCCCAGTCTATAGATGAGAAACCTGAGGCTCCAGAGAGGGGAAACAACTTGGCCAAGATCACGCAGCAGGTAAGTGGTAGAGGAAAGATTCAACCACAGGACTGACTTCAGAACTTCTGTCCTTCTCCCCAACCTGCCAATCTGCAGTACTCCTCCCCAGTTCAGACCTCACTTCCTCCAAGAAGGCCTCCTTGGCTGCCCCTCCTGCCTGGGCCACCCCTGTCCTGAGTGGACCTTGTCCTAAGCTTCCAGGTCTCCCTCCCTACCCACAAGGCACATGTCTCCAAATAAAGCTCAAGTTCAGCAGCAGTGTTTCGTCCATCTCTCTCCAGCCTAGGGCTGGACACACAGTAGGTGTTCAGGTAACACCTGAATGTATTGTTCAGGCCAAAGGCCCTGAGTGGGCACCATCTCAGCGCTGTGTTAGGTGGGCCGAGGGTGGTACTCCAGGCCTTCTAGATCCTCTGGGGGTAGACCGCATGAGGGCTAGACTGGGCGAGCGCACGCAGCGCAGACCTCGCACCCTCAGGCTGGGCGAGCACTCAGAGCAGGCCCTGCACCCTCAGGCTGGGCGAGCACGCAGGGCAGACCCCGCACCCTCAGGCTGGGCGAGCACTCAGCGCAGGCCCTGCACCCTCAGGCCCCTCACCCCCACCCCACCCATTCTCTTCCTTTTTTTAGCCTTCTAATTTTTTTTTTTTTGCATCCACTTTCCTTCTTTAACACTTTCTTTAATAGCTCCTTCTCACTTCACTTCTCATCCCTTACACCTCCTCACCCTTCTCCCTGGCCTGAATGCTTTCCCTTTTCTCACCCATTTTCTCCATCTACTCAGTTATTTTCTCCTTCCTTAATACAGTATCATTACTTCCCACCCCCACCTAGGGCAAACCCTCAGGCTGAGTTAACGAGTGGGAAAGGTGGGGGAGGAAGGGAACTCAGGCTGGGGCTGCTTCCTCTGGGGAATGGGAAGCAAGCGTGGTTGACCCTCTGGGGCTTTGTTTTCCAAGGGGAGGCCACTGCTTTCTAATATGGCACCTTCGGGTATTAAACGAGGCATCAGCTCTGGGTAGAATGGGAACTCCTGGCATGGAGAATCAAGCCTAACTGGATTTATGCTCCTCCCAGCCCCTCAGCATCACAAAGACCCCACAACCATGCAAGACAGCCCTGAGGGGCTGCTCTTGGATACTCCACGTTTCCTATACCCTCATTCTTCTGGGTAGTGGTGAGTTCTCTGGTCCCAGGAGCAAGATGGGTCTTACAGGAGCCTGCGAAAGGTGTGGAGTGAGAAAGGACTAAGCTGGGATCCCAGTCCTGTTACTGACAGCTGCGCATTTGTAGGCAAGTCTAGAATCTTCCTTTGAGCCTCTGTATTCCCACCTGTGAGGCCGGGGTGAGAATGCTTACTGGACGGCTATTCGAACAAAGGACCCAAGGAAATGCCCAGCACAATGGAAGTTATTGTTACTTTGCCCATCCCGGGCAGGAAGTAGAACTGGGAGGCCCCACTGAGCTGATGTTCACCTTACCTTGCCCTCCTCTCTCTGCTGCTCTCTTCCCCGATGCCCCCACCTCACCCTGCCATTTTCCTGAGCGGTTTTCTGACACGACCCCTTTCGGGATCCATCCTTTTCTCTCTCAGCCTGGCGCCCCTCCCCAGTGGGCAGACAATAGCTGGCGATGAGAGAGCCTGTGGCCTCCAGAACAAGTATGCATCCTCGAGAACATATCAGAATCACCGGAAGGGCTTGTTGAAACGCAGCCTTTTGATTCTGAGTTTATGATTCTGCAGGCTTGGGGCAAGGCTGAGAACTTGCATTTCTAACAATTTCCCAGATGCTGCTGCTGCTGCTGTTCCCGGGGCCACCCTTTGAGAACCACAGGGCTACACAGGCACAGACAGTGACAACTGAGACATTTAGCGAAGAGTCCAGTCGTCTCCCACCAAAGGCCACCCAAGGAAACTTGGAAAGCTTTTCAGGGGGCACCCTGAGCTGCTGGGGCATGCCCTCCACAGGAGGCCGCGGGGGCAGGGGCGGGCATGAGGATCTCACTGCATCACAGTCTCAGAGTCACCAAAGGACCAAAAACCAAAAAATAAGGGTTTGGGCCAAGTTAAACAAACTGTTCATCAAAGACCCCAAGGGCAGAGGGATGGGCTCTGGTCTCAGTTTGGGAAGCACCCAAATATCCCCAGAGCAATAAAGCAAGGAACAGCACTCGGTTCTGGAGAGGCACCCCCACTCTGCCAGCTACTCAGGGTGCCTCACCTCAGTTACTCCATCAGAGGGTTCGTGTGTGAATTAAATGAGATAAAAATATATAGGGCCCTTAGCACAACGCCTGGTACCTGGCATGTAGTAACCACTTAAGAAATGCCAACTGTCATTATGGTTATTATTGCTAAGGTTGACAAAGCACTAATCCTTTTCTCCATTTCATGCGTCAGCCCCTGAGGATGGGTTTCATGAGCATGCCCCTTGTACAGATGAGGAAAGCTGAGGTTCAGCAAGAGACCTCAGTTTCCTTCTTCGGTAAATTGAAGGCATTGGGCTGCCTGCCTTCTCAGGACCCAGCTACCTCTTCCAAGCTGGGCAGGTGCCAAGGGGTAGGGAGAGAAGAGTCCCTTCCCTGCAACCCCACTTGGCCACAGGGCTGCCCTACCCAAAGGATGACACCATGCCCTGTCCTAGAGGTGAGAGCGCCCCAAGTTATCGGCCCTCCCAGGTCCCTAGGCAGCTTTGAAGCCCCGAGACAACAGTTGTGATCCCATAAGTTCAAAATCCAGCTGAGGAGTCCCACTGTTCCGGGAGGAGGGAGGAGGTGCCATGCAGCCGCCTTCACGGGAGACTCAGTCCCCACTCCATCAGCCTGGAGTCCACCTGCCCCTCATGGAGAGACTTCCAGCATCTCATCTTTGAAATCCATTCTGTCCTGCCCCTGGTTCTCCAGCTGCTCCAGGATGCTGTCCTTGTCCCGGACCATCTTCCCTGGCGTCTTCAGAAATCTGGAATTCAGGTCACAGCTGCACATCAACCCGACTCAACTGCAGGGGAAGCCCAGCAGACCCCGCCCCAGCAGCAATTCCCCTTTTCACCTTGGCCCCCAGGCCACTCACCTGAACAGGAGCTTTTGCCCAGGTTCTTTCTTAATGATGTTCAGCTTGTAGTAGTGGCGTAGGGCACGCGACATCTTCTCATAGGTCATGTTCACCCGGTTCTGGAAGGCAAAGCAGCCCACATCACCCTCCCACCTCTCACCCTGCTCCTTCCAGGCCTCAGTTCCCACACCTGGAAGCAAGCAGTTTGGACTGGGTGGCTTCTTAAGTCCCTCTGCCCAGGGATCTGTGAGGGTTTATGAGAGTTGCCTTGCGTTTTGAAGGAGAAAGACGAGGGAAAGTTTGGGGAAAAATAATTGGATGGCTCTCTCACCTACCTGACTGAGAACCTGGGGGGCGGGTGTGAACTGTGTGTCACTTTGAAATAGCAAATGCCAGAAGCAGCAACATATAAATATATATTAGCTGAAAACACAAACAGAGAGGCAGCAGGGGGGGTGACATGGACGGCCTTGTCACCAGCTGTGTGACTTTAGCCAAGTCATTTTTTCATTTCTATGGGAGGTGGGCAGTGCAGTGGAAGGGCAAAGAGCCTGGGCTTTGGGGTCAGTTTGAGCCTCAGCTCCACCAGTAAGCAGCTGTGTGACCTTGGACAAGTATCTTTACCTCTCTGAGTTTATTTCTCCCAGCTATAAAATGAGGATAGGAATATCCATCTCACAGGTTTGTTATGGATTAAATGAACTAATCTGTGGAAGCATTTAGCACAGTGCTTGGCATAAAGCATGTGATTATTAAATGGAATCGCTGCTCCCCGGGGCCTGTTTCCCTCCCTGAAAGATGCAGAGACCCGATGAGATAAGGACTGTCCTGTCTTTAGTCATTTACATCCTCCCTTCTCCGTTACTGAGAGTCAGTGTAACAGAGCTGGGTCCAGAACCCCCGGGGGACTCAAACCCCTGCTCTGTCACTTATTGGCTGCACACCCTTGGCAAGTTGTTAGCCTCTCTGTGCCTCAGTTTCCACATCTGATGATGCTCACCTCCCAAGTTTGCTGTGAGGGTTAAATGAGTTAATACAGGCAAACTCTCAGAGCAGTGCCTGCCATCAAATGTTACAGCACTTTACCAAATGCTACATATTGCTATCATTGATGTCCATCATAGTTTTCTTTAAAAGACTCATTTTTTTTACTCAAATGAATTTATTTATTTTAAAAAAAGGACACTTTCTTTATGTCACCATGTGCATCATGACATTGACACAGTTGTTAAGTGTTTCTTACCCTAATTCTCACTTAAATAAATACCTAATTATTCAAGTTTGGGGTAAACCACCTACAATCACCTTGCAGACATTCGCTTGGGTGTGGGCGCTCCTGTCACTTCCAGCCCTGACATCTGATTCTTCTGTGGGGCCAGAGACCTGGGGCCATTCTCCTCACCACCCCGCGACATGTCCCATTCATGCAGATGTGCTTTGAAAGTCTCGAATGCTAAGCAATGATGGGATTCGGCAATTAGAGGGCAAGATTCCCAAGTCCCAGGGCCATTCCCCATCCACAGATAGTAACAGCCTTTTCTTCAGTATCTCCCTCCAATTAAACGAGCCTGACTCTTCCTATCTCTCTGACTCCCTGCCCGTCCCCTTCTAGAAACGTGGAGACCGTCCCACCCACGGGACCCGAGGTTCACCTTGTGGTTTCCCCAGAGTCTGGCAAGCCCATTTGGATCCACAACTCGAAAGATCTTGGCGTCTCTGTCCTCCCACTTGATGTAGGGTTCGTACCTGGTGTCGGAGAGGAGCTGGTACACATAGTCCCACAGCAGCCGGCAGTCTGCAATTCAGCACAGGGGTGCACGTGGGGCGCTTTGCTCAGACTAGGAACACAGGTGTTAGATAGGGCTTCTCAGGAACCTTCGGGGCTAAAGCCGAGAAGGGACCCGCAAGATGGTGAAATCGACAGTATTAACAGAAATGGCCATTCATGGGGGCTCGTTAGCCACTGTCCTCTCATTCAGTCCTGCTGACTCTAGGAGATGGGCCCCTCTACCTGTATTTGAGAGACGAGGCTGGCCGTCCAAGGTCACCGAGCTCTGAAGAGGGAGGGAGAGCAGGGAGCCCAACCTCCAGGGCCCTCCAGGGCCCCCAGGTCCAGGCCTCAGCCACTTGGACCCTTATTAAATTAGGATTGTAACATCCGCCCCAGCAACACTCCTAACGATGAGGTTGGGGAAATCGGAAGTGTCATCACAGAGGGAAGAGGGCAGAGCGGCTCAAGGACCTGGGCCTCTGGCTGGACAACTTCAGACAAGACACCCAACCTCTTCTGAGCCAGGCTTCCTCATAAGGGGGTGCGAGGTTAAATGATGTATCAGATGAAATACACTCATCACGGTGCCTGGTACTCTTAGGCACTCAAAGAACGTAAGCGTTCATTTTTAGAAGATCAGATTTCCGGTTATTTCCAACCCAGAAGCCAGGCTTCCGCACCCTCTGTGGTGTCTTAGAATAAACATGGTGGCCGCGCCATGGTTAGAAAATATCTATCAGAAAGGCAGGCAGCTTCTCTGTCCATCGGTCTGGTTGTCAGTCCTCTAACAATGAATATGAGTGGAAGTGTAACACTTGGTGAGGTTCCAGGCTCTGGAGCCAGACTGCTGGGGTTCACACCCCAGCTCCTCCGCTAACTTGCTGTGTGATCTTGGGCAAATCACTTAACCTCTCAGGATCTCAGTGTCTTTATCTGTGAAATGGGGCCAATAAAAGTACCAACTTCAAAGGGCTGTTATGAGGATGAAATATAACGACTGAGGAAAGGCCTTAGAACTATTCTTGGTACGTAATGAGGCTCAATTATTAAAAAATTAATTATGAGATCCTGAAACATGTGACAACATGGATGAACCTTGAGGACATAATGCTGAGTGGAATAAGACAGACACAAAAGAACAGACATTGTATTATTTCACTAATACGAACTAACTAGAACACATAAACACAGAGTCTTAAAATGTAGTATATATGGTACCTTAAGATAGAGAAAGGGGAGCAGTTACCTAATATGCACAGAATTGTTAACAAGGTTCAACTTAAATGTTTGGGAATGGACAGAAGTGATGGTAGCTCATTATTGGGATTATAAATAATCGTGCTGTATTGCAGATGATTGAAAGTAGTTGTTTAAAGTCATGTGTCTAAATAAGTTCTTGCATGAATTACTACAAATGTAAAAACAAAATAGAGGGGCATATGGGGGAAAACATAACTATCATAAACTATGGACTATAGTTAACAGTACTATTTTAGTATTTACTATTCTTTAATCAACAGCAACAAATTTTCACACCAATACTATGGGTCAACAACGGGGGAGGTGAGGATAAAAGAATAAGGGGAGGATTTGGGTTTTATTTTTCATTCTTATGTATTCTTATGTTCTAGAGTAATGACAGTGTTCTAAAATTGATCATGGAGGTATCTGCACAACTGTGTGATGATACTGTGAGCCAGTGATTGTATAGGTTGGATGGTTTGTGTAGGATGTGAATATATCTCAATAAAATTGGAAAGAAAAAAAAAAGGAAGAGATGATTGATACTTCTAATAACATGGATGAATCTCACAGCTTATATTAAGGGAAAGAAGTCAGGAGCAGCCAGATAAAAACAGCTCATACTGTATGATTTCATTCATATACAGTTCAAGAACAGGCAAGACTAATTCTTGGTGAAAAAGACAGAAGGCTGATCGCTTGGAGGGGAGGGGAGGGAGGGTAATGGGCTGGGAAGGGGCTTAGGAGAAACTGCCAAGGCACTGGAATGTTCTATATCTTGACCTGCGCAGGGGTTATGGGTGATATAACTGTAACATTCGTGAAGCTATACCATGATTTACTGTATGCAAATTTTATCTCCATTTACAAAATAAAACAGAAATGACTAATGAAAAAAAATGAATAATTTTCCCTGCCCTGGAGATAGGGTGGGTTGGCTCTCCCAGGCAGCACTGCCCCCTGAAGACAGACTGTGCCAGTACCCAAAAGGCCACCCACCCCCGCCCCCACCCTCAGGGCACCTGCCCTCCAGGACTCAGCCCTGCACATCTCCATCCCTCCCAGCCAGGGGAGCGCAGCCTCCTACTCACCAGCTATCCTTCCATCGATGGGTGCTGGCGATGCCGCTGGGAAGGAGCAGACCTCCTCAGCCCTGCAGCCAGGCTCTGCACAGTGGGAAAACTTGAGAGGTTCCTCCCCGCCAAGGGGCCACCTGGCCAGGCTGGGGGCATCCGGGTGGGTTAAGAGGCTGGCAAGCCCCAGGTCTGGCGGCGGCGGCTGTAGGAGGTCCCTTTGGGGAGCTGCCTGAGAGGGCCCGGTCCCCTCTGCAAGCAGACAGCACCCTAGATTCTGCCACCCCAGAGCCTCCGAGACGCAGACCCCCTCGCTCCGGGGCACCCTGGGGGACAGCACTCTTAGTGTCCCTCCTAAGTTCTGAGAAGTCGTCAGACTACGGGTGGATGTAGAGGTAGAGAGGCAGGAGGGTGGTGGGGAAGGGCCGGGCAGGCTGGGGCTAACTTCGGCTCCCAGGCAAGTAACTTAACCCCTCAAACCTGTTCCCTCATCTGTAGAATTGGCCGATGCCACAGGGCCAGATCTAGAAGCAGATGCCCTGCATCCTAGTCCAGAGTCCTCTCTGTTACCCAATAAATAAATATTTACTGAGAAGCATTGCTCTAAGATTCTACAGAATAGCTGAATCTTAGGATAGAAGAATAGATGAATTTTCATTTTAATGATAAATCTTAGTTCTAACCTTCATCATTGAACCCAAAAAAAACCTCTACCTTCATGGAGCTCATGGGAAGAGAGAGGTGATTAAGATTTTAAAAGGAAATAGAAACAGTATGTAATATGTGAAATATATATAAATCATCATAAGGCAGATAAGAAATAATGGGAGAGGGGTAGGGGCTTAAATTTTAAAGAGACTGATCCGGGGAGGCCTCACTGACATGGAAACATTTGAATAGAGAATTGAAGAAGGTAAAGAAGTAGAATAGGAGTATCTAGAGAAGAGAAGAGCATGCCAGGCAGAGAGAACAGCAAGTGCAAAGGCCCTGAGGCAGGGGTACCCCTGGCTTGCTCAGTGAACAAAAGGCCAAAGTGGCTGGAGCAGCCTGAGCAAAGGGGAGAGGCACGAAAGATGAGGTCAGAGGGCAGGGAGGTCACTGTAAGGACTGTGGCTTTGACTCCAAGTGAGATGCAAGCAAGTGGGAGATTTTGAGCAAAGAAGTGACATTATCTTCTTAAGTTCTAAAAGAGTCCCTATGGCTGCTGGGTGGAGGGTAGACCATCGGGGATCAAGGACGGAAGCAGGGAGCCCAACAAGGAGGCTGCTGCAGTCCTCCAGGCAAAAAGATGATGGGCACTGGACCAGAGGACAGCAGTGAAGTTTTGAGAAGTCATTGGATTCCGGGCAGATGTTGAGGTACAGCTGATGGAAATTGCTGACAGTTGAGATGAGACTGGGAGAGAAGGGGAGGAATCAAAGATGACCCTTTGGCATGTTCAGCATGAAGGACGATGCTGCTGTCGGATTAGATGGGGAAGATCAGAGAAAGAGCTGGTTTGGGTGAAGGTAGCGAGGCAGGACCTCGGGCATTTGGTTTAGGAGCTGTTAGGTGTGAGATGCCCAGAGACATCTCAACGGAAGTGTGGGGTGGGTAGTGTGGGGTATGTAAGCCTGAAGTTCAGAGGGTTCAGGCTGGAGACGTGTGGTAGTCAACCCCAGACGGCATGCAGAACCCGAAAGGAGATGAGATCACCAGGGTCTGACAGTCAGAGAAGAGGCCCCCCGAGCCCTGTGGGGCCCCAACATTTAGAAATAGGAGAGAAGAAATCAGCAAAAGAGACCAAGCAGGGGTGACCGGTGGGACAGAAAGAAAACCAGGAGAGTGGGGTGTCCTGGAAGCTAAGGGAAGAAAGAGTTTCAATGGGGAGGGTCCACCAGGCTGCAGGCTGTGAGAGGTCACAGCGAGTAAGGACTTGAAAGCAAAGTGTTTTCATATTTAGGTCTGCAGTTTCGTGGAGAGGATGGAGGAGGGGAAATAGAGGCTCGATACAAACAAGTCTTTGCTGGAAAAGAGAGCAGAGAAATGGGGAGACAAGAGACAAGTCCCCTCAGGCTCTTGGAGTCAGGGCAAGAGGTGAGGGCAGAGGAGGGCCGGGAGGAGAAAGGGAGCTGCCCTCCCACCCCCCACCCCCCGCCTCTGGCAGCTGCCTCCTTTGTCACTTTGTCACTTTGCCCTGAGGAAGCCGTGCCACCCACGCCACTGAGTCGGGGGGGAGTCTCAGCGCTCCACGGAGGGCCTCCTCACCTTCCAGGGGCCTGGGGGGCTGCTGTGTGGGCACCTTTTGCCTAAAGGCCGTTCCAAAAAAGGGGCCGCACACCAGGGCTCGCCGCTCGGTCTTGATGTACTGGAGCAGCTCGTACAGGACGTCACCTGGCGGGGGGGAACAGGAGAGCAGACTGCTGACCCGGCCGGGTGGGGACAGCCACCGCTTAGGATGCGGCTGGCACATCCCATCGCGAACTTAGGGCTGACGTGGTCGAGAGGCACTGGGGCCCTGAGGATGTGCAGGGCTACTCTGGCCCTCTGACCGGTAAATGCAAAAGACATCCCTTCCTTAGGGTGGGTGCAGCCCCTCCAGGGCATGCAGCTTGGCAAGGTCAAGATGCATCTCAGCACCCTTGGCTAGGGAGCTGCGTGCAGTACACAAACACTCCAACCGTCCCACCTGTCCCTGGGGGCAGACGCAGTACTTCTAGTTCTAGGGATTCCCCAAGCCTTCCTGAAGGGCTACCTCTACATTCTAAGGGGCAAAACAATCCCAGACATTTCTTTCCAAGGCCTCTTCATCGGAAGATTGGTCCAGCCTCTTCCTACGAGGCAGGAATTGGTTTTCTGTCCATGGTCCCGGAAACGTCCTTTAATGTCCTGGGTAAGGAGTGGAGATCCCTAGGTAAAGAGCCATCTTGGGAATTCCAGAACAGCCAGGGAGTATGATGTAGGTGCTGGGCACCTGAGGCCCAGGGGTGTTGGTAGGGAGCAGAAGCAGTGGACATGGGAACGCAGAGGATGGACCCCAGCTCACGAGCTTCCCGGTTCTGCCTCTGCCCAAATCATCACAGCTGTGGGGTACACCAGACCGTCTAGAGACTGTTTTCTGCCTCCACCTTCACCCACCTCCCACCGCCCACCAGAGCACTTAAATCCAGGGTCGAAGGTCCCAGCAGCCACTGGAGGATGCTTATAGAGGGAAGCATGTGATAGAAGTTGGGATATGTTAGGATATGACATGAGACCAGCAGTGGGAGTGCTAAAAGGAAGGGAATAAATCGGAATAGTTAAGAAAACTTCTGCCATTGTATTCCACAGCCTTGCTTGGCCAGAAGAAGGATTCCGTGTAAAACATGAGTGTATTCTCAAGAAAAAGATATCAAATCAGCAAAAACACTGAGCTCCACCCGAGAACAGGTCAACCGAGGGGCAGGTGTAACGTCAGAGATTCCTAGAAGGCTCTGCTGCCTGTCAGCCTCGGGCACCCACCGCCAGCCGTCCCCACCAAGCTCCCTACCGCCTGAAATACCAACACTGGGCAATTCGTCCCCTTGGCCTCAGATCTGGTGTCTGCCTAAAGCCAACATTCCTGTCGGGAGGCAAAGGCTTCAGCCTTCGTCAGCCATTCATACCCCAGCGTGAATGGATATTGGCTTTTCCTTTAGTTCTCCTGTATAGGTGTTGCTGGGGGATTGGGAAATGGGTAGGGGAAACAAGGGCCACGGGAAGGGGAGGGGAGCAGAAGAGATCCTAAGGCACTCTGAAAACAAGCATCCAACTAGATGGCTGTGCAGAAGGCCTGCTCTGACTAGGAACTACCAGGCAGAGCAACGGGGGGTTAAAGGGGTGTGGGCACCAGGCCGGGAGCTGAGCACGACACTCCAGTGAAGCCTCCTTCAACCTCTCTTCCTGGCCTCCAAGGGCACTTGGGCCAGTTGCCATCAAAATGTTTTGGAGCAAGGCCTGTGAGTTTCCCCAACCTGAACCGGGTGCGCGGAGCCGGAAGTCGTCCTTGGTGAGGATGCAAAGGGCGCGGCCGTTCATCTCGAAGCCCTGCTCGCCAGTGTGCCGCAGAGAGTATTCCTGCTCGGCCCAGCGCAGCCAGTGCAGCACGTCCTCCCTGCTCCACAGCGTGGGCTGGATGCCTGCAACCGGCAAGGGCAAGGCTGGGGGCGGGACGCCAGGCACAGGGCAAGGTTCACCCCTTACCATTCTCTCATTGCCCCTACTACAGCCCCCCTGAATGTCACCTCCTCCAAGAAGCCCACCCTGAACACCCCATCTAAGCAGAGGCTCTCCTGCCCTTCCCCTCCACAGTCATTTTTTCTATCACTACACCCAGTTCTTTTCCTTCCTGGCACTTGACACTCCTTGTAATTACACTTTACATTTGACATAATAATATGTTTACCACTATATATGTGTTATATATGTGTATATCCATTAATTTATTACTGTCCCACACATGCCCTTCTCCATTTTGCACTCATTCATTCAACAAATATTTATTGAGCATCTACGAGGTGCCAGGCACTGGGTGGGCTGGGTGTGCTGGGACACATTCAGCACCTAGATCAGGCCTGGAACATAGTAGGAGCTCAATAAAAACATACTTTCTGAATGTACGAATGGCCAAACAGTCCACTGTGGATGGTGTGATTGCTACTGTTTTCCAGACAAGAAACCAAGGCTTACAGAGGTGAAGCAGCTAGCTAAGTTCCCACAGGCAGCACGAGGCACTGGCTGCCCTGCTTTTCCACCTGACTGTGCCAGCTCAGCCTTGGGTTTGCAAAGGGAATGGTCCAGGGGACAAGGGAGCCTCCTACACCCAACTTCAATTTCTGTGCCTTAATTCCTGGCATTACCCAAGACAAGTGGCTGTTTTCTTTTATTCCCCCTCCGTTTCCACTCTGCCTGGGCCTGCAATCTCTGTATGCCTAGACCCAAAACCACATAAGAAATGAAACCAGTGCACGTGTTTAAATGGAAAGAGAAAGATCTGCATCATTCATCGTTCAACCAGTATCTAACTGAGTACCGGCCATGCCCCGAGTGAAACTTGCCAGGTGCCGGGGATGCCACAGAGTGAAAACAGCAGGAGGGAAGGACCCTAGCAACTGATAATTACTAAATACAATCTTAATCACTGGCACAAAGGAAAAGTGCACTGTGCACTCCTTTTCCCACTAGATAAAATCTCATCTCCGTCAGGTATTAAATTCACACACACACACATTTCAGGGTTCCCTCTTCTTTTCTGATGATCTACGTGTCAGTCTTAGGTTAATGCCATCAGGTCTGATAGTTTTGTGGTCTGTATTCTTGCCTCTGTTCTTTTTTTTTTTCTTAAATTAAAGTAAGGGAAGATTCTCCTTACTGCATTTCCCTGCTTTCATAGCACAGTGCACTGTGAGATTTTATCTAGTGGGAAAAGTATAATTAAGGATATAGTAAAAACACAGTTGGTTCTCCACCTGGAAATAAATATATATTTGGACTGTTACTTCACCTCAAACACAAAAATCAATTTCAGGTGAATTAAAGTCGTAAAGAATAAAATGTTACAAATCTCAACAGAAGCCCCCGGGGCCATATGCACCAGGAGAGAGTAGGGGAAACCTCAACCATGACAGAAAACTCAGAGGCAGAAATGAAAATGAAAGATGCATTTTAGTACACCAATCTGTGTGTGTGACAAAAGATACCATAAACAGAAATAAAAGGTGACAGATTTTAGGGAAGTATTTGTAATGCAGATGACAGATAAAGGGCCAATGCCTATCATAGGTCAAGAGCACCTCTAAATTGATTTTTTTTTTTTTTTAAAAAAAAGGCAAAAATATCTTCCTGCACCTCACAGTAGAGCAGATGTCTCAACTTTGGCCCTGTGGACATTTTGAACTGGATAGTTCTAGGTGGTGAGGAGCCGTCCTGTGCATTGTAGGAAGTTGAGTAGCCTCTCTGGTCTCTCCTCACTAGATGCCAGTAGTATCACCCCCCATTCTTGACAACCCAAACTGCCTCCAGACAACAACCAATGTCCCCTCAGAAGTGGGGGGCAAGATCGCTCCTGGTTGAGAACTCCTACAGTAGAACAAATCCAATCAGCTAATAAACATGTGAAAAGAGATGGCCCACCTCATAGCTGGGGAAATGTACAACCAGAGAAGAATGGGCCATCACTTTAGTGATAAAAGGATGTGTTCAGGCATTGCTGGTGCAGATATAAATTTGGAGCCTTTGCAGGTACTCAGTCTGTCAGTTCATAAGTGATATATAAAGAGATGAATTGTGAAATGTGGAGACTGCATGGTAGTGGGATCCATGGGTTGACAGGGGCAGGTCTTCACAGTCAGACAAGGCTTCCGGGGCTTGGGGATCCAATTGCCAGTTGCACTTGACCTGAATCCACACTTTTTGCAGGGTTTCCTATTTCCTGATGTTTGTGGTGGTTGGTGATTCCTGAGCCCTAGGAAGACGTTTTCCTGGTTTGATGGGAGGATGGGGGTGGATTCCACATCCATCCAGCTGTGCTGCCTCCATGAAAACATAAATACTGCACTGAGAGGGGAAATCTCCAAACATTACAGACATTGTCAGCCACGGATATGGTCCTTCTCCCACGTCCAGATGGATGGACGGGGGTTTTCCAAGATGTCTCCTAAGGAATCTGTGGTCACACACAGTCCATGGTAGCACCTGAGAGCTTGAAGCCTGTGTCTTCCTGGAGTGTAACCGATTTTTCTTTCATTGCTTCATGCTCACATTTACCCTCACCTTTTTTCCCATTACTACCAGATCTCCACTCAACTCATAAAGAAAAGAGGCCTTATGTTTTCCATGTCTTCAAAGAAGCCACAGGTATTTCCAACAGGACTTAAGCCAAGTCCCCAAGTAGTGGTTCAGCCACCGAGATCTTGACCAAACCCTTCAGAGGGTCAAGTCCCCTCTCAGAAGTCAAACTGCTACTCCCTGACTCAGCCACCTAGCTCCAGGCCAAATCCCCAAGCTCGGGGTTCAAGGTCCAGCTCAGTTCCTAGTCAAGTCATCTCAAATAAGCACTCAATGTCTCTAAGCCTCAAACCCCCGTCTGCACACTGGGATGATACTGCCCGCCTCTCTGGACTACTGAGCTGTTTGAAGGGCAGCATGGTGCCACCTGGGCCACATGTCCTATGATCCAGCATTCCCACTCCAAGATAAATACCCAAGAGACAGAGGTGCACACTCCCACCAAAAGACATGTATGCAAATGTTCAGAGCAGCTTCACTCACAATAGCCAACAACTGAAAACATCCCAAATGTCCATCAACCGAAGAATGGACAATCCGTGATGCTTGCATGTGATGGAATGCAGCTCAGTAATAAAACAGAAAGTACAAACTACTGCTACACACAGAAGCACGGATAAAGCTCAAAGGTATTTCGCTAAGTAAACAAAACATACATTTAAAACTATAAGCAAGAATAAGCCAAGTAGTCTCAGCCAACACGGCAAGCAAACTCGCTGCCCTCCCCCTCTCTACGTGGGACAAGACTCCCAGGGGTATAAACCTCCCTGGCAACGTGGGACAGAAATCTTAGAATGAGCTGGACTCAGCACCAAGGGATTGAGAAAACCTTCTCGACCAAAAGAGGGAAGATAGAAATGACACAAAATAAAGAGTCAATGGCTGAGAGATTTCAAACACAGTCGAGAGGGTATCCTGGAGGTTATTCTTATGCATTATATAGATATCACCTTTTTAGTTTAAGATGTATTAGAGTGGCTAGAAGGAAGTGCCTGAAACCGTAGAGCTGTGCTCCAGAAGCCATGTTTCACGAAGATGATTGTTTAATGACAGAGCTTTCACAATGTGTGAAATGTGACTGTGTGATTGTGAAACCTTGTGTCTGATGCTTCTTTTATTTACAGTATGGACAGATGAGTAAAAATTATGGATAAAATTAAACAAATAATAGGGGGAAACAAACGTTAAAATAAATTGATTACACTGAAATACTAGTGGTCCATGAAAGGGAGGGGTAAGGGTTTTTTTTTCTTTCTTTTTCTGGAGTGATGCAAATGTTCAAAAAAGTGATCATGGTGATGCATACACAACTATTTGAGGATATTGTGAGCCATTGATTGTAACCATGTCAAGAATGTTTGATATCAACAATATTGGTATGTCTGTTTGTTTATAATAAAAATATTTTTAAATAAAAATCAGTCACAGACAGCGAGAGAAAGAGAATGTAGAAAAAAAAGATTCTTTTCACACACCAAAAAAGAATAGGCCAAGTTGTATCAAATAAACCACACTAAATCAAGATGTATACTGGAGGACACTGTGGGTGGGAGAGGGGTATTATAGGAACTCTACTTTCTGTGCAATTTTTCTGTAAACCTAAAATGCTCTAAAAATACAGTTTGTTTTTTAAAATATATAAGTTGGAAATAAAAAAAAAAAGAACAGACAAAGCCGAAGTGGGAGAAAAAGTCAGAATAGAGGCTATTCTTTGGAGAGGAATTGACTGGCAAGGGGCACAGGGGAACTTTCCAGGGTGCTGGAAATGTTCTAGATCTTGATTTAAATGGTGGTTACATGTGTGCACATCCATTAGTCCACAGAGTGTAGATTTAAGGTTTGTACCCTTGACTATAAGTTATACCTAAAAAATAAATTAAGAAGTGAAAACACACAAGAGAAGGTACAGATCACGGTGCCAGACTGAGGACCACCTGAAAATATATGACCTAAATGACTATGTCTCCATTTCCTAATTTGTAAAACAAGGATGCTGACAAAAATAGTGCTGACCACACAGGGCTCTCAGGAGGATTCTACAAGATAATCAATTTAGAGACCAGTGTCTGGCATGGAGTAAAATGTGAGCTGCTGTCACAAGACGTAATCCATATAAAAGGCTCTTTGGGCCTGGGGCCCAGCAGTTCTCAGAATTCAACAAATCACGAAGGTGTCTACTACCCCAGCAAGACTCCCTGATCTAGTGACTGGGGTGAGCCTAATAACTGGAGTTTCCCTTACCAAACAAACCAAATTAAACCCATGGGATCTTCACCTGCAAACAGCCTGTGGCATCCCCCTCTCTCTGCAATAATCGACTCTATTTTCACTTCCTTTACATTAACCAACTTTGCCCTCAAGATTCCACTCAGACATAAAGGGACTGAGAAGTCCTTCCCAACCTAAAGGGGGAAGATAGAAATGAGGCATAATAAAGTGTCAATGGCTGAGAGATTCCAAACAGTCAAGAGGTTATCCTGGAGGTTATTCTCACGCATTTTATAGATATCCCCTTTTTAGTTTAAGGTGTATTAGAGAGGCTGGAGGGAAATGCCTGAAGACGTAGAGCTGTGTTCCAGTAGCCTTGATTCTTGAAGATGATTGTGAATGATATACCTTTCACAATGTGACTATGTGATGGTGAAAATCTTGTGTCCGATGCTTCTTTTATCCAGGATATGGACAGACGAGTAAAAATACGGATAAGAAATAAACAAATAATAGGGGGAACAAAGGTTAAAATAAATTGAATAAATTGAAATACTAGTGGTCAATGAGAAGGAGGGGTAAGGGGTATGACATGCACGAGTTTTTTTCTTTTGATTTCTTTTGCTGGAGAGATGCAAATGTTCAAAAAAAGTTCATGGTGTTGAATACACAATGATGTGATGATATTGTGAGCCACTGATTGTACACCATGCATGGAATGTTCGTATGTCAAGAATGTGTGTATGTCGTGTGTATGTCAATTATGTTAGAACACTGAATGAAGCTGAATACGAGAATGATAGAGGGAGGAGGGTTGGGGGCACAAATGAATTCAGAAAGAAAGATAGATGATAAAGATTGAGATGGTATAATCTAGCAATGCCTAAAGTGTACAATTATAGTGACTAAATGTACAAATTTAAAAATGTTTTTGCATGACGAAGAACAAAGGAATGTCATTACTTCAGAGTGTTGAAAATAGATGGTAATTCATATTTTAAAATTTTAACTTATGTGTGAGACCAAAGCAAAAAATGTTTATTTGGCACAAAATTTATATTTTGACTAATGCAGTTCCTAATATAACTTACGTGGGCAGCTTAATTGAACACCATAAGTACATGGAACCTTGAGTAGGGCATAAGATTTTGTATGTTTGTCCTGAGTGTTACCCCAATAAATCCCAGAGTGATTTGAACAGTGAGTAAAAATGTATTTTCAAAGTCCCCTTGGGGGAATGGTGAGAAAGGGGAAAATTCAACTTCTCCAAGTGGAGAATTCCTGATATTCTCACAAGCAGTGGGGACAACCAAAGCTATAGGCTGAGCCCCCAGTCTTGGGGTTTGTTCATATGAAACTTAACCCCACAAAGGATAGATCAAGCCTAGTTAAAATTAGGCCTAAGAGTCACCCCCAAGAGAACCTCTTTTGTTGCTCAGACGTGGCCTCTCTCTCCAGCCAACACAATAAGCAAACTCACCACCCTCCCCTCTCTACATGAGAAATGACTCCCAGGGGTGTGGACCTTCCTGGCAACATGGGACAGAAATCCTAGAATGAGCTGAGACTCAGCATCAAAGGATTGAGAAAACCTTCTGGACCAAAAAGGGGAAGAACAAAATGAGACAAACACAAGTTTCAATGGCTGAGAGATTCCAAACAGAGTCGAGAGGTTATCCTGGAGATTATTCTTATGCATTAAATAGATATCACCTTGTTAGTCAAGATGAAATGGAGAGGCTGGAGGGAAATGCCTGAAAATGTAGGGCTGTGCTCCAGTAGCCATGTTTCTTGAAGATGATTGTATAATGATACAGTTTTCACGATGTGACTGTGTGATTGTGAAAACCTTGTGTCTGAAGCTCCTTTTATCTACCTTATCAACAGATGAGTAAAACATAAGGAATAAAAATAAATAGTAGGGGGAGCAAATGTTAAAATAAATTTACATTGAAATGCTAGTGATCAGTGAAAGGGAGGGGTAAGGGGTATGGTATGTATGAATTTTTTTCTGTTTTCTTTTTATTTCTTTTTCTGAATTGATGCAAATGTTCTAAGAAATGATCATGATCATAAATATGCAACTATGTGATGATATTGTGAATTACTGATTATATATATAGAATGGAATGATCATATGCTAACAATGTTTTTGTTTGTTTGTTGATATGTTTTTTCTAAATTAATAAAAAAAAAGAATATTTGCATGTTTGTTTGCTGTTTTCAGTGAAAAAAAGATTATCTTGACCCACTAAATTGATTACACCTCCTCAGTGGGTCTTGACCAGCAGTTTGAAAATCACTGTTAGGACTTAACTACATAAAAATTGTCCTCAGACCAACAGCAGCAGCATCACCTAGGAGTTCATTAGAAATGCAAAATCTCAGACCACCCCAGAGCCAGCAGTCAGAATCTGTATTATAACAAAGCCCCCAGGAGATTCATGGGCACATTAACATTTAAGAAGCACCATTCTAGGATACCAAGAAACTACTGTTGTTAGAATTAAGCCTATTAATAAAATAAATGCTCAGGGACTCTCTTATGAGTGAAGTATGTAAAATTGAGCAGAGGCATGCAAAGTCTGTCTGAGCTCCTCAAAGGCTCCTTTCCCTTGTACTTCCAGAGTTCCTAAGATGCCATCCCTCTACCTGTGACACATGAATACAGAGATGTCCCCATGGCTTATTCACAACTAGAAGTTTCGAAAGTCAATTTCAAAATACAAAGTCAGTTCCTCTGCATTCAGCAGCAGGAAGCTCAGAGAGCTTTTCTCTGGAGAATAAGTTCCAGGAAAATGAAGAGACCCAGGACCAAGAATTAAAGAGTTATGGGCTTGCTCTCTCTCTAAGCCAACTTGGCAAGTGAATTCGCTGTATTCCCACTACATGGGATATGACTTTCAGAGGTGTAAATCTCCCTGGCAATGTGAAATAAAACTCCCGGGATCCCCTGGCACTCAGCATCATGGAATTGAGAAGGCCTTCTTGACCAAAAGGGGGAAGAGAGAAATCAGATAAAATAAAGTGTCAGTGGCTGAGAGATTTCAAATAGAGTCGCGAGGTTATCCTGGAGGTTATTCTTATGCACTATATAGATATCCCTTTTTAGTTTATGGTGTATTGGAGTAGTTGAAGGGAAATACCTGAAACTGTAGAGCTGTGTTCCAGTAGCCTTGATTTTTGAAGATGACTGTATAATGACATAGCTTTCACAATGTAACTATGAGATTGTGAAAACCTTGTATCTGATGCTTCTTTGATCCAGTGTATGGACAGATGAGTAAAAAAATATGGATAATAAATAAATAAATAATAGGGGGGACAAATGGTAAAATAAATTGGGTAGATGGGAATACTAGTGGTCAATAAGAGGGAGGGGTAAGGGGTATGGGATGTATGAGTTTTTCTTTTGTCTGTTTATTTCTCTTTCTGGAGTGATGCAAATGTTCTAAAAATGATCATGGTGATGAATACGCAGCTGTGATGACAGTGTGAGCCACTGATGGTATACTGTTCATGGACTGTATGTGTGTGAAGATTTGTCAATAAAAATATTAAAAAAAAAAAAAAAAGAATTATGGGCTAGAGGGCAAGGCAGGCCATCAATGCACAGATGACTCCCTTGTTCTCACCAAGTCTGAGTTTCTCTGTCATGGAAGGAGGCCGTGGTGATGACAATCTCTAAACTGGCTCCTGTCTCACAGTCACCCCAAGCCGTCCCTTGAGGAGACACCACCTCCTCCCAGGCTCACTCCCCTGTGAGCTGACCTGGGTCCTGCAAGCCCAGAGGTCTCTGCCCAGCAGCTGGGTCCCTTAGGGCACCTGGCCCACCCCAGCCTCAGACAGACCCTGAGGGCCACGGAAGAGGACATGGAGCTGAAGGTGGAGTGAATCCTCTTTCATTCTCCTCTTCCACAGGACAGAATGGTAAGCCTCCTGCTGTGAGTTGGGGGGGACACCCTGCCAGAGGCCCCACAAATCCTGCCACTCTGTCCCAGCCCATCTTCTGTCACTCGTCTCAACCACAGACATCACAATCACCCTTGGAGTGAACTTTCTGCCGCTCCACTGCACATCTTCATCACGCACATAAACAGGGAAAAAGCTAAGCGAGATTTGTTTAGTATGTTGTTCACCTTCCTGCTGAGGCAAATCAGTCTTGATTATCAGAATGGAAGCTGGAGGTTGAGGAAGAAATGGGATGGGTGGCGGGGAGTAAAGGTCAAAGAGATGACCAGCAATAGAAATCCAGTTTCCAGAAATGTGAGAAAGAGAGGGATGACATCACTCCAGCCATCTAAAGGGTCAAACCTTCACTTGGTGTCAGCAGTTTGCATACTTGGGATGTGATTGTCAGGAAAATGCGTCATTTAGTACCCTATCTATTTTTTTCAATTGTGATTAATAACACATATACAAAAAAAGCAATACATTTCAAAGTACATCACAACAATTAGTTATAGAATAGATTTCAGAGTTTGGTATGAGTTACAATTCCACAATTTTAGGTTTTCCCTTCTAGCTGCTCCAAGACACTGGAGACCAAAAGAAACATCAATATATTGATACAGCAATCATGTTCATTTGTTAAACCTTATCTTCTCTGTTATTACTCCACCTTCTCCTTTGATCTTTCTCCCAATCTTTAAGGATATTTGGGCAACGCCTATTCTAAACTTTTCATGTTGGAAGGGGCTATCGATTATATGGGATAGGGGGATGGAACTAGCTGATATTCTGGAAAGACAGGCCCTTCTGTACTTCAGGACTTATCTAGTCTGGGGACCCATTGGAGGTTGTAGGTTTCTGGAAAGTAATCATAGTACATGGAATCTTTATAGAATCTCAGATAAAGCCCTAGATGTTCTTTAGGATTGGCAGGAATGGTGTTGGTTAGGGTTTGGCAACCCATGGTAAATAGCAATATCTAGCTGAAGCCTGAATAAGAATAGCCTCCAGAGTAGCCTCTCGATTGTATTTGAACTCTCTCAGCCACTAATACCTAATTTGTTACACTTCTTTTCCCCCTTCTGGTCAGGACAGAATTGTCGATCCCATGGTGCCAGAGCCAGGCACATCCCATGTTGCCTGGGAGACTTTCACCCCTGGATGTCATGTCCCACGTACTTGCAGAGTTGTAGTACCCTATCCTTTAAGACTGTTGGATATTTAAGAAAGAACAAAACTGTGCTGTCTGAATATTTTCAGAAGTGTCAATAAATATGAGTCATGGAATCTACGATAATAAGTTTAGCAGACTGCTGGTGCCCCGCCCATAGCACTCACCTTTGCAGTCTGAAAGCTGACAAATACCAGCACCTGACTTTGCCTGGAAGCTCTTACATGACTGCAGAAGCACAACCTCAGCCAGTGCACGGGGCAAGCTGGAAATACTAGAGCGTTCACGGCCCTGGAAGCAGCCCTCAACCAATCATGATGGAGGCTGAAGAATAAGGATTTCAGCTTCCCTACCCCTTGGCTGGGATAACTCAAGGTATGTTCTATACTGGCCCCTAGAGATCCCCACTGGGTGTGAGCTCCAGTTGCACGCTAAGGTAACCAGCCTTGAAGCATCCTTTTGGGTTTCCTTCCCTTTCCTGTCTCTTTTTCCCACTCCTCACCAGCACATCAGGAGGAAATAGCCCACACTGACTGAGCCCAGGAGTACCCAGCCAGGGACCAAGACCAGGCTGCCTCAAGAAGGGGAGGAAATTCCTGTCATTAGAAACACACAGGAAGACCTGGCGACACCTCAGAGGGGCCTGCTAAAGAGGTCCTGGGATTCCTGATGGAGGCCCAAGGTAACCATTCATTGATTCAACAAATAGTGAGCTTCTGAGCTTGGGAAGTTTGGTCTTATGCAAATATGATTTCCAGCTGTTCTGAGAAGAGTCATGGATCTTGTGTTGTACTTCACTATTAGGAAGTGTTTCTTGGATGTTGTGTTAACATTTCCATCTTTATATCTTCAGGTAATAAATATGAGTGTGTTTTAGAATCAATTCGGAATTGATTCAGATTTCTACCCCCATCAAGATAGTGGAGTGAGAAGCTTCAAGGCTCCATTTCCCCCCACAGAAGCTTTGATCAAGATAGGAAGAATAGCAGAAATATCTTTCTTGAAGCTCCAGAAACCAGCTCAGGACCAGTGCTGAACCAAGAAAAAGTCGACTTAAAAATGGTGGAATCTCATGGCACCCTGGCTGGCTGGCTCCTTTCCCACCCTCTCACCACTTAGCCGGACAGCACTCTTAGCCGGTGCTATGATCCCTGGTCCTGGTTCTGGAGGGAGCAGAGGAACTCTTGTTACACAGTCCACGGTGTGTATGTCTGGGGTGGCCTGAGAGACTTGCTACACCACAACTTGTCTCATGTGTAGACGGCCGCTCACTGAGCTCTCCTACAAAACGCTGTGGGAGAGCAGTCTAGCTGTGTGGCCCGGGGCAAGGGCTTGCTGGCTATAGGACCTACAGTACAGTGCCCAGAACCATGAGGAAACTATTTCTTAGGGAAGAGGGGGTATTCCTATGCGATAAATAAGGGAATATCTAGGGCCAAATGTGCATGTCCAAGACAAGACCCAGGCATAGAAAGAACCAGTGAGTCCCCTACTTCTCAGCCTGGAGCTATTCTCTAAACTGATTGTACGGATAAGCCCTAAAGGAGAGCATTCACAGGTCAATCTGCAAAGACTGGGAAAGGTGTTTTCTAGTTTTTCCTTTTTCTTTCTTTCTTTTTTGTTAGCTCCCGGCATTTAAGAAAGTTCTGTCATAACACTGGCTGGATAGAAGCTTAAGGAACAGAAACCTCAGAGTCTAAATTCCAGCAATAATACACTAAAATATTGAAATGATCATGTTGCAAGAAAAGATTGCATAACATACAAAGAAACAGGAAGTGATGGCCTAGGCAAAGGAGAAGATGAGTGCATTAGAAACTGTGCTGGTTTGAAACTGTTACGTACCCCAGAAAAGCCACGTTCTTCTCATCCAATATTGCTCTGGCAGACTTATTATGGGTGGGGTCTTTTGATTAGTTTGTTTCCATGGAGATGTGACCCTGCCTGTTCAAGGTGGGTCTTAATTAGCTTACTGGAGTCTTTTAAGAGGGGAACATTCTGGAAAAACCTAAGACACAGATGCTTGGAGATGCTGAGAGAGCCATTTATAACCAGAAGTCCAGAGAGAAGGACTGCAGACATCGCCATGTGCCTTGCCTTCCCATGTGACAGAAACCCTGGATTCCATGGGCCTTTCTTGAGTGAAGGTATCCTCTTGTTGGTACCTTAATTGAAACATTTTCAGGGGGTTAGAACTATAAATTTGTAACCTAATAAACTCCCTTTGTAAAAGCCTATCTATTTCTGGTATATTGCATTCTGGCAGCTTTAGCAAACTGAAACAGAAACCATCAATAAGGAATTCCAGACCTGGAATATTTCAAAGACTTTCAAAAAATGGTCCTAAATATGTTCAAAGGGTTAAAAGAAAACATGGATAAAGAACTAAAGGAAATCAGAAAAACAATAGATAAATACAAAGAGAATGTCAATAGAGAGATGGAAATTATGAAAAGGGGCCAAAAAGAGCTGAAGACCATAGTAATAGAAAATTTTAAATTCCCTAGAAGGGTTCAACGGAAGATTGGAGCTAGCAGAAGAAATAATTGGTGAACTTGAAGATTAGACCATTGAAATCATCTAGTCTGAGGAGCAGAAAGAAAAAGGATGAAGGAAAGTGAACAGAGCCTGAGGTACACTGGTATACAATGTATGCATTGTAGGAATCCCAGAAGGAGAAGAGCTAAAGAAAGGAGCAGAGAGAATATCCAGAAAATATGGCTGAAAACTACCCAAATTTAATGAAAATGTACAACCAAGATGCAAAATGCACTCCAAACAAGATAAACCCAAATAGACCCAAACCACACCATGTTATGATCAGACAGTAGAATGACAAAGATAAAGAGAGAATTCTGAAAGCTGCAATAGAGAAATGACATGTCACATACAAGGGAGCCTCAATAAGATTAAGTGACAATTTCTCATCAGAAACCATGGAAGCAAAAAAACGATGGGAAACAGACTGAAAGTGCTGAAAGCAAAAAAAATATTGCCAAGGAAGAATTCTGCATCTGGCAAAAGTGTCTTTCAAAAATGAGGGAGAAATTAAGACATTCTCAGATAAACAAAAGCTGAGGGATTTTGTCACCACTATACAGGCTAAATGCTAAAGGGAGTTCAGCAGATTGAAAGGAAAGGACAATGGGCAATTGACTGATGCCTAAAAAAGAAATAAAGATCTTCAGTAAAGATGATGGGCGAATATAAATACCACTTCTATTGTATTTTTGCTTTGCAACCCCACTTTCTACTTCCTAGAGAATTGAAAAGGCAAATGCACAAAATGTAGTGATAAGTTATTAGTTTGGGGACTCATAATGTATAAACATAATTTGTGACAAGAACTACATAAAGGTGGGGAACAGAGGGGTATAAGAACATAGTGCTATTTAACTATTATTTAACTGTTGAAGTTAAATTGGTATCAAAGCAAAGAAGATTCTTATAGACTTAGGATGTTAAATGTAAGCCCCATGGTAGCCACTAAGAAAATATCAGAGAAGCATGCACTCATAGAGACAGTATATAGAGTACGGCTTACTAGGAGTGGGGTGGCAGGGGCAATAGAGAATTAATGCAAAATGAGTGTAGGGTTCCTATTTGGGAAAGTTCTCATGATGGATAGGGAAAATACTGGAACATTGTGAATAGGATTATTCCCACTGAATAGTATGCTTTGGAGGGGTCGAGATGGGAAGGTTTATGTTGTATATATATTTCCACAATAAAAAATAAAGAGAGAAATTAAAGAGATAATGACAATTCTGTGCACTACATGATATTAGATGGGATCTAAGAATGGAGGAGAAAAGGCTCACAAGGACACTATAAGAATGTAAGAAAACTGAGATACAGAATGTAGACTATATCAATGTGAAATTTCTTGAACTCGACAACTAAACTTAAGGTGATGACACAAGTGAACATCCTTGCTCATAGGAAATGCACATGAAACTATGACGTGTTCAGGGAGGATGGCAGTAATGGTGGCAAAATATTAAAATGGGCGGACTGCGTATGGGGTGGGGGTAGGTTGGACGTCTCTGTATGGAGTCTCCATTATTTTTGCAACTGTCTGGTAAGCTTGAAATTATTTCAGAATAAAAAGTTTAAAAAATAAAAATCAGGCTGTTCCTTTTCATTTTGTTTTTTAAAAACCAAGGTTCAAAGAACTCTAGAACTCCAAATGTCTCTTCTCAAAGCATCTGAAAGTATAATCAGAGTGGGCATACTGTGGTCTTAAACTTCTACAGTCTTGCTCCCAACCCCTGCCCCAGATCTGACTCCATCATCACCTTCCAGGCCCGCCTTCCACGCCCACCTCCCAGTGAAAAACACACAGCTGACCCTCCATGTCAAACACATGATCTAAAGAAAACGCACTCTTCAAAAATTAAAAGGAGTGCAGAATTGTACTTACCGAGGTAATGACTAAACTTTCTCGATCCCCACTTTTCAAGTTGAGTCCTCTCACCCAGCAACCTTAACCCAGTAGAAAGGAGAAGACTGAATCTGATATGACCTAGGAAGGACCCAACTTCCTGGGCTCTTATTCCAATTCATCTCTCATCTCTGCAGGTGTTGTAGACATTCTAGGATTTTCTCAGCCGGTTGTGGAGTCAATCTTTGAATCGGGGGACTCAGGGGAACAACCCAGAGGGACTTATGCAGCTGGCACATGTCCTCAGCTGCCACAAGGGGACTAGATTCCATGACCTCCAAGGTTTTGCTCAGCAGCAAGATACTGCTTGGGCCAGGAATACAGACAAATCCCACGCTCTGTACAACTGTTACCAAATATCTTCTTGGAGCAGGCTTGCCAACACAAGCCCCAAGATGCTGGTCATGGTGGGCATTTGGACAAACTGAAGCAACCAAGGTTCCCTGCATAGCTTCCGACCCTTCTTTAAGTCAGTGCTGTCACTTCCCTCCCCTGCCGCTTCGAGGCACCGGGCCTCCTCCACTTTCCGAAGGTCTCTCTCTTCATCTCCCTCCAGAAGCTGTTCTTGGACAAATCTGAGTCTCAGCCCCCACCTTTCCTCCAACTATAGAAAGACAGGCTTTGTTCCCTGTTAAAGGAATACAGGAGCTGGATGGCAAAGACATTTGGCGGGGTGTGGGTGGGTAACAGGCTCTTCCCAAGGCTGCAAATTCATACCCCCACCCCCCATTCTTCTCAGCTCTCAGCTCAGTCCCACCAGGGGCTCGTAAAATAGGAAGATAAGAGGGTGTCAAATCAATAAGGTCAGAGAAGCCTGTCCACAGCTTCCCCAACACTCCCATCCGGATCAAAGATCCTGGCCAATGGTCAAAGAGCTGTCTATCCTTCGATGTCCACAGTTTATGAAAGAACATTTAACAATCTCTTAGAAGATTATCAGCAAGACCAAGGTTTGGCCGTAGCTTCAAGAGACTGTACAATCTCGAGCATTATCACTTAGCTTTTCCACTTTTCGGTTTTGCCATTTGAAACAGAAGCATAAATACATTAATCTACAGCCTGTTCTATCATTATGAGTTTCCTCAGGCAAGAGCATTGCTTAACAAAATGAGATGAAAGGATGTGGTCAATTTATTTCCTGTGGTTATCCTTGGGTGCACGTGGCTGTTCTACATAGTCTTATGGTTCTCTGCCATTTCCCAACTTTCGACGATAAACACATGCTATTTATATATCTATAACAGTAAAAATTAAACAACTATTTAAAAGAAGGTTCTACCTAGAGACAGCTGTTTGCTGTTTAGCCCCCTCCCCTCTGGCTTCCTCACTGGTAACATCTCCAACTCTTTGCGTTTTAGCTGGAAGGGCCCCCACAGTTCATCCAACCCCAACCCACATCTTACCAAGGAAGAGACCACCCACCCCTCCCCCGTGGCCACGTCAGCTGTATAAATTCTCTATAGCGAGAATCCAAATTCACCTTCGCTCACCAAGGAAAAGTTATAGAAAGCCCAACAAAGAAAAAGCAAGCTGGAGGGAAAGTAATTTCTTCTATAAGAAGAGTTTATGCCTCATATTTATTTGTTTTTAAAAATCAGCTTTTCTCCCCCTATCTACTCACGGAGCCTTCCTGGCAGTTTGCAGACCCCCTCCTCATCTAACAGGTGCACTTGAGCTTCACATCTGGCTTGGGCCGGGGTGGCTGGGGGTGGTGTGGCTGCCCCAGGGCTTAGAGCAGAACTGGCCAATGCTTCTTCCTAGAGAGAGGGAAAACCAGGGCGGTCAAAGAACAACATGGGAAAGGCTGGTCATCTTTTTTTTTTTCTTTTTGATTTTTTTATTAGAAAAGTTATGGGTTTGTAGAAAAATCATGCATAAAATATAGGATTCCCCAAGCCCTGAAACCTGTTCTGTAACTACTTGTTGATGCGTACTTTGAAAATCATTGCTTTTTCTTTCTTTTCTTTGTATATATGTATATATATATGATATATTTAACAACAAAAAAAATTTTTTAAATATATAAGATTCCCATATACGACACTATTAATACCCTACATTGGTGTGGCATATGTGTTACAGGTGATGAAAGGACATTTTTATAACGCTACCATTAACTATGGTTTCACTTTGGGTTCACTGTGTTGTGCAGTTCCATGGATTTTTTTAAAAATTTGTATTCTAGTAAAAATTTTTAAAAACTAAAAAATATTTTTCTTCATTTTAAAAATTAGTTTATGATTACTGACATCTGCCCATGAAAAAAATTAATTAAAAAATTGTAAAGTTTTTAAATTAATTTTTTATTTTTTAATTAAAAATTTTTAAATAAAGAAATTTTTTATTTTATTCCAAATATACAACCTATTTCCCCTTTTAATCACATTCAGATATGTATTTCAGAGCTGTTAATTAAGTTCATAATGCTACCATCACCACCATTCATTACCAAAACCATTTCCATCATTGCAAATAGAAAGTCTGTATATTTTAAGCCTTAATTCCCTATTTTCCGTCCGAACTCTGTCTCCTGTAAACTATATTCTAGATTTTGACCCTATGAATTTGCTTATTCTAATTGTTTTATATCAGTGAGATCACAGAATATTTGTCCTTTTGTGTCTGGCTTATTTCATTCAACATGATGTCTTCTAGGCTCATCCGTGCTATTGCACGTATCAGTACTTAATTTCTTTTTACAGCTGAATAGCATCCCATTATGTGTATTAATTACCACATTTTGTTCATCCATTCATCGGTTAATGGACACGTGGGTTGCTTCGTCTTTTGGCCATTGTGAACAGTGCTGCCATGAACAGAAGCGTGTAAATATCTTTGGTCATCTTTAAATGTATTAAGAATTTGTTTTAGAAAGGAAAGGAGAATCCATCTCTGCCCCTAGATTGTGTCCACCATAAAGACAGGAGCACATATGTCTTCATTTTGGTACCCTCGGCATTTGGTATGCAGTGAACAACCTGATAAAGCTCAGACGAATTTTATCTTTCTGATTCAACCATCATTATGCCTGTGCCTAATTCGGCAGAGCGTCCCTTATATGGAGACTTTACAAACTCTACAGAAATCTGAGGACGTAGGAATACTCATGGGACCTTGGTGAGAGCACACATGGGAACCTGAGGAGCCTGGATAAATAAACAAGCAAATTAATGTTATTTTCAAAAAAGTAAAAAAGATTCTTAGAAAGCTTTCTGAACCCCATGACCAAGTGAAGTTTGCATCTACAATTTCGCAATCAGCATGGTCCACAGAGGTGATCTGATTCATCAGTCAAGACGAGGGGACGAAAGAAAAGTCAAGATTTTATAGAAACAGGATGATCCTTAGTTCATGGCCAGACACAGGCTGCCAAATTGTGAAAAGCAAAAGTGAAACCAGTTCCAGCAAGAGGCATTTTTCCACTCTAGGATCTTTCAGAGTTTTACATTCATCTCTCAGTGTCTGAGAAAAGCAACCTGAATTGAAGGATTTTGAACCTGGAGCCAACAAAGCTAACTCCAGAAGTCTGTGGTGCTGCAAGAGGGGATTCAACCCCTTTTGGGGTCGTTCCCACTTCATTTCTGGCTGGTCACCAGCCTCCTCAACTCCCACTTGGTGCTGTTTTCCCAGGTGACCAAGCCTCAGGGACTGCCTGGCACCTGTGTTGATGAACCCTGCTCTAGAGAACACGAACCAGCCCACAGTTAGCCTAGGATCTGCAGGCAGCTCCTGTCTTTTCCTCCACCCTCTTCCAGGCAAAAGAAATGGGGGAATTCTGGGGCTGAAACTACCTGGGAAATGCCAGCCAGGATGCTGCTTAGGATTGGACTTCTGGGCTTCAGCATGAAAACTGGTCAAGTTCTGATAAAATGGGCGTGGATTTGAGGAGGCAGTAGAGCTAGGCTTTGAAGATGGGGAGGGGGCCCAGTTCTGGACTCGGTACTGAGACTTCTTAGGGAAAGAGAAAAAATGCAAACGGATTGCTAAGGAGTTCGTGCGCCGGGGTGGTGCTGGGGTCCGCAGCCTTGCTAATGTGTGGACCTGGCTTGTGCCGGAACCGCCAAGCACCATAAATCTGCCTGGTTAGTGCAGGGCTGACTAGGAGGTAAGGAGGCTATGGAAAGGATCCGCAGGGTCTGCGTGTGGCAAATTCTTCACCGCAGTATATAACATAGAGGGATTTCAGGGGGAGTGTGGGGAGTAAGGGGCAGTGCCAGGAGGTGGAGTGAGGGAGTGGGGGATGGAAGTCGAAGTTCGGGAATGTGTTAGAAAGTGAGATTCCCGTCAGGGAAAAAAAAATGGGTAGGGAAATGGACTTGGCTGAGAAAGGACAGGGAGGTGAGGGTGCTGCACCCGCGCCCACGCGCGCGCGCTGCGTAGTTCCACCGCCGGACTCTTACCTGCATTACAGGTGGAGGTGGGGGGGTCACCCGGTTTCCGTCGTGGGCGCACCGCAGGCTGCGGCTGCTGGGGGCCCTGGGCCGGCGCTCCCCGGCCGTCCTCCCCCGAGCCCCTAACTTGGCCGGGAAACCCGAACGAGCGCGGGGGAGGAAATCTGTGTCGAGACGCACCGCGGCATGGGCGCCCAGACGAGCAGGCGCGCCGGACGCTCCGGTAATCGCTATCCTTCCGGGAAACGAAAACGAAAGAGCAGGACTCGGCTGTCACTGGCGGGCTCGGGGGAGGGCAGGGGCCGGTCCCGAGGGAGTGGGGGCCCGGGCGCGGCGCGGTGGCCAGTCCTGGAGACGTTGGTCCGGCTCGCATCCTCGCGCTGCCTGGCCGGGTTCCCGGGGAGACCCGGGAGGGATTCTGCGGAATCTGCTGAGCCAAGGTAGAGCCTCCTGGGCTCAGGACAGCGACTGACCAACTTCATGTTGCTCCTGGGCGCCTCCCCAGGTGGATGGAAAGGGGCGGCCCTTGTGTCCTCTGTACCAAGTGCCTCTAAGGGGAGGAGTGACCTTCCCTGCCCCAACCTGGGCTCAGCCTCTCCTTCGGCCCTCTGCCCTTCTGCCCCGGGCCCCCAGCGCCACCATTAAAGCGGTTTTTGTGTTCCTCCTGATCTAGACCCCCGACTGGCACCTTATCTCAGGCCTCGGGCTGCCCCAGGCATGGTGCCCGCCCACTCCTCACCCGTGTCCACCTGCCTCAGTTCCGCCTGCCTTGCGGGAGGTTGAGAGAGATTGTAAGCACAAATGGAAACCCAGCACACACCAGGAAGACGATGAGGAATGAAGTCTTAGCCTTCTGCTGAAAATCTGAGGGTGTGGATGTTGTTTATAGAGAAGGCCTTTAGCACTGATATATACTTGTGTGGGTGGATATATACATCGTGGGTAGATAGATAAAGAGCTAAAAAGCTGTAAGAATCAGGCCCACCACAGAAATGAGCAAAGGATATGAATTCACAGTCCACATAAAAGGAAATGACAGATGGCCCCTGATGCTTGAAAAAGATGCTCAAACGCACTCATTATAAAAAAAGATGCAAATTAGTTACTCTGAGATATTATTTTACCCATTGATTTGCCAAAACTTAAATGTTTAATGACAAAACCTCCTGCAGAGGCTGTGGGAAACAGGCACTCCACTGGGAATGTGAAGTGGTGCAACACCATGGAGGGCAGGATGGTAGAATCTAGCAAATTTACAAATGCATTTCCCTTGTGACCAGAAATCCCACCACCAGAAATGTATTCAACAGACATACCTGCACGTATCTGAAATGGACATGGTTGTTTATCTCAGCATTGTTTATAATAACAAATGACTAGAAACCGCCCAGGTGTCCATTAAAAGGGAATTGGTAAATAAACTATGGAACATGTATTCAGGGGAATATTGTGCAGCTGTAAACAACATGGCAAAGCTCTCTGTAGATGGTGGCAAGCTCTCCAGGTGGCCAAACAGCATAAAAACCTGGATTCTGAGGATGGTCTGCCTGCTTTTGAATCCCAGCTGTGTCACTAGTTGCACAATACTTCAGCAAATTATTTAACCTCTCTCTACTATTACCTCAGTTTCCTTAACAGTTAAATGGAGCTAATTATAATACCTACCTCATAGGGTTGTTATGAAGAATAAATGAATTAACGTTTTCAAAACATCTAGAACAGTGCCTGACAATCATGAAAAGTGTAATATGTACTTAAGTAAAATATGCTAAGCAAAAAAAACAAGGTACAAAAATTGAGTAGATTGCAATACTAGTGGTTAATGAAAGGGAGGGGTAAGGGGTATGGGATGTATTGGTTTTTTCCTTCTTTCTTTTTATTTCTTTTTCTGGAGTGATCAAATGTTCTAAAAATGATCATGGTAATGAATACACAACCATGTGATGATACTGTGAGTCATTGACTGTATATTGTAGATGGAGTATATGTCACATGAAGATACCTCAATAAAAATATTTAAAAACAAGGTACAGAACAGTGTGTACTGTATTCTACCTTTTGTGTAGGAAAAGGGAATACACACACACATGTGCACACACATATATATAACCAAATGGTATTTATATAAAAACACTCTGGAATATATGTAAGAAACTAATAAACATAACTGGTAATCAGAGTAAGAAAAGAGAGCAAGAGTTTTCAAAGTAAACTTTTATATATTGCTTTGCTTTTTTTAACCATATGAATGATTACCTATTCAAAAGAATTAAAAATAAGTAAAATGGAAGTCTTAGGTATGCTCTATGCCATAACCTAGGTGATGATGGAACACTGCCTGAGAAAGGCTAAAAAGTTGGGGACATTTCCATGTGGAAGGACAAAGGTGATGCTATACACAATCAAAGCCTATAAAATTATGAACCAATATGAACAGGAATAAGTGGAATCCCTTCCCTCCTTCCCCAAAGAAATAAGCACAGGTGTTTTATGCTCAATAAAATAACAATATTTATTTCATTTTTTTAAATTATTAAAATAAAAAATTATATAAAGTTCTTTTAAATAACACTTTTCCTACAAAGAACTCAAGATGCATGTATAGAACTTTTACAACAACAAACTTTCTTAATACTTGTAAGATTTTTTAAAGGGAGGAGAGAACGAATATGAGGTAGACAAAAACAATTAAGAGAAGGCAGAAGAAAATAAGCAAAATAAATCCATTGGCAAAGGGCCAGTTGAAAACACCTAGCAGTAGTGGTGATTGTGGGAAAGTGTGTGTGTGTGTGTGTGTGTGTGTGTGTGTGTGTGAGAAAGAGAGAGAGAAAGAAGGCCTTTAAGCATGGAGATGAGAATGCAGACAGGTGATATACTGGATTAGAGTATAAGAGATAGGGTATTCCCTCAAATTTTCCAGAGAGGAGCTGGGAGTATGGGGAGGATATGGCCGAGAAGGAGGAGCTGGGGCACTGCAGATCTGGAAGTGAGCAACAAGGCAGTGGGGACAACAGGTCACAGGGAGGGCATGGTACTCATGGAGAGACCCAGGAGAAAGCACCGTTTCTGTGAACTCTGGTTTGAGCACGAGGTTCTATTTGAGTCATGGGAAAAAAGAAAAAAAAAAGCTTGAGGGTTTGCTTGCAAGGAGCATTTGTGTTTTGTGGGCAGCACGGTCTCCTGGGTTCCTAATTACTTGTTGCGATTTTTGCAGACATCTCATAGCTGGTTGCTCTGAACAGACAAATGGCCAGTGAGTGTGCAGTTCTCCAACAAACAGGTATAAACTCACTAGTGATGGGTAAAGAGAGAGGCAGGGGAAGACGGGTCTCCTTTCCCTCTGTCCCCGTAGAATTCATGTTTCTCAGAAGGTCAAAAAAAACCCAGAACTTGACGTTCACATCCTTTTTACATTAAACGGTTATTCCAGTAAAGGTGCAACAACACGTGAACTCTTCTAAAGAAAAATAAGACAAAACGAGCCAGTGCAACTCCGCCTTCCTGTTGAAGACCCTGTTAAAAGAGAGAGAGAGAGAGAGGTTGAAACAAAAAGCAATAAAATAATCCAAATAATTCAACCCAGCAGTAAATATTAATTCTGTCAGTTCAAGAAAGAAGCCTCTGGGGTTGCGTTATGAATTATAAGTGCCAAAAGAGTTTATCTCATTCGGTTCTACCATGTCCATATTGGGAAATTTCCACTGGGAAATGTCCATATATGGGAATGTTTTCCCATTCTGGCCAACAGCAAATTGGGACACCCTTATCAGGGCTGATTACCTCTTCCTCTGGCTCCCCAGAACACGTTCCTAGTCCTTTCAAAGAAGCAAGAAAGTTTGCTTTGGGGCTGGAAGAGTAGATAGGACTTAGGTGGCAAGCAGAATTGGAGGTGACAGAGCATGCAGGTTTATGGAGCAGTAAGCGAACGCCACTGTGTATGTGGGAATATCAGGAAAAAGAGGCAGAGGGTCAGTCAGATTAGAACAGCTCTCTCAGCTTCTGTCCCCTGACCTTGCTGATTGTTCTCTCCACAGCAGCTTCAGTGCCACCATGGAAGGATGGCTCCTCTGCTCAGAACCCTCCAAAGATTCCACATCACTCACAAGAAAAGTCCTGCAGAGACCTCGAGGCACCACCCCCTTACCTTCCTGACCTTATCTTTTACTACTTTCTCCCTCACTTGGCTTCAGACACACAGGCCTCTTTATTGTTCTTCAGACATGCCAGACACACTCCTGCCTCAGAGTCGTTGCCATCCACCTGCCTAGAAAACCCTTCCCCCAGGTATTCATGTGACTCCCTCCACATTTCTTTCATCTTTTTGTTCAGAAATTATCTTCCCAGTGTGGCTTTCCTTTAACTGCCCTGCATAAAATTGTAAAACCCCCAATACTCTTCATCATCTTTCTCCAAAACATTTATCACCATCTGACAAGCTATCAGTAAACTTTGTTTATTATTTGCCTTATAAAATATAAAATCCATGACAGCAGGGAGTTTTATCTGTTTTGATCACTACCATATCCCCAGTTCTTCAATAAAGCCTGACACATAGTAGGTACTCAATAAATATTCGTTGAATGGGACTGAATGAATAAGCAAATGATAGAGAACCTTGTACTACCGACTAAGGAATTTTGATTCTGTCCTGTCAGTAACTGGAAATCATTTAAGATTTTTATATTTGGTAGTTGGCAAACTTGAATAAATTTCCCTTCACATGGCAAATGAGAAAAATGTAAACAGCATTAATTCAGGTGCTTGTATATTTAAGTTCAAATTTTGCCACTTACAAGCTGAACTTCAACTTCTTCTTATGAAATGTCTGTGACAGTAATTCAGACTGTTATTGGGGTAATTAAATGAAACAAGTAAGAGTGTCTCAAAGAAAACCTAGAAGAAAATGTTTAATAATTGTTTCCCTCCCCTTTTCCTAACAAACTAAGAAATTCCTTCCGCATTACTATATCAGTTGGGGTACCAGCAGAAACACAGAAACATATGGCATACTCAAACTAGGATAATACAGAATTTAATAAAGAGGATGTCTACAAAGGTGTGGATAGGTATGGAGAACCCGCAAGAGAGAGGGCAGAATGTGGGGCTGCTAACTGCAGGGATGTCACCACTTCTCAATTTGTGGGGATAGGGAGGGAGGAGTTTCTGGAATCTAGAAGACCAGAGTCTTCTAGAGAAAAATTTCTAAGGCACATACAAGATCCTGAAAGCTATAGAAAGCCTAATGATTTCAAAACACACTTTATATCCACAAAAAAATACATGTTCCAGAGTGAAAATAGAGATTACTTGCTTGAACCAATACTCCACCTGACAAACTGGCAAAACAGAAGATGTCATTTTAAGAATCAAAACCTGATAGAAAACACAGAACACTTGATTAATTGAAAAGAACAAGAAAGCACAAATTGTGGCAACTCAAGGACAAATAATAAATTCTACAAATAATTTATAATTTGGTGAGATCCTTACTAGGGAGTTCCAAGAGTAAGAATATAAGTTTCTTTAAATACACCAAAAGCAGGAAGGTATCTAGAGAATCAATGTGACCACTTGACTGAGCCAGGTACAAAAGGTGAATAAATGATGACTATATATGAAATTAATATACCATGCCATATTCGACATTCTGTTAAAGTGGCTTGATATAAGCCTCTAAGCTGCAGAGTAAAAGCTTTAGCATTTTAGAGCCAAACTTAGGAGGAATTTTTTAAATCACTATTTTAAAACCTGGCATAGTCTAATTAAAGCTTTTTAAACTGCAATACAGGACAAGACATCTTCAAAACTTAGGTCAGAGCCAGCTTTGTAAAATATTGCCAGACTCTCTCTCTAAGCCAACTTGGCAGGTATACTCACTGCCCTCCCCTATATGGGACATGACTCCCAGGGATGTAAATTTCCCTGGGAACGTGGGATGGGACTCTTGGAATGAGCCTGGATCCCACATCATGGGACTGAGAAAGCCTTCTTGACCAAAATGGGGAAGACAGAAATGAAGCAAAATAAAGTTTCAGTGGCTGAGAGATTTCAAACCAGTCTAGAGATTATCCTGGAGGTTATTCTTATGCATTATATAGTTATCCCTTTTTAAGTTTATGGTGTATTGGAGTGGCTGGAGGGAAGTACCTGAAACTGTTGAGCTGTGTTCCAGTCACTTTGATTCTTGAATACGATTGCATAACTATATAGCTTTTACAATGTGACTGTGTGATTGTGAAAACGTTGTGTCTGGCACTCCTTTTATCCATGATAAGGGCAGATGAGTTTTAAAAAAATGAGGATAAAAATAAATAGATAATACGGGGGGATAAAGGGAAAAAATTGGGTAGACTGAAATATTAGTGGTCAATGAGAGGGAAGGGTAAGTGGTAGGCATGCATGAGTTTTTTCTTTTTTCTGTATATTTCTTTTTCTGAAGCTCTGCAAATGTTCTAAAAATGATCATGGTGATGAATACACAACTACGTGATGATATTGTGAGCCACTGATTCTATACCATGTATGGACTGTATGTGTATGAAGATTTCTCAAGAAAATTTTTTTCAAAAAATATTGACAGAAAAGTTGTGGCACACATAAGGATAGACATATAGATTTATTAAATAGAATTGAGAGTGCAGAAGCAAACCCTTATATTTACAATCAATTGATTTTTAGCAAGGGTGCCAAGACAATTCCATAGGGAAATGTTGCTGGAACATCTACATGCAAAAGAACGAAGTTTGATGTCTACCTCACACCATATACAAAAGTTAACTTGAAATGGATCAGAGATATCAGTGAAAGAGCTAATATTCTGTAACTCTTAGAAAAAAGCCTACATGTAAGTCTTCATAAATTAGGCAGCAGTTTCCTAGCTATGACACCAAAAGCACAAGCAACAAAAGAAACATTAGATAAATTAGACTTCATCAAAATGTAAAACTTCTGTGGTTCAAAGAACACCATCAAGAAAGTGAAAAGACAACCCACAGAATGTTAGAAAATACTTTCAAATCATATATCTGAAAAATCACTTGTATCCAGAAAATATAAAGAATTCCTACAACACAATAGTAAAAAGACAATTAATGAATGGGCAAAGGAATACAATTTCTCCAAAGAAGACATACAAATGGCCAGGAAATATATGAAAGATACTTAGCATCTTAACCATGAGGGAAGGACATATCAAAACTATCATGAGATATCACTTCACATATACTATGATGGCTATTATTTAAAAAACTGACCGGGGATTGTGAATTACTGATTATCTATGTTACTGTTGTATTTCGTTTGTTAAATTTTTTTAAATTAATAAATACATAAAAAAAAAAAATTGACCTGGAGTGCAAGGGTAGTTCAGTAGTAGAATTCTTGCCTGCCATGTGAGAGATCCGGATTCGATTCCTGGCCCATGCACTTCCCCGAGAAACAAGCAAACAAACAAGAAAACCAAAAAATTCAACAAATGGCGCTGCAATAACAGGATACTCACATGGAAAAATAATGAAACGTGACCCTGCCATACAGCATACCAAAATAATAATAATAACAATAATTTTTTAAAATAAAAAAAAAATAAGAAACTGAAAAGAACAAGTGTTGGTAAAGATGAGGAGGTTGGTGGGAATGTAAAATGGTTCAGCTGTTGTGGAAAACAGTTTGGGGGTTCCTCAAAAGCTAAATACCATAACCCAACAGTTCCACTTCTAAGTATATACCCCAAAGAATTGAAAGACTCGGACAGATATTTGTATACCATTATTAATCACAGCATTATTCAGAAGCCAAAAGGTAGAAGCAACATAAATATCCATCAACAGAAGAACAAAGAAACAAAATATGGTACATCCATTCGATGGAATATCATCCAGCCATAAAAAGGAATGAAGTACTGGTACATGCTACAAGATGAATGAACCCTGAAAACATCATGTTCAGTGAAATAGGCCAGGCACAAAACGACAAATTTTGTATGGTTTCTCTTACATGAAACATTTACAATTCATAGAACTAGAAAGGAGAATAGTGGTTACCAGGGTGGGGGTGGGAGGACAGGGAGAAGGGGATAGTGAGTTATTACTAAAGTAATATGAGTTCTGGTTGGGATGATGAGAATAGTCTGGAGATAAATAGTGGTGAAAACTACACAGTATTGTCAATGCACTTAAAGTCAAAGAATTGTCCATTTAAAATCATTAAATGATTTTATGCTATCATATTTTACCATAATTAAAAACAAATAGAATTTTATAAAAAGACAGCTAGTAACAAGTGTGGGCAAGGATATAGAGAAAGTGGGGCCCTCATACATTTCTGTTGGGAATATAAAATGGTGCAGCACTATGGAAAACAGTCTGGAAGTTCCTCAAAAGTTTTTAAGCATAGATTTATCACGTAAACCCCCAATTCCACTCCTAGGTATGTACCTAAGAGAAATGAAAACATGTCTATGCAAAAACTTGGTCACAAACATTCTTGGCAGCATTATTAATAATAGCTAAAAAATGGAAAACTCAAATACCCATCAACTGATGAGTGGATAAATAAAATGAGGCATATTTATATGATGGAATATTATTCAGCAATAAAAAGGAGTGAAATACTGATACATGCTACAGCATGTATGAACCTTGAAACCATTATGCTAAGTAAAGAAAGACTGCATATTGAATGACTCCATTTACACGAAATTTCCAGAAAAGGCAGATCTATAGAGACGTAAAATAAACTGGTGGTCGCCCAGGGCTAGGGGTGAGGTTGGGAGTGGGGGATGGGAAGTAACACTACTTACTAATGTCTACAGGGTTTCTTTTGGGTTGATGGAAATGTTTCAACATTGATTATTGTGATAGTTGCACAACTCTGAATATACTAAACCGTGTTGAATTATACTTTAAATGGGTGAATTGTATAGTATGCGAGTTATTAACTGTTATTAAGCTGTTATTTAAAAAAACGAAAGAAAAGCTAGGACAGTTCAGAGTCAGTGTATTAAGGTGTAGCAAACTAAAACAGCTGTGAATTTCATTACCCTCATGAGGTGGTACTACACATATCTTTCAAACAGTAACTCTTACTCTGTCCTAATTTCCCTTATTATCTTTTGTAATAATTAAGAGAAACTTAGAAATTGGAGGGGGTGGAATCAGTTTTAACCTTTGGGTTTGGTTCAAGGAAGAGCACAATCTAAGACAGTTCGAGTCCATGACTACCTGTTAGATTCACTGGGGAGCTTTTAAAATGCTGGATGCACAGGCTATAACTCAGATCAATTAAACTGGACTCGCTGGGAGTGCAGCCCAGGCAGCAGGAATTTAAAAAGTTCCACAGGTGATTCTAATGCACATCCCAGCACACACATAAATCCCCGGGGGAACGTGTGAGGAGGAAGATTCTGATTTAGGCAGTATGGACTGGGGCCTGAGAGTCTGCACTTCTGAACAACTGCCAGGTGATGCCTATGCTGCTAGCTTTGCTCGGGTTCACAGCTTTTAGATTTACATTTGCTGATCTGGACACACACGTTCTGATAATTCCTGAGCACTCCAGCAACCGCACAGCTGTCATTCTGTTTGCTCATTTCCCTTTGCCAGGGGGAGCTAGGTATCACCTGTTGAACCATCTCACGATCGATGCTGTCACCAATGTGTCTCAGCTGCATGGCCAACTTGTGGATTGTTTCCTCCTGGTGATGGTTCTGGTCGGTGCTGCTCTCCTTGGGCTGAGAAGGCGAACTGTGACCTACATTGACAGAAAAGAGTTCAAAAGAGAGAACCGCATTTAACTATCTGGAAAGTCACTTACTATGAGTTACTAAAAACTGTCTTAGACAATGAAAGGGATGAAATCCCATCATTATAATCATCATCAAAAAGCAAAGCCTTGCACTGGAATGGATCATCTCTGTCCCACAGAAATTTAATTCAAGCCACATATGCAGTTTTAAACTTTCTAGTAGCCACAGCTAAAAGAGTAAAACCAGGAAAAATTAATTTTAGTAATAGATTTTATTTAACCTATTAAATAAAAATAATCATAGCATATGATAAATAAGAAAAATTATTAATGATGTGTTTTACATTATTGTAGTGTACTCTTCAAAATCCATGGTGTATTTTATACTTACGGCACTTCTCAATTCAGATGCTAGCATTTCATTGGAAATACTTGACCTGTATTTAGACTCCATGAAATTTAGAGTTTAAAAAGTAGATTCATATACCCAAGGTGTTCCAAATGTTCATAAAAGGTTTCCAGTGACTGATTCAGTAATTAGCTCTTAAATTTGGACAATTAAAATGAAATAAAATTTTTAATTCAGTCCATCAGGTGGACTAGCCACATTTCAAGTGCTCAATAACTGGATGTAGCTAGTGGCTATTGTATTGGACAGCACAAGTCTTGATAGCTAGAGATTTTTAAAATAGATTTTCCCTTTAATATTTTTATCCACTTTCTTTGAATGAGGTCTCCAAGTCTTATTTGCTTCCAGCAAACAATGAGTATTTTTAAGCAACACTATGGGCTAACTACTTTCCAGGAGCTTTGGGGAACTTCTAAAGAATAAAAACAAGATTTCTACCCTTAATTGCTTACAATCCACTGGTTAGGTATAAAACAATTCCCATATGCTTTAGGAATGCAGAAAAGAAGAAAATAAATACAGGCTAAAGGAGATATAAGCACAGCTTTGTAGATTGAACAAGTTTTGTTTTGAACCCATTTCATTGCAATAAGAATTGAGGCCTTCTGACTGGAGGGAAGTACCTGAAATTGTTGACCCGTGTTCCAGTAGCCTTGATTCTTGAAGATGATTATATAAAGATCCAACTTTTACAATGTGACTGTGTAGTTGTGAAAACCTTGTGTGGCCTCTTGAGCCAAACAGCCAAGTTATAAATATAAAGGAAAAGTTTTTTAAGGAAATTAGAAGTGCTTCTCCAGTGAATACATGAATGATAAGAAATTGAAACAGCCTTATTGCTCATACTGAGAAAAGTCTAGTGGTCTGGATAGAGATCAAACCAGCCACAACATGCCCCTAAACTGAAGCCTAATCCAGAGCAAGGTCTTTACTCTCTTCAATTATATGAAGGTTGAGGGAGGTGAGAAAGCCGCAAAGGAAAAGCTTGAAGCTAGCAGCGGTTGGTTCATATGATTTAAGGAAAGAAGCCATCTCCACAACATAAAAGTTCAAGGCAAAGTGGCAAAGGCTGATGTAGAAGCCGCAGCAAGTTATCCAGAAGATCTAACTAAGATAATTGATGAAAGTAGCTGTATTAAACAACAGATTTCCAGTGAAGATGAAACAGCTTTTGTGCCAGTTTGAAAGGATTACGTACACAAGAAAAGCCATGTTTTAATTCTTATCTATTTTGTGGTAGCCCTTTATTTTAATCCTTATTCAGCACTGTAGGTTGGAAAGTTGATTAAATTATCTCCACGGAGATGTGACATGCCCATTTGTAGGTATTAACCTTTGATTAGTGGGAGATGTGACTCCATCCATTCCAGGTGGGTCTTGATTAGTTTACTGGAATCCTTTAAAAGAGGGAACCATTTTGGAAAATGTTTTAGAACCACGAGAGCCACAAAAACTACCAGAGCCCATGCAGCCAGAGACCTTTGCAGATGAAGAAGGAAAACATCCCAGGGGAGCTTCATGAAAGAAGAAGCCTGGAGAGAAAGCTAGTAGACATTGCCATATTTACTATGTGTCTCTCCAGTTGAAAGAAAAACCCTGAACTTCATTGGTCTTTCTTGAGTGAAGGTAACCTCTTGCCTTAATTTGGACATTTTTATAGACTTGCTTTAATTTAGACATTTTCATGGCCTTAGAACTGTAAACTTGCAACTTAATACATTGCCCCTTTTAAAAGCCATTCTGTTTCTGGCATATCACATTCTGGCAGCTAGCAAACTAGAACAGCCTTCTATTGGAAGAAGATGCCATCTGGACTTTCACAGCTAGAGAAAAGTCAATGCCTGGATTCAAAGCTTAAAAGGAGCTTATTAGGGGCTAATGTAGCTGGTGACTTTACGTTGAAGCTGATGCTCATTTACCACTCTGAAACTCTAAGGGCTTAAGAATTTTAGCTAAATCTATTCTGCCTGTGCTCTATAAGTGAACACAAAGCCTGGATGACAGCACATCTGTTTATGACATGGTTTCCTAAATATTTTAAGCCCACTGTTGAAATCTACTGCTCAGAAAAAAAGATTGCTTTCAAAATATTAGTACTCATTGACAATGAACCTGATCACCCAAGAGCTCTGATAGTATTGTAAAATGACATGAATGTTGTTTACATGCCTGCTAATACCACATCAATTCTGTAGCCCATGGATCAAGGAGTAATTTCAACTTTGAAGTCTTATTTTTTTTAATAGTTTTTTTTTTATTAATTAAAAAAAGAATTAACAAAACAATTAGAAATCATTCCATTCTACATGTACAATCAGTAATTCTTAATAACATCACATAGTTGCATATTCATCATTTCTTAGTACATTTGCATCGATTTAGAAAAAGAAATAAAAAGACAACAGAATAAGAATTAAAACATTAATAGAAAGAAAAAAAAAAACCCTATACCTCACATGCAGTGAAGTCTTATTTTTTAAGAAATGCATTTTGTAAGACTATAACTGCCATTAATAGTGATTCCTCTAATGGATCTGGGCAAAGTAAATAGGAAATCTTCTGGAAAGGAGTCACCATTCTAAATGCCATTAAGAATATTCATGATTCGCGAGAGGAGGTAAAAATATCAGTATTTACAGGAGTTTGGAATAAATCTATTCCAACCCTCCTGGAAAACTTAGAGGGCTTAAGACTTCAGTGGAAGAAGCAACTGCGAATGTGGTCAAAATAATAAGAGAACTAGAAATAGAAGTGGAGCCTGAAGACATGACTGATTTGCTACAATCTCATGATAAAACTTTAACATATGAGAAGTTACTTCTTATGGATAAAGAAAGAAAGTCGTTTCTTGATATATAAATTACTCATGGTAAAGCTGTTGTGAACATGGTTGAAATGACAAGTAAGGATTTATATAAACTTAGTTGATAATGCAGCAGCAAGATTTGAGGATTGACTTAATTTTGAAAGAAGTGCCACTATAGGTAAAATATTATCAAACAGCGCTGCATGCTACAGAGAAATATTTTATGAAAAGAAGAATTAATCATGCAGAAAACTTCATTGTTTTCTATTTTAAGAAACTGCCCCAGCCATCACAACCTTCAGCTACCACCAATTAGATCTGTCAGCAGAGATCAACATCAGGACAAGATCCTTCACCAGTAAAAAGATTATGACTCGCTGAAGGCTGAGATGATGGTTAACATTTCTTAGCAATGACGTATTTCTTAATTAAGGTATTTAGAATGGTTTTTTTTTTTGGACATAATGCTATTGCACACTTAGTAGACTACAGTATAATATCAACATAACATATGCACTGGGAAACAAAAAAATCCATGTGAATTGTTTTATTGTGATGTTTGCTTTTTTGGCTGTGGTCTGGAACCAAACCCCACAATATCTCCAAGTTATGCCTGTAAACAAAGTGTGAAGGGGTGTTATATGGGCATATGTGTATGTGTGTGTGTGGTGATTCTCGATAGCTGCTCGACAGAGATGAACTAAGCAGACACTCAAAAAGAAACCAAGACTCGAAAAAAAAAAGACCGGCCCCCAGAACTGCCTCAGAATCTGACCCTACAAATTCAGTTCCTTTCCATAAGCATCTTCACCAGAAACCACCTCTTTCTAGAGATGACTGGAATAATACTCTCTTCCCTCCAGCCAAATAATCATAAATATCAGTATAAATTACCATTTTCCAGAACTCTCTGATATAGATAAAATTATGTAGGAAATGGTGTCAGCTATAAATCAACTTTAGGACGGACTTTGATGGTGAAGTTTTTAAATTAAGTTCCTAATACAGGTGGGTTGTGGTTTTAGTTCTAATCAATTACCCTCCTCTAAAAGTTGAATGCAAAAACAGACTGAGAATGGGATGTAGCAAAGGCAATGCTAAGAGGGAAATTTATTGCCCTAAATACCTATATCAAAAAAGAAGAAAGGGCAAAAATTCAGGAATTAACTGTCCACTTGGAAGAGCTAGAGAAAGAATAGCAAACTAACCCCAAAGCAAGCAAAAGGAAAGAAATAACAAAGATTAGAGCAGAAATAAATGAAATTGAGAACATGAAAACAAATGAGAAAATCAATAAAACCAGAAGCTGGTTCTATGAGAAAACTAATAAGATTGATGGACCCTTAGCAAGAATTGACAAAAAGAAGAAGAGAGAGGATGCAAATAAATAAGATCAGAAATGGAAGAGGAGACATAACCACTGACCCCCAAAGAAATAAAGGAAGTAATAACAGAATAGTATGAACAACTTTCTGCTAATAAATACAACAATGTAGATGAAATGGACAACTTCCTAGAAAGGCATGAACAACCAACTTTCACTCGAGAAGAAATAGATGACCTCAACAAACCAATCACAAGTAAAGAAATTGAATCAGTCATTAAAAAGCTCCCCAAAAAGAAAAGTCCAGAACCAGATGGCTTCACATGTGAATTCTACCAAACGTTCTGGAAAGAATTAATACCAATCCTGCTCAAACTCTTCAAAAAAATTGAAGAGGAGGGAAAGCTACCTAATTCATTCTATGAAGCCAACATCACCCTCATACCAAAACCATACAAAGATATTACAAAAAAAGAAAACTAGGAGGTGGGGGCCGAGATGGCGGCTTAGTAGGGTATGCATGTCTTAGTTCCTCCTCCAGAGCAACTACTAGGTGACCAGAAACAGTGCAGAACAGCTCCCAGGGCCACGGCAGGGACCGGACACACAGCGTACCCCAGTCTGGACTAGCTGGAAGGGCTGCGAGACTCCCCTGCGGTGAGCTCCTCAAGCGGCGCGCGCTTCCCCAGGCCGCGGCAGCTGGCAGCTGGCGCCCCTCCCTCCCTCCTTCCCGGACCGACTGAGAGTCTCGGAGAGACAAGTTTCCAAAGCCGCGGCAGCTGGTGCACCTCTTTCACGGGTGGCTTTCCAGACCGACTACAAGTCTCGGATCAGCAGACTCCCCAAGCCGCGGCAGCCGGCGACCGGCGCCCCTCCCCTGCGGGCAGCTTCCTGGTCCAGCGGTGGGTCTCGGATCAGCGAGTTCCCCAGGCCGCGGCGGCTGGCGACCGGCGCCCCTCCCCCACAGGTGGCTGCCCGGAGGGAGAGGAGGGAGTTTCCAACAGTGGCAGGGACTGGGTCCAACCAAACACCAATAGTGGCATTAATAAAGGAGCCACAACATCTTTTGCTGGCGGGACCCGCAGACAGACAAGCGCCACATACTGGGCAGGATAAAAAAAAACAGAGCCCAGAGACTTCACAGGAAAGTCTTTCAACCTGCTGGGTCACACTCAGGGAAATCTGATTAAATGTCCAGACGCCAGCAATAAATAACAAATCACACCAGGAAAATTGAAGATATGGCCCAGTCAAAGGAACAAACCAATAGTTCAAATGAGATACAGGAGCTGAGACAACTAATTTTGAATATGCAAACAGAAATGGAAAACCTCTTCAAAAACCAAATCAATAAATTGAGGGAGGACATGAAGAAGGCAAGGGATGAACAAAAAGAAGAAATGGAAAGTCTGAAAAAACAAATCACAGAACTTATGGGAATGAAAGATATAGTAGAAGAAATGAAAAAAATAATGGAAACCTACAATGGTAGATTTCAAGAGACAGAGGTTAGAATTAGTGAACTGGAGGATGGAACATCTGAAATCCAAAAAGAAACAGAAACTATAGGGAAAAGATTGGAAAAATTTGAACAGGGTATCAGGGAACTCAAGGACAATATGAACCGCACAAATATACGTGTTGTGGGTGTCCCAGAAGGAGAAGAGAAGGGAAAAGGAGGAGAAAAACTAATGGAAGAAATTATCACTGAAAATTTCCCAACTCTTATGAAAGACCTAAAATTACAGATCCAAGAAGTGCAGCACACCCCCAAAGAGAATAGATCCAAATAGGCGTTCTCCAAGATACTTACTAGTTAGAATGTCAGAGGTCAAAGAGGAAGAGAGGATCTTGAAAGCAGCAAGAGAAAAGCAATCCATCACATACAAGGGAAACCCAATAAGACTATGTGTAGATTTCTCAGCAGAAACCATGGAGGCAAGAAGACAGTGGGATGATATATTCAAATTACTAAAAGAGAAAAACTGCCAACCAAGACTCCTATATCCAGCAAAATTGTCCTTCAAAAATGAGGGAGAAATTAAAACATTTTCAGACAAAAAGTCACTGAGAGAATTTGTGACCAAGAGACCAGCTCTGCAAGAAATACTAAAGGGAGCACTAGAGTCAGATACAAAAAGACAGAAGAGAGAGGTGTGGAGAAGAGTGTAGAAAGAAGGAAAATCAGATATGATATATATATAATACAAAAGGCAAAATGGTAGAGGAAAGTATTACCCAAACAGTAATAACACTAAATGTTAATGGACTGAATTCCCCAATCAAAAGACAGACTGGCAGAATGGATTAAAAAACAGGATCCTTCTATATGCTGTCTACAGGAAACACATCTTAGACCCAAAGATAAACATAGGTTGAAAGTGAAAGGTTGGGAAAAGATATTTCATGCAAATAACAACCAGAAAAGAGCAGGAGTGGCTATACTAATATCCAACAAATTAGACTTCAAATGTAAAACAGTTAAAAGAGACAAAGAAGGATACTGTTCTAGTTTGCTAGCTGCCGGAATGCAACACACCAGAGACAGATTGGCTTTTAATAAAAGGGGATTTATTTTGTTGGTTCTTCAGAGGAAAGGCAGCTAACTTTCCACTGCGGTTCTTTCTTACGTGGAAGGCACAGGATGATCTCTGCTGGTCTTCTCTCCAGTCCCCTGGGTTCCAACAACTTTCCCCGGGGTGACTTCTTTCTGCATCTCCAAAGGCCTGGGCTGAGCTGCAAGTGCTGAGATGAGGAATGCCAAGCTGCTTGGCTGTGCTACATTGCATTCTCTCATTTAAGCACCAGCCAATTAAGTCAAACGTCACTCATTGCAGCAGACACGCCTCCTAGCCGACTGCAGATGTAATTAGCAACAGATGAGGTTCACGTACCATTGGCTTGTGTCCGCAGCAACAGAACTAGGTATGCTCACCTGGCCAAGTTGACAACTGAATCTAACTAACGCAGATACTATCTACTAATAAAAGGAACAATTGAACAAGAAGACATAACAATCATAAATATTTACGCACCGAATCAGAATGCCCCAAAATACGTGAGGAATACACTACAAATACAGAAAAGGGAAATAGACACATCTACCATAATAGTTGGAGGCTTCAATTCCCCACTCTCATCAATGGACAGAACATCTAGACAGAGGATCAATAAAGAAACAGAGAATTTGAATATTACAATAAATGAGCTAGACTTAACAGACATTTATAGGACATTACACCCCACAACAGCAGGATACACCTTTTTCTCAAGTGCTCATGGATCATTCTCAAAGATAGACCATATGCTGGGTCACAAAGCAAGTCTCAACAAATTTAAAAAGATTGAAATCATACACAACAGACGAGTGGCTAAACAAACTGTGGTATATACATACAATGGAATATTATGCAGCTTTAAGATAGATTAAACTTATGAAGTATGTAACAACATGGATGGACCTTGAGAACATTATGCTGAGTGAGACTAGCCAAAAACAAAAGGACAAATACTGTATGGTCCCACTGATATGAACTGACATTAGTGAATAAACTTGGAATATTTCGTTTGTAACAGAGACCATCAGGAGATAGAAATAGGGTAAGATATTGGGTAATTGGAGCTGAAGGGATACAGATGACAGCACAATACTACCTAACTGTAATGTAATTATGTTAAAACACTGAATGAAGCTGCATGTGAGAATGATAGAAGGAGGAGGGCTGGGGGCATAAATGAAATCAGAAAGATAGAAGATGTTAAAGATTGAGATGGTATAATCTAGGAATGCCTAGAGTGTATAATAATAGCAACTAAATGTACAAATTTTAAAAATGTTTTTGCATGAGGAAGAACAAAAGAATGTCATTACTGCAGGGTGCTGAAAATAGATGGTAATTAATATTTTAAAATGTCACCTTATGTGTGAGACTAAAGCAAAAAATGTTTATTTGGTACAAAATTTATATTTTGACTGCTGCATTTCCTAATATAACTTATGTAGATAGTTTGATTGAACACCACAAGTACTTGGAATCTCAGGGAAGACATGAGATTTTGTTGGTTTGTCCAGAGTGATGCCCCAATGAATCCCAGAGTGACTCGATCAGTAGTGGAAAAGTATTTGCAAAGCCCCCTTTGGGGAATGGTGAGAATGGGGAGAAATTCAACTCCCCCAAGTTGAATTCTTGATATTCTCACAAGCAGTGTGGACAACCAAAGCTATAGGCTGAGCCCCCAGTCTTGGGGTTTGTTCATATGAAACTTAACCCCACAAAGGATAGGTCAAGTCTACTTAAAATTTAGGCCTAAGAGTCACCCCCAAGAGTGTCTCTTTTGTTGCTCAGATGTGGCCTCTCTCTCCAGCCAACACAACAAGCAATCTTACCACCCTCCCCCTGTCTATGTGGGACATGACTCCCAGGGGTGTGGACCTTCCTGGCAACGTGGGACAGAAATCCTGGAATGAGCTAAGACTCAGCATCAACAGATTGAGAAAAACCCTAGAATGAGCTGAAACCCAGCATCAAGAGATTGAGAAAACCTTCTTGACCAAAAGAGGGAAGAGTGAAATGAGACAAAGTGTCAATGGCTGAGAGATTCCAAACAGAGTGAGAGCTTATCCTGGAGGTTATTCTTACGTATTAAGTAGATATCACCTTGTTATTCAAGATATAATGGAGAGGCTGGAGGGAACTGCCTGAAAATGTAGATCTGTGTTCCAGTAGCCATGTTTCTTGATGATGATTGAATAATGACATAGCTTTCACAATGTGACTGTGTGATTGTGAAAACCTTGTGTCTGATGCTCCTTTTATCTACCTGGTCAACAGATGAGTAGAACATATGGAATAAAAATAAATAATAGGGGGAACAAATGTTAAAATAAATTTAGTTTGAAATGCTAGTGATCAATGAAAGCGAGGGGTAAGGGGTATGGTAGGTATAATCTTTCTTTTTCTGTTCTTGTTTTATTTCTTTTTCTATTGTCTTTTTATTTCTTTTTCTGAATGGATGCAAATGTTCTAAGAAATGATGACTATGAAACTAAGTGATGATATTGTGAATTACTGATTATATATGTTAGTTTTATTTAGTTTGTTAAATTTTTTTAATTAATAAATAAATTTTAAAAAAACATACTGAGGGCTCTGCGGTACTCAGCTATACATTTTTTTACTTGTTAAAAAAAAGTAGGTATATGTAGTTTTACAAACATCTATACCCTAAAATATACCATAATATTATAAGAAAAATTACAAGACAACAGGAAAGAAATCATTAAACCAAAGCTCTAAAGTGGTTATATATTGGAGGCAAGTGAGAAGATCATCAAAAGGAATGAAATTAAAAAGTATAACTCTAAATTGCTATACAAGTATTGAATTTTTAATATCCAGGGAGAAAAATATGCATATATATTTCACTTTATGAGGTAACTAATAATGGAAAGTTGCTTATATATCTCACAGAGCTCTGAAAATAAAATCTTAGTCTAAATGGTCTAGTGGGAAATTTGAAAAAGACTCATGTTTAATTTTTTTGCAAGGTGAGTTATTTCTTTGTAAGACAATCTGCCTCAGTGTGTTGGAACTTTTCAAAATTCTGTACATTGAGAATGCATAGGAGGAATTTTGACCATTTGTCTCTTCAGTTGCATTTAGGAGAGCTTTTAAGCAAACATACTTTGAAAGTTATAGCCCAAATATTTTATTTTCTCATATAGGGTCCTTTTTTAATACTGATTTCCTTCAGTAAAAATAAGAGTATAGGGACTTCAGGTATAAGACACGAGAACAAATATTGGCCTCACTATTCCTCCTAATCATTCCCAAGACCTTACCAGAATGAAAATATAGAAAAGAATAAAGCCACTACTTTGAGGAGAACTTGAAACAGGGTTGGCAGCAGATAGGAGAGCTGTACATATTTCTGGAAGGCAGAGAGCAAAAGAGACAGGATATGGACAAATGAACCAAGCAGAGAAAGCACTAGCTGAGAATCCACTAAAAGGGCTCCTGAGGCTTGGAAGCCCACCTACCTCACCAGGATCCAGAAGCTAAGAAAGGAGATGCATCATTAAATAGAGGTCAAATGGGCATCAACTGCATCTCTTGGCACCCCCATACCATTATATTCAGCATAGATTTCAAACAGAAAAAAGACCACTCTTCTCTAATGGAAGAGAACACACTTTCAGGGGAAAGCTGAAACTTCTTATGTGGATGTTAATGCCTCAAATTACAGTTCTCTTTGTTCTGGCATTTGGAGGGCCTGGGGCCAAAAAGAATGCAGCTCCCTAATTCATCCCCAGAAAGCCTCCCCGATTTAGAATCCCGGCTCTGCCCCATTTGAGTTTCTTCTCAGAGGGGACCCTGGAAAAGAAGTTAGGCAGAGTGGTAAAGACCATGGATTCTGAAGTCAGACCATCTAAGTCCAAATATAGCATCTTTAACATATTAACTATGTAACCTGGGGCAAGTTATTTAAGCTCTCTGTGCCTCAGTTTCTTCATTTGTAAAACGGGAATAGTAATGTAGTATTTCACCAGTTCTAAGATTTTTTTTAACACCTCCAAAATCAGAAGGTGTCTTATAATCTACAGCATGCCATAGTTCAGTAGCATTGTTTTTCTTCTTGGTAAATAAAATAATGGTACCTCTTATAATTGGTAGAACATTAGACTTAATGAAATATCATAGTAACTACCTCATAGAGGAGTTGTTAAGATGATTAAATGAGTTAATATATTTAAAGTGCATAGAGCAGGGCCTGAAACACTATATAAATGTTATCTACTGCTACCATGTGGAAAAATATTCGTCTTCACATAACAGCAGACAAAACCCACACTAGCTACCAAGTCCATCTTTCTTTAAAACAACAAAGATTTACCAGGCAATTGAGGAGAACCACAGCATGAAGGAGAAATACCAGATAAACAAACAAAACAATAGTCCTAAAGAAAAAGGGAACAGAAGAGAACTTTCTGCAACGTCTAATGTACATATTTAAAGATATTTAAAACAATATTACATTTATGAAACAAAAAGATGTTATGGAAAAAGAATGATCAGATTAAGAAATCTTTCAGAGATTACAAATATATGATTTCCAAATTTAAAATCCCATTGAAGGGCGGAAGAATAAAGTCAAGGAAATCACTCAGAAAGATAATCAGAAGTTAGAAAATATAAGAGAAGAGATAGTTGATATAGAGGACCATTATGGAAAGACCAGCTTCTAATTAATAAGAGTCCCAGAAAGAAAGAAGGAGAAGAGGCAAAACTATAAAAATAAACAAACAAAATACCTTCACAGAGCTGAAGAAGACAAAATTTCACACTGGAAAGTCCCACCAAGTTCTTACGACAACAAATGTGGAAAAAAAAATCTCACCCTGGAACATACTGAAATTTCTGAAAACAAGAATAAGGTGGAGATTCTAAAAATTTTTAAAAAGAAACATAAACCATTTTTGTAACTGACTTCCCATCAGCAGAAAAAGCTTGGAAGATTTTATTTAAAATGATTTTCAACCTAGAATTTTCTGCCCAACTAAACTATCAATCATATATATGAGGTGAATAATGACACTTTCATCAGACATGCAAGAACTCATGAAATTTTTCTCCAATACACAATTTCTTAAGAAGTTTCTTGAGGAAATATTCCAGTAAAACAGTAATTAGAGTAAGAGTAAACCAAGAAAGAAAAAGACTTGAGAGTCAGCAAAAGGTGGGTCCAAACCAGGGGAAGGGGAGCCCTAGAATGACAATGGTGCTATAAGCGTAACAAGCAACTAGACTGAAGTAAGAGAACAGAGAGTTCAAGAAAGGAAGTCCCCAGGGAAAAGGGAGACTTGATAGAAACGATATTAAGGTTGATAATTTTGGGAAAATTGAATCTATAATAACTCCAAATCCTGGGTGGAGAAAAGGCAAGTCACTTAGAAAGACCAGAAAGCAATAAAAGGTTATACAGGAAGCTTATGGCCCAATTGTTAAACAAATTAAAATGTAGCTTAAATTCAAATTATTTAAATTTAAAATTTAAGTTTACAGTCCCTTCAAAAGGATAGTCACATGTTAAACTTCGCAGTCTCTTTCCTGTGCACTAGATCCATAATTTAAGCAATCACAGCTTTAGTCCCTTGTTTCATTACTAGGAGGGAAAAATCATTCCAGTACATAAAACTTTATTGCTGATAACCACCATCCCTAAGTTCCAGATCTTCAAGGAAGTCTGGAGAGAGTGTTTACATAACTTTTTGCCCTCTAAATGTCTACATAACAGGTGGACAAGAATGGAAGCAGGTGGTCATGGAAGCCTTGGCCTGCCACATACTGGGACATCTGGATTTCCAGATTGGAAAACATTTGCCACACTTTTTGAGACAGACCACTCACTAGAACTCAAGGCTTCATCCCAAACACAAGGTAACCATTTCTTTTAGATGGAAAAAGTGACTTCTTTTATGAGGATTTTAGGGCATTGATTAGTGCTTTAAATTCAATCACTCTGATTTGAACAGTGAGTAAAAAAGTATTTGCAAAGTCCCCTTGGGGGAATGGTGAGAAAGGGGAAAATTCAACTTCCCCAAGTGGAGAATTCATGATATTCTCACAAGCAGTGGGGACAACCAAAGCAATAGGCTGAGTCCCCAATCTTGGGGTTTGTTCATATGAAACTTAATCCCACAAAGGATAGGTCAAGTCTACTTAAAATTAGGTCAGAAGTCACCCTCAAGAGAACCTCTTTTGTTGCTGAGATGTGGCCTCTCTCTCCAGCCAACACAACAAGCAAACTCACCGCCCTCCCCCTGGCTACGTGGGACATGACTCCCAGGGGTGTGGACCTTCCTGGCAACATGGGACAGAAATCCTAGAATGAGCTGAGACTCAGCATCAAGGGATTGAGAAAACCTTCTCGACCAAAAGGGGGAAGAGCGAAATGAAACAAAATAAAGTGTCAATGGCTGAGAGATTCCAAACAGAGTCGAGAGGTTATTCTGGAGGTTATTATTACACATTAAATAGATATCACCTTGTTAGTCAAGATGTAATGGAGAGGCTGGAGGGAACTGCCTGAAAATGCAGAGCTGTGTTCCAGTAGCCATGTTTCTTGAAGATGATTGTATAATGATATAGCTTTCACAATGTGACTGTGTGATTGTGAAAACCTGTGTCTGATGCTCCTTTTATCTACCTTATCAACAGTTGAGTAAAACATATGAAATAAAAACAAATAATAGGGGGAGCAAATGTTAAAATAAATTTACATTGAAATGCTATTGATCAATGAAAGGGGAGGGTAAGGGGTATGGTATGTATGAAATTTTTCTGTTTTTTTTTTTCTTTTTCTGAATTGATGCAAACGTTCTAAGAAATGATCATGATGATGAATATGCAACTATGTGATGACATTGTGAATTAATAATTATATATGTAGAACAGAATGATCATATGTTAAGAATGTTCATATTTGTTTGTTGTTATATATTTTTAAAAAATTAATAAAAAAATTAAAAATTAAAAAAATGCAATTTTCAGTGGGAGAGGTAGGGAGGGAAGGAGTGGGGTAGAGATGAAACAAGATTGACCAAGAGTTTATAATAAAGTTTAATGATGAATGCAGGAAAAAAAAATTCAATCACTCTGAATATTTAATCCTTACAAATCAAACTCAACAGTTATTACCCTATCTCAAAGAACACATTTTCCCATAATCAAACTTATTATAGTTGAAATACAGATATTACAAATCCTAACAGTGCATAACCTGAATTATTTCAAAATAATTTTCTTAAGTTTAATAGGCCTACTAATCAATCTTGGGAAAGCTTAAAGTCTCTTACAAAGGACAAACTGATCCTTTAAAAAGGATAGCCGGTCTCTTGCATGTTGTTGTTGGGATTATAAAATGGTACAACCACCGCAGAAAACAGTTTGGCAGTTTCTCAAACAGTTAAACATAGAATTACCATATGACCCAGTTAAGTATTAAAAGCAGGGACTCAAACAGATACTAATATACCATGGTCATAGCAGCATTATTCACAATAGCCAAAAAGTGGAAACAATCCTATTAATAGATGAATGAACAAAATGTGGTATATACATACAATAGAGTATTATTCAGCCATAAAAAAGGAATGAAGGTGGGGGTGCAAAGGTAGTTCAGTGGTAGAATTCTCACCTGCTGTATGGGAGACCAGGTTCAATTCCCAGCCCATGCACTTCCCAAACAAACAAATATTCAACAAATGGTACTGCAATAAGGGCTACTAACATGGAAAAAGAATGAAATGTGACCCCTGCCATACAGCATACAAAGAAAAAAAAAAAGAGTGAAGTTCTGATACATGCTCCAACATGGATGAACCTTGAAAACATTATATTGAGTGAAATAAGCCAGATGCAAAAGGATGAGTATTGTATGATTCCACTTACATAAAATATCTAAAATAAGTAAATTAATAGAGTCAAGGTAGATTAGAGGTTACCAGAGGCGAGGGGAAGGGAGGAGTGGAGAATTATTGCTTAGCAGGGACAGAGTTTCTCTTTGGAGTCATGGAAAAGTTCTGATAATGGATGGCTGTGATGATAGCACAATATTGTGAATGCAATTAATTCCACTATGTATACTCAAAGATCATTAAGATAAGAAATTTTGTGTTATATAACTATTATCACAATAAATTAAAAATTAAAACAGGATATTGACAAAGAAGCAAACAGACTGATCAATATATAACAAATTGGATAGTCCATCTAGAACTAAAATTGTACTACTTGTACCTGCTAACATATTCAAAAGTAAATTGTAGATAGATAAAGGCACACATTTTTAAAGAAGTAAGCAATACGTGTTATGTATTTGTTTTCAAAATACGTTAAATTGGTAGAAACCTACCATTATTGGTGAGGATTGCTGATATCACTCAAAATTGAAGTATAGGGAAAGTGAATTGATCATGCAGTAGGGTGAAAGAAAGTTTGCAAGCCAGTGAAGCATGACTTTGAGCAACCAAAGTAGACTTGGCATCAGTAAGTGTAGACCACTCTTCCTTGAAGTGCCCTGATGAAGCAACGAGAATGGGCAGTAGCTAGAGGAAGAGGTGCATTGAAAGAACTGTCATTCTAAGATGAGATTCTTGGACAGGTTTGTAGGTTGAGGAGAAGGAAGCAGAGTAGGAATAACGGAAATGAATTAAATATGAATCAAAACATGTGGAAGGATTAGCTTGGAAGAGAAGGACAGCACCCCCTCCACCTCCTTTGAGATAGGATAGAAGGAGATTAAAATGCAATGCACAAAGAATAAAAATAAATAAAAAAGAAATCAGGGGCGCTATGACGGTGGTTCAGTGGAAGAATTTTTGCCTGCCATGTTAGAAACTGGGGCTCGATTCCTGGTGCCTGCCCATGCAAAAAAATAAAATTAAAATGCCATGCACATACAGAGAAGTCTGCAGCAAGGTAAGAGATTCAGACGTTTATCCTGATGACATCAATTTTGTATGTGAAACAGAAGTCTAGGCAGTTACTGAAAGACAGGGGAACCTGAAATGATTCAGATTAGTCACTACAGAAATGGCAAAGGGGAAAAAAAACAAAAAAAACCTACCACCATAATAAGAGCTTAGTGATAACCACTATCATCCCACCCCATCCCACCAAAAAAAGAGAAAGAGAAAATGTGTATTTGATCTTGATGTACATTCTCTGTCTGGCTGGCAAGAGTTCTAAACTCGGGTGTAAAAGAGAAAATGTTATCATATTCTCCCATAGGGAGAGTTCAAATCCTGGCTTAGCCACTTTCTAATTTCCTGTCCCTAGGCAAGTTACATACCTTCTCGGTGCCATTTGTTAAAAGGGAACTTCTGGTTGATTGTGAATAATAAACAATGATGTTCATGAAGGCCCTGGTAAACATAAACCCGATCTAAGTTTATGCCACTACTACTGGACCTGATTAGACAAAATTTACATAAATACAATAATGTGAACCAGGTTTATTGTTTTTTAACTTTTAGAACCAACTGGTAGATAAAGCATGGAAACGCTGATTATGGCTGGTGATTAGAACAAATTTTAACAATTTCAACCATGTAAAAATAAAAAAGTGTAGGTGGCAAACAGCAGACTGTGGAACAGTGAGTGGGTAAAGAAGAGGGCAGGGAAGTTAGTATTTTCATCTTATAAAATGAGAGGTCATGTGATATTGCTGAAAATAGATATAAGAAGAAAAAGGAGTTGAAATTATTCACTTTTACAAAGACAACAGATAGACATATTAAAATAATTTAACTATCAAATATGAGGAGAAGAGAGGGTATAGTAATAAGCTAAATCTCATCTGACAGTCAAGGAATCAGTGGATGGCATCTATTTGATAAATCAAGAGATGAGGAATAAATATACATTATTTAGAACAATGGTTCTCAATTCTGACCATACATGACTATCAACTTGGAGACTGAAAAAAACAATTTAGTTGATATGGAAATGAAGCCACAAATATATTTTTAAAAGCTCCCCAGGTGATTCTAACATGTAACCAGGGTTGAGAATCACTGATCTAGAAACCCAGAAAACAGCCAGTTAAAGAGTTTCCCTTCCTGGGAACAGGACAATGAGAAAAGGATAGGGAGATGTGAACGAGAGAGGCCAGACACTGTGATTTGCTTTCATTCATTCATTCATTTTTTTCAGCAAATATTTATGGAGGGTCTTCTATATGCTAGGTACTACTTCAGGCCCTTTTTCTTTTTTTTTTAAATGCAATCATATTGATATATATTATATATTCACATACCATATAATCATCCAAAGTGTACAATCAGTGGTTCACAGCATCATCCTTTAGCTGTGCATTTATCATCACAACTGATTTTTGAACATTTTTATTAATCAAAAAAGTAAAAAAGAACACCCCAAAATCCCACACCTTCCCAATCCCATTATTTTTATTTTCTTGACTTTCTTACTCATCTATCCGTACACTGAATAAAGGGAGTGTCAGTCTGTGTGCTTCCATTTTTGTTGTTGTTGTTGTTTTCTTTTTGTGTGTGAAAAATAACATATATACAAAAAAGCAATAAGTTTCAAAGCACATTGCAACAATTGTAGAACAGATTTCAGAATTTGGTATGGGTTACACAATTTTAGGTTTTTACTTCTAGCTTCTCTAAGATACTGGAGACTAAAAGAAATAACAATATAATGACTCAGCACTCATACTCATTTGTTAAACCTACCTTTTCCGTATAACCCCACCATCACCTTTGATCTTTCTCCCACTCTTTAGGGGTATTTGGACTATGTCCATTCTAACTTTTTCAGGTTGGAAGGGGCTGTTGATAAAATGGGATAGGGAGATGAAACTAGTTGATGTTCTCAAAAGGCTAGCCCTTCTGCATTTCAGAACTTATGTGGTCCAAAGACCCATCTGGAGGTTGTAGGTTTCTGGAAAGTTACCCTAGCACATGGAATCTTTGTAGAATCTTATATAATGCCCTAGATGTTCTTTAGGATTGGCAGGAGTGGTTTTGGTTGGGGTTTGGCAAGCTATGATAGGTAGTGATGTCTAACTGAAGCCTGTGTAGGAGTGATCTCCAGAGTAGCCTCCTGACTCTATTTGAGCTCTCTCAGCCGCTGATACCTTATTTGTTACACTTCTTTTCCCCCTTTTGGTCAGAATGGCCCTCAGTGCCAGGGCCAGGCTCATCTCTGGGAGTTATATCCCACGTCCAGGCCCTTTTTCATCATAAGCTCTCCAGTCCTAATATACCAGTTGGTTTGTTTCCATGGATATGATTTTGCTTTAATAAAAAAAATTAATACAACAAAAGTAAAGCATCATTAATCGAATCCACACAAATACATTAAGCAACTAGTGGGAACCACTGCCTGAATGGAAAAGGCAGCCACCTAAACAAGATGATACCCCTGGGAAAAAACACCTTTCACAAACGGCATCAGGCTACAAGCTGCTCAGGAGGAGATGAAAGGAAGAGTGACTAGGGGCATTGGGGTGTACTCAACCCACTTTCACCATGGCTGGGCTTACAAGTAAAAGGCTCAGAAGCAAACGGTTCCCAGAGCTCAAGGATCCTACAGCAGAGTAAGGAGAGGGAGGAAGACCAGGAAGAACAAGGAGGGCCAGGACCTCAATACATTAATCCATTTCAGCCAAGGGTAAGCCCCTAAGAAAGAAATAGCCTTTGATCAAAATTTCAGCCCTACTGCCTGTCATTTCTATTTTCTGTTGTGAAAAAGAGTACCTTGAAGTATAAAGTATTAATGAGATTCTCTTAAGCAGTTGCATAAGGAAGAGGAAGGAACTGAACAAGAAAATGTTAGGACTGGATGAAAAACTTTGGCTACTCTGTAAATTTCATTCAGGGACAGCTTACCTTTTAGTTTGTCTTGAAGTCAGCTCTACTTTCATTTAAAGTAATAAAACAGCAATAATAATGCACACTCACATCAGTTAAGGTCTTGACTTAGAACCTTGCCAAAAGCCTACAAACACTCTATTACTGGTGGAAGTGTAAATTGGTACAATCCCTGCGGTGGGCAATGTATCAACGTCCAATAAATTTTACAAATACAATGCATTCAAGGTTAGTTGTTGCAGCATTGGTTTCAATAATAAATTATTGGAAACAGCCCTAATGTCCATAATAGGGAACTGTTTAAATAAATTTTGGTGTATCTATGCATTGGAACAATATGTCACTGTAAAAAAAGAATGAGGAAACTCTCTGGTATTAACATAGAAATATTTCCAAATCATATTGTTAAATGACAAAAGTGAAGTGTAGAATAATGCTTAATACGTATCTTTTGTTTAACAAGGGCAGGAGCATAAGAATCTATACTCTCATGCTCATGTTTGCATAAGGAAACTCTAGGAGGATATTCAAAAATCTAAGAACAGTGGTTGCCTTTGATTCCCTGGGAGGAAAGAGAACTGGGCAGAAGGAGGACAAGTGTACAAGGTAGATTTTTTCATTTTCCAACTATGAAAAATGCATTCTTTAAGCACACAGCATTTACAATGTGTCAGACACTGTTTTAAGCAGTTTAAAAGTGTAACTTAAAAAAGAATTAGTTATAAAGAGATTGTTCATCTCAACAACAAAAAGACAGCCAACCCAATTACAAAATGGGAAAAAGACTTGAACAGACACCTCTCAGAAGAGGAAATACGGATGGCCAAGAGGCACATGAAGAGATGCTCAATGTCCCTGGCCATTAGAGAAATGCAAATCAAAACCACAATGAGATATCATCTCACACCCACCAGAATGGCCATTATCAACAAAACAGAAAATGACAAGTGCTGGAGAGGATGCGGAGAAAGAGGCACACTTATCCACTGTTGGTGGGAATATCAAAGGGTGCAACCACTGTGGAAGGCAGTTTGGCGGTTCCTCAAAAAGCTGAATATAGAATTGCCATACGACCCAGCAATACCATTGCTAGGTATCTACTCAAAGGACTTAAGGGCAAAGACACAAACGGACATTTGCACACCAATGTTTATAGCAGCATTATTTACAATTGCAAAGAGATGGAAACAGCCAAAATCTCCATCAACAGAAGAGTGGCTAAACAAACTGTGGTATATACATACGATGGAATATTATGCAGCTTTAAGACAAGATAAACTTATGAACCATGTAATAACATGGATGGACCTAGAGAATATTATGCTGAGTGAATCCAGCCAAAAACTAAAGGACAAATACTGTATGGTCCCACTGATGTGAACGGACATTCGAGAATAAACTTGAAATATGTCATTGGTAACAGAGTTCAGCAGGAGTTAGAAACAGGGTAAGACAATGGGTAATTGAAGCTGAAGGGATACAGACTGTGCAACAGGACTAGATACAAAAACTCAAAAATGGACAACACAATAATACGTAATTGTAAAGTAATCATCTTAAAACACTGAATGAAGCTGCATCTGAGCTATAGGTTTTTGTTTTGTTTTGTTTTGTTTTATTTTGATTTTACTATTATTACTTTTATTTTTTTCTCTATATTAACATTCTATATCTTTTTCAGTTATGTTGCTAGTTCTTCTAAACCAATGCAAATGTACTAAGAAATGATGATCATGCATCTATGTGATGATGTTAAGAATTAATGATTGCATGTGTAGAATGGTATGATCTCTAAATGTTGGGTTAATTTCTTTTTTTCTGTTAATTAAAAAAAAAAGAGAAGGGATAATTGGAGATGAAGGGATACAGACTGTACAACGGGACTGGATATAAAAACTCAGAAATGGACAGCACAATACTACCCAATTGTAATGCAATTATGTTAAAACACTGAATGAAGCTGCATGTGAGGTATAGGTTTTTTGTTTTTGTTTTTTTTGTTTTTTTTTCTTTCTATTATTGTTTTAATTCTTATTCTGTTGTCTTTTTATTTCTTTTTCTAAATCGATGCAAATGTACTAAGAAATGATGAATATGCAACTATGTGATGTTATTAAGAATTACTGATTGTACATGTAGATTGGAATGATTTCTAATTGTTTTGTTAATTCTTTTTTTAATTAATAAAAAAAAAAAGAATTAGTGACTCATTCATTATTATCAATTTATTTATGAACTCCTTAGTACCTGTTCAAAATTAAATGTAAAAAGTATTTCAGAAATGTGACAATTGTATTGTGGTTATGAAGAAAAATATCTTTGTTCTTAGGAAATATGCTGGATTATTTAAAGTGAAGTCAGTACGTCTGCAATTTAATCTCAAATGGTTGAGCAAAGAAAAGTGTATGCGTGTGTAGAGATAAAAAGATATAATAAATGCGACAAAATGTTAAAAAGTAAAAAAAAACCTAGTGAATCCATGCGAAGGGAGCAACCATTGATTTGTTCTTACATTTCTTTAGATTTAATTTTTTAAAATAAATGTTGGGGGAAAAAATACCTCCTAAAAGTCCCTGGAAATTAAAGTTTTCTATTTACTTTCTACAAACTCTTTATAGTGATTTTCAAGCCCTTTAACGTCACTCCATCCCCCACAGGGCAACGATGGGCAGGACCACTTCTTGTTCTTACTCATCTCTGCTTTCCCTAGAGTTTCCCTTAAATTGCGTGTAAGGACGGTATCCCTGGACTTCCCACGACCCCACCCCCTCCACTTTTCTCAGAAAAGTGGCCTTAAATTCCCCACGTATTTGGAGAAATTACGTATTTTTCTCCAAAGGATTATGTTTCCGGGTATAGATTTCCCCACAGTAACGGAGATAAACCTTGGTTCCACCCAGTCCCTTTCTAGCCCTCAGGAACGGCTTGTGATTCCTATTTTCTGGCCTCAGCTCCAGACAGAAGCCACTGAGGGGAGAGGGGAACCTCCTCATGAATCGGCTTCCTCAGTAAGAATTTTACTACGGGCAGTACTTAGGGGTTTCTTTATTCTTTTCAAGGTTCCCTGCCACCGAGCTTTCTCGGGGATCTGAGCCACTACCCACTCCTCAGCCTGCTCTAGGCCGGAGGACCCCGCCCCGGCTCGCTCCAGCGCCTGGAAGAGCGCGCGCTCGGCGGGGCGGCGAAGGTCACGTGGGCCGGTTGTGGCCAATAGGGAGCGCGCACTACGCGGCCTGTGGGCCGAGCCGGGTCTCCCGCGGACAGGCCGGCGCGCGCTTTGCTCGCTGCGAGACTGGTGGGAGCTGGAGGCGGGGAAGCGGGCTCCTGAGATTACGCTGCCGTGGGCCTCGCGTTATCCGGCCTTTGGCGCTCTCGACGTCATGATGGCAACTCCGTGCCCCCCCCCTCACCTCGCCTCCTTCAGTCTGCACATCCCCAGTTCCTTCAGCGATATCTTAAAATATGAGGGGAGAAACGTGCGCTGCCTGAATATTAAGAAAACCGAGGTCTCCCGGGCCAGGGAAAGTATGTAAAGGAAACGAGAAGCTTGTGTCTGCAGCCATCTCTAATTGGGGAATCCTTGTTTCGACTTGACAGTCATTTAATACTAAAAACCAGCCGCAAGTAAGGTTTTATAAACAAAAATGAGATTTCTAGGCATAAAAACAAATATGTAGACTAAGTTGCTGCTTGTTACTAAGTCAAATCTACTGGTGTTAATTCTTTTCACCCTGCCTCTTTTTTTTCTTTTTCTTTTTTTTTTAAACTTTTTTATTAATTAAAAAAATTAACAAAACATTAAGATATCATTCCATTCTACATATACAATCAGTAATTCTTAATATCATCACAGAGTTGCATATTCATCATTTCTTAGAACACTTTGCATCGATTTAGAAAAAGAAATAAAAAGACAACAGAAAAAGAAATAAATGATAACAGAGAAAAAAAGATTATACATACCATACCCCTTACCCCTCGCTTTCATTTACCACTCTGCCTCTGTCTTTTAAATAAAAGTGTAATGAGAAAGCATTTTAAGTAAATGCCTCAAACACCCACAGGGCACCTGAGAAGGGACCCATCAGCTTCTTAAGGAAAATCAGTAGGTTTAGTGAGCATGAGAACATACTGGAAAGGGTTTACAATAAAGAGTAAATCCTAAAGTGGTGGGTGCACAGCTTTGCGAATATACTAAAACCCACTGAATTGTGCACTTTAAAAGGCTAAACTTTATGGTATGTGAATTACACTCAATTTTTTTTAATCCCGCAAAAAACCCAAGTTCTAGAAAGTGTTCATGGCTGACTGAATATCAGGCTTTGAGAAATAACTGTTGCTGACACCTGCACAGATAAAAATTCAAAACTTTAGTCAACTGAGTACTTTCCAGAAAACGGATGCCATTTGGAATTTCCACATTCTTGATGGCATGTAAATCTTTTAAAATTGGATAATTAGGGCGGGCCACGGTGGCTCAGCAGGTACGAGTGCTTGCCTGCCATGCCCGAGGAGCCGGGTTCGGTTCCTGCTGCCTGCCCATGTTAAAAAAAAAAAAAAAAATTGGATGATTAGTTTGAGATTAATAATTCCTTTCAAGTGTCTGGCATGTTTTAAATCTAACTAAAAGCCCAAGACCCCATAAAGCATTCCTAACGCTCTCCTTTAATGCTCTTCAAACATAATTTTCCAACATTCTGGGACATGTATTTATCACATACTTTTGCAAAACAAAATTTCAAGTTTATCTTCCCTTCATGTTCTTTCCTATATTGGAAAAATCAAGAAGGGACCTAATCTGAATTTTCTTTACCTTAACGATGCAAGCATTGTCAGGTTAAATTTAAAGACCAATTTTTGTGAAAAGATCATTTTGATTCTATTTTAGTTGTTTGTGGACAACCTTAATTTTCACATTGAAGATTCAGAGTTAACAGAATCTAAGGGATTTATTACCACGAAGCAAAGTCAGTTTTAGATTTTCACTTTAAGAATTTTAATGAATACATTTACCAGTGTCTTCTTACAGTTAATTTAAAAAAATTATTTAATGCCCAATTTTATGTTCTTGATACTAAGAAAAATACATGCTGAATAGAATATTTATCTTAGTTTAATGCAAACAATATCTTACCTGACATGGCTGAAACAGGCTGGGAGCTGACAAGTCTGGTCATGTATGCCTTCTGAAAACTGTATTTCACCCACAGTGATTTGCAACAATTTGTTACTTTAGGAGAGGGATTCAGGACTTCTTTAAGTTCATAAACAATGTCATCATGTTTTCTCATCTTCATTTTTTTTCCCTGTTGGAAAAAATATTTTTAAAACATTTCCTTCACTTTTAGGTATCTAGATGATATATTAGATGAATATTGATATTTTAACGATAGAGGCACTTTTAGTCTATATAAAAAGGATTATGAATTGGGATGAGAGATTGAATTAGGTAACCTCTAAGATCTTTTTCAATTTAGATACTACATCATCTTTCTATGTTGCTTGATCTTGAGATCTGGTACACCATCCCTCATCGTCATTTCCCAATAGTTATTCTTCATTTTTGCAATAGCCTCATTCCAAATCAGGAGACAAGTCTTAATTGCTATATAAAGAAAAAGGAGACAAATCAGTGTAGCCAATAGAAAAATGGATTAAAAACCTAGAGAAGTGAAAAAGAGTAAAGTATATATTCTTTTGTTCTTCTTCCTCATGTTTGTGTGTGTATGCTAATGTGTCCGTGTGTGTGAATTTGAGCCCAGAATGATTCTTGTAGTATTCTTTAATTCTCCATGTGCAGTCCATCTCTACGGATGCTAATGAAGGTTAGTCTCCCTGCTCCTTTTTTTTTTTTCCCCTCCTAGTATTGTAGCATCAATCTAATGCGATGGAGAATTGAACTAAGAGTTTCCTTGTCTACCTGGGCGCTTAATTCTCTTGACTCGAAGCTTGGTCATAGAGTTCAACTTTCCATTCTACCCTCTAACTCTAAGCAGTTACCGGAAAGGGAAGGAAAAGAGAAAAGGTCAGACCATAATGAGCAACCAAAGAAGGTAACAGAGGAGGCCTTTTGGAGTCTTTACATCAGTGCCATCCAACAGAAGGATAATATGAGCCACATATGTAACTTTGTTTTCTAGTGTTTACATTAAAAAAAAGAAGAAGAAACAGGGTGAAATTACTTTTATATAATCTCTTTTATTTAACCCAGTATAGCCCAAAATAAATCCAAATGTTACCCTTCATCATGCAATCATGAGGTATTTTACATTCCTATTAGTTTAAGTCTTCAAAATCTGGAATGTATTTTACACTTAAATCTCAATTCAGACTAGCCACATTTCAATTGTGCAGTAGTCTCTAGTGGCTACTGTATTGGACAGCTCAGCTTTAGAGAAAGTAGCCTAGGATTGAGGAGAAATGACTGAGAGAAAGGCAATAAGCAGCCATCTAAGCTATAAAAAACAAACAAAAAAACCCAGGAAAGATCATCAAGTAAAATTCTGACTCATCATTTTTCAAATGTACCACATTTTCCAGTATAGAAGGCTACTTCAATATTTTGATTGTGATTTGGCCCAGATTGAGGGGGAGGGAGCAGTGGGAGGAAGGTTTGCGGGTTCCTGGCATTTTGGGCAGCCTGACATTTTCACTATATTCATCAGGCAACCTTCTGACTTAATCTGATTTCTCCAATAAACTTTCTGTTGGGAAAAGGGATACTCTCCAACTAATACAGCCCTAATCTTGGCAGTTATATTCTTGCATATGAAACAATAAACTGACATCCTCTTAAGCTTGATTATTTGAATTATCCTCTAGAGCTATATGAACTGATAAAATCAAATCCTAATTCAGGCAAAGTTGATAAGGTCCAGCTGCCAGTGAGATCCTTATCTGAAAAAGCCAGCTGCTGCCTTACCCATCAGCTTGTAGTGGAAATGTCATTTTATATTAATTATTAGATCACATTGGTAGATAATTGAGAATAAAATGTCTAAAAATGGCCTTTTAAAATTAACAACCAAGAATTCTAGACTTGATTTCCTCAAAATTGGTTTTTATTATAGTATTATGTTCCCCAAACAATTCTGCAGGATATTAACAGGTATTTATCAAATAAAAAATCAATGCCAATGATATTTTCACCTAAAATTTATTTTTAAATATATGTAAGAAAAACACTATGCTCTTGTATGTAGGTTTTAATATTATTGAATAAGTACCTTTAGGAAATGGTGTGCCTACCTGAAAACCTCAGGAAATCCCAGGATTCAGAAAAGCATGATAATGGATTTACACATGGAAGCCTCGGCAACCACTGAGTTGATGTATGATGCCATTTAATAATCATTAGTCTATGATAGTATCTTGCTTATCGTTTCAATATATATTTTTGACATTTTTCACTTAATTTATTTTATCTACTTCATGGTTGTTTTGATAAGTTTAATATATAAGTGAATGAAGTTTCTATCATTTCTTGCAGCAACTAACTCATCATGGGTCCACAGTTTGCTGTCTCTGTGTGCTAGGCCTAAAAATAGTCTCCCAAAGATGTCTCCATCTTAATCCCCAAAACCTGTATACATATTACCCTACATGGGAAAGTAGATCTTGCAGATGTCATTAAATTAAGTAAAATGTGATGAGAAAATTATCTTGGATTTTCTGAGTGGGCCAAATTTAATCACATGGATCCTTATAAGAGAGAGGCAAGAGGGTCGGAGTCAGAGAAAGAGATGTGACTATGACAACAGAGATGAGAGTGATGTGAGAAAGAGACTATTAACCAAGGATTTCAGGTAGCTTCTAGAAACTTAAAAGGGCAAGGAAACAGGTTCTCTTCTAGAACTTCCAGAAGGAGCACAGCCCTGCTGACCCATTTGAGATTCTGACCTCCAGAACCACAGGATAATATATTTATGTAATTTTAAGCCACTAAATTTCTGGTAATTTGTCACAGCAGCAATAGAAAAGGAATAGAAAACAATTACACTATGTTAATCTGAGTTCATATTATATTTTGGTCAGTATGTCATAATTTAATGTTGATGGAAAAATAAATTTGGAGATACAGTTATAGATGGTAGTCCATACTATAAAATAGGTTTTTCTATAATAATAACTAGTAATCATAAAAACTAGAATTGCTGATTTGGGGAATAGTGAGAATGGGGGAAAATTCAACTTCCCCAAGTTGAATTCTTGATATTCTCACAAGCAGTGCAAACAACCAAAGCTATAGGCTGAACTCCCAGTCTTGGGGTTTGTTCATATGAAACTTAACCCTACAAAGGATACGTCAAGCCTACTTAAAATTAGGCCTAAGAGTCACCCCCAAGAGAACCTCTTTTGTTGCTCAGATGTGGCCTCTTTCTCCAGCCAGCACAACAAGCAAACTCACCACCCTCCCCCTGGCTATGTGGGCCATGACTCCAAGGGGTGTGGACCTTCCTGGCAACATGGGACAGAAATCCTAGAAGAATTTGAGACTCAGCATCAAGGGATTGAGAAAACCTTCTCGACCAAAAGGGGGATGCATGAAATGAGAAAAAGTGTCAATGGCTGAGAGATTCCAAACAGAGTCGAGAGGTTATCCTGGAGGTTATTCTTACGCATTAAGTAGATATCACCTTGTTAACCAAGATGTAATGGAGAGGCTGGAGGGAACTGCCTGAAAATGTAGAGCTGTGTTCCAGTAACCATGTTTCTTGAAGATGATTGTATAATGATTGTATAATGATTTCACAGAGTGACTGTGTGATTGTGAAAACCTTGTGTCTGATGCTCCTTTTATCTACCTTGTCAACAGACGAGTAGAACATATGGAATAGAAATAAACAATAGGGGAACAAATGTTAAAATAAATTTAGTTTGAAATGCTAGTGATCAATGAAAGGAAGAGGTAAGGGGATGGTATGTATAATTTTTTTTTCTGTTGTCTTTCTATTTCTTTTTCTGAGTAGATGCAAATGTTCCAAGAAATGATCATGATGATGAATATGCAACTATGTGATGATATTGTGAATTGCTGATTATATATATAGAACAGAATGATCAAAATACAAATGTTTGCATTTGTTTGGTGTTTTCTGGTATTAAAAAAAAAAAAAGAATGAATGGAACCAAAAAAAAAAAATGAAATTGCTGAACCCTAATTATTGGTGGTAAAAATGTAAATTAAGCTACAGATCTTTACAGAGAGAAAAAACTATTGATCTCCTACTGAATGCCAGGCACTGTGTTAGTAGCTGAACAAAACAGACAGTTCCTTCCTTCATGGAGCTAGCAGTCTACCAAGGAAAACAGGCATATACGTTTAGTTAGAATTGTGGTAAATGTTGTGAGAATATATCTTGGGGGAAGGAAAACAGGCATATATGTTTAATTAGAATCGTGGTAAATGCTGTGACAATATATCTTGGGGGATAGACTTAACCTGGTCTGGATGGTCAGGAAGGATTCATTTAGGAATGACATTCAAGCAAAGACCTAAAAGATAGGTTGGAATTGGCCAGAAGGAAAGATGAGGGAGGGAAAAAGAATGTCTCCGAGAGCTGGAACAGCAAGTGGAAAACCTCAAAGGCAATAAAGAATTCAAGGCATTTAGAGAACTAAAAATATAAATATAAACCTTCTAATTCAAGATAGCTGAAATCATCCCCCCATCACTTCTCTCAAAAGTCATCCCGGAATTAATGAGGGGATACTATGAACAACTTTATGCTAATAAACTCGACAGTGTAGATGAAATGGACAACTTCTAGAAAGTCATGAACAACAGACATTGACTCGAGAAGAAATAGACAACCTCAACAAACAAATCACAAGTAAAGAAATTCAATCAGTCATTAAGAAGCTCCCCAAAAAGAAAAGTCCAGGACCAGATGGCTTCACATGTGAATTCTACCAAACATTCCAGAAAGAATTAGTACCAATCCTGCTCACACTCTACAAAACAATTGAAGAGGACAGAAAGCTACCTAACTCATTCTACAAAGTCAACATCACCCTCATACCAAAGCCAGACAAAGACATTACAAAAAAAGAAAACTACAGACCAATCTCACTAATGAATACAGATGCAAAAATTCTCAGCAAAATTCGGACAAATCAAATTCAGCAGCACATTAAAAGAATTATACACCATGACCAAGTAGGATTCATCCCAGGTATGCAAGGATGGTTCAACATAAGAAAATCAATTAATGTAATATACCATATTAACAAATCAAAGCAGAAAAACCACGTGATCATCTCAATTGATTTGGCAAAATTCAACATCCCTTCCTGTTGAAAACACTTCAAAGGATAGGAATAGGAGAGAACTTCCTCAAAATGATAAAGGAAATATATGAAAAACCCACAGCTAACATCATCCTCAATGGGGAAAAACTAAAACTTTCCCTCTAAGATCAGGAACAAGACAAGGATGTCCACTATCAGCACTGTTATTCAACATCGTGTTGGAAGTTCTAGCCAACTTTTTCTTATCTAGAGCAATTAGACAAGAAAAAGAAATACAAGGCATCAAATTCAGAAAGGAAGAAGTAAAACTCTCACTGTTTGCAGATGATATGATACTATATGTCAAAAACCCCGAAAATCCACAGCAAAACTATTAGAGCTAATAAACGAGTACAGCAAAGTGGTTTTGAGATCAATACTCAAAAATCCATAGTGTTTCTATACACTAGTAATGAACAATCTGAGGGGAAAATCAAGAAAAAAATTCCGTTTACAATTACAACCTAAAGAATGAAATATTTAGGACTAAATTTAACTAAAGAGACAAAAGACCTATACAAAGAAAATTACAAGAAATTGTTAAAAGAAATCACAGAAAACCTAAATAAATGGAAGGGCATACCGTGTTCATGGATTGGAAGACTAAATATAATTAAGATGTCAATTCTACCTAAATCGATTTACAGATTCAATGCAATACCAATTAAAATCCCAAGAACTTACTTTTCAGAAATAGAAAAACCAATAACCAAATTTATCTGGAACGGCAGGGTGCCCCAAATAGCTAAAAGTATCCTGAGGAAAAAAAGTAAAGTTGGAAGTCTCACACTACCTGACTTTAAGGCATATTATGAAGCTACAGTGGTCAAAACAGCATGGTACTGGCATAAAGATAGATATACTGACCAATGGAATCAAATAGAGTGTTCAGACATAGACCCTCTCATCCATGGACAATTGATCTTTGATAAGGCAGTCAAACCAACTCACCTGGGACAGAACAGTCTCTTCAATAAATGGTGCCTAGAGAACCGGATATCCATATGCAGAAGAATGAAAAAGGACCCATATCTCACACCCTACACAAAAGTTAACTCAAAATGGATCAAAGACCTAAACATTAGGTCTAAGACCAAAAAACAGTCAGAGGAAAATGTAGGGAAATATCTTATAAATCTTATAATTGGAGGCGGTTTTATAGACCTTACACCCAAAGCAAGAGCACTGAAGAAAGAAAGAAATGGGAACTCCTCAAAATTAAACACTTTTGCACATCAAAGAACTTCGTCAAGAAAGTAAAAAGAGGGTGGGCCACAGTGGCTCAGTGGTAGAGTTCTTGCCTGTGATGCCAGAGACCTGGGTTCGATTCCTGGTGCCTGTCCATGCCAAAAAATAATAAAAAAATAAAGTAAAAAGACAGCCTACACAATGGGAGACAATATTTGGAAACAATATATCAGATAAAGGTCTAGTATCCAGAATTTATAAAGAGATTAGTCAAATCAACAACAAAAAAGACAGACAACCAAGTTACAAAATGGGAAAAAGCCTTGAACAGACACTTCTCAGAAGAGGAAATACAAATGACCAAAAGGCACATGAAGAGATGCTCAACTTCCCTGGCTATTACGGAAATGCAAATCAAAACCACAATGAGATATCATCTCACACCCACCAGAATGGCCATTATCAATAAAACAGAAAATGACAAGTGCTGGAGAGGATGTGGAGAAAGAGGCACACTTATCCACTGTTGGTGGGAATGTCAAATGGTACAACCGCTGTGGAAGGCAGTTTGGTGGTTCCTCAAAAAGCTAAATGTAGAATTGTCATATGACCCGGCAATACCTTTGCCAGGTATCTACTCAGAGGACATGAGGGCAAGGACACAAACAGACATTTGCACGTCAATGTTTATAGCAGCATTATTTACAATGCAAAGAGATGGAAACAGCCAAAATGTCCATCAACAGATGACTGGCTAAACAAACTGTGTTATATACATACGATGGAATATTATGGAGCCGTAAGACAGAATAAAGTTAGAAGTATGTAACAACATGGATGGACCTTAAGGACATTATGCTGAGTGAGATTAGCCAGAAACAAAAGGAAAAATATTGTATAGTCTCACTGATATGGACTGACATTAGTGAATAAACTAGGAGAATTTCATTGGTAACAGAGACCATCAGGAGATAGAAACAGGGTAAGATATTGGGTAATTGGAGGTGAAGGGATACAGATTGGGCAACAGGACTGAATGTAGAAACTCAGAAATGGACAGCACAATATTACCTATACAATTACATTAGAACACTGAATGAAGCTGAATGTGAGAATGATAGAGGGAGGAGGGCTGGGGGCACAAATGAAATCAGAAAGAAAGATAGATGATAGACTGATATGGTATAGTGTAGGAATGCCTAGAGTGTATAATGATAGTGACTAAATGGACATTTTAAAAAATGTTTGAAGGAAGAACAAAGGAATGTCATTACTGCAGGGTGTTGAGACTACATGGTAATTAATATTTTTCAGTTTTAAATTATGTGTGAGACTAAAGCAAAAAATGTTAATTTATATACAAAATTTATATTTTGACTAGGGCATTTCCTAATATATCTTATATGGACAGCTAATTGTACACCATAAATACATGGAACCTTGAGTAGGGCATAAGATTTTGTAGGTTTGTCCAGAGTGATGCCCCAATAAATCCCAGTGAGTAAGAAAGTATTTGCAAAGTCCCCTTGGCGGAATGGTGAGAAAGGGGGAAAATTCAACTTCCCCAAGTTGAATTCTTGATTTTTTCACAAGCAGTGCAGACAACCAAAGCAATAGGCTAAGTCCCCAATCTTGGGGTTTGTTCATATGAAACTTAAGCCTACAAAGGATACATCAAGCCTACTTAAAATTAGGCCTAAGAGTCACCTCCCAAGAGAACCTGTTTTTTGCTCAGATGTGGCCTATTTCTCCAGCCAACACAATAAGCAAACTCACTGCCCTCCCCCTGGCTACATGAGACAGGATTCCCAGGGGTGTGGACCTTCCTGGCAACGTGAGACAGAAATCCTAGAATGAGCTAGGACTCAGCATCAAGGGATTGAGAAAAACTTCTCAATCAAAAGGGGTAAGAGTGAAATGAGACAAAATAAAGTGTCAATGGCTGAGAGATTCCAAGCAGAGTCTAGAGGTTATCCTGGAGGTTATTCCTACGCATTAAGTAGATATCACCTTGTTAGTCAAGAGGTAATGGAGAGGCTGGAGGGAACTGCCTAAAAATGTAGTGCTGTGTTCCAGTAACCATGGTTCTTGAAGATGATTGTATGATGATATAGCTTTCACAATGTGACTGTGTGATTGTGAAAACCTTGTGTCTGTTGCTCCTTTTATCTACCTTATCAACAGATGAGTAAAACATATGGAATAAAAATAAATAATGGGGGAACAAATGTTAAAATAAATTTAGTTTGAAATGCTAGTGATCAATGAAAGGGAGGGGTAAGGGGTATAGTATGTATGAATTTTTATTCTGTTGTCTTTTTATTTCTTTTCCTGAATTGATGCAAATGTTCTAAGAAATAATCATGACAATGAATATGCAACTGTGTATGATATTGTGAATTACTGATTATATATGTAGAATGGAATTATCATATGTTAAGAATGTGTTTGTTTGTTGATTTTTTTAATTAAAAAAAAAGTATTGGCAAAGTTCCTTGAGGGATGGGAGAAAAAATATGGAATTATTAAACTTTACCACCGGGGAAACCCCTGATACCGTGTCAAACATTAGGGATGCCCAAATCCATAGGCCAAGCCCTAAATCTTGAGACTTGGTCTTGTGAAGCTTATGTGTGTAGGGGAAAGGCTTAGCCTACCTATAGGTGTGCCTAAGAGTCACCTCTGGAGGACCTCTTTTGTTGCTCAGATGTGACCTCATTCTCTCTAAGCCCGACTCTCCAAATGAAATTATTGCCCTCCCCACTATGTGGGACATGACATCCAGGGGTGAAAGTCTCCCTGGCAGCCTGGGAGATGACTCCCTGGCAGCCTGGGAGATGACTCCCAGGGATGGGTCCGGCCCTGGCACTGTGGGATTAGCAATGCCATCCTGACCAAAAGAGGGAAAAGAAGTGTAGTAAATAAGGTATCAGTGGCTGAGAGAGTTCAAGTAGAGTTGAGCAGCTACTCTGGAGATTGCTTTTACGCAAACTTCAGTTAGACATTGCTACCTATGGTACCTTGCCAACCCCCAACCAAAAGCATTCCAGCCAATCCTAAAGAACACCTAGGGCAATATATAAGATTCTACAAAGGCTCCATGTGCTAAGGAAACTTTCCAGAAATCTACAACCTCCAGATGGATCCCTGGGCCAGATAAGTCCTGAAACTTAGAGGGGCCAGCCTTTCCAGAACATCAGCTAGTTCCATCTCCCTACCTCTTATTATTGACAGCCCTTCCAACATGAAGAAGTTAGAATGGGCACAGCCCAAATACCCCAAAGAGTGGGAGGAAGCTCGAAAGTGATGGAGTTATACAGAGAAGATAGGACTTAACAAATGAATATGAATGCTGAATCATTAAATTGAAATCTCTTTTAAATCATTAAATTAAAATCTCCAGTATTTTAGAGCAGCTAGAAGGAAAAACCTAAAATTATGGAATTGTAACCCATATCAAAGTAGAAATCTGTTCTACAGCTAATCATTGTGTGGTGCTTTGAAATTTATTGCTTTTTTATATATATGTTGTTTTTCACACACAAAAAAAGTGATGATAAAAAATATATTCCTTCTAGCCTCCAATGTTCTGGAGCAGCTAGAAGGAAAAATCTGAGATGATGGTATAGTATAGTCCATGACAGACTCTGGGATCTGTCCTGTAACTATTTGTGAAGAATGCTTTGAAAACTATTGCTTTTTTCTTTTTTTGCTTTGTATAAATGCTATATTACACAATAAAAAAAGTTAAAAAAAATAAAATTAATTAATCAAAAAAAAAGTTTCCAGGATAACAAATGAAAAAGATCTACACTGAGATACACTCACACATCTTGAAATTTCAAAATCAATCACAATTAAATACTAAAAACTGCTCAACTGAAAAAAATAAATTAAGAGCAAATTCAACGGCATCTTGGAAGGTAGAAAACAACCGAGTTTTCAAAATGTCAAGAGAAAATGTTCCCTAATCTAGAACTGTACACCCACTCACAGTAACAAGTGAGACTAGAATAAACCCCATTTTCCTGCAATATCTCAAAAAATTGATCTCCCATGAATCCTTTCTCCAGAATCAACTGGAGAAGGTGAGGATTCCTTCATAAGGAAGGAGATGAAAGCAAACATCACCAAGGAAGATGAAAGCAAGGATCCTGCGGGAAAAAAGCTTTTTGTTTTCTTTTTTTTGGTTGTTAGCACTGATTTTTTTTTAATTTTTGTTTTGGTAAAATAAAAACAACGCAATTTACCATTTTAACCACTTTCATGTCTACATTCAGTGATATTAATTACATTCACAATATTGTGCTGCCATCAAAATCATACATTACTAAAATATTTTCATTACCCCAAACAGAAATTCTGTACCCATTTAACACTGTCTCTCTATTCTCCTCTGCCCCCTGGCCAAGCAACTTATGATCTACTTTCTGTCACTATGTTTCTGCTTATTCTAGGTATTTCATATAAGTGATATTTTTCCTTTTGCAAATGACTTACTTCACTCAACGTTGTATCTTCACGATTCATCCATTTCATAGCATGCATCAGAAGTGCATTCCTTTTTGTGGTGGAATAACGTTCCATTGTATGGACATATGACATTTTATCTATCCATTCATCTGTTGATGGATGCTTTGGGTTGTTTCCACCTTTGACTTTTGTGAAAAAAATGCTGCTAGGCATATTCGGGTACAAACATCTGTTGAAGTCCCTGTTTTCAATTCTTCTGGGTATTACCTAGAAGTAGATTGCAGGCCATATGGTAATTCTATGTTTAACTTTCTGATGAACCACCAGTTTTTCACGGTAGCCACACATTTTACATTCCCACTAGCATTGCATGAAGATTCCTATTTCTCTGCATCCTCCAACACTTGTTATTTTCTGTTTCATTAGTAATAGTGGTTTAATTTGCCTTTACCTTGTAGTTAATGATGTTGAGCATCTTTTCATGTGCTTATTGGCCATTTATGTATCTTCTTTGTAGAAATGCCTATTCAAGTCCTTTGCCCATTTAAAAATTCAATTGTTGATCTTTTTGTTTTAAGTCTGTATTCATTCCCAATCTTTAAGAACACAATAAGAACTAAATTAATTGCTTTTTAATTATATGTGACTCTTCTTTGACTTTCCAGTGATTCTGTGTTAAGTTTTGCCACTCTTATTTTAAAACTTTTCAAGGAACAGGAAGGTCTTCCAGCAACCTTCAAATCTTAGAAATTCTGCTTATTTGGACAGACAATATTTACACATCCAACTAAGGTTATCTGTAGGAAGCTCCTGGAGCCCAGGCCAAATTCTATTTCCTGATATATCTTCCCTTATATTTCTATCCAGGTAGAATCAGGCTACAGTGAGCATTACAAGTAAACTTTAAAGAGAAAATAAATCACAACCATGGGCAGGTCATTGACCCTTTCTGGGTCTTAGAGTCCTTCTTAAGAAGTAAAAAACCTGGTATCAATGATTTCAAAGGCCTTTCCACATTAAGCATTCCATGATTGGATTCCAAACAACGAACTTTCTAAAAGAGGAACTTAATGCCTGAAGACAAGTTATGTAAGGGCAGATTTTCTTTCTAAGGAATCTTAGAGTTTCAAAAGTTGAAATAACCCTAATAGAGTTCACCTAATGTGACCTGAAATGTTAACTTTATCTATTTGAGCTTTGGTTCTTTTAATCTATAATATAGGACTAATAAGGCTTATTGTACCAGGTGGCTGAGAGAATTAAAGCTAGTGCCTGCCTACCACAACGGAGGTCCTCAATAAATAGCAGCTATCATTTGGTCCAAATTTCCTCATCTTCAGATGAAAATAGATGAAACCAGATAGGTAACGACCAACCTATAGGTGACCAAGCTGGTATCAGATGCCAGATTTCTTTAATCCCTGTTCAGCCTTCTTCTCTCATCTGAGTCCTTCTGAAAGTCAATTTCTAAGTGTCTGGTTCTCACCCCAAGGTAGAACAACTAACAAGTTTCAGAATCTGCAGTGAGTTGAATCATGTGCCTCCAAAATAATGCCCAAGTTCTAACCCCTGCTACCTTTGAATGTGACCTCATTTGGAAATAGGGTCTTTGAGAATGTAATTAAGATATAATTAAGGATTGTTGGGGATTGAATCATGTCCCCTACAAAAGGCATGTTCAGGTCCCAATCCTTGGTCTTTTGCATGTGAACCCATTATAAATAGGATCGCTTGAACATATTATTTTAATTAAGGTGTGGCTTGAGTCAGATTGGGCTTTACTACAGATTACTGGAGTCTTTTATAAGAACAAAATTTAGATGTACATAGAGAGAAGCCACAGGAAGCAGCCAGAAGCTGTATATCAACAGAAACTGGAAGAGAAAGGAGAACATGCCGCCATATGCATTGCTATGTGACAGAAAAAGCAAGGACCAAGGATCGATGGCAGCCAGCCCCAGAATGCCTCAGTCTTCTGGGAGAAAGTATCGCCTTGATGACGCCTTGATTTTGGACTTCTCTTAGCTTCAAAACCATTAGCTAGTATATTCTCATTGTTTATGACAACCCAGTGTATGGTATTTGCTTTAGCAGGTGGGTAACTAAAGCAAGGATCTTAAGATAAGATTATCCTAAATTTAGGCCAGATTAAATTCAATGACTAGTGACCTTTTAAAAGAAAGGAGAGGGATATTTAAGACACAGAGACACAGAAGAGACACAGAGAAGAAGGCCATGTGAAGACAGAGGCAGAGGTTGAAATTATGCAGTTTTATGCCAGGGAAAGCCAAGGAATGCCAGCCATTTCCAGAAGCTAGAAGAAAGGCATGGTACAGATTCTCCTTCAGAGACTCCAGAAGTGGGCAGGCAATGGTGTCTCAGTGGCAGAGTTCTCGCCTGCTGTACTGGGGACCTGGGTTTGATTCCTAGTGCCTGCCCATGCAAAAAAAAAAATCTTCCAGAAGTAACCAGACCCACCAACATATTAATTTTTGACTTCTGCCCTCCAGAACTGTAAGAGAATAACTTTCTTTTATTGTTAGTCATTTAGTTTGTAGTAATTTGTTATGGCAGCCTTAAGAATCTCAGACAGGGGCCTACCTCCAATAAATAAAAAATAATAGAGAATAACCCAGAGAACTAGCTAAACTTATGTGTTAAGTACTACAGAGATTCTGAGAAAAAAGAACCTTCTGAAATTGCTTTCTTCAAACTTTTCATATATTGCTGTTATGTGGTTTATAAAGAATCAGTAAATAGTGGCTAAGGAAGGAATGACTTAGCAATTCCTAATGATGCCTTCTAGATCGATCCTAGGACACCGTGATGTGTGTGTGTTTGCGTATGATTGGCAACCTCTTTAGAAACTCATCTATGAGGGCAACTACTATACATAAAGAATATGCCCTAAAGAGGACATATTTGGTAGAAAAATCAAACATTCCTTTAAGAAGTGATGTCAAATTCTCTTTAAAATAGTAACTCTATTGTTATCAATGATTATGGATAAAAGGAGAAAATATTAAAAATATTTGTTGCTGGTTAAAAGGAGGTTTAGATCTCCTATTTGGCAAGGGTATGTTTACTGGTTTTCTTTCTCTTGGGAACAATGAAATTATCTAAAATTGAGAATGCTGATGGACTGTGGACTTTGAGTCCTCTACATAATGCCCAATGAATGCAGGTGGCTGAAGGATGCACTGATGGAGAAGTAGATTGGTGAATGATGGTGTATACTTATGAACGGAGGTTGTGCTGCTACAAAAAGGAACTAAGTTATGAGGCATGCAACGATGTGAATGAACATGTGGGAAACTTGGTGAGACAAAATAAACCAGACAAAATGAACAAGAATGGTATGGTCACCTTTAGAAAATGCTTATAAGAAAACAGGGATCTAGATTGTAAGCTTTTAGAGCAGACACATTAAGTCCGGAGTGGTGATTATTACTTCTGGATTTTGAGAGGCTATTTTATATATATAACGTGATATTTGGAGATAAGAACGAAGTTGAACAGGTTGGGGTTAAAGTAATTCAGAACATAGGGGAAAGGAAGACAGTGTCTATATTTTAGAACCACACATACTCTTTGAGACCAATGGAAGAAAGGTTTATTTGGTCTGGAACTGAAATTTTCTGTAGTGCATAATCTAATTCAACCTATCTGTATAGCTCATTTGAACACCTGAAACACGGTGAGCACAGAATAAGAAAGAGGTCCTTTAATCCTGTATAGGTTTATATAATGCCTGGATACATCCTAGAGTATATTGAGCAGATAATCAAAAAGTATTGGAAAAGTCCCCTGAGGGATGGGAGAAAATATGGAATTATTAAACCTTACCATCAGGGAATCCCCTGAAACTGTGTCAAACTTTAGGGACACCCAAATCAATACGCCATGCCCTCAATCATGAGCTTTACTTTTGTGAAGCTTATATAGGTAGCGGAGAAGCTTAGCCTACCTATAGGCATGCCTAAGAGTTACTTCTGGAGGGCCTCTTTTGCTGCTCAGATGTGACCTCACTCTCTCTAAGCCCAACTTTGCAAGTGAAATCATTACCCTCCCCACTGTGTGGGACATGACATCCAGGGGTGAAAGTCTCCCTGGCAACGTGGGAAATTACTCCTAGGGATGAATCCAGACCTGGCACCGTGGGATCAACAATTCCATCCCGGCCAAAAGGGGGAAAAGAAGTGTAATTAATAAAGTATCAGTGGCAGAGAGAGTTCAAATAGAGTTGAGAGGCTACTCTGGAGGTTGCTCTTATGCAAGCTTCAGTTAGAGTGTGCTACCTATCATAATCTGCCCAACCCCAGCCAGGACCATTTCAGCCAATGCTAAAGAACACCTAGGGCAATATATAAGATTCTACAAGGGTTTCACACACTAGAGTTCACCCTCCGGATGGGTCCCTGGTCCAGATAAGTCCTGAAACCTAGCTCAGCCTCTCCAGAACACCAGATAGTTCCATCTCCCTACCCCATATTAGTGACAAACCCAATATCAAAAATTTAGGATTGCCATAGCCCAAACAGAGGGATGGAAAGATCAAAGGTGATAGTGGAGTTATACAAAGAAGATAGGACTTAACAAATGAGTATGAATGCTAAATCATTAAATTGAAATCTCTTTTAGTCTCTAGTATTTTAGAGCAGCTAGAAGTTAAAACCTAAAATTGTTAAATTGCAATCCATGTCAAACCCTGAAATATGTTCTACAACTAGTTGTGGTGCGGTGCTTTGAAATTTATAGCGTTTCATATACATGCTATTTTTCACACACACAAAAAAAGGAAATAAAAGTTGATTGTGATGATTGAAAAAATATTTGAGCCCTCTAACCTCCTGTATTCTTGAGCAGCTGGAAGGAAAAATATGAGAGGATCATATAGTAGCCCATGACAAATTTTGGGATCTGTCCTGTAACTACTTGTTGAAGAGTGCTTTGAAAACTATTCCTTTTTTATTTCTTTGCTTTGTATATATGCTATTCTATACAATAAAAAAAGTTTAAAAAAATAAAATATGTTTTATTTTGATTCAAACTGCATAATAAATGTTAAGAAAATCAGTGTATTTTGATACACAAACAATTTAAAATTGACACAGGGAAGGCAGTTTTCCCTGTCAAAAAAGTTATTGGGTGTTCCTTTTAGAGATAATATTGTCTTGGATGGGATGTGTGTATAATATTAATATTAATAGTACATTACATTTCTCTAGTTCTTTGAGATTACAAAACACTTTTGCGTTCATTTTGGTTATTTTTTCTTCCCAACAACAACCTCATGGTAATGGTAGGACAGTTATCATCTTACAAATTAGGAAACCAAGGCTTTCATGTGACTTGTTCATACCAACGCCATTTGGCTCTTTTTCCAAATTTTTTTCCACTGCATCATACTGCTTTGTCAGTGTGATACCACTTCATGTTTGCATGCTTCCTTTCTCATGTACTTTGTACATTCACAAACATTGACTTAATTTCATGTAGGCATCACAAGTCTGCATAAACAAGGAGAAAGCTTTGGGCTATTGGCTAACAAGCAAAAGAAACCTTTCTCAATTTGCCTAGCTCCCCTTATTTACCTTATTGTTCATCTATTTGTTTATATTTCATTATAAATTTTCTCAGAGAGTGGATGTAAGGGGCCGGGACACTTGCTTTGGTTAAAAAAAAAAAATCCGTACTAGTGAAAATTTGAGAGAGAGATTTGGGGGGAAGAAGGATGTGTAATTTGATGAGATAAAATTTTCTGCTTTGGCTCATTGGGCTACTGGAGTTCATTTTATAAGCCAAATAAATGTTCACTGGTTCAAATCCTAATTTGAAAAATGTATATTTGGCAGGTTGTTTATTTTTTTTCTCTTTCAGATAGTTTATTTAAAATTCATAATTATATCAGGTTACAAAAAAAACTTCCCAGCTTTCTCAGTACTGGATTCAAGAATGAGATTTGTGTGTTTATAGCAGAGGCAACACGAGCAGTCAGAGTTGGAGCATGGGATAGGAAGGTCAGTCTGCTGTAAACTGGTAATAGGAGAGGTGAGAGATAAACATATTATTTTACACCCGGCTTCCCCCATTCTGACTTCCCATAGGACCTCTATTTACAGAGTGATTAGATTCTTGAATCTCAAGATGAGCATTCTGTGTCCCTTCTAAAAGGTCATACAGTTCTGGGATGAATTATCCTGCCATGTGAGTGGGAAAGGAAGGGAGCTCACGCCCTCATCAGAATTTCAACAGAAAATGTTTACAGATAATTTTCCTGGCCATTAATAGAACTTAACTAGTAAACTTCTAGAAATTGCACTATTCTCCATAACTTTTGTCATTCCATTTTAGCTTTTCTTTGACATTTAAAAATACACTCCACTACCTACTCCCTTATCTTCTCAAAAGAAAAAATACATAAATAAATTTCCAAAATGTAGTATAGTATGGAATATCTTTAAAAGGATTTGTTTTTTTTAAAAGCATTTATTTATATGCCCATCAAATGTTTTTTCATATTCCTGGGCACAAAGAAAGTTATGCTTCACAGCCTCCCCGGAGTCAATCAGCTTGAGCCGTGTGACTACTGCAGGCCAATGAAATGTCAGCAGAAGTGAGGGCTACTTCTGGTGGAGATAAAGAATAGCCCTTTCAGGATTCTCCAATCTAGCTCTTCTGCCATCCCAGGTGTGCACTTAGTGTTAGGATGGCAGCTGGGAATGACGAGCCACCACCTGGAGGCCAGCTACCCTAGAAAGTCACCTGACCTATAGGTGATGGGTGCAACAAACATAACATAGCCCATCCTGAATGAGACAATCAATACTGTACAGTATGCTTTACAGGTATTATAAGTGAGGAGAAAGAGGAGAAATGAGAAATGACCCTGCAAACTTCTAAAACCGGATTACAATGCAAAAATCAACAGCTTTGGCCCTGAAAATTTAGGTTGTTGATACTGATGACCCGATGTTGCTATAAAAGTGTACATCATCCACTTGCCACCTATTGGAAACAAAGTCAAATTACTTTCTCATATTTCTTCCATTTCAACTCTAATCCTAACCTTAACCCAAATCAGTTTTAAGAGGTTCATTTATAACTAAAAGAAAGTTAACTCATAATTTGAGAAATCATGCTATTATTATGTTTCAAAAACGATCGTAAAATAGACCAGTTTGCATAGACTGTGTAATAGTTTTTATTTTATTTAATTAGTATTATAATTTTTTAAGTACAAAAGCCACTAGAACCATGGCAGTAAGGACTGATGCTATTTCCTTTAATGTTTTTTTCAGTGTTCGTTTTATAGTATATGGACCTTCCATAGATGTTTTTGTGATGAAATATTTTACTCATTACCACTTGTTTTCTGATAATTTGCTTCCGATTGCTTTAAAATTTGTAATTCAGTTTTGCCTGCTACAGCCTATAGTTTCATTAAATTTAGGATTTGAGAAAAATGTGGGCTTTTTCTTTTTGTTCTTTCTTCCCTTTGGTCAGAACACTTACCTAGATTACGGGCTTCTAAACAAAATGTGTGTAAAGAAACTCTATTATTCTTATTGCCTTCCACCCCGCCCCACTCCCCACTCAGTGGCAGGGGCTGCACTTTTTTCTGTAAGCATTTAGCTGTTGTGGGGCTTCGAGAGCTTATTTTACAATTCAGACGACTACGAATTGTTTTCGTTTTTGAACCTTTAATAATTTAAAGAAGGTATACGCAGCTCAACAATCGACGCCACCCTAGCTGTGCGGGTGCGCGTCCTTCGGACGGTGGGGTTGGTTAGAAAAAGAAAGGAGACGTCCACCAGCTAGGCGGCCCGGAGGCGGCGCGCACTGGCACTCGCGGGAGCACCCGGAATCTTGCCTTCCCGGCGTGCCCCGCGCAGGAAGGGGACTCTTAAGGTGAACTACCGAATGACTCAGCCGAGTGCGCGCCGGACGGGGTGGGGGGCGCGCGCTGCTGCGGCAGCGACTTGCGGTACGGCCTGCGCGCGCCTGGCGGGTGGATTGCGGCCCCGAGCGCGAGAACGCGGCAGGAAGCGACGAGTAAGTGGCGGCGGTGGGACCGGTTCGGGCGCGGAGACCCGGCTGGGCGAGTTCAGCGGTGGGCTTGGTCCGGAGTTTTGCCTTTATGTCCCGAGTGGTGGTGGTGGTGGTGGTGATGGGGTCTCCTCGGGACGCCGCTTCGCGTGGCGGGGGTGGCCGCCTACGCGGCTCGGATCTCTGAACTGAAAGGTCGGGTGACTAAAGTTACCCCAGGAAAATTGTCGGCAAACACCGTGTTAATGGTTGTGGCGCCTGTTTTCGTGCCGAGAATGAATCTGTTAATTTGGGGCGCGGCATTGGGGGGGCGGGGGTGGGCGTCATGGCGAAAACGTAAACACAGTCGTGGAGGCAGCTAACGTATAACTCGAAATGTTTTCTGTCGGCGTTGGGTGTTTTTATCTAGCCAGAAGAGAAGTGACGAGAACCCGATAGTGTTAGTGACATAGCAATTGCAGACGCTTTTTTTTTTTAAAAACATCAAATCCTATTAAATTTTAAATATCGCTCAAGACTTTTCCCAAGTTTTTATTATGAAACATTTCAGGCATAAAGTTGAGGGTATAATAGCAACGCTTGCCATATTTGCTTTATTTTTCTAGCTATTTTGAAAATTTTCAAACATACAGAAAGTTTGAGAGAGTAGTATCATCAATTGAATTCGTTAAAAAAGCCGAATTTCCTCCCAAACTGTCAGGAGCAAAGAGTGCATTTTGCTGGGTCTTTTCACCCCTGCTTCAAAGTCTTCCTTCTCTGCCACCCACAAATTACTAGCTTTCATCAGTGGCGCTGCGTGCAAAAGAGCTGAGGAGAGCCTTAACTGGTAATTTTCTTTTAAATGAAACCTTACTTTTTATAGTAGACAGTGTCGCCAGGTTTACCAGTCCAGTTGGGCACTATCAGAAAACCTCCTCTGTTTTGGAGTTTGTGATTCTTTCTGAAAATCCGTGGGTTGAACCAGTTTATTTTTTTAAAAGAATCCAGCAGAACACATTAACAGGATAAACAAGACGGTGGAGGAACTGTTTAACCAGCTTCTGAAAATACATTTTCTGGGCCCTTTAACTGTGCCTCTGCTCTTTGTTAAACAACTAGCTGCAACTCTTACCTGAGAAATTGAGGGTTTTTTGATTTTTGATGATCCCCAAAGTGTTGCTATGGTATCAGTCAAATGTGATGAATCCCTCAGCCTTCCTCCCCAGCCCCCACTCCAATTCCCAGGCAGAAATTCTCCAGTGTAAGGTTGCTCTTTCAAATATCAGTGCCCTAGCATTACACAAGAAATTAGATTCTAGAAATTTTTGATAGGTCCAATGAGCCTGCACTTTAAGCAGGCATCCCCTTCCTTGGTCTGTCATTGGTGATCCAGGGACCACACTGAAACACATCACCATAGGGCTGGCCTGAGAGTCTTTGGTAAGCCTTATCTCTTTATTAATCTATTTCTGCTCTGCCTCCAACCAGTCATAGGCTAAGAAGCCTTCTGACTCTCTGAAAGGAAAAGTGAGAAAAGGTAGGGCTTTCTTGGACCCCAGCCACAGGGTAGAAAATGACTTTCATATTCTGGTGTAGCCTTGGGGTTTGGAGACAGACCCACACCTGATCAGGTTTTTTTCCTTCTTGGGACTGCTTCCAGTATCATAGAGCTTCCACAATGCCATTTGGACAAATCTACCCTCTTCCAACTCCCTCCTTTCCTTAGAACCAGGGCAGCCAAAGCCATCTAATTCCCCATGACCTTGAGCTCTCAAATTCCCTCTCTGATATGCAGCAATACCAGTACCATTTGTGAGAGCTTTCAGTTCAACAGGATGTTAATTCAGTCATCAAATATCCAAGTAATGACTATTATATGCAAGACCCTGTAGTAGAACATTTTAGTGACAACATTGCAACTACGGCAGAGTTGTATTCTAGCCCTTAAGACTAGAAATGAGGCTGGATAAACTCCACTGCTGCCAAGAGCTTTTTCTAGTTCTTATTTCCCCTTCAAATAGATGGGATGAGGTCAAAGTTAGGCCATATGTTTCTGACTTTTTTCTGGCTTTGGTGTCTGATTTTTCTTCCTAATCAGTCTTTTTCTGTTGAGTCACAAAATATGATGTCTTTCCTTCTATAACCCTGGGCTTCCTAATTGTATCCTCTGAAACCCAATATGAACTTGCCTGTTCCTCCTTGGCTTACTAGAGTAAAAAATTTAGGGAAATTCTTGGAATATTTAATGATTTCTTGTTGGAAGACCCAGTTTCATGGGAAAATGAGGCTTGGAGATATAAGGGAACCTATTACAAAGTTAATAGTGCAATTATCTAGTGCAATCCTCTCATCTTTCAGATAAAGAATCTGAGTGATTAAATAGCAGAATGATGACTTGTTTTCTTCCCACTAAATCATCTCAAGAAAAATGCTTCACTAAGTATAGAATTGCCATATGAACCAGCAATACTATTGCTAAGTATCTGTTCAGAGGACGTGAGGGCAGGGATACAAACGGACATTTACATGCCAATGTTTATAACAACATTATTTACAATTGCCAAGAGATGGAAACAGCCCAAATGTCCGTCAATAGACAAGTGGCTAAACAAGCTGTGGTATATATATATATACGATGGAATATTATGCAGCTGTAAGACAGAATAAAGTTATGAAGTATGTAACAACGTGGATGGACCTTGAGGACAGTATCCTGAGTGAGAATAGCCACAAACAAAAGTACAAATACTATATGGTCTCACTAATATGAACTAACATTAATGAATGAACTTGGAGAATTTCAACTAAGAACAGAAGTCATCAGGAGATAGAAATAGGGTAGATATTGGGTAATTGGAGCTGAAGGGATACAGATTGTGCAGCAGGACTAATTATAAAAATTCAGAAATGGATAGCATAATACTACCTGATGTTAGCACAATAATGTAAGTATACTGAATGGAGCTGAACATGAGAAGGATAGAGGGAGGAGGGCTGGGGGCACATATGAAACCAGAAGGAAAGATAGATGATAAAAGACGGAGATGGTATAATCTAGGAATGCTTAGAGTGTACAATGATAGTAACTAAATATGCAAATTTTTTTAAGTGGGAGGATTAATACTTCCTGAATTTAAACTTATTATAAAGCCACAGTGGTCAAAACAGCATACCGGCAAAAAGATAGAAGTATTAACCAATGGAATCGAATCCAGAGTGGAGAAACAGACCACCAAATCTATGGTTAACTATGATTAATATCTTGTAATATTTGATAAGGCCCACAAATCCTCTGGTCAGAAGGGAGAACTGGATATCAGTAGCCAAAACAATGAAAGAACACTCTCACCTTACAACCTATACAAAAATTAACTCAAAGTGGATCAAGCATCTGAATATAAGAACTTGCACTATAAAGCTTCTAGAAGAAGATGTAGGGAAGCATCTTCAAGACCTAGTAATAGGAGGTAGCTTCCTACACTTTACATCCAAAGCACAAGGCACAAAAGAAAAAAATGGATAAAGGGAAACTCCTCAAAATCAAATGCTTCTGCACCTCAAAAGACTTTGTCAAAAAATCAAGAGGCAGCCAACTGAATGGGAGAAAATATTTGGAAATCATACATTGGACAATGGTTTAAAATCCTGTATACATAAAGAAATCATACAACTCAACAAAAAAAGAACAAACAACCCAATTATAAAATAGGCTAAAGATATAAATAGGCATTTTTCTGAAGAGCAAATACAGATGGCTCAAAAGCATATGAAGAGATGCTAATTTTCACTGGCTATAAGGGAAATGCGAATCAAGACTACAGTGAGATACATTTCACACCAATAAGAATGGCTGCCATTAAACAGACAGGAAACTACAGATGTTGGAGAGGATGTGGAGAAATTCGGACACGTGCACTGCTGGAGGAAATATACAATAGTACAGCCACCGTGGAAGATGGTTTCTTGGTTCCTTAGTATACTAAATCTTGAATTGCCCTTCAACCCAACATAGCACTTCTTGGTATATATCCAGAAGAGCTGAAAGCAGTGATACAAACAGACATATACACACTGATGTTCATAGCAGCATTATTCACAATTGCCAAAAGATGGAAACAAACAAAATGCCCATCAACAGACAAGTGGATCTAGAAAATGTATATACAAATGATGAAATATCATGAAGCAGTAAAACAAAATGATGTTCTGAAGCACATGACAAGATGGATGAGCATTGAGGACATAATGCTTAGTGAAATAAGCTAGATATAAAAGTATAAAAATGATATGACTCAACATTTATGACCACGGTAAAGGTAAAATTGGAGGCTTGTAATACAGAATATAGGAGTCTTAGAGGTACATAGAAGCTAGATAGGGGTGAACAGTTAGCTAATGAGGTTGAACTCAAATGTAAAGAAATAGATAGACATAAAGGCAGTTCTCTTGTGGGTCTACAAGTAATATTACCATATTGAAGGTAAACATGATTGAAAGGGTTTGTGTAGACCTATGTGTCCCACTGATTAACACTAGAAATGTGAATAAGTTCTTGCAAGAACTACTTTAAAGTTATGATTTGTGTACAAAGACTGCTTAAATCCAGGATACAGAGGTAAACTGCTATTGCGTACTGTTTAACAGGAAAACGTCAGCAGTACCACAGCAACACCAGGGGTAAGTAATGGGGGTGGGACATAAGTTAAGGGGAAGTAATAGATCTCCTGTTTGGTGAGGGTGTGTTTATTGTTTATCTGTCTCTTGGGAACAATGAAATTTTCTAAAATTGCAAGTGTTGTTGGATTGTGAACTTTGGACATTATACTTGATGCCTAATGAATGCAGGTGGCTGAAGGATACCCTGGCTGAGAAGTAGATTAGTGAACGATGGTGTATACTTATGATCGACTGTTGTACAGCTACAAAAAGGAACAAAGTCATGAGGCATGCAAAGATGTGAATGAACCTGTGGGACATTTCATGAGGCAAAGAAGCCAGAAATGAAAAAACAATTATACTATGGTCTCCTTTAGAAGATGCTTATTAGAAAACAGGGGCCTAGATTGTAAGCTCTTATAACAGACACATTTAGTCCAGAGTGGTAATTTTGAAAGGTTATTTTATATATGTATAACCTGGTATTTAGAGATAAGAACAAAGCCAATCGAGTTGGGATTAAAGTAATTCAGAACACAGGATAAGGAAGACAGTGTCTATACTTCAGAACTGCACCTACTCTTTGAGAACAAAGAAGGAAAGTTTAATTTTGTCTGGAAGCTAAATTTTCTGTAGCATTTAATCTAACTCAACCTGTCTGGATGGCTCATTTGAACAATGGAAACACAGGGAGCCCAGAATAAGAATGAGGGCCTTGAATCCTGTATAGCTTAATGTAATACCTGGATAAATGCTAGGATATATTACATGGATAATAAAAAAGTATTGGCAAAATCCCTTGAGTGATGGGAGAAAAGAAATATGGAATTATTAAACTAAACTGGGGAAAAGCCTGATGCTGTCTCAAACATTAGGGATACCCAAATCAATAGACCAAACCCTTGATCTTGAGGCTTACTTTTGTGAAGCTTATGGATGAAAAAAAAAAAAAAAACTTGCATGTTGAAGAAAGAAAGAAAAATACTTCAAAGATGGAAAAGGCCCAGAGAAATTAAAGTAGATGCAGAACATGGAGAGACTTCCAGCAGTATTATCTGGAAAAATGGAAATTGAAGGAGAATTGAAGGAGAATATGATTCAACCGCATAAATCATGAAGAGTGAGAGTATTAAAATAAGAAAACCTTTAAAGCTTGAAATAACTAGTAAAAGGACAAACAGCAGATAGCTATTTTGTTATCCCAAAAGGTGTTATGAACTCAATATTTTAAAAAGAGTCAAGAAAATTTAGATAATACTTAGGGAAAATTTTACTAGATTTTAGATGCTTCAGCATTGTCCAGAATCATTTGAAGTTGGCGTCATAAATATACTGTTGTCCTTACCAAAGTTATTTGGTATCTCTGTGAAAACAGAATATAAGACTAGCGTAACTAATCTGATTCCATCCATATTATATTTCTTAAATTCTTATGAGAGATGAGATTTTTGAAATAGTACATGCATTTCTGGAATAGTAGGAAGAAGGAAGTATAGATGAAAGAAGAGAACTTTTTAATATTTTTTTTCTGGAGTGCCCCAATTAGACATGGTTGAATTGTTCTTGCATAGCCCTTAAAATTATAGAAATAGATATAGTACTAGTGAGGGCTTAATAATTCATGAGCATTATTATGTTCCAAACACTGCATTAAATACTTTTACAACTATTGTCCCTTTTAATTATCTCCATTTTTTCAGATGAGAATCGAAAACACAAGTCAAATAGCCCTCCCAGAGTCATACAGCTAGTAGATGATTGAGCCAGTGTTCAAACTAAATCTGACTTACTCCAAAGCCATTAAGATTCATGCTCGATAATGTTCTAGTTATAAATCATTGGGTAGTGGTTGTTAAGAATATGGACTTGGGAGCCAGTCTTGCCTGGGTTTAAATCGTGGTTCCTTCATTTACTAGCTTGAATAAAGTACTTAACTAGTTTCTGTCTCTAAAATAGAGATAAGTAATGGTACCTGTCACAGAGAGTTATTAGGATTGAGATAATTCATGTACAATGCTTATAACTGTGCCAGATGCATTGTAAATTCTCAGAAAATATTGGCTGTTATTACTTTTGAAATTCTATAATTTCATGATACTATTTTATTTAGATTCAAATTGTCCTTTCCACTGAGTTTGAAATACTGAGATTTTATGATAAATATAAAATCATATATGTATGATTTTTTTACTAGAATGGAGGCGTTAACTGATGTTTTAGAAAGCATTTGGGTATAGTGGAAAAGATCTGTGACCCAGACCAGAGGACGATTTGGTTTTAGTTATCTCTATTACTGCTAGCTCTGTTATCCTAGGCTTGAAATTTCTGTTTCATAGAGAACATTGTAAGAATCAGATGAAGTATGACAAATATGACTGAATTTTGAATTGCACATGCTATACAATGTAAAATACTACTATTCAATTATGGAGGAAAGTTACAATGAATTATTGTTAAGTAGATTATTAAAAGAAATTCTTCCTTAGAATAAAACAGTCCATATATGAAGATCACAGTCTATACCATAAAACCATCTAAGACTCCTTCCTGCATGTTTGTCTTAAATCTCTTTTTTGGTGAAGGAGGGTGTGGTAGTTAGATTCAGTTGTCAACTTGGCCAGGTGAAAGCACCTAGTTCTGTTGCTGTGGACATGAGCCAATGGTAGGTGAATCTCATCTGTTGCTAATTGCATCCGCAGTTGGCTAGGAGGCGTGTCTGCTGCAATGAGTGACGTTTAACTTAATTGGCTTGTGCTTAAATGAGAGAACGCAATGTAGCACAGTCTAGCAGCTCAGCGTTCCTCATCACAGCACTTGCAGCTCAGCCCAGGCCTTTGGAGAAGTCACCCCGGGGAAAGTTGTTGGAACCCAGGGGCCTGGAGAGAAGACCAGCAGAGACCATCCTGTGTCTTCCACGTAAGAAAAGAGCCTCAGTGGAAAGTTAGCTGCCTTTCCTCTGAAGAACCAACAAAATAAATCCCCTTTTATTAAAAGCCAATCCGTCTCTGGTGTGTTGCATTCCAGCAGCTAGCAAACTAGAACAGAGGGTAAAATTTAATTTTTGCAGTTATATCTAGTGAAGCAGTTAAATCTGAGTACTCCATTGCCCCTTTCATTGAGCCCTCTGTGCCATGAGGCTCAGGTAGTATACTTTTTCTTATACCTACTTACCTATCCTAACTTCTCCTGTTATTCTTCTTTCTTTTGAGTACCCTAAGAAGCAGATTTGCCTCTATATATGTCTATATATTTTTGTAAATGCTGAATTTAAGGCTATCACAACGACCCTGTTATCTTATTTAATAATCTTCTTCAGAAACTATATGTATTTAACTTAAATTCCCAGTTTGTCTGTTAAGCATATGCATCTTTTAGTCTAAGTGGAAAAATGTCAATCTCTTATATATTAATATATCATTTTACATTACTCTTGTGATCCTCCAATTAAGGGAGGATAATGATTAACATTTTCAATCTTTTTTTCTTTGCACTTATTTTAATCTGCTTTTTAAAAATTTAATATATTAATAGTTTGCTGTTTTAGTTAAGACTTCTTTTATTTTACTCATGTGATGAATTACATTAATTGATTTTGAAGGTTAAACTGACCTTTGTCATAATGCCATAATTTATTATCCTTTTTTATATATCTGGATTTGATGTTAAAATAATTTGCTTAGGATTTTTATGTTTATGTTCATGCTTATTGTAATTCTTTCTGGTAATATCCCTGTTGAGTACTGGACCAGTATACCAGCCTCAGAGAACTGGGAAATATTCCCTCTTTTTCTGTTCTCTGAAAGGGTTTGTATAGTTTGATATCATTTCTTCCCTAAATGAAAGAATTTGCTAGTCAAGCCTTTTGGTCCTGGCGTTTTCTTTATGGAAGGTTTTATTAGATATTAGGGGTTAAGGAAATTACCCACTGTCACACACCTAATGAATAGTGGAGCCAGGGTTCAAACCCAGTCATTCTGGCTTCAGTCTGTGCTCTTCACCATCATGCTATTCTACTTTTCCTTATGTCTCTGATCTACTTCATGATCTCTGTATAATTTTAAATTTTCAGAGTTTTAAACGTTTCACAGAGTTGGAGTTACCAGTCACTACTCAGCTGTGTGACAGTGGAAGATACCCATAACCTCTTCCATTATTTCTTCATCATATGAGGAAATAATATGATTTAACATCATTTCCTCGTATCCCCGTAAAATGGGGATAATAATGATACCTATCTCTTAGGGTTGTTTTGAGTATTTAATTAAGGAAATATTTATAAGGTATTTAGAACAATACATAGCGCATGATATGTGCTAAATCAATAAAGTTTAAGAATGAGCTTTGTTGAGGGTGCACGAGTGGTTCAGTGTTAGAGTGCTCACCTGCACTCTAACAACAGAGAACCTCTGCTGTTGTTCAGATGTGACCTCTCTCTCCAGCCAACACAACAGGCAAACTCACCACCCTCCCCCTGTGTGCGTGGGACGTAACTCCAGGGGTGTGGACCTTCCTGGCAACATGGGACAGAGATCCGGGACAGAGATCCTGGAATGAGCTGAGACTCAGCATCAAGGGATTGAGAAAACCTTCTCAACCAAAAGGGGGAAGAGTGAAATGAGACAAAATAAAGTGTCAGTGGCTGAGAGATTCCAGAGTCAAGAGGTTATCCTGGAGGTTATTCTTAGGCATCAAATAGATATCACCCTGTTAGTCAAGATGTAATGGAGAGGCTGGAGGGAACTTCCTGAAAATGTAGAGCTGTGTTCCAGTGGCCATGTTTCTTGAAGATGATTGTATAATGATACAGCTTTCACAATGTGACTGAGTGATTGTGAAAACCTTGTGTCTGATGCTCCTTTTATCTACCTTGTCAACAGATGAGTAGGAGATATGGAATAAAAATAAATAATAGGGGGAACAAATGTTAAAATAAATGTAGTTTGAAATGCTAGCGATCAATGAAAGGGAGGGATAAGGGGTATGGTATGTATGAATTTTTTTCAGTTTTCTTTTTATTTCTTTTTCTGAATAGATGCAAATGTTCCAAGAAATGATCATGATAATGAATATGCAACTATGTGATGATATTGTGAAATACTGATTATATATGTAGAATGGAATGATCAAAAGTTAAGAATGTTTGTGTTTAGTTTGGTGTTTTTTGTTTAAAAATAAATAATTTAAAAATAAATAAATGAGGGGGAACAAATGTTAAAACAAATTGAGTAGATTGAAATAGTATTGATCAAAGAAAGAGAGTAGTAAGGGATATAGGAAAAAAATAGGGAGAACAAAGGTTAAAATATATTACATGGATGGAAATATTAGTGATCAATGAGAGGACGGGGTAAGAGGTATGCAATGTATGAGTTTTTTTCTTTTTTCTTTTTATTTTTTTTTTCTGGAATGATACAGATGTTCTAAAAAATGATCATGGTGATAAATACACAACTCAAATAAGTGGGCAAAAGTTTGAACAGATGCTTCACAAAGGAAGCTATCCAGATAACCAATAAGCATATGAAAATATCCCTAATATCATTAGTCATCAGAAATGCATATTAACACCTCAATGAGGTAGCACTTCCCAGTGCCTAGAATGGCTGAAAAGGCTGTGGGGAACCAAATGCTGATGAGGAAATAGAACAACCCGAACTCTTACTATTGCTAGTGGGAGTATAAAATGATATAAAAACTATTTTAGAAATTCATTTGGCTCAGTCTCATAGAGTTAAATATACACCCATTCTATGATCCAGCTATTCTACTCTGAGATATTTAACCTGAGTAAAATCTCAGGTATTATTGGTAACTCAGAATTACCGAAAGACTTGTACAAGAATGTTCATGGGCTGTCTTACTCATATATCCAGAACTGGAAACAAACCAAATGCCCATCAACAGGAGAATGGATCAATATAATGTGGTATAATCTACTATGCTCTGGAATATAAAAGAGTGAACTGTTGATATTGGTAACAAGGTAGCTAAATCTCAAAAGCAAAACACTGAGCAAAAGAAACCAGACCCCAACGAGTGCACACTGGGTGATTCCACGGATATGAAATTCTAGAAACAAAACTAGTCTATGGCAAAAAAATAACAGTGGTTGACTCTGGTAAAGTGAGGATGATGGGAACTGAGAAGGGGGCACAAGTGAACTTTTGGAGTAATGGAAAGACTCTTATTTTGATAGAGGTGTGGTTATATCCATGTATACATTTATCAAAATATTTCAAACAGTAACACTTAAGATCTGTGGATTTCATTATATGCAAATTATACTTCAATTTTTAAAAAAGTAAGGGAGAAAGAAAAAGAAAAAAGCTCTCTGGTTTGAAGAGAAGGGAGAAGAGTGTGATCAGGGACAGTTACTGTAGCCTGTTGAGGTGTCTGTCACTGTGATTAACAGCAAACATCTCTCATATGACTTGTTCACTGGTCGTACTCTGAGTAACTGAATCCAGGCTGGATTGACTATAGGTTTCTGACCTGCTGTGACACCACCTTCCTGTGCTTTTACATAGAGTGGAGGCATGACCCTGAAATATGAAAAAGGACACTGCCTTTTTAAAACATCATACCCTATTCCATTAATACTCTAAAAGCATTATGCTTTTTAGATATGTCCATGTTGCTAAGTTTGATTGCCCCCATCTCTATCACAATTAGTTCGTTTTTTAATCTGAAGAGATCAGTGGCAGGATATTGAACTTAATGGAATATTAATCAGATAAATATCTTGTTTCTTTCAGAAATAATTGATGAGGGGAATTGAAAGCAAAAAGAAAATATGTAGATAAACTATGTAGATTTATTAGCAAAAGGTTATTTTGGATTCATACTCTGTATGATTATGGGAGAAATCAATGTCATTTTTTTTAGATGTAGGGAATATATGCAGATAATTCCACTATCAAAGGTTATATGTAAGTTTTCCAAGATGGGGAGATTATGATGCTAAATGCTTTTGCTGTTCCAGGAAAGCAAAATCAAGACTTGAGAAAATATGGGCCTTCCAGTTAGTTTTTCAGAAAACTAAGGACAGAATTGCAATATGACCTGGCAGTCCATCTACTAGGTCTATACCCAAAAGAACTGACAGCAAGGACTTGAACAAATATTTTCACACTGTTATGGCATTATTCACAATTACAAATAGATGGAAGCAAGCCAAGTGTCCATCAGCTGATGAATTAACAAAATGTGCTCTATATATAAAATGGGGTATTATTCAGCCACTGTGCTGGTTTGGAAGGATGTATGTCCCCTAGAAAAGCCATGTTTTAATATAAATCCCATTTCATAAAGGCAGAATAATCCCTATTCAGTACTGTATGTTTGAAACCATAATCAGATCATCTCCCTGGAGATGTGATTTAATCAAGAGTGCTTGTTAAGCTGGATTAGATGACGACATGTCTCCACCCATTTGGGTGGGACTTGATAAGTTTCTGGGGTCCTATAAAAGAGGAAACATTTTGGAGAATGAAGGAGATTCAGAGAGCAGAGCAGAATGACATAGCCTCGAGAAGCAGAGTCCATGATCCAGCAACCTTTGGAGATGAAGAAGGAAAATGCTTCCCAGGGAGCTTCATGAAACAGGAAGCCAGGAGAGAAAGCTAGCACTTGATGATGTGCTCACCATGTGCCCTTCCAGGCGAAGAGAGAAACCTTGAATGTGTTCACCATGTGCCTTCTCACTTGAGAGAGAGAAACCCTGAACTTCATTGGCCTTCTTGAACCACGGTATCTTTCTCTGGATGCCTTTGATTGGACATTTCTATAGACTTGTTTTAATTGGGACATTTTCTTGGCCTTAGAACTGTAAACTAGCAACTTATTAAATTCCCCTTTTTAAAAGCTATTCCATTTGTGGTAAATGGCGTTCCAGCAGCTAGCACACTAGAACAGCCACAAAAAGAAGTCCTCATAAACGGATGAACCTTAAAGACATTATGCTGAGTGAAATAAGCCAGACACAAAATGACAACTATTATAGGATCTCACTGATATGAAATAATTAGAATAAGTAAACTCATAGAATCTGGAATGTAAAGTTACTAAGAGCTGGGTTGGGGGGAAATGGGGAGTTAATGCTTTATATTTATAGATTTCTATTTAGGATGATTGTAAAGTTTTAGAAATGGATGTTGGTGATGGTAGCACAACATTGTGAGTGTAATTAACACCACTGAATCATATATGTGAGTCTGGTTAAAAGGAGAAATTAGGTCATAAATATGTTATTAGAATAAAAATTAAAAGGTAAAACATAGTATATAATACTGTGAACCCTATTGTAAGCGATGGACTAAAGTTAATAGTACAAGTATAAAAATGTCCTTTCATGAATTATAACAACTGTACCACATTAATGCAATAAATTTTTAAACTGGTTGACTGCTCTGGTGCATGTTGAAGAATTGGTGTCAGTCAGGTTTACTTTTAGGTTTATAGGTTTAAGAGATCTTCATTCTATCATTCTGGGATTGTAGAGGAATTAGAGTTTATAGGGGGCTTTGATAAATGCTGGCTTGAGTAACTTTTAAATTGTGTGTCATTAAATATAAATTCTGAGAGGATTAGAAAACAAGTTCTGAGGCCAAATCATTTGGGAAAACTGTAAACTAGGGGCCCTCTCTTGGAGTTTCATAGTACACTCTGGTCTTGTTCATTGCATGATTGTTTATCATTTTAAATTAGAAACAACTTAAATATTAGTTGATAGATGAGTGGAACCATAGAATACTAACCAGCAGTTAGAAAGGATGGAACTAGCTCTCAACATTGCACATGGATGGGTCTCAAAAACACTTAGAAGAACATTTTACAGAATGAGAGTCATGCACACAGTGTTTTATTTTTGTAAGTTTAAAAATGTTTACCAGAATATCTGTATGGGATAAATATATAAAGTCTGAAAGGATTCATGCCAAGCAAATAGTCATAGTCACTTGGAGAAGTGACTGGAATTGGGGATGATGATTAAAGGATCCTTTTCTGCCTTGTTTGTAATGTTTGAATTTTTTTTTTCTGGTTCATAGGTCAGGAATCGAACCCAGGTCTCCCTCATGGCAGGCAAGCATTCTACCACCGGACCTACTCATGCACCCATAGTAATGTTTAAATTTTTTAGAAGGGAATTTATTTATACAATATTTATAATAAAATTAATTAAATATAAAGTGCTTTGAAATGTACAGAAAGCTACTTTTTTTTTTTTTTTTTTGAAAGACAGAGAAGGAAGGAAGGATGGAAGGAAGGAAGGGAGGAAGAAAGGGAAACATCTTCTTATTTTATTATATTTTGTTTGTTTATTTGTTTTTTTTTTAACATGGGCTGGGGCCGGGAATCGAACCGGGGTCCTCCGGCATGGCAGGCAAGCACTCCTGCCCGCTGAGCCACCGCGGCCCGCCCAGAAAGCTACTTTTTTTTCTCTCTTTGGAGATTCCTACCCTGCTAAGTTCCAAAAAATATATTTACATTGCAAAAAATGAAGCAACTTAAAACTGATCTCTGGCAACTGGTAAAGTCAAACAGTTCTAAGTCAGACTTCCTTCAAGCCTGACTTAGAAGATGTCAAATCAAGAGTAATCAAACCCTGCAGCCCTTCTGTCCACAGCAGCTGCCCAACTACTCAAATCATTCCTGAAGTTTACCCCTACTTGGCACTTTCACTTTAGTAATTTCTATTTATTTATTCACTGTATGCAAGTTAAACTGAGTTTTGACCCCTGATCCTATAGACTAGGAAAGAAATATTTTCATTGTATTCCATTATAACAAAAGCAAAATAATGGCAGGCTTTTTGAAGTTTATTGTGTATTTGTCCAAGAGATCTTTTGGAGAGTTAACAAAGTGAAGGTTGAACTAGCATTGGTGAAATACAGCTAGGGTAAGAGTGGAGAAGAACAGGTTAAAACAGAGTGGAACATTATGGTTCAAAACCAGTTAAACTGGGTGCGTGGGTAGTTCAGTGGTAGAATGCTTGCCTGCCATGTGGGAGACCCGGGTTCGATTCCCTGCCTGTGCACCCCTCCCACCGCCTCCTGCTGCCAAAAAAAAACAAAAACAAAGAAGACTCTCTTTCTTGGTCATGCTTTTTCTCTTTCTTGGTAATGCTCTTTCCAATGCCATGGACCTTCTTTGTCCTGTTCTTTAGACATGATTTGACACCTTCTAAGTCAGACTTGAGGAAAGTGGTAGTTGTATTTGACTTTACCAGTTGCCAGATATTAGTTTTATGTTGCTGCATCTTTGCAATGTAAATGTATTTTATCTTTAGGAAAGGACAAGCCTGAAAAGGTATAGCCACATATCATGTTTTCTTTCAGAATATTCACTTTATTCCCTCAATTTAATGGCACACAATTTAAAAGTCACTCAAGCCAGCATTTACAAAGCCCCCTATAAACTCTTAATTCTTCCACAATCCCAGAATGATAGAATGAAGATCTCTTAACCTATAAACCTAAGAAGTAAGCTGACTGACACCAAATTCTTCAAGATGTACCAGAGCAGGCAGCCAGTTTAAAAAATTCAGGGTGGATATTTCACCAACTGAAAATCTCTCTTTAAAAGGATTTGTTCTCAAGCACACATGTTAATCCATCTTTTCAAAGTGGTCATTTTATATTTCATCTAAGTTAAAGCAGCTCAATAAAATAACTTTCTTATTCTTGAGTTCTCAACCAATCAATCAGCTTAATGCTCAAAAATACTCTAATACAGGTCATGAAGAGATTCAGAATGTGAGTCACATTACAAATGTTTATTGGCATGTCAGGAAATTCAGAGTATCAAAACAGGTCAAAAAAGGCCTTTGTGACCTTACTGCTTCCTAAAGGGGTGTAAGCATGCAATCCAAACATAAAAATTACTGGTGTTCTAGACAGTTCTTCCACCAGAACACCAAGTGGAAATTAGTATCGTATAAAATGTGAAAGTGCCAAGTAGGGGTGAACTTGAGAAATAATTTGAGGTGGTTGGGCAGCCACTGTGGATAGAAGAGTTTTAGGGCTTAATTACCCTAAAGAAACCATCACTGCTGCCTAATCGGTGAGTGCTTTGCACATAGACATCCCTCACCTTGTGTTCTTCCTGATATGATGTATTACTTAGGGGAAAGATGACGTGCCCAGCCTTACATAGTTACATCTTAGTGTGAGTTTGGTGTGGGGAGTTGGGAGTTGAGCATGAGTTCTGAAACTGAAAGAAAGAAAAAGGAATGTAAAATAACTTTAGCACTATGAGTCAAATTTTGCATTTTTAGTGCAGGTGACTGTTTTTAATTTCCAGACGCTTAATTGTTGCAGAAGTGTATGTATCAATTTTTAAAAACATACGGGCAGTCTTTTTTCCCCATCAGAATAATTGGACTCTCCGCCTCTTCCCACCCCCAGCTTGTATCTCTGTGGCATAAACACTACCAAACTATACCACCGTTTAATATGTAGAATTGATCATAAATGTAGCCACAGTCTGTGGATTTGATATCTGTTCATGGATAAAGCTTAAAATGGTTCCATGGTAACAAGTTTATCAATTTGCTTAGTAATTTGGTAAAGATCCCATTTAAATCAGCCCAGTTCCTCAATATAAACTTGCAAAAATGTTTCGATACCCATTTTTACTGAAATCAGGAATGAGAGCTGTCTTTGTCAGTTCTTGAGTTTGGTTTTCATGCCATGGAAGTCCTTAGAAACCTGTTTGGGAGAATTGTAAATCCTATATATTCCTATTTTCCAGGATTTATCTCTGATCGAGCAGACAGTTAAGGATACAGAGTCTAAGGATGAATGTTCACCATGGCAGTGATGGGGACAGGTTATTGAGGCAGGAGGCCAACTGCCTAGTGGATGATACCTCAGCTGCAGCCCAAGAAAAAGAAGGAAACAGCATGGCTTCAACTGGTCTTCAAAACCTTAATTATCCTCTAGGTCCCAGGAATGATGGTATGGTGATTAGACCTTCACTTAATTTGGGGGGCTTCTGACAGCTGAGCATCCTCTCTACCCTAAAGGCATGAATGTTTTAAAACTGAATAAAATATCCAGTTAATTGGCTTAGCTTGCACATTACAATTATATAAAGCTGACCTTCACAGAAAACCTCCACTTACTTAATCAGCCTAGCACATCTAACTTGGCAGTAATGATATAAGAAAAACAGCAACTTTTGCTTAATGGGTACAGAATTTCTGTGTGAGGTATAAGAAGTTGGGGTATTGGATATTGGTGATGTAGCACAATGTTGTAGATGTAATTACCACTGAATGGGAAATTTTGATAAGATCCTTAAACTTCTTAAACCCTGCTTCCCTAATGTGGAAAACAGGGGCAATGATATTCTTCCTACCTCACAAAGCTGATTGATTAATGGATTTTACCAGATATGAAATCTCTTGATAAACTGTTAGCTTCTTTTTAACTTTTACTAGAAACATTAGCAACAATAATAATAGCAGCTACCATTATTAAGCCTTACGGTGCTAGGAACTTTAAACACAGATCAAGGTTGGTGAATTGTGGCCCATAGGTCAAATCTGGCCTACCTCCTTTAAAAGTTTTTTTTTGGCATGGGCAGGACCGGGGAAGCGAACCTCGGTCTCCAGCATGGCAGGCGAAAATTCTCCCACTGAGCCGCTATGGCCCACCCCTGCCTGTTTTTATAAATACAGTTTTATTGGATCATATCTGTGCCCATTTGTTTACATTGGCTACTTTGTGGCTACAATGGTGGAGTTGAGTTGAAGCAGCAGAGGCTGTATGACCTGCAAAGGCTAAAATATTAACTTTCCAGCCTTTGATAGAAAAAGTTTGCCTATTATTATCTTCATCCTACAGATGAGGAAATTGAAGACTTAGAAAAGCATATATATATATATATATATATATATATATATGATATAATTTGTTCTCAGGTTCATACTGCTAGGGTATAGAAACTGTGATTTGAACCTGTGTCTTTCTGGCCAAACTGTGCTATTATTATTTTATATATAATGGAGAAACAGAGTTTGACTGCCACTCTGCCCTATACCACTAGGGAGAACCTGTGTGATGAGACTCTTCTGCTCCTCCTCCATTTTAGCAGGGTAGAACCTAAGGCACCCTTCAGGCATCAACCTAATTTTATTATGCTTCTTTCTTTGGGGAGAAATCAAACATTCTAAAGACCAAATTAGTAATTGTGGCACCTACTTCCATTTTTAAGACCAGCACTTCACGGGTAAAAGCCTCAGCAATAGGAAGTATTTCTTGCTACAAGTTTGCCCATGGATTACATAGAAATTTATAATCACGTTCCTAAATAATCGTTGCAGATTTAAAATACATGAGGTGGGGAGTGAGGCAATCCTTTGTATCTATAACATTTTATTTCAAAAAGAATGATTTGAAGAAAACATTTTAAAATGTTTAAGCTTGCCCAATCTAGGTGATGGTATGTTTGCATATTATATTAACCCTGTGCCTCTCTAAATTTTCATTGATTCTTTTTAACATTAGAAGAAGCCTCTGTAATCCTTTTGTAAATATTTGCCCCTTATTGTCGTCTATGTACATCCAGATTTCATACATTTAGTTTTAAGCCTGTTTTCTATCATGTGATAACATACAGTTGTAAGTGTTCTCATATCTTTTATTTCATTCAGTCGATGGTCAAAACAACCCCGTGAGGTAAGTGGAGTGAACATTACTATCCTCATTTTATAGATGATGAACCAGATTCAGAAAAATTAAATAGCTTGCTTAAAATAGCTTTTTTAGTTATTACTGAGGTAAAAACTGAGATTCCATGAGTGAATACTAATCCAGGGCCATTTTGCATTGAACATTAATACTGAGAGCAAGGCCTGCCTATTCTAAAAATGGTGTAGTTGCTGTTAGTGAACTGGATTCTCCTGTGCATAATGAGAAAGCACTTTTCTGTGAATTTCTAGGAAAAGTGATGTATCAAACAACTAAGAGACTATCATTATCCTTTCTGGAGAATAAAATTCAGAAACATTTTTGGAGAATGTGGAAATTAATAGTTTTGGCACCCAGAGGTAGCAGCCTCCTTAAATAAAACATGGGAAGTTTTATTTAGAAAGAAAAGTTAAAACAGAAGTAAAAATTGCTTCTGTAGAACGAGACTGGAGTAGGGATGTGGCAGGGGATTGCTGGTTTTCAGTATAAACTTTTTACTGTTTCATTTTTTTATAAAAACATATATATAGTTTTCTTTAAAATTTTAAAATCATTTTATTTTCAAGTATGAGCATTCCTATCTTCATGCCCCTCTGCACCCATCTTCCGACCCCAACACATGGGAAAAAGCTTAGGGAGATCTAATCTGTGAGTCTTTAGTTTTGTTTTTGTTTTTTTACTTGCTTTAGGCAAAAAAGTTTTGCCTGTGAACATCTATGAGCTTGTTTTGGGAGGGTTAAATTTTTTTTCCTTTTAAAACAAAACCGTTTTTCCCCAAGGTTTTTTCCTCTCAAGTTCTTTTGGTTTGTTTGTTGTGATCTTTTAGACCTTTCACTTGACTATGCCTCTCAGCCAGCAAATCTCCAGTTCCCTCACATAATGCCACTTCCTGAAGACATCAAAGGCTCTTGCTTCCAAACTGGGAATAAACGGAACCATGAACCCTTTATTGCTCCAGAACGATTTGGAAACAGCAGTGTGAGCTTTGGCAGTAACTCCCATTCTCAGGCGCCAGAGAAAGTGACACTTCTTGTAGATGGCACACGTTTTGTTGTGAATCCACAAATTTTCACTGCTCATCCGGATACCATGTTGGGAAGGTAATTGATACTTTCCTTCCAAATTCATACTATTCTCTAGACTTAGTACAAGGAAGTACTGTTTATCTTAGATTAGATATGAGAACAGAAAGCACTGCACTGCTTGTTTTTCTACCTTCATAACTGTAAGAAAGGGAGGACAAACTGGTAAAACCCTTAAGTGTGTTTGTGGATTTATTTATCTTTTTATATATCTTGTACTAATTTTCTTTAGAAAGCCAATATAGTGAAATGAGTCTCCACAAAAGGAAATAAAGTTCAGTTAGAACTATGGAAAATAACCTGTTGATTCTCATTCCCTATTCTTCTATATAATCCATCTAAAACAAAAGTCAGATATTTAATTCTTTTTAGCCACAATTTGTATAACCTCACAAAAGTAATGCTTTCTGAGTTCCAGAGGTGAAAGATGCTAGGATAAGGTGAGACCTCCAAGTCATGTTGTTTTCTTCCTTTTAACAAAAAATAGAATTACACAAATGTCCCACATGACACAGGAACAGAGCCATTTTACTGAAAAGCATTTTGCCTATCATCTGTTGCCAGTTATGCTTGGCAATAGGAATATTATTCTGTCATCTTCTCATGCCTCTATCGCTGTTCACATTTTTGAAACTGAATCTTCATACTTGGCTGTTTCATTGCTTCATGATTGCTATCTTTATTTCTCATGTTCCATTCTTTGTGCTGCTTCATTCAGCCTCTATCTTTATCCTCCTCTTACCACCTTCAGCCCTTAGCCTTTTAGGGTTAGGGTTTAGGAAACAGAGCCTGCTAAGGAGGGACACTGTCCAGGAATTATTCTTGGAGCCTTGGGTTGGGAGTTGGGATATCTATTTCTAGACGTGAGGAAGAGCAAAGGAGGATAAGACTAAAAATAATAGTAATAATAAAGTGTATGTACATGTACACACATACATATATTTGGTTTTTGAGGATTTTTGTGCACTTAGAAGTAGACTTTATTTTATTTAAAGTTCTACCCTCACTTAGGACTTTTAACTAATTTGAACTCAGAAATCAGAATGGATGACACTCAATTGCTGTGAATTCTGGGCTAAATGGATCCGGCTATTTTGTGAATATGCACACACAAATTCATAATGAACCGATTTTAAGCACAACCAAACCTATATATTTCTCAAATATCTGAATTAAGATGAAACCAGAACATTAAAACATTTTCCAAACTGGCCCTATATTTCATCAGATTTGACTTCTTTCCCCAGTCTGGGTACGACTATTGTATACCACTCCCTCCTCCACCTTCCCCCCCAAAAAAGCATTCCTGGCTTTTTGAGGTACATTGCCATTGAAAGTAGTGATTAAGAGAAGAAAGGCAAGCATCTCCTGGATAACAGATTCGTGGGTTCTTTGGATCTACGAATGGGTTGTCATCTGAAGAGCAGAATTTGGTTCTTTATTTAGGTGGTTGGTTCATTCAGCTGAGGAGACCAAGGTCACAAATTCTGTGTGTTATTTAGGTTTGTTCTGTCCTGTAGCTACATAGTATGTTTGTAAACCTAGCTGGTGAACTTACAAATGTGGGCCACGAGTCAAAAGGGGCATAAGCTGAGAGAATGTGGATGGACTGATGCAAATCCATGCCACTACTTGATAAACAACCATGAGCTAAATCCTGATGATACATAGAAAGGATTATATTTATGGCATGTTGTTCATTATTCTGATTCCCAGCTGTCTCAGCTAGACTTCATCCAAAGCAGAGTGTTCCAGAAACATACCAGCATTCTTTGAAGACAACCTTTATCAGGATGGATTTCTTATGCATGGTGCAGTGATTTGGAAGTATGTGATACAGGAATCCAAAGAGTCCTGTATCCAAAGGATGGAGGAGAGATCCAAAGGACCTCAGAAAGGCAGCCAGTTCAGGATGGAGGATAATAGTTTTCAGTAGTGAACAGGGCTTGCCAATGGGTTAAGGAAGGAAATGGCAGTGAAAACTGATTGATAAATCAAATCAGGCAGGCTGAAGATACCTCACTGCCCTCCCTGTTCTTTGTGCTGAGCTTCCCCTTCCACGGTTCATACGTAGACGTACAACAGGAGTAGAAGTCATGTGGCCAGTTGACTGGAGAGGATCTGAGAGAAAGGAGGAATAATGGGAAGAAGTAAATAAGAAAAGCAAGGCTTCTTCCATGTGCTTACGTGACATCTGAGTTCATTAGAGAACAGGCCTGTTTCTCTGAAATAGTCAAACTGCTGGTCAGTCTAATACCTACCCACCTTTTCCATTTGACCTGAAATTCTCATCATTAGAATTACTCCTTGGTTAAATAAGGGCATTTTTTCCCCAGGTCTCTATTATTGAAATATACCAGAAAAGGGAAAGCATTTAACATATCTGCACCTGTTAATACAGATTCATCTATCACATTAGATGTTGCAAACAAAACTCAGAACTATTGAGGAATGGTAGACTGGACAGTTAAATGTTCATGGAGGAGGGGAAAAGGACAGGAAAGGTCATGAGCATGAGACGTTATCATTCCAGGCTGTCATGATGTTCAGCTAGGTTCCTAGGCAGAGGGAAGAATATGAAAAGCAACTGTCACAGAGTTCAGAGATTTCCACGGCTAATTTTGCAGTTTCTGCTATACTGCATTTGCTGTCAAAGAAACTCACTGCAGGTGAACCTTGAGAACTTAGGTGCTTCATCCCTCCTCACACACAAATGCTTTAAGCAATTGCTAACTTCTTTTCTTGTCTGAAGGGAGCTTTCTCAAGACTTTACATCCATAGGGATTGGGTCCCAGCGCTTCTTTTAACTTAAACTGTAAAAGAATGAAATGGAATCTTCCAGAATGAGATGATGAAGAGAGAAGTCTCTTCTGCTGGAGAAGGTAACATTGTTGCCTGGGTGTCTTTCAGGATGTTTGGACCAGGAAGGGAATACAATTTCACACGACCCAATGAGAAAGGAGAGTACGAGATTGCTGAAGGAATCAGTGCAACTGTTTTTCGCACAGTGCTGGTGTGTGTTTTTTTTTAACCTTCTTTTCCCCAGGGGAATTCATGGACAGCAGCCTGGAAAATCCCATCAAACTATGTTATTGACTTTAAGGTTCCTGGTTTCCAGTTGTTGCCTTACCCTTTGTATTTTCTATTCCTGGAACCTTTTAAGTCTTTCTTGCTTCTGTGACTTCCATTAGATGTCAAGTTCTGGGTTCTGATTAAATATGTCAGGATAGCCAGGAATCTCTTTGCCATCTAATGAATCGACTAATTTGGTGATAATTCCAGCAACCCATCACTTTAACAGAATCAGGAGAGATTAGGGTAGAAGAAGTACTTTTCCTTCATGTTCTTTGCCTACATTCTTTCTTCCTAATCTATATACAGGATTACTACAAAACTGGTATCATCAATTGTCCTGATGGCATCTCTATTCCAGACCTTAGAGATACATGCGATTATCTCTGCATTAACTTTGACTTCAACACTATTCGATGTCAAGATCTGAGTAAGTACAGGCGTTGCCAGCTGCATTTACTTTGGTTTTGCTTGGAATTGATTGGCTGATATTTTCTGTTATTGAACAGAAGGAATTTCAAATGTGGGTTGAAATTCACTTGCAAAGGCAAAGTTGTGATACTAAGTCACTCATTCCCTCCTTGCTACACAGTACTGTGAGGAATTAGAGTAAGCAGAGGAAAGCAGGTGGTGGGTCTCTAATTCAAGCCTGACCATTAAGGCACCAGGCTAGCTGCTTGCCCTCACAGGACCGTGGTGTCTCTACTATTTAACAAATAATGACACTGAATCTAAAAAATGAGAACAGGCTCACTAATAAAGTCAAACAGCATAAATTGGAAGGTTCTTTACTGTTATTTTTATCATTAGTGTTGTTTGCTGAGTACTTTCTAGTTGTGCACTCACTTAAATCTTGTAACAGTTAACCCTGAAAGTTGGGTAATAATCTCATTTAAGAAATGAGAAGACTGAGAAAATAGCTTGCTCAAGGTTCTAAGCGTTAAAGCTGGGAGTAGAACCTAGATTGTCTGACTACAAATTCCATGCTCTAACCACTGCTTAGGCTTCCTGAAATTATTTTTAAAAATCATGATGCATTTCCCAGCATATTCCATGAAAGCCTCTGGGCTTGTGATTTCTCTACTGGCTCTGATACGCATTTAGAGCAGAGTCCCTTAGTGTCTCCAGACTTCAGATTATACCTTTACTAAGGTATTCAACTCCTTAGAATAGGAGTCCAGAACATCGTCAGAAGAGGTAATACAAGGCCATCCCCAAATGATGGTTCTGTCTGTTGTAGAATCAGTGTTTATGGGCTAATGCTGCATGCCCAGTAAAACCTCAACTGATCAGAGTGCTCAAGGATTTTTAAGCCTGGAGAGTGGTAGAATATTAAACATTGTATGACAAAGTCCGCTTAATTGTCATTTTTAGAGCAAGAAACAAGCTCTTTGCTTTTAAATGGGCCACTCTGGGGGATCTTGTCATTGACAACAGCTATTACCTCAGAGGCTTTTTCACTCTGGTATGATGTTCCTTTGAGCAGAAAGGATGTTCATCTGCATTTTCACCGCCCAGGTGCTTTGCTGCATGAGCTGTCCAATGACGGCGCTCACAAGCAGTTCGATCACTACCTCGAAGAGCTGATCCTGCCCATCATGGTAGGCTGTGCCAAGAAGGGGGAGCGCGAGTGCCACATCGTCGTCCTGACAGATGAGGATTCTGTGGACTGGGATGAAGATCATCCCCCACCCATGGGGGAGGAATATTCCCAAAGTAGGAGCCCTGTATGGTATAAGTGGTTTCTGCAAGAAACTCGCTGCCCAGCAGCAGCTAGATCCTAGAACCAGCATTAATATCACTGCTCAGCTGGTAATTGGCATACTCATCTAAATGATAGACCTCCAGCAGTGCAGGTCTAACCTTTATGCTGGAGAATATGGTGAATGTTCTGCTCCTATACCTGATGTCTAATACTGTGTCAGGTACAGAGGCAGCACACTTAATGGTCTCAGTCTTCCCTTCATTTGCTTTTTATTTTTCAGTCTTTTTTAATTGGTAAAAATTCAAAAAATAGAAAAGGATTTTGTCTTTTTTAAAAAAGAAAGAATTCAAAAAATACAAAAGGATATCATTGAAAAGTCTTATTCCCATCTCTGCCCAATCCACCCAGTTTCCTCCTCAGCTTTTTTTAATATCTTCCAAGTATATTATAATGCAGTATATGCACTGCATATACATATAAGCAATTTTATATATATGCCCCCTTTTTTTAAATGATAACTGTATTACACATAATGTTTTATACTATGTCTTGCATAAAAAGTTTCTACATTTTTTTTATGGCTGCATGAATGTGATACAAAATTAATTTAACCACTCCCCACCTTGATGGACATTTAAACTTTTTTTCCAATCTTTTGCCATTATAAATGATGCTACAGTGAATAGTCTTTTCCACTGTGTATCTCTATAGAATAATGTTCCTAGAAGTGGATTCTCTATCAATTACAGAAACTGATAGATGTTGCCAAATTATCCTCCATAGATGTTGTACCATTTTAACCTCACAAAACAATACATGACAGGTTTCCAACACCCTCACCAATACTGTTTTTTGTTACGCTTTTATCTTTACCAGTCTGATAGATTAAAAAAACATCTCATGGAAGCTTTAATTTACCCTTCTCATCTCTTGAGTGAGTCTGGGCATCTTTTTAGTTTTTAAAAGCCATTTTAATTTCCTTTTCCATTAACTGTATTCATGCTTTTTGCCCATTACAAAATTGGATTATTGTTTAGTCTTTTCTTTTACTTAGTATGAAAGCTCTTTATTGGTGGTAGCTCTCTCTGTATATGTTAAGGAAATTAGCCCTTTGTAATAAGTTGAAAATATTTTTCCAATTGGTTCTTTGTCTTTTTAGCTTTGCTGATGGTGGCTTTAGCTGTGTAGAATGTTGTATTTTTATGTAGCTGGATGTATCAGTTTTTCCTTTATGGCTTCTAGGTTTTATGTCATACCCAGAAAGACCTTCCTTACCCTGAGACTAAAAATTTATTCTGTGGTTTCTCTGAATATTCTTATGGTTTATTAATATTCGATCTTTGATCCATCTGGATTTTTTGGCATTGGGGGTCAGGTATACCTTACAATAGTCTCTTCTTTGGGCTCATCTCCTTTCTCTTATGGAGGTCTTTGCTCCATGACTAACACCACTTTTTTTTTTACCCAGTTCTTTATAGCTCCAAACTGTACAGATTCTTCAAATATATTGAGAATCGGGATGTCGCAAAAACAGTGTTAAAGGAACGGGGACTGAAAAACATCCGCATTGGAATTGAAGGTAAAAAAAAAATCTCAGTGAATATTCCAGTTGCATGCTTAAATGGAGTAGGTTGGATCCTATGGTCACAATTTATGTCTTCAAAACTCATTTTCCAGGGGGCCTAGAGACTAGCACACATAAAATCTACTTTCCTACTCAAGTTTGAAGTATTCCTACTTTAGTCTTTGTTTGCTCTCACATATCCTTTCCATTTTACTCTATTGAAAATGCTTGAACACAGCCACAGGAATAGGTTCCAATTTACTACCTCAGGATAAAGACTAGTAAGGGCAAAGAACACTGGTGGGTAAATGTAGCAGAGTTAATGGGTTCACCGAGTGGGAGGCCCATTTAGCAATCTTGGTGAGGATGTTTTTGATATATGGAAGATTGCTTCTGAAAACTATACCTTGGGCACTCAAAATTTAACGTTATTTCACTATATATGTTTGAGGAATGTCTGGATGTATTTACCTAACTGCTTTAAATGATATTGAACAGTGTCTCCCAACCTGTGGTCAACCCACAGAAGGGTCTCAGAGATGATTCTTGAAGGTTTCTAAAGCCATCTTGGTCTCTCCTCCATGGAGCTTTCACTCTTGTGTCTACTCTTGCTGCCTCTCTATTATCCCCAGAACCCGAAAGACCCTCAGTGTATCTGAATTAGGTTGAAATTGAAAGTTGGAAGTGATTCTGAGATCATCCATTTAACCTCCTTCCACTGCATCCTTTACATGTCTCTTGGGAAACACCAAGGATGGGATTATAGGGATAACTGGGGAAGCCCAACAAAATGTTCTAGTATTAGAATATTCTTTCAAACATCTAATAACCACTTCCCTCTTCTGCCTTCCTTCTAGTTTTGACCTCCAAAAGCTTCTCTGAATAACGTTATCTCCCTTTTCCATGTTACCTTTCTGCTGTTTTAGGCAGCATCTCTTTTCTTAAGACTAAACATTCCACATTTCCTTAACTCTCGCTCATTTCGTATGCCTTCTAAGGAACGGATGAGGACTAGATCTAGTAGCTGTGCCCTGGCAGGAATTTTTTGTTTCATGGTATTGTTGCCAGTGACTGAAGGCTCCTGAAACTGAAAAGAGGTTTCTTCTCTCCTCCTTTCAGAAGGGATAGATTGCTTTTTTACTTCCCTTGGATTAGTCCATTTTAGGGGCAAGACTTATTAACCCAAGTAGAAGAGAAGTTACCATGTAGGTGGATTGGGGCTGTGAGGGCATGAGACAGGGGCTATACAGGTAGTTTTCGTGCATAGTCTTTGGATATGGGAGGAAATGGATGTGGTTAGGAAGCTAAGGAGAAAATATGGATGTCGGAGTAAGCACTTTGTGAGAGTCGTGGTAAAGGGACTTTTTCTCTTTCAGGTTATCCTACCTGTAAAGAAAAGATTAAGAGAAGACCTGGTGGCCGGTCTGAAGTAATCTATAATTATGTGCAGCGTCCTTTTATCCAGATGTCATGGGAAAAGGAAGAAGGAAAGAGTCGCCATGTAGATTTCCAGTGTGTTAGAAGCAAATCCCTCACCAATCTGGTAGCCGCTGGAGAGGATGTCTTGGAGGACCAAGAGATATTAATGCATCACCCACCCCAAGTGGATGAACTTGACCGGCTAAATGCCCCACTTTCTCAAATGGCTTCTAATGGCTTTCAGGATTAGGGCCAAATGTGGTTTCACCCCTTCTAGGAGCTTATTTCTCTTTGGGATGTCCAAACCCATCCTCCACATCCTTCCCATCATTTGTCTCACTGTGATTAAGGGACATGCTTCTCTCCCTTCCTTTCCCTTTCTCCTATAATTAATATGGGTCCTTTATAGTATGCCTTGCCTACAAAAAGGGATGAAGCAGCACTGGTATTTAAGCTACCAGCTTTGCAGCAGCCCTGGAAACTTGAAAATTTGGGGTCTTGGTGCTGTTCAGTGAGTCTTTGCATAACTGCAAAAGCAAGAAAGGAAGTCAAGACTCCTACTGCCTCATACTCAGCAAAGCAATCCTCATCCTTTACACCCAGTTCTTGGTTTTTGTTTGTTTTGTTTTGTTTTATACCAAGCAAATTGCTTACTAGCGAAGGGACCAGTTTAAAAGGAGACCATCTCTTGTCTCCTAAAAGCAGGCACTGGTGGGGTGCTCATTAGAGGTTGAGAATGCCATTCCTGCTTCAGAATGTCCAAAAGGAAATTCTTAAGAGCTTAAATTCAGTTTTGTTTTTCATTAATGCAGTGAACAATCCCAATATCTCACCCTTCTGGCAGGAAGGGTAATGGCATAACAATGTTTTATGAAACCTTTTTGAGTCCGAGCAAATTGACTATTCATTTGTAATGAAACTCACCACTCAAGTAGAAGAACCTTTCCAAATCAATCCACTTTCATTATCTTGGCTTGGAATCTGGTTTGAAGCCATAGGTCTTGAAACCCTGGGACAGCACAGTGCTGTGTAAGTGGATAGGAGACCTTAAGATATGGTTTCAGTGCTTCCAAGACGGCCAGGGTGGGGGGTGGTTTCTCAAAAGTGCATAGTTTTTCAATAAAAAGGCCCAGGGAAGAGGCATTTAGGGTGAAGATCGGTGGGGAAATGTCACCTGCACAGGTTGTCAATGTATTTTTTTGTATACTTTTTTCAGACTATGGGATGTTTCTGAGTATGAATATATTTCCATTTTTTAAATAGCCACCAGCTGCTTACACACTGGATAAGAAAATAGTATTGGTGTTGTCCACAGTGGGCGGGAAATTAGGACTAGTAATTCTGTTTGGTCTGTCAGCTCCATGTTAACTATGTATGGTGTATGACAACCAGATCACTCTCCCCAACCACCACAATACTGAACCATTTTTATTTGGCAGTTAATAGCAGACCTCTGTGTCATGACTGGTGAATGCCTTTGTCATCTATGAACCAAATTAGAGTTCAGAAACAGACCTAAGTGTTTGGGAAATATCTTCCCATTTGGTGTTAAAAGTTGACTTCCCAATCACCGATCCAAGGCATTTATTCAATCACAAATTTTGAAGACTTTCCAAGGCAAGCTACTTGATTCCATTTTATTTGACTGCCCCAGTCCACAAGTAAAGTTAGATAGGTGTTGAAAGATATACTTTTTCCAGGCTTAATGAACAAGAGTTTTCCTAAGTGTTTTAACAGTGGAAGGCACTGTTCTATTCCTTACTCAGAAAAGGATGGAATTGTAAGGGATTAAACTGAATCATCCCACACCAGTCCTGATAACTTTTGACATCCATTTGCAAGGCTGATGATCAGAATTAAAGGTATAATTTACAGATGAGGGGTAGTTTCTCTTTACATGAAACTGATTGGCTCTTATTTGAGGTCAGTTTTAGCCTTGACCTTACCAGCACTACATTCATACCCACTGACAATTGACCGGCCCAAGTAATTGTTTAATGGTGCTTCCCTTATGCTTCTCAGTGAACTTCCATGCCATTACAAAGGAAATTATCTAATGTTTGTGTTTTATGACTTTCATGAGTTTTGATTAGTAGATGTAACTTCCCCCCAACATATAATTTATATATTATTAACAGTAAGTGTAAACACTCCAAGCTAACACTTTAAAACTAATTAGTCCTTGCTTCAGTAAGAAGCCATGTATGAAAGTATGGTATGTACTTGGCATTTTGTTCTATGTAAACAATTTTCTCAGGCTTTTCAAGAGTTCTTATTTTTTCCCATTTTGGGTTTACATGCTCTCGGCCCCAACCCCATGGGGTCTGAGTAAGCTGGAAATCTGTGGTGGTAAATCTCCCAGGGTCACCTGGGTGATGGTGACTGATGGAAAAACTGGGACCACAGGTCCCTTATGGAAAGGGAGGTTCCTTCTGCACCTTTCAGATATGGAGTGCAATTCATTCAACCATGACTGCTCTATTCCAGCAATGGCAGGACCTCTCAGTTCTCACATGGACAAGAGATGGGTTGCTACCATCCCCTTGAGAGTCAGTTACTGGCCAGCCAAACAAAAGGTGTTATCTCTAATATAAAGGGTGGAAAAAAGGTTTGGTGTTTGAATTTTCTAAGTGCCTAAAATATAAGCCAGGCTGTTTGTTCAGAAACGTTTTTATAAGAACATGGTTTTACCCAGAATATCTTGTACTCAGCAGCGTCTCAGGAAGCCAAAATGAACCTGATTCGAGGTTTAGAATTTGAGGTTTGTGTCTCCATCACATCACATAATTGATTTGAAGTATTTGCCTTTGAAATCGGGGACAGGACAAAGAGATAGTGCTAAAAGCTACCAGATTAGGTTGTTATGGTTTCTCTAAGAGGGAGCAGAGGTATTGAATGAATGACAGCAAAAAAGGGTAAGAAACAGAAAGTACCTGGGCTTACTGCACAATATGTTATAGTCACTATTATTTTAAACTAAATTCCAAGAGAACAGCATGTTGTTTAATACAGGTCTATGAAACAATGTGGAATAAGCCCAAGAAGGATGGATGTACTTGCAAATAGTGTGGCGAAGGGTCGTTCTTTAAGTAAAAACAAGTATTATTCAAAGCAGAAGCTTTAACTTAAACTCTGTCATAAAGTTTGGTATGGAATTTTTTGTCTCAAGTAGCAATACAAAGTTAAGAATCCAGGGATTCTAGTAATTTATTCAGTGCCACTGCTTGCCATCATGTTTGAAGTGGGACCTGCGTTCAAGAAGCACACCTGTGGCTTCATGAGGGCTGAAGCCATATCCATGCCCTGGGAGTGATCGCTTCTGCAGAACATTACATTTTTTCAAGAAGTGCTTACTGGTTTTCCCCTTTTATTTTGTATTTATGCTTAAAACTGTACTTGTTCACCTATCAGTGTTTACAAAATCCTATATTTGGGATGCTTTTTCTATAATAATAAAATATTATCTTTTGTGTGTCTGGATTGTTTTTTAGCAGAATTCAAGATAATAAAAGGGACTTAAAGAAGTGGCATCCAGACCACCCAGAACAGAATGTTTTCCTGCTCTAGTATTTCTTTGTAACTCACAGATTCCAGAGTCCTTAGTGGTTTGCCTTATCTTGAGTTCCTGGTTAGCTTGCACTCAAGACCTTGGATCTCAAATCCAACTAAGCAGAACCCCACAAAGGCAGGTATAAATCTGAAAGAGGAGACTCACAAACTTCTTTATTCTAGCAAATGAGGAACAAAGGCAGAAATGAAAGGCAGGTGAAGGAGTAAGGCAGATCCAGATAGGTACCTTGGAAACACTGCTATAGAGCCTCTTACTCATACCTGGGTCTCTGATTTGGCCCTACTCTAAGTGTCTCCTGAGCTCCCTCAAGGTTCACTTAGCCTAGGAGCTTATCAGTCTTAACAGCTTCAAGGGGTGCTTCAGCAAGTCCGCACTTCACTAGGGGAGTACAGTGGTAGGCTTTAACCCTCCCTTCTTGCCTCTTTCTGAGATTCCTTTTTCTATCCAGAAGAGGGCTAAAGAAGTGGGACTCCTCCATTACACATCACAAAGACACAACCCAGCTGTGGTGGACTGAAAGGGCTGAGAAGCTCTATCCTGTGAGATCATGATAGTCCTGATTGATTTCCAGTTGGGGAAAAAAAAATGGGGCTAAGCTATAAACAGTAGGACCAAAGGCTCACCAGTTAACAGCACTTCTGTCAGCATCTCCCCTTGCTCTTACCACAAGGGGAGCGGTAACAAGGGAGACAGCACATGTGTAGGGGCTTCCAGAAGACCGTTTAGAAGACCAGCTCTTGTGGAACAAAGTCAGTTCCAGGCTCCCTAAGAAAATGCAGTTGTGGGCAAGATGCTCCTTGGACAAAGGAGTTAAAAGACACTATTACTCTACCACTTTAAATTACAAGTCAAACATGCCTTAAAACACATCAGGGAGTTCCACAACTGTTTTCACGCAGTTTATTCAAAAGTTAAAACGTGGACAAGTTCCCCTAAAACACATCACACCCGCTACTCTTCAACACACAGGCTCCACCACTCCCATCATTTCTCTCTAAATTCACCACACTCTCCTGTAAAACATAACGGCAGCCAAGACCTTGACTATTTGGTAATACAAAATGACTATAAAGTTATATAAAAGAATCCCATTTACTTCCTTTTCACTAACAGGCTATGAATGAAAGATTAAGGGGCAAACATATTACCTTCATCCAGAGTTGAGACTTCCCTAATATTCTTTTTTCTTCCCCTAAGACATTAAAACCCAAAGCAGTTTTACAGACTACTATTAACTCTGATAATCCATTTTTGCTTTTCTGGATTGCTAAACTAGGGCAGGCTTCTTTCACAGCTGATCTTAACTTAAAGATTGGCAGAAAGCAGTCTCCCAACTGTAGCTTGGCCATGACTGCAACAGGCAAAGTTACCATACAGGTAACAATGATGCTTTAAAAGTTATCAAAAGTTTTAAAAAAATACTAGTTCATTAATACGGAGTCTCCACATTTTTCTGATGCAGCAAAATTTCTCTAGAGATGGTGGCACCTGTGAAAGAGAAGGCACTTTGTGCTAAAATTCAGAGGGTCTCATGAGAGAATGCCACAGCAGAGAGGCTCAGCTGCAAGTGACCCCTTAGAGTGGGGAAGGAGTCTCCCCCAAAGGCATCTGCAAAGGAAACAATTTTCAATCATGATTCCAAGGCAAAATGGTTAAACTTGGGAGGGAAGAAATACCAAAAGAGAAGATAAAAGACAGTTGTACAAAAGATTGAGGAGTGAACTTTCCAAGGATTTGTAGGCTGGCTCTGCACTTTCTATTGAACTGGTTCCTGTACCAGTTCCAAGGAGCTTTTGGATATCTTGCAGCAGCAGGAGCAGCACCTTGGCCAAAAGTGTTCCGGTCTTCCTGCCTCTGCTGGGCTCTCCTTGATGTGTTCCCAGGAATAAACTGAGTTCCTGTTGGCAACATCTGCAAGTATTGCTGGTCTGTGGCAACACCTGCATTAGGGGGGTTTTGATACAGCCATGAAGAGAAAGTTGGGGTTTCCCATATGATCCAGGATTCCTTGGCAATGCCCAATGGCTTTCTGGACCTTTTAGAGCAACAATGGATCAAGATGGTTTTCCATCAACACTCAGAAAAGCAGCTTGAATATTTTAAAGGAGGGAGGGGGAAATAAATCAATGGATTGAGGATCTTTATCCTAGTACCATAAATAAAGTGCACCATGAATGAGGCTATAAAAAGAGCCACTCACAAGACACCAAGGTATGGGAAAAACTACTGTCACCACCTTCTCAGAGGAGGGTGAATCAATTCTTTCAGCCAGAGTGCTGGCTGTTGAGGGTTTCATTATTGCTTTATTTACTTAGTACTACGGGACTTTTAGCTATAAAGAAAAAAAGAAATACTTGGTGGGCTTGGCAGATGGCAGGTCACAAAAATCACAGGCATTGGCTGATATTTGATGAGTGTATATTACAATCTCAATAATGTTGGATGATGGCTGTTTTTTTCCCCTTCATTGTGATAAACTTAGGAAAATTCAAGTTTTTTAAAATACCTATCAAATTGGCTCATGATGCTTCTAAAGAAGCAGAACAGTTGTTTATGGCCGATGTAGTAGAAATAGTTGTCTTTGTTCTAGAAGTTTTCAGATGCATCATGGAAAAGAATCCATTTACTACCACATTTCAGGAGACTTTACATGACATATTGTAGGTTCCATAAAACTTCTTGGAAGCTCTTTAGAAAGAGTTTAGGTGACACTGTATAAAGAACTGCTTGATTTAGGATTCCAAGGTAAGAGTACTATTTTGCTACCTTCATGTAGGAAGGTATTGCCCCCCGTGCAGTCAGGCCTTCAAAGCGCTTGTACGTGTAATTGATGAAGACCCAATCTTTGTTCTTGTAGTCGGTCTCAGGATGATTACTTGTGGCCACTGGGAAAGAAATAGACGTGAGAATTGATTCACTTCCTTACCACACTGGACAACTCAGTACTGCACACATGACATTCTGAAGAATATACCACAGTTTCTATTTGGGAAAGGTTATTTTTCACTCTGTCAGAATTTTTTACATTTGTTTGCCTATGTTCTTTGACCTTTGTATTTCTTCACGAATATTTTAAGCTTTATTTTCCCATTCCTGTCATTTTGGGTTATCTAATCTTTAATAAATAACAGCAGAAGAGCAGATTGTTGTGACTCACCCATGTGGCTGAGCAGTCCAAACATGGAATTTTTATTTATTTCCATTTGAGAAGGTGTCACTACTACCCAACATTACCACTGGAAAAATACTCACAAAGAACCTGAAGAACTGAAGTTCCTCTCCATGTTCTCTACCCTAACTTGTAAACATCATTCCAAAACTGCGGGGGGGAATAATGTGCTCGTGAGGCAGCAGTAGGTGGTAGTGGTAGTATTACCTGTTGGCTTAAGAATATCAGATTCCGGAAACTCATCGAAGTTTGAGGTATCATCAATGCTTTTGATTTCAATAGATATTGCAGCAGGTCTCTCTCTGCCAAGAACAGACATGCCAAAAATTACTATAGTTTACAATCACAAAGGTCATACTAATCAAGTCTATCTCCCAAAAAGATACCTGATCTAACATGGGGGGAAGACTGTTCACTGGCAGGTAGTATTTCTTTTCTCTCAAAGAAATTGAGTATACTCAATCAAAATAACTTATGATAAAAAATATAAATAGTTCAATTACTCATAGCTAGGAAGAAAGACAGGGATAATAAGGAGAAACTTCCTGCTCTGTCTGCTAAAAAGGGGAAACTGGGCCTCTAAGTGTTTCTTATCTATGGCTCTGCCCTTCTACTGAAGGTCCATCGAGTAAGAGTGACTGAAGAAGTAGCAATAACAAGGTATAGACAGAAATCACAAGGATGCAGATTAGATCATGGTTATGCAATAGATGACAACTTCTTTGTCTGTTTAGCAAGGAATGAATGCTGAATGAGAAGGTCTGGGACCACAGTCACAGCAGGTGGTCTAGAAGCTCACTGCTGAGGGCAGCACTTTACTACCCCTCCCCACTAAACATATTTCTCCCTCTGTACCATACCCCACCCCAAAACTTTTCCATTCACTTTCTCCCTTCTCTGTCTTCCAGTGACAGACCCCCAGGGACAGTCTTGATGGTAGCCTGCAATGCCAGAGAGGAGCTGAGTTCTAAGTAAAAGCAATAACAATACATTTCTTAGATGCTTCCCTCACCAGGGAACCCAAAGTCCACTTCTCTTTATAAGTAAGGTCTCCAAAAGATCACATGGTGCATGGCTGGCAGGAAGCCCCACTCCCAATCTTGACCAAGAACGAAAATCAGGAAAAGACCCTGAGTTTCTAAGAAGTTCTCTTCCCTTACTCAGCTTGCCGTAACTGTGCTTCCAAATCATATTTAGCAAACTAAAGACTTTCTGAAATAATCCTGAAAGCTTTTATATGAATATACCTGATATGTTCCCAGTCAACGCCTTCAAAAAAAGAATTACTTTTTATTTCCTCAACACCAGAGGCTCCAATTCTATGTTCCCATTCACAGCAGAATCTGGAAAACACAGAGGCCTTTCAGCATACCTCAAGCAGTCTCTTCAGAAAAGAAAAGAAAGAAATGGGAGAAAGCAGGGGAAGACCCAGGAAATACTGAAAGTCAAAAAATGAAAAAAGATGTATTCATGTCAAAAAGGCTGGGCATGTGTAGAGGTGTTCTCTGACTAATACCTCAAAATTAGATCCTTGGCTTTCTCAGAGATGGGAACTTCTGGAGGAAAAGTCAAAGTTTCTTTCCAGTTCATCACCTTCTTGTATGTCTCTTGAGGGGTCTCAGAACAGAAAGGTGGGTAGCCTGTAACAAAAAAAGGAACCCCAGAACTTTGAATCTGACTGAGATTATTTTCCTATATATCTTTAATGGCCTTCCCTCCATGATATGGACAGAATTTCCACTCATCCTAGAAAACATCAAAACCAACCCTTCATTTTCCCCCAAACTCCTAAACCTAAAGTGAAGTTGTGCCTTTGATATCACTAAAGAACCAGCTAATAGTTGGTATAAGAAAGGAAGACCTAAATAGAGCTGCAAGTGTTGGAATCACCGACCAAAAGAAATGAAAGGACGAAACAATTTCATTGAGACATGACTCCATCCTAGAGATGTAGGTAAAGGGCCAAACAAGTTTAAGTAAGAAAAAAGCAGTTTCCTAAGTGACTGCAATGCCTCTTTTTGAGAACCATAGCAAACACTCACATACCGTATTAGCCCATCTGCCCTTCACACAGGGTACGTCCACTTCCACGAGCATCCATCCAAAGTCCCTGAAGACAACACAGCCAGACAGACACCACACCCAGTCACCCACAGAGACTCACTCAGGACCACCATGGATATGCTCACTCCTACTTCTCACTGGCAAATGCCGTCATCCCCCCCTCCGACCCCCATCCCAGATGTGTCCTTAAAATACACAAGTGCACCATCTAAATAAGAAGGAGAGAAGTTAAAGGACCCCATGCTTTGAAGGCTTTGTGAGAGAAAAGGGACAGCAAATTAGAAGTGAAGACAGTGAGGGGATTCCCAGTTATAGTGCTCTGCATACAATGGATGTTCAGTAAATGCCAGACTAAATGAATTGCTAAAGGGAAAGAATGAAAGAGTAGAATTAAGAAAAACATGATAAATGATCAGCAAAGCAACCACAGGATGCTTGTAAGTCCAAGAAAATAGTGGGATATATCTGATCAGAGTTGTCTACCTAGGAAATTTCACTTTGAAAGGCAAGGGGTAGAAAGAGTGCTTAAGTCACCCCCAATTACAATGGATTTTAATATCAATTTAAGGGTCTCTCTTGGCTGTACAGAAAAAGTCCTCTGAAAGCATGCAACTTACCGATGAGCATCTCATACATGATCACCCCAAGCGACCACCAATCACAGAGCTTGTTGTACCCGGTCTGCATGAACACCTCAGGAGCAATGTAGTCAGGAGTGCCTACTGTGGAGAAGGCCTGAAACACGTACCACATGTCAGGGAGGCCCAGCCAGGCAGGAGGGGGCCCAGAGTTCTGTTCCAGAGACCAAAGGCTGCAAAGACCACTTGGGGCTGCTCCCAACCTAAATAAGCAGGACTGCCTGGCAGCTAAAGTCAAACCTGAGTTGCCAGAACAGTTTCCCTTTCCAATATGAACAACAAAGCTGTTACTAGGGGGAAAAGACTTCATACATACAGCCAAAGCTCATAATTCACTAAGCCAAAGGCGTCTCTAGGGCCATAATTTACTCAGCACCCATAGAGTATCAGGGTCTATACTTTAGTAATATGCTCATGAGTTTATTTAACCTTTAGAAAACTTCTGTGGAGAGGCCCTTATTAGCCCAGCTTTGCAGACAAAAAAAATCTGATGCGCAAAACAGCTACATGATTTTTACAAGGCCTAAGAACCAGCTGAATGGTGGAGTCCAGTTTGGATATTTAATCTCTTGCTCCAAATCATCCTTCTTTCCACCATATAAACTCCTTGATTTGAGAAAATCATAAAGGGAAGTTTTATTATCAAAAGCTACAGTTATCCTGTGGTTTAATGTTTATAAATGTTCACTTACCAAACTTAATCATTTATGTAAATGGTTCTTAGTGAAACATTTTCATAATTCCAATAAGCTACAAAATACCAAGACCATAAAATTATAGGAGGAAGTACAATGAAAGCCGTCCAATGTGCTAAATATTTGAGGTTTTGCCACATGTGAAGCTCTAATTAGGTGTTTTATATGTTATGTACTTTTTTTTTTTGCATGGGCATGCACCAGGATTATGTACATTTTTAAAATTAAAAATACAGCTTTGTTGTCTTTAAAAAATATTTATTATGAAATATTGAAAACATATAGAAAAAAAAGCAAACAATATAACACATATGTACCCACTGCCATATTAGAGAAAGGTTAACAATTGGTCATATTTTCCTCAGATCATTCATTTTTTTAAAACAAATGAAACTACCAAAACAATTAAAGCTTTGCCCCATATATCCCTTCCCTCCCCACAAAGGGAAATACTACCTTTAAGTTGCTGTGTTGTTCTATGAATATGTTCATAAATAACAAAATACTACTTTTTCCATATTAAAACTTCTAATTAAGGATTTCATTCTGTACTAAATCATCCTACAATGCCACCACTTGCTGTTTTTACTCAGTATCATGACTTTGAGATTTATTTGTGTAGCTCTAGGTCCACTCATTTCTCTGCTGTAAACTATTCTGTTGTATGAATAAATCACGATTTTCATTCTCCATTCTCCATCCATAAGCATATGATCACTTATGCTGCTCCCAATGTCTCACTATGGCAGCTAATACCTGAATTCTTGGGCACACATGAAAGAATCTCTCTAGAGTATATACTAGAAGTAGTAAGGCTGGACCTTGGGTTATGAGCATCTTCAGCTCAATTAGTTAAGCTCCAGTTGTCCTCCAAAGTGGTTATACATATTTAAACTATCCAAAGTGGGGATAAGCTCCTGGTGCTCCGTATGTCACCAACACCTGGTTTTGTCAGATTCTTTTGTTTTACCAATCTGATGAATAGGAAAAATGGGGTCTCGTAATTTGCACGTCTCTTAGTTCAAATAAAGTTGAACATGTGTTACTTAGCCATTCCGGTTTCTTTTTCTGTGGATTCCTGTTCAGATTCTTTGCATATTTATTTTTTTAGTTGCATTCTCTTTTTCTTACTGACTTATAAAAGAGTTATTATGAATTTAAAACACTAATTAGATATTGCAAATATCTTCTCCAAGTCTGAAGCTTATCATTTTTACTGATTTTCTTAAATGATGTAATATTTGCCACAGACCAAAAAAATGTATGATTTAAGGAATTATGAAGCATAACAATGAAAATATCCATAAATTCAACTGAAGAAACAAAATATTACCAATATCATTGAAGTTACACATGTACTCCTCCTGTCTCAACCTCTCTGCCTCTCCTACTAACCAATATTCTGAATTTTATATTTATCGTTCTCCTGCTTTTAAAAAGAATTTTAATTTAGCCACATGCCTCCCTAAATGATATTTTACTGATTTTTGCTTGGTTTTGAGCTTGATAAAAATGGTATCATTCTATATAAAGTGTTCTGCTATTTGATTTTTCCCTTCAATATGTTTCTAAAATGGATCCATAATGTCACATGTAGCTATAGTTCAATTATTTTCACTGCTATAAAATATTCTTTTCCACAGTGTAACCATTTTCCCATTAATGGACAATGGTTCTTTCCAGTTTTGTGCTATTATTTAAAAAATGCAAGGAATATTCTTATACATATCTCCTGGGCCTTTGTGCAAGAATTTCTCCAGATCATATGACTGGGAGTAGAATCGCTGGGTTGTAGTATATGCACTTCAACTCTGTAAAGTAATTCCCAAAGTTGTGCCATGCAGCTTGTCTTTTCGTTTTGTATCTTTTGATATACAGAAGTATTTTGTTGTTATTTTTCTTTAAAGTAGCAGGATAAATCAAATTTTTCCTTCACAGTCTGTACTTTTTTGTATCTTACTCAAGAAATCCTTCCTTACTCTGAAGTCATAAAGATATTTAGCCTATATTTTCTTCTATACTTTTTAAAATTTTATTTTCCATCCAGAAGTTATTTTTGCTTATACTGTAAGGTAGGAATCCATCTATCTTCATATAGATAATCACACATTGTTTTCTTTGAAATACAAATGTCAAATAACATAAATACCCGATTTTTTTTTTAAGCTTTAAAGTCTGAAACATGGATTGGGCCCTTCCCAAGAAGCAGAAATATTTTCATTCTAATCATAAATGTCAATTATGAAACTATTTTTATTTCAGCAAAGGTGAATGAATTCTATTCTTCAAAAACTTCTATCATAAAACCAGAGATATATTTCCGCAGGAAAAGAATTCCTTCAGTATACTAAGGCATTTAAAAAACTCTAGCAATTAGTGGGCGGGCCGCGGTGGCTCAGCGGGCAAAGTGCTTGCCTGCTATGCCGGAGGACCTCGGTTCGATTCCCGGCCCCAGCCCATGTAACAAAAACGGAGAAACAGAATACAATAAAACAAGAAAATGTTTAAAAATGTTTCCCTTTCTTCCTTCCTTCCTTCCTTCTCTCTGTCTTTCCTTTAAAAAAAAAAAAAAAAAAAAAAAAAAAACTCTAGCAATTAGAGCAAGTAAGTGCTTTCTCTAAACTGTGCTAGAAGAGTAGTGTCCTCACCCTGGGGAAACCCCCATGCATTCACTTTCATTTTAATGCACTTTAGTATTTGGTGGTGCCTTTCCAATCTAGGAACTGCCCTCTTCCCAAACCTTTGTATGTTTTCCATACCAGGGTGCCCTCCAACTCCAAGCTCTTAATGCCTAAAATTCTATACCATTCTTTTTCCTTTTATTGTATAGGCATTTACAGCATCTATTAGGGCTGCACACTAATAAGAGCTTTGCTGGTTGTTAATCGTCATTTCAACCACATGATGTGATCTAACTTTATGATTTCATTTTAGGACTTCAGGAAAAATAAAACAATTTAATTCCCTACTTAATCACTTCCGTGAATTCTAAATTAAAAAAAAAAATAAACTGACAATGATTGGGTGCCTATATGTATTTCAACCGTTACCTCTGTAATATAATAACTTAAAGCAGACTCATGCCTATTTCCTAATCAATTACTGGGACCTAAGGTTACTCAGGACCACATAGCTATTAAAACCATTACGATGTGATTGTAGCAGTCAAGGAGTAAAGCTAAAGTCTCTATTCCCAATGATTATCAATGAACTGAAAAGTAAGATACTCAGTGAGCTAATATATATTAGGTTTAACCTAGAGTGGTGAATTAATATTCATAAATGAATGGGATCACTTACAGGTCAAAGGAACACATTAACCTTTTGAAAACTAAAAGGTAGCTTTATTTTTTTCAAGTTATCAAATGAGGTAATATGAGGATAACCTTAATTAATTCTCTTCTATTTCTAGAGTAGATAGAATAAAAAGGCAAGAGTTTTAATCACAGCATAAGGGCCTCAGTTTGTTCAGATTTTTTACAAAAACTTTTTTTAATTATTAAAGAACATCTAATTCCAAACATGGAAAATGTGAAATCTCCTTCCTTTCAGACCTATAAGTGGTTCCTAGTATGTCTCACATGTCCCTTTGGTATATGTCAAAGAGTACAAAGAGTAGCCTGTCTCAGAGTATAACAACAATTTAAAGTATTCAAGCTTAACTACCATCAAAATAAATGTGAGCATAGTTACCAAAGGTTAAATCTCAGACTGCTTAAGAAAAAAAAATCATGAAAGATTCCCTTACCTTTTGTTAGCTTCCAAAATAAATTCAAGTGAGTATTAGTTTCCCAACAATAATTATTATTTATGTAAAGTCTTTAGTGGAGGGTCTCAACCTTGACTGCACAATAGAATCACCCAGTCCTTAAAAAATGAGATGCCCAGACTGCACTCCACACCAGTTAAATCAGAATCCACTTGAGGGTGAGACCAACACATCAGCATTTTTTGAAGTTTCACAGGTGGTTCTGACATGTAGCCAAAGTTAAGAACTACAGCATCAGATAACACACAACAGAAGCATCTGACCAAATTTGTTCATGACACTCCCTCACCCTCAACAAGCTACAAAAACAGTCCTTCAAATACATACAGAATTTAGAAGTTTAAAGAGTATCAGAGTTCCTAAGAAAAACAGATTTTGTTGTGACTAACTATACTAAACCTAAGTATCCCCAATTGTTAGAAAATCATCCAAGATTCATTTCAGATAATACAGCTCCAAAGGTATTTGGTTAAGTTAATGCCTCTCCCAAGGACCCAGATTTAATATTAAAATCATAATATTCAAAGTATGGTCTGAACCTACTAACAGGTCTCCAATATATTTTAAAAATGCAAGCCCTTCCTTTGATTCTTTCTTAAACAAAACCACAGGCTTCCATTTTCACATGACTGACAGCTACTTATTAGTGACTTACTGAGTTATTCAAAGTACTAATTTTTTATGCAACGAACTAAAATCAGTATGTTGCTTGTGTTTACAGAGAACTCTAATTCAGTATTTTACTAAGAAGTCTGGCTGAAACACAATATTGGGCAAACCTGCCAAGTTACTATTGTATATACAAACAAAGAAAAGCACCATGATTTCTAGATAATACATTTATCTGTGCATGATCATCATTTCATAGTTTTCAACTGCTGTTTTTCTTGCTTTCTAATACAAATCATAGTTTCCAACTGCTGTTTTTCTGGCTTTAGCAATGGCACTAAAGCTAAACGCCATCGATCCATCTGCCATCAATCATTTCTGGCAAAGTGAAGTATAGAGTGGTATTCATTTCTAGTATCTCTGGTCAATAATTTTCCAATAACTAGACTCTGGGACATGGACACTGCACTTCAAATATGAACTCATTAATCAGTAGTGTTAAGAGTAAATGTTTGCCTACATAGTGATGTTTCACTGGTGAATCTGTACTATTTAAATAATTTCCAATATAATATTAAGGCAAATACAATAAAATTACTTATTGTCAAGACTGTTGGACATAATTTTATATATGTACATATTCAAACACTTATAAAATAAGTCATAAACATTTCCTTTATATTTCTCTTCAATTTTTTACCACCACGTTCTTCTTTCCACTGCAAAGGAGGAAAGCAGCTAAGTTTGGGAGTCTTAATTTGCCTAAATTTGAGAACCACTGCCTTAAAGCTCTAAGTAGGTATTTGTACTTCATTTTGTTTTTTTTTTTGAGAGTACTCCATTTGAAACACAATTCTGGAACCATCATAAAAACAAGGAACAGATGGGGTAGGAAGAAAGGAATTGTAAATGAAAATGAGGTCAGAACCAAGACAGCCTAATATTATTTGTCCTCCTTCAAAAGATACTCCTTGATGCTACTGACAAAATGACATTCTATTAAAATCTCAAAATTGAGGGATAAGCTGCAGACACTTAGGCAATGTAAATTTATATACATTTTTTAACTTATTCAAACTTGGTTTGTAGCATTTCAGAAGCCACAGATAAAACTTACTAGCTGGCGTCTATTTCTTTTCCAGGTTTCTGCTTTTCTTTTAGAATTCATGTTCTGGAAGGCTAAAAGTGGGAAAAACAAGTTTTAATCAAAGGTCAGACTGGAACATTTGACTACATTTTCGGTTTTCAGGCTGTGGTTAAAGCCACATAAGACCCTAAAGTCTTGCTTTTCTGTCCATACCTCAATTACTCTTGATGACACATATCCCCAGCAAGTCTATGAACCCAAATAAAAAGTTCTTAGCATTAATTCAGTGAATCACAGGGTGTTCTGATTAGCATTTCCATGTGGGTCATGTGCTAGATAGGACATGGACAGACTTTAAACAGAAATACTGGGAATCCAGTCTCAATCATAAGCAAAGGTCCCAAAGACAACCTAACATATTTACAATTTCTCAAAATTAACATCAAATTTCCAAGAGTAGTCACTGTCATATATTTCAGGTATATTATGATACATTATTTGACATAGGTTCTCTAAACAGAAATGTAATTTTACTATATAGTTTCTACAGTTTGATAGTGCTCAAAATAAAATAACTCACATAAAGAAAGCTCTTTATACCAGAAAGGAAAAAAGCACCTGGGAAAAATCTTGTCTGGAGCTGTTCTCAGGGCTTTTCCTCAATACTTTGCTTGCCCTATATTCATCCGAAATAACCTTGCCAATAGAGCTCCAAATGAAGCTTGTTTCAACATCTACCTTAACACATTTAGCAGCACTCATATTGCTTTACTCTATAAAGACTCATATGTGAGAATTTCCTAATCTGTCCTGAATACTTTATTCTCCAGAAGAATGGCTCTTCAAGGCCCAGTTAAGGGACAAAAAGGCTAGCATCGCTATTAATACTTACTGAAATCACTAGGGAGGCTGTGGTTCAGATTCCTATAAAATTCTGTCCTATGTGCTTTCTTTAGTCCTGTGCAAAGGCCAAAGTCAGAAAGTTTCACATGGCCCTATGGGAAGAAAGAAATAAGGTAATGGATGGATGGACTTTCATGGATGTGGAACAGAACATACTCTTCTCCCAGGCTTCTTCAGTTTCAATTATAATGTATTTATTAACCAGTATACTGAGTTTTTTTCTTTTATCACAGGCAAAAACATGTAATAGCAAATGAAATCTTTAAAGATCACCCCAAATCCTATTATACTAATAAACGATTTTCCTTTTTTGCACATTTTCCCCTATATCCAATAGATTTTTAAATATAGTTGAGCCCTTCATATCACATGGAGATAATTTTCTACTCCTCAAACTAACTCAATCAAATAATACACTGTGTATCTTTATGGTCTTCAAAATTATAATTTTTAATATCTACATAATATTCAACTGACATAATACATCACTGATTACCTACTCATCCTCCTAATCCTGGAAATTTCCAATTCTTTGCTCTCTTGTAATGAGGATTGTGAACATCCTGTGATAGAGAAAGACTATCCCAACCCTAACTGGACCTGGCACAGAACAAAATCCTAATAAATGGTTGTTAAATGGTGAGTAAATGAACAAATCTCCATTCATATAGCTTTTTTCCCTTTTGAATTATTTCATTAGGATAACTTCCAAGGAGTAGACTATTCTAAAGGCAAAGGGAACAAACATTATTTCATGGTTCTTTATAAATGTTCTCATACCATAGTCCATTATAAGTCTCTGATTTTATAATCTTCTGAAAGGAAAACTCACACCTCCATTGAGCCAGGTACCATGGTCAATGCTTTAAATATGTGGTCTCATCTATACAACTTCATAAGCCACACATCATACACAGAGAACTTAAGTGGCTTGCTGGAGAAATGGAAGTATATCACTCCTTCCTATGCTGTTTTGCCATCATCCTGTGCTCTTTTGTCATAGACCAGGATTACTTTATCTCACCAAACCCCCCTTTTTTCACCTGGAAAACGGGGCTAATGGTATCTTGATACCAAGATTTACCAACTATCAGCACATATGTTCTATCTAGCTATTTTCTAAACATTTGAAAGTAGGCTGCATATCATGGTCCTCTAGCACTTAACACTGCCATGTACATTTCCTGAAATCAAGGATACTCACTTTGGTAACTACCCTAAGCAAAGTTATCAAGTTCAAGAAATTTAATATTGATTTTAAGTCTACGGTGTATATACAAATTTTTTCAATTATCCCAATAATGCCCTTTTGGGCATTTTATTTTCCATATTTAGATCCAGTCTAGGATCATGTATTATATTTGTCACTGTCTCTTCAGTTGCTCTTTTTTTTTTTTAATTGTGGTAACAATATACAACAGACTTTCTCACTGCAACCATTCCCAAGCATACAATTCAGCAGCATTAATCACATTCATGTTATTCTACCATCACCATCAACTATTACCAAAACTTTTCCTATCTCCAAATGGAAACCTTACACCCTTTATGCATTAACTCCCTATTTCCACCCCACTCCTGGTAACCTGTACTCTATTTTCTGTCACTGTGAATTTTCATATTCTAGTTATTTCGTGAGAGATGTTCTTGAGGTGGTGAAACTTTAAGTAGATGAGGCGTAATCCTGATGTTCAAGGATTCACATTGCTCAGTTGCAAGCAGTGTGGTCAAGATTTGAGCATCAATAACTTCTATGTCTGTGGTCTTTCCACAATATTATACATACTGCCTTTCTTCAGGACATCTCAGATTCTAACATACTAAACTTCCCAAGGTACAAAGTTCAAGGGGTGCTGCTCAGATGGGTCAGGCTTGTTTTTTAAATAAATCCCATTAAGTTCATGGGTGTGTGTGGGTGTGTGTGTGTGTGTGTGTGTGTCTGTAAGCAAGGTAAACTGACAAACCAGGATAGCTTTGAACTCATTAACATGGTATCTTTGTAAATATCTTGTTTTACAAGCCAAGTTACTAAGAGTTCACTTAACAGTTCTCGTGATTTCATGTTTTACCTGGACACATCTGACAAAGGAACATGTCTTAAAAAGCGGTCCTTGGAATAAATGCTATTCAAGTCTAGACTTGCAAGGAATTCTGTGGCTATTCTGAGTAGACAGCAGGAACTCAAACCGTTTAATTTTCACTTCTACAATCTATATGGCTGAACACATAAATGAGCTTGCTTGTGAGGACATTTTACTACAAGTCTGAGCTGGCATACTGTGGAGAGCAAATTTATACCTAGCAAGGTCCCCACTGTTCCTTAGCTAAATTGAGTCCCTATGTTCTTGGCCTTCAATATGTTTGCCGGACCTGAATACAGACTGCAGGAGTACAACTAAGATAGCACTGTGATACCTGAGGTAGACCAGGGCATCTAAACCCAAAAATCACAAAAGGTAGAAAATCAGTGGTTTATTAGGAATATATCTGAACTTAATGACACAGGAAAACACTCTTATATAGCATTAACTTGTCAACAGCAGAATATCAAACTACTTACTTTTAGGCTACTGATTTTTTATGTTATAATCAAAAACAAAAAGTATAAAAACTAGTTTAACAAAATTGTGTAGTGGTTATCTTTGAGTGATTCGATTATAGGTGATTTTTCTCCTCTGTAACTTTTTATATTATTTAAATCTTCTATGAATATGCATTATTCTTATAATGAACGAAAAAGCTATTTCTTCTTGTCAGAAGAAATTGTATGACAAGTCTCCTAGCTTCTGAAACAGAAAAAAATATTTTCAAAGAAAATAGGCAAAAATGTCAGATATTTTATAATGCAAGAGACAAGAAAGAAAAAAAAAAACCTAGAAATTAAATTTACTTTTCTACTTAAAAGAAAAATTCAGTCAACACAAAATTCTGCTTAACACGGCACCCCGCTCAGCGCGAGGCGCAGGGCGAGGACCGGAAGTGCGGCGCGGCGGTGCGGGAGGCCGGCCCTGCGTGGGGCCAGCGTGATGGCGGCGGAGCTGGGGTGCCAGACGCCGGCCATGAAGCGGCGACGACTGCACCACACCACCAACGGTGTCCCCAGTGGAGACGTGTGGGGTCACCACAGGGACCCCAGAGCCCGAGGATTATGACCGCAAGTGCGTGTTCTGCTGGATCGGGCGGGGACTAGAACCCGGCACCGAGCTCCTGCCCTGTGAGAATGAAGACTTGATTTGCTTCAAAGATATGAAACCAGCAGCACCTCATCATTATCTTGTAGTGCCAAAGAAGCATATTAGAAACTACAAACAACTTAAGAAAGATCAAATAGAACTGGTTGAGAGCCCAGTAATTGTTTGAAAGGCCATTCTTGTAAGGAATAATTTCACTGACTTCAAAAATATGAGGATGGGTCTCCATATGCCGCCATTCTGCCCTATTTCCCACTTGCCCCTTCATGTTCTGGCACCAGTCATCAGCTTAGCTTCACATCAAAATGCATTTATAGAGGCAATTCCTACTGCTTTATCACAGCTGATTATTTGATTGATGATGATGAACATGAAATGTCATGAAAATGTCAACATTAAGAAGACATTCCTAGTCATGGTCCAACATAAATTAATATTTTGGTCCTTTTGAAGTCTACTTGCTATTTGAAGGTTTCTTGGGTTTTATAAACATCTATTACTGAGTGGCCTGAAATCTTTTCTGAATGTATGTTTCTTGATCTATGATGTAGTTTAAATGAATATCTGTCACTGACTTCTTTGTTTTAATGGTTACTTATCTGAAGTGTAAAATACTATGAATTCTGAAGTATAAGATACTATGGATAATCCCATAAAAAATTATTAATCATTAAGGGCTCTGTATTTTAAAAATTCAAATATTTTCATTTCTCAGTAATCAATTAGAGGAATGATTTATTTGTATGTATTCACTGGGAAGAACTAACAATTATAAATAGTACTTTATTAGAACCTTTATTACTTTGAAGGAGTAAAAAATTAACTATTTACTGACAGTTTTTAGGTTTAAACGTAATTATTCAAAATATGGAATATTCCAATATAAAAGCAATCTCTGACTTTGTTGATAGAAAGAATTTTATCATTTTTCACTTAAATTTCAGATATTTGTTTTCACCTCCTAAAACCTTGCATTTTTGTAATATACTGATCCTGAAAGCTGGGAACGTAATGGCTAGCAGTGAATTTGTAATAGCAATCAATGGGGCTAACAACAGAAGTCACTGCAATGTAATTTACTCTAGGAACACAAATGGGGAAGAAACAAAGCGGTTATGTTAACATATTAAAACTGGCAGAAACTGTTGCTTTATGGCTTGATTTTTGTGCCAAAGGGAAATTTAAAAGATTTCATCATGAAAAAGGCCTCATTTGAAAGAAGAGATAGACTTGGTTATTAAAATGAATTTTCATATCAACTACATTAATATTGATATCATAGTAAGCCATTCTAATACATCTGTGTATCTCCAATAACTGTGGTGGATGTGAATGAAGACTAAGTGCTGAGACCTAATCCTAAATGTGTCAGTGTATAATGGGGCCATATACATGAATATAAATGGACATAAGGATTAATATATTGCCGTTGGGAATGAGCTGAAATTACTAGTTTTCTTTCTTTGGGTGTTTGTGATATAAAATAAAGTTTGAAGAAATGAAATACTTATTGCAGTGTTTGGTTAAAACAACAGGAGTCAATATTGTTTATTCATTCATTTATTCATTCAGTAAACATTTGTTGAGTATTTAATGCATACTAGACCCTGTGATAGGATCAAGGAATATAGAAATGAGAAAAGACAATCTGCTTCAACTGTTAATAGAGGGGTAAGACGAAATCAGCGGTTAGAATTTAGTGTAGTACATGTTGTAATGGTTTTATGTCCACAGAAGAGACTGTAGAGGAGGAAACACCTCTGAAAGCATGTGGCAGTGGAGCTGAGTAGTACAGACAATGTTAGGCAGACAGATTGTGGCAGTTTAGTTGCGGGACCACATGTACTTTCCTTGAGTTCTGCTTTTACTATTATTTACTTTACAATTGAAATAAATGTCAGTTTCATTTTAATCATTGGTGGTGGGGAAGAGAATTTGGAAGTTGGTATTAACAGGCTGTCAAAGTTGGATTACAAGGTGATGCTATTTGTTTATAATTGTATGACTGTAGAATTATTAACACTGAACTATTTCCAACTGTAATTATTTAGCCAGAAGAAAGCTAAACAAAAATGAGAAAATGCTGCATCAAAAAACAAAAAAATTCTGTGTAACAGAACACATTTTAGAATTGTGAAGGTGAAGGGGAATTTAGCACTTCTCTAGATCATTATATTCATATTACAGATAAGAAAAGTGAGGTCCAAATGGGTGAAAAGATTTGTCAAAGGTTAGCCAGCAAGTTAGTTATCCACAGAAGGATCTATTGTGAGCTTAGGAATCAAGCAACTAAGCTTATTTGCAATGTCTAAAGATAAATATAAATAGGCCATTAAAAAGGATGAGCAGGTCTTTTATTTAAGTAGAGGACATATGATTTGGAACCTGGACTTGGTAACACTTTTTTTTTTCTTTTGCATGGGTTTTCTTGTTGTTTGTTTTGGCCTTACTTCTTGTTTTTTCACAGGGTTCCTCATTAACTGACAAGGTTGCCCAACAAGGAGTTCCGGATAGGTGATGAATTAGTATAGTTAATTATATGTTAAGGCACTGGTGTCTATGGCTGTGGTGTTTGTAATCCACAATGGATGGAGGTGGCCTAAGGGTACAAAGACTGAGGAATGGAACGCAGAACTATGGTGTATGCATACAACAGACTACTGACCGATCACAAGAAAGAACAAAGTAGGCAGCATGCAACTAGGTGAATGAACCTTAAGGAATGTATGTTAAATGAAATGTCAGAAACAAAAAGGCAAATATTATCATGCCTCACTCATATGGACTAACTATAAAAATTTGGTGAACTGAAGTCAAGAGCATGGGTTATCAGGTTGGGGCCTATTTTAAAAGATCCTAGATTGTAAGCTTTTATAGCAATCACATACATTCACGAGTTGTGACTGTTATTTCTAAATTCTGAGATACTGAGCTGTTTGTTTATAACCTGGTGGTTCCTAGAAACTTCAGGTATTTATGTGAACCTGAGACTCAGAAGTAGAGCACTGAAGCTATGAAAGTCAGCAGCACTCCATGCAGGAACTATTTCAAAAATTGAAAAAGGGATCTGACTTCTAATAGAGATACGAATGAAGCTGATCTGGACAGGCCTAAGGTAAATGAGAATACAGGGTAAAAGATGATATCACCCATATTTTAAAACTTCAACTTCTGTGTGAGACCGAAGGGAGAGATGTTTGTTTGGTGTAAAATTTATATTTTGGGTAGTACATTTCCTAATTTAACTTGTATGGTCAGTTTAGTTGAACACCATAAGTACATGGAATCTTGAATTAGGGTGTTATACTTTGTTGGTTTGTCCAGGTTAGTATGCTGCCCTGATATATCCCAGAGTAATTTGGGCAGTGAATAAAGAAGTATTTGCAAGGTCCCCTTGGGGCACTGGGGAGAAAGGAGGAAATACTTAACTTCCCCATTTATAGTATGCTTGATATTCTCACAAGCTATGGGGACAAGCAAATTAATGGGCCGGGCCCTTGATCTTGGGGTTCGCCCCCATGAACTCATTCCTGCAAAGTATAGGCTAAGCCTACTTAAATTAAGCCTAAAGGGTCACCCTGAAAGAACCTCTTTTGTTGCTCAGATGTGGCCTCTCTCTCTAAGCCAACTTGGCAGGTGAACTCACTGCCCTCCCCCACTACATGGGACAAAACTCCTAGGGTGTAAATCTCCCTCGCAATATGGGACAGAAATCCCAGAATGAGCCAAGACTGGCATCAAGGGATTGAGAAAACCTCCTTGATCAAAAGGGGGAAGAGATAAATGAGACAAAATAAAGTGTCAGTAGCTGAGAGATTTCAGAGTCAAGAGGTTATCCTGGAGGTTATTTTTACACATTATATAGATATCCCTTTTTAGTTTATGGCGTATTAGAGTGGCTAGAGGGAACTACCTGAAACTGTTGAGCTGTATTCCAATAGCCTTGTTTCTTAAAGGTGACTGTAAAATGAAACTCTTACAATGTGACTGTGTAGATGTGAAAACTTTGTGTCTGATGCTCCTTTTATCTAGGGTATGGACAGATGAGTAAAGAATATGGATAAAAGATAAACCAATAATAGGGAGGACAAAGGTTAAAATAAATTGGGTAGATGGAAATACTAGTGGTCAATGAGAGGGAAGGGGAAGGGTTATGGTATGTATGAGTTTTTTTCTTTTTTATTTCTTTTTCTGGAGTGATGCAAATGTTCTAAAAATGATCATGGTGATGAATACACAACTATGTGATGATATTGGGCCACTGGTTGTACACCATATATAGAATATTTGTATGTTAAGATTTATCAATTAAAAAAATTATATGTTAAGGGAAGATGAATGACTCTTTTGGTTTGATTACAGAAAAAAACCCTTCTAAATCAATTTTGTCCATCACTTTTAAGAATAACGTTTTTTAAAGAGAAGTATTCAGTCAAATTGTAGATTCATAGCATATGATTTAAGCCTTTCAGAGAAAGGAAATTACAGCAAACTTACCTAATGAAAATGAAAAACAAAACAAAACCATAGTTCTCTTAACTGTGATTATCACAGGTTATGAAAGTACTAAAGCAGAGGCTGCTCGTATTAATAAATACACTCTTTATGCTGCTACCCCCACAGATACCTTGCTGTCCAGGAGAAGGTTGTCTGGTTTGATGTCTCTGTGGATGAATCCAAGTTGGTGAATGGAGTCTATAGCTAATACTGTTTCTGCTATATAAAACTGAGTCTCCTCTTCTGTCAGAGTGTCTTTTTTCATCAACAGGGTCATCATGTCCCCTAAAAACAAAAAGATACAAATCCACCACACACACACACACACACACACACACACACAAATAACACATGAGTAGGGGGCAGTTTTCTTATATGTCTTCCCTATCTAACAACATAAAACACTCCTAAACAGGCCCCTGCTGTATTCCAGAAATAGACCCATACTACCCATGGGGGGCGAAACAGTAAGTGGTTTTTAACATTTAAAAGGTAAAAATCAGAGCCACTGAGAATAGAGCATTTTCACACTCACACTGACTATCGAGCTGTGATTTCCATCTTAATTTCGAGAGAAAAAGGAGATTTTCCTACCGCTAAAGAAAAATTAAGTTTGTAGTTTACTTAAGATAATTTTTCGGACTGGGGAAAAAAGCTATTTTGCTTTTTACTTTGTACAGGTATCTGCCAACCTCTCTCTTCATATCTAGAACTAAACAGCATTTTCACATAGGTTACACTGGCATTGTTATAAAGAGCTGTTTAACTGCCAAATAAAAATGTAAACATTTTGGGGTTGCTAAAAAAAAGCTCAAAAGCTCTCCTATTTCTCATCACAAAACACTAGAACACAAACACATAAAAAAGCAGAACACCTAGGTAGCAAAGTATTAGTCAACAAATTAAACAACTGAAAATTCTATCTACTGGAAAGTATAAAAGCTGCCTCCCACAAGTACACTTTTAATACCTCCCAAGATTAGTGTTTTCTTTTTACCTCCATCGTTTTATTAAAGAGATTTAAATACAACTCAATATGTTTTACGCAAACTTTTTAAAACACAATATCAATATTTTAGCAGTTAAAAGTTAACCTCCTTAATTTTCTGTAAAGTCAAAATTTTGTTATTTTTGCTTAATACCAATAACATAAAATGAGAGAAAGAAGACTCTGATCATAACAGTTAAACAAAAGCAAAGAAAATGTGTATAAGTAATTTAAAGCTGAGAGAAACAAGAAAAAGTCACAGTTCATATAAAGCTACTCATGTTAGAAAACAAGAAAAAGAGAAAGAAATCTCAGATTTTAATAGCACATCATGCTGATTTTTTAATTTAATTTTGTCTATAACTGGAGGAATTTTTATATTCCTGGAGTAAAGTAGGTATTTTTTCTTCAAGCAAATAAACCTCAGGCAAAAAAAATTCATTAAAATGCTTGAAAACTATGATTTCCTAATCACTCTTGGCAGCCACACATTCAGTCTAGAGACATATTGTGACTTTAGTGGTATACTCACACTAGGTCTAAGGGTAGCTGTGGGCCTTAGCCCTGTGGCCTAGGAGAGCAGCAGCAAATGGCCTCACCTGGAAGCCTGCCTAGATGATCAGAGACCTCAGAACAGATGGTCTATAGCTCTGCAGACCAATTCCACCAACCGCAAAGGGCTGAATCCAGGAGATATGAGAAGCAATGGAAGATGGTGCAGATAAGGCTTGAGGAGACAAATGTCAAGGGGATGGTAACCAAGCTGTTTCTTTCTTCTATTTAAGAACTGGCATCTAAATGCCTGAGGTTTCTCCTCATTCAGCCAGACATATTCTCCTCTAAATTTTGCCAATTTTCAATAAAAAGTTCTTATGACCCTAGATCTAAACCGAGGGTTGTCTTGAGGTAAAAATATTATGTCATAATTATATATCTGCTTTGCTGTAAAGTCAAAAAAAAAAGTTTACTTTTTTTTCCACCAGAATTTGCTCAAAGTTCAACCATTCACTGGGAAACAGACTGTTCCCCAGAACAGATGGCATGTTCTGTTTTGGGTGACTTTAGAGCTGTCTTAGTAGATATATATGCTGAGTTACATAAAACTTGAAATCTGGGAAATGATAAATTGCTGCTGGCTATTAACATAGATAATGAGGAATTAATCCCTTAATATAGATTACAGAAACAGAAACAAAAAGTTGAAGCAAAGGATGTTATTATTTCAATTTTGTCACTTGGGTAACTCATACATGATTCCCACTGACAGGAGAGCAGGCGAGACTCCTGCTTTATTCCTACACATTAAAAAAAAGGAATGTCCATCTGAAATCATGAGAGTGAACAAGGTTACTTTTCTGACACTAAGATTATAGAAAGACACCCCAGCACAAAACAGGTTAATGACCTCCTTTATAGACCTAAAAGAAGATAGAGAAAGCAACTTTATAAGCACAATCAAAAGGAGAAAGGAGGGTTAATTGTTGAAGTAAGAGAAAGAAACCACAGAACAAAAAGGAAAAATGACCTTTCATCATCAAGTAATTACCTCCAGGCAGGAACTCCATGATTAGGTAGAGGTTTAGCTTATCCTGAAAACTATAGAACATTTTCACAACCCACAAACTGTCTGCCTCCACTAGAATGTCACGCTCCGCACGAATGTGGCCAACCTGGAGGTATATGCATTTGATTAATGACAAGCCTTGCTCCTTTTTATTAGATTGTATATTTGTTTAAACAATTTAAGCACTGTTTTGAGTATTTAATTGTGAAGATGCAAAAGAGATCTTATTTCTGCTCAGGCAAACCTACTAACTTAAAAATTGAAAACAACATTTGACTTGAAGGTCTTCGGTGATAAAAACTCGAGCAATGAAAGGCTAAAAAATGGCAAAATGAATGGCTTTAATGCAAATGGCAACTTTAATAGTGCTATAAATTGAACCCCTAATTAGTTACAATATTATTCTTTTTCATATATTTTTGTTCTAGTAAACTTTAAGATAAAAATAAGTCTCCAACATGAAACTTGTTAAATAAGCCCTACCTCAGGTAGGCAAAGATATCTGCAATGCTCTGGTTGACAATTTTAGAAAACCATGATGCACAGTATTTAGTTCACTGCTGTGCACAGAGTATGTGCTCAATAAATTCTTACCAAATTGAAATATAAGAACATTTAAGGAAAGTTGCAGGTTCAAATGAATGATATTCCCAATTTTCTACTTTACTAAAATATCTAGCTAAGGAGATCAAACTGCAGGAGGTTTGGGGTAGAATTAATTTAAATGTTTATAATCTTATTTACTTTAAATATATAATAGTGATTAAAACACTACTGTATATTATCAAATCCCACTCCATCCCTGCTATTTTAAGTTCAAAAGATCCCAAATTCACAAGATTCCAAATCAGGTCTAAATTATCAAAACCCAGTTCAACCTGAATAGAGATTTTACTCTTAAAATATGCTATAGATCTTCAGTTTTACAATATGTTCTGAGGTAAAAGAGGTACCAAGATTCACAGGCTGGCATTTCTGTTAACAAATTCAGCCATGGTTATATTTTGTTTCATAAAACGTGTGTGCTTGTTTGTTTTATGGGAACGTGTTTAACATTTGTTTGGACACAGGTCCCGCCCCTCTCTCCTGGCCCCTCTGACTTAACCTGCTTCATTGTTCTGTGCTATCTATCTCCTGGGGGCCTGAAAACGTTTGAGTGTGCATTCATGAGTGTTACCTCTCTACTGAAATTAGTCTCCCGGGAATTTTTTAACAGCTTCAATGTTACAGAAAACCTACATTTTTCACGCCTCTACTTATGATATGAAGATAAGATAAATGGAAGATATGGGTGGTTAGGAACCGTGCTATGAAACCATGATGAAGTAGAGTAAATCATCTGCCCTTACTTAGCCTTAAAGCAGAGGTGAAGCTTTTGGGAAGTACTTGAACACTAGATGCCCCTTGTTAGACTGCTGCCTGGGCTATGACCCACTCACTACCAGACACTTAGACTGTAGACCAAACTTCACCAAACTTCTGCTTCCCCTGGTTCCCTTTCGGGCACTTACCTAGTATGGGGAACCAGAGAAAAGGAGAGGCATTACTACAATTGCCACTTGTCACTCACCTTGGAGGACAAAATGGTGACTGTAACGTTCCCTGTCTATCAAGGGGGACCCTACAGGCACTGTGAGCATACCTTGCCCTTCTCTACTAGGGCTGAAACAGCAACCAGAACCTCAAAATCTAGGAGATGAGTCAGGTGCATGTAGAATAAGGAAGAGAAGACCTAGAAGTGCAATACACACCAAAGAATTCTCTTTCCTCCATTCCATAAATATTGAATGGCGTGGGAATGAAAAATTATATGCTGGTTGATATCCTGGGCACTAGGAAACAGAGATGAAAACCAGTCTTTTGTCCCATCCTAACACTACACTGGCATCACTACCTTCTGCAAGACACTTACAGTCATCCTGCCCTGTAGTCAATTCTCAAGCAAAAAGATAAATTTACAGGAAATCTGTACTCTTGCTTTTTTTCAACATACTGTACAATATTTATAAAATTGTATTTATTTACAGGTATCACAACTGGAGGTTTTCCCTTTGCAGAGAAAGAGAAATATTAAGAAACTGGTTAAGAGCTGCTCTCTTACGCTTTAGAATTTTACTTTCAAGGAAGCAGAAATTCCCACCCTGTGGGACAGAATAACAACCTGAACTCTCCTGTGGTTAACTTTAATTCCTGTTCAGTTTAGTAAAAACAAACCAACTAACAAACAGAAAATATCTTTTTATCAGGATAAAGCTCATACAACTACCTACAAAAAGTTAACCTTTCTGAATCTAAACTTTATCATCCTTTTATCCAAAAATGATGGTGGATTTGCACTAATCTAAGTCTAACTCACACACAAAAACTGCTGCATGCTTCTTCAAGATGGGTGACCCAGGGAAAGGCTGTGGCCATACTGAGATCAAACCTAGGGAGGTGAGTTCAACAACAAGATGAGCTTATCAATTAAGATAATGCATCATTTAAAATCCTAATGCTAACAGACATTTCCTTTACTTTCATTAGAAAAATTTTAGAAATTGTCCTTGAGGAAGGCACAATATTTGAGAAAATGTTTTTTCATAAGAAGTTTGGCTCAGCCTGTCTGTTACCATGCCAGGCACCTGTCACATACTACATAAGATTAATAACTCTGAAAGTCATGGTATATACATAACGATTTTATTTTGAATTTAATTATTTGATGACGAGGTAGGCTAAAAAGGCCTTGGTTAAAACTGTAAGAAAAGAGGCTTGCAAAAATAAAACTTACCAGTGAAATGCAAATATACTGACTATTCTATACAAAGTTTTGCCTTTGCCTTCCTGAGATTAACTGAACTCTTTCAGTGACTAAGTTTTGGATAGTACATAAATAGGGCTGTTGCACATTCTGAATATGTTTCATGTGTGTATAAACTATAGTGTCTGAAGAATTACTGCTGGGGTGGAACCCTCAACCAAAATTCCTGAGAGTCTATAGCTTCTAAATAGCACATAAAAATAAAGTAAAAAGTCGAAACTTCTAGGTGGCGCTTAAGTGATGGCAGAGAGGACTCAGTGATTATAACTCCTCTATAAAGGCAGAAACGGATTTGGTGTCCGGCCAGTTTTCACCACTTGCTTGGGGCTCTGTATCAGGAGCTCTCCTTGAAAAAAGTACTTATGCTTCTTATAACTCAATTTGCAAAGGAGTTTGTGTTTTAGCAAGTGTTCTGAATCATTAAAGGAGAAATGTGCATGGCTCTGTCATTTACATTAAATTTTTCAAATCCATTCAGAAACTGGAAGACTCATCTCTCTCTTAGGTAGTAATGAGTTACCCAGAAGACCCAACTTTGGTTTGAGTATAGAGAGACGCATATTACGACATGTTTTAGATTGTAAATTCTAAATACTAATTACTAAGTCCCAGTTCCAAGGTGCATACATAATTTCTATCTCTCAGCTACTGGTAAAGAATATGCTACCCCAGCAAGTGTGCCTCAAAAAAAGGTAACTCAAAACAAGGACATTTTATGATAAACTGGGAGACACAAACAACAGTTGCTTCTCTAACAGGCTTTCAACCTAAAAAAAGACTGCACGCAGCCCATAGGCTTTATATGTACTTTTAAAATATAAGTAATGGTTTCTTTGTTAGGAAAAAAATTAATATATGCATAGTCATATATGATGAAGTTAAAGAAAATTGTAATAAAAATATACATGTCAACTAAATAAAAGTTTTAGGAGACAAAAAAAATAAAAATGAAAACCAATTAAAAGTACTTCTACGATTGGGCTTTACCTGCTCTTTTTCAAGCATATCTGCTTTCCGGAGTATTTTCATTGCATACACATGCCCTGTATCTTTCTTCTGAACAAGCCGCACCTAAAAGTTATAAAAGAAATGCCAAGTCAAAAGTTCACACTGTCAAGCTAATGCTTTCTTATGATACAGAAAGTAATATTTAAACTGAAAGAATGTTTTAAATTTCATATAAGCAACTAACAATAACAAAGCAGAAGAAAATGTTCTAATGTTCCAAAATGTGTATATTACACAGTGAAGTCAATGTTCAAAACAACTTCATATTATATAGCTCCACATCTGAACAGCCTTGGCTCTCTATTGGAACAAACCAATCTAATTTAAAATCTCCAGTTTTGAACTTAAGAAGGACTCATTAAACCCTGGCACATGTCATTTAATCAGCTTAGAAAACCTAAGGAAACAATTACAATATTTTAAAGAAAAGCAAAAGCTTATGGATATGAAATTGTAGAGCAGTGTCCTAGGAGCCCTGTTTCCCAAAGATGATTGTATAATGATACAGCTTTTACAATGTGACTGTGTGATTGCAAAAACCTTATGTTTGATGCTCCATTTATCTAGGGTACTAATAGATAAGTAAAAAATATGGATTAAAAAATTAATAAATAATAGGGGGAACAAAGGTTAAAATAAATTGGGTAGATGGAAATACTAGTGGTTAAGAAGAGGGAAGAGGTATGGTATGTATGAGTAATTTTTTCTTTATTTCTTTTTCTGGAGTGAATCAAATATTCAAAAAAATGATCATGGTGATGAATACACAACTATATGATGATATTGTAAGCCACTGATTGTACACCATATATGGAATGTTTGTATGTAAGGAATGTTTGTATGTTATTTTATCAATAAAAACATTTTTTACAAAAAGCTTATGGATAGGAAAAATGTCTAGAAGGAGAAAAACCTAAAATGTATAATTAGGAAAACAGGGTTATGTTTTCCTTCCTCTTTTTTATTTTCCAATGTTTTAAAAGAGAATAATTTTAGGATGAAAAGAAAATTAATAGTCTGTAAACCAAGAGAATATTTCTTGTCACACCTCTGCATATCCTCCCTTCTTCTCCCAAGATATATTTCTTCTCCCTGCACAACATTTCTTCATGTTTTCCCTAGCTGAGAGCTCTGTCTTCCCCACTGAACAGAAAGCTCTCTGAGGTGGTAATGTACCTCTTCCACTCTCAAGATGCCAACGCAGAGATTCTGAACAATTTAATCTTTCACCTGTGTCTTTGCATATGTAGGCACATCTCCCCCGGGTACTGGTTTTTAATTATATGCTGCTCCTTTTATACAAAGATAATGCAATTACTGCATCACTTGGGTGTTTTCCATTAATGTGAATAACTTTGTATGGGCATTGAAATCCTCCCCAATAGTTTGTTCCTGTGACCAAGCAGGATGCATCTGAACAACTGGCTTGGACAAAGTTGCAAATGCTTTCAACTCTCTCCCACTACCTATATACCTCCTTTCCATAAATTCTGTCTCCCACGGCCATCTTTTTAGAGCTGTACCAATCTTGCAGGAAGAAATAAAGGGTGGAAATATGCTGTTGGTTTGTTCATGGAGAGGCAGTGTGGTACTGGGAAAAGTAAGAGCTTTAAGGTCAGGAAAACCGGGCCTAATCCCTGGTCCCGCTGTCTAATGTCTATGTGACAATGGGACATTATATATATATATCCTCTCTGAGCTATAATTTCCCCATCTATAAAATGAGTTACTGTCATGATTATAGGAGAGAAGCACTCAGTAAATAAATACTGGTTTCCTTCTACTTTTCACCTCTCCCTCTAGATCAACATTTAAAAGCATCAACTCTGGCCACTCAGAGAGGAGTAATTAGAGACCGGGGCAATGGAAGAAGAGAGGACAGACAGCAGTCATGATGTAGGGGTAGCATAACTGCCTCACCTCATCCCATATTTTGGTTACATCAACAATCATGAGTTTATGGTATGTGAGAAGCATCAAAGTTCTGTGGTAATTTTGCATTTGATAAGTAGCTGTGGTTATTACCTCACCAAATGCTCCTCTGCCTATCACTTTTAAGGACTCAAAATCTTCCAGGCCAAGTCTTGTTCTCTTCAAACGAAGAAACTCTGTTTCCTTCCGAGCATGTGCAGATCTCCTAAGCCGTTTCTAGATATTTAAATAAGGAGAGGAGGGAGACAAAATCATACTTGTGATCTGACCCAGCTGTAAATAAAGGCCACACTAGACTAGGTATAATCTTTTCACACATGAAAGCACCATAAAAAGACTCATAGTGATCACGTCCCCTTCCCTGACCTTCAGAAGCACTAATCAAACCACAATGAAAAGATGGATACCACCTCTGAGGACTCTGATGAACCTATTCGGCAACCACTACTCTAACTCTTCTAATGAAGGGGGGAAAAAAAACCAACAACAAGTTCCTTTAACCTTCTTTTATATCAAATAAAGTGTGTTTTTCTATTTCCCTTTGGGTCTTCTAACCTTCTATGATTCCTGTAAGTCCTGAATACTTTTCTCCATTTTCCTGGGTTCTGTAATTCTTTCCTTTTTTTGTTTTTCTACATGGGCAGGCACCGGGAAACGAACCTGAATCTTGGGCATGGCAGGCAAGAAATCAGCCACTGAGCCACCGGCACACTGCCCTCATTCCTATTTTTAATGGTCTTTCCACTGTCATTTTGCTTTCTTGCACAGCCCCATGTTAACTATATTTTCTCCTACCTCAGCCACGAGCATGATGGGAAGAGGTGATTTAAGAAGGATAGTTTGCCTTGATATTGATTTCAGAATTTTCATTCAGAAATTCACCCTATTTCTCACGGAGCCTATTCAGTGAATTCCATTAAGTATGCTCTAATTAGCTTTTTTTTTTCCACTGATTTCATCCCTCCTTTTTCTTGGAATTTAAAATCTAATTGATTTATTACAACTGGGCCTAGAGAAGTCATCCACTACTGAGTACTTAATAATTACCTTTTCCGTCTGCATGAATACCTAAATCCAGAAGCAAGCCAGCCCTGATAAGTCCCTTAATCACTGAGCCAAAACCCTTCCCCTCTACACCAAAGCAAGCAACTTTCTGAAAAAGATGCAACCTGCCATTCTAGAAAAAAATTTCCAATATTGATTACCTCTTCATCTTTTAAGCCTTCTTCTTCCATCACTTTTTCTAATTTCTTTTGTCTAAAAAAAAAGACATAAACAGCATTTGAATGATACCTTTCTGAATTTCCATACAAATGTAATAATCATCTTTTGAAAAATGATAAAAATGGGTAATTCTTAAAATGTTTCATTAAAACAAGTTTACAGTTACTCAGACAAGTAAAAATATTCTCACCTTTTGTTAATTCTGCATTTTGAGAAAGGCTGTAAAGATATTAGTCAACAAAGAATCTTGTTTCAAAATGAAAAGTGCGGGCCACAGTGGCTCAGCAGGCAGAGCTCTCACCTGCATTTCCTGGTGCCTGTCCATGCAAAAAAAAAGAAAAGTGCACTCCCTCTCTCTTTTTTTTTTTTTGCAGAATTTCCTCCTTAACAAACCACAAAACAGCTGGTATTTGATAACCTCATATCAGGGTGTTTTTCTCTCTCTCTCTGACTGAAATCTACTTCCTTAATTTTTACATCTTCCTTCTCCTCCTTGCCACAAGCAAAGAGTGGTAAACAACAAAGGTAAATGCAGAATTTCAGCCTTCACAGGGAAAAAAAAATGATAAAAAAAAAATGTTTGATACCCACTATCAAAACTCAAGGCTCCAGGAACAAAGGAGTGTCAATATTGCAGTGTGTTGAAAACAGATGGTCATTCATATCTTAAAACTTCAGCTTCTGTATGAAACTAAAGCAAAATATGTTTATTTGGTACAAAATTTATATTTTGACCAGTGCATTTCCTAATATAACTCATATGGACAGGTTAATTGAGCACCTTAAGTACATGGAACCTTGAATAGGACAGGAGATTTTGTAGGTTTGTCCAGTGCAATGCCCCAATAAATCCCAGAGTGATTTGAACAGTGAATAAAGAAGTATTTGCAAAGTTCCCTTGGTTGAATGGCAAGAAAGGGGAAAAATTCAACTTCCCCATTTGGAGAATTCCTGATATTCTCACAGGCAGTGGATACAACCAAATCAATAGGCCGAGCCCTCAATCTTGGGGTTTGTTCATATGAAACTTATCCCCGCAAAGGATAGGCTAAGCCTACTTAAAATTAGGCCTTAGAGTCATCCCCAGAGAACCTCATTTGTTGCTCAGATGTGGCCTATCTCTCTCTCAGCTGACAAGGCAAATGAACTCACTGCTCTCCACGTCTCTACATGGGACGTGATTCCCAGGGGTGTAAACCTTCCTGGCAACGTGGGACAGAAATCCAACAATGAGCTGGGAATCAGCATCAAGGGATTGAGAAAACCTTCTCAACCGAAAGGGGGAAGGGAAATGAGACAAAATAAAGTGTTAGTGGCTGAGAGCTTTCAAACAGAGTCAAAAGGTTATACTGGAGGTTATTCTTATGCATTATACAGATATCCCCTTTTTAGTTTAAGGTGTATTAGAGAGGCTAGAGGGAAGAGCCTGGAACTGTAGAGCTGTGTTACAGTAGCCATGTTTCTTGAAGATGATTGTGTAATGATATAGCTTTCACAATGTGACTATGTGATTGTGAAAACCTCGTGTCTGATGCTCCTTTTATCTTTTGTATGGACAGATGAGTAAAATTATGAATTAAAAATAAGTAAATAATAGGGGGAACAAAAGTTGAAAAACAAATAATAGATGGGAAAATGAGGGAAGGTGTACCTATTGCAAACTATGGACTATGGTTAACAGTAATATCTTAATATTCTATCATTAACAGTTAACAAAAGTACCAGACCAATACTATTGGTCAATGCGGGGGGGGGGGGGTGAGGGAGAAGGGGTATGGGAAGATTTGGGCTTTATTTTTTATTTTTATTTCCTTTCTGGAGTAATGGCAATGTTTCAAAATTGATCATGGGGATATATGGACAACTACTTGATGATACTGTGAGTCAGTGATTGTGTACTTCTGTATGATGTGTGAGAATATCTCAATAAAACTGTATGAAAAAAATAAAAATAATAATCTTCTTACCATGCTTGTGAGTTTGCTGACAGCCATCAGATAAAATGTTGAAATAAAATGCAAATCAAGGGCAAAATAAGAAGACAAGCCTTGCAAAAGATGCCAGATGTCTTGAAATAGGGCAAAGTGGCATCAAAGAACCTCATAGAACCCAGCTCAGTTGTGGATACGTTAGGGTCAGGAAAGGAAGGTAGATTCATCACCTACCACTGACAAAGAGAAAACTGACAAGGAGAATGATGACACAGAGGCAGCTTCAAGCAAGAATGATTTAACACACTAGAGGAGAAGGGACTCAGGGAAACTGATAGTGTTGTTGAGAATTTCTGCAAAGCTGCCCTCCTTGTGACCCGCATTCTACAACATGAAAGATGCGGCTGGCTTGACCAGAAAAAATATTACCCTTCCCCACATCAGTACTTGATCTGTTTGAGTTTGTTGTAAGATTTTTTAAAAGCTGTATGTGTCAGTTTGAAACTGTTTCATTCCCCAGAAAAGCCAGGGCTCTTTAATGTTATTTCAGCTGTGCTGGGTGGGATCTTTTTTATTGTTTCCATGGAGATGTGACCCACCCAATTGTGGTAACTTAATTTGATGATTTCCATGGAAATGTGGCTCCACCTATTGAAGGTGGGGTTGCTTACTGGAGAGCTTTAAGAGGGAATCATTTTGGTAAAAGCTTTAGAGGCAACAGAACTCACACAGCCAGAGATCTCTGGAGATGCAGAAGGAAAATGCTCCCAGGGAAGGCTTTTAAAATGAGGAGAGAAAGCTAGCAGATGTCAGCTGACAGAGATGTTCTGGACTCATTGGCCTTTCTTGAATCAAGGTATCTTTCCCTTAGTTTGGACATTTTCATGGCCTTAGAACTGTAAACTTGCAACTTAATAAATTCTACTTTTTAAAAGCCAAAAAAAGAAAAAGCTTAAGGCTCCAGGTCCTTGGAGCACTGAACTCTGGACTCTACTTTAGAAACTACATCCAAGAATATTTCTGATCTGCAATTATACATGGTAGTTATTTATAATACTAAAAGAAATGAGTAAAAACTGCATTACAATCCACTCCGGAGAAGCTTCATTTTTTCAGCATAGTATAAATGAATGCATATGGGCTGGAATAGCCCCTCATCACTTGCCAGCATTTCAGAAAAACAACAATGTCAACAGGGCAGGGAGAATAAAAATGTGAAAGCAACACCACGCAGTCCAGCATTGCTGAGGCATATGGCAGGCAGGTTAGAATAACAAGACTACAGACGGCTTCCACCGCAGCAGGCACTGAGGAGCAGCAGCTGTGGTTCTGTACTACCCCATGGCCGTGAGGCCTCAACAAGGGCCATCAGAGGACCAGGAATGTGAGCAAGCTGAGCAACACAGCTGTCACCACAGACACCTTACAAAGCACACCAAGTTCATCCAGGACATGATCAGACAGGTGTGCCCCGCTTCACCCTGAATGAGTGGTGCACCATGGAACTACTCAAAATCTCCAAGGACAGATGAGAAAACGGTCAAGAAAAGGGTGGGGACCCATATCTGTGCCAAGAGGAAGAGAGAAGAGCTGAGCAACGTCCTGCCATGAGGAAAACAGCTGCCAAGAAAGACTGAGCACCACTCCCCACAGGCATTAAAAAAACTTTACAGAAAAAAAAAAAAAAAAAAAACTATGGAGAACATCAAACACCTTCTCAAGAAGTTTGGACTTTATTCTGTAGACAACTGAGAGCTAACAAAGGCTTGTGTGGAAAGGTGATGTGATGAGATTTCTATTTTAGAATGGCAACCATGCAGCCAGGCAGATCTAATAAACTGGCAGAAAAAGCAACTGAGAAAGATCTGGGGCCAATGTAAACTATTGTAATGATTCAGGTGTGCAGTAAAGATCTGGACCTAGTGCTAAAAACTGGAATGAAGTGAATAGAGCCATTGTAAAGATGACTGACTGGCAGTAAAAATCAAGATAAAGTCTAAGGATTTCTTGTCTGAGTGGGTAATCATGCCACTAGCCAAGATAGGAAACACAGAGAAAGGAACGGGAGATTATGATGAGCTTCATTTTGGTCACTGAATATTTACTGCAATAACAGTATTTAGTTAAAATGACTAAATTATTAGAAATCATATTACAGATCCACAGGAAATGAAAAGAACTATTCTAACCCTGGAAAGAAGAAATCATCTACATGGCTCCCAGGCTCCCCACTTTCCTCTTCAACTTCAAGAATATTTTGATATATGTTATCTAAGTGTGCTCATGTACTAGAAGGAGAAAGTTGTACTACTGATAGTTTCAGGGGTGCAAATTAATTCCATGCCCGTGCTTAGGACAGTTAAAGTAGAGAAGAGCGAGAAGAATTAAAGTATAACATCATGGCAAGAGCTATAATACACTCAAATATCATCAGCTCTTTTTGTGCCCTGAGTATCAAACACTATCATACCTTCTAACTATATTTTTCTTCATGACCACGTCAGGCTGATTTGACTTACCCAATGATTTATCCATTGCACCACACAGCTACCTCCTTATGACTAAATACAGAGTTTTTCCACTGCTTTCCTACAACTATAACTAAACTGGTTTCAGTAGAATGCTCATCTGTAAGTGTAGTTATCAGAATTGAAGAGTCAGATTCTTTCATTAGAAAAATTATCCAGAAAAAGCCTCTCATGCAGAATTATACTGTTTATAATTTTGGGGACCAGGTCAAGAAAGACCTTGATGACACCAAAAATACCCACCATAACCTAGGATAAAGCTTAAAAATGACATCCTCTATGAGATAATGAATTTGGTTAGTCACAACGACACTGTGGTAAAACAAGAAAATGGCACTCCCTTTATCCAGTGTATAGGCACAAGAGTAGGGGGAAAAAAGACAAAAATAAGTAACAGGAGGGGATGGGGGGGTGAGATGTTTTGGGTGTTCTTTTTTACTTTTATTTTCATTATTATTTTTATTTTGGGGGGAGTAATGAAAATGTTCAAAAATCTATTGTGATGACGAATGCACAGCTATATGGGGTTGCTGTGAATCACAGATCGTAGACTTTGTGTAATTATATGGTATGTGAATATATATCAACTGCATTTAAAAACACAATTGCAAAACAGGGGAGAGAGATGAAGCAAATGTAGCAAAATCTTGATAATTACCAAATCTGAGGGAATATGTATTCACGTATTATTGAATATATGAGGGTTCATCATATTATTCTTTCTACCTTTGTGTATATTTAAAATTGCTCACAATGAAAAAGAATAGCAGTTTCCTCCACTTGGTACACTCTCTATTCACAGAGTCAGATTATGGTGGAACAACTGTTCCTCTCGACTCCAATCATCCAAACTAGAACCTTGGGAGAAAGAAAAAGAAGCCATCTCCACTCTTGGAGGCCACACCCAACCTCACCCCACAACCACTTTTCATTCATTCCATTTATTATCTGTGTGTGTCCCCATTGCCCATAAGAGATGGTAAGTTGTTTTGAAGCTGGGACAATATCTAAATCCCTTTTCTCCATTAAACACAGTGCTTCATACACTGCAAATTTTTAAAACATGTTACTTAATTTAAAAAAAGGTCAAAATGTATAACAATGTGCAGTCATATTCATACCCACCCTGTTCTACGCCTGGCTTAGGCTCCCCTCTCAACATCCTAATTCACAGGCAGGAGGGATGAAAAAAGGGGGCTAGCCCACTCTACAAGAGTTGAATAGATAGCATTTCTAATTTCTGTTAATGAGACACTTAACACCAGGAAAAAATAGTATTGAAATAAACTAACTGTATCTTCATGATCAAAACTGAGAAAATGCCCAAGGAATAACCTAAAAATGAATAACACAGATTTTATCTCAATAAATTACTTCAATTCTACACCCTGGGGCCTAAAGAAAATTGACAACAGCTTGTCAATAGCAGTCACATATTGTAACTGAGCAAAAGATCAGACCTACTGAATTAGGTTTTGTGGCTTGCATTAATTCATCAAAACAGTCTTCATGAAGAAAAGAAACGAGAGACTATTTTCAAGAGGAAATGCCAGTTTCCTCAGTTTTGACTTGAGAAAGCTACAAATTACGCAAAGCACTTTTTTAACTTAGGGTGTTATGTTCACTTTTGGTGTTATGCAGTTTCATGGATTTTTAAAAAAAATTTTCTAGTACATATATACAACCTAAAATTTCTCCTTTTAACCACATTCAAATATATATATTTCAGTGCTATTATTTATGTTCAGTGTTGGGCTACCATCACCACCATCCAATACCAAAACTTTTCCATTGTCCCAAATGGAATTTTTAATAAATGACTAGTCAATTATTAACATCGCTGCATTCCTAGGATCACATAAGAGAGAATAGAAGAGTTGCTATTCCTAGAGAAGTTTATAATAGAGGCCATAATTGAAGGCCAAACATCGATTAAAGGAATAGCGAAGATGAGTTTGCTATTGAATAGATGCAGCTGATAGTCTACCAAAGGCATTTAAAAAAAGAAAACTCTGTAATACTGTGAGTTGGAATACTAGACTCAGGGAGTTTAATTCTCTTAAACCAATTTTTAGAACTTGTTATAGTGTTTCTATAAAACTGCTCAATGTTCTCATATTTTACTTTTACATAGGAAATAATTCTCAAATGAATTTTATTCTTTTTCCTCTGTCTCTTAGTTTTGGTCTCATCTTTCCCTGCAATAAAGCCTTTGTTTCAAATACAACCCAGTGTCTACTACAAATGGAACAGTGAAAAGTTGCACATGAGAAGCTGGAGAAACATCTGAGTTTCACAGGTACCCAGAAAAGGCACACAAAAACAGAATGTAAACTTTTATGGCAACCTGATCTTAAATTTGACTGGTCCAATACTTACTACTTTGTATTTTCCAACATATTATTAGTCACATTAATAATACAGTGTTTCTTTATTATTGGTTGTTTTATATCATTAAAATTCTGCTTATATAACAAGGCTCTATGATATTTCCTCCCATAACACCATATAAATTTGGAAACTCCTGTTTCTGACCATTCTAATTTTAGCTTGCTTACTACGGAGGTACTCATGCCAATCACTGTTGTTTACCTGACAATAATAAAAAATAGTCTTATCAAACTGTATCAAGAAACTCAAACACAACTACAATTTATGCCCAAAAAGAGGTCTCTAAAGGAGAAAGATTTACAAGGAGATTCTGATAAAAGACTCAAAGTACCTCTAATTTTTTTAAATGAAAAAGAGTGGTGAATATCGTTTATAATACAGTCATTTAAATTTAAAAAAAAAAAAAAGAAAGAAACAACAAAACCACAAAGGTTTTGGAAGATTTTTTCCACCTTAAGAACCAAAAGCAGGGGGTGCAAGGGTAGTTCAGAGGTAAAATTCTCACCTGCCAGGCAGGAGACCCAAGTTCCATTCCTGGACCATGCACTTCCCAAACAAACAAAAATCAAGTAAACAAAAATTCAACAAATGGTGCTGTAATAAGGGGATACGCACATGGAAAAAGAATGAAATGTGACACTCACCACACAGCATACAAAAAAAAAAAGCACAGGTTTACCAATTTAAAAAAGCACTGGTTTCAACTCATTGTGGAATACAATCTTAGTGTAAATCCCAATGTAACACTTATTAATAATGTAAACAAAAAAGTATATTATCTTGTATAATATATATCAATAATAAACCATATCTAGGGTGGGCCACAGTGGCTCAGTGGCAGAGTTCTCATCTGCCATGCCAGAGACCTGGGTTCAATTCCCGGTACCTGCCCATGCAAAAATAATAATAATAAAAAAAATAAATAAACCATACCTAGAGGAGCAGAGTTGGTAGGATAAAAACAAGTTATCATTATATAAAACAAGTAAACCAGAATTCATAAGCATTTGTTTTACAACTACAACACCAGAAGCTCTGATTTCAAGAAAGTAGCTGTATTTCAAAATAATACAAAGGTTTCACACTCCTGAAGGTATACTATGAGAATTTATCTCTGAATTTCCCATAGTACAAAGGACACTGTGCCAGTACTTGGTGTTTGCACAACCAAGTACTGGCCACCACCAGGTATAAAATATTTTGCTATTTTGCATATAGATCTGCATAGTCAAGGTTAATTCATACCTCCCACACAAATTATGATTTATATCCTCTGAATAATGTGCGTGCAAAAATCCTTAACAAATATTAGCATATCAAATCCAGCAATATATGAAATGGATAATAATGAACAAAAGGATTTTATCACAGGAATGCAAGGTTAGTTTAACATTAAAAAAGTAGTCCATGTTTGCCTGGTGCAGGAGCACAGGGCCCAGCAGCTATATTTGAAGTAGTGGGTACACCAACACATCCTGTGGTTCTAGCACTGGTTTTGACTGTCACATTACCATTTTTTTTCATCTGAGTGCTGCCTCTACCAACAAGAATATGCTTTTAAGACTATTAACCAGGGTGGTCTTACATCAGCAGCTGTTAGAGGGAAAGACTGTGCAGTGACTGTCACACAGAAGCAAGTACCTGGACAAATTATTGGATTCCAGCACAGTGACTCACTTATTCAAGATAACAGTAAAAACTGGCTGTACGATGACAGGAATGACAACTGACAGCAGTTTCCAGGTACAGAGGGCACACTATGAAGCAGCTAATTGGAAATACCAGTATGGCTATGACATTCCTATGGACATGCTATGTAAACAAACTGCAGATATTTCTCAGGTCTACACAAAGAATGCTGAAATGAAGCCTCTTGGTTGTATGATTTCACTTGATATAGATAAAGAACAAAGCTTTCAGGTGTACAAGTGTGACTGTGAAGGTTACTGCTCTGGGTTTAAAGCCACTGCAGCAGGAGTTAAACAAACTGAGTCAACCAGCTTCCTTGAAAAAAAAGTGAAGAAGAAATTTGATTGGACACTTGAACAGACAGTGGAATGTGCAATTACATTTCTGTCCACTATTCTATCAATTGATTTCAAACCTTCAGAAATAGAAGTTGGCGTAGTTACAGTTGAACATTCTAAATTCAGGATTCTTATAGAAGTAGAGATTAATGCTCACCTTGTTGCTCTAGCAGAGAAGGACTAGAGACTATCATTGTAATTGGTTTACCAAATCCATAACGTCATTTGCTTATGTGTTTGGTAAAAACAAAACAGTATTAGGGAGGCCCCTGGATTGAAAAAGGAACCTCTCCAACTCCTCCTACCCCTGAAGTGATCAGGACTCTATACAAATAAAAACAGTGCTTTTGGGGATAAAAATAATCAGTCCATATCATTCACCATATTAACAGAATACAGGAGAAAACCCATATGATCATTTCAGTAGATACAGAAAAAAAGCATTTGACAAAATACAATACCCACTTAGGATTCTCAGCAAAATAAGAATATAAAGGAACTTTCTTAACCTAATAAAGGGCATCTTTGAAATAATTACAGCTCACGTCATAAGTAATACTGAAATACTGAGAGTCTGTCCCCTTAAACTGGAGACAAAACAAAGATGTGCACTCCAACCACTTCTAGTCACCACTACACTGAAAGTCTCAGGCAGTACAACGAAGCACAGAAAAGGTGTATAGATTGGAGAGGAAAAAGTAAAATTGTCTATCTGAATATGACATGGTTGTTTATATAGAAAATCCTAAGAAATCTACAAAACAACTACTAGAATAAGTAAATTAACAGGTCATAGGATACAAGGTCAATATAAAAAAATCAACTGTATTTCCATGTACTAGCAGCAAACTATTGGAAAATGAAATTTCAATTATCTATTTATAATAGCATCCAAAAAAACCAAAATATTTAGGAACAAATGAAAAAAAAAAAAGACACACAAAAACTCCGCACTGAAAACTAGAAAATACCGCTGAATAAAAACTAAAGAACACCTAAATAAACACAGCAATATACCACAAGGATGGATCAGTTAAGATGTCAACACTGTTAAGATGTCAATTTTCTCCAAATTCATCTATAAATTCAATACAATCCCAATCATAATTCCATTAGGCTTTTCTGTGGAAATTGACAAGCTGATTCTGAAATTTATATGGAAATATAAAGAACTTAAAGGAGTCAACAAAGTCTTAAACAAAAAAGAAAAAAACAAATTGGAAGTCCTATACTACCTGACTTCAAGACTTATTGCAAAGCTACAGCAATCAAGACATTATGATATTGACATAAAGAAAGACAAATATACCAATGGAACAGAATAGAGATTCCAAAAATAGATTCACACTTACATGGCTATTTCATTTTTGGCAAAAGCGTCAAAGCAATCTAATGGAGAAAAGACAATCTTTTCAACAAATGATGACAGAACAACAGGATAAAGAAAAAATTAAATCTCAACCCCCTACCTCATACCACACATACTTATTAATTCAAGATGGGTCAAAGAACTAAATGTAAAAATTAAATCTATATGAATATAATTAACAGCACTGAATTATATACATGAATGTGATTTAAAAGGTAAATTTTAAGGGTGGTACAAGGGTAGTGCAGCAGAAGAATTCTTGCCTGCCATGTGGGAGACCCAGGTTCGATTCCCAACTCACACACTTGTCAAAAAAAGTAAATTTTAGGTCAATACAATTAAAGGGGGGCGGGCCACAGCGGCTCAGCAGGCAGAGTTCTCGCCTGCCATGCTGGAGACCTGGGTTCGATTCCCGGTACCTGCCCATGTTAAAAAAAAAAAAAATTAAAGGGAAAAACTAGGACTATACAACAAAATGAACCCTACTGTAAACAACAGACAAATCAAAAGTACCATAATAAAATATTTTGTCATGCGTTTTAACAACTGTATCTCACTAACGCAAGGTGTTGTCTATATATTTTATGCACAGTATTTCCATAAATCTACAACTTCTCTTACAAAAAAATAACAACTAAATTTTTTTTTAGGTCTAATTTTTTTTTATTAAGTAAAAAAATTAACAACAAACAAAAATATTAACATATTCCATTCTACATATACAATCAGCAATTCTCAATATCATCACATAGTTGCTTATTCATCATTTCTTAGAACTTTTTTTTTTAATTAAATCTATAAAACTTCCAGAAGAAACATGGAATACCTTTATGACTTGGGGATAGGCAATGAATTCTGTGTTACCGACTAACAGTAGAAATAAATAAGTGGATTAGTAGAACAGATTTTGGAAATCTGTTATACTGTCATTCCATTGAAATGGAATAGGCTATATCTTGGCTGCTATTCTTATTTCCTGATAATGATATTTCAAATGTTCTTTGTGATACCAGACACAGATGTCACAACCATGACATAATTCTTTCAATGATACTTCTTTACCTCATTTCTCGTTCTTCATGTTGAGCGATAAGGTTGCTATAAAAATTCTCCAGTGTCACTTTTGTCATAGTCACCCTTTCCTTTGTGTGGTTACTCATGGACGAGCAAGGTGTTGAACCTGTCATTGCCATGGCTGCTAGAAACAAAGAAAAGGAGAATTATCTGTTTTGGAGTTAGAATTCACCAATTAAGCATTTTCCTACACTGCTAGTAGGAATGTAAACTGGTACAAATTTTCTGGAGGACAATCAGGTAACATGTTACAAAAGCCAGACAAAGAGAATTCTAGTACTTAGTGAAAACAAATATGTATTATGCCCTACGACCGAGCAATCCCACCCCTGGGTATAAAGCCCAATGAAATTCCCACACAAGCTCTTAAGGGAACAAGTACATGATATCCATTAAAGAGAGGATGTGTGGGGCGGGCCACGGTGGTTCAGTGGCAGTTTTCGCCTGCCATGCCGGTTTCCCAGTGCCTGTCCACGTTAAAAAAAAGAGAGAGAGAGAGAGAGGATGTTTGTTATGCCATCATGTGTTACATGGAGTTAAAGGCAATTAAGTAAAGAAATGCATAAATAAAATGCTATAGATGCATACTAGCAAATACCATGAAACAGTCAGAAACAACTAACTACCTGTTCCTCCAATCGACAAGTATAACTTTAAAACAAAGTGTTGCATTTTTTAAAAGGAAGAGAACAAGATTATGATATCATATACGTAACTAAGAATATACATAATACATAGAGATAAGAATGAAGCCAATCAGGTGGGGATTAAGGTAATTCAGAATACAGGGTAAGGAAGACATTGTATTTTAGAACCTCATCTACTCTTTGAGACCAAAGAACGAAAAGTTTATTTTGTCCAGAATTTAAATTTTCTGTAGTATATAATCTAATTCAACCTGTCTGGACAGATCATTTAAACAATCCAAATATAGGGCGCCCAGAATAAGAATGAGGGCATTTTATCCTGTAAAGCTTAATGTAATGCCTGGATAAATCCCAGAGTATATTAAGCAGATAATCAAAAAGTATTAACAAAGTCCCTTGAGGGATGGGAGAAAAAAATATTAAACTATTAAACTTTATCAGCAGGGGAACCCCTGATATGTGTCAAACATTAGGGGCACCCAAATCAATAGGCCAAACCCTTGATCTTTTTTTTTAATTGAGAAATCTTCACACACATACATTCCATTATTGGGGTACAATCAATGGCTGACAATATCATCACATAGTTGTGTATTCAACACCATGATCATTCTTTAGAACATCTGCATCACTCTAGAAAAAAGAAAAGAAAAAACTCATGCATACCATACACCTTCTCTATTTCCATCTAGCCAATTTATTTTACCCTTTGTCCCCCCTATTATTTATTTATTTATCCATATTTTTTTACTCATCTGTCCATACCCTGGATAAAAGGAGCATCAGATACAAGGTTTTCACAATCAGAGTCGCACTGTAGAAGTTATATCTTTATTTTATATTAATAGTCTTCAAGAATCAAGATTACTGAAAAACAGCTCAACAGTTTCAGGTATTCCCTCCAGCCACTCCAATACACCATAAACTAAAAAGGGATATTTATATAATGCATAAGAAAACCTCAGGATAACCTCTCAACTCTTTTTGAAGTCTCTCAGCCATTGAAACTTTATTTTGTCTGATTTCTCTCTTCCTACTTTTGGTCAAGAAGGCTTTCTCGATTCCTTGATGCCAGGTCCTGGCTCATTCCAGGAGTTCTGTCTCATTTTGCCAGGGAGATTTACACTCCTGGGAGTCATGACCCACGTCATATGGAGGGCAGTGAGTTCACCTGCCAAGTTGGCTTAGAGAGAGAGAGCCCACATCTGAGCAACAAAAAAGGCTCTCTGGGGGTGATTCTTGGGCCTGATTTTAAGTAGGCTTAGCCTATTCTTTGCAGGAATAAGTTTCATAGGGGCGAACCCAAAAATCAAGGATTCAACCTTTTCATTTGGTTGTCCCCATTGCTTGTGAGAATATCAGAAATTCTCCAAATGGGCAAGTTGATTTCATTTTCTCCTTTCTCCCCAGTGCCCCAAGAGGACTTTGCAAATACTTCTTTATTCATTGCCCAAATTACTCTGGGATATATGGGGGCATTACACTAACCTGGACAAACCAACAAAATCTCATGCCCTATCCAAAATTTTTATAGTATTCAATAAAACTGACCATATAGGTTAAATCAGGAAATGCACTACCCAAAATATAAATTTTACACCAAATAAACATCTCTCCCTTTAGTCTCACATAGAAGTTGAAGTTTTAAAATATGGATGACATCATCCTCTACCTTGTATTCTGATATAAACTTAATCCTTTCCAGACCAGCTTCATTCATATCTCTACTCAAAGTCTGATCACTTTTTCAACTTTTTAAATAGTTCCTGTAAGGGGTACTGCTGACTTTCATAGCTTAGAGCTCATGACTTTCATGAGCTCTGAGTCTCAGGTATCATAAAAATATCTGAAGTTTCTGGAAATGACTGAGTTATATATAAACAGTTTAATATCTCAGAATTCAGAATTAACAGTTACACCTCCTGAATATATGACTGCTGTAAGAGCTTATAATCTAGGACCCTTTACAATAGGCCCCAACCTCATAACCCATGTTCGCGACTTCCGGGTTTTATATTATAGTTCGTCTATATGATTGAGGCATAATACTTATCTTTTTGTTCCTGACATTTCATTCAACATACAGTCCTTAAAGTTCATTCACCTAGTTGCATGCCTCATAAATTCATTCCTTCTTGCAGCTACATTAGTCCATTGTATGCATATACCATAGTTCCCCCTTCCATTCCTCAGTCGTTGTACTCTTAGGCCACCTCCATTCACTGTGGGTCCACTGCAGCCAAACACCAGTGTGCAAATATCCATTCCTGACTACACATTCAGTTTTTCCAAGCCCTTTATCTTGAGGGTTGCGCTCCTGAAGTTTATGCATGTAGCAGAAAAGGTTAGCCTACCTATAAGTATGCCTAAGAGATACTTCCAGAGAACCTCTTTTGTTGCTCAGATGTAGCCTCTCTCTCTCTCTAAGCCCAAATCTGTAAGTGAAATCATTGCCCTCCCCACTACATGGGGCATGACACCCAGGGATGAAAGTTTCCCTGGCAGCATGGGAGATGACCCTCAGGGATGAGCCTGGCCCTGGCACCGTGGGATCAACAATTCTATCCTGGCCAAAAGCGGGAAAAAGAAGTGTAATAAATAAGGTATCAGTGTCTGAGACAGTTCAAACGAAGTTGAGAGGCTACTCTGGAGGTCACTCCTACATGAGCTTCAGTTAGACACTGCTACCTATCATAACCTGCCAAACCCCAACCAAAACCATTCCAGGCAATTCTAAAGAACACCTAGGGCAGTATATAAAATTCTACAAAGGTTCCATGAATTAGGGTGACTTTCCAGAAACCTACAACCTCCAGATGGGTCTCTGGACCAGGTAAGTCCTGAAATGCAGAGGGGCCAGTCTCTCCAGAACATCAACTAGTTCCATCCCACTATCCCATATGACTGACAGCCCCTTCCAACATGAAAAAGTTAGAATGGCACAGCCAGACACCCCTAAAGAGTGGGAGAAAGTTCAAAGGTGTTGCTGGAGTTAAAGAGAGAAAGTAGGATTTAACAAATGAGTATGACTGATGAATCATTATACTTATGTTTTTTCAATCTCCGGTGTCTTAGAGCAGTTGGAGGTAAAAACCTAGAATTGTGAAGTGGTAGTCCATATTAAACTCTGAAATCCGTTCAACAACTAAATGTTGTGATGTGCTTTGAAATTTATTGCTTTGTATATATGCTATTTTTCACAAAAAAGTCGATTTTGATGATAAATGCACAGCTATATGATGAAAATTAATGTAATCATGCACTGCATTAAAGAATAAAGAATTTACAATCTTAAAAAAGAAAAAAATAGTATTGTTCTTTGTCAACCAGGAATCTACCCTGAATAAAATAGAGGTTGTACGGATTCATACACAAGTAGGTTCAAAGAAGCACTGTTAATGACAAAGGAAAACTGGAAATAATGTGAATAAACAATAGAGGATTGATTAAATATAAAGAGTCCTATAACGAAACATAGGGCAATTAAAATATGTTCAAATGTTTCATGTCAGGGGAAATGTTTCCAATCTAAGTGAAAAGAACAGGTTATAAAACAAAATGTACAGCATGATATCAATCTTATTTATTATGTACTACAAGTGTCCAGAACTTTTAGAAATATATGTATCTATATACATATTTTTAGTGGCTTAATTCTAAGTAGTGAGAATGCAATAGAAAACTTCATTCTTGTTTGTGCTTTTCTATGTTTTCTGTATCTTCCTCAACGAGCATATACTTTTACAAACTAGTCGCCAATAACTTTTTTTTTGGTATGGGCAGGCACCAGGAATCAAACCCAAGTCTCCGGCATGGCAGGCAAGTGGCTGTGACACTGAGCCACTGACCAATAACTTCTTAAGTTTATCATTCCTATAGTTAAAAACACACAAACTAAACTAAAAAGCTGATGTATAGGTAGACATGTTCTGACACAAATCTTATACTTGGTAAATGTTTGTTGTTATTTGAATTTTGAAGATAAAATAAAGACCTATAATAGAAACAGAAAAAATCTGAATTATAATTCTAGTGGTAGAAGATAACATATCTTTACATATGAAAAACCAACACCAACAAGTTTAGGTAGCTTTTGAAATTTTTTTCCCTAAATTTAAAATCTCACTTACTCCCAGATATTTTTGGCAACCTATATTGTCATACTTGGCCACACTGTTCATCAATTCTGACTTGCTCCTGCACTGGAGTAATGTTCAATCTTTTATCCTTATTATACCTTCCTCCCACATGGCCTACCTCTAATAAAACTTGAGAAAAAATATGGATGGATAAAGGATCATTTCCAATGATAGTACATTTTATGAAGTTTTCTTAAGGTTCTACCCTTAATATTTAGCAGTTTTTAAAATTGATTTGTGACTTTAAGGCTTTTAAGGAATGTGTAATTGTTTGTTATTCTAAGAAAAAAAAGTTTAACATTAAACATTCCCAGTCAAGTCCTCAGGTGACTGCAGCCTTGGCTGATAGCCTGACTGCAAGTTAATGAGAGAACCTGAGCAAGAACCATCTCCCTTCGCCATTGTGAATTCCTAATCCTCAGAAATTGTATTAGAAAATGAATGCGTTGTCTTGAGTTGTGAAATGTTAGGGTAATTTTTATGCATTAATACAAAACTAATATAATGTAAAAGAAGGAGGGGGAAGATACTCAGGGGAAAATAAAACACAGAAAAATCCTTTCAGCAAAGAGCCAAAATCAAGGCTCTACTTCACCATCAAATATTTTGATTTACGGTCTGCCAAAATGATCAGTAATCACAAATGCAAGATGATATATTCAGAGCTACACCCTACTTTAAAATATCAAATTATTTTTATGGGGAAATTTCTAGTGATACTAAAGCAAACTCAAATGCTTTTAGGAAATCAGTAGATGATAGAATTAGAGGGAAAAAAAGTGTTTGGTTTATGCAGCTTGGGTGTGGTTCCTTATTTGTCAGCCTGTACCCCCTCCGCCCACAATGAAAACCACATGCACTCTAAGTGCATTTGTGAAGAAATTTTAAAACCAGATCCAAAAACAAGCAAAAGCAAGTGAGAGCTCTGTACTCCTCCCTTGTCTGAAAATTTCTGGAGGCCCTTTATATATGTGTGGTTACACTGTAACAACTGAAATTACTTCAACATAAAAAATAACAAGAAAATGAGAGTACTTTAGCCTAAAACAAACAGTGCCTTCCTTATAGTAGGTGATTAATAAATGTAATTTGAGCAAGTTAATGATTTTTTAGTTGTCAACAAAGCTAACGAACAAAGATTACACTTACACTGATGGATACATTAGAAAATGAAAAAATTACAACAAAAAAAGTTTGACTCATTTAGGTCCCTGGTATTACTTCCTAATCTTTTAAAAAGATCAACAGGAGATAAAGTAAACTAAAAGATGCTCATATGTTAAGCCAACAAATTCTCTAGAAAGGGGGTTTAAACCCTTCACATACAGTCTCTAATATAATGGCAAAGGTTGCATTGTACTTCCGTTTGACCTTTCTCCAAACTTCCTCCTCCTTCTCTTCAATCTCTCATAAAAGGTTTCGCCTATTCTAATAATCTTTTTTTTTTTTACATGGGCAGGCACCAGGAATATTCTAATAACTTTTAATCAAAAGATACAATAACTATTGCCCTAGTAGCAATTCAAAGATTCCCTGGACCTAAACAGTACTTAATTTGTTCTTTGACATTCCATTCAGCTTTATCTGGACCTTTAGCTTAAGTTTTGTTTAACAGAGGAGAATTCTTCAGTTCTTGTTTTCTTGTTTCTTGCCCTGCTTGTGTGGTGCCTTCCCCCCCACATACACACTTAGGAGGGTCTACGTAGATATTATAGACCCCAGCCAGATTTTCCCAGACCAAACTGGCCTCCTATCAGGAGGAAAGAGTCACCTGCATCGGTTTTCCCTGAGGGTGAGACCCAGCAGGTTGAAAGACTTTCCTGTGAAGTCTCTGGACTCTGTTAACAGTACTTAATTTATTAAGACAGGGGTTTCCCTCATGCTTTCATAATTCAAGCCTTTACACCCTGAACTACAGGCCACTCAAGACCCTTGCTCTATTTGTTCCATTCGCCTTCAACTCTGCAGATTTAGGGAATAATGAGTAGGTGAGAAATTTTTAAAAGTTAAAAAAAAAAAATTAACAAAAGGAAGTGGAATCAACAGAAGAGTAGAACATATGGAATAAAAATAAATAATGGGGGAACAAATGTTAAAAATAAATTCAGTTTGAAATAGTGGTAAATGAAAGCGAGGGGTAAGGGGTATGGTATGTATAGTCTTTTTTTTCTCTATTATCATTTTATTTCTTTTTCTGTTGTCTTTTTATTTCTTTTTCTAAATCGATGCAAATGTACTAAGAAATGATGAATATGCAACTATGTGATGATATTAAGAACTACTGATTGTATATGTAGAATAGAATGATACCTAAATGTTTTGTTTGTTAATTTTAACTAATAAAAAAAGTTTTAAAAAAAAAAAAGGAAGTGGATGTGGCCCTCATAAAAGTTAGGGGTCAGGACTGCAGACACAAAAGAAGGTGAAAGGAAAACTACCATTTTATTCAATAGAAATAGTTAAGCCTCTCCGGCTGATCAACTTTACAACGGTACTCTTAAATCTACAACTATTTCTTCCCTTACCAATATTTTGTCTATTTCTTTGTGACTGACAATCCACATTCTTTCATTTGGACAATTCAATATTGAGGCCAGGACTATTCCTTAAAAGTCATCTATCTAATCTCTCCTATCAAACTGTAAGCCACTGGGACACAAGCATCCTGTCTTATACTCATTTTAACATCCTTCCTCAAACTCATGAACAGTGCTAAGCACTTAGTAAGCATCTTACGAAAGATTTAGTAGGGGGGAAAAACCTCATTTTTTATATCCATTCCTAGGAGTTGACAGTATGTACGTGTGATGAGAAATAGAATTGTGGAATCCACTATTTTAAAAAACCTCACTCAGGATGGGAAATGCTTTTCTATACAGAATTAGAGATATCTTCTCATGGGGAAGGTGATATCTAAAGTTTGGGGCTGAGAGAGAATGTTATTGTAGTGGTGGTTGTTTTATGTTTAGGGAAACCACATCTACCGCCTGGCTAAATTGGAGACAAGGTGAGCTGAAAGGAAGTGGAAGCACAGGGTCTACTTCATCCAACCTCTCCCCACGCACTTCTTAAAAAACAAGTTTCTTTTCAAGTCTTTTAGTCATTTCATAATGCAAAAGATCTGGTCTCTCTACTAGCCCTTCTGCGCACTTTCCCCTAAGTCCTTGTCAACCTTTTCCTTTCCGCTGATTCTGTCCCTTTTCCATTCTCTAAAGTCTCCACTACATTTTCTTGTGGTCTTAAGATTATCAGAAGCCCAGCATCCTAAGACAAAATAGGGGGAAAGGGCAAACCCAAAGGAATCAGATCTCAAGGTGGGTTTTCCACATCTCTGCCTAAGAGAACAGCTCCCAGGTTCCTAGATCCCAGAAAAAAGGGAAAGGAGGTGGAAATTGATGACGACTGAGGGGACTGAGCGATGGAAGCAAGTAAAACTGAAAACAGGCAGAAAACAGCCTGGATCCCCGTCCCAAATGCACACAGAGGAAGAAAAAGGTCGGGGTGGGGAGCCTGGGAGAAGTACAGAAGCCGGAGAAGGAGCCTCTGGAGACCGGGAGAAAAGAGACTGACAGAAGGCTGAGAAGAGGGATGGCGGGGTCGAGGGGACTGGGCTAGGAAGGGGGCGCTGATGGGAAGGGGGGGTCCGAGAGGTAGCGGGAAGAGAAGATGAAGGAAAAAGTCTGGGATGGAGTGATGGCAGTGGCAGTAAGACACTTACCAGAGCCCCAGGGAAGGCGGGGCTGGGGGCAGCAGACAGCTGCAGATCCCGGTCCAGCCAGCAGTCCCGACGTGTGAACAGATGAAGCCCCAGTGGCAGCAGCCGGTCTTACCTCTCAGCCAGAGAGGTAAGAGAAGGCGCCAGAGGCTCTGGGGTCGAGGTCGAAGAGCGGTTGAAAGCGAGGACAACAGGAAGCACCCCAACTGCCGGAAAGGACGGCAGCGTGGAGGGGCCAAGGCAGCCCGGGTCCCCGCAGCCGAGAGGGGCTGGCGCGGCGGCCACCTAGGCCGCGCATGCGCGACTTCCCGGCAGCGCGGCCGGGATTGCAGGCCTGCGCATGCGCGGCTCTGCCCTACCCACCCACGGTCCTCCCTACTTGGCCGCCTAGCGGTCAAGACCTGGGTGGGGCCGGAGGTTGGAGATGTGAGGCCATGTAAAGATGGGGGGGGCAACGAGGAGATTGGTTTTGATTTTTTTTAACTTTTTGTTCTGAAGTAATTAATTATAAACTGACAAAAAGTTGCAGAATTAGTACAGAGAGCACCCGTATACCCATCACCCACCCAGCTTCCTCAACTTCTTAGATGATTATACCACATTATTAAAACCAGGAAATTGACATTGGGCCAATGCAATTATCTAGACCGATACAATTAAGTAGATTACAGACTTTACTAAAATTTAACCAGTTTTGCATGCACTCATTTGTGTGTGCGTGTATGTGTAGTTCTGTGAAATTTTATCACTAGTATGGTTTTTCTTCCCCCTGGGTTTTTGATCATTGTAGCAATAGGTTTATTGGAGCCCTTGGCCCCACCTATTCTTGCAGTAAGAATCAACATGCATTATCTGTGATCAGCTGAGTTGGCATAGGTTTGGTTATCAGCTACCTCAAGGGCTTTCAGTGTGCACAAAATAACCTACTTTTCAAGGCCACCTAACAGCTTAATCTCTACCACCTGTTGGGGTAAGGCAGTCCCCAAGTTTACTAGCTATCGCACTAACTCATTCCTTAAGAATGGAGCACATCAATATGCATAACCTGGTATTTCCCTGGAACTTTGTTTCCTGTGTGACAGGTAAGACTCAGACTTAGAGTTCTGCTGTTCTGAAAGTCAACGTTACTCTATACAGCAACTGTTTTTAAAAAAGCCAAAAAAGATATCAGACTTCAATCAGAGATACGAACAAAGCTGATCTGATTGGGACTAAGGTAAATCAGGATATAGGATAAAGGATGATACAGTCTGTATTCTAAAACTTCGCCTTCTGTATGAGACCAAAGGAAGAGATGTTTATTTTGTCCAAAATTTAAATTTTCTGTAGCACACAGAAATTATACTACATTATTAAAACCAGGAAATTGACATTGACCCAATGCAATTATCTAGACCAATACAATTAAGTAGATTACAGACTTTACTAAGATTTAACCAGTTTTGCATGCACTCATTTGTAAAAAAAAAAAAAAAAAAAAAAAACTAATTTGACCTGCTGGCTAGTTCATTTAAACAACTTAAACACATGGAGCCTAGAGTAGGAAATGAGATCTTATAATTCCGTATAACTTAATGTAATACCCTGATGCATTCCTGAGTATGTTGTGAAGATAATAAAAAAAAGTATTTGCAAAGCCCCTCAAGAACTGGAGAGAACCTGTTAAACGCATCCCCTCACACACCCCACCCTTGACCCCGGGAAATTCCTGATACTCTCACAAGTATTACGGATTCCCAAATTAATAGGCCAACTCCTGGATATTGAGGCTTGCTCTTATGAAACTTATTTCTGTAGCAGGGAAGCTAAACCTACCTAAAATTATGCCTAAGAGCCACTTCCAGAGAACCTCTTTTGTTGCTCAGATGTGACCTCTCTCTAAGCCCAATTCTGCAAATAAACTCATTACCTGCCCCACTGTGTGGAACATCCAGGGGTGTAAGTGTCCCTTGCAACGTGGTGCATAACTCCCAGGCATGAGCCTGGCCCTCTTGACCAAGGGGGGAAAAGAAATGTAACAAAATTAGGCTTCATTCCAGGTGCCAGTCTATGCAAAAAAAAAAAAAGGCTTCAGTGCTAAGAGATTTCAAATAGAGTCAAGATCTATTCTGGAGGTTACTATTATGCAAGCTTCAGCTAGATATTGCTAATTGCTGTGGTATGTCAAGCCCCAACTAACAGTATTCCTGAAAACCCTAAAGAATACCCAGGGCTCTATCTGAGACTCTATAATAAAGTTTCACTCACTAAGTTTATTTTTCAGAAACTTAAAACTTCCATATTGTTTCTATGACAGATAAGCCCTGAAATCCAGAAGTACCAGTCTCTCCAAGAGCATCAACCATTTGCATCCCTCTTCTCCATAATGTTGACACCCCTTTTCCATATGAAGATGTTAGAATGGTTATTGCCCAAATATCCCTAAAGAATGGGAGAAGAATCAAATGAGGAGTTGGAACAGAGAAGTTAGGATTTAACAAATCAGTATGACTACTGAATCATTTTATTGATATTTCTTTTTAGTCCTCAGTGGATTAGAGCAGCTAAAGGAAGTATCTGAAATTGTGGAGCTGTATCCCATACCATACTTTGAAATTTGTTATATAACTGCTTGTTAAAATGTACTTTGAAATGTATTGCTTTTTTGCATCTATATTTCACAATTTAAAAAATGTTTTTTAAAAAAAAAACAGGAAAAAAATAAAATTAATTGACAACAACAACAGAAAAGAATGGAGCACAGCACTCCGGACCAGAAAGTGTCAGGCTCCTGGAAGTAAGTGTCAGACACGGTCCCTGCTTGGTTTCAAAGGGGCCATCTACAGAGCAAAATAAGCTTGTGTGCAAATCGTTCCGGTATTTTGTGATGAGTTATTATACCTCGTGCTCTTGTAACTGTGTGTGAGACCATAGGGCCAAATTTTATCCTGCAAACTTGGACTCCCAGGCTTTAGTTCCTTAATGGTCTTAAAAACACAGGACTTCCTTGACTTCTTTCATCTTGCTAGACTTCAAAACCCGGGTTTCCTCTTGTCTCGCCTCACCCAGAAACCAGTTCACCTTTTATCCTCTCCACCCAGAAGCGCTTCTCCCCCAGAGGCTTTTGTCAGAGTCCTATCCTTCCTTAATGACTTAATAACAGTGCAAGATATTTGCATAGTACTTTACAATTTACAAACCACTTTCACTCATTTAATCCCACTTGATCCTCACAACTGGGATCAACTTTGTCAAGTTTTACAGATAAAGTAAAACTAACACTCAGAGAAACTAAGTGACCTGCCTGAGTTCTCACAATTTGTAAACCAGGAACCAAAAACAGTCCCCATCACCTGACTGAAGTCCTGTGTTATTTCTACTTTTCCTCTTTCCTTCCTGCAAAGTCCAGTTCAAATTTTATCTTTTCCTTGGAATTTTTCAAGTTTCAGAAGAGAGAATTCACCTCCTTTCTATATTTCTGGATTAATTTGTCTATACTCCTATCCTAATAAGCACCAAAGTTTTCCTCGAATTAGTCCATCCAAAATATGTTGCTCTCCCTGTGTGGAGCCAAAGGATGGCATTTTACTTTGACTTCAATAAGTATAGTGGATTTTTGTCATTCTTTTGGCCACCCAGCACCCAAACCCCCTTCACATGTTTAGAGTAGCACCCAATTTATTAGACAGAGCCCATTTCCCAATATCAAAACCCAAAATGCCAAACATCCTCTCAGACTCCCTTGCAGCTGGGTGTAGACACAAAGCCTAAATGCCACCAGTCACTTATGCCACACCAACCCTGCACTTGCATGCTTTGGCCTCATTTGCTTCATTTTAATTCTGGTCCTTTTGGAGCCTGTCTTTATTTTAAATTTTGATATGTAGTTCATCATGAATTTTTGTATTAATTTAGTTTTTTTTAATATTGCATTAAAATAATTCTTATCTTGTAACTGAGATTTTTTTTTTTGCACCCCCTTAAATATTGCACCCAATGCAAGTGACTCACTCATCTCCCCCTAGTCCCGGCCCTGGAAAGATCACTCTGAATCTGTTCTGGCAAGGGTGGTGGCTACTCTGTACAGTTTCTAGAAGCTGATGCAGCCTTGGCATAGGTGGCAGCAGCCAGCAGCCATGATCAGTGTTGTCAGCCACACCAGCTTCAAGGTCTGTGCCCAGGGGTGAGGACAGTGGTTCTTGCATTTGGCTTTGTTTCTGCATCCTTTGTCACTAAGACCTGCTCTCCAGTTCTCCACCTTCTGTATATATCCAGATATATATGTTTCAATATCCTTTTCTTTTTGTGGGGGTCGTTGTGGGGTGGGGAGAGTTGCATGGGCCGTGAATCAAACACTGGTCTCCCATGTGGCAGGCAAGCATTCTACCACTGAACAACCTGTGCATTCCTCAATATATTTTTAATTAAGTTCTTTTCTGTGTAAATTGGCTAGGTTTGGTTTTGGATTTGCATCTGAAAAGTATGACTAATACAATATGCTCATGTTATACTTGTCCAAGAGATTCTGAAGTTAAAAATACATATCAGGCAAAGTAATATTGCTTTCTGTTTATTTGCTGTACACATTGTTTGGTAAAGTTGCCCAGACTTCAGGTCTTCACTTCTGTGCTATTACAAAGGGTTACAGCCATACCCCCACCAAACTGTGGGTAGAATCTCACCACTTTAGAATTTCTACACTGTTACCAGTCAGAGAAAAGGTTGATATTAACTGAACATAAAGGATTGGATTGCTCATAAGTAGTTAATTTCCACAAAATTATCAATTGCAGGAAACATTGGTATTAGTTGAACGTAAATGATTGATTACTCGTCAGTAATTACATGATGTGAAAACGGATTTTCTTGTTAAGTAACAGATAACTTGATCAGAGTGGCTTAAACAAATAAGGTGTGCCTGTCTGAATCTGTGGTGGACTCCAGAAAAGCCATGCCCTTTGATCCTCATTCAATATTGCTGGGTGGGAGCATTTTGGCTGTTTCTATGAAGATGTGACCCACCCAATTATGGATGGTAACTTTTGATTAGATGATTTCCATGGAGGTGTGGCTCCACTGAAGGTGGAGTTGCTTGCTGGAATCCTTTAAAAGAGGAAACATTTTGGAGAGTGTCCCTTTTGGTAGAGCCACGAGAAAGCCAGCAGACGCTGCCATGTTTGGATGTGCCCTTCCAGCTGAGAGAGAAATGTTGAACGTCGTTGGCCTTCTTGGACCAAGGTATCTTTCCCTGGATGCCTTTGATTGGACATTTCTATAGACTTGTTTTAATTGGACATTTTCTCAGCCTTAGAACTGTAGACTACCAACCTAAAATTCCTCTTTTTAAAAAATTTTTTAATTTATTAATTAAAAAAAGTAACAAACAAAAATATTAACATATCATTCCATTCTACATATATAGTCAGTAATTCTTAATATCATCACATAGTTGCATATTCATCATTTCTTAGAACATTTGCATCGATTTAGAAAAAGAAATAAAAAGACAATAGAAAAAGAAATAAAACGAACACAGGAAAGAAAAAAAAGATTATACCTACCATACCCCTTACCCCTTGCTTTCATTGATCACTAGTAATTAAACTGAATTTATTTTAGCATTTGTTCCCCCTATTATTTATTTTTATTCCATATGTTCTACTCGTCTGTTGATATGGTAGATAAAAGGAGCATCAAACACAAGGTTTTCACAATCACAGAGTCACATTGTGAAAGCTATATCATTGTTCAATCATCATGAAGAAACGTGGCTACTGGAACACAGCTCTACATAAAATTCCTCTTTTTAAAAGCCATTCCGTTTCTGGTATATTGTATTCTGGCAGCTAGCAAACTAGAACATAAGACTTTGTGTTGCTCACATACCAAGAATTCTAGAGGTTTATGGCTTAATGACATCAGGGTTGACTTTTCTGTGATTATCTCCGCCACTGGAGTTGGTAGCCCCAGCCCTAGCTCCGGGCACCTACATCTACATTCAAGAGGGATTGAAGGGATTCCCAGCAGCACCAGCTGTGTCTTTTCCATTAATCAAGAAAGCAAGAACTTCCTGAGAAGGCTCCAGTAGACTTCCACTGAAGTATCATCAGCCAGAATTGTGTTACACGGCCACCCGGTAGAAAAAGCAAGACCACACTTGTGGGAAAACTACCTTTGGGGCAAAACTTTTTTTTATCTTCTGTCATGGAGGCAGGCAAGGAAAAAGCGGTTGGGAATGGATATTGGGTTATCCCCATATCCAATATGTCTACCACAATAGTATATATTCCTTTGTTATTCCCTTTTCACTAACCTAACCAACTAATGTATACAGAAACTGACACATAGCAGGACCCTTATTAATTCAGTTCTGGTTCAGAACACTGAACACAGGCATTCACTTTATATTTCCTGTTCTATATCTTCTCAGCACTCATATAATTACAATCTAATTCACCTAATCCAAGGTTCTTGGTTTTATAACAAATTTCTCTAAAACTCTTGGGAAAACACAACTTCTGTAATATAAGTTTTGCTCTTCTTTTCGCCGAGCTTCAGACCCACTAGCCTTTCTCTTCTCTTCAAACCCCAAGTGTTCTCCACAAAGTGTTCTTTGTTTCCGGGGAATCGCCTGCTTCTCCTTTATCAGGTTGACCTACAATCACATCATCACTGAAGCTCAGGCTTTTGGTAAGGAGCACACCCCTCTAAGGGGTAGACATCTATGCTGGTTTGAAAGGAAGTATGCCCCTAGAAAACCCATGTTTTAATCAAAATCCCATTTCATAAAGGTAGAATAATCCCTATTCAATACTGTATGTTTGAAACTGTAATCAGATCATCTCCCTGGATGATGTGATTTAGTCAAGAGTGGTTGTTAAACTGGATTAGGTGAAGACATGTCTCCACCCATTTGGGTGGGTCTTAATTGGTTTACTGGAGTCCTATAAAAGAGGAAACATTTTGGAGAATGGGAGATTCAGAGAGAGCAGAGAATGCTGTAGCACCACAAAGCAGAGAGTCCACCAGCCAGCGACCTTTGGAAATGAAGAAGGAAAACACCTCCCAGGGAGCTTCATGAAACCAGAGGACAGGAGAGAAAGCTAGCAGATGATGCTGTGTTCACCACGTGCCCTTCCAGCCAAGAGAGAAGTCCTGACTGTGTTCGCCATGTGCCTTCTCACTTGAGAAAGAAACCATGAACTTCATTGGCCTTCTTGAACCAAGGTATCTTTCCTTGGATGGGTGCCTTTGATTGGACATTTCTATAGACTTGTTTTAATTGGGACATTTTCTCGGCCTTAGAACTGTAAACTAGCAACTCATTAAATTCCCTCTTTTAAAAGCCATTCCATTTCTGGTATATTGCATTCTGGCAGCTAGCAAACTGAAAGAACGTCTTGCCCCGGCAGTGCGCTCCCCACACTCCAGGAACCATAGATCACTCACTACCTGGGCCTAGAAGAAAGTGGGGCGCGTGAGGTTACTACGGGACAAAATCTAAGGAGGCGCTCATTCTCAGATGCTGATCCTGCAGTTGTACGACTCCACGAGTGTACACTGGGCATCCCAGGCCCCTCACTTGCCTTACCCTAGTCCTAGCTCTGACTACTACCAACATTTTGGTGGGTATCCCTCCAGGTGGGATCAAACGGTAGATGATTGCACTGCATGGAATTATACATACAATATTTACACTGTTCGTTTTAGTTCATGCACATCTAAGTTTAGTTATTTTTCAAGCTTCAACCTCCAACAACTTAATCTCAATCAACAAAGTCACCTAACAGTGCTGTTGCTCTAAAATGTGTACAGTGTTTCTAAAAAATACAGGAATTGTGAGCAGTTATTATTACCTATTTTATACTTTTTGTGCTTTTCGTATTTTTCACTTTGGGCACATATAACTTTTTTCATTGTTTTTAGAGCAGTTGTAGGTTTATAGAAAAATCATTCAGAAAGTATAGAGTTCCCATATACCTCCCCCAAGCCACACACAGATTCCCCCCACTATTAACATTTTATATTTGTGTGATTGCCTTTGTGGCAATTGAAACAATATTATAATCTTATGAACTATATTTTTAGGGTTTTCTCTTTCGTTGTACATTTCTACAGCATTTAAAGAATTTTTATCCTGGTAACATATATATAATCTAAAACTCTCCGTTTTAACCACTTTTAAGTATATAATTCTGTCGTCTTGATTACATTCACAAAGTTGTAATATCATCACCCCCATCCGTTATCAAAATAAACGGACTCTGTATCAACTAAGTGCTAACTTCCCATTCCCCACCCTGCCCCAGCTCATCTATATTCTAGTATCTGACTCTATGGATTTGCATATTCTAATTATTTCATAAGTGAGATCATACAATATCTGTCCTTTTGTGTCTGGCTTATTTCACTCAACACGATGTCTTCAAAGTTTATCGTTGTTGTAGTATGAGTGTCAGTACATCATTACTTTTTTACAGCTAAATAATATTCCCTTGTATGCATATATGATATTTTATTTATCACAAATACTATCTAATTTAGTTTTTAATTTTATCAAAGTAATATATATGCCTATTACTACAAGATTTATAATGACTGGCCTCACCCAATCCCATCGGATTCACTCAGCAGTGAATCCTCCATGTTTCTAAATAACATTGCTATTTCTTAAATTTTCACTTTTCAATAGTTGAAAAATTTCTTTGATGAAGATGAAGATTTCATTCTTTTATCATGCTCCCATATAACTTCTTCCAGCACCGCCATGCCAGTATATTCATTAATTAAATAAAACACTTAGTGTTTATAACTGAACCAAGGAGGACAGTATAATTACACTGTCTTTTTCTTTTCCCTGGAGTTAACAATTGCCTCAATAAATATCTATCACTGATTTATCTCCAATACCTCTGCCAAAACTGGAAACTTTCTCTCAATATGGTCAATTTTAAAATTAGTCCATCAGCTGCCAAGCTGCCAATTTTTAAATTTGGTATTATCCCCCTGACACCCTTCATCCTACTAAGTAATGGTATTAGCTCCCCTCTCCCGCCATGGCTTTTATTTTTCTCCTTAATATCCCCCTCCTACTGCATTTTGTGGCCCTCCCTTTGAACACCAACCATAGCTTTCAGGAAACATTTCCCAAGTGAATTAAGACAATCCATCAGGGAATTGGGCTACAGTAGACAAAGCGTTAAAAGCGTCATGGGGAAGTATTCAGCCGGCCTGTGATGGTGGGATGGGTCCCAGGCAACAGTCAGGTTCCTTGGCACCCAGGGTAATAGACCTGACTGCTCCACAGGCTGCTGGATGCAAGAGAAAGGACACTATTTCTATTTTTTTTTACATTTTTTTTCTAATCATGAAAAATAACACATACAGAAAAGCAATAAATTTCAAAGCACACTGCAACAATTAGTTGTAGAACAGATTTCAGAGTTTGGTATGGGTTACAATTACACAATTTTAGGTTTTTTCTTCTAGCCACTCTAAGACACTGGAGGCTAAAAGAAATATCAATATAATGAGCAGTCATACTCATTTTTTGAACCCTATCTTCTCTAACTCCACCATCGCCTTTGATCCTTATCCCATTCTTTAGGGGTATCTGGTATCTGGTCTATACCCATTGCCCATTCTAACTTTTTCATGTTGGAACAGGTTGTCAATAATATGAGATGGGGGATGGAACTAGTTGATGCTCTAGAGAGGCTGACCACTCTGAATTTCAGGACTTATCTCATCCAGGGACCCATCTGGAGGTTGTAGGTTTCTGGATAGTTACCCTAGAATACTATTTTTAATCAAAGATCATTCATCAAGATTTATAAAGACGGAATGTTTTCAGGACATTCTTACTGGAAAATGGCAGCAAATCTTTAAAATAGAACGACAAGACAATAGTTCCGGGTGGTACTACAGCTCTCATTCCCTTCAGGCAAAGGGTATTTAACCGGAAGAGCAGAGAAAGAAAGATGTGCCCATAGGCAAGAACTAGATACTGCTACATCTCTCTATTGAGTGGTGCTGTGACTCAGACAGGAGGAAGCCCACCTCTGAAACCTGTCTTCTCCACCCAGGTACTAAGGCCTCTTGAGCCACTCATGTTCCTTCCCTGGCTTGATGATTTGGTGAACCCAGCTCCTCCACCCTGTGCTCTGGATGTTTTTTCATGGTGGCATGATGACTTGCTCTAGGGTAAATTACCTGCGATCTTGGGAGAAGAAGCTTGCATGGAGAGGCCTGAAGCCTCCTGCCAGCAATCCCTGAGAAACTGTAGCTTCCTTCCATCCTACAATGGATCCTCCATCCCCAGTCCAGCCTTCTGCTAATGAGAGCCCTGATTGACAGGTTGAACGAAAGCTCATGAGAGACCCTGAGCCAGAATGACCCAGCTAAGATGTCCTTAGATTGCTGGCCCTCAAGAAGTATATGAGATAATAAATATTTGTTGTTTTAAGCTGCTTTAAAAAATGAAAAAGAGCCATGAGGTGGAAGAGAGAGTCAGTGGGCCCCTCCTCCACCTGAACCAGCTGTCTTCTTGTCACCATTTCTTTCCAGCCATCCTAGGAGGGTGCTGAACTCAGACAGCAGTCACTCGGTGGTAACTGCTAGTATACAGGCTGGGCCAGGAGAAAGGGAATTTATTTGCAGCTTCAATCCTTCAGGGAAGCATTAGTATAATTAGCCAGGCCTTCAACAGTTGTCTGGTTATTTTTTATTTTAATGCTTAGGCCACAAACCTCAGAACATCAAAATAAAGAAAATACTGAACACAGAAATAGCTTTTCACATTGTATTGTGTCTTGGTTCTGGATTTACAGATACACAAAACAGTGATAGTTTTGATCATATGCTTTTGCCTGCTTAGAGATTTTTAATTTTCTTTAGACTTAATATTTAATGATGGGGCCAAAATAAGGGAAAGACCTTAAGAGATACAGATTTTAAATTTAATTTTTTCCAAGTGACTGTGTTTGTGTATCGTGATGAGTCAACGTTTCTTTGGGAAGTGAGGCTGAGTGAAGTATGTGAAGCATGGCAGGCCCGGTACCCAAATGACACCTAAAGTTTCCCTACCTATCTGGGAATGAAAATATTAGGACGGAGGAAATTATACAAGCAAATGTGGCATGAAGGCCTTATGGAAGGAAGACAGAAAGGGAGCTATTATTTCTGAACAAAGAGAGTAATGAAAATGAGTTCTCAAAGGCAAGAATAAATCTGAACCCTAGGATTGGAAAGGATAAGATGTCCACAGACCTCACTGTGCTTAGATAGGAACTTCCCTGCAAAACAAGGGAGTTTCTAAGGCTCACACTATTCTTGGGGGTGTTACCAGGTTTTTTCTTTCAACTGGGGGTGGGGTGGGGTGGGGAGCTGTGTGACTCACAAGATTCTCTGAGGCTCCCTCAAGACCACGCTAAATCTTCCCGTATTTGTGAAGGCTCCAGAAAACTGTCCTAACTGCCAACCGATAGTGATCTCATATATTCCCTAAAAGTCGAGGCATTTGAATTCCATTTGTTCCGAAAACAGGATACACCCCACCCCAAAGCGTTCCATATCCATGTTTGGAAAATAATGGGTTAAGTATAATTCTGCAGGTTCTTTTATGGCAGGACTTCTCAGGATCTTTAAGGGTATGGTGAGTCTCCATCTGGAAGACCAATTGTACAGGATTTCCCAAATTCATGTGAGATGTTTCATGGAGCTGTGATTAACATTTCCCAAAACGAATGCTCCAAGGAACACAAATCTAGATTGCCGCAATCAGAGCGAGGGCTTAGGAGAAAGGGGCCACCATCATTTGTTTGTTCTTATGTAACTTCGGGTCAAAGGAGCAAAAGAAGGTGTGGCAGCCTATTAACATCACCTAGATTTGAAAAATGCCAGGTTAAATGAGCTCATAATTTCTCTCTAGCTCTAAATTGCTAATAAGTGTTTCAGAATAAAATAAAATACAGGAACCTAGAGATCAGTTTATTTAGTCCTTTAATTTTACAGATTTGAAAACAGGCCTAAGGAAAGGAAATAAGTTCCAAAGTCAAAAAATCAATTAAACTGCAAAGCTCACTTAGACCCAGGTTTCCAGGCGGTGCGACGGTGGCTCAGCGGCAGAATTCTCGCCTCCATGCCAGAAACCTGGGTTCGATTCCCAGTGCCTGCCCATGCCAAAAAAAGAACCAGGTTTCCTGCCTTCCCAACTACTGGTCTTTCTCCCTTGCCGTGATGTCTCTCCACTGGGCTCTTCCTCAGATTAGGTCTGTATCTTTCGCTGGCTCGTGATTTTGGGGTTCCTAGTCTTTTCTGTCACGTGGCAACACATATGGTGGAGTCTTCTCTCTCTTCTGGATTCCATTGACTTCCAGCTTTTGGCTACTCCCTGTGGTTTCGGCTTCTTTTTCTATGTCCAATTTCCTTTGCTTCTGAGGATGTCAGCCACATTGGATTGAGGCCCATCCTCACTGTTTGGGCACTCCTTAACTAATGACATCCTCAAGTTCCTATTTACAAATGGGTCTACACCCACAGAACCAGAGGTTGGGACCTGCACGTGCCTTTTATGGGGGACATGATTCAATCCCCAATACTGCCTGTAACCAAAAAAGAGATCTAAGCCCTGCTGATGGCTCATGTTATTGCTCAAACAAATAATATGATGAAACTTCAGTAGGATAGAATTCAGACAGTCATCGAGATTTGAAGCAGCAGGATTTGCCTCATGGTTTCAAACTGGATTATTAATTTATCTCTGCACCCACAGCCTCACAATATCTTCCTTGAAAACTGAATTCCCCCATTTTTTTGCATTAAAAAAAAATTTTGAATAGGCTTCTACTGTTCAAAAATATATCAAGGAGGGTGATGTGATGGTGACTCAGTGGCAGAATTCTTGCTTGCCATGCTGGAGACCTGGGTTCGTTTCCTGGTGCCTGCCCATGTAAAAAAAAAAATATGTATATATGTATATATCAAGGAATCTGAAAGATTCAAAGTGAAAATCTCAGTCCCACCCTTCTCTCTCACCCTCCCATTTCTCACCTTCCCTCTTCATATAGTTTTCCAGTTGTATTAGTGATTTGTGGAATCTTTTGGAGTTTCTTTATGCAAATTGAAAGAAATATGGATAGAGAAACCTATTTTTCTCCACCGCCCTTTTTTTTTTTACACAAAAAGACATGATCATACCTGTATTAGGCAAGTCTCTACACCTTAGAAACTGAGGACCAAGTTTCCTCATTTATAATGAGAGGGGATTGTAACAAACTCTCTAAGACATTTCTTTCTGACATTCTCAGATGCTGTGAATCCATCAGCCTGTCGCCCACTCTGCTTCTCTTGACAATGTTTGGCTTTTTGGAAAATCACACTTGCACGACTGGTTTTGTCAGTGACCTTAAATTTAGAGCACTCAGGGTGTGGTTTGCAAATGCTGGTGTTTCATGCTTTAAGAAAATCCAGTACACAAATGTCAACATTTCCAAAGCAAATTAGGGAGTGGCTGTTTGTATTACTAACGAACTTGTAAAATGATTCATCAAAGGCATCTTTTATGTATTCACATACACAGTATTTGTTTATTAAATATATAATACTTATACTTGGTACAAAATTCAAAGGCCCTAAAGGGTATACAATGAAAACTCTCCACCCTGATCCCCAGCCATCGAGATCCCCTCCCACGGGCACCTTTGTTACCTATTTCTTGTGTATCCTTCCAGTCACATTCTTTGCATATGCAAACACAGCCACAGATATTCGTTTTAGAGACAGCATTCTATATGCACTGTTTTGCACCTTGATTTTTTTTTTCCCCACTGAAAAATATAACTTGGAAATCCTTCCGTATCAGGACTACAGACCTTTCTCCTTTTTAAGGGTGCGTATTTTTCCCCTTTATGGATATACCCAAATGAATTTAACCTGAAAGAGATTCTTTACAATAGCTGACTCTGCTATCCCTTTGACTGATTTAACCCTTGAAATCCTATTTTCAGGTACGCTGTAGCATAGGAAACAAGAATCCCTCAGGCTGCTTCCCTTTGTGCACAGGTGCAATGACACCCACAGATGATGTATTCCTCAACACTTCAGCTTCCGAACTTTTAGAATAAGCTTTTCTTTCTTCCCTCATTATTGAAAGCCGAAGAAACTAATGTAGCTTTTGTTTTTTTAAACTACCCAGTTTTTGAAACTTAACTCGTTCACCCAGGCTCTTACTAATCCACTGGCTCTTACATGGCCAAGCTAAGCCATCCTTCCTCTCTTACCCCCAGCTCTGTTCCAATAACAATCAAACTCCTCCACAGGACAGATGTACTTAATCTAGGAACAGGAAGGATTTTGATCAGAGGCAGCGGATGATAAGATCTTCCAATTCTCAGGGTGGCCAAGGGGGACCATCCAGCCTGGAATCGCCTCATCATCCATTTACCCAGAGAACATATAAACATTACCTTTTTTATCTATATGTGTAAAAGGTTGCAAAGCTCCAGTGAGCCCCACAAGAAGAAATACTGTCCCTAGCACAGTGTTTAGCACATGGTGTATTCTCAGTTAATATTAGATTGATTGGCTGATTGATAGATTCAAGCACTGTGCATTCAACAAATAATAGCAAGTCTGTGCTTCTCGTCTCACTGTTCTTTATGCCCCAGCACAAGAAAGAGGAATACATGATATCTTATGGCTATTTTATAATCCTAATTCTGGTTTATCTCATTTCCATTACTTAAAATATTGACTTCCCTTAGTTTTGTGGCATAACCCTTTCCTGCTTTTCTTCCTATCTTCTGAATCTCCTTTGCTGATTCTTCTTCCAACAGACCTTTTTTTTTTTTTTTACATGGGCAGGCACACCAGGAATCAGGAATCAAACCCGGGTCCTCTGTCATGGCAGGCGACCATTCTTGCCTGCTGAGCCATCGTGGCCCGCCCCCAACAGGCCTTTAAATGTTGCAGTTTTTCCAGGTTTAGGCTTCAGCTTCTCTCTCCCTGAGACAAGTCAATATCTCCCAGAACTCCAGAGACAAACTGTATGCTGATGAATCCTAAATTGGGGATTTTAGCCTGTACCCCACCTCTGAGCACCAGACCCCCATATCCAACTGCCCCCCTGTTATCCTTTCTTTCTTTTTTAAAAAAATATTTTTATTAAGAAATCTTCACATACATACATTCCATACATGGTGTACAATCAGTGGCTCACAATGTCACCACATAGCTGTGTATTCATCACCATGATCATTTTTTAGATTTGCATCACTCCAGAAAAAGAAATATACAGAAAAAAACCATACCATTTACCCCTCCTTCTCATTGACCACTAGTATTTCCATCTACCCAGTTTATTTTACTCCTTATCCCCCCTATTATTTATTTATTTTTTTTGTCAATTTTTTTTATTCATCTGTCCATAGCCTGGATAGAAGGAGCATCAGACACAAGGTTTTCACTATCACACAGTCACATTATAAATACTATATCTTTATACAAACATTTTCAAGAATCAAGGCTACTGGGACACAGCTCAACAGTTTCAGGTACTTCCCTCCAGTCACCCCAATACACCATAAAATAAAAAGGAATATTTATATAATGCATAAGAATAACCTCCAGGATAACTTCTTGACTCTGTTTGAAATCTCTCAGCCACGACACTTTATTTTGTCTCATTTCTCTCTTCCCCCTTTTGGTCAAGAAGGCTTTCTCAATCCCTTGAGCTGTCATCACTTCTTGAATTAACTGAGATGAGGCATCTGCCACATAGAGGAATGAGAGCTCAAGACAGAGATAAAGGTATAAAAATATAATTGATTTTCTTGAACACCAGATTGGTACCCACTCTAGTAGCTATTTCATATCTTTTCCACCATTTTCAATTATTTGATTTTGCCAACCCTTCCCACCCACCCACCCATCCCAGCGAGCAGATTCAATCACTTCTCAGTTCGTGGAGACAATAAGGGCACTAAAATGCTCCTCCACCTTATGCCACCAAATCCTTTCCTCCTCCAATTTAGGTCAATTTCCTACCTAGGTTTTGGCTTATACCATTTTCTAGCTACTTGGGAGGTCCTTTCCAACCCCTCTCTTTTACCTGCCCTCCCTACTTGCTACTTCCTATCAATGTTTATCCCTAGTCCATGCCTCCCCATCTAAAAAGCCTTCTCTTCAGACTCCACATTCAGCCACAGCTACTGCCCTTTATCATTCTCTTCACAGCCAAATTTCTTGAAAGAGTTTCCGTTTACCACCTCTATTTCGGCACCTCCCCCATCTCAACCCTCTTGTAACTGCTTTCTTCCCACAATCTGCTGAAACTTCTTGACAAGGTCAACACCAATTTCCTCCCTATTTAATCCTCTAGATGCTTCCTGGTCCTTATTTTACTTATCTCTCTGTAATATTTGTTGACCGATCCTTTCTTCTTGAAGCACTGTTCCCTTCCCCTCTTCCTCATGATAATATTTTGTTCAAATGGTTCTAGGTGGCTCACTGGGTAATTGTCAGCCCAGGGACAGTATGTTCCTTCTACCTTCACAAACATCTAGTTATTTCTAACTTATCCCTCAGAACTTGTCCCCACAGATCAGTTTGCATGGTTCCCTGAGCTTTGCCAGAGTAGCAATTATCACAGACTGCAATTATATTTATTAGGGTCATGCTATACGGTCAGCTTTCCCCCTGGGTTGTGTCTAATTTCCAGGGACTCCTGTGGTGTCAAGACACAGGAGAGGGTGACTTTTTGCTCCTTAATGATATCATCGCTATGCTGGCCTGGCTGAAATGTACTGGGTGTTCATAGTCCCCTGCCTGCTTGTTTAAAGTTATCTGAATGCTTCCATTCAATGGCCTCACAAATTTTAATTTTTTCTTTATGTCTTTCCAGACATTGTCCAAAATGATGGCTGGAAAGAATTAAAGCTTCAGCCCCTATGGGTGGCTTGATAATGGCCGCACAGCCCCTTAGAGCAGATTTCACCTGGCAACCATTGAGGATACCAAAATAGTAATCAGGGAGTTTCTCTCATCCCCATTCCTGACTGCCCCCACCGAAGTCCTGGTCCCATAGAGAGGCATAGCACAAGACCTGGAATGCACAGGCTTCTGAGTTCACCCACCACCTTCTCCTCAGTCCCGGGACTCTGATATCATCTGGTGGTTGGTAGAGGGGACTCTTCCCACCTTTGCAGTGTTCCTTTCCATTTCCTATAATATCCTATCATTTGGAACCCAAAAGTCAGGAAAAGAGTCCCTCCTCTTTCAGCTGGACCCGCCCCTCGCTGAGTTGAGAAGACAAAAGTTATTTCACTGCAGGGAAAGTCCTGGGAGAAAAGAAAATCCCGGGGTCAAAAGCTATCAGTTACTGTTCCAATATCCCTGCCGCATTGCTGTAGACACTGAGACTCTAGGCAAACACGGAGGGTTTAAGACTTCTTGGGTTTGGAGACAATAGATGAATCCAGAACTGCCTGGTGGTCCTTATAAGGCAGACAAATAGGTATAGCAGGAAAAAAAAAGTCATCTCACCAGAGAGTAGGAAATCAATGGACTCTTTCATCCTCATCATTGGAGAATTTCTGAGGGAAAATGTGAAGATTTTGTGATCGCTGTATAGCAAAGGATATGAGTCATTTGTAAATAGGAAGAAAAATAAGACAAATGCTTGTGCCAAAATGAAGCTAACAGCAAAGTCAGTAATCACCCGCATATCTCCCCTTAATTACCTTGTTAATCTAATTACCTCTTGCCATCTTTTAACCTTTCTCTTCCCACATATTCGTATTTATTGCTTATTACCTAAATGAAGCAACAGTCACCCCAAACAAACAACTCACAGAAAATCAAGAAAAGCCACACGCTAAGAAAAACTCTCATCTTATTTTCTTATTAACGTGTACTAAGGTACCTCGTCTTTTAGAATCTCAAACCCTGAGAGATTTAAGTTGCAAGTGGAAGGCAAAGTGACCTCACGCTTTTCTGCAAATACTGCTGGCTCCCCTGGGGGGTTAGCAAACTGACTCCTAAGGCCTTCTGTTCCTCCGTGATCCCTCATCACATGACAGAACAGCAAGCCCAAAGCGTCTGTCTGCAGGTAAATAAGCGCTTGGCACTCTGCCAGGATGGAGTCTCGCCAGCTGCCTTTCTCTCAACATTAAAGCACATCTTGAAATCTGCCTTCTTTTCACTTGAGAAAGACTTAAATAGTTAAATATCTTCTCTTACTGCCACCCACAAGGTAGAAATATAGCCTTTGGGGGACTCTTTCCTACGATATTCTCTCTGCTTTTGTTTTTGGATGCTCTGCTTTCTTATTCTCACTTAGACTTCTCTTTGGGGAAATAGCTTCAGGGAAACCAAAATAATTGGGCTCCAGGGAGAGGGCAATGGCAGAGCTGAGACTAAAATAAACTGACGAAACTTATTTTTCTCCATATTACATTTTTATTTCAAAACCTTGTTCAAAAAGTGGCTCCTATTTGAAGCGTTCTATTTTTTTCAAGAACAATTTTTGTTAAAACCACTATGTTTTTTAGTATTATTAGCAATCATTAATTGAGTGCCTACTCAATGAACATTGTACTAGGCCCTTCAGTTAGATTCTTTCCATGACTCCTCTATCAAACATGAGAAGCAGGAATTGTCTCTATTTCAGAGATTAAAAAATTGGATGTCAACCTGCAAAGCAGAAGCTAAGCCTACTTCTGATTATGCTTAAAGTCACCTCCTCAGGACCTCTTTTGATGCTCAGATGTGGCCTTTCTCTCTAAGCCAACTCTGCAAATAAACTCACTGCCCTCCCTCCTATGTGGGACATGACTCGCAGGGGTGTAAATTTCCCTGACAACGTGGGACAGGACTCCTGGGAAGGATCCTGGTCCTGGGATTGTTGGAGTGAGAAAGGCTTCTTGACCAAAAACAGGCAGAGAAATGAAATAAAATAAAGTTTCAGTGGCTGAGAGATTTTCAATAGAGTCAAGAGGTCCTTCTGGAAGTTATTCTTATGCCATATATAGACATCCCTTTCCAGCTTTCGGTATATTGGAGTAGCTGGAGGGAAATACCTGATACTGTTGAACTGTAATCCAATACAGTTGAAGATTCTTGAAGATGAGAATATAACTATATAGCTTTCAAGGAGTGAGCGTGTGATTAAGTAAATTTTGTGATTAACACTCCCTCTATCCAGTATATGGACAGATGAGTAAGAAAATAAAGACAAATAAATAAATAATAAAGGGATGCAAGGGGTACGGGATGTTTTGGGTGTTCCTTTTTACTTTTATATTTACTCTTATTTTTCTTTTTTTGGAGTAATGAAAATGTGAAAAAAAATTTATTGTGATGATGAATGCACAGCTATATGATGATACTGTGAGCCATGGACCGTACACTTTGGATGCTTACACAGTATGTGAATATATATCAATAGAATTGCATAAAAAACTGAACCTCAGTAATGAAGGATTAATGAAGGGCAGAGAGAAGGAGATCAACCAGGAAGCTAACGAAGCTCAAGCCTCAGTGATCCTCACTTACAGCAGGCTCTTTTCAAGACATTATATCTGATTCTGAATCTAAATTTTTTATCATTCTGCTTAAAAAGAGATTCTGAAACTGTATAAACGTCAGTTCCCACAGAATCTGGATCTGTCCCTGGTGTGGAGCCAGTATTTGAATCAGAATCATCTGATTTGGAAATCTATGCTCTTTACACAATACCCCTGTTCATCATGAAATATGAGACTCAGAAAATAGGACTCCTGCTCCCTGAATCCCCTGTGACCTGGAACGGGCTAACTATCCTTAACAGAGCTTCTTTGGATGATCAGAGACACATATCAGCAGATCTCATTTATCACCATATGGCTGGCAGTGAGGCCCGGTGACAGGGTGACTCAAAGCTCAAATTTTGGAGCTGGCTTGCTGGGCTGAAATCCTAGCTTCCCCATTCACTTCCTCATCTGTGTGGACTTACGCAAGTTATTTAATTTCTCTGGGCCAGAATTTCCCCTTCTGAAAAATGGAAGCAACAGTTCCTACCTCATAGAGGTTTGGGGCGGGGAGGGGAGGTATGTGTGAATTAAAATAAGTTAAAAGTATTTTTTACACTATAGGTAAAGACTCATTAGTGGGTTGGGTCATGAAATCAATGCAATGGTTCAATCAGCTTTTCTAAAAAATGAAACAGATAGAATACAATCAAACTCAAGGTATGAGCATGCATTGTGCATAGGGTAATTGTCTTCTCTAGTTTCCATTGAGTACAGTATATAAGTATGTGTGTATGAGTGTGCTACGTTGCTCTGTAAATTTAATTTTTTATTTGAGTCAACATCAAAAAAGTTAAAAACCACTGAATGAGTACAAATAAAGAAATCAGAACTCTGTGAGGCACTTGTGAGCACTCAATAAATGTTACCTATTATCGCAGCATGGGACCCTGTGAAATAGCTTCAGGTGTTTAAAATAGTCCAAATGTGTTGTTATATTATCTGTTGTCACATGTAATCTTAATAGATTATGAAACACTTAATGTTTTACTACTATAAAAGCATACATGTGCAGCACAGGATGTTAGAAAATACAGGCAGGCAAAAATATGAAAATATCATTGCCCCATTATCTTATCAGAGATTACCACTGCTAACTTCTTCATGTATAAGGATTCTAAATATTTTTCTACAGGCATATTTTTTATCCCAAATAAAACCATATGCTTCACATTATTTTGTAACCTTTTTTTCAATCAAAATCTCTTCCTTTTTGCCCATGTACACTTTCATTTCATCTACTATCCAACCATATTTAAATTCCCCCTGAAATGTCCTTTATAGAAACTTTTTTGAAACCAGTATTGATGGAGGGGTAAACTGCTATTGCATGCTATGAACTATGTTCAAAAGGAAACCATCAGCACTACCACAGCAACAGCAGAGGTAAATAATAGGGTGAGAGACAAGAGTTAGGAGGTTTAGATCTCCTATTTGGTGAGGGTGTGTTTATTGGCTTTCTGTCTCTTGGGAACAGTGAAATTATCTAAAATTGAGAATGTTGATGGACTGTGGACTTTGGGCCCTCTACATAATGCCCAATGAATGCAGGTGGCTGACAGATGCACTGACGGAGGAGTGGACTGGCAAACGATGGTGTATACTGATGAACGAAGGCTGTGCTGCTACAAAAAGGAACAAAGTCGTGAGGCATGCAACGATGTGAATGAGCATTTGGGACACTTGGTGAGACAAAATAAGCTGGAACAAAAAAACAACAATGGTATGGTCACCTTTAGAAAATGTTTATAAGAAAACAGGGGCCTAGATTGTAAGCTTTTCAAGCAGTCACATTAAGTCCAGAGTGGTGATTCTTATTTCTGGATTTTGAGAGGCTGTTATATATATATATAACTTGATAGTTAGAGATAAGAAATAAAGCTGAACAGGTTGGGGTTAAAGTAATTCAGAACATAGGGGTAAGGAAGACAGTGTCTATATTTTAGAACCACACATACTCTTTGAGACCAATGGAAAAAGGGTTTATTTGGTCTGGAACTGAAATTTTCTGTATTGCATTTCTGTAGTGCATAATCTAATTCAACCTATCTGTATAGCTCATTTGAACAAGTGAAACAACAGAGAGCATAGACTGAGAAAGAGATTCTTTAATTCTGTATAGATTATTGTAATGCCTGGAAACATCTTAGAGCATATTAAGCAGATAATCAAAAAGTATTGGCAAAATTCCCTGAGGGAGGGGAGAAAGAATATGGAACTATTAAAACTTACCATCAGGGAATCCCCTGATACTGTGTCAAACTTTAGGGACACCCAAATCAATAGGCCATACCCTCGATCATGAGGCTTACTCTTGTGAAGCTTATGTAGGTAACGGAGAAGCTTAGACTACCTATAGGCTGGAGGATCTCTGTTGTTGTTCAGATGTGGCCATAATCTCTCTACGCCCAACTCTGTAAGAGAAATCATTGCCCTCCACCCCTAAGTGGGACATGACATCCAGGGATGAAAGTCTTCCTGGTGGCATAGGAGATGACTCCCAGGGATGAGTCTGGCCCTGGCATGTGGGATCAACAATTCCATCCTGACCAAAAGGGGGAAAAGAAGTGTAACTAATAAAGTATCAGTGGCAGAGAGAGTTCAGAAAGAGTCGAGAGGCTACTCTGGAGGTCACTTCTATGCGAGCTTCAGTTAGACATTGCTACCCATCATACCTTGCCAACAACCCCCAACCAAAATCATTCCAGCCAATCCTAAAGAACACCTAGAGCAACATACAAGATTCTACAAAAGTTCCATACACCAGGGTAACTTTCCAGAAACCTACAACCTCCAGATGGGTCATTGGACCAGATAAGTCCTGAAACCTAGAGGGCCCAGCCTCTGGAGAACATCAGCTAATTCCATCTCCCTACCCCATATTATTGACAACCTTTCCAACATGAAATAGTTAGAATGGGCACAGCCTAAACATCCCTAAAGAGTAAGATCAAAGGTGTTGGTGGAGTTATACAGAGAAGGTAGGGTTTAACAAACAAATATGATTGCTGAATCATTAAATGGATATTTCTTTTAGTCTCCAGTATCTTAGAGCAGTTAGAAGTAAAAACCTAAAATTGTGGAATCGTAACCTATACCAAACTCTGAAATCTGTTCTACAACTAACTGTTGTGCTATGCTTTGAAATTTATTGCTTTTTGTTTATATGTTATTTTTCACAAAAAAAGAAGAAAAAAATTGATTGTGATGATAAAATACTTATTCCTTCTAGCTAGGGAGGGCTACCAGCCCGGCTTCTGCCACCGCCTGCAGCCACCGGGTACTCCCCGGACGGTGGGGGCGCGGGAGGTGGGATCAGCCCCGTGCGCCAAGGATGCGCCACACTGCGGCAGAGCTGGGACAATGTGCACGGTGACCGCGAGCGACCCCGCTGAGGACCAGGTGGAGATCCTGGAGTACAACTTCAAGAAGGTCAGCAAGCATCCGGACCCCATCACACTGTTTCTCATTGCGGGGGAAGCCCGCCTTTCCGAGAAGGAGACCCAGAAACGGTTCAAGCAGCGCGTGGTGCAGTGGCGGCGGTCAGAGGCCTGCCTTGGACTGAGGAGGTGGTGGGCATCGGCAGCTTCCTTTCATGAAGACCATCTGCTGTTTCTGTCCTTAACTTAGCCAAGCTATTCTGTTTTTGCAGTGTAATATTGTATGTTCCATTGCTAGCTGTCCTGTTTAACACAATGTTGCTTTTTCTTTCTTTTTTTTTTGTATGCTGTATGGCGAGATCACATTTCATTATTTTTTTCCACGTGAATATCCTGTTATTGCAGCACTATTTGCTGATTTTGTTTGTTTGGTTGGTTGGTTGGTGGATTTTTTTGTTTGTTTATTTTGGGGGATGTGGATGAACCGGAAATAGAACCCGGTCTCCCTCATGGCAGGCAAGAATTCTACCACTGAACTACCGTTGCACCGCTTGCATGTTATTTTTTTTAATGTGGATAACCAGAAAAGAAGATAATAAGGAAGCTACGTGCAGCTTCTGTGTAAAGCAGTGACTCGGCTGGGAATGTGGTATGGTTGCATTTCCCCTTGGATTAAGATGGTGGTGGTGAAATCGACTAGTTTGCTTTTGACATCACCTCTCAGTAACAATTTATTGTTATCATCCATTTCAGAGCAAGCAAGGCTCTGTTAAAAAGATTACTTGTAGAGAGGCACCATTTGTCCCTATTGGGATGGCAGGTTTTGCAGCAATTGTTGCATATGGATTATACAAACTGAAGAGCAGGGGAAATACTAAAATGTCTGTTCACCTGATTCACATGCGTGTTGCAGCCCAAGGCTTTGTTGTGGGAGCAATGACTCTTGGTATGGGCTATTCCATGTACAAAGAATACTGGGCAAAACCTTAACTTTAGAAGAAGAGATGATGTCATGGTCTTGCTGGTGGTATTTGCTTTCGTTAAGACACTTCAAATTGAGGTTACACATATATGCTGAAAATAAATTGAGTACGTTCAGACAGTAACACAATTTTTTGAATATTGGCTTCCTTTCTTTCAGGCTTGATTTGTCTGGTGACCAGATTATTGGTGACAAGTTCACTAACTAGGTCATTCAGGGAAATCAAGTTAGCACAAAAGAAACATGTCATTCAGATTATCTTGATAATGGTAAAATGTCCACATTCTTGAACTCTTATAGGTGAAATTAGCTCTAAAAAAGACAGCAGGCAGAATATCACATTGTTTGGCTGTTATGTAAGAATACCATTTACCCAAATTAATTTAATTTTTTTCTGCCTACCTTCTGCACTTGTTTCGCATTTTGGTTTCTAGGGCTGGTTGACTCTTAAAGAACTCTTTCAGAAAAGTGCATGGAATACAACATTGTAATGTCTCCCACAACTGAACATATGTGTGTTTAAACTAAACCTGAAAACCTGGTAACAGAGCTGCTTAGAAGTAGTATTTATTTTAGAATCATGCTTATTAATAAACATGAGAATAACTTAATTATGGATTCCATTTAACTCTTTCATAATTGCAGAATTATATTTTTACTGCTGTTATAACTTTTAAATGTCATCTTGAAATAGAAGTATGTAAAGTGCTAATCAAAAGAAAATGAGGACTTGAAATGTGTATAGTATTTATTTATTTTCTCTGTAAGATTCACAAATGTTGAACAAAACACCTTACCTGTATTGAAGGTGATAAGTGATTTATGAACAAGTTGGTTTGGCAAGGGATTATATACAGATTTGATATACTACAGAATGCTTTGTTGCACTTGTGAAAATTTTTGGTCTGACTTTACATTCCATGGTGATAACATGGTAAACATATTGTTATTAAAGTGAGTGAACACATCAAAAAAAAAAAAAAAAAAAAAGATTACTTGACCAAGAGGGGAAAATAACTCCATCTGAATGTAATTCTCCTAGTCATTTTCCCTGTGTTTCATTTAAATACATTGATGGTTGAGTGAGAATACAGAGAAGGATTCGAGTTATTCCAATTTCATAAAGCAGTTTTCTGACTATGGGTGCATTGGTTTGGAAAGAATCCAATTAAGCTAAAAGCCTGAAACAACAACTGGCATAAAAGCAAGTAACTAAGAAAAATCCCTACCTGGAATTTACCTTACTTAAATGCATCTATTAAATTTATTTTGCTAAATGAAATGAACTGCTTTTTGTTTCTGAAATGAAAATATTCTTAATAAAAACCTTGACTTCTTGTTGAAAAAAAAATCTCATCTAAATCTTATCAGCTCAACATAATCCCATCATCAAACTCATCTAAATTAGATATGGATGAGACTGAATATAATCCATCTGGAGCAAACTGCTTCTCTGTTTATGGACATGTGAAATTAGAAACAACCTCTTTTGGTGGTATGACAGCCTTCTTTCATTTCATCCTTGTTCTTTTTAGTACAAGGTGACAGGGTTTTGCTGATATAAAATTCTCAAGAACCTTGTGGGTTTCCGATGCATGTCACAGGGATTTATTCTAGTACAGAAGAGTCTCCTCCACAGAGCTTTCATAGACAATCCCATTCTATCTTTTTCTTCTGCTGAGATGGTTTAGGGGAATTTATGAATCACACCCTTACTCTCTTCAAAGAGCTTTTTGTGTGACTGAATATTTTGTATTTTCGGTCTTTCAAAAGTGTCAGCATGAGGTCACACAGTTATATGCACAACTATTTCTTTAGAGCATACTCTCCTGACAACGAATCTCTTAACTTCAGCATCTTTTGCCATCTGGATAAACTGAGAGTTTCCCAAATCGTCAAGGCCTGGTTCCTTTTTGTTTAATAGTTTTTCCCTCAGTTTATCTCCTTCTCACATACTACACAGGCTGCACCTGCAACACTTTGTATAGAAATCTCCTCAGCTAAATACCCGAATTCATCATTGACAAGTTCTGCTTTCCACATAACAACTAGACACAATTTTGGTAAGCTTTCTACTACTGTGTAACAAGGATTCCCAATACCATTTTTTTGTTGCCCTCTGAGTCCTCACCAGCAGCACCTGTAACATCCATATTTCTCTGAAAGTGTGGTTATGATTTAGGTAATCTTTAAAGCTATATGTGCTTTTTCTACCATGCTTCTCACTTCCGTCTGGGCCCTCCTTGGCAGAGTCTTTAACATCCACATTTCTATTGACAGTCTTTTCAAGGAAATTTAGATGTTTTGTATCATGCTTCTCAAAATTCTTCTGGCCTCTGCTCATTGCCCAATTCCAAAGCCACATTTACACTTTTAGATATTCATTTCAGTAGCCATTTCCCGTCCAGGTACCAAGATCTATATCAGTCAGGGTTCAATCCAAGAAGCACAATGTGTAGGAGATGGATATAAAAGGACTTACTGAAAGAAATTGACCTACGCAATTATTGGGACTGGCTGAGCAAGCCTGAAATCCTTAGACAGGCCATTAGCAAGGGCGGGCTGGAAATCTCAAATGTGAGCTGGAACTGTAGCAGACCACAGGAAGAATGTTTTTCTGCCTCAGGGAAGCCTCAGATCTGCTTCAAGGACTTTCACTGATTGAATCAGGCCCACTCAGATTATCTAGGTTAATCACCCTTACTTCAAGTCAATTGATTATGGACTTTAATCACATCTACAAAATACCTTTGTAGCAACACCTAGATTAGTGTTTGAAAAACTGGGGACTTGTAGCCTAGCCACATTGACATATCATAAAACCACCACAGGTGCAATTTGATATGTATATGTATGACATATGTGTGTCTGTGTGTCTGTATGTGTATGGTATACCTTGGAGATACTGCATGTTCAGCTATAGACCACAGCAGTAAAGCAAATATCACAAAAAGCGCAGCACATGAATTTTTTTCTTTCCCAGTGCAAATAAAAGTTGTACTTACACTATACTGTAGTCTATTAACTATGCAACAGCATTATGTCTAAAAAACCAATGTACATACCTTAATTAAAATGTGACACAAAGTGAGCTCATGCTATTAGAAAAAATGATGCCAACATACTTGCTTGATGCCCCAAACCTCGAGTTGTAAAAAAAAAAAACACCACACACACACACACACATCTGCAAAGTACAATAAAATGAGGTATGCCTGTATATCCATGAAATCATCACCACAATCAAGAGTGAATATATCCATCACCCCCAAAAGTTTTCTCATGTTCTTTTGTAATCCCTCCCTTTTACCTTCCCTGTCCAACACGCCAAGCAACCATTCATCTACTTTATGTAACCATAGATTAGTTTGCATTTTCTTGAGTTTTATATAAATGGAATCATGCACTCTTTTTTGGTCCAGCTTCTTTCACTCTGCATAATTATTTTAAGATTCACCCATGTTGGTGAATGTATCAGTAATTCATTTTTTTGTTACTGAGTAGTATGCCATTGTATGAATATACCACATTTGTTTATCCATTCATCTATTAGCAGACATTTGGCTTGCTTACATTTTGAGGCTATACAAATAAAGCTGCTGTGAACATTCATGGATGAGTCTTTGTAAAGACATGATCTAATTTCTCTTGGCTAAATACCTAGGATTGCAATGGCTGAGTCATATGGTGGGTATATGTTTGACTTTTTTAAGAAATTGCCACTGTTTTTCTAAGTGGTTGTAAGATTTTGCATTCCCATCAGCAATGTATGAGAATTCCAGTTCCTCCATGTTCTTGCTGACAATTGGCATGGTTAGGCTTTCTAATTTTAGCCATTCTAATAGGTGGGTCACCTAAGGCTTTTAACACCAGTTAGTTCTTGTTTAAATCAATTGCAAGAGAGCTTACAAAATGCTGATTTTTACCATTTTATCATTATTTCTATATCCAGTAGCTGGCATTCTTTAGTTAAAGATAGAGCTTTTTCATCAACTGAAATTACATAGTTATACTAAATACAGTTCCCATTGGAAAGACAGATTTAATGTTTCATTCTTTCCCTTTACTAATTTTCAAAACAAGAGTTGTTTTAATCCCCACACGCCTTTCGGATTCAGGTAAGTCATTCTTTTTTCCCCCCATTTGCAATATGAAAGATATGAAAGTGAGACTCAAAAGAGTTTAAGGAAGTTGCTCAAGGTTCTTATCTCAGTCAACAATCAAGAATCCTGATAAGAGCTTGCTTCTAAAATAAAAGCCCAGGTACTTTGAAGATTTGTCATAGTAACATAGTAACTATGTTACTATACATTTGCCTGTAACATAGCAGCCTGCTTCCTGCTAAGGCGGTCAGAGTGCAGCCAGAATCATCTCTTCTTCCTGCCATTAAGTCCCTCAGTGGCTGTAAGGTCATTACCGTCCGTCTTGCAGGTCCTTGTGCTGCCCTTCCCTAGAACCCGCCAGAACAGGGCAGAAGCTGAACACTGTGGCCTAACGGACCTTGGATACATTCCATTGCCAACCCCCCTTCATTGACTTCCGTCAGGGTGAACTGCTTTTCCTTCAGAAATTAGAATTAATCAGGGGCAACCTTCAAGTTTCTTTCCCAAGCAAAGATAGGAGCAGAAAATGGCAAGCAGTGGAAAGGCCAGTCATCTGATGGGGTGGGGGTCGGGCTAAATGGTGCTGTCAGAGAGGAACACAGAAATTAAGGGACAGACAGGGCTGAAAGGATCTGGGTTAGAGGCAACAATTGCTAAAATGTTCAAATACTTCTGTATTCATTGGTAAAGTTTACAGCTCTGAGACCTCACACACCCACTCCAGTGATCACCTTTTACCTATCCCTCCGTACCCACATCCTTCTCTCACTACCCACATCACTGTTTTTTTTTATTGTTTAAGAACCAGGCTGAAAAAAAAAAAAGACCCAAGCTGAACTATGGTTACAGATTTTGAATAACTCCCCTGGGTGTGAACATAAACTGGATTGGAATTCTAACTTGAACAAACACAATGCTGCCAACCACAGTCTGGGACCTTTGGAACACAGCCTAGACTCTGCATACCTTTGGGTTATGCACCAAGCACTTACTGGGTCACGATGTCACGTGTATTTCCTACTTTTGGGGTCACAAGTTTGAACAACCTAGGGTAGGGGATTCTAGGCAGAGAGGACCGAATGCAAAGGTACCTGGCTTTTTCCGGGAAGAGAAGCCAGAGGACTAGGAGGTGGGCAGGGGCCAGAAGTGAAGGCCTTGAAGTGCATTGTCAGTGGAGAGTAGCCTGAAGACAGGGAGACTCCAGGATGGGAAGATGGTGAATTTAAAGTCTGAAGTCCAATGGGGACATATGGCAAGAAGTATGGTTGTTTGCATGCATGGTTTGAGTGTGAAGGAAAGCACCTGGCCAAAGTAAAGCAAAAAAACTGAGGTCCTGAGAATAGATGAGATCCCTCAGGGAGAGAGGCCCAGGTGAAAACCCCGAGGGGCCCCTATATTAGCAGGGGGGTGGGGCGAGGTGGGAGTGGGTTAGTGGAGGCTGGGGAGTAGGTGAACCCTCATTAGCAGCACAGGATAAAGCATTCGGAAGGGCACTGAGCGAGAGGAGCCAGAGTAGCAGGAACTTGGAAAACAGAGGGAGAGAGCAGAGATGCAAGAGGAGGCAATCAGCAGGATAGAGTGCAGTAAGTCTAATAAGGTGAGAACTCCAGACAGACAGCTGTAGCTGAGCCTCAGAGACAGCGCAGGTCTGTGCAGGGGGCAAACCTGACTGGTCATTCTGAGCTTTGTGACGGTGGACAAGTGACTAAACATTTTGTGCTTCAGTTTTTTCATCCATAAATGGAAATAACGAGAATATCTACTTCAGAGTTTTGAGGATTAAATAAGTATGTGGGGGGTGGGGAGAAAGAGGGATTGAGAATGAAAGAGAGAGAGAGAGCTGAACTGGGTTTACAACCTAGCAAGTACTAGATATAAGCGTGTGCTAAATTATGACAGCTATGACCTGAGATCTCTACATTTTCTATACTTCCTGGGCCTGACTTTCCTTGGCTATAAATTAGGGCTTGTTGTGTAGATTCTAGGAACTATTTCAAGAATGAAGAGAAGAGAGAGAGAGGGAGGGTGAAAGGGGAAAGAAAGAGAAAGAAGGAAAGGAGGGAGGGAGGGGGAAGGGGAGAAGGAGGGACAGAGAGAAGGAGAGAGGAGCAAGCCAACCATGGCAGAACTGAAGAAAGACAGATCTCTTTCGAAACACAGAATCAAGCACACACTAAAAATTTTTACATCTTTACATCTCCACTCTGCCCTTTTCATATGTTTGAAATGTATTTCCCCATTTTTGTGATTCCAGTGGAACCAGAGTTGCTGAGATGATTTCTCATCCCCCAGCTCTGCACTCCAGTTCCTTTTATTCTGCCCTAGGATCCTTTTCCAGAACTCTAGTAGATCTGAGAACCAAATAAGGTAATACAGTGACGCTGGCATTGAGGTTTAGGCGCCAGGGAGGTGGGGGGAGGGGGGAGCTGAAACTTTAAAAATTGAAAAAGGGGGAGTCTTGAGAGGTTCAGGAACTGTCCTGCCTCAGCACAGTGAGGAAGGACACTTGTTCATGAAATATCTTGTTCCTTGGTGTTTCCCTGAGGAACAGGGAGAGCTGGAAACCAAACGCACACATGAGGAGATACCAAAGGTAGCTTTTTCAAAAGGCCACAATTTGGGCAGCACTGCAGCTTCCCCACTCTTGTCCCTTTTTCTCACTTCCTTTCCCTCTCTCTTAATGTCTCTGTATCCTAGTAGTTTCAAGTCGTACAGATATATTTTATAACTCAAGGTAAATTCCAGGAGAAGCCATATAATGGATCTTACTGGGGATGGGGGAGATGCTTCCTGTGTAGAAATGTATTCGTGGAGGGAGGTGCCAGAGAAAAGGTGCTCAGTGAGCCCACAAACTTCCATGGTCACGTGATGCTCCCAGGCTTAAAGAAGTGATGCCATTAAGTAGTGGAAACTGACTAGACTAATTTAAAAATGAAAGCTTTAAAGCCAAATCACATTTTTGATATTTTGGATCACTACTTTAGTAGAAAGAACTTTTATTTAATATTCATTAAAATATATGCTGTAGAAAAATTAGACCATCTAAACAAGCAGCCAAAGAAAAAATTTGTCACCTAGAGAGAAATGTAATCACTTTGGTGCATGCCCTTTCCTACCTTTTTCTCTGTTTGTATTTTAATATACATATATATTCATATAAGTACTATATATATGAATGTCCTTTATCATTTTTTATAATTAAAAATTGATCATGCCTACATTCTGTTCTGTAACATGATTTTTTGGTGGGGCAAGGATATTAAAATAGTTTTGGATCCCCTTATGTGCTGGTTTGAAAGGATGTATGTCCCCTAGAAAAGCCATGTTTTAATCTAAATCCCATTTCATAAAAGTAGAATAATCCCTATTCAATACTGTATGTTTGAAACTGTAATCAGATCGTCTCCCTGGAGATGTGATTTAATCAAGAGTGGTTGTTAAACTGGATTAGGTGACAACATGTCTCCACCCATTTGAGTGGGTCTTGATAAGTTTCTGGTGTCCTATAAAAGAGGAAACATTTTGGAGAACGAGATTCAGAGAGAGCAGGGCAGAATGACATAGCCATGAGAAGCAGAGTCCGCCAACCAGCGACCTTTGGAGATGAAGAAGGAAAATGCCTCCTGGAGAGCTTCATGAAACAGGAAGCCAGGAGAAGAAACTAGCAGATGATGCCACGTTCACCATGTGCCCTTTCAGCCAAGAGAGGAACTCTGACTGTGTTTGCATGTACCCCTCCACTTGCGAGAGAAACCCTGAACTTCATTGGCCTTCTTGAACCAAGGTATCTTTGCCCAGATGCCTTAGATTGGACATTTCTATAGACTTGTTGTAATTGGGACATTTTCTCAGCCTTAGAACTGTAAACTAGCAACTCATTATATTCCCCTTTTTAAAAGCATTCCATTTCCAGTATATTGCATTCTGGCAGCTAGCAAACTAGGACACTTTAAAACCTGCTCAGTGACCACCAACCTTGCCAGTTTGCTTACATACATAATCGTTTTCTGCCAATTCAGTGTTTCCCAACTTCCTTGCTTCTGTGACATGCTTTAAGAGGACTAAATTTTCCCAAGACACAATATAGTGAATGAAAGGAAGTGTAACTATATTGTGTTTGTTCTTTTTAACTATTTACTATATATGGGATCATAAACTATAAACCAAAATGAACAGCTCTCATTTGCTGGCCCCTCTTCCCCAAGCTTAAAAACAAAAACTCAGCAAACGAGCTCTAGGGAATAAAGCTTTACCTGGGTATTTTTCTCATATAAATTCTAAAATATTTGGCAAGCAATCAAAACATTCCCAAGTAGACTGGAAAGAGACCGTTAGAGGATGTATGGTTGGTATGAGTACTGTATTGCTAGAGCTCCTAAAACAAAAACCACCTAATGGTTTGACTTAATTAATAGGAATTCATTATGTTACAGTTTTGGAAACTAGAAGTCCAAAATCAAGGTCATCAAAAGGCCATAATTTCTCCCAGAGTCTGTGGTGTTCTAGTGCTGGCCTGTTTGCTGCAATCCTTGGGGTTCCTTGGCTTGTGTCTCTGCCTCTGTCACATGTTTTCTCCTTCTCCTGCTCTGTTGACTGGGTCTCTGCCTAGATTTTCTTTCCCCACAAGGACTTCAGCCTTACGGATTAAGGCCCACCCTGATTCAATTTGACCTCATCTAAATAGGATCTTTGAGGATCCTATTCACACATGGTCACACCCATAGGACCACAGATGAAAACTTGAACTTGTCCTCTGTGGGGAACATGATTCAATCCACAACAGGTGTCTACCTTACAGCCTCTCTTTGCTCTAAGAACAAGACAATATGACTATGGCAGAGGATCTGGAGATGTATGGGGAGGGTTGGTAATGACCGCTTTCATTTATTTGTTTTTGTTGAACATTTATCGAGCGTCTTCAACAGGCCAAACTCATCTGTGTTTTGAGGCAGGCAGGGATCCTATCTGGGAAGAAGCTAGGAGCGAGCCTGTCTGTTCTGAATCATTAAATGTAAAATGTTCTGAACATCTAAAATGCTATAATATAGCACCAACAGTAATTATTCTTTTTCTCCATCACTTCCTCTCTCAACTTCTCTCCTTTTCTTTTCCTTTATTTATTTTTTTAAACTTTTCAAGTTCACAGGGAAAGCATGACCTTGTTAATGCCTCAATTATGGACTTCTCCTACCCTCAAAACTGGGAGCCAATACATTCCTGTTGTATACTTCTACCCCATTGTATGGTACTTGTTTTAGCACCTAGGAAACTAATACAAATTCTTTTGGGTATAAAACTAGGAGTAGAATTGCTGGGTCATATGGGTAGTCCTAAGTTTAACTTTTTGAGGAATTGCCAAACTGTTTCCCACAGTGGTTGTGCCATTTTACACCCCCACCAGTGAGGTACAACAGTTCCAATTTCTCCACATCCTCACCAACATTGTTCTTTCCCGTCTTCTTTATTGTAGCCATCCTAGTGGGTGTGAAATGGGATCTCACTGTGGTTTTGATTTGTATTTCCTTGGTGACTAATGATGTTGAGCAACTTTTTATTTTCTTGTTGGTCATTTGTACATCTTCTTTGGAGAAATATCTATTCAAGTCCTTTGCCCTTATATTTCTTTTTTCTTTTTTTTTGAATTTTTATTAATAAAACCAATCAACATACAATATGAACATTCTTTTTTTCATCACATAGTTGTATATTCAGCATCATGATCATTTCTTAGAACATTTGCATCAATTCAGAAAAATAAATAAAAAGAAAACAGAAAAAAATTCATACATACCATATGCCCTTATTTATTTATTTATGTCTTATTTAAGAAAACAAACAATACACTCGGAACCACCAACAATGGATATCTTAGTTAGCTTAACCATAGGCATATTTAAATAAAATATCCATATAATCATTGTAAAGCCTATGTTTGCGTGGTAGGTTTCAGAAATCAATTTAAAATTAAGCAAAAGGAAAAAAATCTACATATTCAGATAGCAAAGATCTTAAATTCTAAGTATTAAGCACTAACCTAGATACCATTTGATCAGCTGTCAAAACTGTGAATGTTCTCAAAATATCAAGTAGAAAGTTCTTACAAATATCTGCATCGCTATAGTAATGACCTACGTTAATGAATATGAATATACAAATATTTTTACAATTAACATATGGAAATCTTTACCACCTAAAATGGATATCTTAGTTAGCTTATCCGCAGGCATATTAAAAAAAAATCTAAGTAATCATCATAAAGCCTGTTTGTGAGATATGTTTCATAAACTAATTTAAAATTAAAGCAAGGTTTTTTGTCCTTTTATAAAAAAAATTTTATTGTCATAGCATCTAAGCAACACAAAATTTCTCATTTTCACTAGTCTCAAGTACACAATCCAATAGTGGTAGTTACATTCACAATGCTGTGCTACCATCAACACTATCCATTACTACAGTTTTTCCATCATCCCAAATAGACGTGCTATACCAAACAAGCATTCCCCACTGCTACTCTTGCCCCTGGTAACCTGTATTCTAATTTCTGACTCTGTGAATTTTCATATTCTAATTCTTTCATATCGTGAAATGACACATTATTGGTCCTTTTGTGTCTGGTTTATTTCACTCAATGTGATGTCTTTACATTTCATCCATGTTGTAGCATCTATCAGAATTTCATTCCTTTTTATGGCTGAATAATATTCCACGGTGTGTAGATAGCACATTTTGTTTATCCATCGTCCACTGATGGACATTTGAATTGCTTCCACCTTTTGGCTATTGTAAATGATATTGCTATGAACAATAGTACAAATATCCACCCAAAAGTGGAGTTACCAGGTCATATGGTAATTCTATACTTTTTTTTTTTTTTTTGGTGACCAGGGTAGGTAAAGTAATTTTATTACAAATTTCAGGATCTAAAAAGTAACTTGTTACATTTACTAAGATAGGTCTGAGATGAATTTTTGCATCAAGCATGTGTCCTACATAATGACACTGTGATTCTCAGGCATAAAAGGACACAGTTCCACCCCTCCTTTCAGGATGGGATCAGGCCAGATGAAAGGAAATTATACTGACACAACTAGCATATACTGGTTGGGTTCATTTTTGTTTATCTCCTTGAAGAGTTTGGGTGAAGACGCCTCTGTCTTTGAACTCTGGAAGTCAAACCAGAATCTCTAGGGTAGCCTCTGTCTTGAGATTGAAGCCTTCTTTCCCAGTTTTTATTTCAGTGCTTTTAAGGAGACTTTCTGTATTTACTAAGAGTTATGATTCAATTGGTTTTGTAAACCCAAGTATGAAAATCCTTACTATATGGCAAGAGATCCACATAGGAGCCAGGTGCCCAGTAGTGAGACTGAGGCCAGATATGGGGAAAACATACCAGCCCAGGGTCCTAGATGGCAACCCTCCAAAAACAAGAGATGCTGCTGGCAAGTAACCGTAAGGTGAGGACAGCAGCCATAGACAAAAAGGGTTGGAGGAGACCTCAAGGTAATGTACGCCATCCTCTTGCCTCTAAATAAGACAGGGTTACATGCCCTTGTACTCATACATAGGGAACCCTAGGTCATTTGATTTTATATTTACTTAGTTTTTTAAAAAAGATTCCTAAAGGCAGCATTTTTACAAGGTGTGGCTGTCAGAAGTTTCAGGGATTTGATGGATCTGAGCAAAAAGTACAGAGTGAGTCCTCTGCTGTGGGACCTTAGAAGGAACCTGAGGTGAAGAGGGGCAGTGCCGTACCTGAGAGGCAGCTGAGATAAAAGGGGAGAGCAGGCCTCACTACAGGACAGAAAGAGAGGAAAAGAAGAAGAGCCAAATAGGAGTGGCTGTAAAACACAGCCTGCTTATCAGAAAAGATGAAATTCCAAGGGGATGAAGAGCTGAAAAGCCAGTAGCTAAGGAGCCCACAGCTAAGCCCTCTTACCTGGGAATTTCTATCCAAGATTCTCCTGAACTAAGCCTTTAGAGCAATGGTTCTCATCTTTGGGGTCTCCTCGCTCCCCAGGGGACATTTGGCAATGTCTGGAGACATTATTGTGGTCACAGTTAGGGGTGAGGATATGCTACTGGCATCTAGTTGGTAGAGGTCAGGGACTCTGCTAAACATCCTACAATGCACAGAGCACCCTCTACCACAAAGAATGCTCAAACTGTCAATAATGCCAGGTTGAGAAATCCTGTTTAAGGGCGAGCATTTAACTCCTAAGATTCTGATTCTAGTGTGAGCCCAGCCCCCAGATCTTACAATCAGACAAATGGGAATTCCCTCTACCTCAAGCCTTATTGAATGGATCAATCCACTGCCCTACTTAAGCAGAGGTCCCCAATGATCCCAGAGTTTTCTACAAATGTCCAGTCAGCTATTGGTGGTTCAAATTCCAGTCAATACCACTAAACCTTAGATCATCTTCATCTTCTCTCTTCTGAAAAAGCTGCTATTTCTTTCTCAGAGCCAATGCCACACCCACTGCCACTGCTAGGATGGGAACAACAGCAGCCCCTCCAAGCAGCAGAACTGACTTGCCCTCAGAGAGGGGGAGAGCTTTCTCTTCTCCAGCACTGGAGGGCTCTTCCCTAAGACTCTCTTTCCTTATACTTATCTCTTCTTCGCTCAGCAATAGTTTTGCAGAGACCACCACCTCTTCCAGTTCAACAGGTTCACTTTTTGCTGTTCTCATCCCTTCTTCATCAAGTTCTACAAACAAAGATGTGGCAGGGCTGGCTTTCTCAACTGCAACTGTTTCTGTGTCAGGTTCACTTGTATCCAGCAAGGAAGTGGCAGTGATAGGTGGAAGCAAGGAAGCTGGGGTTTCAGAGAGTGCCTCTGACAACTCACTGGTCAGCATGACTGCAGAAGGCACAGCAGCCTCTTCCATGCCCTCGGGTATTTCTTCTTTCTCCACATACACAATGTCAGAATTAGAAGAGTTGTTCTCACTCTTCTCTCCAGCTCCATTGCTATCTAAGCTTTTGACTTCTTCAGGATCCATTGCAATCTGCTGCCAGGACTCAGGACCAAAGGACACTGGTAGGCTCTCTGTGTGCCAGCTTTGGCTGGCTGACAGTGAGACAGGTAAGCTCTCTGACTGCCAAGAAGTGGTCACAGTTGGAGACTCTGGGGGACTGACTTGTGCAGAGTTGTCACTGGGTAGGATATAGATGTCATTACTGTCTTCTGCAATGATTGCAGGGTATTCCTCCTCTTCCAATTCAAGGTTAAAGACAGTGCCCCAGCCACCTTGCTGAATGATGTATTCCGCTGCATAGTCTTCCAGATATGTCATACCAAACTGCAGTAGTGTGCTCAAGGGTTCTTGACCACGTCTTGTCAATTCTAAAAGCATTTGTTGTAGCAAAACCAAGGGCACCAAAATCTGTTATCATAAGCCATGTTCTTTCCAGCCACAGAAGATTTAAAAGGAGAGTAATACAGGACTCAGCAGCACAAGTAACGTTCTAGTCGGCATACTTCATTTATATAAGGTATTCAAGACATAACTTGAAAGTCAGTAGTTGGTCCCTTGCCTAGAAATGGACTTATTCCAGCCGCTGGCATGAACTGCAGTCTCCTGCGTACATTTCCGATATGACTGATATGTCACCGGCTGGCTGAGGAGCATTTGTAATGCTTTATGCAGAGGCTCTTTCAGTTCCTGTGATACTCTTTCTCCACGATGGGCCAAGCAGTCTTCTATTGAGCTTTCTGGGTTAGCAGGGCTGAACACTGGAGAGGTATGACGGTCAAAGCCTGTGCTGGCAAAGCCTTCAGAAATGTCTTTGTCCAGGGATTTTAGCTCTTCTTCAATTTCAGTTTTAACTTTTAATAGAACTTCTTGATCCACAGATAGTGAAGCTACATCTAGTTGAACCCAGTTTGATATGGGGTTGTAAAGAATCTTTCTTAAAAAGATGACTTGTGCCGGAGACCGGGGTTCAATTCCCGGTGCCTTGAGGTGAGGACAAATGTTGCTCTTGCAGCTTCTCCTGAGAGAGGAGTCCCAAGTAGCTGAGGACAACATACTTTGTCTCATAGTGAAATCCTACAGGCACAGCAGTAAAGGACGCCATTGAGTTGGCTGGCAGAGCTCCAAAGAAGTCAATATATGTGTAAAACACAAACTCTCACGCGTCGCCGGAACCACTGGGTAGCCGGTGGATCGATACAGTTCTCTGGAAACTTTCCTTTTCTCCAGCTCTGCCTGCCCGGAACCCCACTCCCCTCACCTGGCCCTCGCCCCTCCCCCAGAAGAGCTGAAAGAAGCGGTGGTGGCAGCAGTTGCTTCCGATAGGGTCCTGCAACTGTGGTGTCTGCTTCAACCCGCGGCCTAATCTACCGCCGCCGCCGCCAGGATGGAGGGTGAGATCACCCCCAGCGCGCTCGCGTCACCGCCGGCTTCAGGGCTGCTGGGAGGTAATTCTATACTTAACTTTCTGAGGAACTGCCAAACTGCGTCCACAGTGGCTGCACCATTTTACATTCCCAATGTGATGCACCAGGGCTCCAACTTCTCCACATCCTCAGCAACATTTAGTTCTGTTTTTTCAGCAGTAGCCATTCTAATGAGTGTGAATGGTTTCTCATTGTGGGTTTGAGTTGCATTTCACTAATGGCTAAAAATGTTGAGCATCTTTTCACATGCTTATTGGCCATTTATGTATCTTATTTGGAGAAATGTCTAGTCAAGTACTTCACCACTGTTTTTTATATAGGTTTCTTGTCTTTTTGTTGTTGAGTTGAAGGATTTACTTTTGTTTTCTGGATAATAGACTCTTACTAGAAATATGATTTGCAAATGTATTTTTCCATTCTATAGATTGTCTTTTCGTTTTCTTAATAATATCCATTGATACACACAAGTTTTTCATTTTGATGAAGTCCAGTTTATCTATATATTTTTCATTGTTTGTGTTTTTGGTATAAAGTCTAAGAATCCATTACCTAATACAAGGACCTCAAGATATTTCCCTTGGTTTCTTCTAAAAGTTTTGTCGTTTTAGCTTCTATATTTAGGATATTGGTTCATTTGAGTTAATTTTTGTATATGATATGATGTAGGAGTCTGTATTAGTCAGGGTTCTCTAGAGAAACAGAACCAACAGGAGATGTCGGTAAATACGATATTTATGAAGGTGTCTCATGCAACCATAGGAATGGAAGAATCTAAAATCTGTGGGCAGGCTGTGAAACTGGCAAGTCTGATGAAGAGTCTTGAGAAACAGGACACAGGAGAGGCCTGCTGGCTGAAGAAGCAGTGAAAATTATCTCTTCTTCCTTAAAAGTCTTCAACCGATTGAATCAAACCCAAAGGACTAGATTGTCTCCTTTGCAGGAGACACATCCCTAGTTGAGCATAGATGTAAGCAGCCTCAGCTGTAATCAATTGACTGATAATAGTACAATTATTTGTGTGATTCTTTCACTAGTCTCTTTCCATCAGAATTTAAGTTTCAGTCTTCTGGCTTATCAACCAGCCACAAAATATCCTTGCAGGAATGTTTAGGCCAGTGCTTGCCTGACCAGACAGCTGGGCATCATTACCTGGCCAACCTGACCCCAGAACCTAGCCATTTGTTCTAATTTGCTAGCTGCCAGAATGCAATATACCAGAAATGGAACGGATTTTATAAAGGGGAATTTAATAAGTTGCTGGTTTACAGTTCTAAGGCTGAGAAAATGTCCCCATTAAAACAACTCTATAGAAATGTCCACTCTAAGGCATCCAGGGAAAGATATCTTGGTTCAGGAAGGTTGATGAAGCTCAGGGTTTCTCTCTCAAGTGAAATGGCACATGACGAACACGGTCAGGGTTATCCTCTCTTCTGGAAAGGCATGTGGCGAACACAGTGTCATCTGCTAACTTTCTCTCCTGGCTTCCTGTTTCATGAAACGCCCCGAGAGGCATTTTCCTTCTTCATCTCCAAAGGTCAGTGGTTGGGTGGACTCTGCTTCTCGTGGCTGTGTTGTTTTGCTCTCTCAGAATAACTTTCTTTCTCCAAAATGTTTCCTCTTTTTATAGGATGCGAGTTAAGTAATCAAGACCCACCTAGAATGGGTGGAAACACATCTCCACCTAATTCAGTTTAACAACTACTCTTGATTGAGTCACATTTCCAGGGAGATGATCTAATTAAAGTTTCAAACATACAGTTCCAAATAGGGATTAGAAGAATCGGCTGCCTTTACAAAATGAGATTAGGATTAAAACATGGCTTTTCTAGGGTACATACATCCTTTCAAACCACCACCCCATCATACGGTCCAACTTAATTTTTTTTCACCTTAATATCCAATTGTCCTGGTTCCATTTGTTAAGAGACTATCCTTTCCCCCATTGAATGCTCTTGGCATCCTTTGGAAAGTCAATTGGCTGTAGATGTAGGGGTTTCTTTCGGGACTCTCAATCCTATCCCATTGCTTGATGTTCATACGTATACCTGCATTGCATTGTCTTGAATATTGTAGCTTTGTAATACGTTTTGAAATTGGGAAATATGAGTCCTCCAACTTCAATCTACATTTTCAGTATTTTTTTAGCTGTCTGGGCCTCTTACAATTCCATATGAATTTGAGGATCAGCTTTTCCATTTCTTCCAAAAAAACCATTGGAATTTTAATGGGGATGGCATGAATCTGTAGAGTGCTTTGGGCAGTATTTCTATCTAAACAACGTTAAGTCTTCCAATGAATGAACATGGGATGTCTTGTTGATTAGAATTTTAAATCTGCTTGGTAATGTTTTAGAAAATCAAATATATTAAATGTATAAATGTAGCTTCAAATGTTTAAGGAATTAAATCAGTCAAGTGTGTAAATAGGGTTAATCACTGAGCAGAATTATGCTTATCTTCTGAGATAATTAAAGATTCATTTAAGTATAGTGGAAATTATTGATCTTATAAATATATTAGATTTTTAGAAAATATAATAGCATGGCTGGAAGTTTAGCTTAGATTCTTAACAGTATATTTAAGGATTAAGAATATGAGACAATGATAAATTTAAAATTACTAAAAACACCAGAATTAGTAGTAATTAATCATTTCTAGGTACAAAAACCTCAGACAATAAAAAAACCAATTCCAATTGTCACCTGGGGACTCCTACAAGATATAGGGTGTGTGGGACTCTCCTGGGTGCCCATACTTCTACCATCAAAGCAGCTTTTTAGGAGCAAATAAGCATTCAATGAATGATGGCTGAATGGATGTGACTGATTCATCTTTGCTGCACTAAAAGCACTTAATAGGCATTTGGTAAGTACTTGTTGATGTGTGAATAAATATATCAATAAAATGAGTATTTTTACATATCAATGATTATTTTACATATCAATAAAATGAGTATTTTATATATCATTAGTAAAATCATCACATTCTGTGGTTTATCCACATGGGCTTTTTAAAAATTCCTCAAACCCACCACAGGGACTTTATATGTGCCATACCCTCTTCCAGGGACACACTCATTCCTCTCCCCAAACCTCTCCCCCAAACCTTGCTTTCTCCAGGAAGCCTTCCTTGGTCTCCCTGATTAGGCCAATTTCTCTTATGGATCATTTTCTTCTCCTTAAGACTCTTTTCTACATAAATAATACAATTATTTGTGTGATTCTTTCACTAGCCCCTTCCATTGGAATGTAAATTCCATGATGGCAGGCTGAGGCTCTGTTTTGTCTTACTACTTTATCCTTCAAATCCATTTCAGTGATTGGAAAATAGAAGGTACCTATGGTAGTTTAGAACTGAATGGATCCCAGAAGATCATATTCTTATAGTTAATCCATTCCTGTGGATGTGAACCTGTTGTGGGTGGGACCTTTTGATTAGGTTATTTCAATTGAGGCATGCCCCAAATGGGTCTTAGTCCTTTTGCTAGAGTCCTTTTAAGAGGATGAGGTCAGAGAAAGACACAGAAGCTGAAAGAAAACCCATGGAAACAGAGACAAAGCCTCTGGAGCCAGAAGCTGGAAGCAATGAAATCTGGAAGAGAAGGGAGAAACCAACAGACACCAGTCATGTGCCTTGCTGTCTGACAGAAGAGTCCAGATATCATCTTGATAATGCCTTGATTTGGACATTTTCATGGCCTCAGAACTGTAAGCTTGTAAGTTAATAAATTCACATTGTTAAAATCAATTCAGTTCCTATATTGCATTTAGGCAGCTTTAACAAACTAAAACAGTACCTAATAAATAATTCTTGAGTGAATGAACGATAAGCTTGTGATATTAGAAAAACTGTTTTAGGGAATCATATAAAAATATGTAGAAGGATGATATCTTGAAGTTTTGGTTAAAAACAAACAAAATTAGGTAATTTATAGGAACAAAATTTTCACATAGTTGTCCAGGATATGGAATTAAAATGAATTTTAAATGATTATTTGTTGTATTTGTGTGCAGTTATTTACCATTTGTCCCTGTTGATCAATACTATTCAGCAGCAATATAATGTGAGCCACATATATTTTAAATGTTCTAGTGGGCCCATTTTAAGAATATAAAGAAACAGATATATTTTTTTCTTTTTTTATTGCATGGGCAGGCACCTGGAATCAAACCCAGGTCTCCAACATGCCAAGCGAGAACTCTGCCTGCTGAGCCACTGTGGCCTGCCCCAGACATTAATTTTAATAATACGGTATAACCCAATACATAAAAAGTGTTATCATTTCAATATATGTAATCAACATAAAAATTATTGAGGTATTTTGCATTCCTTTTTTTTTTTTTTTTTTTTGCATTAAGTCTTTGAAATCCAATATGTATACGTTTCCAGCACATTTCAATTTGGACTCAAATAGTCACATGTGTCTAGTGGCTACCACAGTGGATAGCACAGCTTTAGAACAATTCTCCCCTTTTCTGTCCTACTCTGTGCCCTGGGAAGCTGACCTCAAGATTTTATGGCTTCCCTGAGCTCACAGAAGGCACCATTAAAAAGATGGGACTACAGGAAGAGAGAGCAGTTCACTTATTCCACCCCACCCTTTTCCTCAAACTGGGCCATAATTCCTCTACCTAAGGCTATAGTGGCCTAACTTCAATAGCTGCAGCACCTGATGGCTTCTGATGACCCTGCTTCCTTCCTTGCCTCATTTATTAGTTTGAAAGCTGTCGGAATATGAAATACCAAAACTGGAATGGGTTAAAAAGGGGAGTTTAATAAGTTACAAGTTTACAGTTCTAAGGAAGAGAAAGTGTCCAAATGAAGGCACCAACAGAGTTTACCTTCACTCAAGAAAGGCTGATACTGTCTGGAACAGCTCTGTCAACAGAGAAGTCACATGGCTGGCATCTGCTAATCCCTTGCTCCTGGGCTTCAGTTGCTTTCAGCTTTTGTTCCTGTGGGGATTCCTCATTTTGCTTCTCTGGGGGCTGGCTTTCAGCTCTTGGCTTCCCTTGGCTCTCTCTCCAGTTTCTGGCTTGCTTAACATTTCATGGTGATGTCTGCTGGGCTCCAAGCATCTCCAAACATTTGTGTGCCTATTCTTGGTGAAGTTTCTGTTCTCCAAGCATCTATATCTATTCTCTCTGTCAGCTCTGAGGCTTGTGTCATTTCTGGCTCTTTCCAAACTGTTTCTTCTTTTAAAGGATTCTAGTAAATTAATCAAGGTCCACCTGGAATGGGTGGAGTCACATCCCCATCTAAGCAAAGGTCACACTCACAGTTGGGCCTGCCACATCTCTGTGGAGATAATCTAATCAAAAGATTCCAACCTACAGTATTGATCAGGATTAAAAGAAACAGCTGTCCCCCACAAGACTGAATTAGACTTAAAACCATGGCTTTTCTCGGGTTCGTAATATTTTCAAACCGGCACACCTCATTAGGCCCAAGAACTGCCTGTTAGAGTTTCACTCCCACTCTCAACCTTGTGGGTTTCCTCAGCCCTGCCCACACTTCTATAAATAATTTCCTCTTCAGTTTACCCTTCCTGTGTGCCACCTGCTTCCTACCAGAACCCTGACTGAATCAAATAGTTAATGAACCATTGTTATGGTCCATGTTCTTATTAAATTTTACTTCACAGATATTTGAAATCAATTACAGTATTTAAAACATTAAATCGTATACTTAGTGCCTGTCCATCAGTGACGTTTTTTCTTAAATTAAAAAAAAAAAAGCACAGTGAATTGGTAATGAATGAATTTTAGAATGAGAAGAAAACTTAGTGCCTTGTTTTCTCAAACTTGAGGTCATGAGAAGACTGTCAGAGTAATTTCTTTATTAGGAAATCATTTTGGTTGCAAGTGACAGGAGTCAAACTAACTCAGACTGGCTTAAGCAAATGAGGAAAAGGGGAAGGGAATTTGTACGTTCAAAGAACGGGAAATTCCAAAAGTAAACCTGGGTTTAGTACTTAAACAAGAGTCCCAGGGTTCTTTATTTCCCATCTCTCAGCTCTCCTTCCCTCTGGGTAGGGGTCCACCACATTTTTCCTGGAGAAAGGATGGCTGCCTTGTCTCAATATACCAGAAACAAGAAATGAGCACACTTCTCTCTGGTCAGGCAGCAGTGCCGGATTTAGCAGCTGACTGGTATGACTGGATTACGCATCCATTCCTGATGTAATGACAGAAGCCTTAGAACTGGAATGACTTAAATAACAGGGTGAGGCCTTGGGCCCCTGAAAAATGGGGTCCTAGTTCAACTGCACCTGAATAAATAAAATGGAGGTCAGTGAGAGAGTTGGCTCCCCAACGAAAATTGGATATTCACTATAATATACGATCCTGACTGCCTACCTAATCAGGAAATTCTCATGGCTTCATGTGGTCTAGAGTGTGGTTGTATAAATTTAAAGGAATATTAAAACGCTCCATAACATAAATGGTTACTTCACTTGGCTGCAGTCTCTAGGGGCTCTAGGGGATGGGAAGTGTGTGTATATGGCAGGAGGAGGTTGGGAATGTATTCATATATAGAGCTGGAAGGATTAAGATTGTTTCATCAGAAGAGGAGTGCTTGACTGGCATTAACATACAAACAAGAAACCAGGACTTGAAAAAAAAAGAGCATTTTCTGACCAGAGATTTTGCCAGGTAATTTACATACATCGTTGTTTTTTTTTAACGTTTTTTTAACTGTAAAAAATTACATATATACAAAGCAAAGAAAGAAAAAAGCAATAATTTGCAAAGTACATTTCAACAACTACTTACAGAACAAATCCCAGACTTTGCCATGGGCTACCATCATTTCTTTTTTTTTCTTTTGTATGCTGTATGGCGGAGGTTACATTTCATTCTTTTTCTATGTGAGTATCCCGTTATTGCAGCACCATTTGTTGAATTTTTGTTATATTTGTTTTTTGGGGAAGTGCATGGGCCAGCAATCCAACCGGGGTCTCCTGCATAACAGGAAAGTATTCTCTCACTGAATGCACCCGCTTGCCACCATTTCTTTTTAATTAAACAAGCAAATATGCATTGGTCACTTGCTGTGTGTCAGGCACATTTCCACGCCCTGAGGAGGTAGGGGTGACAGGAATAGATGAAAGCTGTGCAAAGCAACAGCCAATAACAACCCTGGAAATTTCTTATGCCACTTAACAGACAGGAAACTAATGTTGAGAGAGGTTAAGATTATTTTTCCCAAGATGCTTTAGCAGTAAGTAGCAGGACTGCAGTCCAAATCTAGGACTACCTGACTTCAAAGGCTTTGCCTTGGATAGAAAGAAATCGAATAAAAAAGAAGAGAAAAGCTTAGACAGAAGAGAGGAGCAAATCAAGGCAAACACAGAGTCAGAGAAAAAAAGAGTGAGCCAGAGGAGAAAACCATCTAGAGAAGGAGACAGAAAAAACAAAGTGTCCACTCACCTGCCTCTGGGTTGAAACTCAATAGGTACGATCAGCACAGGGCCTGACTTAAGAGGTATAGGTCCCATTCCTCCTCTTTCCTTTGGGTATGAAACCTCTGCATTACTGGCAAGGAAACTAACACAGAGCAATTACATCTTTGTATTGCCCCACCCCCACCCCCCACGAGATAAACCTTTAGGGTCACAAGAAACCTTAAGCCTTCCAAAGAAAACATTTGGAAGAGATTAAACTAAATGTTGGCATTATCTTTCAGCCAAGGAGCTTAAATGACTGAAAATACAAGTCATTTGTTTTTTTAAGAGCAGCTTTAAGTAGATTTTAGCAATAGGTCAGAAGACAGAGGGGATGGGTGGGTACGTTTAGGGGCACAAGAGATTGGCTTCCCTCACTGATTTACTGTTCAGGAGAGGAAGATTTTAGTTATTTTCTAACACAATTGCGGTTTTCCTCCTCCAATAGTTATTCCTGGAAAAGGGAAACAGAGGAAGGTATGAGTGTGGCCCTCAGACTCCCCCCTCCCCAGGTAAATGCAGATAGCTTAGCGCGCTGGGAAAGCGCTGTGAGGAGAAAGGCCGGAGGTGTCCTTGTCATTTCTTTTGGGAGCCCAGCACTTAAGTTACATTTTCTTCAGAAACTTCCTTTTCCTGTTATTTGCTAAAGGTGATTGTTTCTAGATGACCGACAGGTTTCATTTGGTGCTGTGTTTCTATTAAACATTATGAGTCCAGGATGTTGACTCCAAATGCAGTTCTAGCTGGAAGGTAGGAAACCAGGAAGTTAGGTAAACTTTCCAACGCGAGGCTTTTCATTAAGCGCCGGACCTGGGCAAAATCTGGTATCAACTTGGCCAGAAACAGGTCCGTGACCTTGGGAGCCACTCGGGGCCACATTGGTAAGCGTGACTACTTTAGTTCCAGCCTAAACACTCGTAAGGGTGAAGTAATGAACGAATTCATCTAATCCCTGAATCTTGTGGGGGAAAGGATCTATCCATGTTTGAGACCGAACGTGATGGTGTTATTTATTAAACCCTAGCCTATTTGGAAATGACGGTAACGCGACTGAGGTAATTGGTGGGAAAGGAAACCTTAAGAAAATCCGGGCCTACAGCGACGAGAGCGCCACAGCGCATGTCTCCAAGGACTTGGCAGCTCGGCCCGACCGCGCTCCCAAGTAACCGCTGTTCTCGCTGCGTTTGTAGATGCTACGTCACGACCTTCTCCTCCTCTCATTGGGCGAAATTCATCCAATCATGTGACTCCACCATCGCACATAAATACGGGCGAGGAGACGGCGGTGGTCCGCCATTTCGTGGACGCCGGGTAGAGCGGTGTATCTGCGAGAACGGGTTCGAAGGCGAGCGGAACGATCAGTTCGAGTTTGTGGGTTTGACCCTTCGCATTTCAACCCAAGATCTCGGTAAGAGACCAGCTACGAAAAGAGTGAAGTGGAGTGGGATATAATAGTCCGAAATTGGAGCCCGGCCCAATGGCGGCGCCAGCTTCAGACAAAGAGGCGCCGCCGCCATTTTGTGACGTTGAGCACGGGGCGGCGGCAGGGTCCCCCTTCCCATCCGAGGAATTTGTTGGCTTTGCAGCGAGGATTTTATTATCCTGGACTGGAAATGAGCCGGGAGGTGGGGATTAACTGAGATTTGGAGCAAGAGGGGAAGCTGGTAACCCAATTGTGTAACAGGCCGCGCGGCCTTTCACCTTATGGCGCCTTTTTTTTCTTTTGCTCCTCTTAGGAGTTTTCCCGCGGTTTTTCACTAGTCACTAATCAAGATCGAATTTTTCAGTTTATATTAGTCGAACGTCGTACTCACCTTTAATTTTTCGGTTATTTTCTTTAAATATGATTTCACTTAAACGTGCAACTGATCACAAAGTTTTTATAACTTACATACTCTTGTAGTTGAGCCTGTATTCTTACCTAAATCTGGAAATAGTTGCGGCAAAGTTTTGTTTCCTTTTTTTCTTTTCCCTTTTTAATTATCCACCAGTGACTCGGTTCTCGAGCTCCCGGGCCATAGGGTGGGGTCACGGGAAATAGGAGGTGTCTGGACTGGGTTTTTAAGTAGATAAGCGAAAAACCCTTCTGCTGTGTTAAATGTTAGGTAGACTGCCTTTTTAAGTAATTGTAACTGGTCTACCAGTTTGATCAGGTTTAATGCAGAGTTGACATTATTTGTATGTAATTTGTCAAATCTGAGCCCTCTAAGTGCAGTGGAAGTTCTGTATGATAGAAAATGAAGGTGAAATTCACGTACCATAAAATGAGCTGTTTTGAAGTGTACAGTGAGTGGCATTTAATAGATTCACGATATTGTGCAACCGTCACCTCTATGTAGTTCCAAGACGGTTCCAACACCCCCCAAAGGTGGCCTCCTACACATTTAGCAGTTACTTCTAGGACCTGGCAGTTGCTATTAACTCTGGATTTAACTTCTTAACGGGGATCGGAAAGGTGGAGCACTACAATAGATGAACTTCCGTGTTGCTTTTGCTTAGCATGTTTTCCAGGTTCATTCTTACTTAGCACGTATTAGTATTTCCTCTTTATGGTTTAGTAGTATTCCATTGCATAGATATACCGCATTTTGTTTATTCATCAGTTAGTGGACATTTGGGTTGTTTTTAAAGGGAAATGTTTTGGCTTACAAAAGCCAAAGCCCTCTGTATTATTTATTTGCTAGTTTAACGTTAGATACTGGCTCCGGTATTGAGCATTGTTTCATTTTGTTTTCCAATCCGGGGCAGAATTAGTTTGCTTCTAAGCGGGTTGTCCTACTTTTGTAATATTTAATTTGGGGGTTAAATGAGATCAGAGTAGATGCGCCTCCATTGTTTTTCACTTTCCAAGTAGGCTCTTTTTTTTTCTTAACTTTTTGTGCTGGTTTACTTCCTGGAGGTGTACGTTTTTTTGATTGTTTAATGGTTAGGGAGCTGGGGAATGAGTAGGATGGTATACTATTTTTTTTTTTTTTTTGCATTTGGAATTCTTAAGTATCTATGCTTGTGTCTAGTTATAATAAGTACTACTTTCTACATTTTTTGTTACAGAAATGCATCGTGATTCCTGTCCATTGGACTGTAAGGTTTATGTAGGTAATCTGGGAAACAATGGCAACAAGACCGAATTGGAACGTGCTTTTGGATATTATGGACCACTCCGAAGTGTATGGGTTGCTAGAAACCCTCCCGGCTTTGCTTTTGTTGAATTTGAAGATCCCCGAGATGCAGCTGATGCTGTCCGAGAACTAGATGGAAGGTAATTTAATGATTAATTTATAGTAAGTGTTTCTGTTTCAATATTTAAAATTTTTAGGATACTTTTAGGTGGCTTCTTGCCGTCTTAGTGGAAGACTGCTAAACCACTTTTGAACTTTTTTTTTTTAACAGTGGTATCAGCTTTGATACTTCTGCAAACAATTGTATTGTCTTAAAGAGTGACCATGAACTGATTATTGTAGGTGGATGATGGTTATATGGGGGTCTTTTGGACCCTTGTCTTTTACTTTTTTTGTGTTTGAAATATTTTTTCTAGGAAGTATGGATGTTAGGTCAACTATTATCTAAGGGCTGAGTCACACTTGAGCCTTAATAACAACAGGTGTTGCCCCTTCTCTCTCTTCTTGGCATTTGAAGACCATTGGATTCCATGTACCGTGAAAAACAAATCTTTTGGATCAAAAAGTGAATTCAGATTTTTTGTCTCGGAGCAGTGAGATTTTTTTTCCTCATCAGTGTTATGAAAAGGATGAGCCTGACTGTGTAAGGTTATATGAAAACAGATGGCAGAAACAGGAATTTTTCTATAGTCCCAACTCTTAGCAATTTTCCAAATATGGTGGGTTTATCTAAATAGATGGTTGTGAGGGAATAGAGGGGCAGGGAATGATTGTCTAAGTGTTCCTATTATTATATGATGAAGATTGTGGGAACTTCATCATTGTGGGAAGATTTGTGATTTTATATCACAAATATTTTTGGTCCTTGTCTTGGGAGCTCAGGTGAGGGTGTTTGAAGGGTTGACAACGACAGACTGGACACAACCAACAAATACCTCATAGTAAGATCTCTAACTGGAATAAGTGCTCAGCCTTAAGGGGGAAGAGGTCAGAATGGAGGTAACTAGTTTGTCAAGGATGAATCTAGACGTTTTCACACTTAAATTATGACTTAAATTAACATTGATCCCAGTAATCAGACGATGGTAATAAGTGAATAAATTAAAGCTCGTTTTTATGAACTGGTTCTTTTTTAACACCCCATTTAAACTTGGTTTGAAATTAAATCAGGGAATGAGCTCAACTGTTCTGTGTATCAGAAAAAGTGAACAACTAAGGCTTGTTTGGGAGTTAGAAAGAATTCTGTAGACGCACATTTTTTGCAAAGAAACTAACTTGGAGGACTTTTTGCTTTAACACACATCTTGTAGAAAGTTAAATTTAGCTGCTTTAAATTTAGTAATGTCCCTTTTCCTCCTAGAACACTATGTGGCTGCCGCGTAAGAGTGGAACTGTCGAATGGTGAAAAAAGGAGTCGTAATCGAGGCCCTCCTCCCTCTTGGGGTCGTCGCCCTCGAGATGATTATCGTAGAAGGAGTCCTCCTCCTCGCCGCAGGTACTTGAGAGATAGCGTGTTTAGAGGTATTGGTATAATGGAGTAGCTAGTAGGTGCAGGTATTTTTCTGAAAGTATGTTGTTGGGTTTTAAGCTTATTGTGAAGAAGCAAAGGTTTTTATGAAAGATTTTCTGGGCTGTAGTTTGGGGTATGTGAGTTGTGCTGAGTGTTGGCTTTTGTCTTTAGGCCACTGTTCATGTTGGTAGTCAGTAACTTCTGTCTTGGATCTATCTTCTAGTTCATCTTCTAGTTGCATCTTTCCGAGTCTTCCCTTATACTTCAATTTAGGCCTTTTCCATTTCTTGAATCCATAATGACAAACATTACATTCAACTCTAGCTCTTCACAAAAATGTGTTTTCTACTATTAGCATGATTGTAATATTTATCAAACAGGCAGCTGTTTTAATGTTACAACTGGTAAAGTAGAAATCATTCTGAGACTAACCTAGTCGCTGACCAATAAAGGGGGCTTAAAAAGGAAGTTAATCCCAGTCATCTGTTCTTCAAACCCAAATAGGAGAGAATTCAGTTTTTTTATAATTGAAAGTGACATCATTCTTGGACCAGGCAATATTGTCTGAATGCTAACTCCACATCTCCTGAAACCTCCGAAATAGTTTCTGCAGGACTGAATTTACCTCTTACAGGTGAGTGAAGTCCTGCTAGGAGATAGGAGTTCAAGATCTTGCCCCTTTTGCTATTTTGAAAAACAAAACAACACACTGTTGCCCATCATGATAGAGTATTTGTTAGCTAATAGATGGTTGTACTGATGGCTTGTTTTTTTTTTTCATTTTTTTTTTGTGCTTTTTGGTCCATCTATTAATAAAAATGAACCCCGTTACAGAGTCACCATCATGTCTCTTCTCACCACCCTCTGAGTCTGCATTAGCCAGTCAACTAGCCCTTTCAGCGTCATGTGACCAGCGCGCCCCATTCAGCTTGGCTGGTGTCGTTTCACATGACCCAGGCATGGCCAGTCGTCAGGTTGCACCGCCCTTTGGTTCCCGAGCATGCTGTTTTCTCTCAGCCTTCTCTCCAACCTTAACCAAATCGGCAGCAGCCACCTCGACCGCCCACACATTCCTGGCCAATCAGCTCAGCTGTTTATTTACCAAATGTCTTCACAACAACTACAGCAGCAGCCTTCGGCTAACAAAAAAGCAGGAAAAATCCACAACACCCCCTTCGCCAACCAACTAAATCCAACGCAACATCTGGCAAAACCTTTTCAGCAAATTCTTCCTGGCCGTCAGTCCGGCAGCCTCACCTCACCATTTCTAGCTTGTTGAAACCCAAAACTAGTAAGTTTTTCCTGCTTATACAGTTTACTGCTGGTTAAAATAAGGAGTAAGCGGCTTAAAGTAATTCTTTTTTCTGGATCAAAGGCTGGCTGTGCATAATTGAATGGTAACGTACATATATATTGCTTGAATAAAACTTTTAAGGGTGATAGGGAACTCATAATGTAACTAGACCTTCAAGTGAAACTTATTTGCATGTGTGAGATGCCAAACTAAAAATTTTAATATCTCTAACAGATTTAGCTTTCCTTTCTAGCAAAATTTGTTGAATCCTATCACCTTTAAATGGTTTTACTAACAGTTTTCAAATTTTAAAAACGATTTTTGGGGTGAAGTGTGGGCCAAGCTTAAGGTAATTTGATGAACCTAAACACACTCTTAAATGTGACGATCACAAATGCAGTTCTAATGTAGCACTTAATGGTATCAATTTTTACACTTAGCGCGTATTCACCAAATTACACTATCCACGTGGTACCTAAGTCTTGTCATGGACTTCTAGGTTTGCATGGGTTCCAAATACTGGTTTATGGTACTGTTTTTGGAACTACTTGTGGGACTACATTTTGGTGTGGTGTTTGGGTAGTGAAGTTAGATTGACAAGTTTTGCATTGGACAGATCTGCAGTGAAGCACTTTGTTAAAGTGAATCCATGGTTGGAATACCTGCTTTTCACTTGAGCTTTTTTTGTTCCTTAATCCTTCTATGCCTTTTTTTTCTTTTCTTTATTTTTTTGGACGATGGGTGCCAGTTCTTCGGCACATTCACTGGGCCCAACAGTGAGATTGAAAAGTTGGGAAATGCCTCACGCCACAAATACGAATTGATGATTAGCCTAATTGTCCTGTTTCTGCTTTTAGATCTCCAAGAAGGAGAAGCTTCTCACGCAGTCGGAGCAGGTAAAAACAAAAAAAAACCCCAAAACTCTTAAATACTTTTGGGTGTGGGGGTAGGTTCTCAGAAATAGAAGTCATTTTTGCCATTTTAAGCTGTTTTCCAAATGCCTGAGTTGATGGTACCAGACCCTGAATTTAGTGAATCAAGTGGTGTATAAAGCCATTGTTAAGTTCTAGGAATAAACCAGCTTTGAGTGTAAAGACTAATTAGAAATCATTTTTGTTATGTGATTTTCATACCTGAGTGGTCCTAATTTTCTTTTCTTCTGGTTTAGGTCCCTTTCTAGAGATAGGAGAAGAGAAAGATCACTGTCTCGGGAAAGAAATCACAAGCCGTCTCGATCCTTCTCTAGGTCTCGTAGGTAAGATCTCCAGTGATTTAAGAAGTCATTAAGACCTTCCAGACATAATAAACCAGACATGGCTTTTAAGCCAGTTTGTGTTCTAATTTAAAGCATTTTACCTTAAATCTTTTTTGATGAAGTCTGAGTTGTGGATATAAACTTGTTCTGTTTTTCAGCCGTTCTAGGTCAAATGAAAGGAAATAGAAGATAAGTTTGCAAGAGGAGTGGTGTACAGCAAATAACTTCATTTGACGGGAGTATGTACAGAATATTCAAGTTTTGTTTGAGACTTCATAAGCTTGGTGCATTTTTAAGATGTTTTAGCTGTTCGAGTTTGTTTATTGTCTCTTGTAACAGTGGCACATGAAGATGTAATTCTCTATGGTTTGAAATTGATCATATGAGGCATGTTGTAATACGAAGAATTTGTTACTTTACAATGTTCCCTTAAGCAAAATTGAATTTTTAGTCTCGCATAGACTAATAATAAACCTTTAAATTCTGCCCAACCAAAGTGTGATGTTTTAATCCTATGGAAACAAAACTGGCAAAAATTAAGGTCTTTAGTTTTGTCCATAGCTGGGATGTATGCAATTGTGGTTGAACAAAGCAGTTTTTTAAAACTGCTACGAACACCAGCCAGCTGGTAAAAAATAAAAGCTGCACCATTAAATTAGGTCAGAAGTTGTAGAATATCCAACTAGTCTTTGCACTGAACAGACTTGCTAGTGGGTGTAGCATCTGATGTTTCAATAGTTAAACCTTTGTTTTAGGTTGTAAGTTCTTGTGTCATTGCTGTGTATGAATACATAGCTATTTAATAAAATTCTTTATTTGGAAATTGGAGACTATTCTAAGATATCTCTGTCCTGCCGGTTTAAGGGTACATTGTAGAGCTGAACTTTGAGTTACTGTGCAAGATTTTTTTTCATGCTGTCATTTGTAATGTTTTGTGAGAATCCTTGGGATTAAAGTTTTGGTTACAAATTGTTGTTTAACATGAAAGCCTGAAAGCCTGTTTTTCCTTGCAAATCTGTGAGCTTGGTACCAAGTCCAGGTATAACATTCCTATTGGAAGCCATACTTCTATTTTCTCTTGTAAAGTGCTTTTGAAGTAATAAAATAATAGTATAATTGTGTAATATAGTCAGTTGAATCCACTGTTACCACAGTTCTTGTCCCATGGAAAGCAGTTGATTACACAATTCCTACTTTAAAAGAAATAAATGAGGCACTATGGATTTATTATTTTGAAATGAAGGGAATTTTTGGTTGTCACCTAAATGATAGTAATCCATTTCTTAGGAGTAGAAGCCAGTTAAGGATTCATTATAGTGAACCAGCATTTTGAAATTTAGTAACCCTGGTGTGTTGTAACCAAAAATTAAGTAGCCCATAAAAAAGGTTTTTATATCATTAGCATGAAAACTTACTCAAAGTTTAAAAAATTGCTTCCTTTTTATATAATTTAAGATGTTGCATGGGAATTCTAAACTGATCAATCAATCCATCATGATGTAAAAGTTCACAACATGGTTCAAATGTAACAGTGCAGAATTCATGAATAATATGGAGGCATGCATAACCTTTCTCTTAGAAATTGGGGAGGAGTTGTAATTCACATTTTTGTGCAATTAGATTAAATCATAATGCAACAGTCTTGTGGCTTAGTTTCCTTAAATGTTGTACTGACTTTGTCGTTAATATGGAAGATAAGTCATTGCATTAGAGGTTTGAATTTATGTAAGGGTATTAAGATGTGGGTCCTAAATAAAAGACGTCCAGTGGTTTAAAAGAACTGTCTTGTAAATCCCAGAGGAGAGAATTTGGTGTTGGTAAGGTCAGCATGAATCTTTACAATTATACATGTTGATTTACTTAGGAGTCTGAATTTGGCAAATTTTGCGTTTCCCCATAGCCTAAAAACTCATGTAGGAGTAAGCCACATAGATAAGTCATGAGAATAACAGATGACATCAGTGATTACTTTTGCATAAACGTACCTTTATATGAGCATTTTTTTGGTAGTGTACAACTTGCAGTCTAATTTGAAGGGGTTTCCTTAAAAAGGTTGATAGTTTGCTATGCAAATAATGAGGCTGACAGAAATAATACAGAACCTGAACTGAAGTTGACCACAGATCACATATTGGCTTGTAGAAAATAATGGAAGTTGGAAATTGTTAAAATGTTGGGTTCCATTTAGATTGTAGCTGTTTGGAAGTGCTACAGTTCTTGTGATTCCTAAAATTATCTCATTTATCCAGTCTTGTCAAATGTCTTGAGTATACCACGATATTAAAGGCAATCACAAAACTGACATGTAGTGTTGTGATGATGCGGGTTCACCAGAGTTCACTATTAATAAAATAGTAAATTTAACCTATTGGTAATTTAAGGAAACATCTAAGGATTATAGTTGGTTTTCATAGTCAAGAATATTTAACTTGATCCATGGTTATCAGTTTGGACTGCTTCTGACCTCCATGTCTTGAAAGCAGAAAAGGAAGTGAAGAACAGTGCCCAGAAAAAAAAGTTGATTTCAGTGGTTCACCCATATATATATATTAATTGAGGAGTCCTGGTTGCTTTTTATTGTAGATCCCTGGTTTTAGTACAGTGCTTCTTAATCGGGAATGATGTTGATGAGATTTTTCAAAGTATGTACAGCCTGGTTATTCCTAGGCTTGTCGACTCTGACAGAACCACTGCTTTTTACTGTATTTTAATGCGTTTTTATTTTCAGAATCTTGTGGTTCAGTTGGGGTCTAGCTCTTGGTGGTAATGTCCTCTAGTTGTATAATTTTTGTACTATCAAACTGTTGCGTTCTGATTTTCCATTTTTTTGAGAGCCTGAAAGATTTTTATAGTTAAAGTAGCTTAAGAAAAACTGAGTTGGAATATATTTTTATTAAAACAATTCTATTGTGTTGAAATAGATTTTATATGTCCATACAGATTCTCATCTTGTTTTATTAAGGGTTCTTTTTCACAATTAATTCAGCTCTAGCACACTTGTGAAGTTTAGTGTTACACTTCTCAGTTATCTGGAACACGTGAGCTAAATGCTTCCCAAAATTTAGCACATGGAATATTTGGAGGACTTTCCTTTCTCATCTTTGCTTTTTTGTTATCTGTGACACAAAAATATACAGTAGAATTGTGTTCATTATTAGTACATGTTGTATGTTAGAGTCTGGAGCAAGTAATCGACTCTGGAAATATTGATGCTTTGCTTCCCTTTTTGTCATTATTTGGAGAGGTCCCGAAAGGGAGACATACACTCCCTTCCAGAGAAGTACTCTACAGACTAGAAGATTTTTCCCTCTATTTAAAATCCTATTTGCTAATAAGCAGCTTTCAGTACATGCCTTATTTATATTAGGGCCAGTTGGCATAGAGATTTTTATTTGGGGGGAAAATTGAAGTTGTTTAATACTTTCTGTGGTACTTCTTTTGGAGGGAGGGTTGCTTGTACTGAACATTTAAAAAGGAAATGGGAATCTTGAGTATAAAAATGAAGGTGTAGTTTAGAACTTGCAGGGTATTTTGTTTTTGAAACATTTTCCTCAGGAAACTTTCTAAATCTCAATTTCAAACGGCTGAGAGTTTTTTTTTAATCTATTCCAGCTAGTGCTCTGCCATCAGAATTTCTTTATAAGAGAAAGTTTATTTCTAGTTAAAACTATTCATGTCAAATTTTCAATGACTACTTTACAAATAAATAGAAATTGGAATATTGGTTGTCATTTAGTCATTTTTGTGTCACATCTTCCCCACATAGTCCATGACATGCTCTTGGTGGGGAGAGTGGGATACAATATAAGGCAGTCTCAGCTCATTTTATCTACGCTAGAGAACATGTAACTGCGTTTGGTCTGAATTCATTTAGGTTGTTGAGACCTTGGACCAGGCACTTAATTTCTTTCTCCCCAGTTTTAAGATTAGAACAGTTAAGGGTTTGTTGTCTTTAGCTTCCCTAATAGAAGACTGGGACTAGGACTGGAGTGAGGTGACTAATCTGGTTGAAGACTTCAGAAGCCCGTATATCTATCGGTAGGGGAAAACAATACATTAAATGGTAAGGTGCTAGAGGGGCCTAAAGGCAGAGTTCACATTCTTCAGTTGGTAAGGAAAAGCTATGAAAAATTTGAAGTGAACAGGAGAAAAGGGAGTACTTTAATCATAACTAGAAGTTTAGAGGGCAGGGAAGTTGAGTGTAACTGAACCTTGGGTTTTGAATGCTAAGGTCTCCTGTCTCTGCTTCAGTTCTGCTAAGCAAGCTAATGTGGGATCTTTGTCCAGCCTTAGTACTGGCAGAAAGACCAAGGAGTGTTGGAGCATACCAATGAAATGGTTGGGTCATGTGTCCGAGCTGTCTGGGATTTAGTGGGAATGAATTTATTGAATTTGCAGTCCTGATTGGATATCAGTTTGCAGTGTGTAACATTCCACTTAATGTGAAATTGGCTTCTAAGAATTAAGTTTGTACTAGAAGCACCTACTTGGAGGAGTAGGTGAGCACATAACTTAGAGCTGAAATCTCTGTCTTTGAAATCAGGTACCTTTTAGGCTGCTGTAAGTTTTCAGTGAAGGCAATTGGAGTAGATCAGGCAAGAAAGTTACATGTTGGGCATTTGTCATGATAGTTAACCACTTGAGGTGTGCATCTCTGTTAGTGGGGAAAAAGCGCATATCGTTGTCGTGCTAATTAAGTAGCAAGCTCAGAATCTAGGCTAGCCTTGACTCCAGAGCCCATGTTTTCCGTTCTACAGTTTTACTTTATGAACCCAATCACAACATTTGTGGATGTGTGTGTGTAACTATAAAAGTAGAACATGCTCATAAATTGTATGTACATTGGAAATTTCTTTTCCAATCTCACTTTTAAAGGTAACTTGTTAACATTTTTGTTTTCTTTTAGAAAGTTGAGCATTTGGGAGCAAGTATTTATATATGGCTAGTGAAACATGCCCATCATTGCGTCCTTTAACATCTTTGAAGCATGTACATCTTATATGATGTATAGATCTCCATTCTCTGGTGCTTGCATAATAAATGCCATTAATGGACAAGACCATAGTTGCTCAAGCATTTAAGACATTCTTGATAGAAAGGCTCATTTTAACATAACTAAGATTTTGCTATAGTCAGGAAGAACAGAGCTGTAGCTTTGTTTTTGCATGTGTGCTATTGACCTTGTTAGAGGCCCAATTGAGATATATTTCTATGGCTATGCTAATCTGTCCTGATACCATCCCCCTTTTCTTAGGAATGTGAAAGCAACATTGGTGAGTATGAGAGTACTTTAGAAGAAGACTAGTAAAAAAACCACTTGGGTCACTTAAAAAAATTTAAATCTCCTGGGGAAGATCTTAGGAGAATTCAGCTGTTGCACAAACCTGCTTCAGCGATTTCACAGAAGCACCTTCCCTGCCATGTCAAAAACAGGCTAACGTAGGAGCCCATTGGATAGCATTTCTGGGTTGCTAGGGGGTAAAATACTGGTCTAGATCAAATAGGCACAATGAAGTGATCTCTGATTCTGACGGCTGACTTGGTGATTAGAACTGTCTACCAGCAGCTGCAGTATATTTGTTGACCTGGAAGAAAGATCCATTTCTTTTTCAATGATTTTTATTAATACAGGTAAATGGAGAAAAGGGTGAATTTACTGTAATAGTATCAATCTTAGACTGGTTCCTGAACAGGACACACTTACTGGCCTTGAGAGTTGACAAAATACTACAGACGGGTGCAAATGTGATTCTCCCACTTTATTGATTGAGGGAGAGAGTAAAGTACAGAGCTCAGTGAGTTATCTCAGGTCAAAGCCCAACATTGATCTAGAACTGTAACCCAGGTTTCTAGAACCAGGTGTTCTGGAAGGGAGCCTGTTTTGATATGTGAAGGTGGCTTTATCCAAGGTCACATTGGGCACTCCCTGGCAGAGCTGAGACAAAAACTCAGGTGCCCTAACTGCTTAAGCCGGTGCTTGTTCCAAGCCTTTGGGCTGGAAAGTCAGCAGCCAGGGTTTGAATACTGGCTTCCTCAGAGTTGTGTGACTTTACTAGCTACATGGGGTTCCATTTTCTCATCTGTATAATGGAGATAAACAGGAACCAATTATCTCCTGTTGGTCTCAGGAATAATAGCGATGCTGAACATCTATAATAGTACAGGGCATGGCAGTCACTGCTCAGTAAACAATAGTTCTTACAGCTCTTCCTTGGCTGCCATCACCATGACTGGCATGCAGTAAGGCGCTCAAGGAATGGCCTTGAGACCCTTTTGGTGATGTGCAGGTAGGAATGTTCCCCATGATTTGCATGTTGGGATTGTGCTCCCATTGGCTCTGAACTTTGGCTACTTTCAAATCTACAGCCCTGTTAGGGGAGACCTTGAGTTGAGGGGTCATGGTCAAGAGGGACAGTTGTTCATGAACCTGTGTGTATCACACCAAATTTTCTTCTTCAGTGGAAACACCAGAAACACTTTTGAAAAAGTAACACTTGGGTCTTATCAGCAGAGTTTCTGATTTAGTTTGGTGGGAACTGGGCAGCTGGCTTCCCAGGTGATACTAAGGAGCAATCATGGTTGAAGTCTGTTTCTGATCCCATGGGGCCTATTGGCAACTTTGGGTCTTTCTTATTTTTTTAACCCTCCTCTCCTTCCCCTAGGCCTCCCTGTTAATGGAACAAGTCCTTATCCTGAAACTCCACCCACTGGTCACACCCTTTGCCCAGTCCTGTTCTTGCTGGGAGGTGGCAGTCCTGGTCTGTTTAGAATTTCTAGAAGTGGTGTAGCTGGAAGGATAAGATTGAGCTATACCTCTGCTGGGGTTGGGGATAGCAGGAAACCCTCTGGTGTGGAAACTCCCAGCATTCCATAGGCACTTCAGCTGGATGAAGGCATCACCAGAAAATGCTTTCCTTTGCTCCTTGGTTCAGCACATTGATGGTACTCCCCGAGCAACCTTTGGGACAGTAGGTAGATCAGAAAGGGAATCTTGCCGTCACATGCTGAGCACATATGTATGGTGCTTTTTCTCATTCTTACCCCTGTAACATTGAGTTTATTGGCTCCCATTTATTCAAGAAGCTCAGGGAGGGAGGGTGGTCTCAACTGTCAAACTGTGCCCCCTTTTTCTAATATTTTATAATCATTGTTCTGAAGTGAAATTCATTATCTTTATAATTAAAAATTGATACAAAACCTTAACTATTATATATAGTTAAAAGCAATTTATAAAATGGTTTTTATGTCACATGACCACGCTAGAAAATATAAGGCATGAACCCAAGCCATTCCATACTTGCCTACATGAAGAGTGGAGGCACAGGGTGGCATCAGAGTAAGAGCTAGAGTCCAGGAAGTATTAATGGGCCAGACTTACTTGAATATGATAAAAAAAAGGGGGGGGGAGAAGAGCTTAGTTGAAGTAGAGATAACATGGCAAAGACATAACAGTCTGTTGAATTGGAAAAAATAAAGTGATATTCTCACAAATGAACTGGACTTGACAAGTAATATTAAATAATTCCCCTGTTAAAACATGGAATGGGGTGTTGATCATAACAGCTCTGTGGGGTTGTGAGGGATTAATTGAATTATTACATAAAATGTCGTAACAGTTCCCAGCATTTAAATATGTATAAATATGAAATAGTATGCATTCTTCAATAGAGGAATAACTAGATGATGAAAAACTGAGTGGTTAGAATTCACAGGGTAATTAAGTATTTCTAGATGATGCCTTTATTACATGTAAACTTCTCTATAAAGGCTGGACTTTTCGCAGCGCTTACACTTCCATTTTATACCTGTAGTGGGTTTGGTCCCATGGATGTGGTTAATTCTTAATGTGCTATACGTGTAGTAGTCTAGTATCTCTGTCCCTTTCCCCTAAAGCCAATTATACTTCCTGGCCAGTGCGATAGCTAAAAAAAGACATCGGTTTCACAGGCACCCACTAGGAGGCAGTATTGCCTCAGAATTACTGTACCAAATTATTTGCTTAAGTCATATCTGTTCAATAGGATTGAGTCTGCTTTGATGCCAATGTCTTTTCCACTATGAAAATAACGATAATACAATAACAATTATAATAATGATATTTATCATTCCTGAAGTTCAGTGTCAGCACGTGGTTAAGTATTTTGCATATGTATACTGCCAGCTCATTTAAACTTCACCACCTAAGGGAGGTTCTGTTAACCCATTTTGCATCTAAAGAAACCAAGTATTTTGTGTGGAAGAGCTTGCACTTGAGCTAAGGGCTGGAAAAAAAAGGGATTTGGATAGGAAGCTGACAGAAGGCTACATAAGGAAAAAAAGCCAAGTGCATAAAGGCACAAAGGCAGGAAACTTAAAAGTTGTACAGGAACTGGCAAGTTAAAAAACCTATGGGTTTGTTCAGGGTTCACAGTAGTAGATTATAGAATGTCAGTGATAGAGGGGTCTTATAGGTCAGCAGGAATAGTGATTTTCAAACCTTTAAAGTAGTAAAATCCTTTCATGGAGTGAAATCTTATATATATGAAAATATAAACGGTTTAAAATGGCATTGTTATAAAAAGCATAAGTTCTAATAAAGACAATTTTAAAAATGTTTTGATAAATGCAGTCTTAGACCCCCCCAAACCAATAATTTTTCTGTATGTTGGTTGTATGGAGAAGAAATTGCAAATGGAAAAAAAATTTTAAGACTTGCAGAAGTGACAAGATAGGGAGTTCTTTTTTGAAACAACAACCTAGCAGCACAAATTCATTTCATGTTGCTATGCCTGTGAATGGATTTTTTTTTTATTTATTAAACATACCAACATACAAACACAAACATTCTTACCATATGATCATTCCATTCTATATATAAATTCAGTTACTCACAATATCATCACAGTTGTATATTCATCATCATGATCATTTCTTAGAACATTTGCATCGATTCAGAAAAAGAAAACAGAAAAAATTCATATATACCACACATACACCTTACCCCTCTCATTGATCACTAGCATTTCAGTCTACTGAATCTATCATTTGTTCCCCCTATTATTTATTTTTATTCCATGTGTTCTATTCGTCTGTTGGAAGGTAGATAAAAGGAGCATCAGACACAAGGTTTTCACAATCACACAGTCACATTGTGAAAGCTATACCATTATACAATCATCTTAAAGAAACATGGCTACTGGAACACAGTTCTACATTTTCAGGCAGTTCCCTCCAGCCTCTCCATTACACCTTAACTAAAAAGGTGTTATCTATATTATGTGTAAGAATAACCTCCAGGATTACCTCTTGCCTCTGTTTGGAATCTCTCAGCCATTGATGACTTATTTTATCTTATTTCTCTCTTCCCCCTTTTGGTCGAGAAGGTTTTCTCAATCCCTTGATGCTGAGTCCCAAGTCATTCTAGGATTTCTGTCCCACATTGCCAGGAAGGTCCACACCTCGAAGTCATGTCTCACGTAGGCAGTGAGTTTGCTTTTTGTGTTGGCTGAGAGAGAGGCCACATGTGAGCAACAAAAGAGGCTCTCTTGGGGGTGACAGGCCTAATTTTAAGTAGGCTTAGCCTATCCTTTGTGGGGTTAAGTTTCATATGAACAAACCCCCAAGATTGGCGGCTCAGCCTATTGCTTTGGTTGTCCCCACTGCTTGTGAGAATATCAAGAGTTCTTCACTTGAGGAAGTTGAATTTTCCCCCTTTCTCACTATTCCGCCAGGGGATTTTCCAAATACTTTTTATTCACTGTTCAAATCACTCTGGGATTTATCGGTACATCACGCTGGACAAACCTACAAAATCTCGTGCTCTACTCAAGGTTCCATATACTATGGTGTTCAATTAAGCTGTCCACATAAATTATATTAGGGAATACACTAGTCAAAATATAAATTTTAGACAAAATAAGCATTTTTTTGCTTTATTCTCACATAAGTTAAATTTTTAAAATATGAATTACCATCTATTTGAATGAATATGTTTTAAATACTTATATACTTTTTAAAATCGTTAAACATATATATATATATATTTTTTTTTTTTTTTTTAAACATGTTTCAATGCTTTTAAGAGTCCGTGAGAATCCTACAGCCACAGTGTGAGATCTACTGCCTAACACCTTCGTTCTACAGATGAAGAACTTGAAGGTGGAGCTCAGACTCAAAGTCCAGCAGGGGCAATCTCCAGGCTCTCAGCCTCCTGACTCCTGGGCCCTTGTCCCTGCTGAGTGACCAGATGTGACTTTTGGTATGGCAGTGTGCCACACCCGAGAGGTCCCTGGCCTCTCGCCCATCTCCCTGGCAGACAAAGCCTCAGACGAATGGCAAACAGTACGTGGCTCCAGGCTTCAGCACACGTTTGATTCACCCAGCAATCTGTGTTGATGCCAGCCCCAGAGGCTGTTCCCTAAGCCTCTGCTTTTTCTTCGTTTTTTTTCTTTTACAATTTAAAAATAATTGTAAACTTATAGTACAGTCACAAAAATAATACAAACCCCATTCAGAGAACTCCAAACATAACCTACCTCCCAGATAGCCAGATCTACCGTTTTTTAACATTTTGCCATCTTGGCCATATCATTCTTTTATCATCTATCACCAGTTTATCTGTTTTCTGGACATTTGGGAGCAGGTTGCATACATTGTACTCCTTGAACACCTGATACTACCTTTCTTACAAAAAGGATATTCACTTATATAATCACCTTAAAAGTATAGTTTTCAAGTTAAAAGGATATTCACTTATATAATCACCTTAAAAGTATAGTTTTCAAGTTCAGAAAATTTAACATTTTAAAACTGTAAAAGTTATTACAGTTTTTCTGATGTCCCAATAGTCTCCTTTTGAGCCTTTTCCATTTTTAGATCCCATACAATATATTGTATTGCATTTAATTGTCATTACGTCTAATTTCTCTTCCTTTTTTACCTGTTTTTATTTTTTTGCATGGGGAGGCTCTGGGAATCAAACCTGGTCTCCAGCATGGCAGGTGAGAACTCTGCCACTGAGCCATCGTTGCCTGCCCGACTTTCTCTTTTAATTGTAAGCACATGCAGCATAAATCTTCCCTCTTAACCTCTCCAAGTGGGATTAATTACATTCACAATGTTGCAGTACCCTCATTACCATCCCTTTCACTTTCCCTTCATCCCAAACAGAAACCCTACATTCATTTTGCAGTAATTCCCCATTGCCCCTGTCCCCACCTCTGGTGATCTGTACTCACTCTACTTTGACTCTGAGTGCATATTCTCTGATATTTTCTTTGTGGTTACCATGGGATTTACATGTAACATCCTGAATCTATGATAATCTTGTTTCCTTTGATATCAATTTAACATCAATAGTATACAGAAGCTATGCTCCTAAATGTCTCCGTACTCCCACCTTTATGTAGTTCTTGTCACAGATTTCTTACATTGTGCCCCCAAACCATTGATTGATTATTACATTTTGTGCATTTGCCTTTTAGACCCTGTAGGAAGTAACAAGTGAAGTTACAAATAAATGATACAGTAGTGCTGGTATTTATATTTACCCATGCCATTAACTTTTGTGGAGGTCTTTATTTCTTCATACAGCCTCAGTCTATTGTCTGGCATCCTTTCCTTTCAACCTGTAGCACTCCTGTTAGCATCTTGTAGGGCTGGTCTAGTGATGACAAAGTCCCTCAAATTTTATTTATCTGGGAATGTTTTATTGCTGTTTCATTTTTTGATAGTTTTTTTTTTTTAAGACAGTTTTGCCAGATACGGAATTCTTGGTTGGCAGTTTTTCACTTTCAGCACTTCAAATACATCTTTCCAATTGCCTTCTTGTTCTGTGGTTTTGATGAGAAATCAGTACTTAACCTTATTGAAGCTCTCAAGAATGTGGCAGGTAACTTCTCTCTTGTGGCTTTCAGAATTCTATCTTTGGAGTTTAAGAGTTTGATTATAACATGGTGCATTGTGCGTCTATTTGGGTCTATCCAACTTGGTGTTTGTTGATCCTCTTGGATGTATTTATTCATTTCTTGTTAAATTTGGAAAGTATTCAGTCATCAGTTCTTTGAATATTCTCTCTGCCCTTTTCTTTCCTCATGCTCCCACAAGGTGTACATGGTATATTTAGCCGTGTCCCACAGGTTCCTCGGGCACTGTTCACCTTTCTTAACACTTTTGACTCTTTTTCTCTTCAGACTGGATGATTTCCATTGTCTCGTCTTCAAATTCACTGATTCTTCTGCCAGCTACAATTCGCTGTTGAACCCTTGTGAGGAATTTTACATTTCTGTCACTGTAGCCTTCAAGTTTGTTTGGTTCCTTTTCACAATTTCCAGCTGTATTTATTTTTTTGTGTTTCTCGCTTATATTCCTGATTGTCTTTAGTTCTTTGTTTGCCTTGAGCTCTTTGAACATTTTAGGACTACTTTTTTTTTGTCTTTGTTTGGAATGTCCCTGTCTGGGTTTCCTCATTGGTGGTTTCTAATGCTTTAAAATTCTCCTTTGTCTGGACCATCACTTTCTGTTATTTCATATGTTTTGCAATCTTTTGCTGAAACCTGGACATTTTGACATTTTAGTGAGTTATCACTGGAATTTAAACTTTGAAGAGTCTGTTCCTTAAGGTTGTTTCCAACTAGTCTTATCACAGAGCTTTCCTTAAGTGCCAGAAGCTAGCAAAGAAAAAAGAAAAAGGAAAAAAAGAAAACACCTTTCCCAGTTTTTTCACATTTACTTATGCTAATACTCTCCTTCAATGTTTATCCATACATTGGAGAATAGCTTCAGACCAAAGTATGGGTGTCTTCCTGGTCCTTTCTGCAAGTGCCTCTTTCTTGTCTTGGGCATGAACATGTGACCCTAGGAATTCCCTCTTTACATGGATATGAACGTTCCCTCTTAGAAAACACTTTCCTCATGGTCCCAGGCACTGCACTGTGTGTTCTACAGCCAGCAGTCCCTTGCCCCAAGCATCACGATTAGACTGCTTTCCTACAGTTCTGTAGAAGGGCTCTGTGAGCTGCCTTCCACGCGCAGGGCAAATTCTGGGACAGCAAGTCCCTTAGGCTACCACCAGACAGATTGGGCCAAACACATGCTCCCAGTTTTGTGGATGAAGGTTACTTTGTTCCCTCCTGAACAGCGACCAGGGGTGTGCACAGGGAGCATGGGGGTTGGCTCCATTGAGCTGGCGAGGGACTCGGAGAGGGGCCAGCTATGGCACCACGAGAGCCTACCACTTTTAAAGGTCTTTTTCTTGATTCAGCACTCACTTTGTTTTGCAGTTCTTTATGTATTTTTTGAAGTTTGTAGAAAGATGTTGCTGCCAGTTCTTGCTGCTTGTTCAAAGCTTCTGTCAGGGTATGGAGCCCTGAAGCATCTCATTAGGCCATTTTGATCAGGGTGGGGCTCGATTGCTCTCTGCTCATTTTTTTTTTTGAAAACACTCCCCTTACTGTGGCCAGATTGGGACTCTTGAGCAACAGGCAGACATTTGTGAGCGTGAGAATGACACCGGCTCTTTTAAAGAGGGTTTTCCAGGTCTCAGAGGAACTTGTCTCTGCTCCATTCCTTTGGGCGGCTCAGCATTGCCCCAGCAGCCGCAGTTTCAGTATTAGGGTGGGGCAGCAGTGTGGGGTGGGGCACAGTGTTACCAGAACTGGCCCTTGTTGTCTTTAGACATGTTGGCAGCAGGTGGTGGTTCAGGGGCACAGGAGGACAGATGGGCTACTCACCCCCAGGATTTCAAAATACCGTTTATCAGCATTTGACTCTTTTTTTTTACCCCATCCACTCCACTACCTCCAACCAGTCTCTCTCTACCTTACTTCTAATTGAAAGGTTTAGGAGGCAAAAGGGTGAAAAAGAAGAAAAGTAGACCAGGAAATTTAAAGTGAGCGAGTTTATTTCTGTGCTCCCGGGTAGAGCTCACTGCATCCAAGATGGAGAGAGGTGAGTCGACACGTGGGCTTCAGCGCGGGCAGCTTTTAAGGAGGGAGGTCAGGTAACATCCGGAAGGGGCGGTTCATTAGTTCCGAAAGTCAGGTTGGGAAGGGTGACACAGCCTCTGCAGCTGCAGTTGCAGTGCCTTTCCCCGTTCCCCCGACCTAACACTTATCCCATAACAGCACCTTGTGTAGATAGTATAGTTTTCAGGCATTAAATATTCACATCAATCCATTTTAAAACCCCAATCTCCAGTCACATATCTGATTTGGTTTTCTTTTCTTTCTCCCCTCCCACCCAGTTGTCCTGGCCAGTGGCTGAAGAGTTAGAGTAGGGGGAGGATTTGTGGTCTGCTTTCCTCCCCAGAACCCCCTGGGATGGGGGCAGGACTGCAAGGAGTGGAAAAGTGATTTTATTTGTTATCTGTTGCTGCATCACAAATCGCCATAAATTTAGCAGTTTAAAACACCACACATTTATTCAAAGTTTCTGTGAATTAGGAGCCTGGGACAGGGCTTAGCTCAGGATCTCACAAGGCCACACCCAAAGCAATAGCCAGGCTGCATTCTCATCTGGAGGCTTGACTAGGGAAGAATTTGCTTCCAAGCTCCCCAAGGTGTTGGCAGAATTCACTTCCTGGTTTTAAGACCACAGCCCCTGGTTTCTTAATGGGTATTGGCTGGAGGCTGCATTCATCTCCTAGATGCCATCCTCAGCTCCTTGCCTGGTGGGCTTCCCAACGTAGCTGCTAACTTCTTCAAAGCTACCTAAGGAGATAATCTCTAGAAAACAGTTGTTACAATCTTAAATGATCACATACGTGTAATGACATATACCCTTGCCATATTTCAGTGGTTAGCAGCAAGCCACAGGTCCCACCCTCACTCATGGGGAGGGATTACATCAGAAGGCAGGGATCATGGGGAGCCACAACAGAGTCAGCCTACCATATCAGACTAGTGTCTCTGTCTTATGTCACCTAGTCACCTGTTGGTGTGGAAGAGGCCTGACCTCGCTCTGGTGGCAGCCTCTCTTTCCCTGAGGCACATAAGCATTTGCCTTTTGAAATAAATCCGCTTACAAATGCCAGGACTTTTTAAAATTTAACTTGGTCCTTTGTTCTTCTTTGAGAAAAATGTCCATATTAAATCACTATTTGGAGATGTTTCTCATCACAGTATAGATAACGTATTTGTTTAGAGAATAACTTGTGTAGCTACTGAAAAGGGGGAGAATACCACATGCAAACAACGAATGTTTTTATATGGAAATGAATGTTTTAAAAGTTCAAGAGGATTATGCGTGATGATGGAGTAGGAAGCTTCATGAATCAGTTCTCCACCAGAACAAACAGGCAGGAACTTTCTGAATCAATTATTTTGAAACCCTGGAGTCTAGTAGGTCACTGTAGAGCATCCAGGGAAGACTGAGAGGAAGAGGCTGGTAAATTATGGGAAATATCAATAAATTGCTCTCTCCATGTTACAGTTAGCGTCACCTAGCCCCAACTCTCGTGGCAGGCAGTGGGAATGGGATGGGGTAAGTGGACTGATTGCTGATCACTGTTGTTTTTTTTTTTTAACTTTTTAATTGTATAATATAACATATATATAAAGCAAAGAAAGAAAAAAGCGATAGTTTTCAAAGCACTCTTCAACAAGTAGTTATAGGACAGATCCCAGAGTTTGTCATGGGCTACCATACGATCCTCTCAGATTTTTCCTTCTAGCTGCTCCAGAATATGATCACTGCTTTTGATGAACTACCTCAGATCGTGGGGTCCCAGCTCTGAGGACAGCCATCATTCCAGCCTACCCCGGAGAACAGTTGTAGAGGAGACTTAAAGATGGTACTTTCCCCCAAAGCTGTGCAGGACAGTTGAAGGGGCTACATTTGCTGGTCAGGGACTGGCTGGCTTTGGGGAGCTTTGGAAGGAATTCCTGGCACCCTTCCCGACCCTTCCTTCACCCCCTCACCAGGGACGTTTGGAACCTGCTGGTGCTCTTAGCCTTGTTCCAGCTGAGAACGACTGATTTGGAAAACTACCCCCCCAGCATGCCTCCCCTTCCAGAATTTGCCCTACGAGCAAAAGCATACTGAGACAAGGACAGCAGTGTAAGAAACAGTTGAGGTGAACGACTTGAGGCTTAACAGCTTTAGGTCTTGTGGCAGAACACCCGGGAGAGGGAGAAGATCTGTTTCCTGGGAAGTAGAAGGGGCATTCACACTCCTGTAAATGGAGCAACTCTTGTTTTTTTAATTTAATTAAAAAAAATTTTTTTAAACATAACAACATACAAAAACGAACATTCTTATCATATGATCATTTTTTAAAATTTCTATTAATAAAGCCAATCGACATACAATTTGAACATTCTTTTTTCATCACATAGTTGCACATTCATCATTGTGATCATTTCTTAGAACATTTGCATCAATTCAGAAAAAGAAATAAAAAGAAAACAAAAAATTCACATACCATAGCCCTTACCCTTCCTTTCATTGATCACTAACATTTCAATCTAAATTTATTTTAACATTTGTTCCCCCGTTATTTATTTATTTTTATTAATTTTTAAAATTAAAAAAAAATGACAAGAAAGAAACGCAAAGATTCTTAACATATGAGCATTCCGTTCTACATATATAATCAGTAATTCACAATATCATTACATAGTTGCATATTCATCATTGTGATCATTTCTTAGAACTTTTGCATCAATTCAGAAAAAGAAATAAAAAAACAAAAATAAAACGAAAACAGAAAAGAAAAAAAAGTTATACCTTCCATACCCCTTATCCCTCCCTTGCATTGATCACTAGCATTTCAAACTAAATTTATTTCAACATTTGTTCCCCCATTATTTATTTTTATTCCATATGTTCTACTCATCTGTTGACAAGGTAGATAAAAGGAGCATCAGACACAAGGTTTGCACAATCACATTCACATTGTGAAAGCTATATCATTATACAATCATCTTCAAGAAACATGGCTACTGGAACACAGCTCCACATTTTCAGGCATTTCCCTCCAGCCTCTCCATTACATCTCGATTAACAAGGTGATATTTACTTAATGCTTAAGAATAACCTCCAGGATAACCTCTCGACTCTAGAATCTCTTAACCATTGACACTTTGTCTCATTTCACTCTTCCCCCTTTTGGTCAAGAAGGTTTTTCTCAGTCCCTTGATGCTGAGTCTCAGCTCATTCTAGGATTCCTGTCCAACGTTGCCAGGAAGGGCCACACCCCTGGGAGTCATGTCCCACGTAGACAGGGGGAGGGTGGTGAGTTCGCTTGTTGTGTTGGCTGGAGAGAGGCCACATCTGAGCAACAAAGGAGGTTTTCTTGGGGGTGACCCTTAGGCCTAATTTTAAGTAGGCTTGACCTATCCTTTGTGGGGTTAAGTTTCATATGAACAACCCCTAGATTAGGGGCTCAATCTATAGCTTTGGTTGTCCACACTGCTTATGAGAATATTAAGAATTCAACTTGGGGAAGTTGAATTTTCCCCCGTTCTCACCATTCTTTGGAAATACTTTTTTACTGATTGTTCAAATCACTCTGGGATTTATTGGGGCATCACTCGACAAACCAACAAAATCTCATGCCCTACTTAGGGTTCCATGTACTTAGGGTGCTCAGTTAAGCTGTCTACATAAGTTATATTAGGAAATGCACTAGTCAAAATATAAATTTCATACCAAATAAACATTTTTTTGCTTTAGTCTCATACATAAGTTAAAATTTAAAAATATTAATTACCATCTATTTTCAATACCCTGCAGTAATGACATTCCTTTGTTCTTCCTCATGCAAAAACATTTTTTAAATTTGTACATTTAGTCACTACCATTATATACTCTAGGCATTCCTAGATTATACCATCTCAGTCTGTATCATCTATCTTTCTTTCTGATTGCATTTCTCACAGGGGAATTTTACCAAGCATTCCTAGAAGAATTAATACCTATCTTGCTCAGACTTTTCCAAAAAAAATAGAAGCAGAGGGAACACTTGCTAATTCATTCTATGAGGCCAACATCACTCTCATACAAAAGCCAGATAAAGATACCACCAGAGAAGAAAATTACGTTCCAATATATCTTATGAATAGATTTGCAAAAATCCTGAAAATAATAGCAAACTGAATCCAACAGCACATTAAAAGAATTTAAACACCATGATCTAGAATTATATCTGGAATTTAGCCCAAATATGCAAGGAAGTTTCAACAAAAGAAAATCAACTAATGTAATACACCACATTAACAGAATGAAGGATAAGAACCACTTGATAATCTCGATTGACTCCAAACAGACAAAATCCAGCACCCCTTATTGATAAAAACTCTTAGAAAATTAGGAATAGAGGGAAACTACCTCAACATGATAAAGGCCATATATGAAAAACTCACAGCTGAGATCATACTTAATGGTGGAAGACTGAAAACTTTCTAAGATCAGCAACAAGACAAGGATACCTATCGCCACCACTGTTAGTCAATATTGTGCTGGGAGTTCTAGATAGAGCAATTAGGCAAGGAAAAAAATTAGAAAGGAAGAAGTGAAACTTTCATTATTTGTAGATGACATGATCCTTACACCAAAAATCCTGAAAAAATCCACAAGAAATCTCCTAGAGCTAACAGGTGAATTCAACAAAGTGGTTTGGGTACAATGTCAACAAAAATCAGTAGTGTTTGTATACACTAGTAATGAACAATCAGAAGAATCAAGAAAAAAAATCCATTTACAGGATGCACAGGTGGGTCAGTGTTAGAATGCTTGAGTTTCATGCGTAAGATCCCAGTTTGATTCCTGGACCATACAGCCCTCCTCAAAAAAAAAATCCGTTACAATACCAACTAAAAGAATCAAACATTTAGGAATAAATCTAATCAAGTATATAAAGGACTTGCACATAGAAAGCTATAAAACATGCTAAAAGAAATCAAAGACTTAAATAAAAGAAAGGACATTCCATGCTCATGGATTGGAAGGCTAAATATTGTTAAGATGTCAGTTCTACTGAAAGCAATGTACAAATTCAGTGCAATGCCATCTTATATTCCAACAACCTTCTTTGCAGAAATGGGAAAGCCTATTATCAAATTTATATGGAAGGGTAAGGGGAGATAAACTTTATATAAGGTAAGACTTTGGAATAGCTAGAGCCATCTTGAAAAGGTAGATCGAACTTGGAGGACTCAGGCTTCCTGGTCTTAAAACTTATTACAAAGCCACATTAATCAAAACAGCCTATTACTGGCACAAGAACAGATATATAGACCAATGGAATCAAGTTGAGATTTCAGAATCAATCCTCACAATTATGGTCAACTGATTTTTGAAAATGGGGCAAAGACCACTCAATGAAAAAGAATACTCTTCAACAAATGGTGCTGGGAAAACCAGATCTCTATTTGCAAAAGAATAAAGGTGGACCCCTACTTCATACCATATATAAATAACTCAAAATGGATCAAAGACTTACGTATAAGAGCCAGAACTATAAAACTCCTAGAAGAAAATGTAAGACGGCATCTTCAGGACCCTATGTTAAACAATGGTTTCTTAGATTTTATACCCAAAGACAAGCAACAAAAGAAAAAAATGATAAATGGCACTTCAAAATAACTTTTGTCCATCAAAGGACTTTATCATGAAGGAAAAATGACAACCTATGTGATGGGAGAAAATATTTGGAAACCACATACCCCATAAGGGTTTAATATCTAGAATATATAAAGAAATCCTTCAACTCAACAAGAACAAAAAATCTCAATTAATAAATGGGCAAAAGATGTAAAAAAAAAAATGGGCAAAAGACTTGACTAGACATCTCTTCAAAGAAGATATGCAAATGGCCAAAAAGCACATGAAAAATATGCTCAACATTACTAGCCATTAGGGAAATACAAAGCAAAACCACAATGAGATACCATCTCACATTTACTAGAATGGCCACTATTAAACAAACCAGAAATTGCAAGTGTTGGAGAGGATGTGGAGAGATAAGAACTCTTATTCATTGCTGGTGGGAATGTAAAGTGGTTCAACCTCTGTGGAAGACTGTAGAAAGTACAGAATTACCATAGGACCCAGCAATTTCTAGGTATATATCCCAAAGAGTTGAAAGCAGGGCCTTGAACAGATATTACACATAAATGTCCATGGCAGCATTATTCACAGTTGGCAAAAGATAGAAACAACCCAAGTGTTCAATGAATGGATAAACGAAATGTGGTATATACACACAATGGAATATCATTCAGCTGTAAAAAGGAATGAAGCTCTGATACACACAACAACACGGATGAACCTTAAAGACATCATGTTATGATTGATATGAGAGAGTAAGCAAATGCATGGAGTTAGAATCGAGACTACTGTTTAGCAGGGGGCAGGTTGGGGATAGGAAATGGAAAGTTAAGGTTTAAACTGTACCAGGTTGCTGGGGGGTGCAAGGGTAGTTCAGTGGTAGAATTCTCGCCTGCCATGTGGGAGACCCGCATTCGATTTCCAGTCCATGCATTTCCCAAAAACCAAACAAACAAAAATTCAACACATGACGCTGTAGTAATGGGATACTCACATGGAAAAATAATGAAATGTGACCCCACCGTATACCATACAAAAAGGAAAAATGTACAGGATTCTTATTTGGGTTGCTGGTAATGCTTTGGTAATGGATGATGGTGATGGTAGCACAACACTGTGAATGCAAGTAACAGCCCCGAATTATATATTTGAATGTGGTTTAAAGGGGTTAGGTTATATTTTTGCTACCAGAATAAACTTTAGCAAAAAATCCAAGGAATTGCACAACACAGTAAACCCTGAATGAAAGCATGAACAATAGTTAGTAGTACAATTATAAAAATGTGCTTTCATCAGTTGTAACAAATGTCCCACACCAATTCAAGGAGTTAATAATAGGGTGGTGTATGGGAACCCAGTATTTTATGCGTGATTTTTCTGTAAACACACAACTTCTCTAATAAAAAAGGTTAAGTTCATACACTATAATCTTTCTGGCTGAACACGACGCCATTATTTAATAATAAATTAATGATCTTAGAGCACCCAGGGCAGGCGTCCTGGACGCGGGTTCCTGGGATATCACTCTGATAGCGGAGGCTTTTCTCAGAGGCTTTGTAGTAACATTTCAAGAGAGGAGTAGACGGTTCCGCTTTCCCCAGAGTTGGAGTGCTGACCTGGAGAACAGCGCTGTTTATTTGTGTCCCCCTCCTGGTACTTCTTGGTGGGCCTTTGCTACACCAAAGGCCTCAGCATGGCCAGAAACCAGTCTCCTCAGCTGTTAGGGAGCCTCGCCATTTCCCTTCCAGGCTTGTCAGGACAAGAGGACAAGGTAAGGACGTAAAGCAGCAGCAACAGTGCTTGGCACCGAGAGAGCTTGGAAGATGCCAAGGCCAGCTTTTCCCTTCACATGATGCACTCCACTCCACCCCCTTTAATTATTATTATTTATTTTGGGGGGTGTATGGTCCGGGAATTGAACCCACATCTCCTGCATGAAAGGCGAGCATTCTACCACTGAACCACCCTTGCACCTAATTATCCCTTTTTAATTCACAGCTAATCCATGACACCTAGAAGGAAAATTAAAAGACCACGTATTAACAAAAGAGGGAAGAAGTGACCGAATAGCCTCAGATTTTCACAAGCCATTTTTCTCCATCCTGCTTTTATTTTTATTTTTTTTAAATGTAGGTTTTGATTGATGGAATCAACACCTATTTTTTTTTTATATATATATATAAGCAGGCACCAGGAATCAAACCTGGGTCTCTGGTATGGCAGGCGAGAGTTCTGCTGCTGAGCCATCATTGCACCGCCTTTAAATTTATTTTTAAGTCTGGGTTCTTGGGGTGAGATGTTTCTTCACTTGTGTTTAGATGGTGTTGGAGAGGTGATATCATGGCCCCACTTTGCAAATGAGGGAGCTGAATTCCGGAAAGAGGAAGCGCCTTCCCCGAAGTCATGCAGATAGCAAGAAGTCCAAGCTCAGCACTCGTGAGTCAGGACCCCAAGTGGCCTGTTCTAGTTTGCTAGCTGCTGGAATGCAACACACCAGAGCCAGATTGGCTTTTAATAAAAGGGGATTTATTTTGTTGATTCTTCAGAGGAAAGGCAGCTAACTTTCCACTGAGGTTCTTTCTTACGTGGAAGGCACAAGATGGTCTCTGCTTGTCTTCTCTCCAGGCCCCTGGGTTCCAACAACTTTCCCCGGGGTGACTTCTTTCTGCATCTCCAAAGGCCTGGGCTGAGCTGCAAGTGCTGAGATCAGGAATGCCGAGCTGCTTAGGCTGTGCTACGTTGCATTCTCTCATTTAAGCACCAGCCAATTAAGTCAAACGTCACTCATTGCAGCAGACACACCTCCTAGCTGACTGCAGATATAATTAGCAATAGATGAGGTTCACGTACCATTGGCTTATGTCCGCAGCAACAAGACTAGGTATGTTCACCTGGCCAAGTTGACAACTGAATCTAACTATCACATGGCCTCACAGGGGCAGTGCACTGTCTATCCACGTGGCCCTCAGACACTGACCCCCAAATGCCTACCTGTCCTGAGAGCCTTGTGCTCATACCATGTGCCCCTTGTGAGGTAGCTCCCACGGCCAATGAAGACAAACGCCTGTTTTGTGACCTGCCCTGTCCTAGAGTCCTGTGTGGAGTTGGGGATTAGGTTGCGAGTATACAACCTGATTATGTTTGGAGATTTAGGGCCCCTCAGTCTTGCCTGCATGGAGATACTGGGTTTGTGCCGTCATCCTGGGCCCTTCCCTTGCTTTAAGGGCTCCTCTTTAATCTGTTTTTACTTTCTTCCTGTCTTTTTGTCATTACTATTCTGTTTCCTAGCTACTCCTAGAAAATCTTTTCATTAGTTTCCAAAAAGAGAAACAACATGGAATTGTTTCAATGGCTCAAGTACATTGCCATATTAAAACTAGGCATCGAGGCAGGTAAGGCCAGAGAATTGCGGGCCATGCCCCAGGTTTCTAAAGAATGGCAAGAAGATGAAGTTATCAGCCAAGGACCCCTACTTGTGTGATGACGGTAAGTAATCTCGGCGACACTGCGACATGATGGCCGTAAGAGCCCTGCCTGAGCTGGGCCTGTAGACGCACCCTCCCACCTCTGGTGCCGTGGGCTGTGCCTCTGAAACGTCAGGGTCAAGTGCAGGAAGAGGAGATCTCCATTTACTTAGTCTGCCCATCTGTAGAAGGTGGCAGTTGGACTAGGCGTGGCGATTTCCGCTCTCCATGCTGTGTCCCTGGACCAGATGGACACAGCGTCCTTCCAGCCGAGCTGCGATGCAGTTTCAACCATTGCTTCAGGCAAAGCTGGCCCTTGATAGGAGATGAATTTGCCACACAAGGACCACATGGCCTCTGAGGTCCTTTCCAGCCCTGACATGCTAGGATTTTGTGACTCCAAAAGAACAAGGCTGTTTCTTTGTAAGGATGTCAGGTACAGACAAGTCATCTCCCAGAAGGGAAAGGAAAATGGTAAATGCATACAGTGGGTGACAATTCATCCAAGGCAGCTCCAAGTCATACATCAAACTTTTTGTTATACAGGGATCAAGCAAGGGCCAGTCTTTGATCAGGATTGGATATACTTAATCCTTATGTCATCGTCACACAACTCAGAATTACCACTCCCACTGCACAGATGTGGACACAAACTTAGAGAAGGAAGATGACCCAGCCCCCAGAGTGACGGAATGCCACAGCCAGGACCAGAGGCCAGGGCCGGGCCCCCCAGTGTCCCCTCTTTCCAGCACTCCTCAGCACGTGTGTATGAGTGCCGGGCGACACGGGGATCTGCCTGGTCTGAGTCAGAGGCTGCTCAGTGAATGCCAGCACTCACAAATCCCCTGGAAGGGGCACATGCTTTCTCCTAAAGGGCCGAGGAGTGTCAGGGCCACAGTGCTGGAGAGAGATGACGAGGAAGACTGAAAACTACAGGGGCCAGGATCTGCCTCCACAGTCCCGGGCTCACCTCTTGCCTTCAGATCAGCTTCAGGAAGCTTTGAAACAATGTCTCCGGGGAGCACAGTGGGGATCAAGGTCCTGTGGCAGTGTCTGGTGGGAAGGACACAGCCTTCAGAGCCTGGGAGGCCTGACGTGGCCCCTGACAACACCACAGACAAGCTTGAGCAGTCACTTTGCTCCCTGAGCCTTGGGCTCTTCATTTGTAAAACAGAACTAATTATACTTCATAGGGCTTCAATGGGAAAACAAAAAGCAAAAACAAAACTTTAATGAGCATTTGGTAGGTGCCAGACACTGTCCATATGTATTAACTCATTTAATCTTTACAGCAACCCACAGACCATAAGCGCTACTACTGTCCCCATTTTAGGAAACTGGCACAGAGAGGTTCAGTAACTTTCCCAGGGTAGTACAGCACAGTGAGGGAGCTGGGATTGGAACCCAGACAGTCTGGCCTCAGAGTGGGTGTCAGTAAGAACCCATTATATGAATACATTCTAGACCGCAGTCTTTGGAGAGTCAGAAATGATTCAAGGTGGATAGGACCTTAGAAAGGTCTTAGTTAACCCGTTGTTTAATGGGTGACAACCCCAGCAGTCAGAGGTAAGCTGGTGGCAGAGCTGAGGTGAGTACACAGGACTCGAGACAGCTATACCCAGTCAGGGGTGCTCACAGTTCACAATCCTGAGGTGTCATTCTCGGAAACAACTCCTGGCAAAAGTGCCATCAGTTCCATAAGCATTAACACGAGTCCTGACGAACTCTAAGGCCCAACCACCCTCCAACATTTTCTACCCATTAATCCTGCTTCCAAGCACATTAAACACGTTTGGTGGCTTACACAACTGAGAGTGAAATGTGTTGTGCGGCAAGTAGAACAAAATGGACAGGGCTTGAAGCCAGTGCTGAGTGGAGAGAGAGAAAATACCCACAGCTTGTTACCACGTCTGCGAATTAAAAACCCATGCCCAATCTTCCAAGAAATTATCATGATGATGAATATGCAACTATGTGATGATAGTGTGAATTACTGATTATATATGTGGAATGGAACGATCAAAAGTTAAGAATGTTTGCGTTTGTTTGGTGTTTATTGGTATTTAAAAAAAAATTAATAATAACAACAAACCTATGCCCACAAAACACTGCAGGGCGGTGGGAGTGAGCAGCGGGATAAAGAAGACTCCAGGAAACGAATGGCCTTGCTGGGACCAACCATGACAGGTGTTACTTGGGGAGTAGGGTAGACTCCTCCTTCTGCACCGAGACCCCAAAATAAAACTGAATGAAAACAGGAGGCTTGAGGGAATCACTCTGAAACACACTGACTGTGGGCTCAGGGAGGAAAGTGGGGACACACACTGGGCTGCCTCCAAAGGCAGGGGACTGGAAAGGTGACCCCACCCAGGTGGGGCAGGGAGGTGGAGGGAGGGCCAGGCACACATGCCTCTGGTCAGGCCTAGCCACAGGCCACATGCAGACACACCTTGGTCTTAGGAAGGAGCCAAGGGCAGTCCCTTGGCTAGTTCTCACCGGCGTCCCATGGTTACCTCCTGTTGCTCCTTCCTCATCCACGTTAACTAAATCCACTAATAGAGTGGTTCTAAGGCTGTCAAGGTACAATGCAGGCCAATAATCCGGTGACTGTACGACGCTTGCAGGTAGTAAATCCTGATGTGGGCTGATCCCCAAAGGGCTGTGCCCTCTGCTGATCCAGCTGGCGCACCCTTGCATCTCCCGTGCCAACAGGCTGCGCCAGCGAAACCTCAGGTCTCCCGCTGGCCCTGGCTAGACCAAGCAACAGGCATCTCCGTGTGCTCGGTCTGTTCATCTGTAGAAGGGGTGCTGTTGGATGCACAACCCCCTCCCCAACCTGGCCGCGGGGTGGCAAGCACTAACCCTGGGCGCGGAGCCTGCCGCTCTGCACTCGGGCCACCAGGTGGCAGTGTGGCCGCTGCAGGGTCCTGGAATCCAGCCGCCGAAGAAGGTGGGTTCCCCACGTCGGGCAGGGACTGGGGCCGGGGTAACCTGCGGGCACCGAAAGGGAGGGTCATGGTCCTTCGGGAGTGGCTTGGGAAGGATGATGAGGAGAGGACAGGCATGATTTTCCAGAAAGTCTCCAAGCCCGGAGGTCTTCTGAATCCCGGACAAAGAGGCGGGCGACTGTGTCTGTGAGTGTGTGTGTGGGTGTACGGATGTCTACATGTGCACGTGCGTGTGTGTCACTGTGTGTGTGAGAGTGACGGTGACCTTACGGCTGGGGGTGAGTGTGTCGGTGTGTGAGCGTGAGTGTGACTGTGAGTGCGTGCAGAGGGGAGAAAGGCGGAGGGGCAGGCTCAGGTGTCGCCAGAGAGACTGCAAGGAAACCATAAATCTAGGCCATGTCCTTCCTTATCAGCGAACCCTTCTGGGGCAGTAGGGCCAGAGCGCAAAGTTCACACAGACAGCATCTGCGAGGCACGGAGCGTGGCAGAGGAATTGGAGGGGCGGGGGGGGGGGGGGTCCGACCTTCCAAAGGCTCCAACGGGAAGGGGCCGCACCCAGCCCCTTTTAGCCCCAGACTCGGAGCTCGGACCCCGGACCCGGCAGAGCTGTTGTTTCAGTTGTGTGAGCAGGAGAGCTCAGCATTCTGAGCCTCAGTTCCTTCACCTGCGGAAACGGCGCAGGTCCCGGGGGCTGCCTTCCTGAGGATTAAGGGGGATGTGTAAATGAAGCGCTCGGGAGAGTGCTTGCGTGGCGCGTGCGGAGAAAGCACGAAATCAGGCTTCACAAAGGGCCCCACGCAGCGCTGCCTCGGTAACCACTCCGGAGGCCATTATCTGTCCTCTGCCGGCCCCCAGCCTTCCGGAGAAGGACATTCCTAATAGCGATGGGCTTTCTGAGGAAGGAGTGGGTGCCTCCTCCCTGGGTGGGGGTGGGGTGCAGGCCGAGGCTGGAGGGACAGCTGGGGCCGCGTTGAGTAACGGGGTGGGAGGGGCGCCTGGAGCCGGCTGTCGGACTGGTGACCTTCGAGATCCCACTCCAGCTTCCGCCACCCCCAGAGGACTGTAGGTCATTTGTAGTATTGACTCAGGCATCCTCCTGCTCAAGTTTCTCCCGTTTTCTTTTTTATATTTATGGAGGACTGGCAGAGAGCGTTTGGTGTCATCAGGGATTACTTTTAACTACCGCCTCACATTGGGAGCTGGCTTGAGTCAACTGGTCACCATGGAATTTCTTTTTTTAGTGTGTAAACAGTCAAGTTTTAGGCAGCTGTTTGCCCTGTCCGGGACGGAAAACAGCTTGTTCATGTGGCGCTGCTTGGCTCGTGTTTCTTGGGCAAACAGATGCTGTGTCTTTCAAGCCGCCAATTAGGAATCCCAGAAGATGTGGTCTGGAGACCAGAGGTCTCGTTCTTCAGGTGGCTTCACCTGGGAAGCCCTCTCTGCATGTCAGAGCCACAAGGAAAAGGACACGGATAGGAGCTTGGGTGCCCCACATCCCAGGGACTATTCCAGGAGGTGCTGGATGCCAAGACAGAGAGGAAACGCTGTTTTGGAGCCAAAGCATAAAATCCCCTGCCAATCCACAAACCTCGGGAGTCTTTACTGAGAGTTTGTTTTGTGCAGATTCTGAGCCGAGGGAGGGCTTCTGAGGAGAGGGGAAGGCAGGAGCTGAAGGACTGGTGGGAATTAGGCTGGAATGAGTAAGGGACCTTCAGGACGGGGGGATGGCATGAGGAAAAGGTAGGCTGAGGGGAAGGCTTTGGTCAGAACTGAGAGTTTACAACAATAAAATACATGCAAATCTTAATTGAGTGAAGTCAGGATTGAACAAATGAGTATGACTACTAAATCAGTATATTGATATTTCTTTTTAGTTTCCAGTGTCTTGGAGCAGCTAGAAGGAAAAACCTGAAACTGTGGAACTGTAACCCAGACCAAACTCTGAAATCTGCTCTATAACTACTTGTTACGATGTTCTTTGACATTCACTGCTTTTTTGCATATATGTTATATTTCACAATAAAAAAATTAACCAAGTATCTACTATGCACCAGACACTCTCCTAGCCACTGGGATACAGTTGTGAAAGCAACAGCCCACACTACCTTCCCCCACCCCAGCCTTTCCACACACCCACACACACCCTCACACACCCACACACACCCTCCTCTGTGACACCCTAGTGAATAACCACTTCAGGGATGACATGGAAGATAACAGCTAACACTGACTGAGCCCTTACTACATGCCAGGCACAGCTTGAAGCACTTCATTGGCTCATTTCGTCCTCCAAACGAACACACGAAGAAGGGATTGTTGTCATCCTCATTTCACAGCCGCGGGAGCGAAGGCACTGAGGGGTGTCACCAGAATTCAAACCCCGAGCCCGGGCGCTCTCCCTCCTCGGTGAAGAAGCTGGGGGTGGGGGGGGGGAGGGGGGGGCTGGCGGGCCCCAGGGACGGGTCTAGGGGGTGGTGAACGCTGGGTGGGGGGAGTCGGGGGGGGGGCAGCTTAAACTTTAGGAAGATTCAACCGGAGATGGTGTGTGGCGTCGGGGAGCAGGGGCAGGAGGCTGGAGCAATGCTGTCCGCCTGGAGGAGGGGGAGAGGAGCGGAGGACAGGGGAGGGATCAGTCCAATAGGACTTGGAACATTTCTTGGGCCATATCTCGCCTGGAATTAGTGAGCTTGGCAGGAATCGTTCCCTCCCTGCTGAAAGAGGACTGGCTGCCCAGTTCATTGTGGATTCTTTTTATTGTCATTCGCTGCAATTCTTGAGGGCTGAGAGGCCCTTTCTGGAGTGACAGGCTGTTTTAGTTTGCCACAGCTGCCAAAATGCAAAATACTACAAATGGGTTGGCTTTTATAAAGGAAGTTTATTAAGGTACAAATTTACACTTCTAAGGCCATAAAAATGTCCAAATAAGGTGTCCAGGGAAAGATACCTTGACCTAAGAAAGGCCGATGGATCTGGAGCACCTCTGTCAGCTGGGAAGGCACGTGGCTGGCGTCCCTGGTCCTTTGACTTCTGGTTTCAAATAGCTTCCCTCTGAAAGGACTCCAGTAAGGAACCCCACCTTGAGTGGCAGAGACACATCTTCATGGAAGTCACTTAACCCAAAGGTCCCACCCACAATTGGGTGGGCCACCTCTCTATGGAAACAACTTAATCAAAAACAGCCCACACAGCAATATTGAAACACTAAAGAACATGCTGGGGTACACAACAGATTCAAATCGGCACACAGGCCTTGAGCCCACCATGAGGGGCTCAAAGGGCCCCCCCAGCTCAGTCAGAAGTCACTATGATTTGTCCAATGTCTAGCCTCTGGCTTTCTCTCTGAATTCTGTCAGCCAATCCCCAAACTCACAGTCCAGGGGAGTCCCAGATCCCCTCCCCTTTCCTCTTTCTCCATCCCCGGCCCTGCATCGAGGACCTTTCCCGTTTCTTCAGGAGAAATTCCAGCCTGCAGCCCCCTCCACGGGGCTGGAGCCTTGCTTTCTGAGCTGTTGTCCCCCTGCCTGTCCCAGACTCTCAGAAACACACGCCCGGCCCCTGTGTCATCCTCTTGCAGTTTCCAGCCATGATTCCTGCACAGATATAGGATCTCACTGTGGCTTGGGTAAGAGCAGCCAGGTGTCCCAGCCTCAGGTCCACGACAATGCCCCTCCCCAAGCCAGTGCAACCCCCCACCCCGGCCTCCTTGTCCCTGCCATGCGCTGACCCAGGGAAGGCCTGTCCCTGGGAGTCCCGGAAGGGCCCTCGGGTGCCCCCACCCACCAGGGCCCACTCGCCCCTCCCACTCCGGCCCCCTTAACCGTACCCTCTGCCTCCCACCCTGCCCTGACCCTCAAAACTCAACTCCAGCGCATACTTCTGTCTGGGGCAGGGCAGGGACGAGGGGGCAGGTGCTCCCAGGAGCTGGGAACAATGTCAAGAATGAATTTCAAGATCCTCCTTTAAAAAATTCCTCTGCCTGGCATGTCCCTGGAGGGCTGGGAATTCCCGCCCAGGAATTTTTCCAATATTCTGCCAGCTGTTCCGTCTCTATCAGTGACTTTCTTCTTCTTTTCTTTCTGTTCCAACTGCTCCTTTTGCTTTCGGGATAGCAGCCTGGGCAGAATGCTGGGGAAGGGCAAGGACCTGGGGTCTGCCGGAGGTAGGAGTCGAGGCCATGCCAGCTGGGCTGAGGGAGGGGTTGGGAAGGAGGGAAATGACTGTGGAACCCAGTGAGACTGGCCCCGGGGCAGCCTCTGGTTTTTCTGGAGATCGTCAGTCATTCAGCCCTAGGCATGCGGTCATGTTTCTTGAAGGCCGCTGTCAAAAATGCACATCTGTATAAAAATACAGCTTGTACAGTGTGACCGTGTGATTGTGAAAACCTTGGGTCTGATGCTCCATTTCTCTAGGGTGTGGACAGATGAGTAAAAAATAAATAATAGGGGTGATAAGGGGTAAAATAAATTGGGTAGATGGAAATACTAGTGGTCAACGAGAGGTGGGGTCAGGGGTATGTTACACATGAGTTTTTTCTTTTTGTTTCTTTTTCTGGAGTGATGCAAATGTTCTAAAAAATGATCATGGTGATGAATACACAAGTGTGTGATGTTATTGTACGCCAACGATTGTATACCATGTATGGACTGTATGTGTGCGAAGATTTGTCAATGAATTTTTTTTTTTAATGCACGTCTGTCACTTGGAAAGGAACATTAACCCGCGAATACGGAGTCAGATGTGTGAGCCGTGGCCTCTCCGGACAGAGACCCAGAAGAAGGGTGCATGGGACAGATATGAGATGAGAGAAGGAAGGGTCAAGGGTATTGGGTACTTGTCTGGGAGAAGCCATTGAGAGGGAGGCTGAGCAGGTAGAGGCCAGCAAGGTGTGCCAGACACCTGGGCATGTGGGCGGAAGGAAAGAACCCCCTAGGAAGATTTTTTTCTCACTGCATAATTAGGCTCCAAGAGTGTGAAGAGAAGGAGGAGGGCCCCTGGGTGAGACCATTTCCCTGTGTGATGTGGGCTTCATTGCACCTGCCTGTGACACTGGGTGTCTAAGGTGGGTCCCTTTGGACAACTTCCTGGTGGGAGCTACTGGCCTTCGGCAACAGATAAGAATTAAATTCAGCTGCGTGAAACAAAAGGTAAGTGGCTTAAGCCAGAGAGAGATTCGTTTTTCTCTTATATATAAAGAATTCCAGAGACAGACAATCCAGAGCATTTTCAAAACAAGGCTGAAAGAGGACACCTGGGTACCACTCCACTTTGACTCTACTTCAAGTCCTCTTCCCCAGCAGACAGCTCACCTTGCGGGGCTGGATAAATACACCATGTGTGGGTTTCCTTCCCCCATCTCTCATCTCCCCTCGCCAGGCTGCTGAAGGACCCCACTCCTTTGGGAGAACCCAAACGAAGACACTAACAATATTCAGCTACCTGCCAGGTGCCTCGCGGGATTGTCTCGTTTATTTTCTTTCCTTTTCTTATTTTTCAGTGTCTGTAATAAAGTTGTATCAAAACCCAGCCATCTCATTTCCATATTGTCTGCGGCTGTTTGTGCGACCGCCGCAGGGTTGCGGAGTTGTGGCAGAGACCATATGGTCCATAAAGCCTGAAATGCTTACTTTCTAGCCTTTACTAAAACGTTTGCCGACCTCTGTTCTACACTCGGCCGCCGAGGGCAGCCGCGCACCAGCCGAAGCTGGGATCTGTGGGGCTGGAGACTGCCTGCCGCCTGCCCCCGAGACCACACTCTGTGCGTAACGTGGTAATAGGTAACCGGCAGGGTCCAAGCCAAGTTAATGTTTTCCAAAGAACAATGTGTGAGATGATTTTAGACATACAGGGATGTGTCTCAAATTGCTAACATTGAATTGCATAATAGGAAAGCAATGCTCGTTTCCATTTTCTTTGAGCCCTCAGTTCATCAAGGACAAAGCCTCAGTGTGGTGGGGCTAAGTCTTTAACATTTTTCTAACTCTTAGTAATCTTTTTAAAAAATTAATTAATTAAAAATATTTGTTAACATATGTATCATAAATGATGCATCGCATTTAAAAAATACAAATAAAAGTTCATTGTACAAAATGAAGACCTTTGTATTCCAGAGCTCCCTAAGGTTAATGAAAGACTGGATCATTTTTTTAAGTCCTTCACAAAAGTTTTGCTTTCACTATGTCTTGTCCTCAACTATTAAAAATGGCCTGACCAAAATGCTATCAAAACAAACTCTATAAATAGCACCAATTCCTTTAAAAACAACTGTCTCACATGTTATTTCTTGGCGTAGAAGATCTTCACAGCATGGGATGGTGGGATCTTTTTTTTGTTTGTTTGTTTCCAATATTATTTACTTTTATTCCATATGTTCTACTCGTCTGTTGACAAGGTAGATAAAAGGAGCATCAGACACAAGGTTTTCACAATCACACAGTCACATTGTGAAAGCTGTATCATTATACAGTCATCCTCAAGAAACATGGCTACTGGAACACAGCTCTGCATTTTCAGGCAGTTCCCTCCAGCCTCTCCACTACATCTTGAATAACAAGGTGATATCTACTTAATGCATAGGAATAACCTCCAGGATAACCTCTGGACTCTGTTTGGAATCTCTCAGCCACTGATACTTTGTCTCATTTCATTCTTCCCTCTTTGGTCCAGAAGGTTTTCTCAATCCCTTGATGGTGAGTCTCAGCTCATTCCAGGGTTCCTGTCCCACGTTGCCAGGAAGGTCCACACCCCTGGGAGTCATATCCCATGTAGACAGGGGTAGGGTGGTGAGTTTGCTTGTTGTGTTGGCTGGAGAGAGAGGCCACATCTGAGCAACAAAAGAGGTGCTCCGGGATGGTGGGATCTTAAACCATTGTGACCTCTCCCTGACAGCACCAGCCTGCCTGGCATTTTCAAATTCGGCAAAAGCAATATCATATCTTCCCAGTACCAAATGGACATCCTTAAAACCAGGGAACTGATTAAACGGCATAGATGACATCATCTCATCAGCCTCTCCTGGTAAGTTATGAAGGGATAGCATATGGCCAGGAGGATCCTCAGGGACCTGAGGACTCAGTGCTGTACTTCCTTGGGTGTTGGTTGAATTTGGTGTTCCTAGACTGGGCTTTTTGTTTGCAGTTGTTGTGATCTGTTCTACACTTTTGGCTTTTTTCTTTTCTTTGTCAGCAAATGTGCCACACATTTTAGATATTAAATCAGAATCTGTTTTTGCATACTGGATTCGCAGTAGTTCACCATAAAATGGAAATCCTTGTAACTGTCTCAAGGCATCTGCGGCTGAGCCCAGTTCCTTAACTCTGATGAAGGCTTGCCCCCATCTTCATAGTCTTTAAAGCTACAATATCTGTCACATGGCCAAACGGGAAAAACGGGACGTACAGGGATCTCTTCAATTCTTCTTTTTTAATTTTGTCATTCATATTGTTGATATAAAATCGTATGATGGGGGCGGTGCAATAGTGCCTCGATAGCAGAATTCTTGCCTGCCATGTCAGAGACCCAGGTTCAATTTCCAGAGCCTGCACACGCAAAAAAGAAAAATTGTCTGATTGGGTCTGATATTCATGTTTTTGTTTTAAAAAATAAAGGCCAAATAACCTCAGGCCTGCATGGTCTCTCCTGAGGGATGCCTCTCATTTTAAAATTCAACCCTGGTGGTGAGGTGCTATGATTAAGTCCCTTTTCAATGCAAGGCCACCATTGCCAAGGTCACCCAGCATCGGAGCCGAGATTCAAACCAGGTTGATGGTTGTGGGATTTCCTGAGGACGGATTCCTAGACTTGAACCACTGGGTCCGAGTGTGGGCATTTCTAAACTTTTCAACCGTTATGCTAAATCGCCCCTGTACTAAGTCAAATCCAATTGCACCCCCTCCCCGCCCCTCCGGTCATGTGGGGACAGACCCCCGCCCTTGCACCTCCTCATTCCCAAGGCTTCACAATGCCAAGGCTCCCAGCTCTCTCCAACTCAGTCCTTTTGAGGGAATTCCTCCCAAATAGGTTTTTTTTTTTTTAAATATAAAAACATTAATAGGGGTGCACAGGTGGTTCAGTGGTAGACTGTTCACCTTCCATGCAGGAGATGCGGGTTCGAATTCTGAACCATGCACCCCCCCACACAAAATAAAAAGCATTAATAGGAAGTGTCTCAGTAAGCCTGAGAGCCCCATACTAGTAGACGTGCGATAAATATCTGCTCGTTGAACTGGAAAGACTTGAGACAAAATGAACTAGTTCCTGACCTGAGCAGAACAGCTGTTTCCTCATCGCTCTCTCAACTTGCCTGGGGGTGCAGCTTTTCTCAGGCTCCTCTCCCGGGAAGTGAGGCATGGGGCAAGGTCCGGAGGAAGGGCACTTGCTGTGGGAAATGTGTGTCGTGGACCTGGGGAGTCTTTGATTTCACAACTTGAGTCATTTCCACCACGCTCCTTTTTTTTCCCCAGCAAAATCACTGGAGGGGGTGGGGAGTGCAGGAGCCCCTTATTTCTTTCCCATCGATGATCAAAGAATGAGCCCGCCCCTCCTCCCACCCGGACGTACCCCAGGGGCATCGACATGCCTGAGGGCGGCTGGCAGGCGAGCAGACAGCTGCAGGGAGGCCTGGAGTTCCCCTCTCACAAGAATGTGAAGCTGCCATTTCAGAGGTCCCTGGAGAGCAGGAAATACTATATACTGCAGCTCCAGGATAGGGCCGCACCTGCCCAACCCCTTCCTAATAAAACAACTTCCCTACTGGGCTTTACAGTTTTCAAAATACTTTCACATCAGGGAACTCCTTTGATCCTTCTACAACCTGTGAAGTGGGCTGAGCCAGGGTATTATTAATCCCATTTTACAGATGGGGAGGCTGAGGCTCTGATTAAACTGCTGGTTTGAAGTCACCTGTGTTAACTCAGGGTTCCTGGAGCCTGGCCTGGGCCTCTCTCATAACCGTTGTCATGGTAGTGATAACTCAATGCTCTTCAGACAGTATCACCCGCCAGGCGTCCTGCGAAGCTCTTTGTCCCAGTTATATTTTTCGGTCTTCACCCAACCCTCAGGAGAGTCGTTTGCATTTTAGAGATGAAGAAATGGAGGTCCAGAGATGCCAAGTCATTTGGGGTTACACGGCTGCCACCGACAGAGCCGGGATGTTTTTTTTTTTCATCACACAGGTGTATAGTCATCATCACGATAATTTCTTAGAACACTTGCATCAATTCAGAAAAAAAAATTCATACATACCATACCCCTTACCCCTCCCTTTCATTGATCACTAGCATTTCAATCTACTAAATTTATTTTAACATTTGTTCCCCCTATTATTTCTTTATTTTTAATCCATATGTTTTACTCATCTGTCCATAAGGTAGATAAAAGAAGCATCAGAGGCAAGGTTTTACAATTGCAAAAGTTATATCATTATACCATCATCTTCAAGAAACATGGCAGAACTGGGATTTTTTAAAAATAATTTTTTATTGATCTATATTGTATATTCACATACCATGTAAGCATCCAAAGTGTATAATCAATGGCTTACAATATCATCATATAGCTGTGAATTTATCACCACAATCAACTTTTTTTTCTTTTTTGGTGAGAAATAACATGTACAAAAAAAGGCAATAAATTTCAAAGCACATCGCAACAATTAGTTGTAGAATGGATTTCAGGGTTTGGTATCGGGTACAATTCCACAATTTTAAGTTTTTAATTCTAGCTACTCTAAGATACTGTAGCCTAAAAGAAATATCATTATAATGATTCAGCAATTATACTCATTTGTTAAACCTTGCCTTCTCTGTATAAGTCCACCATCACCTTTGATCTTTCTCCCACTCTTTAGGGGTATCTGGGCTATGGCCATTCTCACTTTTTCATGTTGGAAGGAGCTGTCAATAATATGGGAGAGGGGCATGGAAGTAGCTGATGTTCTGGAGAGGCTGTGCCCTCTGCATTTCAGGAATTATGTGGTCCAGGGACCCATCTGGAGGTTGTAGGTTTCTGAAAGTTACCCTAGTACATGGAACCTTTGTAGAATCTTATATAATGCTCTAGGTGTTCTTTAGGATTGGCAGGAGTGGTTTTGGTTGGGGTTTGGCAAGTTATGATTGTTATGTCTAACTGTAGCTTGCGCAAGAGTGACCTCCAGAATAGCCTTTCAACTCTATTTGAACTCTCTCAGCCACTGATATGTTGTTTTACACTTCTTCCCCCCCCCCCATTAGTCAGAAATGTATTGTTGATCCCACAGTGCCAGGGCCAGGCTCATCCCTGGGAGTCCTCTCCCATGCTGCCTGGGAAGACTTCAACCCCTGGACGTCATGTCCCACGTAAGGGGAAGGGCAATGATTTCACTTGCAGAGTTGGGCTTAAAGAGAGTGAGGACACATCTGAACAGCAAAAGAGGTCCTCCAGACGTAACTCTTAGGCATGCCTATAGGTAGGCTAAGCTTCTCTGCTACATACATAAGCTTCACAAGAGCAAGCCTTAAGATCCAGGGCTTGGCCTATTAATTTAGGTGACCCTAATGTTTGATATAGTATCAGGGGTTTCCCCAGTGGTAAAGTTTAATAGTTCTATATTTTCTTCCATCCCTCAAGGGACTTTGCCAATACTTTTTGATTATCTGCTTAATATACCTGGGGATGTATCCAGGCATTACATTAAGCTGTACAGGATTAAAGACCCTCATTCTTATTCTGGGCTCCCTGTGTTTGGATTGTTTAAATGATCTATCCAGACAGGTTGAGTTAGATTATATGCTACAGAAAATTTAAGTTCTGGACAAAATAAACCTTTCTTCCTTTGGTCTCAAAGAGTAGTTGAGGTTCTAAAATATAGACAATGTCTTCCTTACCCCTGTATTCTGTATTACCTTAATCCTGACCTGATCAGTTTCATTCTTATCTCTAAATACCAGGTTATACATATATAAAACATTCTCTCAAAATCTAGAAATAACAATCACCACCCCGGACTAAATGTGACTGCTGTAAGAATTTACAATCTGGGCCCCTGTTTTCTATAGGTATTTTTTAAATGAGATGATACAATATCTATTTTTTTTTGTTTCTGGCTTATTTTACCTCACCAACTGTCCCACAATTACATTCACAGTGTTGCATGCCTCACAACTTTGTTTCTTTTAGTAGCAGCACAATATTCAGTCATATGTATTCACCATCACTCGCCAATCTATCTTTCAGTCAGTGCATCCTTCAGCCACCTCCATTCATTGGACAACATGTATAATGTCCAAAATCAACAGTCCATCAACACTCTGAATTTTAGATAATTTAACTGTTCCCAAGAGAAAAATAACCAGTAACACTCCCTCACCAAATAGAAAATAAACTCTTGTCCCCTCCCCCATTATTTACCCCTGGTGTTGCTATGATACTGCTGTTATTTTCCTGTTAAACATGGACCATAGCATACAATAGCAGATTTCCCTCCATACCCAAAACGCACACTCTTTGTACAAGATTCATACCTTTGCAGAAGTTCATACAAGAACTTATTTATATCTGTAGTGTTAATTGGTGGGACACATGGGTCTATACAACTCCTTTCAATCATGTTCATCTTCAATATGGAATATTACTTATAGACTCACTAATGAACTGCCTTCATTTCTATCTAATTTCTTACATTTAAGTTCAGCCTCATTAGTAACTGTTCACCCATCTCTACCTTCTAGTTTGCTGGCTGCTGGAATGCAATATACCAGAAAGAGAATGGCTTTTAAAAGGGGGAATTTATTAAGTTGCAAGTTCACAGTTCTAAGGCCATGAAAATGTTCCAGTTAAAGCAAGTCTACAAAAATGTCCAAATTAAGGCACAAACAAGAGGTTATCTTCACTTAAGAAAGACTGATGAAGTTCATTCAGGGTTTCTCTCTCAGCTGTAAAGGCACATGGTGAATGTGGTGATGTCTGATAGCATTCTTTCCATGCTTCTTTTTTTCATGAAGTTCTCCCAGGGATGTTTTCCTTCATCTCCAAATATCTCTGGCTGTGTGGGCTCTAATGGTTCTCGTGGTTCTATTTCCAAAATGGTTCCCTGTTAAAGGGCTCCAGTAAGCGACCCCACCTTTAATGGGTGGAGACACATCTCCATGGATAATTAAAAATCTCCCACTCAAAATTAAGAACTTTGCAATTTGAATTTGTAGATTTTTCCTTGTTGCCTTAATTTTAAATTTGGTTTATGAAACTTACTGTGCAAACACAGGCTTTACAATGACTATATGGATACTTTATTTAAATATGCCTATGGTTAAGTTAACTAAGATGTCCATTTTTGGCGTTCTAAGTCTATTATTTGTTTTCTTAAATAATAAATTAAAAAAAACCCTCCCACCCAGCAATAATGAGTTAGGATTAAAGGACATGGCTTTTCTGGGGTCCACAAATTCAAACCAGCACAGTGTATCTCTAAGTCCCCTATATTCTGTATTATAAGCCTCTGATTATACCTTTTTGCTGGTCATAAAAGTGGAATCATACAGTATCAGTCTTTTTGTGTCTGGCTTATTTCACTCAGCATTATGTCCTCAAGGCTCATCCATCTTGTCATGTGCTTCAGGATGTCATTTTGTCTTACTGCTGCATAATATTCCATCATATGCATATACTACATTTTGTTAATCTACTTGTCTGTTGATGGGCACTTGGATTGTTTCCATCTTTTGGTGATTGTGAATAATCCTGCTGTGAACATCGGTGTACAAATGTTGTTTGTGTCACTGCTTTCAGCTCTTCTGGGTATATACCAAGTAGTGGCATTGCTGGGTCACAGGGCAATTTGATACTTAGTTTTCTGAGGAACAGCCAGACTGTCTTCCATAGTGGCTGCACCATTATACATTTCCACCAGCAGTGCATAAATGTTCTGAGTTCTCCACATTCTCTCCAACATTTGTAGTTTCCTGTTTGTTTAATAGCAGCCATTCTTATAAGTGTGAGGTGGTATCTCATTGTAGTCTTGATCTGCATTTCCCTTATAGCTAATGAAAATGAGCATCTCTTCATGTGCTTTTTTAGCCATCTGTATTTGCTCTTCTGAAAAATGCCTATTCATATCTTTCGCCCATTTTATAATTGGGTTGTTTGTTCTTTTGTTGTTGAGTTGCATGATTTCTTTATGTATACAGGATATCAAACATTATCCAATGTATGATTTCCAAATATTTCCTCTCATTGAGTTGGCTGCCTCTTCACCTTTTTGACAAGTCTTTTGAGGCACAAAAGCATTTGATTTTGAGGAGTGCCCAATTATCTATTTTTCCTTTTGTTGCTTGTGCTTTCGGTGTAAAGTTTAGGAAGTTAACTTCTATCACTAGGTCTTGAAGATGTTTCCCTACATCTTCTTCTAGAAGCTTTATGATACTGGTTCTTAAGTTTAGATGTTTGATCCACTTTGAGTTAATTTTTGTATAGAGTGTAAGGTAAGGGTGCTCTTTCATGCTTTTGTCTATTGTATCCAGTTCTCCCATGTCCATTCTTTGGAAAGACCGATTTGCCCCAGCTCAGTGGATTTGGGGACCTTGTCGAAGATCAGTTGACCGTAGATTTGGTGGTCTACTTCTGTGCTCTCAATTCAATTCTGTTGGTCAACACTTCTATCTTTTTGCCAGTACCATACTGTTTTGACCACTGTGGCTTTATAATAAATTTTAAAATAAGGAAGTGAGTTGGTTTGAAAATACTCCAGAAAAATCCATGTTTTAATCCTGATTCCAATCTTGTAGGAGTAGCTGTTTCTTTTAATCCTGATTCAATAATGTTGTTTGGAATCTTTTGATTAGATTACTTCCATGGAGAAGTGACACATCCAGTTGTGGGTATTAACACTGATTAGATGGAAATGTAACTCCACCCATTCCAGGTGGGTCTTGATTAGCTTACTGGAATCTTTTAAAAGAGGAAGCATTCTGGAGAGAAGGCAGAAATGACAGAGCCTAGAGAAATGACATAAGTGTCAGAGCGGACAGAAACCTTAAAGCAAAGCTGACACAGATGCAGACCCGTGGAGAACAGAGACATGGCTGTTTGGAGATGCTTGGAGCCCAGTAGATGTTGTTAAGAGATGTTAAGCAACTCAGAACCTGGAGAGAGCCAAGGAAAGCCAAGAGATGGAAGCCAGTTCCGGAGAAGTAAAGTGAAGAACAGAGGCTGAAAGCAATGGAGCCCAGGAGCAAGGGAGCAGCAGATGCCAGCCACGTAACTACCCAGGCTGAACACAGCTGTTCCTAACCGATTGGACTTTCTTGAGTGAAGGTAACCTCTTGTTGGTGCCTTAATTTGGACAATTTCACTTCCTTAGAACTATAAACTTGTAACTTATTAAATTCCTCTTTAAAAAAGCCATTCCAGTTCTGGTGTATTGCATTCCAGCCACTTGCAAACTAACACAGGAAGTGGTAGTCCTCCACTTCGTTCTTTTTTTTTTTAGAATGCTTTTAGCTATTCAGGGTCTCTTTTCCTTTCAGATGAACTTGGTAACTAGCTTTTCCAAGTCTTCAAGGTAGGTTGTTGGAATTTTGATTGGTATGCATTGAATCTGTAAATCAGTTTGGGTAGAATTGACATCTTAACTACATTTAACCTTCTTATCCATGAGCAGGGAATGTCTTTGATTTCTTTTAGCAATGTTATATAGTTTTTTGTGTACAAGTCCTTTACATCCCTACTTAAGTCCATTCCTAGATACTTGATTCTTTTCATTGCTTTTTGAATGGATTTTTTCCCTTAATTGACTCCTCATTTAGGTCATTGCTTGTTAATGGATATATTACTGATTTTTGCACATTAATTTTATATCCCACCACCTTGCTGAATTTGTTTACTCAAGTAATTTGCTGTAGATGTCTCAGGATTTTGCAAGTACAGTATCATGTCATCTGCAAATAATGAAAGTTTTACTTCTTCCTTTCCAATTTGGATGCCTTTTATTTCTTTTTCCTGCCTGATTGCTCTAGCTAGAACTTTTAATACAATGTTGAATAATCGTGGTGACAGAGGACATCCTTGTCTCATTTCCAATCTTAGTGGGAAAGCTTTCAGTCTCTCACCATTGAGTACGATGCTGGCTTTGGGTTTTTTATGTATGTCCTTTATCATATTGAGGAAGTTACCTTAGATTCCTATCTTTTGAAGTGTCCTTATCAGAAAAGGATGTCGAATTTTGTTGAATGCTTTTTCAGCATCAATCATGATGATCATGTGATTTTTTCCCCCTTTTGATTAGTTAATGTGCTGTATTACATTAACTGATTTTCTTGTGTTGAACCATCGTTGCATTCCTGGTATAAAACCCACTGGGTCATGATGTATAATTCTTTCAATGTGTTGTTGAATTCGATTTGCTAATATTTTGTTGAGAGTTTTTTGCATCTGTGTTCATTAGGGAGATTGGCTTGCAGTTTTCCTTTCTTATAGCATCCTTACCCGGTTTTGGTATTAATGTGATAGTAGCTTCATAAAATGAGTTAGGTAGTGTTCCCTTTTCCTCAAATTTTTTTGGAATAATTTGAGCAGGATTGGTGTTAGTTCTTTTTGGAATGTTTGATAAATTTCCCCTGTGAAGCCATCTGTCCCTGGGCTTTTCTTTGTAGGAACATTTTTGATGACTGATTAAATCTCCTTCCTTGTGATTAGTTTGTTGAGATCTTCTGCTTCTTCTTGAGTCAGTGTAGTTGGTTCATGTGTTTCCAACAATTTGCCCATTTCATCTAAGTTGCCTAGTTTGTTGGCATGCGTTGTTTATAGTATCCTTTGGTGATTTTTTTCTTTTTTTAATTTCTTCAGGGTCTGTGATAAAGACACACCCCTCACCTCTCATTTCTGAGTTTGTTTATTTGCATCCTCTTTCTTTTTGTCTTGTCAGGCTTGCTAGTGGTCCATCAATTTTATTGATTTTTCTCAAATAACCAACTTTTGGTTTTATTGATTCTTTCTTTTGTTCTCCTATTCATTTAACTCTTCTTTAATCTTCATTATTTCTCTTCTATTTGCATTAGGTTAGTTTGCTGTTCTTTCTCAAGTTTCTCTAAATGACCAGCTAAGTCCTCAAATTTTGCTCTTTCTTCTTTTTATTTTTTTGTATGCTGTATGAAAGGGTCACCATTCATTTTGTTTCCCTGTGAGTATCCCATTATTGCAGCACCATTCGTTGAATTTTTTTGTTTGTTTGTTTTGTTTTGGGGAAGTGCATGGGCCAGGAATTGAACCTGGGTTCCCTGCATGGCAGGCGAGAATTCTACCAGTGAACTACCCTTGCACGCCCTCTTTCTTCTTTTTTAATATAGGCAGTTAGGGCAATAAATTTTCCACTCACCACAACCTTTGCTGCATCCCATAAGCTCTGATATGTTGTATTCTCATTTTCATTTGTCTTCAGATAGCCACAGGTTTCTCTAGCAATTTCTTCTTTGACCCACTGGCTATTTAAGAGTATGTTATTTAATCCCCATATATTTGTCAAAGTTCTTGTTCTTTGGTGGTTATTGCTTTCTAGTTTCATTGCATTGTGATCAGAAAAAGTGCTTTTAATAATTTCAGTGTTTTTAAATTTATAAAGACCTGTTTTGTGCCCCAGCATATGATCCATCCTGGGGAATGTTCCATGAGTACTATTGAAGAATGTATATCCTGGTGTTTTGGGGTATTAGGTCTAATTCATTTATCAAATTGTTTGAGTTCTCTATTTCCTTGTTGATCTTCTGTCTGGTTGTTCTATCTATAGAGGAGAGTGGTGTATTGAAGTCTCCTACTATTATTGTTGAAATGTCTGTTACTCTGTTCAGTTTTGCCAATGTTTGTCTCATATACTTTGGAGCTCCTTGATTGGGAGCATAAACATTTTTTATTGTTATTTCTTCTTGGTGAATTGTCCCTTTTATTAATATAGAGGGTCCTTCTTTGTCTCTTCTGATGTCTTTATATTTAAGGTCTATTTTTTCTGCTATTAGAATAGCTACACCTGCTTTCCTTTGGTTATAGCTTGCGTGGAACATCTTTTTCCATCCTTTCACTTTCAATCTCTTTGTATCCTATGTCTAAGATGGGTCTCTTGTAAGCAGCATATAACTGGATAATATTTCTTAATCTGTTCTTACAATCTATATCTTTAATTGATAAATTTAATCCATTAACATTCAAAATTATTACTGTAAAAGCATTTCTTGAATCCACTATCTTATCTGTGATGTTTAAGTTCTGATGTCAACTTGGCCAAATGATTATGCCCAGCTGTCTGGTCAGGCAAGCACTGGCCTGAAGTTGCTACAAGGATATTTTGTGGCTAGTTGATTATGTCATGAGTCAGTTGATTGCATCTGTGGCTGATTATATCTGTGATCAACTAAGGCATGTTTCCTGCAATGAGATAATCCAATCAGTTGAAGGTGGTTTTTTTGTTTTGTTTTGTTTTTTAAAGGAACAAGAGAGACTCTTTTTTCCCTTCTTCAGCCAGTGAGCCTCTCCTGTGATATTCGTTCAGACCCTACATTGGAGCCGCCAGCCTCTCAGCCTGCTGTATAGATTTTGGACTCTCCCATTCCCATGTTTGCATGAGACAACTTTATAAATCTCATATTTACAGATCTCTCCTGTTGGTTCTGTTTCTCAAGAGAACCCTAACACATTTTCCTTTGGATTTTATTTGTCAGATCTATATATTCTTTTCCCTCCTTCTCTTTTTTTTTTTTTAAAGGAAAGACAGAGAGAAGGAAGGAAGGAAGAAAGGGAAACATTTTTAAACATTTTCTTGTTTTATTGTATTCTGTTTCTCCGTTTTTGTTACATGGGCTGGGGCCGGGAATCGAACCGAGGTCCTCCGGCATAGCAGGCAAGCACTTTGCCCGCTGAGCCACCGCGGCCCGCCCCCCTCCTTCTCTTTTTATCCTTTCAGTTGCCCTTACTGGTACTCTTCAATTCTGTCCCCAACTCCAGGCTTCCCTCTTCTTTCTTTTCCACCGGCAGAACTCCCTTTAATATTTCTTGTAGTGCCGGTCTCTTGTTGAAAAATCCCATCAGCATTTGTTTTTCTGTGAACATTTTAATCTCTCCCTCAGTTTTGAAGGAGAATTTGGCTGGGTACAGAATTCTTGGCTGGAAGTCTTTCTCTTTCAGGATCTTAAATATATCATATCATTGCCATCTCACCTCCATAGTACCAGCTGAGTAGTCTGAACTCAGTCTTATGTGTTTTCTCATGTATATAGTAGATTGTTTTTCTCTTGCTGCTTTCAAGAAAAGTCTTTCAGGATTTTCTGCTTCCCTTCAAGACTTGACAGACTGATTAGTATGTGTCTTGGGGTAGGCCCACTTGGATTTATTCTATTAGATGTTTGTTGGGCTGCTTAGATTTGCATATTTTTGTCCTTTAAGTGTTGGGAAGTTTTCCCCCATAATATCCTCAGCAATCTTCCTAGCCCCTTACTCTTCTCTTCTCCTTCTGGGACACCAGTGATTTGTATATTTATGTGCTTTGTTTTTCTCCACCATTTCCCTGACAGCCAATTCAAATTTTTCCATTTTTTTTGTTATTTGCTCTTTTGTGTGTTCAAAATCAGTTGTCCTGTCCATGAATTTGCTTATTCTTTTTCTGCCTCTTCAAATCTGCTGTTGTGTGGCTCTAGCATATTTTTGATTTGGTCTACAGTATCTTTAATCTCTATGATATCTCCCATTTTTCTATTTTTTCTTTCAAATTCCTCTTTGTACTCTTGTAGTGTCTTCTTGAGCTCCTTTATCTTATCAGCCATCCCAATGAATTTAATTCAGTAGAGTTACATGAACATCTTTGATTAGTTCTTCTAAAGTCTGCATCTCCTCCAGTGTTTTAATTTAGTCATTAGGCTGGGCTATATCAGTCTGCATCTTCATATGTTTAGTGATCTTTGTTGCCTTTGAGGTTAATTTCCTTCATAGTCTAAAGCCTTGTATTTGCAGGATGGGTGTGGAGCTGGATGCAAGGCATGGGGTGGGGCACAACAATGCAGAGACAGGTTGCGGTGCAGGTATAGGCAGAGGTCGGGGATCCTACACTGGTGTCTGTGAGCATGAGATGTGGGGCGTGGGATTGTAGAGGTGGGGTACGAGAGTCAAGGGGGCAGCATACAGTTCAGGCAGGCCTTGGAGCGCTGGAGCAGGGTTGGCATGGGGTCACAGAGGTAGGACGCAGTGGGAAGCAGATGGGGGGTGGCTGTGCGGATGCACAGAGGCTCGTACACAGGCAGGATGTAGGTGGGTGTGTGGAATGTGGGGGTCATGGATAACAGGGTATAGGGTACAGGACACTGAGGTTGGGGCATTTGTAGGGCAGGCACTAGTGTGTTCTTGCCCAGGGGGAGGGATCCAGGGGAGCCAAGATGTGGATGTGCAAGTGTGTAGGCATGCAACATAGGTGCTGAGGATTGAGGGCCGTGGGTCAGGGGTGGGTGGTGTTATGTTGCAGGATGGGGCTATTAGTACAGATGCAGTCACGAGCGCCCACCAGGTGTGGGAGCAGGGCACTTGTGCCGGTGGGTGCAGCAAGGGTGTGCACATGTGCAGGGCAGAGGGTTGGGGTGAAAAAGTCAGGGTGCAGGGGTCAAGAAATCTGTGCATGGATGCTTTGGCGCCTGGTGGGATGTGGCTGTGCAAGTGCACTGGTCTGGGGGCGGGGCCCTGGTGTGTGCATGCGCAGAGGTCACGGGAAGTGGGCATGCGCAGAGGTCACGGGAAGTGGGCCAGAGTTGTTTGCCTGGTCTAGGGACGGGTGTGGCCCGGATGTGCAGGTCAGCGCTTACCCAGAGCTGGTGGAGGCTCGGTGGGGTTGCACGCATGCGCAGACCTGGAGGTGCCTGGATGCCGATATACCCGTGAGTAGAGCTAAGGGGGTCGGGGCATGGCTGTGCGAACTGTATGGTTAGGGCAGCTGTCACCCAGTCATGAAGGTGAACGCCTACAGCCCAATGCAGAGGTGAATGCCTGCAGGGGGCAGGGAGGGGTAGGTGGGGGTCAAGGGGCTGGGCGAGGGTACCGGGTTTTGGGAGGGGCAAGGCGAGTCAGTGCGCTTGCGCGGGAGAGGTGAGCGGTGTGGGGCAGGCTTGTGCGCCGGGGCAGGCTTGTGCGCCGGGGCAGGCTTGTGCGCCGGGGGCAGGCTTGTGCGCCTGCGCAGGGCGGGGATGCACGTGGTTTGGGGTTGGGGGCTTGGAGCACCTGGGGGGCCAGGTGACGGGGTTCAGATGCGTGGGGTGTGGGGTGTGGGGTGGGTCATGGCGCGGGGCAGCGTGTTCAAGGAACGCGGCTTGGCTTACTTCCTAGTCCCAGTCTTCCCTCTACACTTCTGAGGGTTCCAGGCCTCGGTTTGGAAAGGGGCATGTTAGGCCCTAGCTAGACGGTCTCTGGTTCTCTGCCTCTCAAATCTTTAGTTTTGCAACCACGGCCTCCCAGAGCTGGTGTTTGAACCTGGGCTCTCCTACTCTGTACCCACTGGTTCTTAAAGTTTGGTCCCTGGATCAGAAGCTTCAGCAACACCTGGGAACGTGTAAGAAATGCACATTCTTAGGCTCCACTCCAGACCAACTGAATCGGAAACTTGGGCTGGGTCTCAGCAGTCTGCATTTTAACACATCGTTTAGATGATTCTGATGCATTCTCAAGCTTGAGAACTGCCATCAGAATGTATCCTTTTCACTCCGTGGATTTCAAATCCTGACTGCACAGTGCAATCACCTAAGAAGCTTTACTACTACAGCTGGGTCAGAACCAGAATCTTTGGGTTGGGACCCAGGCATTGATAATTTCTAAAAGATCCCAGATGAAGTTCTGTGCCTCTTCCGTACACTGAGAATGTAAGCCCTCCACGGTTCCAAATTTGTCCTGAGTTATCTAGACAGAGAGGCAGGGCAGCTAGTTCCAGAGGATTCCGAATAGAATGAGGAAAGCCTGGGTGGTAATTCCGAAGGGGTGTCCTTGTGGGACACCTCCACATGGGCCCAGGAAGCCAGCAGCCCTGCTCAGGCCCAGAGCACTGCAGCTGGTTTTTGTGACATTTGCCCGAGCTGGCCACTCTGTGGGTTGCTGGGGCGCTTTTGCTTGTGTAGTTTAACTGTTGTCCCAGTTCTTCAAAGGCTGGTTAGATGTCCCTGTGTGTAGCATGTCTAACTCTAGACCAAAGGATGCTGTTTGGGGGCTTGAAACAGCTGTTTCCCTCGGAGTTGAGGCAACTTGGGTACAATGGCTGGCTCCCACTTCTCTTATCATCTGAGCCTCAGGTCTCACTGGGGCCCTGAGGACTGGATGAATGCCACACCTGTACATTTAACAGAGAATCTAATATAAAGAATGGCTAATATGGTATTGGGCTGAATAGGCAAAAAGAGTATACTGAAGCATCACTGAGGTCAAAACCCCAGGAAGCAGCTACCGTCCCTAAAGCTGGGGGAACAAAGGGAAAAGGTTGAAATGATTAAAACTGAGAAGCTTGGAGGCAGGGCCCATGGAGCCAAAACCCAGACCTCTGAGGAGGGGTTGCCTGCTGCTGGTGCCAGCACCTCTGCGGGGAAGCCACGCAGCTGGTCCTGTGACTGTTGGGAAACAAATGCAAACTGGAATCAACTGCAAGTCCTGCAATGAACTGCTGCCGTCGGGTGGAAAAAGCATTGCTAGGGAAGGGGCATGTTGGGGGCAGTGGGGTTTCTGGTTGTCTAACTTCTCCCTGCACTGGGGTCTCTCCATCCTCATCTGCAGCCTCACACTCTCCCCTCTCTTAATTTTCTTCTTCCCAGGACCAACCCTAAACTCTTTGCTCATTCAAACAATAAGCCTGAATCGAGCACCTAGCACGCTCAGGCCCTGAGGTCTGGGTCACAGAGATGCAGATACAGCAATAGCAGCAAGATCCTTTGAGTACTTACATGCTCAAGCTTGCTCTAAGCATGTCACATGCGTTAACTCATTTATTATTACCCTCATTTTACAGATGGAGAAACTGAGGCACAGATGACACAATTTTAAAAATTAACTTGCCTTAGGTTATTATTCAGCCAGTGAGTGACAGAGCCTGAATATGAACCCTAGCAGTCTGGTTCCACTCCCCAAATTCCCTGCCACATTCCCTTGTTGTCTCAAGTTCTAGTGAGGCAGACACATGAACAGCCGATTATAGCACAGAGTGGGAAATGCCACCTGGGGAGAGCTTCAGAGAGCTGCAGAGATGATAACTCATTTCATTCATTCAATAAATTTTTAGACTGGGGTGTGGTGGGGACAAAAGCTGACATTCTGCCTGCTCTTGGGTGGGGACATTAATCAAATTTTCACACCCCCCAAAAATAAGTCACAACTGTGACAAGTGCTCCAGTAAACATGTTTCCTTTGCTATGAAAATTGCCATCAAAGGGATTTGTCATAAATGTGAAAATGTAAGTTTGCTTCCCAGAGGAAGTGGTGATCAGGCTGAGAAAGGAACTATGAGTAGGAGTTAATCAAGTGGAGAAAAGGAGAGCAGGGCAGGCAGAGGGAAGGACAGGTGATGTGAGGAAACACCCTGAGATGAGGGTGGGGTGGGGTGAACACAAGGACTGAGAGTTCTGCTCCTGAACTCCGGTCAGCTGGACTTGGCCAGCCCTGCTAGGCATGTAGCTCATTGTCAGGACCTCTACCGCTGCAGCTTGGAGCCTGGAGCCAAAGCTTTCTGGATCGTGCTGGAGGCTGGTCATCACCCACCATCTGGGTCCCAGCCTGTCCCTGCTCCAAGTAATGTGCTGGGCTCAGTTATGGACTCCAAAGGACTGGAGGCTGGACAGGGACTGTCAGAGAGAGCCACATGGAATAAGGAGGAAGGGAGAGTGGGTGAAGGAGTGTACCATAAAAAATGGCCACTGTGGGGATAGAAAGATCAAAGTCGATGGTGGAGTTATACAGAGAAGGTAGGGTTTAACATATGAATATGATTGCTGAATCATTAAATTGATATTTCTTTTAATCTCCAGTATCTTAGAGCAGCTAGAAGTAAAAACCTGAAATTGTGGAATTGTAACCCATACCAAACTCTGAAATCTGTTCTACATCTAATTGTTGTTCTGTGCTTTGAAATTTATTGCTTTTTTGTATTATGTTATCTTTCACAAAAAAGAAAAAAAAAGTCGATTGTGATGATAAAAAAATATTCCTTCTAGCCTCCTATATTCTGCAGCAACTAGAAGGAAAAACTGAGATGATGGTACGGTAGCCCATGACAAACTCTGGAATCTGTCTTGTAACTACTTGTCGAAGAGTGCTTTGAAAACTACTGAATTTTTTTGCTTTGCTTTGTATGTATATTATACAATAACAAAAAAATTACCTCTGTGGAAAGAAGTCTCAGTGGGGGGGGGGCACAAATGGACAGTGCTGCCCGCCCCCCTTCCCACTCAGCCACCAGAGCCTCAAGTGGGCATTCTGGAGTGCTCAGTACGCACCAGCTAACTCCCTCTCCTTGCCTTCTTGGGAATGCAATGATTGCATAGAGCAGAGGAAGGCAAGGTGAGGCTGGAGGGGAACATTGCTCTTTGGGGTGGCTTCTCACCTTGACCCATTTGGGAGGCAGCTGGGCCTTTAGGGGAGCCACACAGAGGTTTTGTGATGGGTCTGGGGAGAATTTGGGGTCAGTGGGCAAGACCCTGACCTCCTAAAGGGTCAGGAAAAGGGGAGAGACAGAGACCAGAGAAGAAAGAAGGGAACTGCCTCTTCATAGGTCCCCAGGTGCCTCCTCTCCAACTCATTTTTTTTTTTATAGCTCAGATGTAGCTTCATTCAGTGTTTTAACATAATTACATTACAATTAGGTAGTATTGTGCTGTCCATTTTTGAGTTTTTGTATCTAGTCCTGTTGCACAGTCTGTATCCCTTCAGCTCCAATTACCCATTATCTTACCCTGTTTCTAACTCCTGATGGTCTCTGTTACCAATGACGTATTCCAAGTTTATTCTCTAATGTCAGTTCACATCAGTGGGACCATACAGTATTTGTCCTTTAGTTTTTGGCTAGTCTCACTCAGCATAATGTTCTCTAGGTCCATCCATGTTATTACATGCTTCATAAGTTTATTCTGTCTTAAAGCTGCATAATATTCCATCGTATGTATATACCACAGTTTGTTTAGCCACTCGTCTGTTGATGGACATTTTGGCTGTTTCCATCTCTTTGCAATTGTAAATAATGCTGCTGTAAACATTGGTGTGCAAATGTCCGTTTGTGTCTTTGCCCTTAAGTCCTTTGAGTAGATACCTAGCAATGGTATTGCTGGGTTCCAACTCATTTTTAGTAAACAAAGTGCCTTTGGCTGACCAGACCGATTTCATCCAAAGCATTTAGAACACCTTTGCGCGTGCGCACAAGGCCACCTAAATTCCACGGACCCAACCTGACCATGCCCCGAGGGCTGTGCTGTCCTCACCGCTACCCGGGATCCGGAAGAACATCACTGAATAGGCCCCTCTGATTCCTGTAGGGACAAGGGCCCCTGCCCCTGACTCCCATGCCTCAGGTGGGCCTCTTAGCAGAAACTCTCATGCAGGTGACCTCTGGCCAGAGGCACTGAGCGCAGATCATCTGGATTCCCTGATTCTGGGGCAAGTAGAGAGTGTGTGCACAAAGCCCACTGTCTTTACACTGTTGGTTTGGGAGGGGGGGTGCCCTGAGGATACCATCACCCCATCTGCCACCCTGATCAGGGATGACACAGATCAGGCCCCGCCAGGGTCTTGGGTGGTGACCCCATGGTTGACGGAGGGGTGTCCTACCCCCCTCCATTGATCTGTCGGCAGAACAGCAGACTCTCTAGCCTCCCTATCACTCCCACCCACCCAGCCTGATGTACTGCTTATGTGGCAGAAGGAGGTGTCTCTCTCCCTCCTCCACTTTGTTCCCACCCTCCTCACCCCGAGGAGGGGCAGGCCAGGTGTGCCAGGTCATACAGACTTGTGACAGCCGATTGTTAAATAATCAGGATTTTTTTTGGTGGGCCGGCTGTTAAACACAACCACCATTAAAAATTGACTTAGGAGGAGTGCTAGAAAGATGGTGGAATTGGATGGATCAAATTCATCGTTATTCCAAGGAACAGCTACAGAAGTCACAGAAAAATGACTAGGATGGCGATTCCAGGGTGCAAGGACCTGGCAGGGTCTTCTATACCACATGGGGAGGCCCTGGTTGAAAGAGCAGACGAACTGAGATGCAGAGAACCAGAAACCATCCAGCTGGTGCAAACAGCCTAGTGCGTTCATTTCCAAACCAAGGCCTGGAGCCTTCAGGAGCATGGAGAACGGGAAGCGGGGACTATGAAGTAAGCCAAGCCTCGTTCCTTGAACACGCTGCACCAACAGGCACTGCCTCCACCCTGCAACCCAGGACTTCCCCCAGACTCCATGCACCTGAACCCCATCACCCGCCCCCCACCCCCACTACCGTGCTCCAGGCACAACTGCCCTGATCCCCACCCCCACCCCCGCTTGCGTATACCCCACACATCCTGCCCTCAACCCTGCCCCGCGCACGCACATGCCTGCACCAGCTTGCCCAACCTCTCCCGCACAAGCGCAGCTCACCCCGCCCCTCCCAAGCCGCGGGTACGCGCCCCCAGCCCCTCCGCCTTTTCCTACCACTCTTGAATCTCCATATATGAAGTCATTAAAGTTGGACAATAAGTTTTTTATAAAAATATATATTTTGGTCCAAAAAGACATGCATGTGTGATGATGGCAAAATCAAAGGTAACTGGAATGTATATACTTTTGCTGATGTTCCCGCAGCACTATCATATTATCCAAATTTTTATTGCAACAAAACCTCTTTAAGCAACTGGTGATAGCTAGGGGCTTTCCCCATGTCTTCTGTTATAATTATCCCGTGCAGAAGTAGGAAACATTTTTTTTTAAGACTTCTGTAAGGTTTCCTTTAAAAAAAAAGCCTCCAATGTTTTTGTTTGTATTTTAGCAGTCATTATTTATAATTTGCAGTGATTAACTTGGCAAGGCTTCCTTCGGTATTTATTCCTGTAGCATAATTTTTTTTTTATTAATTAAAAAAAGAATTAACAAAACAATTAGAAATCATTCCAATCTACATGTACAATCACCTGTAGCATAATTTTAAGAGTCAACACTAGTCCCCCCCCAAATTTATTTTTTGGTATCTTTTCAAAAAATTGGAAAGGTAGAAATGCATTAAAACCTTAAGTTGAATATAAATACTAAAAATCAACTACGTTGGTTTTAAAATTTTATACAGTATTTGTTTTGTTTTCATTTCAAGTGCATATAATATGGCATTACAAACTATAGTTCCAGTATGGAGGAGTTAAATATATATTATTAAAGGAGACCTGTAGCAGTCAAAGATTTTATTGATTTAATAAAAATAAAGAAAATTAATTAAAATGTTTTTGTTTCCTGCAGTAGTTCTGAATTAAGCTTACTTGAAAAATCAAGATTCTAGAACTGGAATAAAAATTAATTGTTTCCCCCTCAAGCTGGGAATATTTTTTAAAACAAATACTATAATATAGGTATCAAATTATTACCTCCTCACTTTATATGGGAAATTTTTTATTAAATTGATAAAACTTTGTTTCCATTGTATTCATAATGTTCTGTTATACATAACGTTAAAATGTTCATAAAAAAAAAAGACCAAAATTGAGGACTTACCTACTCACCTGGAGGAATTAGAGAAAGAACAGCAAACTAACCCCAAAGCAAATAGGAAAAGAGAAATAACAAAGATTAAGGCAGAGTTAAATGAATGGGAGAACAAAAGAACAATAAAAAAAAATCAATAAAACCAAAAACTGAGAAAATCAATAAAATCAATGAACCACTAGAAAATCTGACAAAAAAGAGAGGAAGTAAATAAACAAAATCAGAAACAAGAGAGGAGATGTTATCACAGACCCTGAAAAAATAAAAAAGTAAAAAATAAGAGAATGCCATGAACCATACGCCAACAAACTAAACAACTTAGATGAAATGGACAAATTCCTGAAAACACAAACAAGCTACACTGACTCAAGAAGAAATAGAAGATCTCAACAAACCACAAGTAAAGAGATTCAGTCAGGTCATCAAAAATCTTCCTACACAGTGAATAAAGAACTATTTGCAAAGTCCCCTTGGGGGGAGGAGGAGGAAAGGGGGAAATATTCAACTTTCTGATATTCTCGCGAGCAGCCGGGACAACCGAATCAATAGGCTGAGCCTTCGATCTTGGGGTTCGCCCCTATGAACCTTATGCCTGCAAAGGATAGGCTGAGCCTACTTAAAATTAGGCCTAAGAGCCACCTCCAGAGAACCTCTTTTGTTTCTCAGAGGTGGCTTCTCTCTCTAAGCCAACAGGGCAAATGAGCTCACTGCCTTCCCCTGCCCCTATGTGGGACATGACTCCAGTGGTGTAAAACTGCCTGGCAACGTGGAACAGAAATCCTGGGATGAGCTCGGACCCAGCATCAAGGGATTGAGAAAATATTCTTGACCAAAAGGGGGAAGAGAGAAATGAGACAAAACAATGTTTCAGTGACTGAGAGATTTCAAACAGATTTGAGAGGCTATCCTGGAAATTATTTTTACGCGTCATATATATATCCCTTTTTAGTTTATGGTGTATTGCAGTGACTAGAGGGAAATACCTGAAACTGTAACTCTGTGTTCCAGTAGCTTTGTTTCTTGAAGATGACTGTATAATGATATAGCTTCGCAATGCGATTGTGAAAACCTTGTGTCTGATGCACTTTTTTATCTAGGGTATAGACAGATGAGTAAAAAGTATAGATAAAAAATAAACAAGCAATAGGGGAACAAAGGTTAAAATAAATTGGGTAGGTGGTTAATGAGGGGGAGGGGAAAGGGTTATGGCATGTATGAGTTTTTTTCTATTTTGTTTCTTTTTTTGGAGTGATGCAAATGTTCAAAAAAATGTTCATGATGATGAGTACACAACTATGGGATGATATTGTGAGCAACTGATTGTACACCATGTATGGAATGTTAGTATGTTAATAATGTTTGTTGTGAAGGTTTATCAGTAAAAACATATTTTTAAAAAATCTTCCTATAAAGAAAAGCCCAGGGCCAGATGGCTTCACAGGGAAATTTTATGAAACATTCCAAAAAGAACTAATACCAATCCTGCTCAAACTGTTCCAAAATATTGAGGAAAAATTGCAACACTACATAACTAATTTTAGGAAGCTAACATCACTTTAATACCAAAACTGGATACAGATGCTATATGAAGGAAAAACTATAGGCCATTCTGCCTAATGAACGCAGATGCAAAAAATTCTCAACAAAATACTAGCAAATCAAATCCAACAACACATTAAAAGAATTATATACCATGACACAAATGGGGTTTATATGGAGGAATGCAATGATGGTTCAACGCAAGAAAATCAATTAACATAATACAGCACATTAAAAATTTGAAAGGGAAAAATCACATGATCATCTCCATTAATGCTGAAAAAGCATGTGACAAAATTCAACATCCATTTCTGATAAAAACACTTCAAAAGGTAGGAATCCAAGGCAACTTCCTCAATATGATAAAGGCTATATATGAAAAACATACAGATTCAATGCAGTACCAATCAGAATTTCAACAACCTACTTTGAAGACTTATGAGAGCTAGTCACCAAATTTATCTGGAAGGAAAAGAGACCCCAAATAACTAAAGCATCCTAAAAAGGAACAAAGTGTGAGGATTAACATTTTCTGATTTTAAAATTTATTATAAAGCCACAATGGTCAAAACAGCATGATACTGGCACAAAGATAGAAGAACTGACGAATGGAATCAAATTGAGAGTACAGAAATAAACCACCAAGTCTATGGTCAACTGATCTTTGACAAGGCCCCCAATTCCACTGAACTGGGGAAAAATAGTCTTTCCAATGAATGGACATCGGAGAACTGGATAGCAATAGCCAAAAGAATGAAAGAGGACCCTTACCTTACACGCTATACAAAAATTAACTGAAAGTGGATCAAACATCTAAATATAAGAATGAGTACCATAAAGCTCCTAGAAGAAAATGTAGGGAAACATCTTAAACAAATAACGCAATTATAAAAATGGGCAAAAGATATGAATAGGCATTTTTCTGAAGAGCAAATACAGATGGGTAAAAAGCACATGAAGAGATGCTCATTTTCACTGGCTATAAGGGAATGCAGATCAAGGTTACAATGAGATACCACCTCACACATATAAAAATGGCTGCTATTAAACAAACATGAAACTACAAATACTGGAGAGGATGTGGAGAAATTGAGACACTTATGTACTGCTGGTGGGAATGTATAATGGTACAGCCGCTATGGAAGACTGGTAATTCTTCAGAAAACTAACTATTGAGTTGCCCTATGACCCAGCAATACCAGTACTCTGTATATACCCAGAATAGCTGAAAGCAGTGCCACAAGCAGACATTTGTACACTGATGTTCATAGCAGCATTATTCACAATCACCAAAAGATGGAAACAATCCAAGTGCCCATCAACAGACGAGTGGATCAACAAAATGTGGTATATACATTTGATGGAATATTATGCAGCAGTAAGACAAAATGACGTCCTGAAACACATGACAGGATGGATGCGCCTTAAGGACATAATGCTGATTGAAATAAGCCAGACACAAAAGGATAGATACTGTATGATTCCACTTTTATGACCATGGTAAAGATAAAATCAGAGGCTTATAATGCAGAATATAGGGGACCTAGAGATATATGGAGGTCAGAGATGTCTGAATGGTTAGCTAATGAGGTTGAACTTAAATATAAAGGAATAGATAGGAGTGAAGGTGGTTCACTAGTGGGTCTATAAGTAATATTACCACACTGAAGGTGAACATGATTGCAAGGGGTTGTATAAACCCATGTGTCCCACTGATTAACACTACAGATATAAATAAGTTCTTTTAAAAATATTTTTATTGATATATCTTCACACACATATATTCCATACATGATCAAAAATGCTTTCTCAGTTCCTTGATGCCAGGTCCCAGCTCATCCAGGAGTTCTGTCCCACGTTGCAAGGAGATTTACACCCTTGAGAGTCATATCCCATGTACTGGGGAGGGCAATGAGTTCACGTGCTAAGTTGGCTTAGAGAAAGAGGCCGCTGTGAACAGCAAAAGAGGTTCTCTGGGGGTGACTCTTAGGCTTGATTTTAAGTAGGCTCAGCCTATTCTTTGCAGGAACAAATTTCAGAGGGGCAAACCCCAAGATCCATGCTTGGTGTATTGATTTGGCTGTCCCCACTGCTTGCAAGAGTATCAGAATTTCTTGAAATGGGGAAGTCGAACATTTCCTCCTCTTTCCCCTGTCCCCCAAGGGGACCTTGCAAATACTTCTTTATTCACTGCCTGTTCTAGTTTGCTAGCTGCCGGAATGCAACACACCAGAGACGGATTGGCTTTTAATAAAAGGGGATTTATTTTGTTGGTTCTTCAGAGGAAAGGCAGCTAACTTTCCACTGAGGCTCTTTTCTTACATGGAAGGCACAGGATGGTCTCTGCTGGTCTTCTCTCCAGGCCCCTGGGTTCCAAAACTTTCCCCGGGGTGATTTCTTTCTCCACCTCCAAGGGCCCGGGCTGAGCTGCAATTGCTGAGATGAGGAATGCCGAGCTGCTAGACTGTGCTACATTGCGTTCTCTCATTTAAGCACAAGCCAATTAAGTTAAACGTCACTCATTGCAGCAGACACGCCTCCTAGCCGACTGCAGATGTAATTAGCAACAGATGAGATTCACCTACCATTGGCTCATGTCCACAGCAACAGAACTAGGTGCTTTCACCTGGCCAAGTTGACAACTGAATCTAACTACCACATGTCCACCCCTTGTCAACTTGGCAGCTACTCACATCACCTTAAACAGGTGCAAAATATTCTCTTCTGGCTGTGGACCTGTGAATCTCAAAATAAGTCCGGTGCCAATATGCAAAGGAGGATAGTCAAAGGATACAGATTTTCATTTCCATAGGGAGAAATTGGAAGGAAGATCTGCAGGCAAACACCATTGGATTTCCAAGTCTGAAAGTCATTTATCCTTCGGCTGTAGAAAGCAGCAGTCCCACCCCTTCCAAGGGCCTATGCAGTGGCCGGCCTCTTTCCAACTCAACCTCGGGGAACATCGAGGAGACCACCTCTGGGCTCCACTCTCTCCAGGCATCAGGGCCACCCCTGGGCTCTCTGCCATTTCTGGGGCGCACGCTCAACCCCTCCACATGGTGGCAGCCAGGCTCTCCCAGTCCCCCAAGGAGCGTGCTACGCCTTTTCCAAGGCCCGAGGCTGCACAACTATTCCACTGCAATGAGAGGGGAGACTCATCCTTGCCCTTCAGGGTAAACTCACCCTCTCCACACATACAGGTGGGTCCACTCTCCTGGCCGAGGTTTCTTGGCTTCAGACCCGAACTCCCACGGTTCTCACTCTGCAAACTCCAATCTCTCCCTTTTGTGTCCTCCTTTGTCAAGATTGGCGGTGGTTCCATTTACAGCAACAGTCTCTTCAAGCCCTCCAGGACTTCTCCATCAATCTCTTCACAGTTCCTCCAAAGTCTTCCCCTTAGCCATCCAAAACACAGTTCCAACAGATCTGGCATTTGCAAACCGCAGCAGCACCCCACTCTCCGGTACCAACTCTGTTCTAGTTTGCTAGCTGCCGGAATGCAACACACCAGAGACGGATTGGCTTTTAATAAAAGGGGATTTATTTTGTTGGTTCTTCAGAGGAAAGGCAGCTAACTTTCCACTGAGGCTCTTTTCTTACGTGGAAGGCACAGGATGGTCTCACCCCACTCCTGGTACCAAATCTGTTCTAGTTTGCTAGCTGCCAGAATGCAACACACCAGAGACGGATTGGCTTTTAATAAAAGGGGATTTATTTTGTTGGTTCTTCAGAGGAAAGGCAGCTAACTTTCCACTGAGGTTCTTTCTTACATGGAAGGCACAGGATGGTCTCTGCTGGTCTTCTCTCCAGGCCCCTGGGTTCCAACAACTTTCCCTGGGGTGATTTCTTCCTCCATCTCCAAGGGCCTGGGCTGAGCTGCAAGTGCTGAGATGAGGAATGCCAAGCTGCTTGGCTGTGCAACATCGCACTCTCTCATTTAAGCACCAGCCAATTAAGTCAAATGTCACTCATTGCAGCAGACACGCCTCCTAGCCGACTGCAGATGTAATTGGCAACAGATGAGATTCACGTACCGTTGGCTTATGTCCGCAGCAACAAGATTAGGTATGCTCACCTGGCCAAGTTGACAACTGAATCTAACTACCACACTGCCTAAATTACTCTGGGAAATATTGGGGCATCGCACTAAAGTGGTCAAACCAACAAGATCTCACACCCTGTTCAAGATTTCCTGTACATATGGTGTTCAACTAAACTGAATATACAAGCTAAAATTAGGAAATGCACTACCCATAATATAAATTTTGCACCACATAAACATCTCTCCCTTTGGTCTTAGACAGAAATTGAAGCTTTAAAATATGGACAATGTCATCCTTAACCCTGCATTCTGGTTTACCTTAGTCCTACCCAGATCAACTTCATTCATCTCTCTACTCTAAGTCTGATCAGTTTTTCAACTTTTTAAACAGTTCCTGTATGGGGCACTGCTGACTTTCATAGCTTCAGACCTCTAATTCTGAGTCTTCAGGTGTCACATAAAATGCCTGAAGTTTCTGGGAATGACCAAGTTTTAAACAAACAGCTCAGTATCTCAGAATTTAGAAATAACAGTTACAACGCCAGAATACATGTGACTGCTGTAAGAGCTTACAGTCTAGGACCCTTTACAATAGGCCACACCTGAAAACCCAAGTTCTCAACTTCAGTTCACCGAGTTTTTATATTATAGTTAGTCCATATGAGTGAGGCATGATAATATTTGTCTTTTTATTCCTGACATTTCATTCAACATATAGTCCTTACAGTTCATTCATCTAGTTGCATGCCTCACAACTTCATTCCTTCTTGCAGCCTCTATTGTACGTACACCATAGCTCCCCCTTCCATTCCTCAGCCATTGTATCCTGAGGCCACCTCTATCCATTGTGGATCATGAATGCTGCTGCCAGAGACACCAGTGTGCAAATGTCCATTCGAGTCCCCACACTCAGTTCCTCCAGGAACGGGATTTCAGGATCACATGGCAAACCCATCCCTAGCCTCCTGTGGAACTACCACACGGCCCTCCAAGGGGCTGCACCTCTCATTTCCCTACTGACAGTGAATAGGTACATCTCTTTCTCCAGCACTTGTTTCTCTCTGCTTATTTTTAAATAGTTTTACTCACACATCCTATAATCCAGCCTAAGTGTACAGGCATGCCTTCACCTCCATAATCTATATGGAGACATTTCCTTTTCTTCCACAAAGAATCCATACACCTACACTGTGCCTCCAGTCTGTCGACATTCAGATTTTTTCCTGTTTAACATATTTATTCATTTATATTTAAAAAATATTTTTATTGATAAATCTTACATACAAACATTCCATACACGCTATACAATCAGTGGCTCACAATATCATCACATAGTTGTGTATTTATCACCATGATCATTTTTTAGGACATCTGCATCAATCCAGAAAAATAAATAAGAAGAAAAAAGCAAAAAGCAAAAATTCATACACACCATACCCCTTACCCCTCCCTCTCATTGACCACTAGTATTTCCATCTACCCAGTTTATTTTAACTTTTGTCCCCCCTATTATTTGTTTTGTTTTTATTCATATTTTTTACTCATCTCCCCATACTCATATAAAAGATAAGGATGGTAAACTGAAGCAGTTTGCATTTGTGGATTTCAAACATGAAGTACTGTTCCTTATGCAATGAATCTACTTAATGGAATTAAACTTTTTGGAAGGCCCATCAAAATTTAATTTAGAGCAGGAAGTAGCCAGGCTTCACAGGATGTCAGTTTGTCATATTCCCAGCATCGCGTTGGAAATTCAGGCCCTACCTCTACATCTCCTAGCAGCAGGTCTGAAAGGACTGTGGGTAACTATGACTCCATCAGCACAGATAATTCAGAGAGCTCTCTCTTCTCCAGAAAATTTTCAAAGATAAGCCACGATGAACAGTACTTGGAGGCAGGTGTCACATGGTGGGAAATTCGGTTCTCCACATCCGGATCGATCAGGATTTTCCCCAACAGTTCAGCTGCATAATCATTCTTATAAGCAGTCTCCAAGCTCCCACTGGCACCGAGATACATCACCGTCACAGCATAGAGTCAGGCAGAATTCTCCTCCCTACCTAGGAGACAGACGTTAGAGCTGTGAACAGCGTTACAGAGATGGTGGTACTGACCATCATTACAGAGGTAGCAGAGATGATTTATTTAAATAAGAAGGTAGAAATCATGATGGCTGGAGCCCTGATTATTACGATAACAGAAGAGACAATAGTAGAGATGGAAAATGGAGTTCGTCTCAACACTAACTAGGATTAACAGAACATTTCCTTTTTATGGGGTCGTTTTAGGTCCTTTTGGCTAGGTTAGCCTGGGACACTTTTGTTGAAAAACTGTACAGAGCAGCTTTACAAGTTGCCACATTTCTTTAAAACAATGTTTTTAAAACCTATAGCTACAGTTTAATACAGAAATAAGAATTGTGGTTCCAGTTTTATTACATTAATAACCTTTCACCTCAGGGTTTTATGAAGAGTCAAAAAAAAAAGTGCCACCATTCCTAAACATTTTAGACCGTTTAGGAAGCGGGGGCGGGGGTGAATTATACTGTTTGGTTGTATTATAAAATAAATATTTTAATTATTTGTAATCTTTTTGTATTGTAAGAAATTTCTTGTTAGATTTTGGTGTGTATAATAGAAACACCTAAGTTGGTGGTCTTAAATGTATCAGTATTTTGATAATAAATTAGAAAACAATTCAGTGACTCATTTTACTAACACATTTGAGAAAACATATTAGTACAGTTCGGGTTAAATCATATTGTTTAACTTCTTAGGGAATTGAAGTACATGTTCTATGACATTTTTTTGTTTTAGTTTTACCTTAAAATTGAACACACTAGTCTAAATTTGCATATATCACGGTTTCATTCTAAAATTTTAGAAAATTTACATTAAATCATATTTAATGTATGACTGAAATCACTCAAGAAGCTAAATGTCTTCAGATGTATATTTTTTCATTTAAAAAACAGAATTAGTATAAAAACACAATATTCTTTCCCTTTTCAGGAAGAAAAAAATGTTTCAATGCATAGTCAAATAAAAAGGTAAAATGTTTTACTGAAAGTCTACTTTTTTTGGGAAAAAGATTCATGATGCCTTTAAGTGCTGTTACTGTCACTCAAATTTTTTAAAGTTTAGTATTTTCAAAATTCTAGGACGTGTAAGAGGACGCAATTTATTATGGAAATTGTAGATTGCTTTTCTCTTTGACATTTGAAAGGATTTAGTCTTAAGTATTCCTGATGTAAAATTCTTTAAATTAAATTTAACAAAGCCTTTATATATCAAGATGATTCTGTCACTATCATTGTGAATGATAAACTTGTTCATAAAATTGATGCCTTGAAAAATTTGTATCCTTTTTAATACTGAGCATGCATTTGCATTATGTTGCTTTTTTTTTTTTTTGCATGGGTAGGCACCGGGAATATGTTGCTTTTTAATATATTAAAAAAAAAAGTATTGGCAAAGCACCTTATGGGATGGGAGAAAAAATACGGAACTGTTAAACTTTACTACCAGGGAAACTCCTCATACTGTGTCAAACATTAGTGACACCAAAATAAATAGGCTAAACCCTGGATCTTGAGGCTTGCTCTGTGAAGCTTAGGTATGTAGTAGTCTAGTCTACCTAGAGGTATGTGCCTAAGAGTTACTTCCAGAGGACCTCTTTTGTTGCTCAGATGTGACTTTTCTCTCTCTCTCTCTCTCTCAAAGTCCATCTCTGCAAGTGAAACCATGGTCCTCCCCATTACATAGGGGACATGACATCCAGGGGTGAGTCTCCCAGTCAGCGTGGGAGAAGGCTTCCAGGGATGAGCCTGGCCCTGGTACCATGGGATCAACAATGACATCCTGACCAGAAGGGGGAAAAGAAGTATAACAAATAAGGTATCCGTGGCTGAAAGAGTTCAGAGTTGAGAGGCTACTCTGAAGGCCACTCTTACACAAACTTCAGTTAGACATTGCTACCCACCATAACATGCCAAACCCCAACCAAAACCACTCCTGCCAATCCTAAAGAACACCTAGGGCAATATATAAGAGTCTATGAATGTTCCATGCACTAAACTTTCCAGAAATGTACAACGTCCAGATGGGTCACTGGACCAGATATGTCCTAAAATGTAGAGGGGCATGCTCCTCTAGATCATGAACTAGTTCCATCCCTCTGTCCCATATTATCAAAAGCCCCTTCCAACATGAAAAAGTTAGAATGGCCATAGCCCAAATACCCTAAAGAGTTTAAGAAAGATAAAAGGTGATGATGAAATTATAGAAAGAAAGTAGGGTTTAAAAAATGAGTATGATTGCTCAATCATTAAACTGATATTTCCTTTAGTCTCCAGTATCTTAGAGCAGCTAGAAGTAAAAACCTATAAACGTGGAAACATAACAAATGCCAAACTCTGAAATCTGTTCTACAACTAACTGTTGCAATGTGCTTTGAAATTAATTGCTTTTTTTGTATATATGTTATTTTTCACAAAAAAAGGAAAAAAAACGTTGTTGTGATGACACATGTACACCTATATGATGATATTGTGAATTACTGGTTATACACTTTGGATGATTACATGGTATGTCAATATATAATATACACCAATAAAAAATAAAAAAGAAACATATCAGCAAACATTTCTTTAACTTTCCCCAATTTTATAGTTCCTTTTTGTTCCTGAATGCTTATTTCCAGTACTCTTTCTACATTACTTTATTCCTAATGTAATATATTTCTGTTTGCAAATGTTTTTACAGGGTTCCCTACCATTCTTCACTGTAACAAAACTATGTATACAAATGTAAATTAAATATTTTATTTCATGTAAAAATTAACTCATATGAATCAGTGTTTCTCAATCTTTTATTTTGCCTCCTAAGAAGCTTTGTAGAATTTACCCCCCTAATTATCTCTTCCCAGACCATGAAATTTGAATTCCACAGATACACTGTGAATCTGTTTATGTACCAGATGAATATCTGAGCTATGTTCATAAAAAGAGTAAGATAATTATGTCTCCTACCAAGAACCAATTTCACCCTGTGGAGAATGTATGATATAAACTCACAATTAAGTAAACTTGTCAAAAACAAAGCTAATGCATACTAAAAACTTATCACTTCCTAGTTACTTTACTACATTTTACGCTTCCACGTTCTTTGGAGGTAATTTATTGATCTAACCTTCCCTCCGCAGACCTGGGTGCGCCACCCTTCACCCGCTCAGCACCGGGCAGGGCCTGCAGGCCCTTTGACAGGTGATCGATTTTAACCCGGAAAGATGAGTTTGTACCAAAAACGTGGCTCTGAAAAATAAGGAAGGAGCTGGAGAGTCCCAGTGGATGCGAGGAGAGGAGGGAAGGGCAGCCCCAAGACAGAAAAGACGCTGATGCTGAATCCATGTGGGCTGAAGGGCGGCGTCTGGTGAAAAGGGAGAAGGGAAGCGTCTCGGGGCGCGCATCCCCCCGCCCTCCCGCTGCAGGCGCTGGCGGTGGCTCCCCAGGTGCAGGGCCCGCGCTCACACGCTCTCAGAGGTGGGTGCGGAAGGTGGAGGCGCCCCTGCCTGCGCCCTCCCCGCATCTCGCGCCTGGAGCTCCAGTGAGCCCTGGAAGCTGCGCCGGGAGCGGAGGAGCCGAGGGCGCCGCCCGGCCTCGGGGGCGCGAGCAGACGAGACAGTCGGGGCGGCTGCGCAGCGCGGCGGCCTGGCCTCACGGCCCTCCCCGCCGGGGCTGTCTCCTGGGCACCGAGACCCGAGGGCTGGGCCCCCAGCGCCGCCCCCTGCCTTCCTCCGACCCCGGCTAGGCCGCCCCGCTCAGCCGCCGCTCTCTCCCGCTCCTCCGGCCTCTCTCAGCTCCCCTCCGGCCCCGCTCCACCTGCTCCCCCCGGGAAGGTGATGTGGGCAGGGACGGAGCGTGAGCTCGGGTCGGGGGGCTCGATCCCGCGCCACCCCGTGCCCTGCCAGCTGGCAGGCTGTGGGCCATCGGCAGCCCTCCTGGTCTCTAACGCAGGAACAAGGCCCCCGGCGCCAGGCTGGGCAGGACGCCTGAGCTGGGGGGCTGTGCACAGGGCAGGTCCTTAACAGGCATCAATGCCTTCTGCCTTCTGTTTGCTTCGGCCTTGTTTGTATCTGCGCAGCTCGTTCCTCTGCTTGCAAGAGACCTGAGGCGAGTTCCAGGCAGGAGCAGATTTTCCGGGGAGCCCACGGGCGGGCGCGGCTCAATGCCGGGCACCCGGCGCCAGTCTGACCCTCTGTCCTCATGGGCAGCTCCGTCCACGTGCAGACAGTAGTGGGGCAGGGGGTACTCAAGCTGCTGTCCACCAGGATGGTTTTCGGATTTTGCTTCTCTACCCATAAATATGTCACGGAATCAATTCAGGGAGTCACGTGAGGTCTTTAAAAAATAATAATGAAACAGAACAGCAGAGGATAGAAAATATTAGAGTGCTACTTAGGCAGTAAGAGCAGATGTTCTTCATGAAACATGTATTTAGTGCTACATATTTGTAAATAAACAAATGCAGCAATTACAAATTAGTACAAGTGCTACCTGTGAATTATCTTTGCGTGTGTCTGGTTACTGCATTGTGATATTGAATGCATTTCTTACTGCAAGTTACAGCCCCAAAAGTTTGAAAACCACTGACCACTCAATTTCTCTTTGAGTGAGTCTGTGGTTGAGAAGCCACTCAGCTTTCCCAGGGAGGCTTGGGGCCGTGGGTGGGGTACTGAGGCCTGGTGATGAAAACCTGAAATGGACAGGAGTCACTTGGTCCAGGAAAAGAGCCACTGTGCCGTGACCTTGGGTTCTTTCCTCTCTGTGTCCCAGGGCAAGGGACATGACTTCGCTGGGCCTCAGTGTCCCCACCTGTAAAAGGAGACTTAGGAAACCTACTCACAGGGGTGCTGTGAGGATAACCAGGAGCAAAGCAACCAGAAAGCACCTGCTGAGATAGGGAACGTTTGTTGTTTCATCATTTCACTCAGGTCTGTTCGCTCCAGTAGGCAAGTTGTTTTCTTCCTGCTCAGCCCCAGGAGAAACACCTGCGCCCTCACCCCTTGGGAATCCCTGCCTGGGGGTGAGCCAGGGGCCCAGGGTATTCAGAAAGGTGGTTCCAAGATGAAATCCCAAGGTGAGCCTCTCCCAGCAACTGTATAACAAAAATCAAGTCCTGGTAAGCTCTCAAGGCAGCTTCCAAACGGGAGTCGAAGTCCCAAGAAGCCAGAAGGAGTTGCCCCCCACCCTTTGTCCAGGGAACAGGGGTGTCTGGATAGGCCGCCACCCCTCCCGACTCTGGCTGGGTTCCCAGGAATATCACCCAGAAGCTCTGAGTCATTCTGGCTGGGCCCCAGGAGGACGGGGCTGGGACAGCTCCTCCTACGGCTGTCCCCTGGGCCTGGTGGCCAGGCACCCCCTCCTTTAGCCAAGCAGCTCCTCTCCACGCCCTGCCTTGCTCCCCTGGGCCGGCGCCTCTCTGAAACTTGTGCTGGTAAAATGGCTTCCAAGCAGGGAACTTGGACATGAGTGGAATGTCTGGAATTCCAGGAGGATTTATAACCCAGCAACTGGGACAGGTGTAGATAGAGTCCACTCCCTCCAACCCCTCCAGCTCTGGTATTGTTCTCCCCTCCGCCTCCCCAGAGCCACATCTAGGCCACCGTCCTGTCCTTCGTCCCTTCATTCAGGGCAGAGAGCCCTGGACACAGTCAGGAGCCCTGTTTCTAGACCTAGTGCTGCATGACCTCTGTGTGACCTCAGGCAGTCCATCTCGCCTCTCTGAGCCTCAATTTCCTCCTCTTTAAAATGGGGGTGGAGGGTTAAGTAAGTCAGACCTTTTTTATTCTGTCTCTAAAATTTCAAGAAATGTATCCCAGAAAACCTGAAAGCATACTGGTTCCTTCCACCCATGGAGAAACGGGTACCTGTGTTCCTGGTGATGCAGGTAAGGCTTCCCAGCCATCCGGGAGTTTCCAGGGGTTGGAACCTGGTTGATGGAGTAGGGAGTGGGCATCCTTTCAAAGGTCTGCACCACGAGGGTGTGGACTGCGAGCCTGGGGTAGGGCAGGGTAGAGAGAGCGAGAGAGTGGCCATTCTGCACGTGGCACCTGGGGACTTCTCTTTGACAGCCCTCACTGCCCATCTGCCCTTCTCCTCTGCTCATCTCAGAGACCCTCCACCTTATTTGGACACTGCCCACTCTCCAGGAATGATAAGAGGGACCCCCAAGCCCCACCCTTCCAGACCTACCACGGGATCATCCGGAACTCCCACCCGCCACACCAATCAAACTGTCCTTCGGGAATTAGGGGCCTGGCAGACATCCAGCCCCTCTGATGCAGAGTTTCACCTTGAGAAATGAATCCTCAAAAAAGAGCATCTCACGTGCTCGTCGTCCTCTGGAAGCTGCCCTGCCCAATGCTCCCTCCCCTGCCCCTTTCCCAGCTTTCTCGGCACCAGACATTCAATTATTTAATCATTCATCCATTTAAGGGAGATCGAGAGCAGCTGCTGGCGGAATAAGGACAGCAACCCAGACCCGGGCCTTCCTCTGCGGGAGTTCAGGGCTTGGTGGGCAGAGCTGGGGGCTCCTCCTTGGCCCCCATCCCCCTGCTTGACTTGGGTCTGCTTATACTCCCCCCCACCTCCTGCAGACAGCATGTTCCCTGAGGGCGGCCAGTGCCTGTGTCTTAGTTATCTTGCTTCCCAGGACCCAGGACCCTGCCTGCCATCTAACAGGCTGCCAATGCACTGCCCATTGCATTCGAGGGGACAAAAGGGGAAATCTGTGCCCGAAGCTGAACTCTTACTTGGGAATGATGAAAGATGGGAAAGTCAATGAAGGCAGAGACCCTGGGTTAAATAGTACACTGTGGTTAGAATGAGTTATCCCACAGAGGACAATTTGGCTCTATTTATCAAAATTACAAATCACTTTTTGGTCTAGCAATTCCACTTCTAGGAATTTATCCAGCAGATGGATGCTCACACGTGAACTGACGATGCACAAGGTTGTTCCCTGCAGCACTACTCACCCCAGATTGGAAACAACTTAGAAGTTCATCTAGAGTGGTCTAGTTTAATCAATTTAATGTACTCTTCTATACAGCAGAATCCTTTGCTTTTGTGGAAATTAAAAAAAAAACAAAAAAAAAGACAGAAAGCTGTCTTTGAATATAAATAGGAAGTCCTCTGAGCTACACTGTGGTGTTAAAAAAGGAAAGTGAGGAAGAGTGTGTATAGTTCATTACTCTTTGTGTAAAAAAAGGAGAGCAAGAATACATTTAAGTATACATGTATTTGTTTAGATTTGCATTACAGGATCCTTCAGGAAAGTCCACAAGAAAATGGTAAACGTGGACACCTGTGGGAGGGAAAACAGGCAAATGGGAGAACAGGGTGGGAAGAAATCTTTCCACTGAATATTCTTTGAATCTTTTGACTGTTGTACCATGATGTAACCATTACATTTTTTAAAATTATAAAGACTATCATAGCAACATGGATAAATGCTTATAAAGATGTCAGATGAGAAAAAATGAGGACAATCTGCACATTCAAAAGAACTGCAACTATGTGAAATAAATGCAGGTTAAAGCTTCTATCTATGGAAGGACCATCCTAGGTTCTTTCTTTGTTTTCATAATTTTCCTCCTGAAATTTCTATTACAAATACAGAAAAATATGATTAGAAAAATATAGGTGATATAGAAAATGTTTATAGACTGCTAAGATAATTATATATTATGTGTAATCTCAACTGTGTAAACAAGGTATTCAAAAAAGACTAGAAGGAAATATGCAAAATATTTGCAGTGGTAGCCTCTGGGTGTGAGATAATAGTTGATTTTTAAAATATTACAATGATCTTGTGTTGCTTATGATCAGAAGAATGGAATGAAAGACATCTGGAAGGAAGGACAGGAGGGAAAGGAGAAAGGTGGGGAAGAACGAAAAAAAGGGAATCTAGCACAACAGAATACTCGAAAATAACAGTTTATCAGGGTGGTAAGATTATGGGTGATTTTTGTTGCTTTGTTCATTTTTCCAAATTTTTCACAATGTGGTTTGTTGTTATTTCACTGCTGTAGAGCATGAGTCTGCTCCCTTAAGGCCAGCTGATAAGTGCTAAAGAGCTAGAGCTCCTAATTACTTCTTTTTCATTCCAAGTGAATAAGTCTCAAGGGGTTACTTGGATGGTGGGAGACAGTACTGGTGCCATGTCTCTGGGGAAGAAGAGTGAGATGCCACAAGCATCCTCAGGCCCTTAGAATGTCTTGCAAACATGTATGAAGCCCTTACTCTTCCATCCCTGCCCCCAGGGCTTCAGCCTCCTATGGCTTTCTAAGGTAAAGGGGCTTCTCTTAGGAAAAAGAGCACTCTAGGTGGGTTTGAGCAGGGGTCCGGCGAGATCAGGCCCTGTAGGCAGCAGTCACCTTCATCAACGGGCAAAATCAAGAGCTTGAACCCTCTCTGGTCCCTACCTGCCTTGTCATGCTGAGCACACAAGCCATGCGGAATCTCCCTGATGGACCCTGATGGAAGGACACCACTGACGATTACAGAGCTAACTACCAAACAAAGGTTTTAGTCATCCAAACTCAAGAGACCGAGGTTCTGATCCTGGGTCTGCCATTAACTTGGCTGTGGGACCTTGGGCAAGTTTATTCTACCTTTCTGAGCCTCAGCTTCCTTATCTATATAACGGGGGGTGGGGAATCATAACAATTAATGAATAACATCTGCCCTGACGACCTCTAAGAGTTTTAGTGAGGATCAGGTGATGTAATATATGTGATAGTCCTTTAACATATAAAGAATCTCAACTGATAAATGGATAAAAAAAGTATGGCATGTCCATATCATGGAGTATTATTCAGCCATAAAAAGGTATAAAACACTGATACATGGTACAATGTGTATGAGCCTCGAGAACATTATGTTAAGTGAAAGAAGCTAGACGTAAAAACCACAGATTGTATGACTTCATTTATATGAAATATCTAGAATAAGCAAATCCATAGAGATGGAAAACAGGTTAGTGCAGATTAGTGGGTGCCAGGGCCTTGGGGTTAGGGAAAACTGCTTCATGGGTATGGGGTTTCCTTTTGGGGTTCTAAAGGTTCTTGGGCCCTTGATAGGGTTATATAACACTGTAAATGTATTAAATACCACTGAATTGTAGTCTTCAAAATGGTTAAAGTGGTAAATTTTATGTTGTATATTTTACCACAATTTCAAAAATGAAAAAAAAAAAGCATAAAGAGCAATTCAAATCTGAGTTTCTTATTATGCTTATTATTTCCACAAAAAATAATTGAAGGAGCTAGAGATCCAGAATTTTATAGTTCTTCATCTATACGAAGGCAGGCTGACGGGTGACTAGAAAAAGAGAAAAAAAGGAAGTCCCATCCACAAGGTGTGCAGAGCCCTGGGGATGCGCAGCCTTTACCCAGGAGCAGTGGGCCCTCACCCTTTAATTTACTGGCCATGTGATCCCTTGGGGGGAAAATCAACCCCCAGCCTCCTGCCCTGTGATGGTTCATGTGTTAACTTGGCCAGGTTATGGTGTCCAGTTGTTTAGTCAAGGAAGCACTGGCCTGCTTGTTACTGTGAAGGTATTTTGTGGATTTAGATCATCAGTCAGCTGATTGCATCTATGGCTGATTACATCTACAATCAACAACAGAGATAGCCTTCAGCAACGAAAGAAGTCTCATCTAATCAGTTGAAGGCCTTAAAGGGAGGACTGATCATTTCAGCACCAAAAGGAAGAATTACTATCTCCATTTTAGCCAGCCAGCTTCTGGGGAATTCATCAAATCCTCATCAGAGTTCCCAACTTGCCTCTGACCTGTGGAATTTGTACTCGCCAACCTCCATGGTTGCATGAGCCAATTCCTACGGTAAATCTAATAATATTTACATGCATATAAAGACAGCAGTTTCCTTGACCTAAAAGGACTCAGGCCTAGCTTAGCACCTACGTGACCCCAGAACCGTGAGTCTTCAGAGCTGGAGACTTCTGGACAATGTCTTTTTGTGTTCTTTCCTTTCCTTAGTTATTTATTTATTGTGGTAACATACATACAACATAATATTTCCCGTTTTAACCCCTTTCCAGTACATGATTCAGTGGTGTTGATTACAGTCACAATGGACAAGGACCTTCCTTATGATAACAGTGGTGATGCCCTATTTTGATGACACTCATAGAGTTCACAGATGTGTAAAGAAAATATTGTTTCTTTCGTTTTCTTTTTAACCTATTCCTGATTGAATCTGTTTCATTAGTTCCACCTTGGGAGTGGGAGCTTGTGAAGGGGGCAACTTGACGGTTTAGCCATCAGTCTACTCCTATTTATTTTATTTTTTATTTTTATAATTTATTATTATTATTTTTTCACATGGGTGGGCACCGGGAATTGAACCCTGGTCTCTGGCATGACAGGTGAGAACTCTGCCTGCTAAGCCACTGTGGCCGATCCTCTGCTCCCTTTTAAACTGCATCTAACATAAACTTTCAGCCACCTCACTAATAGGGCCATTTTCCTTCCCCTCCCTGGGGAGGAGTCAGGACTCACACAGGAAACCTACTGCTCCCTGTATCCCCTTGCCTTTGCTCCACCTTGTACATGGGTGTTAGGGACAGGCACACCCTGTCTTCCAGGGTTTATTACACTTCCCTGACCAAAAAAAACAGCAACTAGGAAGCTGGTTTAAAATGCTCATTCAGAGACTCCTTCCATGGAGAGTCTAATCAAGTAGATTTGAGGTGGAAACCAGGAGTCTGTGTTTTTTAGTTCTCTCCCAGGGAAGTTAGGGAAATACTACTCTGTGCCTTAACCTGAATTCTCTCTAGCTGGCTTACAGTAACCTCAAAGGTCAAGTCCTCCAGGCCTCTCCAATTAAGGGAGGAAGAGCTTAAAACATTTATAAATCAGTTTGCTTCTCCCCAAAGCCTGACTTTCAAGATTATTGCCTTGTAAGGACATATTAAATACATCCATCCATACATATGTAATAGAAACTTGTTAAAGGAGAGCAATGACTTTGCTTTAAAAGCTACTATCTGCTCCTCCTTTCACCTCAGAAAACCACAACTGCTGAGTCCAAGTGGAGGAACCCCAGGGATCAGCATGATTAACAAAGCATGCCATGCTTTCAAAAAAGTATTTTAAAATCCCCACTCACCTACAATAACGTCTAAGATTCACTGAAAGCTTACTGTGTGTAAGGCATTGTGTTACATGTGCTCATGGATTTTGCCGTTAATCTTCTCAATAATGTTACACTGTAACCATTCTCCTTTTATAGGTAAGGAAACAGAGGTGTACAGAGGTCACACAATTTGCCCAGGGTCATGACATGAAAGAGACAGGATTTGAACTGATATCTGTAACTCTGTGGATTCTCTTAATCACTAAGATACCCCGATCCTACTTGAGTTTGACACCTCTTGGGGATCATCTGGCCCAACCTTCTTATTTTATAGCTGCAGAGGCTCAGACTTGGAGAGGGAAAGTGATTTGTCCAAGGTCACAGGGTCAGTCCCAGGAACTTAGTGCTCCTCCCCTAAGTTTCAATGCCTCTGTCCTGGCATCGGATGTGACATTGTCGACATTCAGTAAGTGCCACTGTGCGGAGCTGCGAAACTGGTTGAGGACAATGGGAGCCTTCAGGGTACTGAGGTCTGCCCAGTGGGTTTCATAATTTCATTGAGTTCTTAAAACAAGAGAGACCCACCCCAAAGCATTCCATGTCATTGTGCCATAAATTTCTATTCATTGATTTCTAATGTGCACATTTCTTGGTTATAACTATAAACCATTTGAGGTCTAATTCTCTCTGTTGCATAGATTTTTAGAATTTGAATATCAGGGTGAGAGTGATAGCCTCATCAGTGCCTTTCTGGACTCATACAGGCTTATTTCACCTTTGCAAGATGCAAAGCCCTAAGGCTGGGAACTCCTTTGAGGGTGAGTAATTGAGTGAGAGACCTTTTGACCTTCAGTCACAAGATCTTTGTCCCAGAAAATTTCACAACCTAGAAGGCAGAGCTCCAGCTTCCAAGTGGGGAAAGAATGGGAGTTCCCAAACTTTTAGTAAATGGTTGTTAAACACTTGAAGTGAGTTAATTTCATTTAATTTTCACTCTTACCCTGCAAGGTTGGTATTATTATTATTGCCAATTTACAGATGCAGACACTGGGGCTCAGAGAGAGAGTAGGTAACTTGTGTGTGCACTCATAGCTTTGGAGGACACCAAAGATTATCTGTATTAGGACACCATGGAGCTTTCAAGAATGAAATGCCAACTGTAAGTTTTGGTAAACTCCCCCTGAACCAACTTCAGGGGTTGCTTGGGGAGGAAAAATTACCTTTAGGCTCATCTTCATATCTACTCGTCCAGCCATCTGCTGCCTGACAGGGTTCGTTTACCTTCTTCCTAGCTGGGTAGTGGTCAGCAGTTTCTGATTTTGTGCTACAGGCACTCATGTGGAGTTCCCACTTCTGCCCATCTTAGCTTTCATTTTCTGGCCAGGAGGAGGTGACAGCCTTAATGGTGAGGTTTCTTGGAGGTGTCATTACTGCATGCTACATTCACACCTTTTCTGGGGGACTCCAAAGTCAGTTGAGGTGTAATTAGCCCAGAGAACGATGCTTCGTGAATCAGTTTCCTTTTCAAAAATTTGGAACTAGAGTTCCAGGAAGGTGGCGGAATAGGATATGTCGAGTTCACCCCTGCTCCAAGGAACAGCTAGAGAAGTGGCAAAAAAAAAATGACCAGGAGAGTGATTCCAGGGTGTTACTGACGTGAGAGTGTCTTATACACCACGCAGGGAGGCTCTGGTTGCTAAAGCAAAGAACTGAGCCACAGAAGAGAAGACCATGCAGCTAATGCAAAAGCCTAACGCGCCCCTTTCCAAACGGAGAGCTGGAATCCTCAGGAGTACACAGACCAGGAGGTGGGAACTAGGAAGTAAGTCAAACCGTATTCCTTGACCACAGGGCACTCAAGCGTGCCACTCTGGTCTAGTGACCCACGACTCCCCCAAAACCTCACGCACCTGAACACTGTCACGTGCCCCCTGATGCTCGCTACAGGCACCTCCACCCAACTCCTCTTCCTGTGCATCACTGCCCCACACCAGTGCCCCGTCCACGCACACACGCCTGCCCAAGCGAGCTACCTTTTCTGCGCAAGTGCAAAGTCTTGCCCTGCCCTTCCTGAGACCCACATAGACACTCGCAGCTCCTCACCGCCCACCTTCCCATCCCTGTCCCCTGCAAGCCGTCACTAAAGAATCCCGGCTGCGGAGGCATACCTTCATACCCAGCCACAACCGTCCCCAGCCCTTACAGTCAGGCATCCCTGCCAGACCCCTGAGCTCTGTGCATGCGTACATCAATGTCCGGGCCCTCAAGCCCGCGCATGCACACACGCGCAACCTAGGCCACGTACCCCCAGCTCTAGGCAAGCCCTGACCTATGCATCCGGGCCACACTGGCCCTAGCCCACGCAGGTGCAATCCGGCCCCACTGCCCATGAATTCTGCACAGGCAAGCCAGTGCCTGGCCCCCCAGATCCGTGCATACACATAGCTGCATCCTCCCACACAGGCACTATGCATCTCTGCACTGACTTCTTTTTAAAACATATTTTAATTGTAAAAACTTAACATACAAGCATAGAAACATTCTTGACATACAAACATTCCATACATGGTGTACAATCAGTGGCTCACAATATCATCATATAGGGATGTACTCATCACCATGATCATTTTTTCAACATTTGCATCACTCTAGCAAAAGAAATTAAAAAAAAACCCTCATACATACCATACCCCTTACCCCTCCCTCTCATTAGCCACTAGTATTTCAGTCTACTCAATTTATTTCAACCTTTGTTAAAAGATGGAGAAGAGAGTAGAAATGGAGACTATCAATAAAGGTAAAAAGAAAAAAAAATATGACCCCTAAAATCCAAAAGACAAAATGGTAGAAGAAAGTACTGCCTTTACAGTAATAACACTAAATGTTAATGGCTTAAACTCTCCAATCAAAAGACACAGACTGGCAGAATGGATTAAAAAACAGGACCATCTATATGCTGTCTATAGGAGATGCATTTTAGACCCAAGGACAAAAACTGGTTGAAAGTGAAAGATTGGGAAAAGATATTTCATGCAAGCAACAATGAGAAAAGAGCGGGAGTTAGTTGTACTAATATCTGATTTTCCTTCAGGATACTCATAGAAACATCTGCATCTTTCAGATGGCGCTTAAGCTTCTCGTTTGAAGCCTTAAGCCCATCCCTTTCACCCCTTAATGTAGACAGTGTATCTAACAACAACCAACCAACATCTCTATAACTCTTATTTCTACAAAACTCTGTAAAGGTGTCAAAAACATTATCCCCCAGAGTCTGGCTTCGTACAAGCGAAGCATTAGGAGAATCGAATGAGGATATTTTTACTATCTCCTTTGCCAACTCACTCCATGGATTGGGAGTGTCATTCTGATTATGGGAATCAGAGTCCTTAGTGTCTCTGAGTCCAGTCAGATTATAAAACCATTCATAAAAACCCATTTTTAAGATTCTGTTTCTTAAGAACCACTCCTCGTACCAAGATGTATCAGTTAGGGTTCTCTAGAGAAACTGAATCAACAGGGAACACTTGCAAATATAAAATTTATAAAAGTGTCTCACATGACCACAGGAATGCAGAGTCCAAAATCCACAGGGCAGGCTGCAAAGCCGACAACTCTGATGGATGGCCTGGATGAACTCTGCAGGAGAGGCTCACCAGCCAAAGCAGGAATGGAACCTGTCTCCTCTGAGTCCTCTTTAAAAGACTTCCGATGATTAGATTTAGCATCACTAATTGCAGAAGACACTCCCCTTTGGCTGATTACAAATGGAATCAGCTGTGGATGCAGCTGATGTGATCATGACCTAATCCTATGAAATGTCCTAATTGCAAGAGACAGGCCAGCGCTTGCCCAATCAGATAAACAGGTACCACAACTTGGCCAAGTTGACACGTGTCCCTAACCATGACAAGAGATTATCCTGGAGGTTATTCTAACACATTAAATAGATATCACCTTTTTAGTTAAGGTATAACAGAGAGGCTGGAGGGAACTGCCTGAAAATGAAATGTAGAGCTGTGTTCCAGTAGCCATGTTTCTTGAAGATGATTGTATAATGATATAGCTCTCACAGTGTGACTGTGATTGTGAAAACCTTGTGTCTGATGCTCCTTTTTTTTCTAGATTATTTTTTATTTTTATTTATATATGCTAAAACTGCCCTGGTATAATGTAGATGAGGGGATCCAGAGGCTTAGAGAGATTGGAATGTTAGAGTGGATTTATCATGCGAAGCCTGCTTTTACCAGGGTAACTGTGTATTGGGGAAAAGGAAATGATCAGATATTTCGGGGATTATTAGCACTGGTTCAGAAGTGACATTAATTCCAGGGGACCCAAAACGTCACTCTGGACCACCAGTCAGAGTTGGGGCTTATGGAGGCCAGGTGATCAATGGAGTTTTAGCTCAGGTCCGTCTCACAGTGGGTCCAGTGGGCCCCCGGACCCATCCTGTAGTTATTTCCCCAGTTCCGGAATGTATAATTGGCATAGACATACTGAGCAACTGGCAGAATCCCCACGTTGGTTCTCTAACTCGTGCAGTAAGGGCTATTATGGTGGGAAAGGCCAAGTGGAAGCCACTAGAACTGCCCCTACCAAGCAAAATAGTAAATCGGAAGCAATACTGTATTCCTGGAGGGATTGCAGAGATTACTGCCACTCTTAAGGACTTGAAAGATGCAGGGGTGGTGATTCCCACCACATCCCCGTTCAACTCTCCTATTTGGCCTGTGCAGAAAACAGATGGGTCTTGGAGAATGACAGTGGATTATCGTAAACTCAACCAAGTGGTAACTCTAATTGCAGCTGCTGTTCCAGATGTAGTATCATTGCTTGAGCAAATCAATACATCCCCTGGTACCTGGTATGCAGCTATTGATCTGGCAAATGCTTTTTTCTCAATAGCTATTAGTAAGGACCACCAGAAACAGTTTGCTTTCAGCTGGCAAGGTCAGCAATATACTTTCACTTTCCTACCTCAGGGGTATATCAACTCTCCAGCCCTATGTCATAATCTTGTTTGCAGAGACCTTGATTGTTTCTGCCTCCCACAAGACATCACACTGGTCCATTATATTGATGAGATCATGTTGATTGGACCTAGTGAGCAAGAAGTAGCAACTACTCTAGATTTACTGGTAAGGCATTTGCGTGTCAGAGGATGGGAGATAAATCCAACAAAAATACAGGGGCCTTCCACCTCAGTAAAATTTCTAGGTGTCCAGTGGTGTGGGGCATGTCGAGATATCCCTTCTAAGGTGAAGGATAAGTTGCTGCATCTGGCCCCTCCCACAACCAAAAAAGAGGCACAATGCCTAGTTGGTCTTTTTGGATTTTGGCGACAACATATTCCTCGTTTGGGTGTGCGACTCTGGCCCATTTATTGAGTGACCAGAAAAGCTGCTAATTTTGAGTGGGGACCTGAACAAGAGGAGGCTCTGTGACAGGTCCAGGCTGCTCTGCCACTTGGGCCGTATGATCCAGCAGATCCAATGGTGCTGGAAGTGTCAGTGGCAAATAGAGATGCTGTCTGGAGCCTTTGGCAGGCCCCTATAGGAGAATCACAACGCAGACCCTTAGGATTTTGGAGCAAAGCCTTACCATCTGCTGCAGATAACTACTCTCCTTTTGAGAAACAGCTTTTGGCCTGCTACTGGGCCTTAGTAGAGACTGAACGCTTAACCACGGGCCACCAAGTTACCATGAGACCTGAGTTGCCTATCATGAGTTGGGTGTTGTCTGACCCACCAAGCCATAAAGTTGGGCGTGCACAGCAGCACTCTATTGTAAAGTGGAAATGGTATATACGAGATAGAGCCAGAGCAGGTCGTGAAGGCACAAGTAAGTTACATGAAGAAGTGGCACAAATGCCCTTGGTTTCCACTCCTGCTGCCATATTACCTTCTCTTTCCCAGACCAGAGCTATGGCCTCTTGGGGAGTTCCTTACAGTGAATTGACTGAGGAAGAGAAAACTCGGGCCTGGTTTACAGATGGTTCAGCACGATATGCAGGTACCACCCAAAAGTGGACAGCTGCAGCATTACAACCTCTTTCTGGGGTGTCCTTGAAGGACAGTGTTGAGGGGAAATCCTCCCAGTGGGCAGAACTTCGAGCAGTGCACCTGGTTGTTCATTTTGCTTGGAAGGAAAACTGGCCAGAGGTGTGTTTGTATACTGACTCATGGGTTGTTGCTAATGGTTTGGCTGGATGGTCAGGGACTTGGAAAGACCATAATTGGAAAATTGGTGACAAAGAGGTCTGGGGAAGAAGTATGTGGAAAGACCTTTCTGAGTGGGCTAAAAACATGAAGATATTTGTGTCCCATGTGAATGTCCACCAGAGGGTGACTTCAGCAGAGGAATATTTTAATAATCAAGTGGATAAGATGACCCGTTCTGTGGACACAAGTCAGCCTCTTTCCCCAGCAACTCCTGTCATTGCCCAATGGGCTCATGAACAAAGTGGTCATGGTGGTAGGGATGGAGGTTATGCATGGGCTCAGCAACGTGAACTTCCACTCACCAAGGCTGACCTGGCTACAGCCACTGCTGAGTGCTCAATCTGCCAGCAGCAGAGACCCACACTCAGCCCCCGATATGGCACCATTCCCCAAGGTGACCAGCCAGCTACATGGTGGCAGGTTGATTACATTGGACCACTCCCTTCATGGAAGGGGCAGCGATTTGTTCTAACTGGAATAGACACATACTCTGGATATGGGTTTGTTTTCCCTGCATGCAATGCTTCTGCCAAAACTACCATCCGTGGGCTTACAGAGTGCCTTATCCATCGTCATGGTATTCGGCATAGCATTGCTTTGGATCAAGGAACACACTTCACAGCAAATGAAGTGTGGGAATGGGTGCATGCTCATGGAATTCTCTGGTCTTACCATGTTCCCCATCATCCAGAAGCAGCTGGATTGATAGAATGGTGGAATGGCCTTTTGAAAACTCAATTACAGTGCCAACTAGGTGGCAAAAACTTGAAAGGCTGGGGTAATGTTCTCCCAGAAGCTGTGTATGCTCTGAATCAGCGTCCACTGTATGGTGCTGTTTCTTCCATAGCCAGGATCCATGGGTCCAGGAACCAAGGGGTGGAAATGGGCGTAGTACCACTCACTATTACCCCTAGTGATCCACTAGGAAAATTTTTGCTTCCTGTCCCTGCTACCCTGAGTTCTGCTGGTCTACAGGTTTTAGTTCCAAAACAGAGTGTGCTTCCCCCAGGAGAAACAACAGTGATACCACTGAACTGGAAGTTAAGATTGCCACCTGGTCACTTTGGGCTACTTATGCCTCTGGATCAACAAGTCAAGAAGGGTATTACATTATTGTCTGGGGTAATTGACCCTGACTATCAGAAGGAAGTAGGACTGCAAGTACATAATGGAGGCAAAGAAGAGTTTTTTTGGAATATAGGAGATCCCCTAGGGCGTCTATTAGTATTACCATGCTCTGTGATTAAAATCAATGGAAAACTGCAACAACACAATCCAGGCAGGACTACTAATGGCTCTGAAACTTCAGGAATGAAGGTTTGGGTCACCCCACCAGGCAAAGAACCACGGCCAGCTGAAGTGCTTGCTGAGGGGAAAGGGAACATGGAATGGGTAGTGGAAGAAGGAAGTGATAAATATGAACTTCAACCACGTGATCAGATACAGAAACGAGGACTGTAATTCTGTTTTGTTCATGTTATACTATTCAAGTTGTAAGATATCAAGTTTAAGAATGAATGCTGCCCTAGGATTTGCACCCTATTCTGGAGAGATGTAATGTATTTCCAATTATATGCAGGACAGTTGAGTATTGTCAGGTGAAAGAAAAAATGTGTGCTTATTTGTTTTCATTTGGAAATTAAGTATGGTTTAAGGCGATATATATATATATAGGTGCCAAGTCGAAAAGGGGTAGACTGTCATGGTTAGGGACATGTGTCAACTTGGCCAAGTTGTGGTACCTGTTTATCTGATTGGGCAAGTGCTGGCCTGTCTCTTGCAATGAGGACATTTCATAGGATTAGGTCATGATCACGTCAGCTGCATCCACAGCTGATTCCATTTGTAATCAGCCAAAGGGGAGTGTCTTCTGCAATTAGTGATGCTAAATCTAATCATGGGAAGCCTTTTAAGGAGGACTCAGAGGAGACAGGTTCCATTCCTGCTTTGGCTGGTGAGCCTCTCCTGCGGAGTTCATCCAGGCCGTCCATTGGAGTTGTCGGCTTTGCAGCCTGCCCTGTGGATTTTGGACTCTGCATTCCTGCGGTCATGTGAGACACTTTTATAAATTTTATATTTGCAAGTGTTCCCTGTTGATTCTGTTTCTCTACAGAACCCTAACTAATACACCTCTCAATTCTGCTTGGAATCTCTCAGCCATTGACACTTTACTTTGTCTCATTTCTCTCTTCCCCCTTTTGGCTGAGAAGGTTTTCTCAATCCCTTGGTACTGAGGCCCAGCTCATTCTAGGATTTTTGTCCCATGTTGCCAGGAAGGTACACACCCCTGGGAGTCATGTCCCAAGTAGAGAGGGGGAGGGCAGTGAGTTTGCTTGTTGTGTTGGCTAAGAGAGAGACCACATCTGAATAACAAAAGAGGTTCTCTTGGGGGTGACTCTTAGGCCTAATTTTAAGTAGGCTTAGCCTATCTTTTGTGGGGTTAAGTTTCATATGAACAAACCCCAAGATTGGGGGCTCAGCCTATTGCTTTGGGTGTCCCCACTGCTTGTGAGAATATCAAGAATTCTCCACTTGGGGAAGTTGAATTACCCCCCTTTCTCACCATTCCCCCAAGGGGACTTCAAAAATACTTTTTTATTCATTGGTCAAATCCTTATGGGATTTATCAAGGCATCACTCTGGACAAACCTACAAAAACTCATGCCCTACTCAAGGAGAAACACACTCTTAAACAACCAGTGGGCCAAGGAAGAAATTACAAGAGAAATCAGTTAATACTTCAAAGAAAATGAAAATGAAAACACTATACATCAAAATTTATTAGACGCAGCAAAAGCAGTGCTAAGAGGAAAATTTATTGCCTTAAATGCCTATATCAAAAAAGAAGAAAGAGCAAAAATCAAGAAATTAATTGTTCACTTGGAAGAACTATAGAAAGGACAGGAAACTAACCCCAAAGCAAACAAAGATTAGAGCAGAAATAAATGAAGGTGAGAACATGAAAACAATCAAGAAATTCAACCAAAGCAGAAGTTGTTCTTTGAGAAAATCAATAAAATCAATGGACCCTTAGCTAGGTTGACAAAAATAAAAAGAGAAAAGATGCAAATAAATAAAATCAGAAATGAAAGAGGAGACATAATCACTGACCCTGCAGAAATAAAGAAGGTAATGAGAGGATACTGTGACCAACTACATGCTAATAAACTAGACAACATACATGAAATGGGCAACTTCCTAGAAAGGCATGAACAACCAACATTGACTCGAGAAGAAATAGACAGCCTCAACAAACCAATCACAAGTAAAGAGATTGAATCAGACATCAAGAAGCTTCCAAAAAAGAAAAGTTCAGGACAGGATGGCTTCACATGTGAATTCTACCAAGCATTCAAGAAAGAATTAGTACCAATCCTGCTCAAACTCTTCAAAAAAAAATTGAAGAGGGGGGAAGGCTACTTAACTTATTCTATGCAGCCCGTGGCACCCTCATACCAAAGCCAGGCAAAATACTACAAGAAAAGAAAATTATAGACCAATATCTCTAATGAATATAGCTGCAAAAATCCTCAACAAAATTCTAGTAAATTGAACCCAGCAGCACATTAAAAGAATTATACACCATGACTGAACAGAATTTATTCCAGGTATGCAAGGATGGTTCAACATAAGAAAATCAATTAATGTAACACATCATATCAACAAATCAAAGCAGAAAAACCACATGATCATCCTGATTGATGCAGAAAAGGCATCTGACAAAATTCAACATTCTTTCTTGATGAAAACACTTCAAAGGATTGGAAAAGATGGGAACTTCCTCAACATGATAAAGGGAATATAAGAAAAATCCACAGCTAACATCATCCTCAATTGGGAAGACTGAAACCTTTCCCCCTAAGATCAGGAACAAAACAAGGATGTCCACTGTCAGTGTTGTTATTGAACATTGTGCTGTAAGTACTGCAATGTAAGTACTAGCCAAAGCAATTAGACAAGAAAAAGTAATAAAAGGCATCCAAATTAAAAAGGAAGAAGTAAAACTCTCACATTTGCAGATGATATGACACTATATATCAAAAACCCTGAAAGATCCACAGCAAAATTACTAGAGCTAATAAATGAGTACAGCAAAGTGGCAAGGTACATGATCAACACCCAAAAACCAGTAGTGTTTGTATACACTAGTAATGAGCAATCTGAGGAGGAAATAAAGAAAAAAATTCCATTTACAAGGGCAACCAAAGAATCAAATATTTAGGAATAAATTTAACTAAGAATACAAAGGACCTATACACAGAAAACTACAAGAAACTGCTAAAAAAAATCATGGAAGACCTAAATAAATGGATGGCCATACTGTGTTCATGGATTGAAAGACTAAATATAATTAAGATGTCAATTCTACCTAAGTTGATTTATAGATTCAATGCAATATCAATTGAAATCTCAAAAACTTACTTTGCAGAAATAGAAAAACCAATAACCAAATTTATTTGGAAGGGCAGTGTGCCCCAAATAGCTAAAAATATCTTGAGAAAGAAAAATGAAGTGGGAGGCCTCATACTACCTGCCTTTAAGGCATATTACAAAGCTACAGTGAGATATACTGACCAATGGAATCAAATAGAGTGTCCAAATATAGACAATCTCATCTATGGATAATTGATCTTTTTTTTATTTTTAAAAATATTTTTATTATAAATAATGAACAAATATACAAGCATTCTTGATAGACAAACATTCTTGACATACAAACATTCTTGACATGGTTACAATCAATGGCCCACAAAACAAGCAAGCTAGATTTTTTTTTTTGACATTGATCTTTGATAAGGCAGTCAAGCCAACTCACCTGGGACAAATCAGTCTCTTCAATAAATGGTGCCTAGAGAACTGGGTATCCACATGCAAAAGAATGAAAGAGGATACATATCTCACACCCTATACAAAAATTAACTCTAAATGGATCAAAGACCTAAATATTAGAGCTAAGACCATAAAGCCTTTAGAAGAAAATGTAGAGAAATCTCTTATAAAACTTGTAATAGGAGGTGGTTTCCTAGATCTTACACCCAAAGCATGAGAATTTGAAGAAAGAAATAAATGAATGGGAACACCTCAAAAATTAAACACTTTTGGGAATCAAAGAACTTTGTCAAGAAAGTAAAAAGACAGCCTAGTCAATGGGAGACAGTATCTGGAAACCACATAACAGACACTTCTCAGAAGAGGAAATAAAGACGGCTAAAAAGCACAAGAAAAGATGCTCAACTTCACTGACTATTAGGGAAATGCAAATCAAAACCACGAGCTATCATCTGACACCCACTAGAATGGACATTATCAAAAAAAAAAAAAGAAACAACAGAAAATGACAAGTGCTAGAAAGGATGTGGAGAAAGGCACACTTATACGCTGTAGGTGGGAATGTCAAATGGTACAAGCACTGTGGAAGGCAGTTTGGCAATTCCTCAGGAAGCTAAGTATAGAATTGCCATATTATCCAGCAGTCCCATTGGTAGGTATCAATTCAGAGGACATGAGGGCAAGGACACAAACAGACATTTACATACCAATGTTTATAGTAGCATTATTTACAATTGCCAAGAGATGGAAACAGCCCAAATGTCCATCAACAGATGAGTAGCTAAACAAGCTGTGGTATATACATACAATGGAACATTATGCAGCTGTAAGGCAGAATAAATTCATGAAGCAAGTAACAATGTGGATGAACCCTGAGGACATTATGCTGAGTGAAATTAGCCAGAAATAAAAGGACAAATTCCCGTATGGCCTCACTAATATGAACTAACATTAATGAGTGAACTTGGAGAATTGAAGCTAAGAACACAGGTTATCAGGAGACAGAAACAGGGTAGAGATGGGGTAATTAATGCTGAAGGAATACAGATTGTGCAACAGGACTGAGGGTAAAAATTCAGAAATGGATAGCACAATACTATCTGGTTGTAGCACAATAATATAAGTACACTGAATGAAACTTCATGTGAGTATAATGGGGGAGAAGAGTTGGGGGCACATATGAAACTAGAAGGAAAGACTGAGATAGTATAATTTAGGAATGCCTAGAGTGTACAATGAGAGTGATTAAATGTACAAATTAAAAAATTTTTGTGCATAAGGCGGAACAAGTCAATGTCAGTATTGCAGGATGTTGACAATAGATGGTATATGGGAAAAAGTACAATTAATACAAATGAGGAGCTATAGTCAACAGTAACATTGTAATATGCTTCCACTGAATGTAACAAAGGCATTATGCCAAAACTAAATGTCAGCATGCGGGGTATTGAGAAAGGGGTATGGATTCTTTGTGGAAGAAAAGGAAATGTCTTCAGATAGAGTATGGTGGTGAAGGCTTGTCTATACACTTAGTCTGGCTTGTATGATATGTGAATAAATTTGATTAAAAATGAAAAACAAAAGTGAGGCAGAGCAGGAAGATGGCAGAATAGGATAGGTTGAGTTCACCTCTGCTCCAAGGAACAGCTAGAGAAGGGAAGGGAAAGTGACCAAGATGGGGATTCCAGGGTGTAAGTGACCCGGGAGGGTCTTCTATACTGCACAGTGAGGTCCTGGTTGCAAAAGCTGAGGAAATGAGACACAGAGAACCAGAGACCATCCAGCTGTCACAAATAGCTTAATGTGCCCCTTTCGAAACAGAAGCCTGGAATCTTCAGGAGTGCACAGATGGGGAGACTGAGACTGGGACTCTTTGTTCCCCATGCCACACCCTGCTCCTGCACTCCAAGGTCTGCCTGAGCTGCACCACATACCCATGGCCCCTGCACCACATCTCTACAACCCTGTGACATGCTCGCCATGCTCAAAGGCACCAGCACAGCATCCCCAACCTGTGCCTATACCTGTGCTACAAAGCATCACTGCACTGTGGTGCCCAGCATCCTGCTCCACATCCATCCCACAAATACAAACGTTTAGGGTACTGAAGGAATTTATCTTACAAAGTAACCCAATCAAGGTATTTACATGCCGTAAAGATGACAGATGATCACTAAGCATATCAAGATGCAGACAGAATTGGAGCTGAAGGGATACAGACTGTGCAACAGGACTAGATACAAAAACTCAAAAATGGACAGCACAATACTACCTAATTGTAATGTAATTATGTTAAAGCACTGAATGAAGCTGCATCTGTGCTATTAAAAAAAAAAAAAGATGCAGACAGGTATAGCCCAACCTAATGACCAAATTAAAACACTGGAGGAGGGAGCATTCAGTGGCAGAATGCTTGCCTTATATGTAGGAGACCTGGGTTTGATTCCCAGACCATGTACCCCACCCCCACCCCCCCAAAATATTACACACACACACACACACACACACACACACACACACACACACACACACACACCAGAGGAGACACAGACTTTGGAACAACTAATCAAAGATGTTCATATAACTCTACTAAACAAAATAAATGGGATGGCTAATGACATAAAGGAGATCAAGAAGACACTAGAAGAGCATAAAGAGGAATTTGAAAGAATAAATCATAAATAGCAGATGTCACAGAGATTAAAGATGCTGTAGACCAAATAAAAAATATACTTGAGACACACAACAGCAGGGTTGAAGATGTAAAAGAAAGAATCAGTGAACTAGAGGATAGGACAACTGATTTCAAACATTCAAAATAGCAAATGGCAAAAAAAGATGGAAAAACTTGAATTTGATCTCAGGGAAATGATGGACAAAACAAAGCACACAAATGTAAGAATCATTGGTGTACCAGAAGGAGAAGAGAAGAGTAAAGGGCTAGGAATATTAGTTGATATAATGGAGGAAAATTTCCTAACCCTTATAAAGGACATGAATATGCAAATCAAAGAAGCCCAATATACTCCAAACAGAATAAATCCAAATAGGCCTTCCCCAAGAACCATATAAATCAGTCTGTCAAATGTTGAAGAGAAGCAGAAAATCCCAAAAGCAGCAAGAGAAAAGCAATCCACTACATACAAGGGAAACCACATAAGACTAAGTTCAAACTACACAACTGGTACTGTGGAGGCAAGAAGGCAGTAGTATGATATATTTAAGATCCTGAAAGATAACTAGATTTCCAGCCAAGAATTCTGTGGCCAGCCAAACTGTCCTTCAAAACTGAGGGAAAGATTAAAATTTTCACTGACAAATTCTGAAAGAACCTGTCAACAAGAGATCTGCCCAACAAGAAATACTAAAGGGAGTTCTGCCAGTTGAAAAAGAAAAGACAGGAAAAGGAGGTCTGGAGGAGGTGACATAATTGAACAGTACCAGTAAGGGTAACTTAAAGAATAAAAAGAGATAGAGGGAAAAGAATATATAGATCTGACAAATAAAATCCAAAGGATACGATGGTGGATTCAAGAAATACATTTTCAGTAACAACCTTGAATGTCAATAGACTAAACTTACAAATTAAAAGATTGGCAGAATGGATTAAGAAATATAATCCAGCTATATGCTTTTTACAAGCGACTCCTCTTAAGACACAAGGATACAAATAGACTGAAAGTGAAAGGATGGAAAAAGATGTTCCACGTAAGTTGTAACCAAAAGAAAGCAGGAGTAGATATACTAATATTGGACAAAATAGATTTTAAATGTAAAGACATCATAAGAGACAAAGAAGGGCATTACACATTAATAAAAGGGAGAATTCACCAAGAAGAAATAACAATCAGAAATGTTTATGCTCCCAGTCGAGGAGCACCAAAGTACATGAGACAGACAATGGCAAAAGTGAAGGGAGCTACAGATATTTCAACAATAATAAGAGACTTCAATACACACTCTTCTCTATTGACAGATCAACCAGACAGAGGATCAACAAGGATACAGAAAAATTAAACTTGATAAATTAGACCTAACAGACATATATAGGTCATTACACCCCAGAACACCAGGATATACATTCTTCTCTAGTGCTCCTGGAACATTCTCCATGTTAGCTCATATGCTGGGGCATAAACAGGTCTTTATAAATTAAAAAACACTGAAATTATTCAAAGCACCTTCTGTGATTACAATGGAATGAAGCTAGATATCAATAACCACCAAAGAATGAGAACTTTCACAAATAAATGGAGATTAAATAACACACTCTTAAACAACCAGTGGGTCAAATTAAAAACTGCTAGAGAAATCAGTAGCTATTTGGAGATGAATGAAAATGAGAATGCAACATATAAGAACTTATGGGATGCAGCAAAGGCTGTGCTGAGAGGGAATTTTATTGCCTCAAATGCCTAAATTAAAAAAGAAGAGGAAAAATCGAGGACTTAACTGTTCACTTGAAGGAACTTGGGAAAGGACAGCAAACTAACCCTAAAGCAAATAGAAGAAGAGAAATAAAAGATTAAAGCATCACACCTGCCATGCTGGAGACCTGGGTTCAATTTGCGGTGCCTCCCCATGCAAAAAAAAAAAGAAAAAGATAAAAATTAAAGCAGAGGTAAATGAATGCGAGAACAAAAGAACAACAGAGATTACCAATAAAACCAAAAGTTGGTTCTTCAATAAAATCAATCAGTCATCAAAATTGTTCCTACAAAGAAAAGCCCAGGGCATGTGGCTTTGCAGGGGAATTTTATCAAACATTCCAAAAAGGACTAACACAAATCCTGCTCAAATTTTTTCCAGAAAACTGAGGAAAAAGGAACACTACCTAACTCATTTTATGATATGAACATCACTTTAATATTAAAAACAGGTAAAGATGCAATAAGACAGAACTACAGGCAATCTCTCTAATGAACACAGATGCAAAAATTCTCAACAAAATACTAAAAATCAAATCCAACAACACATTTAAAAAATTATACATCACAACCAAGTGGAGTTTATACCAGGAATGTAAGGATAGTTCAACACAAGAGCATCAATTACTGTAATACACATTAATAAATTGAAAGGGAAAAAAATCACATGATAATCTCGATTGATGTTGCAAAAGCATTTGACAAAATTAAACATCCTTTTATGATAAAAGCACTTCAAAATGTAGGCATCAAAAGCACTTTAGTTTGTTAGCTGCCAGAATGTGAGATACTAGAAACAGAACAGCTTTTAAAAGGGGGAATTTATTAAGTTGCAAGGTAGAGTTCTAAGGCCGTGAAAATGTCCCAATTAAAGCAAGTCTATAAAAATGTCCAAATTAAGGCACCAAAAAGGGGCTACCTTCACTCAAGAAAGGCTGATGAAGTTCAGGGTTTCTCTTTCAACAGGAAGGGGATGTGTCAAACATGATGACATCTGCTAGCTTTCTCTCCAGGTTTCTTGTTTCATGAAGCTTCCCCCAGGGGCATTTTCTTTTATCATCTCCAAATGTCGCTGGCTACGTGGGCTCTTGTGGTTCTTATGGCTCCCAGGGCTCTGAAGCTTTTCCCAAAATGTTTCCTCTTTTAAAGGATTCCAGTAAATTAATCAAGACCCACCAGGAATGGGTGGCATCATATCTCCCTCTAATCATAGGTTAATACCCACAATTGAGTGAGTCACATCTCTGTGGAGATAATCTAATCAAGTTTCCAACCTACAGTACTGAATAGGGATTAAAAGAAATGGCTGCCTTCATAAGATGGACCAGGATTAAAACGTGGCTTTTCTAGGGTACACTGTCCTTTCAAACTGGCATAAAAGGTAACTTCCTCAATATGACAAAGGGCATATATGACAAAGACATAGCAAGGAACATACTCAATGGTAAGAGACTGAAAGCTTTCCCCCTAAGACCCGGGTAGGAGACAAGGATGCCCTCTGTCAGGCCTATTATTCAACATTGTACTAGAAGTCTAGCTAGAGCAATCAGGCAGGAAAAAGAAATAAAAGCATCCAAATTGGAAAGGAAGAAGTGAAACTTTCATTATTTGCTGATGATAGTATCCCTGGAAAATCCTGAGATATCTACAACAAAGTTACTTGAGCTACGAAACAAATTCAGCAAGGTGGTGGGATATAAAATTAATGTGCAAAAATCAGTAACGTTTCTATACACAAGCAATGACCTAACTGAGAAGTCAATTAAGGAAAAAATCCCATTCAAAATAGCAACTAAAATAATCAAGTATCTAGAAATGAACCTAGCTAGGAATGTAAAGGACTTGTACATAGAAAACTACATAACATTGCTAAAAGAAATCAGAGAAGATCTAAACAGGTGGAAAGACATTCCCTGTCCATGGACAGGAAGGTTAAATGTAGTTAAGATGTCAATTCTACCCAAATTGATCTACAGATTCAACATAGTACCAATCAAAATTCCAATAACCTACTTTGAAGACTTGTAAAAGTTAGTCACCAAATTCATCTGGAAGGGAAAGAGACCCAAAATAGCTAAAAGCACCCTAAAAAAGAAGAATGAAGTAGGAGGATTAACACTTTCTGATTCTAAAACTTATTATAAAGCCACAGTAGTCAAAACAGCATGATACTGGCACAAAGATAGAAGAATTGACCAATGAAATCAAATTGAGAGTGCAGAAATAGAGCACCAAATCTATGGTCAACTAGTTTTTGACAAGATCCCAAATCCACTGAACTGGGGCAAAATAGTATTTTCAATAAATGAGCATGGGAGAACTGAATATCAACAACCAAGAGAATGAAAGAGGACTCTTAACTTACACCCTATACAAAAATTAACTCAAAGTGAATCAAACACCTAAATATAAGAACCAGTACCAAAAAGCACCTAGAAGAAAATGTAGGAAATATCTTCAAGACCTAGTAGTAGGAGGTAGCTTCCTAAACTTTGCACTCAAAGCACAAACAATAAAAAAAAAAAAAAATAGATAAAAGGGAACTCCTCAAAGTCAAATGATTTTGTGCCTAAAAAGACTGTCAAAAAGGTGAAGAGGCAGACAACTCAATGGGAGAAAATATTTGGAAGTCACACATTGGACAAAGGTTTGATATCCTGTATACATAAAAATCCATACAACTCAACTTCAAAAGAACAAACAACTCAATTATAAAATGGGCTAAAGATATGAATAGGCATTTTTTTCTGAAGAGCAAACACAGATTGGTAAAAAGCACATGAAGAGATGCTTATTTTCATTAGCTATAAGGGAAATGCAGATCAAGACTACTGTGAGATACCACCTCACACCTATAAGAATGGCTGCTATTAAACAAACAGGGAACTACAAATGTTGGAGAGAATGTGGAGAAATTGGAACACTATGTACAGCTGGTGGGAATGGAGAATGGTACAGCTGGTATGGAAGACAGCCCGGCAGTACCTCAGAAAACTAAATATCAAATTTCCTATGACCCAGCAATATTACTTCTCTGTATATAGTCAGAAGACCTGAAAGCAGTGACACAAACAGACATTTGCACACTGATGCTCACAGCAGCATCATTCATAATTGTGAAAAGATGGAATAATCCAAGTGGCCATGAACAAATAAGTGGATTAACAAAATGTGGTATAGGGCAGTGCAACGCTGACTCAGTGGCAGAATTCTTGCCTGCCATGCCAGAGACCCGGGTTCAATTCCTGAGAAAAAATAAAAACAAAAAACAAGGAAAGAAAAAATGAAGAATATTATGCAGCAATAAGACTATATGATGCCCTGAAGCACATGACAAGATGGATAGCTTTTAGGACATAATGCTAAATGAAATAAGCCAGACACAAAAGGATAGATATTATATGACTCCAGTTTTATGACCACAATAAAGGTAAAATCAGAGGTTTATAATTCAGAATATAGGGGACGTAGAGATACACAGAAGCTAGAGATGGGTGAATGGTTAGCTAATGAGGTTGAACTTAAATGTAAAGGAAGAGATAGCAGTGAATGCCGTCATTAGTGCGTCCATAAGTAACATTACCATATTGAAGGTGAACATGATTGAAAGGAATTGTATAGACCCACATGTCTCACCGAATAACTTTAAGTTAGTTCTTGCATGAAGTACTACAAATGTATGAATTTTCAGGTGAGAAAGAAACCCTGAACTTCAAGGGCCTTTCTTGAGTGAAGGTAACCTCTTGGTGCCTTAATTTGGACATTTTCACAGCCTCAGAACTGTAAACTTGCAACTTAATAAATTCCCCCTTTTAAAAGTTATTCTCTTTCTGGTATATTGCATTCTGGCAGCTTGTAAACTAGAACAGATACCATTCTTTTATCCTCTAGCCTCTATTGTTGAAGGTAAGTCTGCTCTTTATTTCAGTTCCTTTTAGGTTATCTGTTCTATTTCCCTGGTTGCATTTAAGATTTTTTTTTATCGTTGATATTCTGCAATTGCTCAAATATGTGCCCACAAGTGGTGTTTTCTTTTTTTTTTATTTTCTAAAAATTCTGCTCAGGGGTCAGTATGATTTTTCAATTTGATAATACACGTCTTTCTTCAATCAGGAAAGATTTCAGTGTTAGATGTATATGCTCAGTAAATACAACACTGGATTACTAAAAAACTTGTAATGACTCCCCATTGTCTGTTACTTCAAAAGGAACAAGTCCTGACCCCTCGCTTGGCATCAAAGACATGTCACTAACTATGGAAAAAATAATGTCATACCTTTGATGCCCAAATAAGACAGTATAAAATAGAGGTAGTGTGGTAAATGGTATTATTGTTCCTGTGGTGGACATTACTGGTAATCTGCCCCCCAAAAAATCCCTTTCCAGATTGTTTCCTTCCCTGACTTCTGTATGATTTTGTTTCTAAGAGTCACACACCTGTGACTCTTCGGAGGCCTGTGCAGGGCTACTGGAGCTGCTTAACCCAGGTGCGGAAAGGCAGAAGTACCCAGATATCAAAGGCCCCTTGCGGCATCCCTTAACCAATGACTAATAGCTGCAGAAATATGAAGGCCCAGCTCAAGATAAACTGTATGCTGTAATTTATACTCCAGAACCCTCTGCAGGAGCAGACTGACCAAAGGATTTTGCCTGAAATTTTACCCTTGCTTGGCTTCATCAATTCCCTGTTCTGCTTCCCCACTCCTTTCCTTTTTCCCCAAGGAACATTTTCTCCATAATCTTTGAGTCAGTTTCTATTTCTGAGGAACCTGCGCTAAGACAGTTCAAACTATTCACTGCCCAGCAGGTGACTATGTGATTTGCAGTGCCTGGGGGGAGAGGTTGAATCAGGCTTGGCCATGTGTCATAATTTGATCATAGAATTCCATATTTGAGCAGACTCTGAAGAATCATCTCATGGTTCTGGAATTGCTTTTTTCTCTTTACCATGAGAACTTAGCTAAAGGTTGCTCCTTCAGTCTGGGTCCCAGAACAGGGCACATAGTATAGAACAATAGTTGATGAACAGCTACCATGAAACATGAACAAGAATAAACCTTTATTATAGTAAGATACTGAGATTTGGGAGTTGTTAACTGCGGCATAATAGGTAATATACATGCTGTATAGCACAATGGTTATGAGTATGCACCCTGGAGTTAGCCTGGGATCAAAGCCAAGCTCCATCACTTACTACCTGTAAAATCTTCGCTAAGTTACTCAGCCTATCTGAGCCTCAGTTTCCACATACACAAAAACAGACTGATGACCCCCCACCTCATAAGCTTATTGTGAGGTTCAAATGAGTTAACACATATAAAGTGCCTGGTACATGGCTAATGCTTAATAAATATTAACTAAAATGAACTATAAATATGAACTGTCATAGCCCATCCATCCCCAAGTTTTCAATGGTTTTTTTTTCCCTCCACAATCACTGAACTTGCGATGCCTTCCAGCATCCATTTTACTCTTCCTATACCTCTCAATTTCTATTTGTCAATCTATGTGGTTCTGGGAAAACTGATTTCACTAAGTCTTCACTTGACCTAAGATGAGCCAAATAGACAGTAGAGTGCTGGTAAAATGAATTCCAGGAGGGTGGGAGAAAAGCCGATTTCCATGGTGTAAATTTTACTTCCTCCACAATTTCTGGCTACCGATGGTTTAACAATCACCTAACAAAATTCCTGAACGTTAAGTAATCAGCTGGTGAGCCAGTGCTAGCCAGCTCCAGCACATGAGATGCCACCCCTCTAGCCATAGTATAAATGGCAAGCTGGCTCAATCAGCGTGAATCTCAAAGCTTCTGCCATCCAAACACAATTCCTCTGCATTTGCAAAATATATAAGCGCTTTCCAAAATGTATGTTAGTTTGAACATATGAGATGTCAGTATTTGATCGGTTTTGATCTTCATAAAGGGCAATTTCAGGATTCAATCTAACAGATAAAATACAAAGGAAAATATGGCAGAAGGAGGAAGAAGGAAAGAGGAAGGAAAAAGGAAGGAAGGTAGGGGTACAAGCGGAGACAGACCCCATCAGAAGTAAACCTGAAATATGACCATTTAAAATTTAAAAACATATGCTTATGCTTCACTCCACAATGAGGTATTAAATACAATTCTGGGCAATTAGCTTTATTGTCCTGTTTAATTTAGTTCCACACCGTCTGGGAAGTATCAAATTACACCATACGCGCTTATCTTACATCTTCATTCTTCCAGTCTTGTGCGGCAAAAAAAAAACCACTAGATTCCCTTTCCATCACGGGCAAGGAATTCAGAAGGGTCTCAGGTTTTGGCAAGCACCTTTTAACAGATGGGGGCTAACTCAGGGTCACGCCATCCACGGGGTTCCGTTTTCCTGCGGCGTTCTTGTCGCCGTCAAATCCCCTGCGGCAAGTTGGGCGCTAGGGACGCGGGCGGAGCGGGCTCCTTTACCTCTGTGAGCTTCGAGCAACTCACCTGCGCGGCGGGGAGAAAACCCCTCACAGACTGGCCGTGAGAATCAAACGAGGAAAGACACTTAAAGGGCACCGCGCTCGAGCTATAGGAGCGGATATTAAGTGGGAAAATTCAGACACCGGCCGCTCAGACAGAGGCAGGCCTTCGGCAGGTGAAGACCCACCCGGCGCCGAGCCGCGCCTCCATTTCTGGCATCGCCGGTGCCCCGGGCCGTCCGCGCCGCCGCGCTCGCCCCCGCGCCCGCCTCCTGCCCTTCCCGACTGCCCCCGCGGGGGGCGGGTCCCGCTTCCCAGAATGCCCCGCCTTTCGCGGCAGGTCCGTCCCCCGGAGTCCGCGGTGGCCCCCTGGATCCGCCCGGGCATGTCCGAGGATCTGGACCCCGGTTCGGTCCCGGGCGCTTCGGTCCTCACCGCGCCTCGGCCCGCGAACAGCATGCACATTTGGATACCACACACCCGGCACAGCTACGTTACCACGTACTTACCCATACGCCACACACTTTGCATACGGCCCACAGAGGACACACATCTTCCCCACGTTAAACAGCACACACACCACCGGACACCCCTTCATAGCGAGTCCACTGCACACGGAGCATGCGCGTACCCAACACATTAAAAAGCCTTACACGCACAAATGACATCCACGATTCACCACAATAAACACAGAACTCACAATTTATACATAGCGCTCACTCTGTTTGCGAATGGCACCGATACATCCCACAACACCAAACGGCACACACAACACAGATTCGTTAACGCACTCCTTACACATACACACATTGCAAAACACCATGAATTCTGCCAACAGACTGCACAAGTCACCCACTCCAGGCTCACCACGTTACATTTCACACAGATACACACCGCAACGCACCATTCTCTCCTCAAACGCTATACATTCATTCTACACCACACAAAACACAAAATATACACCACACACACCTCTGTTGAAAAAAAATTCACCACACACAAGCAGCATATGTACATTACTCGTATCAGACTAAATCCAGCACGCCATACAAGCCCCACATGTATCATGCATCTTACACACAACATGCCTACATCACATCTCCACACACAAACACTACAGCACACCCCATATACAAAGTGCATGTGTTCTCCATACAATCAACAATATAAACTTAACACACAATCTCCAGATGCAGCACCAAATCCACACTACATCCACTGTGCACAAGCATGAGTAAATCGCACACATACCCCCACCTCAGCACACACTACATATGTATAATGTGTACACACCAAACAAAGCCATGTCCACATCTGACTGACACAAACCCTAGGTACTAGGCACACCTATATCTGTGTGCCCAGGACTGAAAGGTCTGCATCCTGGGAAACCCCTCAGTCTTTGGCAATCAGAAATGGTTAGTCACCACCCATTACTCAAATGAAATCATCTAGGACCGCTAATAAATTCTAGTGACAAAACCTGAGCTGCTCTGGGAAAAGAGACACAGCGGGCCGCAGTGGCCCAGAGCTAACGGCTTAGAGGTACAGCCCCAAGTCCCCCCCACCCCCACTATGTCTAAAGAGGGAATGTGACTCAGGGAAGAAATACCTTTAAAACACAGAAGAGCTGTCAGCACCTCCGAAGTAAAAGGAAGACAGGGAGGCCTAACCACACCTGATTTTGGGGGTTCACCTTGGGCACAGCACTTTTACTGAACTCATCTTACCTGATCTTTTCAAAAACCTGTGAGGTAGCTATATGATGATGCAGAGTCACAGGAACCTGCCTGAGGTCACATAGCACAGGTCAGACAAAGCAGGTCTAGAAGTCCTGTCTCCTTGCTTGCCCTCCCTCCACCCCCACCCCTGCACAGGCGTCCCCCCTCCAGCTGGTTGTCTACACAACCCCTCCTCCCTCCACCATCCTGACTGAGACTCCGTGGTAGGAATCAAGAAGCCACCTGTCTTGAGCTACCACCTTCAAAAGCCTTTCATTCTGTCCTAATGGGGCAAGGCGCCCAAGCTGCCCCACCCTTGGGGTGGATTAGACCTCCTCCTCCCTTTTGGGGTTTAAGGTACATCAAAAGAGCTCCCTGTACCAGAAACAGCTCTCACAGGCCCTGTCGAGTAACCTGTAATCATACCAGGAGAGTACAGCTTTGGGTGAAGGCATTGTCCCTCAAAGGCCCCAAATCAAAATGCACCTGTATCCCTGGGAAGAGCTCCCACACTGCAACCTCCAGCACCTTAGCAGGAGTTGTCTCCCCTAATACGACGACATTAGGCATTGCAACAGACCTTGCCTAATGCCAGCTCACTGATGGAATTGGATTTTCTCTAGCAAGTCCTATGGGAAGAGGGTACAGCATGGAGAAGTGTTTGATTGTGGGCGAGGGAGGGTGTGAAAAGTACGCAGAGTGACTTGGCTGGGGAAAAACAGGATAGTAGAGGCATGGGGGTGTTGAGAAGTTTGAGAACACATGCAGCCTAGGAGAAGAGGAGACCTTTGGTCTAAAAAGAAAGGCAGAGGGAATGGTATGAGTCTTCCAGAAGAAGGTAGAAGAGGGTTGGGTATATAGAGTGGACATGTTTGGGAGATGGAGGAGTTCATACCTGAAGAGGGGGAGCTGTTTGTGGGGGACACTTTCATTCCTTGCTGGCAGGTCCCTGAGTAGAATGCTCAGGCAATCACAAAGTATTCCTGGGCAGAAGTTGCAGAAGAAAATGTATTGACATGGGAAGAAGTTTGTGATCTGTTGATAAACGAGAAAAAATGAAATTACAAAACGGAACATAAAGTGGGATCCTGTTTTTATAACACTGTCTGGAAGGACGCCAAAAGGTTAGCCATGGTTATAACTGCTGCAGTGAGGATGACTTGCATTACAGCTTGGAGCCTTTCTATATTTTCCAGATTTTCTACAGTGAACTTGGAAAGTGATTTTTGTAAATATCAGGAAAAGAGTTATTTTAGAGGAGGTTTGATTGACTATTTATTGAGTGCTTATTAAATTCTACTGTATTGGCACTATGCAGCATGCAGAGAAATATAAACTATGGTCACTGTTTCCAAACTACCTTTAAATCTGATCATGGCTCAGGGGTACAGCTGGTGCATAAGAATGGGGCCTCTGGAACCAGAATCCTGGGTTCAAATCCCTCTTTTGCAGCTTCCTAGCTGTGTGACTTGGGCAAGTGGCTTGATCTTTCTGTGTCTTGGTTAAACCATCTGTAAGAAAGGGATAATAATAGTACCTGTAAGGATTAGATGATACATCTACACAATTAGAAGAGCAACTGGCACAGGGTAATCCCAACCTAAACTGTTATTGTTATTTAGCAGTTAAGAACTTTGCTTCTGGAGCCAACCTGCCTGGGTTCAAATCCTTGCTCTTTCTCTTCTGGCTTGGGCAAGTGATTTAATCTCTCTCTACCTTGGTTTCGTAATCTGTAAAATGAGGATGAAAATAATGGTGCCTCATTCATAAGCGTTGCTGTGAAAAGTAATCAACCAACTATGGGTAAAGTACTCAGAACAGTGCTTGGAACATAGAAGGTGTTTGATAAGTGCGAGCTGCTATAATACCAATTATTATTGTTGTTATTATTACTATTGGGAGAAACAGTGAATGGGGGTAAGGAACCATCAGAGCACCCTGTGTAGAGACGGCTGAGCGGTCCCGGGTGCATGAGATACTGAGCTGGGCCCTGGAGTAAATCTCCTCTCTTGCTTCTCCTATATCTTCCTCCAGCCTGTTATTCTGGTCTCTAAAGTCTTAAAACTGTGACCCCCAGGTGCCACCCCTCTCCTCCTATTGCTTAACCCTTATTCTGCCACACACAGGGGTGGATTTTGATGAAGTTAATGAAGGAGGCTTCCAGGACTCTCCCTTGTATAGGGCACAGGGCACAGAAGGTGCCTTGGCAATATAATACTTATAATTGTGTCTTTCTCTTAAAGAAAGCCTCCATCATTGCATAAGCTTCTGCCCCACCAATTCTGGATCCTCCCCCCGATTGTCTCAGTTTCAGGCATGGACTACCCTCTGGGTTTCTGGACTGTGTCTGAGGGGACTTTTCTAGGTTGTGCTCAGAACCTTGCAATTTAGTCCATACTAGATGCTTCCTTGTACAGTTTGTGATTGTTTTACACACTCCAGCTTTAAATCACCTCACTAGAATGTTAACTGCAGGAAAACAGTTCCATCCATGACGAACCCTCAAGGCTAAATGCAGTTGGGGAATTAAGTAGGCCTGGATGTAAGTTATTTCCTTGCTTAGAGAAAGCATTATTATTATTTTTTAAATTATTTTTTATTGTGGTAACATATATACATGACATATATTTTTAAATGTACAATTCAGTGGCATTAATTACCTTTACAATATTGTGTTACTATTATCACCGTCCATTACCAAAACTTTTTCATCACCAAAAACAGAAACTCTGTACTTATTAAATAATAATTCTTCGTTCCCTGCCCCCAGCCCCTGATAATCTCCAATCTACTTTTGTCACTATGAATTTGCTGATTCTAGACATTTCATGTAAATGGAATCATACAATATTTGTCCTTTTGTATCTGGCTTATTTCACATCGCATAAATTTTTCAAGTTTTATCCATGCTGGAGCATGCAGAACCTTTTATGATTGATAGTATTCCATTGTATGTAAATACCATTATTTTGTTTATCCATTCATCTGTTGATGGACACTTGGGTTGCTCCCACATTTTGGCTACTGTGAATATTGCTGCTATGAACACTGGTGTACAACTATCTGTTTGAGTCCCTGCTTTCAACTCTTTGGTGCATACACCTAGAAATGGAATTGCGAGCTCATAAGGTAATTAATTCTATGTTTAACTTTTTGAGGAACTGACAAACATTTTTCCACAGTGCCTGCACCATTTTATATTCTCATCAGCCTTGCAAATTTCTCCACATCCTCATCAACACTTACTATTTTCCATTCTAAGAGTTTTATGGTTTTTAGCTCTTACATTTAGGTTGTTGATCCATTTTGAGTTAATTTTTAAATATGGTATGAGGTAGGGATCCAATTTCATTCTTTTGCAACTGGAAATTCAGTGGAAGAATCACTCAATGTGAATGACTTTTTTTGGTGTAAGAGGGTGGAAAATTGCAGGAGGCTCTGAAGACCTTAGCAAGTCTTTCTTCTCTCTCCTACTTCTGAGCAGGCTTGGACTTAAATGTTTAGTTACAAATAAGCATTAGGAATGAATGTCTGGTTCCTTTCCTGCCCCTCCCCATGCCCCGCCCCTCGTAGCTAGCTACATTTAAAACTATGCATGTCTGTAGTAGGGAAAGAGTGGAGATAGCCTGTACATTCATTCATAAAAAGGAGTACTATGCACCAGTAAAAAAGGAACAGGAGACTTTCTATGTAGTGATGTGGAAGAGGTGTAACGTAAATTAAATGAAAAACAAACCAACCACCAAGATATGCAGCACTGTGTTTGTATTAGTGTCAAAAGAACATATGCATTTTTGTTTATAGGCCCACAATTCCTCATCCACAATTTCCAAATCCCAAAGTTCTGAAAACCAATTTGTTGCTTTGGGCAAATTCAGTTGGCGGCAAAAACTGAGCTGAAAGAATGTGAAGCCATTTGCAGTTTTATTTATTCCTTTTAGGCCAAATACAATACATGATGGATACTGCCCCTGACCTAGGGTGATCCATCAACCTGGTTTGTCCTGGACTGAGGGAGTTCTCAGGATCTGGGACTAACAGTGCAAAAGCTGGGATAGTCGGGGGCAAATTGGGAGAATGATTTCCGACAGAGCCTACTGGAGGTGACAGAATCCGAAAAGTTCTGGATTCTGAAATCCAGGGTTCAGATGAAGGACTGTGAACCTGGAGCTTTACGGACTGTTTCAGGAAGGAGACACAAAGCAACCAGCCACAGCCTCTGCCCATGGGAAGGAAACGGGCAGCTGAGAGGGCAGGGGTAGGAGGGAGACTCTCACTGCACATCCGTTTGCATCTTTTGACTGTGAATCATGTATTATCTACTCAAAATAAACAAATACAGGAAATCAGTGAAAAACAAAACTCTGCACTTTTGACTAAACCACAAATATTATTATTATTTTTTTATATACTGTGCAGTGGGGTCACATTTCATTCTTTTTCCATGTGCATATCCCAGTTATTGCAGCACCATTTGTCGAATGTTTACGAATAGAATTTTAAAGATTTTTGAGAAAATAGATTATTGTGCTGCCTTTATTGATGTTGTCAAAGCAATATTTGTCCTTCTGATTCTGCTGATTCCATTGTTTCCTGTTGTCAGAGCCTCCTGGTCCGTGGAGATTTGATTTCCGAGTCAAGAGTTTGGCTTTTGTTTTCTAAGCTAAAAGGGCTGGATAGGGCTTTCTAGGACCTTGGTAGCGTGTGGAACAAGTCTCTTTTTTCAACAGCATGCTCCACAGCCCCTGGCGATTTTTTTTCCTGGTCGGTTGTTATTATTATTTTGAGAAAATCAAGAATAATCATGCAAAGCAAGTAGAAACAGGCTGAGCCAGCTGAAAATGCCCACATGCCCCTGCCCTGGGTCTCAGGGTGATATAATTAGCCGGTTTTATCCAGTGGTGAGTGGGCGGCTCCCCTGGCACCCGGCAAGGCCACTGCGGGGGCCCCGCGATGATGCAATGTAAGGCAAGCCCGGGCAAGGCCGAGCAGGAGCCGTGCTGGCCGGAGATGCTGATCCGCTTCACGGGGGCGGGGGAAGTGGGGGACGGGAGAGGGCGCGGGGGGGGGGGGGGGGTGATCGGAGGTGGAGGGGGTTTCTGAGCTACAGGGCCCTGGGGGACCTGTCTGCCCAGAAAACCAAGCTGGCCTCCTGGTCGCTCAGCCTGGAGCCTCCCCACCCGTCTCCGTCTGAAACCCGGGCTCTCTCCTCCCCTCCCCGAGGCATGCCCCGCACCCGCCCCTCACTTGCAGAACCTATTCCTAATTCCCTCCTTCTCATCCAGGTGGAAGGGTCTGCTGAGAGCTTCTAGAGGTGAGCAAGGGGGCCCTGTGCATGAACAGACTAAATCAGGATTCCCAAAGCCGTGAGCCTGGGAGTTGGGGGTGGGGAGGTTTCGACCTCTGGGGAGATTTTTTTTTTTCAAAGTATCTGTGCACTTGTAAAGCTGACGCTTCACCTATTCTGTAATTCAGTGGCTTCAGATAGGGCTGGGACTTAGAATATGTATTTTTAAATTGGGTTCGTTATTATTCAGAACGGTATTAACTATTTTAAATACATATTGTGAAGAGTAAGCCTCCTTTCCGCTCTGAGACAGGCAGGCGTGGCACAGCACAACCCCAGGAGCCACCCGCCATCCACAAAGACTCGATGGTGGCGTCCGGGGTGCAGCTGGAGGCGGACGTGCTCCCCAGAGGCAACCGCGCTCATCGTTTCTTGTCTTCCAGAGAGAGTCCATGTGATATGGGATCTGAGCATTTTTTTTGGTGGGGGGCAGGGGCGATGCATGGCCCAGGAATGGAACCCGGGTCTCCCGCATGGAAGGCGAGCATTCTACCACTGAACCACCCGTGCACCCTATGTGAGCATTTTTAAAAAAGGAGTTCCCCAAAAAGCATTCCTTTTCCTCCCACCCTCTTAGTAGGGAATCACGGAGGATGGGCTACAGCCTAATGGAGGGCTTTCAGGCCTGCGCGGTGGAAAAGGAGGGGTGAGCCTTCCTGGGACTCACCACCGCAAGCCGTCCACCCGCCCACACCCCCACAGGGTCTAACCTGAGTCCCATACACTGCATCAAGAACCTGCCAGGGTCTCTACACCTCCATTTCTGGCAATGAAAGGCCCTTTCTTCTTGGTAATCCTTCTCCTAGGCCCCCAGGGAATTTTCAGATGGGTTTGCTGAGTTAGGGATTTTTCTGCATTTCAGTTCAGTGACTTCTCAGCAGATTTTAATGTTGACTGGTGGAGAAAAATAATAAAGAAAAAAAAGCTATGACCAGAAGGGGGAAACTGGTCCTGCTGTGTGACCTTATATGAGTCACACTGTTTCTTTGTGTCCTGGTTTCTTGCTTGCTTGCTTTGGGAACTGGGAAGGAACATGTCTACCTTTATTTTTAACCTCTCAGGGTGGTTGTAAGATCATGGATTTTATAGATGAAGATAAGTGAAGACGAAGCACTGTTCTTCTTGTGGCCATGTCCAGAGTCTCTGGAGGAAACGACCTTCTCGTAGGAAGCGGGGGAGAGTTAGGGCCTCCCATCTGCCTTACTCCCCTACAGTGGCCGGCAGGTCACTTCAAATCTGTGCCCCCATCCAGGGACCACATCGACCTTGACATCTGGATGGGGCCACATGACAAGTTCTCTGCGATGGAATGTAGGTGGGAAATATGTGAGTCACCTGGCTCGAAGCCAGGTAATAAAGAAGTGCACATGCTTTCTTCATGCTCTTTCTCCTTCCTCTAGCTGGAAGCAAAGATCTGAGCCGCTAAGATGGTGAAGCCACAGGATGGAAAGAGCCTGCATCCCTGAATCACCCCATGGAGGTCAGCCACCTGCCAACCCAAACATCCCTACTCGATTCATATGTGAGTGAGAAATAAACTCCTATTGGTTTAAGACACTGAAATTTGAGGGCTTGTTACAGAAGTTCATGCTCTCCTAACACATACTCCACTTTTCTCCCTAAGTCCAACCCTAAGCAACTAACAATATCCAGGAGGAGACATCAGCAATTATTCCTCCTAGCAGGTGCAGGGTGGTTAGAAGCCACTGGGGCCACTCCCTGGCTCTCAGCTTGGCTCCAGGGGGACCACCAAGCATTTGGGACTTGGGGTTTGCAGCTGTTGCATTCCAAGTGACTCTGGTAGCATTCCACCCTCGGGTGACACTCAGAGCCACCCTAGGAAAGCAAAGGCAAGGAAAAGTAGCTGAAGGGGGTGGGGAAGCAGAGATGGTGGGGCCACAATGAGAGCCCTAGATCTGCCCTGACTCCCTCCCAGTGTCACCTCAGCTAAAGCCAGCAGCTCCATTTCCCTATCTGTAATATGAATCTAAAACACCTGTCTGAAATTGAGGGTGGGGTGGGGAAGAGTGGGGAGATATGAAATAATGAGTGTGAAGTGACTTGCTAAGACTTCATGCTGCAATCAGAGGATCCAACTCAGCAATTCGATGTATGTTGGGGCTTTTCTTGGGAGGACCTTAAAAGTAATTTGTTAAGGAAGAAAAAAATTAAAGAATGCATAATTCCCACTTGCTTTAGGATTGTCCTGAAGACTGTCCTGAGCTAAAGGGCCTAAGTGAGGAGGTGTCTTAGAGGCTTTGAAGGCTAAATGACAGGACTGGATTCAGGATCTATGCGCAGTTCTCCTTGCCACTAAATGTCTATTCAGTTGTCACAGTATCTGAAATCCTACCATTAGTGCCTCATTCCTTTAGATTTGTTTTTGTGTTCCTCCACAAAAATGTAAGCGATGACAGTCCCCAATGTGTGTTCCCAATGTGCTTTAAAGTTGTCCCAATAATCTTGAAAGAGATAGCAAGGCCCAACCACTTGGTATGGATGATTCTCTGATAATTTCCCTTCTGACAGGGAGATTCATGGGTATATATCCAAGAAAACTCTTGCACATGTGTACCAGAGACATGGATAAGAATATTTATAGTTGTCCTATGCATAATAGCAGAAGACGGAAATAGCACAAACGCTTATTGACAAGAGATTGGATAACTGTATTTTAAATAACAGGGAAAATGACTGAACCATGTTTTAATGATCGATTATGTGATAATAGACCATGCCAACTCATAGTGGAAACAACTATCATTTGTTTCCTCACAATTCCACACTTTAGGTAGGGGCTCCCAGGGTATGGCTGATCTCTGCTGCATGTGGGAGTACTTAATTGGGGAGACCCAACTGGGACCCATCGATCAACCTTCAAGATGGCCCCACTCATAGGTTGGGCAGGTTGGTGCTGGCTGGTAGCCCAGAGCTTTGGTTATTTTCCACATGGGGTCTGTCCACGTGACTCGGTTGAGCTTCTCATAGCATGGTGGTCTCAGAGTGATTGGACTTCTTACATGGTGACTTAAGGCACTCAAGAATGCAAAGCAGAAGTTACCAGACCACCATAAACCTTAGGCCTCAAACAGACCTCATTCTAGTGGCTAAACGAGTCATGAGGCCAGCTACATTTAAGGAAGGGAGCTACAAAATAATGTGACTACCAAAAGTATGGCTTATTGGGTGCTGCACACTTTAACAATCCAGAACCATCCACAAATGCATGGATAAATCTTAGTTACAACATATTAAGTAATAAAGTCCTTGAAGACCAGCTTAGGTTAGGTTATGCTGCTGCAGCAAATGACCCCAACATCTCAATGAGTTCACACAACAAAGGACTACTTTTTCACATATTTCTCCCACACAAGTTGGTGGTGCATGGTGTTTCATACAATTGAAGGACCCAGGCTGATGGAAGCTCCACCATCTTGTGGCACTATCTGGGACATGAGATTTCCGGTTTGCAACAGATGTGGAGGACAGAAACACTGGAGAATTAAACCTGGGTTTTTCTTGGCCTCAACCTAAAGAGACAAATGTCACATGTGCTCATGTTGGCCAGAACTAGTCATTTGGCCCTGCCTATCTGCACGGGGGTGGGAAGGCTGGGAAGTGTAGGAAAGCACATAGAAAAATGGTTGAGCTTTATTGTCTTGGCTACATATGATAAAACTATTTAAAACAATGGAAAGTTAAACAAGATTAAAGATATTTGTTTACTTTGAGGTAGGGGAAGAAGGGACAGAACAGGAACACATAAGGAAGGTATGTCAGTGATTTGTAATGGTCTAGTTCTTGGGTCGAGCAGCAGGTATTAATTACATTATTTTTTAAGTGAACAAACGAACAGATGAATGAATAAATAGAAGAGAAGCCTCAGAAACAAGGGCACTGAAGTCTAATCTCAGAGTGCAGTCCAAAAATGGCCCTTCCATAAATATTCACTGAGCTCCCAGCTGAAGCTGCCAGATCTCAAAGGTACAAAGATGAATAAAATATGGGCTCAACATCTCTGCGTTTGCAGCTCAGAGGATGTACCAGGCACGTAAACAAAGCAGGCCAGCAATGCACAGCGGACAGGCTTGCTCTCCTGGAGCTCTGGGAACTGGAGAGAGGCCTGAAAAGGCCTCAACACCAAGGAGTCACTTAGGGTGGGTCATTGAGTGAGAGGGTGGTGGCGGTGGCAGTGGGGAGGATGGAGGGACTAGGTTGGTTAGGGAAACTCATCCCTGGAAGAGGGAAGGGTATGTGCGAAGACACAGAGAGCCCTTTGCTCCTTAAGTGGTCTATGACCACGGTACTTCCTCACCTCCTTTTAATCCCTAAATGATCTGATCAACTCATTCACACTGTAGTGGACATTGCACTGTGCCACCCAGAATCCCTCGCAGGACCCAGACATTTTCCCCACTGGATGCTGGCAGTTTTGGCTGCTGATGCTCACAGTTGAGTCCTTCTTCAGGAATAGTCCTCAGATAAGGGAGCTCCCTTGCACAAAGTCATGCATCAAGCACCCCCACCCCCGCCCCTCATTTCTGCCTTCTAAATGACTGTTGAAGGCATTGCATCCCAGCTCCAGAACTCCCAGTGGGATCACCTTAAACCTCATTAGAGCTTCTAGACTCTATCACAGCCCAGTTTCTCTCTCTGCCCAATCCTGTTTCTTGTACACCCAAACTGCTGTTGATCCTGAATGTACTTTTCAATGAACCTCCTGCATGCTAATCTCCACCTCAGAGTGTGTTTTCTGGGAAACCTACCTAAGTCAATCACTAAAGTGTAAATGACTATTAAACCCCAAGGGTTGCCTTCCCTGGGAGTGTTTGTACTATAGGAATAATAATAACTAATATTCATAAAGGGATTTCTTTGCCAAGCACTATGATAAGCACTTTGTCTATCTGATCTTATTTAACAAAGAACAGATCTAAGCCAAAGGAATGTATTTCTAATGGTGAAATTTCAATCTTTGGCAGTTGGCTTAGGAAGCTGGAAGTGTTTGTGTGGTATAACTTTTGCCACAAATATTTGTGTCTCACTGTATGATCAGTACTGACCCTTGCACTGGCTGTGTAAAGTCCCCATAAGGTCAGAGTGTGGACTCCCAGTCTAATTTTTCTTTTAAAAAATACAGGGCTTATTCTGCTCAGTAATATAATAAATCTCTGTTCTGCTTCTTCCCTTGGGCCTCACTTCTTGGGAGCCTGTGTGGAGGTGAATTCCTCTGAAAGCTGGCTGTCCCTGGTTGGGACTCCCCGAGACTCTTCTAAGAAATGGTGACATTATCCCAGCACTTCCTCTCTCTTCCCTAGCAGCTCCTGCAGCCACCGTTGGGCCCTCCTCACATCCTCCTTTCGCGGGCTTGGGCATTCCATCTTCCCTCTCCATTATCTGCTCCTCTGCCCCAGAAGAAATGCTGGTCTGGACTCTCCTGTCTCCGAAGCTGAGCCCTCTCTCCGTCTCTAAGCCTGCCTCCTGGAGAGCATGCCTTGGCAGCAGGCTGTGGCTCCATCTGTCCTCTGGCCTCCAGGAACATGTCCCAGCATGTTGAGCCCTGGCATAGAAGAGGCTGGTGGCTGTTCTGTCCTTGGGGCTGCCTACTTTGGGGCAGGGAGGAGGGTGGTAGGAGACAGGAGGTCCCCCAGAGACCCCAAGGAGAGCGTGGCCTCCTTCTCTCCAGGAGGCCCGAGTTTCTCTGAATAGAATATGTGATTTACAGCAGATTTCCTGGAGCAGGCCTGGGATCTGGCACTGCTGAGTGTATGTGTGGGTGTGTATGTGGTGGGAGTTAGATCTTGTGACCTCTACCAGCCTGCTCCTTTGCCCTCTTCAGGGGAGAAGTTTTCTTCCCCTTGAAGTGTGTGCCTGGCTACACATTCAAGTGCATGGTTGCAAACATTTTTAAACTACTGAACAGTTACTAGACATTCAGTAGATGCTTAATAAATATTTGTTGCATTCCATTATAATGGTGGTGGGGAGCTAGGAGTTATTAAAAAAAAATCATTTCCCAACAACAACAACAAAAAGAATTATTTCATTGTGAAGCTCAGTGCCACAAAACTTTAAATAATTCAATACAAGCCTTCATTAAAAGGGGGAAAAAATTCCAAAATAAACAGGCATACAATGTCAAGTCTATTTGAAATGCCCAAAAGCAGAAGGGATTCAAGGCAGGAGGAGGATATGCCTGTCCTCTGCTGGACATTGGGAAACTTAGTCCTTGGGTGGTGTGGGTGGGTCCTGAGGTCTCACATCTCTGGGGCCCTCCTGAGGTTTAGGTACAATCCTGACCTGTCTCCAGGATCAGGCAGGTGAGAGGGTCTGGGACTGTGCTCTCCCAGCCGGACCTGTGCTCCCAGCCCCACAGTAGAGAAAAAGGCCTGTCCTCCCTGAGGTCAGCCTTATTAAAGGAAGAAGACAGGGCATGTCTGGGCAGAGATTTCCAGACACTCAACAGCCCTAGATGTCAGTAATTGTAGCCACTCCAAGCATGGATTCTATTTTTTTTTTTAATGGGATTTCTGTTCAGATTAACACTCTATTCTCTGCAAAAAATAAAAAAATAAAGCAGAAACTGCAAATGTTGGAAGTGAGTGAGAGAGGCAAAGGCAAGGTGTGAGGAGGGCTGGGTGTGTGGGGTTAGGTGGGAGCAGCTGGACCCCTCACATACTTCTATATCTGACAGAAGCACCAGTGGAGAATTCCAGAATTGTCCTTCATCAGTGTCACTTCAATAAATCCCCTGGAAATGAGGTCTAGAGCTACTGAAGCAAAGGGGGCAGCAGGCAGAGCTCTGGAATGGAGGCAAAAGGGCTGTCGTAGTCATTAATTCACTGTGTGACCTGAGCCAGGTCACTTAAACTCTCTGAGCCTCAGTTTCCTCAGCAGTGAATGTGGGGTGTGTTTTTGTGGAATATCCAGGTGATAGCTCATTCACCAATGCTTCTTCCCCACCTAGCCACAATGGTTTCTTCTGCTGAGGTGAGAGTGAGGTGTGTGGGTGGGGTGGGGTGGGGGGTAAGGGGAAGCTGGTTCACTGTCCCATTTCTCCTGGAGACCTGGTTGGATCTTTCTGAGATTTATGGAATTAACTCCAATTCCCTCTTTCCCTGAGGCGATTGGCAAGCAACAACTTTGCAAGCCTTTAGTTCTCTGGGCCTCTTGTTTCTTCATCTGTAAAATAAAGGAGATTGAATTCCACTCTGGCGTCAAAACTTTGCTGGGGTGTCTGGGTACCCCAAGGTGCCGTGGAATCAGTGGTGGTGTAGTGAGACTTTTCTGGGAACTGCAAAGTGAAGGGCATCATTTTTATTATTTTTTAAGAATTTTTATAAATCTGGGTTAGGTAAATCCTTGCCCAGATCGGTCAGCAATGGGCCAGAAATGGAAAGGGGTCTCATCCTAACAATGCCGCCTTCTCCTGGCCAAAGCCCACTCACTTCCCAAACCAGAAAAAGCCCGGCTTATGGCTAAATTCATGGAGAAATGTGTCAAGCTCGCAAGCCCAGGCGCGCGGGTTGGGGGGAAGCGCCCTCTGCAGCCGACGAGGCCCCGACTCCAGTTGCTGGCGAGGAACCTGGAGCTGGGCCAGGCGCGGGCGCGGAGCCGCCCGGGCCCCTGGGGAGGGCGGTCCCCGGCGGCGCGGTGGGCCGAGCGGCCGGTCCCGCCTTTTAAGGCGTGTCCGCGCAGGGGCTATATCAGGGCTGCTCCGGGCGGCGCCAGCTGAGGTGTGAGCGGCTGCGGGAGCCGGTGGCCTGGAGATCCAGATTCCGGTGCAAGTTCATCGAGACACAGACACCCAGACGAGGTGAGGGAGCCGCGGCAGGCGACAGCACATCCTGGCCCGGAGCACTGCGCTGAACGTAGCCGCTGTGTGTGTGTGTGTGTGTGTGTGTGTGTGTGTGTGTGTGTATGTGCTGTGTTCACAGGTGTTTTTGCGGCAGGTGAATGACTTGCGTGGGTCCGTGAGTACTCGATTTGCGCGCACGGATGGCTGTAAGTGCGCATATGATGAGGGTCGGGATGTGTCCCAGACTCTAGGCGGAGCGGGGGCACGAGTCCTGGGGATCCCCAGCCAGGCGCCCCTCCCCTCGAAAATCCGCTGAAGAGAGGGAAGGCGTGGGTGGGGCCGCCCTCGAACTCTCCGCGTTGGGGAGGCGCCCCGGACCCCGCTCGTTCGCGACGTGGGGATGAGGCCGGGTTCCCGGAGGTCCCCGAAGGGGCGGGGGACGCGGAGCGAAGCAGGTTCATGTGGGCCCCGCCCCGGGACGGCTCTTGGGCCAATCAGTCCACTCAGTGTCGCCAGGGCCCTGGCCCCCGAAGTCCGGGAGCTCGACGCCGCGGTGTTCGCCGCTCGGCTGAGCGCTGAGGTCAGCGCGGGCTGTGTCCCTAGACCTCGGGAACGTGCCAGGACACGTCCCTTAAGGGCAAGTGAGGAGGTGACTCACGGTGACAAGAAGACCCTGGGGAGCGGGCCGGATGAAGTCAGAATCCCGCCCGGGCTGGGGGGCGGTGGCGCCCCCAGAAGACCCCACCCCTGCCTCTCCCTGGTGTCTGTCCGTTCATCAGCACAGTGACCCACTTGGCTGGTACAGCGTGTTCCCAGGGAAGCCGGGACACCGGGAGGTCCTGGACCGGGTTTCTAGCCCCCGCCCCGCGACGCGCCCTCGGGATCTGGGCGGGTTCCTGCCGTTCTCTGTCGGTCGGAGAAGCGCAGGGATCGGTCCCACCGCCGCCGGGAGAACCCCGTCCAGCCTGCCGGAGGGTCCGGGGCGCTGAACTCTGGGGTCCAAGCCGAGCCGGGCGCCCCGGGACAGTGGGGCACGCGGTCCACGCCGGGATGGGAGACGAGAAGGGGTCGCATCTTAGCGGTGTGGGGCGCCAAAGCTGTCTAGGGCCGGTGTCAGCCGCCCTGGGAGGCTCGGGGCGCCCCCGGCCTAGCCCAGAGCTCACTGTGCGAGGGCGACCAGCCGGAGCCGAGCAGGAGAGCCAGTCGCCCGCCCCTCGGGTGCCGCCGCCCGGCGCGGGTCACTGGGAGGCCTCCCTGTCCCGCGGCGGGTGGACACGAGTGGAAAAGAATCTCGGTACTGGATTTGGCACTTTGGGGCGCCCAGGCAGCTCCCTCCCACCCAACCTCCCTTCCTGCCGCCCTCGCTCCACGTCGCGTTTCGGGGAGGACGCGCGAGCGGTTTTGTTTTCGTTGTTCCCGTCTATTTTTATTTTCCAGGGATCTGACTCATCCTGTACTTTGGGCGTGGAGATAAGGTGGAGGGGCCAGATCTCGGCGCGCTTGTGCAGGCGCGAGTGTGTGTGTGTGTGTGTGTGTGTGTGTGCGTGCGTGTGTGACAGAGACGGCGCGAGAGTGCGCGGTTGTTTCCCAACAGCGGCGGGGGTTTCGGAAGCCTGGCGGCTCAGCGTGACGTGTTCGCGGCCCTGGCCTCCCCGCCCCGCCCCGCGCTCTCCCCCTTTCCCAGCCCAGGGGTGACGCGCCGCCGGAGTGGAAGCGGAGTTTTGGCGGGCGGGGAGCGCTTTGCAGGAAACTGACTCATCACAACTTCTCCCTCCCACCTTCCAAGGCTCGGCCCACGCACCTCCCACCCCGCGCCTGATTGATTTCCTGGAGATCGGTGCCCCCTCCCGGCCGCCGCGCGCACAGCAACCCGTCTTCCCGCGGAATCCAGCTGCGGGAATCCTTCCCGGCCGCAGTTGCTGCGCTGATCCTTTCCCCCACTCTAACCCCTTAAAAAGAGTACCCCACTGGTTCAACAGTATTTACTAAGAGATTACTGTTTACCGGGAAATTAAAATATGGCTGAACTCTGTTACTTGTTTGTAAAATCTGAGGGTTTGTGTTTCTGAGTTTTTTCTCTGAGTTGGTTGAGAGCAGGTGCTTGGTGGGGGAAGAGAGGCCCAGGAGAGCCATAAAGGAAAGAGTGGTAAGAGAGAAGATCTCTGCCCTGATTCCCGTCCCATTTTCAGCTCCTAGCAGCCAGGAGATGTCCAGCTGCCTGGTAAAGCCCTAGGCAGGCTCTTCCTCCTTGTGCCAAAGGACCTGTTGAGACTCAGAATGCCTGCTTCAGCCATCCAGTGTGCCCCCCTTGACTGGCACCCCAAGAGTGCACCCCTGCGGGGCAGTACCAAACACTTGCTTGAATCCCCTTTAATTTACATGAAGTTAGTCTGGGGACAGGGGACCCCTCAATGTTTGTGTGTGTATTTTAACTTTTTTTGTTGTGTGAAATATAACATATATACAAAAAAAGTAATAAATTTCCAAGTACATTTTAACAAGTAGTGATAGAACAGATTTTAAAGTTTGGTATGGGTTACAGATCCACGATTTTTCGTTTTTTCTTCTAGCTGCTCCAAGACACTGGAGACCAAAAGAAATATTAGTATATTGGTTCAGCAGTCATACTCATTTGTTAAATCCTATCTTCTCAATGAGGATTTTGAAAAAGCTGCCCAAGTGATGCTGATGGGTATCTCTGATTAAGAAACCTCAAAATAAGAGAGGGAGTTGGTGCCAGCACAGAACACAGAACCCAGGGCAGGCAGGCCTGGCAAATTGCTTAACTCTTCTGAGCCTTGATTCCCTCTTCTTTAAAAACAGCTAATATCTACCTTCCTTCTAAGAGGATTAATATTTGTAAAGTGCTTACAACCTCCCCTGGCACATGAAAATATATAAATAGGGTAGGCAATGGTGGCTCAGTAGCAGAATTCTCGCCTGCCATGCCAGAGACCCGAGTTCATTTCCCAGTGCCTGCCCATGCCAATATATATATATATTCTCACCCCTATTTTGAAGAGGCTGGGCTGAGGTTATTTGAAGGTTCTGCCCACCCTACTGTGTGTCTCCTTTATGGGGCAGAGTCTCTTGCCCTGTTTAGCTGTGGGATTTGAGGGCAAATCTTGTATCTCTTCCAGCTCCTGCCCTTTAAACTTGTTCTGAGTCACTGAGTGCCTCCCCAATCAGCTGAGACGTGGAGTCGTAGGCCCTGCTTAGGTGGGGTGGGGCATGGGGTATAGGCCTTCTTGCCCCAGGAAGCCACTCAGAGCTTTCACTCCCAGCACCTGCAAATTGGGACTTGTCCCCAGAACCCCGTCCCTGCCAAGGTCCTGCAGTCACCCAGCCCTGGAGTCACGCCAGAGCAGGGCATGTGGGGGCCGGGGCTTCCCTGATGGGTATATTCATTCTCAGCTTTCTGTCTCCTGAAGTGGAAGGAGAGGAGCCGGGTAGACTGATCAGGTTTAATTTTCTCTGCCTACAAAATGGGTTCCTTGGATACAATGCAGGGCAGGGACTGAGAGGTGTCTAGACTTCAGATCACCTGATGTGCCTGGCAGGATGTGGCTCAGCCCAGGAGAAACCTTGGCCCTGCCCTACCCCGCCCAGCCCCTCCTCATCCCCAGGCCACCTGTCTGATGACATCCTTGGGAAAGGCCCTCAGCCCTCAGCACCTATCAGCTACGGTCTGAAGGAGGTGGGTGCTGGGGGAAGCCCAAGTGATAGGGAAGAGGCAGAAGGCTCAGCCAGAATTGAAGGCAGAAAGAAATACTACTTCCCACTTCCCAAGGGCTTCTTTGTACCAGGTGCTGCCCTAAGCACATTACAGACATAACTCAGTTAAGCCTTACATCTACCCTCTGAGACATTCACTTTTTTTAGGTGAGGAAACTGGAGCCCAGAGAGGTTAAGTCACTCATCTAAGGTCACCCAGCAGAGCCTGGATTTTAACCCAGTCTGGCTTCAGAACGCCTGCTCTTAACCATCAAGGATACAGCCTCTCAGCTCTTCCATCTGCCTTCCCTGGAGGGTCTCACTGACTGATTGCTTGAGCGTGCTTCTACAACCATGCCCCTTGAACTTTCACACAGCCCCATTTTACAGATGCAGGAACCGAGGTTCAGAGATATTGGATGGCTTGCTAAAGTTTAGGTAGTAAGTGGGAGAGGCAGGACTAGAGCCCGGGTCTTTCTGACCTGCAAGTCCAGGGTACTTTTAAGTTGCACAGCAGAGTTATGGGAATAGATATTTTGGTGGGGGGTGGAGGACCCCTCAGCTTATTCATTCATTTGGGAGTTAGTTGGCCTCTTGGCAGGATTGGGAAACTCCTGAGCTCTGGCAATTCACACATATCTGGGGCATTCACACCCACTAGGACACCTCTGGGGGAAAACAAATTGATTTTAGCTGATAATATCTGGTGGTAAACGGGACCCTGATCCCTGCTATTGCAATAACCTTGTCTTTGTTAACATAAGCGTGTCCTTCAGCTGCCCGTTTGCGCAGCGACCTTGGGGGTGCCAGGTTGACCCAGCACTGGCCCTACTCCACGCTCTTAAATTGGTTTGGGGCTCCATAGGAGGGAACCAGAGAGACCCTCTGACCTGGCCCGTCAGGAGAGGCCCAAAAAAGAGACCAGTTCCACCTAAGGGCAAACATGGTCAGGTAAAGGAGGGTCCAGTGTCCCCAGTGACCGGGGTCATACTTATGTCTCAGCTACAGGCACCATGTCGGAGCCCGGGAATGCCCGTCCAATCCCCTGCAGCAGCAAAGTGTGCCGCCGTCTCTTTGGCCCCGTCGACAGTGAGCAGCTGCAACGTGACTGCGATGCGCTGATGGCCGGCTGCGCACAGGAGGCCCGTGCGCGCTGGAACTTCGACTTTGTCACCGAGACGCCGCTGGAGGGCGACTTCACCTGGGAGCGCGTCCGGGGCCTCGGTCTCCCCAAACTCTACCTGTCTACAGGGCCCGGGGATGACCTGGAAGGGGGCAAGCGACCCTGCACCTCGGCTGCCTTGATTCAGGGGGACCACGTGGACCTGTCGTTGTCCTGTACCATCATGCCTAACTCCCCTGAGCAACCTGAGGTGTCCCCGGGTGGGCCTGGAGTCCCTCAGCGCAGGAAACGGGGACAGACTAGCATGACAGGTGAGGACAAGTACAGAGAAGGGCACTGTGGGGGGCAGGGGGACCCAACTCTCAGAATGCACCTGGTCCAACTTGCTCATTAGGCAAAGGGGCAAACAGGTCCAGAGAAGGGAAGTGACTTCCTTGAGGTCGCACAGAAAGTCTGCAACAAAGACCAACTAGCTAACATTTCCTAGGAATTTGTCATATGCCAGGCCCTTTGCTAAGCTTCTAAGGTTGATTATTTCATTTAGTCCCTATAGCAATCTTATGCCATTGTACATTCTTACCCATCTTTTATAGACCAGGGAACAAGACTCAGAGGAAAAGTGCCTTGCCTAAGCTTTCACGATGAGTTTGTAGTGGAGAGAAGACTGATGATAATAACTTCCTGGCTACCCTAGCCAAGCCTTACTCTCCCTCTAGCCAGAGGTGCTGTGAAAACATACCACTGACTAGTTGGCTTAACCGACAGGAATGTATTTCCTCACTGTTTTGGAAGCTAGTAGTCCGAAATCAAGGCGTTGGCAGGCTCACCTTCTCTCTGAAGTCTGTAGTGTTCTGCTGGTGACTTGTCAGCAGTTCATGGCTCAGTCCCCGCCTCTGTCACAAGCCCGTCTGCCTCCCAGTCTGTCTCTTCCAACCGTGTCCAAATTTCTTCTGCTTTATGAGGACTCCAGTCATGTTGGATTAAGGCCCGCTCTGATTCAATTTGGCCTCACTTTAATAACACCTTTGAAGATTCTTTTTACAAATGGGTTCATACCCACAGGACCTGGAGTTAGAACTTCAGCATGTCTCTGTGGGGGGGACCTGATTCAATCCCTAGCATCCTCCCTGTCACACACACACTTTTTCCCCCTTCCCTCCTGCCTGTTCTGTTCTCTTTGGCACTTATCATCTGTCTCTCAACAGCTACTTCCTTACCTTGATATTGTCTTTCTCCCTGAATACTATCCCTACAAGAAAGGGATGTATATCTTGTTCATGGCTGACCCCCCCCCACCCAGCACCTACAACAGCGCCTGACACACAATACGTGCTTGATAAATAATGAATGAATGAGGCTAACATCTGAGTGCTTGTTAGGCTGGGCCGCAGACCAAGGCCTTTATATAGAAAGCACTTCATTTAATGCTTACAGCACAATTCTCATTTTATAGGGAAGCAGGCTCAGAGAGATGAAGTCAAGGGCCCCACAGCAAATTTGCAACTATGACAATAATAATATTAAGAGCTAACATTTATATGAGCCAGGCACTGGCTTTGAACACTGTCAATTATCTAATTGAATCCCTAGATTCTATTAGCACTGGCAAATAGAAGTCTTGACGATGATGGGAATGGTCTGTGTGTGTGCTGCCCAGTGGCTGTAGAGCACTTGACATGTGACCAGTGCAACTGATGAGTGGAATTTTAATTTATTTGTTTTCAGAGAATTTGAATAACCACATGTTCTCATTTTCTGGCTGCCAAAGCAAATGCCATGCAGTGGGTTGACCAAACTATGGGAATTTATTGGCTCACAGTTTTGAGGCTTAGCAGAAGTCCACAATCATGGCATCATTGAGGCAGTGCTTTCTCTCAGAAGACTAGTATTTTCAGGCTGGTTGCCAGAAAAAAATGGTCCTTGGCTTTTTGGTTATACAACAATGCATATGGTGGCGTCTCCTGGCTTCTTTGTCTTCTGGATTCCGTTGGTTTTCAGCTTCTGCCATTTCCTCTGGCTTTCTCTTTCTCTGTGACCTTCCCTATAAGGCCTTCAGTAATAAGAGTAAGACCCATCCTGCTTCAGCTGGGACACACCTTAACTGAAGTAACCTCATCAGGACATCCTATTTATGAGGCTTAACGTCCACAGGAATGGGTTAAGCCCAGGAACATGTTTTCCTGGGGTACATAGCACCAAACCACACCCCATTTGTGACCAACTGGTGGCTGTTGTGTTGGACAGCTTGACTTTAGAGCTGTCTCTCCCCCTAGGAGATGGAGTCGCGGTCCCATGGTTCTTTCCTATCTTTGGCAGTTGGGTGGCTTTGGCTCCAGGGAGGAGGTGCTCTGGCCGCTCGACAGTTTGCCTTGGGTGGGCGGCTCTGCTTTGCAGCCCCCCTCACCCTGGCCAGGCTGACGTCTTGTCTTCTCTCCTCAGATTACTACCACTCCAAACGCCGGCTGATCTTCTCCAAGAGGAAGCCCTAACCCACCCACAGGTGGCCTCACGCTCCGGGGAGCAAGGGAGCCCCACAGGCCCCTTTCACATCCTCTGGCTCAATCCTTCAGTTTGTGCGTCTTAATTATTATTTGTGTTTTAATTTAAACTCCTCCTCATGTACATACCCTCTCCCCCGCCTCCACCCCCCCACCCCTGACTCAGCCTCTGGCATTATCAGAATGATTGGAAAAACAGAAAAATAGGTGGCAGGAAGGTTTGGCTTGTCAGAGCGCCGGGTCTTTTTATTATACAAAACCTTATTTAAAACCTTCTCATCCTATTGTTGTTAATTTTCTCTCTCCCAGAGGTAAGGTGGAGCTGGCTTCACGCCAGCGACTTTCTCCTCCACCCTCACCCTCTGGGTGGTACTGTTCGGAGTGGCATGGCTCCCTCCACTCATTGTCTCGTGGGTGTCATGAAATCCCACCCCTTTCCTTCATTCTCAGACCTGAATTCCTCATCATTTGAGAAATAGATCGCACTTTTAAGGGGACCCAGCAGAGTGGGGCATCATCAAAGACTTTGGAGTCCCCTCACCTTTTCTAAGGTGACCTTGAAGAGGGCGGGGGGCTGGGCACCCTCCTGACCTTGACATCCCAATCTCCTATGCAGGCAAGGGCAAGGTGGGGACCTGTAGCAAACCATCCCCACCTTCCCCTCTGTCGCCCACAGGGAAGCCAGCCTCCATGTTTGGTCACCAACCCTGTTGGCTCCCCCTCTACTTTTCTAGGAGTCCCAACTTTTTCCAACTGGGGTCTCAAGTTCCACCCCCAACCCCGCCTCTCCACTCTCTCATGTCCTTTCCCTCTAGAATCCTCCCAGCCCTGGCCGGCAGCTCCAGGTTGCCTGTCTCCCCAGACTCAATGGACTGGATGGGGAAGGGGCACGCTAGAAGTAGGGCTCCCCAGTTCTACCTCAGGCAGCTCAAGCAGCAACTGCCTCCCCCTCTTTTGGCTCTGACTGGAGGGGAGGGTCCTGGGTGGTTGGAAGGGCCCCCTAGAGTGGAGACCTCTGTGTGTTAGGAGTGTGTGCGTGGGGGACAGTTTATCTTTTTAGGAGGGAGAGTGTAACGCAAGCACTTGAAACTCATCCGAAGACCTTCTCCACCTGCCCCACCCTTCTCCCATTTCATTGCACTTTGAGTAGCAGCTGAACAAGGAGTCAGGTGCTCTAAGATGGCAGGGAGTAAAGGCTGTGGATAGGGCACACTAAGTGGGCTGATATGGGACTGGGAATTGTGGGTTATTGTCTTTCCTGGCACTGAATGTTGAGCCCCTGCAGGCCCTGAAGCACTTGGTGGGTCTGACCCCAAACACCTGAGGCTCCTGTGACATCCTGGCCTAGACTGTTTTCTCCTGGCTTCCCATGTGTCCCGGTTCCTCCGTCTCTCTGCCTAGACTAAACCTCTCAAGGGCAAGGGCTACGTCCTGTATTGCTCTGTGTCCTTCATAACCCCACCCACAGTGCTGGGTATACAGCAGGTGCTCAATAAACGTTTCTTGGTGACTTTACTGGTCATAATATTGTTGTCATTATACCTTGTCATTTACAAAAACTAGTTGTTGGTGTTTTCTTGGTTGTTTCCATAAGTTTAAGAATAATTTTAAAAATAAAACATTAACTTTTTTTAAATGCAGAAAGCGTGGCAAACAAATACAAACAGCAGCAAAACAGAAATAATAAACATTACATGTTTGCAAAATAGCCACTGCTACTATTTTGGTTTGTTCTTTCTGATGTTTTTATATGCCAAATATGAACATTTTAAAAAGCTTTGGTAATAAATATACATAATGTTGTGAAGTCTTTTTAAGTAAGGAATATATTATGGCTTTATGTTATTACTCATCTGGGAAATGCAAATTAAAACTACAATGAGATATCACTATATACCTACCAGAATGGCTAAAATTAAAAAGACTGACAATGCCAAATGTTAGCAAAGTGGAGGAAATGGAACTCTTTTATACCTTGCTAATGGAAATATAAAGTATTTCAACTTCTTTGGAAAACTACTTGGCATTATATCTAAAGTTAAACTTACGCTTATGTCATGACCCAGTAATTCCATTAAAATTTGCACATATATACACCAAAAGACATGTTCAAGAATGTTCATTGCATTATTTTAACTGCTCCAAACTGGAAACAATCGAAATGCCCATAACAGAAAATCGTTCTATATATAAATAAATAGTGTATTTATGTACTGGAATACCATACAACAGTAAAAAAGAACAAAGTACTGTTGCATGCATGTCCTAATTATCTGTTCATAATAAAGCACACAAGACTTAGAGCCTTAAAGTAATGATCACTTATTTGCTCATGGTTCTGCAATTTGGGCAAAGTTCAGTGGGGAAAGTTCGTCTCTGTCCCACATGGCTTCAGCTAGGGCATCTTGATGGGGCTGGAGGATCCATTTTCAAGATGCCTCCTTTACATGGCTGGCAGTTAATGCTGACTGTTGGCTGGGAGCTCAGCTGGGCTCTCAAACCATGTGCCTATATGTGGTCTTTCCATGTAACTTTGGCTTTTCACAGCACGGTGACCAGTTTCCAAGAAGGAGTGTCCCTCGAGTCAGCTAAGAGACCAATATGGAAGCTGCAAGTTTTTTTTTTTTTAATGTTAGTTACACATTTTATTGATAGTGTTTTAAATCTGTATGAACAACCTCAATTACTTGAGTAGCTGTCTTGAAATGTGTAGAAAACTCACTACAATCTCAAATACTTATCATCATAAGCACACAAGAAATCCCTTAGTAGTAGAAATGGTTATTGCAATATTAACAAGATGCTACAATCTTTTAATAAACTACTTCTATTTACAGATTATCATAGTAACTACATAAAGGTATTGCAGTAAATCTTTTTACAGTAATACAGAGTCTATAGATTATCATAGTAATTATATAAAGATATTACAGTTGAGAACAGTTATATACATGAGCCATATTTCATGCTGAAATAGTAATGAATATGAGGTGATCACTGTATATTCATTTCCAAAGCTTCAACAATGTGTGCAGCAGAAGGACGATCTTTTGGATCCTCATTTGTACAGACAGAGAAGAGTTCAGTTATTTTCTGGTATGATTTATCCAGTTCTTCCATGTTAATAGGTGGCCTAGTTCCCAAAGCTGCATAGTGTGCCTCATCATCAAAGTCCCTTTCATCAAAAGTTTTATCTTCATCTTCATCATCATATGAAAGATTAATGTATGGAATAGATAAGGTCATCATTTCCCAGAGAGTAAGCCCAAAGGCAAATACGTCTGCTTTGTCAGTAATAATTCCATTTTCCTCTAAAGCTTCCTTGGGTTTCCATGGCTCAGTGCCAATATAACAGGCCTCAGGATCAGTCACAGTCATATTTTCGTCCAATGGTAGAGAGACTCCTACATCATAGATTTTAATTGTTTCAAAATCACCTTTAATTACAATATTTGAGGACTTTATATCTCCATGAAGCTGTTTCTTTTCTTGGTGCAGATACTTCAATCCTCTTGCCATGTTCAGAGCAACTTTTAAAATTATGGCTGCTGGAAAAGGAACCTGGCTGTCTTTATTTTGTTTTCTATTAAATCATTTAGGGACTTTTCACCTCCATATTCCATAGCAAGACACAGACTACCATCACTGGCTTCAGGAAAAGCACGATAACCAACAATATTTGGATGATGGAGATTTTTCAAAATTTTAGCTTCATCAGTTAGTCTTTTTTCATACATACTTTGATAATGATTATTACATCTAGAATTGATCTTTTTCACAGCCCAAGGAGAATGAGACAAACCTCTTGGTGATCTTTTCATAAGGTAAACATTTACCCCAGTACCAAAGCCAAGCTTCTGCATAAATGGAGAGGCAGGAATTGCTATACATGGAGTTGAGCAGAATACAGATTTCTTTTTTTCAGATACTTTGCTCAGTATCTTGAAATTATTTGTTCCTTCCATTGTAATAACCACTCTAGGTCCTTCACTCAAGGAAGTCCCATGACATTCAGAGTTTCTCTCTCAGCTGGGAAGTCACATGGTGACGCCTGCTAGCTTTCTCCCCAGGGGTGTTTTCTTTATACATCTCCAAAGGTCTCCGGCTGCATGGGCTCTGTAGGTTCAGAGACAAGCATCGCGGCAGAGTCAAACCCTGTGGTAGAAAAAGCCGAGGTGAGGAGAGTTCGAGGCTAAGGCCGTCTAGTAAACTGCGTCCCGAATGGCTCCAAATAAGGCCAGCGCTAACTCAACTGCAAGGTTTTTTTAAGTTGTTTTTAATGACCCACACTTGGAAATCTCACAGCATCACTTCTGCTGCATTCTGTTGATTGCACAGGCCAGCCCAGATTCACTATGGAAAGAGATTACACAGGACGCGTGTCTCCCTAGAGGACCATCTTTGGAGGCTAATTATCATCCTATGACTCCCCGTGATTCATGTTCCTCTCACATGCAAAATATACTTTACCCCTCACCCCCAAATCAGACTCCAAAATCACTCATCCTCAAAGTCTCATCCCATCCTAAATAATCCCATCTCATCTCATCCCATATAATCATCCTATTATAGTATCAAGTTTAGGCTTGATGTTCTGGATTTTAGAAACTAAATTGGGTTCAGGTATGGATGGGGCTTCTTCGATGCAACTCCTCCAGTATAGTTCCTCTAGATCTGAAGACCTGTGAAATAAAGAAACAGTTATCTGTCTTCCACATCCAGCATAGCAAAACACAACAGAGCTCCCATTCAAAAAGGAGGGAGGCATATAGCAGTCACTGGCTCACAGCAATTCTGAAATCCAGCTGGGCACATGTCATCAGCTCCTTGATTAGGACAAGTCTCATACCTGGAAATGGTTCTCTTCAGATTTTGGTTGTTTTTTTCTGAGTTATCTTAGCCCATTTTTGCAGCTGAGTAGCTTTCTCAACTGCTTCCTAACTGTAGGAAGTTGGAGTCTCAGGGCCTCTTTTTGTTTTAAAATGTCTTCGTTTCTTTTCAGTCTAAGCTGATATAATGACTTAAAAAACTGTGGGCTTTTGGTGTACACCACACCATTAGACTAAAAAAGCCACCAGCCTCTTTGAGACGCGTCTCTCAACCCTATGCTGAGAGGTACAACCCTTTAAGATGCTCTAGATCAAAGCCCTTAAGATTCTTAGAAGCCCTAACGTTTGGCAGAGAGGGCCTAAGAAGTACGCCCTTAAGATTCTTGGAAATTTTACTCAGATATCAACAAAAGGTATTATAACTGCACCTTTGACCTCATCTTTACCTGCAGACTATTTTTTGTCTTGTTTTATTTTAAAATGTAATTTTATTGAGACGTATTCACACACCATACAGAAGCTACTTTGAAAAACTTTTGCCAACTGAAGAGGTTCAGAATGGATCTTTTATATTTTCTTTCCTTTTTTTTTTTTTTTAAGCTTCTCTCTTGCTTTTTTCTATCCATGCCCTATCATGTATAGTTAAAATAAACCACGTGGGAGATGACTCCCAGGGATGAATCCAGACCTGGCACCGTGGGATCAACAATTCCATCCTGACCAAAAGGGGGAAAAGAAGTGTAATTAATAAAGCATCAGTGGCAGAGTTCAAATAGAGTCGAGAGGCTACTCTGGAGGTTTGTTCTAGTTTGCTAGCTACTGGAATGCAACACATCAGAGATGGATTGGCTTTTAATAAAAGGGGATTTATTTTGTTAGTTCTTCAGAGGAAAGGCAGCTTTCATCTGAGGTTCTTTCTTATGTGGGAAGGCACAGGATGATCTCTGCTGGCCTTCTCTCTAGGCCTCTGGGTTCCAGCAACTTTCCCTGGGGTGACTTCTTTCTGCATCTCCAAAGGCCTGGGCTGAGCTGTGAGTGCTAAGATGAGATATGCTGAGCTGCTTTGGCTGTGCAATGTTGAGGCTCTCATTTAAGCACCAGCCAACTAATTCAAACATCATTCATTGCAGCAGGCACGCCTCTTAGCCGACTGCAGATGTAATGAGCAACAAACGAGATTCACGTACTGTTGGCTCATGTCCACAGCAACAGACCTAGGCACGTTCACCCAGCCAAGTTGACACCTGAATCTAACTACCATAAGGTTGCTTTTATGGAAGCTTCAGGTAGACCTTGCTACCTATCATAACCTGCCAACCCCCAACCAGGACCATTCCAGCCAATCCTAAAGAACACCTAGGGCAATATACAAGACTCCACAAGGGTTCCAAGCACTAGAGTAACTTTCCAGAAACCTACAACCTCCAGATGGGTGCCTGGTCCAGATAAGTCCTGAAACCTAGCCCAGCCTCTCCAGAACATCAGATACTTCCATCTCTCTACCCATATTACTGACAGACCCTTCCAGTATAAAAAATTTAGAATTGCCATAGCCCAAACAACCCCAAACAGAGGTATGGAAAGATCAAAGGTGATGGTGGAATTATACATAGAAGATAGGACTTAAGAAATGAATATGAATGCCGAATCATTAAATTGATATCTCTTAGTCTCCAGTATTTTAGACCAGTTAGAAGCAAAAACCTAAAATTGTGAAATTGTAACCCATGTTAAAGTGAAATATGTTCTACAACTAATTGTGCTTTGAAATTCATAGCTTTTTTGTATATATGTTATTGCTCACAAAAAAAGAAGGAAAAAAGTCGATAGTGATGATAAAAAAATATTTAAGCCCTCTGGCTTCCTATATTCGGGAGCAGCTAGAAGGAAAAATATGAAAGGATCGTATGGCAGCCCATGACAAACTCTGGGATCTATCCTGTAACCACTTTTTGAAGAGTGCTTTGAAAACGATTGCTTTTTTTATTTCTTTGCTTTTATATATGTTATACTATAGAATAAAAAAAAAGGAAGTTAGAATGGACATAGCCCAAATACCCCCACAGAGTGTGAGAAAGATCAGAGGTGATGGTGGAGTTATACACAGAAAGTTGCGTTTAACAAATCAGTGCTGAATCATTTTACTGATATTTCTTTTAGCCTCCAGTACCTTTGAGCAGTTAGAAATAAGAAACTAGTATTGTGGAATTGTAACTCATACCAAACTGTGAAATCTGTTCTACAACTATTTGTTGCAATATACTTTGAAATGTATTGCTTTTAGGTATATATGCTGCTTAAAGAGAAGGAGTGTAACAAAGGCAAAATTTAATGAGTGAATATGACTGCTGAATCAATATATTGACATTTCTGTTAGTCTCCAGTGTCTTGGAGGTGCTAGAAGAAAAAACCTGAATTTGTGGAAGTTAACCCATAACAAACTGTGAAATCTGTTCCATAACTACTTGTTAAAATGTACGTTGAAATTTATTGCTTTTTTGAATATATTTCACAATAAAAAAATGTTTCAGCAACAACAACAACAGCAAAAACACAATGAGGGCGGTGCAACAGCGGCTCAGTGGCAAGAATTCTCACCTGCCAAGCCGGAGACCCGGGTTCGATTTCCAGAGCCTGCCCATGCCAAAAACAAAAACAAAACCAAAAACAAAACAAACACAAAAAAACGCAATGAACCTTGCGGTGGATGCTGTTTATGATTAACACTAAAAATATAAATAAGTTCTTACATGAGCTGGTACAAAAGTATGATGCTTGTACAAAGAATTAATAGGTGGGTACATGGGGGAAAAAGTACCTTTTGCAAACTATGGAATATAGTTAACAGCAATATCTTAATATTATTTCATCAACAGTACCAGATGTACCACACCAATATTAGGGGTCAACAATAGGGGGCAGATAAGGTTTATAGAGGGTTTTGGATTTTTTTTTCATGTTTATTTGTTATTTTTCTTTTTGGCATAATGAAAATGTTCTAAAATTGATTGCAGTGATGATTGCACAACTAGGTGATAATAGTGTGAGACACTGCATACTTTGGATGAACTATATGGTATGTGAATATATATATCAATAAAATCTGCAGATAAAAAAATGGGAGGAAAGCAGGCTAAAGGGTAAAGGATGATATTGACTGTATTTTAAAACTGCAATTTCTGTGTGAGACCAAAGGGAGAGATGTCTATTTGGTGCAAAATTTGTATTTTTGGTAGCACATGATCTAATCTAACTTGTATGTTCAGCTTATTCGATCACCATAACTACATGGAAACTTGAATAGGGAGTGAGATCTTTTTGGTTTGTACAGATTGGTGGGATGTCCCAGTATAACCAAGAGAAATTTGGGCAAAGATTAAAAAGTATTCACAAAGCCCTATTGAGGGACTGGTAAAAAAGTGGAAATATTAAACTTCTCCACTTGGGGATGACCTGATATTCTCGCAAGCATTGCGGACTGCTAACTTCTTTTTAAATATTTTAATTGATAAAACTTAAAATACAAACATTCTAACATGCAAACATTCTATAAATGGTGTACAATCAATGGCTCACAATATCATCACATGGTTGTGCATTTATCACCATGATCATTTTTTAGAACATTTGCATCACTCCAGAAAGAAAAAGAAAAAAAGGAAAAGAAAAACTCATAGATACCATACGCTTTACCCCTCCCTCTCATTGACCGCTAGTATTTCCATCTATCCAATTTTAACTTTTGTCTCCCTGATTCTTTTTTTAATTTTTTATCCAGTTTTTACTCATCTGCCCATACCCTAGATAAAAAGAGCATCAGACGCAAGGTTTTCACAATTACACAGTCAAGTTGTAAAAGCTATATCATTATACAATCATCTTCAAGAAACAAGACTACTAGAACACAGATCTACAGTTTCAGGTACTTCCCTCCAGCCACTACAATATACCATAAACTAAAAAGGGATATTTATATAATGCATAAGAATGATCTCCAGGATAACCTCTCAACTCTGTTTGAAGTCTCTCAGCAACTGACACTTTATTTTGTCTCATTTCTCTCTTCCCCGTTTTGGCCAAGAAAATTTTCTCAATCCCTTGATGTTGGGTCCTGGCTCATCCCAGGAGCTCTGTCCCACATTGCCAGGAGATTTACACCCCTGGGAGTCATGTCCCATGTAGCAGGGAGGGCAGTGAGTTCACCTGCCAAGATGGCTTAGAAAAAGAGGCCACATCTGCGCAACAAAAGACGTTCTCTGGGGGCGACTCTTAGGCATAAGTGTAAGTAGGCTTAGCCTATCCTTTGCAGGCATAAGTTTCATAGGGGCTAACCCCAAGATTGAGGGCTCAGCCCATTGACTTGGTTGTCCTCACTGCTTGCAAGGATATCAGAAATTCTCCAAATGGGGAAGTTGGGGGACTACTCACTGTGTAAGAAGCACCTACACAGTGTCCTAGTGAATCCCCCAAGTTCTAGATATGCTCTTTCCTGTCCCAATTATATAGCAGCAGTGCCAGCTCCTCACAATAATCAAGGTCAATTATCCCTCCCTTCCTGGCCAGCTGGTCTCCTGGCTGATGGAACTCCAAGTGATCAGGCAGTAAGTGTAACTTCAAGTTCAACGGAGCTCTCACAGGGTCCTCTAGTGGAAGCATTCCCCTCTTATGGACCGTAACCTCCAATCCCACAGAGCCTAGGGGAGGTACTCACTGCTGGGTTGTTGGCAACCACTCCAACTTCCAGCCCTCGGTCCCCACACCTGTGATTCCAGTTATTGGGTTATCAGCACTATACGTGGCCATTGATTCAATATATATTCCACATCTTGCCACACAGCGTCCCAACCCTGTAGAGTGTCATCTCCAAATTGACATTGAGTTGTGCCTTTAAGAGGCTGTCACTGCACTTAATCAGGCTGGCAACCTCTGGAGGATGTGGTATGTGTTAGGACTAGTGGATCCACAGAAGGTCCTTTACCCATTGTTACCTCACTTTGATTATAAAATGGGTGCTGTGGTCAGAGGCAATGCCACAAAGTACCTTGCGTCAGTAAATCAGATACTGCTGTGCCCTCAGAGAAGTGGTGCTGGCTGGGACACTGCATGGCTTTGCTCCAGGGCCTAGGGGACTGAGATGAGACTCTTCCACCGGGGCTTTGTAGCGATTCCACAATGCCATGGGATCTGCCGGGTTATAAGTCCCAAGTGCTTGCCCTGAACATAGACTATTGCAATGTCCATCTTGCTCTGGACTCCACTCAAACATGGAAGTTTTCTAAGTCATCAAAAAAATGGGTTGGAACAATATTCAGTTAGTAAACTGCCTCCAATATCCAAATAGGCTCACCAAGCCTCTTTCTAAGTGGTAGGAAGTACAATGTATGATAATTTGTCCTTTACCGTGGAGGAAATTTTGCAGTATGGTCCAGTTTATTTGACTTTCACAATGTGGTAGGCCCAGAAATTTTTTTTTATTAATTAAAAAATTAACAACAAGCAAAACATTAAGATATCATTCCATTCTACACGTACAATCAGTAATTCTTTTTTTTTATTTTACTTATTTATTTATTTATTATTTATTAATTTAAAAAATTAACAACAAACAAAAACATTAACATATCACTCCATTCTACATATATAATCAATAACTCTTAATATCATCACATAGTTGCATATTCATCATTTCTTAGAACATTTGCATCGATTTAGAAAAAAGAAATAAAAAGACAACAGAAAAAGAAATAAAATGATAACAGAAAAAAAGATTTTACATACCATACCCCTTACCCCTTGCTTTCATTTATCACTAACATTTCAAACTAAATTTATTTTAACATTTGTTCCCCCTATTATTTATTTTTATTCCATATGTTCTACTCATCTGTTGATATGGTAGATAAAAGGTGCATCAGACATAAGGTTTTCACAATCACAGAGTCACACTGTGAAAGCTATATCATTGTTCAATCATCATCAAGAAACATGGCTGCTGGAACACACCTCTACATTTTCAGGCAGTTCCCTCCAGCATCTCCACTACCTTTTGAACAACAAGGTGATATCTATTTAATGTGTAAGAATAACCTCCAGGATGACCTCTCAACTCTGTTTGGAATCTCTCAGCCATTGACACTTTGTCTCATTTCCCTCTTCCCCCTTTTGGTCGAGAAGGTTCTCTCAATCCTTTGATGTTAATTCTGAGCTCATTCTAGGGTTTTCTCAATCCCTTGATGCTGAGTCTCAGCTCATTCCAGGATCTCTGTCCCACATTGCCAGGAAGGTCCACACCCCTGGGAGTCATGTCCCACGCAGAGAGGGGAAGGGTGGTGAGACTGCTCATCATGTTGGCTGGAGAGAGAGGCCACATCTGAGTAACAAAAGAGACTCTCTTGGGGGTGATTCTTAGGCCTAAATTTTAAGTATACTTGACCTATCCTTTGTGAGGTTAAGTTTCATGTGAACAAACCCCAAGACTGGGGGCTCAGCCTATAGCTTTGGTTGTCCACACTGCTTGTGAGAATATCAAGAATTCAACTTGGGGAAGTTGAATTTCTCCCCATTCTCACCATTCCCCAAAGGGGGCTTTGCAAATACTTTTCCACTCACTGATTGTGATGATTCTTAATATCATCACATAGTTGCGTATTCATAATTTCTTAGAACATTTGCATCGATTTAGAAAAATAAATAAAAAGACAACAGAAAAAGAAATAAAATGATAACAGAGAAAAAGAAGATGTTAAAGATCGAGATGGTATAATCTAGGAATGCCTAGAGTGTATAATAATAGTGAAACGTACAATGTACAAATTTTAAAAATGTTTTTGCATGAGGAAGAACAAAAGAATATCATTAGTGCAGGGTGCTGAAAATAGATGGTAATTAATATTTTAAAAGGCCCAGAAATTTTTGTAGGGGATGTGAACCACATCTTTTTTTTTTTTTTTGCATGGGCAAGCACCGGGAATCAAATCTGGGTCTCTGGCATGGCAGGCGAGACCTCTACCTGCTGAGCCATCGTGGCTTGCCCATGAACCACTTTTGATACTCTTTCTGATATGGATTGAAAAGAACATATCTGTCATATTATTAGCATCTTAGAGTCAGAGACTAAGTATGTTCTATTAAAGATATCGTATCTGATACACAGCTATGATTATGAATAACCATCACCCACCATGCTTCATTTTTTTTTGCTTCTGAAAAGGTTTATTGCAAAATATAAGAAACATAAACAACTAAAAGAGCTGTGCATTATGTCATACAATAAATAGCCAAACTATTGTAGCAAGTGCATCCAGAAGCTCTGCAGCAGGATTGCTCACCTCTGTTCGCATGTGAACTTAACATCTAATCTGAAATTTCCTACCTTCTCCCTAAACCCAGTGACTGCCAGCCTGGTCTGACATGGGCCACCGAGTATTGGCAACCACACCCAATGGTCAACATAGGTAGCAGAGTGAAACATATCTCCCACCACCACCAGAACAGGAGGGAGTTTGCTGTCTCTAGCTGCCCAAGTGTCTTCCTCATTATAAGAGCCCTACATGCTGCACTTGAAAGGAAGACGTAAATTCCACTGAGACTAGAGAAAGTAGGAAAAAGAGAGATAGGCTGTCTTTCAGAGTCTACCATGGGTTATGGTGAGAACTCTGTTCACTGCACATACGGCTTATACCCTACTAGAAAAAACTGTGTCTGAAGTTTGAAGTATGACACAGAGGTCTTATAAAACATTTTATAATGCAATTATTAATAATAAGACTTCTTTAAAAAGGAAAACTCTAGGACAAATACTAGACCCGACTGGATGCTTAAACAACAGGCTATAACCATGATGTTCTGTGCAAAGCAGGGCATGTGGTCAACTTAAACCTGGAGTCGTGTTTAACTCCAGCACATGAAACCAACACCTAAATTTTGCTTATGCTTTCTTCCAAATTTCTCTTGATGCTTGCCTCTTTTCTGTTCTCCCTGTACTTTAGCCTAGATACTTATTACCACATGTCTGTATTGTTTATAGTCCCCTTTTTATTGGTCTAGAACTCAACTTCACCTTTTTGTCCATTGTCTTCACAGAGACCAGATTTTTCTTTCCCCAGAAAGAAATTTTTGCATCTCATCATATCTTTGCTGAAAAATCTTTTAATGGCTTCTATTTACCAGCAGAAAAAATTCCGGACTTTGATTCCAAGTCCAGTCTGTCCCTAATCTCTTCTTCCAGATGCATTTCTCACTCTTTCCTCCATGAATCCTTCAGTCCACTTACTTGATCATCCACCATCTCCTGCACATACCTGGAACTTGGCCTTGCTTGGCATTTGGTATCCATGTTCATTTTCAGATGGTCCCTCTGCATTTCAGGGCTTAACTGGTCCAGGGACCCATCTGGAGGTTGTAGGTTTCTGGAAAGTTACCCTAGTGCTTGTAGAACCTTTGCAGAATCTTAAGTTGTTACTTCCACTTAGAATTTTCTCCTCATCTTGCACTCCACCTGTCGAACCTTATCTATACCTTTTTAAAAATTGATGTATATTCACATACCATGTAATCATCCAAAGTGTACAATCAGTGGCTCACAGTATCGTCACATAGCTGTGTATTTATTGTCACAATCAACTTTTTATCCTTTTTGTGAAAAATAACATAGATACAAAAAAGCAATACATTTCAAAGCACATCACAACAATTAGTTGTAGAACAGATTTCAGAGTTTAATATGGGTTACAGTTCCACAATTTTAGGCTTTTAGGACTTTTAGCTGCTCTAAGGTACTGGAGACTAAAAGAAATATCAATATGATTCAGCAATCATGCTCACTTGTTAAACCCTACCTTCTCTGTATAACTCCACCATCAATTTTGATCTTTCTCCCACCCTTTAGGGGTATTTAGGCTATGGCTATTCTAACTTTTTCATGTTGGAAGGGCTGTTGATAACATGAGATAAGGGGATGGAACTACTTGATGTTCTGGAGAGCCTGGCCCCTCTGCATTTCAGTACTTATTTGGGCCAGGGACCCATCTGGAGGTTGTAGGTTTCTGGAAAGTTACCCAAGTGCATGGAACCTTTGTAGAATCTTATATAATGCTCTAGGTATTCTTCAGGATTGACTGGAATGGTTTTGGTTGGGGTTTGGCAGGTAATGATAGGTAGCAATGTCTAACCGAAGCATGCATAAGAGTGACCTCCAGAGTAGCCTTTTGACTCTACTTGAAATCTCTCAGTCACTTATTTGTTACACTTCTTTCTGCCCTTTGGGTCAGGATAGCATTGTTGATTCCAGGTGCCAGGGCCAGGTTCATCCCTGGGAGTCATCTCCTATGCCACCTGGAAGACTTTCACCCCTGGATGTCACATCCCACATAGTGGGGAAGGCAATGATTTCACTTGCAGAGTTGGGCTTAGAAAGAGGCCACATCTGAGCAACAAAAGAGGTCTTCCGGAAGTAACTCTTAGGCATGCCTATAGGAAGGCTAAGCTTCTCCACTACATACCTAAGTTTCACAAGAGCAAGTCTCAAGATTCAGGGTTTGGCCTATGTATTTGAATGTCCCTAATATTTGACACATCAGGGATTTTCCTGGAGATAAAGTTTAATAGCTCCATATTTTTCTCCCCTTCCTCAAGGGACTTTGCCAATACTTTTTGATTACCTGCTTAATATACTCTGGGATGTATCCAGGCATGACATTTTGTAAATCAAATAGTAAATCATGACATTTACTATACATGATTAAAGGCCCTCATTCTTATTCTGGACTCCCTGTGTTTGGACCTTAAATGATCTATCCAGACAGGTTAAGTTAGATAATGTGCTACAGAAAAGTTAGGTTCTGGACAAATAAAGTTTTCTTCCTTTGGTCCCAAAGTGTAGATGAGGGGCCCACAATGGTGGCTCAGTGGCAGAATTCTCAAAGTGTAGATGAAGTTCTAAAATACAGACAATACTTCCTTACCCCTGTATTCTGGATTACGTTAATCCTGATCTGATCGGTTCCATTCTTATCTTTAAATACCAGTTATATATATATATATATACAACAGCCTCTCAAAATCCAGAAATAACAATGACCACTCCAAACTAAATGTGACCACTTACGGTCTTGGCCCCTGTTTTCTTATAAGCATTTTCTGAAGGAAACCATACAATATTTGCTCCTTTGTTTCTGGTTTATTTTACCTCATCAAATGTCCCACAGGTTCATTTACAATGTTGCATGCCTCACAACTTCATTCCTTTTTATAGTAGCACAATATTCGATCATATATATATACACCATCGTTCACCAATCTACTTCTCAGTCAGTGCATCCTTCAGCCACCTGCATTCATATGGCATTATGTATAATGCCCAGAGTCCACAGTCCATCAACACTCCGAATTTTAGATAATTTCATTATTTCCAAGAGAAAGATAACCAAGAAACACACCCTCACAAAACAGAAAATCCAAACCTCCTCTTAACTCTTGTCCCTCCCTCCATTATTTACCCCTGGTATTGCTCTGATACTATTGAAGTTTTCCCGTTGAACATAGCCCATAGCATGAAACAGAAGTTTTCCCCTGTACACCAAAATTGCACACTCTTTGTATAAGATTCCTACCTTTTCAGTAGTTCATGCAAGAACTTATTTATATTTGTAGTATTAATCGGTGGGACACATGGGTCTATGTAACCCCTTTCAAACATGTTCACCTTCAATATGATATTATTACTTATAGACTCGCTAGTGAACCGCCTTCACTTTTACCTATTCCCTTATATTTGAGTTCAACCTCATTAACTAACCATTTACCCATCTCCACCTTCTGTGTATCTCTAGGTCCCCTATATTCTGTATTATAAGCCTCTGATTTTACCTTTACAATGGTCATAAAAGTGGAGTCATACAACATCTATCCTTTTGTGTCTGGCTTATTCCACTCAGCATTATGTCCTTAAGGCTTATCCATCTTGTCATGTGTTTCAGGACATCATTTCATCTTACTGCAGCATAATATTCCATCATATGTATAATATCACATTTTGTTAATCCACTCGTCTGTGGATGGGCACTTGGATTGTACCCATCTTTTCTTTTCTTTTTTTTTTTTTTGGCATAGACAGGCGCTGGGAATCAAACCCGGGTCTCCAGCATGGTAGGCGAGAACTGTTCCTGCTGAGCCACTGTGGCCGGCCCTGTGTCAAACTTTTGGTGATTGTGAATAGTGCTGCTATGATATCAGTGTGCAAATATCTGCTTGTGTCACTGCTCTCAGCTTTTCTGGGTATATACTGAGTAGTAGTGTTGCCAGGTCATAGGGCAACTCGATATGAACTTTTCTGAGGAACCATCAGGCTGTCTTCCATAGTGGCTGCACTATTACACATTTCCACAGCAGAGCATAAGTGTACCAGTTTCTCCACATCCTCTCCCACATCTATAGTTTCCTGTTTGTTTAACAGCAGCTATTCTTATAGGTGTGAGGTGGGATCTCATTGTAATCTCTTTTTTTTGTATGCTCTACGGTGGGGGTCACATTTCGTTCTTTTTCCACGTCACTATCCCATTATTGCAGCACCATTTGTTGAATTTTTTTATTTTCTGGGGGGGAGAAGTGCACAGGTTGGGCATCAAACAGGGTCTCCCGCATGGCAGGTGAGAATTCTACCACTGACTACCCTTGCACCCCCTCTCATTGTAGTCCTGATGGGCATTATCCCTTATAGCCAATGAAAATGAGCATCTCTTCATGTGCTTTTGAGCCATCTGTACTTGCTCTTCAGAAAAATGCCTATTCATATCGTTAGCCCATTTTATAATTGGGTTGTTCTTTTGTTGTTGAGTTGTATAATTTTTTAATTTAAAAAATTAACAACAAACAAACAAAACAATAAGATATCATTCCATTCTACATACATAATCAGTAATTCTTAATGTCTCACATAGTTGCATATTCATCATTTCTTAGAACATTTGCATCGATTTAGAAAAAGAAATAAAAAGACAACAGAAAAAGAAATAAAACGATAATAGAGAAAAAAAAGTTATACATACCATACCTCTTACCCCTAGCTTTCATTTACCACTAGCATTTCAAACTAAATTTATTTTAACATTTATCCCCCCTATTATTTATTTTTATTCCATATGTTCTACTCTTTTGTTGACAAGGGAGATAAAAGGAGCATCAGACACAAGGTTTTCACATTCACAGAGTCACATTGTGAAAGCTATATCATTGTTCAATCACCACCAAGAAACATGGCTACTGGCACACAGCTCTACATTTTCAGGCAGTTCCCTCCAGCCTCTCCACTACATCTTGAACAACAAAGTGATATCTACTTAATGCGTAAGAATAACCTCCAGGATAACCTCTTGACTCTGTTTGGAATCTCTCAGCCATTGACAGTCTCATTTCACTCTTCCTCCTTTTGGTCAAGAAGGTTCTCTCAATCCCTTGATGTTAATTCTCAGCTCATTCTAGGGTTTTTCTCAGTCCCTTGATGCTGAGTCTCAGCTCATTCCAGGATCTCTGTCCCACGTTGCCAGGAAGGTCCACACCCCTGGGAGTCATGTCCCACGCAGAGAGGGGGAGGGTGGTGAGACTGCTCGTCATGTTGGCTGGAGGGAGAGGCCACATCTGAGCAACAAAAGAGGCTCTCTTGGGGGTGACTCTTAGGCCTAAATTTTAAGTAGACTTGACCTATCCTTTGTGGGGTTAAGTTTCATATGAACAAACCCCAAGACTGGGGGCTCAGCCTATAGCTTTGGTTGTTATAGTTTTTTTTTATGTTTACAGGATATCAAGCCTTTATCTGATATGTGATTTCCAAATATTTTCTCCCACTGAATTGGCTGCCTCTTCACCTTTTTGACAAAGTTTTTGAGGCAAAAAACATTTGATTTTGAGGAGTTCCCATTTATCTATTTTTTTTTTTCTTTTGTTGTTTGTGCTTTGGGTGTAAAGTTCAGGAAGCCACCTCCTACTACTTAGGTCTTGAAGATGTTTCCCTACATTTTATTCTAGGAGCCTAATGGCACTGATTCTTATATTTAGGTGTTTGATTCACTTTGAGTTAATTTTTATATGGTGTAAGGTAAGAGTCCTCTTTCATTCTTTTGGCTATTGATATTCAGTTCTCCCTTGTCCACTTACTGAAAAGACTACTTTACCCCAGTTCAGTGGTTTTGGGAGCTTTGCCGTGGATCAATTGACCATCAATTTGGTGGTCTATTTCTGCGTCTTGATTTTATGGTATTGGTCAATACTTCTATCTGTGTGCCAGTATCATGCTGTTTTGACTACTGTGGCTTATAACTTTTAAAATCAGGGAATGTTAATCCTTCCACTTCATTCTTTCTTTTAGGATGCTTTTAACTATTGGGGGTCTCTTTCCCTTCCAGATGAATTTGGCAACCAGCCCTTCCAAGTCTTCAAAGTAGGTTGATGGAATTTTGACTGGTACTACCTTGAATCTGTATGTCAATTTGGGTAGAACTGACATCTTAACTACACTTAACTTTCTTATCCATAAGCAGGGAATATCTTTCCACCTATTTAGATTTTCTTTGATTTATTTTAACAATGTTATGTAGTTGTCTGTGTACAAGTCCTTTACATCCTTAGTTAAGTTCATTCCTAGACAAGTGATTCTTTTAGTTGCTATTTTGATTGGAATTTTTTCCTTAATTGACTCCTCAGTTAGGAGGTCATTGCTTGTGTCTAGAGATGTTACCAATTTTTGCACATTAATTTATAATCTGCCACCTTGCTGAATTTGTTGATTAGTTCAAGTAACTATGTTGCAGATATCTCAGGATATTCCAAGTATAGTATCATGCTATCTGCAAATAATGAAAGTTTTACTTCTCCTTTTCCAATTTGGATGACTTTTATTTCTTTTTCCTGCCTGACTGCTCTCACTAAAACTTCTAATACAATGTTGAATAATAGTGGTGACAGAGGGCATCCTTGTCTCATTCCTGATTTTAGGGGGAAAGACATCGCCTTTCACCACTGAGTATGATGCTGGCTATGAGTTTTTCATGTATGCCTTTTATCATGTTGAGGATGTTACCTTTGATTCCTATCTTTTGAAGTGTTTTTATCAGAAAAGGATGTTGAATTTTGTCAAATGTTTTTTCAGCACCAATTGAGATGATCACATGATTTTTCCCTTTTGATTTGTTAATGTTCTGTACTATATTAACTGATTTTCTTGTGTTGAACCATCCTTGCATTCCTGGTATAAACCCCACTTGGTCATGGTGTGTAAATCTTTTAATGTGCTGTTGGATTCTATTTGCTAATATTTTGTTGAGAATTTTTGCATCTATGTTCATTAGGGAGACTGGTCTGTAGTTTTACTTTCTTGTATCATCTTTACCCAGTTTTGATATTAAAGTGATGTTAGCTTCATAAAATGAGTTAGGTAGTGTTCCTTTTTCCTCAATTTCTTGGAAAAGTTTGAGCAGGATTGGTGTTAGTTCTTTTTGGAATTTTGGTAAGATTCCCCTGTGAAGCCATCTGGCCTTAGGCTTTTCTTTGTAGGAAGATTTTTGATGACTGATTGAATCTCTTTACTTGTGATTGGTTTGTTGAGATCTTCTATTTCTTCTTGAGTCAATGTAGCTTATTTTTGTGTTTCCAGAAATTTGTTTCTTTCAATTAAGTTGCTGGTTTATTGGTGTATAGTTGTTCATAGCATCTTCTTATGATTTTTTTTTCTTTTAGGGTCTGTGGTAATGACCCCCTCTTATTTCTGATTTTGTTTATTTACATCCTCTCTCTTTTTTTTCTTTGTCCACTTCGCTAGTGGCTCATTGATTTTATTGTTTTTCTCAAAGAACCTATTTTTGGTTTTATTGATTCTTTCATTTGTTCTTTTGTTCTCCCATTCATTTAATCTTTGTTATTTCTCTTCTTCTGTTTGCTTTGGGGTTAGTTTGCTGTTTTTTCTCAAATTCCTCCAGGTGAGAGTTAAGGCCTCAATTTTTGCTCTTTTTGCTTTTCAATGTAGGCATTTAGGGCAATAAATTTCCCTGTCAGCACAGCCTTTGCGGCATCCCATAATTTCTCATAAGTTGTATTCTCATTTTCATTCGTCTCCAGATAGCTACTGATTTCTCTAGCAATTTCTTCTTTGACCCACTTGTTGTTTAAGAGTGTGTTATTTAATCTCCATGTATTTGTGAAAGTTCTCGTTCTTTGGTGGTTATTGAGATCCACCTTCATTCCATTCATGATCAGAGAAAGTGCTTTGAATAATTTCAATGTTTTTAAATTTATAAAGATCTGTTTTGTGCTCCAGCATATGATTTATCCAGGAGAATGTTTCATGAGCTCTAGAGAAGAATGTATATGCTGGTGTTTTGGGGGTGTAACAACCTATATCTGACTGTTAGGTCTAATTCATTTATCAAATTGTTAAGTTCTCTATTTCCTTGTTGATATTCTGTCTGGTTGTTCTATCTATAGAGGAGAGTGGTGTATTGACATCTTCTACAATTATTGTTGAAACATCTATCACTCCCTTCAGTTTTGCCAATGTCCATCTCATGTACTTTGAAACTCCTTGATTGGGAGCATAGACATCTATAATTGTTATTTCTTCTTGGTTAATTGCCCCTTTTACTAATGTATGGTGTCCTTCTTTGTCTCTTCTAGTGTCTTTATATTTAAAGTCTATTTGTCTGATATTAGTATGGCTACTCCTGCTTTCTTTTGGTTACAGCTTGTGTGGAACATCTTTTTTTTTCATCCTTTCACTTTCAATGTATTTGTATCTTTGTATCTAAGATGAGTCTCATGTGAGCAGCTATAGCTGGTTTGTATTACTTGATTCATTCTGCCAATCTGTATCTTTTAATTGGTAAGTTTAGTCTGTTAACATTCAAAGTTATTACTGTAAAAGCATTTCTTGAATCCACCAAATTATCCTTTGGATTTTATTTGTCAGATCTATATGTTCTTTTTCTTCTTTCTCTTTTTATTCTTTAGGTTACCCTAACTGGTACTCTTCAATTCTGTACCCTCCTCCAGACCCCCCCTCCCCTGTCTTTTTGTTTCAGCCAGCAGAACTCCCTTTAGTATTTCTTGTAGAGCTGGTTTCTTGTTGACATATTCTCTCAGCCTTCGTTTGTCTGTGAAAATTTTAATCTCTCCCTTAGTTTTGAAGACAATTTGGCTGGGTACAGAACTCTTGGCTGAAAGTCTTTCTCTTTCAGGATCTTAAACATATCATGCCACTGCCTGCTCACCCCCATGGTGCTAGTTGAGTAGTCTGAACTCAGTCTTACGCGGTTTTCCTTGTATGTAGTACATTGTTTTTCTCTTGCCACTTTCAGGATTTTCTCCTTCTCTTCAACATTTGACAGACTGATAAGGATGTGTCTTGGGGAAGGCCTAGTTGGATTTATTCTATTTGGAGTTTGTTGGACTTCTTTGATTCACATGTTTTGTGTCTTTTATAAAGGTTGGGAAATTTTCCCCCATTATATCCTCCACTAATCTTCCTAGCCCTTTATTCTTCTCTTCTCCTTCTGGGGCACCAATGATTCTTATATTTGGCACTTTGTTTTGTTCATCATTCTCTTGAGATTGAATTCAAATTTTCCCATCCTTTTTGTTATTTGCTTTTTTGAATGTTCAAAATTAGTTGTCCTGTCCTCTAGTTCACTTTTTCCTTTTTCTGCCTCTTCAAATCTGGTGTTATGTATAAAACATTTTTTATTTGGTCTACAGCATCTTTAATCTTTGTGATATTTGCTATTTTTCTATTTATTCTTTCAAATTCCTCTTTATGCTCTTCTAGTGTCTTCTTGATCTACTTTATGTCATTAGCCAGCCCACTGATTTTATTTAGTAAAGTTTTATGAACCTCTTTGATTAGTTGTTTCAAAGTCTGTCTCCTCTGGTGTTTTTTCTTTTCCCACCTCTGGCGTTTTAATTTGGTCATTGGACCGGGCTGTATCTGTCTGTATCTTCATATGGTTAGTGATCTTCTGTGTCTTCACAGCATGTTACTATCTTGATAGGGTTACTTTGGATGTTGACTGCCTTCAATAGTCTAAAGGTCTGTATTTGTAGCATGGCTGCTGCCAGGATGCAGACGTGGGGAGCAGCACAACAGTGCAGTGACAGGTTGCGGTGTATACGCCTGGGTCTGGGACCGTATGCGGGTGCTTCCTTGTCCTTGTCTCCCTGTCTGTGCACTCCAGAGGGCTCTGGGCCTTCATCCGGCAATCCATACACTAAGTTGTTTGCACTAGCTAGCCGGTCTCCAGTTCTCTGCACCTCAATTCTTCTGCTTTTTCAATCAGGGCATCCAGAGGAGGATGAGCACGTGAGATGCTCTTTTTTGAGGATTCATTTCTCAAGGTGAAACTCTGCATCAGAGGGGCTGAATGTCTGCCAGGCCCCTGATTCCCGAAGGACAGTTTGATTGGTGTGGCGGTGGGAGTTCCGGATGATCCCGTGGTAGGTCTGGAAGGGTGGGGCTTGGGGGTCCCTCTTATCATTCCTGGAGAGTGGGCAGTGTCCAAATAAGGTGGAGGGTCTCTGAGATGAGCAGAGGAGAAGGGCAGATGGGCAGTGAGGGCTGTCAAAGAGAAGTCCCCAGGTGCCACGTGCAGAATGGCCACTCTCTCTCTCTACCCTGCCCTACCCCAGGCTCGCAGTCCACACCCTCGTGGTGTAGACCTTCAAAAGGATGCCCACTCCCTACTCCATCAACCAGGTTCCAACCCCTGGAAACTTCCGGATGGCTGGGAAGCCTTACCTGCATCACCAGGAACACAGGTACCCGTTTCTCCATGGGTGGAAGGAACCAGTATGCTTTCAGCTTTTCTGGATGCATTTCCTGAACTTTTAGAGAGAGAATAAAAAAGGTCTGACTTACCCAACCCCCCACCCCATTTTAAAGATGAGGAAACTGGGGCTCAGAGAGGCGAGATGGACTGCCTGAGGTCACACAGAGGTCATGCAGCACTAGGTCTAGAAACAGGGCTCCTGACTGTGTCCAGGGCTCTCTGCCCTGAATGAAGGGACGAAGGACAGGACGGTGGCCTAGATGTGGCTCTGGGGAGGCGGAGGGGAGAACAATACCAGAGCTGGAGGGGTTGGAGGGAGTGGACTCTATCTACACCTGTCCCAGTTGCTGGGTTATAAATCCTCCTGGAATTCCAGACATTCCACTCATGTCCAAGTTCCCTGCTTGGAAGCCATTTTACCAGCACAAGTTTCAGAGAGGCGCCGGCCCAGGGGAGCAAGGCAGGGCGTGGAGAGGAGCTGCTTGGCTAAAGGAGGGGGTGCCTGGCCACCAGGCCCAGGGGACAGCCGTAGGAGGAGCTGTCCCAGCCCCGTCCTCCTGGGGCCCAGCCAGAATGACTCAGACCTTCTGGGTGATATTCCTGGGAACCCAGCCAGAGTCGGGAGGGGTGGCGGCCTATCCAGACACCCCTGTTCCCTGGACAAAGGGTGGGGGGCAACTCCTTCTGGCTTCTTGAGACTTCGACTCCCGTTTGGAAGCTGCCTTGAGCGCTTACCAGGACTTGATTTTTGTTATACAGTTGCTGGGAGAGGCTCACCTTGGGATTTCATCTTGGAACCACCTTTCTGAATACCCTGGGCCCCTGGCTCACCCCCAGGCAGGGATTCCCAAGGGGTGAGGGCGCAGGCGTTTCTCCTGGGGCTGAGCAGGAAGAAAACAACTTGCCTACTGGAGCGAACAGACCTGAGTGAAATGATGAAACAACAAACGTTCCCTATCTCAGCAGGTGCTTTCTGGTTGCTTTGCTGCTGGTTATCCTCACAGCACCCCTGTGAGTAGGTTTCCTAAGTCTCCTTTTACAGGTGGGGACACTGAGGCCCAGCGAAGTCATGTCCCTTGCCCTGGGACACAGAGAGGAAAGAACCCAAGGTCACGGCACAGTGGCTCTTTTCCTGGACCACGTGACTCCTGTCCATTTCAGGTTTTCATCACCAGGCCTCAGTACCCCACCCACGGCCCCAAGCCTCCCTGGGAAAGCTGAGTGGCTTCTCAACCACAGACTCACTCAAAGAGAAATTGAGTGGTCAGTGGTTTTCAAACTTTTGGGGCTGTAACTTGCAGTAAGAAATGCATTCAATATCACAATGCAGTAACCAGACACACACAAAATAATTCACAGGTAGCACTTGTACTAATTTGTAATTGCTGCATTTGTTTATTTACAAATATGTAGCACTAAATACATGTTTCATGAAGAACATCTGCTCTTACTGCCTAAGTAGCACTCTAATATTTTCTATCCTCTGCTGTTCTGTTTCATTATTATTTTTTAAAGACCTCACGTGACTCCCTGAATTGATTCCGTGACATATTTATGGGTAGAGAAGCAAAATACGAAAACCATCCTGGCGGACAGCAGCTTGAGTACCCCCTGCCCCACTACTGTCTGCAGGTGGACGGAGCTGCCCGTGAGGACAGAGGGTCAGACTGGCGCCGGGTGCCCAGCATTGAGCCGCGCCCGCCCGTGGGCTCCCCGGAAAATCTGCTCCTGCCTGGAACTCGCCTCAGGTCTCTTGCAAGCAGAGGAACGAGCTGCGCAGATACAAACAAGGCTGAAGCAAACAGAAGGCAGACGGCATTGGTGCCTGTTAAGGACCTGCCCTGTGCACAGCCCCCCAGCTCAGGCGTCCTGCCCAGCCTGGCGCCCGGGACCTTGTTCCTGCGTTAGAGACCAGGAGGGCTGCCGATGGCCCACAGCCTGCCAGCTGGCAGGGCACGGGGTGGCGCGGGATCGAGCCCCCCGACCCGAGCTCACGCTCCGTCCCTGCCCACATCACCTTCCCGGGGGGAGCAGGTGGAGCGGGGCCGGAGGGGAGCTGAGAGAGGCCGGAGGAGCGGGAGAGAGCGGCGGCTGGGCGGGGCGGCCTAGCCGGGGTCGGAGGAAGGCAGGGGGCGGCGCTGGGGGCCCAGCCCTCGGGTCTCGGTGCCCAGGAGACAGCCCCGGCGGGGAGGGCCGTGAGGTCAGGCCGCCGCGCTGCGCAGCCGCCCCGACAGTCTCGTCTGCTCGCGCCCCCGAGGCCGGGCGGCGCGCTCGGCTCCTCCGCTCCCGGCGCAGCTTCCAGGGCTCAGCGGACACTCCAGGCGCGAGATGCGGGGAGGGCGCAGGCAGGGGCGCCTCCACCTTCCGCACCCACCTCTGAGAGCGTGTGAGCGCGGGCCCTGCACCTGGGGAGCCACCGCCAGCGCCTGCAGCGGGAGGGCGGGGGGATGCGCGCCCCGAGACGCTTCCCTTCTCCCTTTTCACCAGACGCCCCCCTTCAGCCCACATGGATTCAGCCTCAGCGTCTTTTCTGTCTCGGGGCTGCCCTTCCCTCCTCTCCTCGCATCCACTGGGACTCTCCAGCTCCTTCCTTATTTTTCAGAGCCACGTTTTTGGTACAAACTCATCTTTCCAGGTTAAAATCGATCACCTGTCAAAGGGCCTGCAGGCCCTGCCCGGTGCTGAGCGGGTGAAGGGTGGCGCACCCAGGTCTGCGGAGGGAAGGTTAGATCTATAAATTACCTCAAAAGAACGTGGAAGCGTAAAATGTAGTAAAGTAACTAGGAAGTGATAAGTTTTTAGTATGCATTAGCTTTGTTTTTGACAAGTTTACTTAATTGTGAGTTTATATCATACATTCTCCACAGGGGAAATTGGTTCTTGGTAGGAGACATAATTATCTTACTCTTTTTATGAGTATAGCTCAGATATTCATCTGGTACATAAACAGATTCACAGTGTATCTGTGGAATTCAAATTTCATGGCCTGGGAAGAGATAATTAGGGGGGTAAATTCTACAAAGCTTCTTAGGCAAAATAAACAAAAGGTTGAGAAACACTGATTCGTATGAGTTAATTTTTACATGAAATAAAATATTTAATTTACATTTGTATACATAGTTTTGTTACAGTGAAGAATGGTAGGGAACCCTGTAAAAACATTTGCAAATAGAAATATATTACATTAGGAATAAAGTAATGTAGAAAGAGTACTGAAAACAAACATTCAAGGACAAAGAGGAAGTATAAAATTGGGGAAAGTTAAAGAAGTGTTTGCTGATGTGCTTCTTCTTTTAATTTTTTTAGTGATGTATATTACATATTAACATACCTGGTAGTCATCCAAAGTGTATAGTCAGTATTTCACAATATCATCAGATAGGTATACATTTATCATCACAACCAGCTTTTTTTGTGAAAAATAACACATATGTATATATAAAAAAAGCAATAACTCACAACAATTAGTTGTAGAACAGATTTCAGAGTATGGTATGTGTTGCATTTCCACAATCATAGGTTTTTACCTCTAGCTGCTCTAAGATACTGGAGACTAAAAGAAATATCAATTAATGATTTAGCAATCATACTCATTTGTTAAACCTGACCTTCTCTGTATAACTCCACTATCACCTTTTATCTTTCTCCCACTCTTAAAGGTACTTTGGTTATACCCATTCTAACTCTTTCATGTTGGAAGGGGCTATCAATAATATGAGGTAGGGAGTGAAACTATTTGATGTTCTGGAGAGGCTGGGCCCTCTAAGTTTCAGGACTTATCTGGTCCAGGAACCCATTTGGAGGTTATAGGTTTCTGGAAAGTTACCCTAGTGCGTGGAACCTTTTAGAATGTTCAATAATGCCTTAGTATTCTTTAGGATTGGTAGGAAAGGTTTTGGTTGGGACTTGGCAGTCTATGAAAGGTAGTAATGTCAAACTGAAACTTTTGCAAGATTGACCTCCAGAGTAGCATTTTGACTCTACTTGAACTCTCTAAGCCACTAAGACTTTACTTGTTACACTCTTTTCCCCCTTCTGATTAGGATGACGTTGTTGATCCCATGGTGCCAGGGCCAGACTGATCCCTGGGAGTCATCTCCCACTCCCCCAGGGAGACTTTCACTCCTGGATGTCATGTCCCACATAGCGGGGAGGGCAATAATTTCACTTACAGAGTTGGGCTTAGAGAGAGTGAGGCCACCTCTGAGCAACAAAAGAGGCCCTCCAGAAGTAACACTTAGGCATACCTATAGGTAGGATAAACTTCTCCACTACCTACATAAGCTTCACACGAGTAATCCTCAAGATCCAGAGTTTGTCCTATTGGTTTGGGTATCCCTAATGTTTGACACATTATCAGGGGGTTCTCTGATGGTAAAGTTTAATAGTTCCATATTTTTTCTCCCATCCCTCAAGGGACTTTGCCAATGCATTTTGATTATCTGCTTGATATATTCTAGGATATATCCAGGTATTGCATTAAGCTATACAGGATTAAAGGCCCTCATTCTTATTTGGACTCCCTGTGTTTGGATTGTTTCAATGATTTATCCAGACAGGTTGAGTTAGATTAGGTGCTGCAGAAAATTTAGGTTCTGGACAAAATAAAGCTTTCTTATTTTGGTCTCAAAGAGTAGATGAAGTTCTAAAATACAGACAATGTCTTCCTTACCCCTGTATTCTAAATTACCTTGATCCCGGCCTGATTGACTTCGTTTTTATTTCTAAATACGAGGTTATACACTGCTTTATATGTGTAAAATCCAGAAATAACAATTACTGCTCCAGACTAAATGTGACTGTTATAAGAGTTTACGATTGAGGTCCCTGTTTTCTTTTAAGTATTTTCTAAATAAGACCGTACAATATTTGCTCTTTTGTTTCTGGCTTATTTCACCTCACCAAATGTCCCACAGGTTCATTCACAATGTTGCATGCCTCACAGTTTTGTTCCTTTTTGTAGCAGCACAATATTCGATTATATGTATACACCATCGTTCACCAATCTACTGCTCAGTCAGTGCATCCTTCAGTCCCCTGCATTCATTGGGCATCACCTATAATGAATACCTCACCAGTCATCAGCACTCTGAATTTTAGATAATTTCATTGCTCCTAAGAGAAAGATAACCAACAAACACACCCTCACTGTGCTGGTTTGAAAAGATGTATGTACCTAGAAAAGCCATGTTTTAATCCTAATCCCATTTTGTAAAGGCAGCTGTTTCTTCTAATACCTATTCAGTATTGTATGTTTGAAGCTGTAATTAGATCATCTCCCTGGAGATGTGATTTAATCAAGAGTGGTTGTTAAGCTGGATTAGGTGATGACATGTCTCCACCCAGTTGAGTGGGTCTTGATTAGTTTCTGGAGTCCTATGAAAGAGGAAACATTTTGGAGAATGAGAGAGATTCGAAGAGAGATTTAGAGAGAGCAGAGAATGCTGCAGCACCACGAAGCAGAGAGTCTACCAGCCAGTGACCTTTGGAGATGAAGAAGGAAAATGCCTCCCAGGGAGCTGCATGAAACAGGAAGCCAGGAGAGAAAGCTAGCAGATGCCATGTTTGCCATGTGCCCTTCCAACTGAGAGAGAAACCCTGACTGTGTTCGCCATGTGTCTTCTCACTTGATAGAGAAACCCTGAACTTCATTGGCCTTCTTGAACCAAGGTATCTTTCCCTAGATGCCTTTGATTGGACATTCTATAGACTTGTTTTAATTGGATATTTTCTCAGCCTTAGAACTGTAAACTAGCAACTCATTAAATTCCCCTTTTTAAAAGCCATTCTGATTCTGGTATATTGCATTCTGGCCACTAGCAAACTAGACCACTCACCAAATAGGAAATCCAAACCTCCCCTTAACACTTGTCCCTCACCCATTATACCCCTGGTATTGCTGTGGTAATGTTGATGCTTTCCTGTTAAGCATAGCACATAGTATGCAATGGCAGTTTTCCCCATACCTTGAAATGATACACTCTTTGTGCAAAATTCATACCTTTGCAGTAGTTCATGCAAGAACTTATTTATATTTGTAGTGTTAAATGGTGGGACACATGGGTCTATACAACCCTTTCAATCATGTTCACCTTCCATATGGTAATATTACTTATAAACCCACTAGTGAACTGATTTCACTTTTATCTAATCCCTTACATTAAAGTTCAACCTCATTAGATAACCGTTCACCCATCTCTAGTTTTCTGTGTAGCTCTAGGTCCTCTGCAGCCTGTATTATAAGCCTCTGATTTTACCTTTACCGTGGTCATAAAAGTGGAATCATACAGTATCTATCCTTTGGTGTCTGGCTTATTTCAATCAGCATTATGTCCTCAAGGTTTGTCCATCTTGTCATATGCTCCAGGACATTATTTCATCTTACTACTGCATAATATTCCATCATTTTTATATACCACATTTTGTTTATCCTCTCAAATGTTGATGTTTGTTTCCATCTTTTGGCGATTGTGAATAATGCTGCCATGAACATCGATGTGCAAATGTCTATTTGTGTCACTGCTTTTAGCTCTTCTAGGTATATACCGAGTTGTCCTGTTGCCGGGTCATAGGGCAACTCGGTATTTAGTTTTCTGAGGAACCACCAGACTGTCTTCCATAGTGGTTGCACCATTATATGTTCCCACCAGCAGTGCATAAGTGTCCCAATTTCTCCACATCCTCTCCAACATTTGTGGTTTCCTGTTTGTATAATAGCAGCCATTCTTCTATGTGTGAGGTGGTATCGCGTAGTCTTGAGAAGCATTTCCCTAATAGCTAATGAAAATGAGTGCTTCTCCATGTGCTTTTTGGCCATCTGTATTTGCTCTTCAGAAATATGCCTATTCATATTTGTAGGCTATTTTATAATTGGGGTGTTTGTTCTTTTGTTGTTGAGTTGTATGATTTCTTTATGTACACAGGGTATCAAACCTTTATTTGATGTGTGGTTTCCAGATATTTTCTCCCATTGAGTGGGCTGCCTCATCACCTTTTTGGCAAAGTCTTTTCAGGCACAAAAACATTTGATTTTGAGGTGTTCCCATTTCTCTATTTTTTTTTCTTTTGTCGCTTGTCCTTTGGGTGTAAAATTTAGGAAACTACCTCCTATTACCAGGTCTTGAACATGTTTCTCAACATTTTATTCTAGGAGCTTTATGGTACTGGTTCTTATATTTAAGTGTTTGATCCACTTTGAGTTAATTTTTGTACAGGGTAGAAGGTAAGGGTCTTCCTTCATTCTTTTTGGCTATTGATATTCAGTTCTCCCATGCCCATTTACTGAAAAGACCTTTTTGTCCCAGTTCAGTGGATTTGGGGGCCTTGTCAATGATCAGTTGACCATAGGTTTGGTGGTTTATTTCTGAACTCTCGATTCCACTCCATTGGTCAATACTTCTGTCTTTATGCCAGTACCATGCTGTTTTGACTGCTGTGGCTTTATAATAAGTTTTAAAATCGGGGAGTGTTAATCCTCCCACTTCATTTTTTTTTTTAAGGATGCTTTTGGCTATTCAAAGTCTTTTTCCCTTCCAGATGAATGTGGTAACTAGCTTTTCCACATCTTCAAAGTAGGTTGTTGGAATTTAGATTGGTACTGCTTTGAATATGTAGATCAATTTGGGTAGGATTGACATCTTAACTACATTTAACCTTTTATTCATGATTTCTTTTTGTAATGTTTTGTAGTTTTCTTTGTACAAGTCCTTAGCACCCATAGTTAATTTTATTCCTAGATACCTATTTCTTTTAGTTGCTATTTTGAATGGAATTGTTTGCTTAATTGACTCCTTAGGTGGGTCACTGCTTGTATAAAGAAACATTACTGATTTTTTAAAATATATTTTTATTGATAAAATTTAACATACAAATCCAAACATTCTTAACACACAAACATTCCATACATGGTGTGCATTCAATGGCTCATAATATCATCACATAGTTGTGTATTCATCACCATGATAATTCTTTAGAACACTTGCATCACTCCAGAAAAAGAAATAGGAAGAAAAAAGAAAAAATCCATACATACTGTATTAGTCATGGTTCTTTAGAGAAACAGAATCAACAGGGAACACTGGCAAATATAAAATGTATAAAAGTGTCTCATGTGACTGTGGGAACGCAGAGTCCGAAATCCGCAGAGTAGGCTGTGAAGCTGACGATTCCGATGGACGGTCTGGACGAACTCCACAGGAGAGTCTCACCAGCCGAAACAGGAAGAGCCAGTCTCTTCTAAATCCTCCTTATAAGGCTTTCAGTGATTAGATTAAGCATCGCTCATTGCAGAAGACATGCCCCTGTGGCTGATTACAAATGGAATCAGCTGTGGATGCAGCTGACATGATCATGATTTAATTCTGTGAAATGTCCTCATCCCAACAGACAAGCCAGCACTTGCCTAACCACCACTTGGCCAAGTTGACACATGAACCTGATCATGACACATTCCATATCCCTTACCCCTCTCTCTCACTGACCACTAGTATTTCTATCTATCCAATTTATTTTAATCTTTGTTCCCCCCTATTATTTTTTTGTTTGTTTTAATCCATCTTTTTAAAACTCATCTGTCCATACCCTAGATAAAGGGAGCATCAGACACAAGGTTTTCACAATCACACAGTCATATTGTAAAAGCTTTATCATTATACAATCATCTTCAAGAATCAAGGCTATTGGAATAGTTCTACAGTTTCAGGTACATCCCTCTAGCCACTCTAATACACCATAAACTGAAAACAGATATCTATATAATGCATAAGAATAGCCTCCAGGATAACCTTTCGACTCTGTTTGAATCTCTCAACTACTGACACTTTATTTTTTCTCATTACTCTCTTCCTCCTTTTGGTCAAGAAATTTTTCTCAATCTCTTGATGTCAGGCCCTGGCTCATCCTAGGATATTTGTTCCCCCATTGCCAGGGAGATTTTTGCCCAGACAGTCAATGTCCCTCGTAGAGAGGAGAAGGGCAGTGAGTTCACTTGCCTGTCAGCGAGAGAGGCCACATCTGAGCAACAAAAGAGGTCTCTGAGGGTGACTCTTAGGCCTAATTCTAAGTAGGCTTAGCCTTTCCTTTGCAGGAATGTTTCATAGGGCCGAACTCCAAAACTGAGGGCTCAGCATATTGATTTGATTGTCCCCATTGCTTGTGAGAATATCAGAAACTTTCCAAACGGAAAAGTTAAATCTTTCCTCCTTTCTCCCCATTGCCCTAAGGGGGCTTTGCAAATATTTCTTTATTCACTGCTGAAATCACTTATTGGGGCATCACAGTAACCTGGACAGACCAACAAAATCTCACACCCTATTCAAGATTCCATGCTCTTATGGTGTTCAACTAAACTGACCATACACGTTAAATTAGGAAATGCACTACTCAAAATATAAATTCTGCACCAAATAAACATTTCTTCTTTTAGTCTCACACAGAAGTTGAAGTGAATATGGCCTTTTTCTTGTTGATTGCCAGCCTAGAAAGAGGCCAAAATCTTGCGAACACTCATCAAATCTTGACAGTGTCTCCCTCACTTTTGAAGGACAGTTTGGCTGGGTACAGAATTCTTGGCTGGAATTCTTTCTCTTTCAGGATCTTAGATATATCATACCACTATCTTCTTGCCTCCATAGTGCCGGTTGAGTAGTCTGAACTCAGTCTTAATTGGTTTCTCTTGTACGTAGTTGATTGTTTTTCTCTTGCTGCTTTGAAGATTTTCTGCTTCTCCTCCACATTTGACAGACTGATTAGTAAGTATCTTGGGGAAGGCCTATTTGGATTTATTCTGTTTGGAGTTCATTGGGCTTCTTTGATTTGCATATTTATGTCTTTTATAAGGGTTGGGAAGTTTCCCCCCATTATATCCTCAACTAATCTTCTCTTCTCCTCTGGGACACCAACAATTCTTATATTTGTGTGCTTCGTTTTTTCCATTATTTCCCTGAAATCCATTTCAAAATTTTCCATCTTTTTTGCCATTTGCTCATTTGTGTGTTTGAAATCAGTTCTGTCCTCTAGTCTACTTATTCTTTCTTCTGCCTCTTCAAATCTGCTGTTGTGTGTCTCTAGTATGTTTTTTTATTTGGTCTACAGCAACTTTAATCTCTATGGTATCTTTCTAGTGTCCTCTTGGTCTCCTTTATGTCATTAGCCAACCCATTTATTTTATTTAGTAGAGTTGTATGAACATCTTTGATTAGTTGTTCCAAAAACTGCGCCTCCTCCAGTGGTTTAATTTGGTTATTAACCTGGGCTATATCTGTCTACATTATCATATGCTTAGTGATCTTCTGTTGTCTTCGTGACAGACCAACAAAATCTCACATCCTATTCAAGATTCCATGTTCTTGATAGGGTTACTTTGGAAGTTGATTTCTTTCAGTAGTCTAAAGCTTTGTGTTTGCGGGAAGGGTGTGGGTCAGGATTCGGGCCATGGGGTGTGGTGATGGGTTATGACACAGGTATAGACACAGGTCAGGGATGTTATACTAGTGCCTGTGAGTGTGGAGTGTGGGGTGCAGGGTTGTGGAATTGTGGTGTGGCGGTCATGGGAGTGGGGTGCAACTCAGGTAGGCCTTGGAGCACATGAGCAGGGTACGGCATGGTGGATACAGAGGTAGGGATGGCGGGAGGTGGATTGGGGGTCTATGCAGATGCACGGGGGCTGGTGCACAGGGAGGATGTGGGTAGGTGCGTGGAGCATGGGAGTTGTGGGTATCAAGATGTGGGAAATGGGGCACAGAGGTTGGGGCACAGGGAAGGCTGAGCATGGGTGTGTCCTTGCAATGGGGAGAGGTTCCAGGGGAGTCAGGATGCAGATGCACAAGTGTGTAGGATCAGGGCACAGGTCATGGGCGTTGTGGGATGTGGGTCATGGGTGGGTGATGTCGAGTGAGTGGGGCCTTGGCATAGGTGCATGTATCGGGGTGGGGTTGTGGGGCAAGGGTGTACATTTGTGCAAGGCAGGGATAATGTGGCCCATGAGCACCTACCAGTTGTCAGAGAAAGGTGCTTATGCTAGGGGTGGGGTATGGGTGTGCATGTGCACAAGGAGGGGGTGGCTGGTTGCTGATGGGCAACTGGATGGGCTGGGGGTAGGTTGGCTCAGGTATGAAGGTGAATGCCTGCAGGGGGCAGGGAGGGGGAGGTGGGGTTCGAGGGGCTGGACACAGGTGTGTACATCTTGGTAGGGGCGGGGCAAGACTGTGCACCTGTGCGGGAGAGGTGCTTGGAGCACAGTAGGGGTGGTGGGTAACGGGGTCCAGGTGCATGGGATTGGGAGGAGTCACAGGTCAAAGGCCAGGGAGGTGCGCCTGGGTGTAGTGCATTCAAGGAATGTGGCTTGACTTACTTCCTAGTCCCTATCTCTCTGCCGTGCACTCCTGAGTGCTCCTAGCCTCCATGTGGAAAGGGGTGCATTAGGCTGTTTGCACCAGCTGCATGTCTCTGGTTCTCTGTGTCTATATTCTTCAACGTTTGCAACCAGGGCCCCCCTGTGTGGTGTAGAAGATCCTCCCAGGTCACTTATACTATAGAATCACTGTCCCAGTCTTTTTTCTGTCTCTTCTCTAGCTGCTCCTTGGAGTAGGAGTAAACTTGACCTATCCTATTCCTCCATCTTCTTGGAGCTCTTCTTCATTTGTTTTTTATAGGAATAATATGGGATTAATTGAACAGTGATATGGTGAGACCTATTCCTGCATCTTCTAAGTCTCTGAGGATAGCACTCATCACTGCAATTATACCTGGGATGTGGCATTACTTCTGATTGACTATCTTAACAAGTGGGTTAATTTTAGAGACTTTCTGCTTGGTCCTTTTCCCAAAATGTCTCTTATTCCACAGATTAGGGAAATGTGCTGGTTTGAATCTCTTGTGGATCCCAGAAAAGCCATGTCCTTTAACCTTCATTCAATATTGCTTGGTAGGAGCTTTTTTTTGTTGTTTCTGGGGAGATATGACCCACCCAATTGTGGGTGGTAACTTTTAAGTAGATGGGTTCCATGGAGATTTGTCTTCACCCATTCAAGTTAAGATTGCATACTGGAGCCCTTTAAGAGGGAACCACTTTGGAGAAAGCTTTAGAGCTGAGAGAGCCACAAGAACCACCAGAGCCCACGCAGCCAGAGACTTTGGAGATGAAGAAGGAAAATGCTCCTGTGGGAGCTTCATGAAGCAAGAAGCCTGGAGAGAAAGCTAGCAGATGTTGCCAGGTTTGCCATGTGACTTTCCAGTTGAGAGAGAAACCCTGAACTTCATCAGCCTTTCTTGAGTGAAGGTAACCTCTTGTTGGTGCCTTCATCTGGGCATTTTTATAGACTTGCTTTAATTTGGGACATTTTCACAGCCTTAGTATTGTAAGCTTGCAACTTAATAAGTTCCTCCTTTTAAAAGCTGTTCTGTCTCGCCTACCATGCCGGAGACCGGGTTCAATTTGTGGTGCCTGCCCATGCAAAAAAAAAAAAAAAAAAAAAAAATGCTGTTTTGTTTTTCATATATCTCATTCCAGCAGCTAGCAACCTAGAACAGGAACCAATGTGAGGGTTCTTCCAAGTGATAAGTACGTCCTTCCCCATTTGCACTCACTTAGACCCCTTGGACCCACCTGACCTCATATGCCCCCCACTCTCACAGGGGTCTATGATGGTATCACCCGGTGCCTGCAGAAGCTCAGACTCTGTATCCAATAGTCCTCAAAATATCTGGTTATTCCCTTTCCCCAGTTATTCTGGTAAATAGCCAGAGGACTCATTGGAGGAAAAATCAAGGGAATATTTATTCTATATACTTGTGGTGGTGTGACAAGTCCTTCTCTCGAATCAGTGTGTTCTGGGTCTGAGAAGGGACTGAAATCTGCAACCTGGGTGAGAGATGTGATTCCCTGCTGCATCATCCTCTGCTCACCCACTCTTGCTCTTTTTTGCTTAAGTCAAGCAATACCCTCATCCAATACTCATCTCTCCTACCCTTAGAAACAACACTGCCGTGGAGTCCTGCAGATCAAGGATGCCTGTTCTGATCGTTGCGTCCACCTTGTCTCAGATAAAGTGCCCCTATCCAGGCTCTGCTCTTCCAGAATCTTATTGTCTCCCTTGACAGCAGCTGTGACATGTCATGGCAACATCTCCTCTGTTACCCTGGCCTACAGAGGAGAATATGGCCACTCAGCTCCTCTCACCAGTGTATTCTTGATCACTTGGAGAAGGGAGGGTCTTCTGAGACCTCCTGGGGAACACAGGGAGCTGATGGATGCTCAGGTAATAAATCATTTTGCCTTTTCCATCTCTCCTTAGTTCTCTTCCAAGGCAGTTTCAGCATCACCACTGCATTGACAATAAACCATCATTGTCCAAGCTTTAAGAACCATTTCAGCACTGTGTTAGAACTAGCTTCATGTAATTTTTTTTCAGCATGTTAAATCATGATTCAAGACAGAGTGCCTCCATAAAAAGTAAGCTTTCATGTAGGCTTGTAATCCTTATCTCCCCATCTCCACCTCCATCCAGCACTCTCAAGATCTGTAGCATTTTTTATGAAAAAGCTGTTTCCTTCCTTAATGGGGAGTATATTCTTCTGCTAGGGCAATGCTCATGCCTGACCCAAATTGTAGTCAGCAAACCATAGCAAACACCAGCCACCTATTTTTTTTAAAAATATTTTTATTGACAAATCTTCAAACACACACAGTCCACACATGATGTACAATCAATGGCTCACATATCATCACATAGTTGTGTATTGATCACCATGATCATTTTTTTTAGAACATTTGCATCACTTCATAAAAAGAAATGAAAAGGAAAAAGAAAAAACTTATATGTACCATTCCCCTTGCCCCTCCCTCTCATGGACTACTAGTATTTCCACCTACCCAATTTATTTTACCCCTTATCCCCCTATTATTTATTTATTTTTATCCTTTTTTTTTTTACTCATTTTTCCATACCCTTGATAAAAGGAGCATCAGATACAAGGTTTTCACAATCACACAGTCACATTGTAAAAGTTATATATTTATACAACTGTCTTCAAGAATCAAGCTCTACAGTTTCAGGTACTTCCCTCTGGCCACTACAATACACCATGAAGTAGAAAAGGAAGATCAATATAATGCATAAGAATGACCTCCAAGATAACCTCTTGACTCTGAAATAGCTCAGCCACTGAAACTTTATTTTGTCTCATTTCTCTCTTTCCCCTTTTGGTCAGGAAGGTTTTCTCAACCCCCGATGCCGGGTCCCAGCTCATCCCAGGAGTTCTGTCCCACATTGCCAGGGAGATTTACAAACCTGGGAGTCATGTCCCACGTAGGGGGAAGGGCAGTGAGTTCATCTGCTGAGTTAGTTTAGATAGAGAGGCCACATCTGAGCAACAAAAGAGGTTCTCTGGGGCATGACTATAATTATAAGTAGACTTAGCCTATCCTTTGCAGGAATAAGTTTCTTAGGGGTGAACCCCAAGATTGAGTGTTCAGCCTATTGATCTGGTTGTTCCCACTGCTTGTGAGAATATCAGAAATTCTCCGAATGAGGAAGTAGAATCTTTCCTCCTTTCTCTCTAGTCCCAACCAGTATGTAAAGTTTTATTGGAACATAGACATGCCTACCTGTTTACATACCATCTTACAACAAAACATGGTTGTTTTGTATTATGAGAGCAAAAATGAGGACTTGGAATATAAAGACCACACAGCTTGCAAGCCTAAAATATTTACTGTCTATCCCTTTAAGGAAACATTGGCTGGTAGTGGTCTAGAGGCAAGGAGGGAAGGTGGGATGACCTTGTGAATCTTCCACCTTAGGTGGTAGTCTTCTACCTTTGTGTGGTCTCCAGGTAATGGAGGCTGTCCACTTCTGGGAGAAAAGGGGGCACTTCTGCAGGGGAATTAGAGGATACAAGATTCTAAACTATCACCATCCAGGTCTCAACATCCTGCTTTTTCCCTATCAGGGTCTTGACTCTAGGATAAAATACCTGCTGGGGATGTGCATTCAACCTCTTTTGTAGCTCTTCCACCTTTACAGTCAAAACCTGGGTCTGGTTTTACAGCCCAGCCTGCCCTCTGGCCACAAGTGTCTCTTAGAATGTTGTTGTAGTTCTGCTGTATTCCCGACATGCCCTGAGTTGAGCCTGCCGTTCTCTTTCCTCAAGACTTCTAGGGCTTCATGATCCTCATAATCACCCTTACCCCATATATTTCAAGTGTTTGACCTCTCACCTAAGTCAGGGCTTCCCCTTCCACCTGCACTTCATCCCAATCGACCAGAGCTAAGTCTTGATTACTGTGATGCCACAGTCTTCCCAGGGGTTACCATCAGCAGCCTTAGCATCCTTGTTCTCATCACATTGGTGAGGGATCCATTTTCAGAATCCCATCTTCCTGCTTTCTGCCATTTCTGGGGCCTACTGTCTTAGTCCCTCTCTCCTCCCCGGAAGCCTCCTGAGACAAGGACTTGGGTGCAGGTAGTTTACTTGGGAGGAAATTCCTGGAGTGGATAATGTGAGAAGGGGAAAGGGAAAAAAACATTCAAGCCACTTGTTATGGGGCAAATTCTACTGTGTGCAACTGGGGCTTAAGCCCAAAGGGGCCCCATGAAGAAACCCCTCTGTGCTGTCAGATACTTATCTACCAGTGCCTTTCATCACTTATTGGGAGTTACTCCAGGGTCAATTCCAGGTTGCTCTTTACAGAGTGGAGTAAGCACCCAACCAGAGAGATGCAAGCATTTGAGGTGGGAAGCTATTAGCCTGCTGGAAACTATCTACCGAAATGTCAGGTGAATACAGATATGGACCAGGGGGATTTAGGGTGGGACATCAGTGGTGGCTGCTGTAACTACCCTTCAGCCAGCCTAGAGCCCAGATCAACATGTGGCAAAAATCAATGTGGCTTTACCCTCTCCCGCCCAACCCACAGAAATGTGTGCCCCATAGTGGAAAGTCTTTGCCTGCTTTGTTCACAGCTGTGCCCCAGCACCTAGAAAGTGCCTGGCACATAGTAAGTGCCTTACAAACGTTTATTGAATGAATGAATGAATGATTCATTGTGGTTTGCATTTCCTCCCTGACCTGAGCACTCTTCTCCCAAACCCCATCCCTGCCCCAATCAACCCAGCCTCCACTCCATCCTGACTCCACCGAACCCCACCCCACCCCAGCTCCTAGGTTCACTGGCCCTTAATCACCTGACAATCAGCCTAGCATCTGGGTGGGGCCATCTATGGATTGGGGATTCTCTAAATCAATCTCTTCCTTTAAAATTCACAAAAATAATATGAGTTAACGTTGACTGCCATCTACCAAGCTTCCTTCCAAATACTCTACAAGAACTACACCATTTAAACCTCACAACAAACCTACCAGGTAGGCATTAGTATCACCCCCATTTTACAGATGAGGAAACTGAGGCAATGACAGCTTAAGTCATTGGCTGAGGTCACGCCCCTAAGAAGTGGTCGTGAGCCAAGATGCACAGGCCGATGACTCCAGACCATGCTGCCTGCTCGATAAAACCAGAAAGGGGAAGTGCCTCGCCAGGGCTACTATCACCACCACAAGGCTAAATGAAGGCTGGTAGGTCTTATCTCCCTCTGTGACCTCCTCAGCAGTTGATGTAACTGGTGTTTGCTCAATCTTACATGAAGCCTTATACCAGTGCAACTTCAAAACAAGTTCCCAGGGTGGCACAGTGGCTCAGCAGGTAGAGTTCTCACCTGCCATACCAGAGACCCGGGTTCGATTCCCGGGGCCTGCCCATGCAAAAACAAACAAACAAATAATCTCCCTGGTCCTGGTTTCCTATGGATTGCCTCTTGAGCTCCTTCTAGAGGTATTCTGCAGCTGCCAGCCTGTGGCAAGGAGACCCAGATGTCCTTGCCCGAGCCCCAGCTCTATTCGTGCACCCCAGAACAGAGACTATCTGTTTTTACAGCCAAGCTGTAAAATGAGTTTAAGGAATTTAAAATTAGTGAGTGTGAAAATTCCCATTCATAAGGCAGTCTCGGGGTGCATAGGTAGTTCAGTGGCAGAATGCTCGGCTCCCAAGCGGCAGACTGGGGTTCGATTTCCAGCCCAGACACTACACCCCCCCCCACCACCCCCAAAACAAAACAAAACAAAAAAGAAATGAGCCTGTTAAAAAACTTTTTCACTGCTTTTGATCCTTGTTCATTAATTTCGTTTTAGTGAAATTTAGTTTCTGAGCTCAATGTTTTGTTGTTTTTTTTAACTTTTAAAATTGTGTAACATATTACAAAGCAAAGAAATATAAAAACAAGTTTTCAATGCATTCTTCAACAAGTAGTTACAGGACAGATCTCAGAGTTTGTCATGGGCTACCATATGATCCTCTCAGATTTTTTCCTTCTAGCTGCTCCAGAACATCGAGGCTAGAAGGAATAAATATTTTTTTTTATCATCACAGTTGACTTTTTATTTCTTTATTTGTGAAAAATGACATATATGCAAAAAAGCAATAAATTTCAAAACACAGCATGACAATTAGTTGTAGAACAGATTTCAGAGTTTGGTATGGGTTACAAATCCCACAATTTTAGGTTTTTACTTCTAACCGCTCTGAGATACTGGAGACCAAAAGAAATATTAATATAATGATTCAGCAATCATACTCGTTTGTTAAACCCTACCTTCTCTTCCTGATCTAAGCCGTCACCTCTTGCCTGGATTATTGCAACAGCCTCCTCAGTGGTTTCCCTGTATCTTTCCTTACTTAGTGTAGTATAGTCTCGAGAATAAAAACAGCCAGAGGGAGCCTTTTAAAACCTAAATCAGATTGTTATCTTCCGAATGACTTCCATCTCCCCTACAATAAAACCCAGGACCTTACATGGACTACAGATCCTACCACCTGTTATCTCTGACCTCATCCCTCCTCCCTTGCCTCTGCTGTGCAGCCACACTGGTCTCACTATTCCTCATGTATTTAAAGCATGCTCCTGCCTCAGGGCCTTTGCACTCACTGTTCCCTCTGCCTAAACACTCTGCTTCCTTACTTCATAGTCTCTGCTCCAATATCATCTCTCAGAGAGGCCTGCTCTGACTATTCCATCTAAAATGTACCCCCACCACCCTACCCCCTCATCTTATTTTATTTTTCTTCATAGCCCTTATTACTGTTGGACATTATATTGTAGACATATTTTTTTTAACTTTTGTATCCTCAGTGCCCAGTGGTGCATAGCATATAGTAGGTGCTTGTCTTAGTTTGCTGGAGCTGCTATAACAAATAACAGGAAAAACAGGGATTTATTGTCTCACAGTTTTGGAGACTAGATATCCAACATCAGCTATGCTTCCTCCAGAGTTTGAAGAGTTCTGGTGCTGGCTTGCTGGTAATCCCTGGGATTCCTTGGTTGTGCAGGTAGCTCTGCCTCCGTCACATGGCAATCTCTCCTTCTCTGGCTTCTATTTCCATGCCCAGATTCCTTTGCTTATAAGCACTTCAGTCATGTTGGGTTTGGTTTGGCCACTTTTTAACAACGCTTATATAGGCCTCCGAATAGGAGGCCCTGTTTACAAATGGGGTCACGTCCACAAGACCAGAGGTTAGGACTTGATCAGGTATGTTTTTTGGGGGCATGCTTCAATCCCTAAAAGTGTTCCATGCTTATTTGTTGAATGAATGAATGACTTACTTAGTTTAATAAAGCCCCATAAACTCTGGGCATTAATTTTCTGAGCTGTAAAAAGCAGGTAAAAGGGATGGTTGGTTGTGAGAATATTTATTTATTTGGAAATTAAATGTATCTATTTGTAAAACTTTTCAATTGAATAAAGTGAAAGAAAAATTGCGAAAATAGTAAAATAATTTCCTCAATTGTTAGCCTTTGACTACATTTATTTATCTTTCTCTCAGCATATGTAAAAAATATTCTTAAATTTATTTTTGAATAGGTAGTGTTTAAAATATATACAATATTTAAAATGTATAAATATAATTACATAAAATATATAAAAATTAAACAGTAAAACATAGATCTCCCTCCTTTTCCATTCGAACACTTCCTCTTTCCAGTCCAGCTACTACTATCTTCTTGTATTTCTCTCAGAAATAGTCTCTGCATTTATCAACAGAAGAATGTGTGTGCATATATTTTACATAAACTTACTACACATATGTACACTTTTTATTTCATACAAAGCAAACTATACTCACAGTTCCATGCTTTACTTTTTTCATTTAACAGTATATCTTAAAGATCATTTCTTATCTTTTCCATTTTATTTACAGCTGTATAGTGTGCTATTGTATGTGTCAGACTTTACTGACTCCAATCCTTTTTTTTTGTTCTCTTTAAAAAAAAATTTTTATATTAAGATATCTTCATGCACATACAGTCCCTCCAAAGTATACACTCAGTGGCACATAATGTTATTACATAGTTGTGTATTCATAACCATAATCCTTTTTAGAACATTTGCATCACTCCAGAAAAAGAAATAAAAAGAAAAACTCATACATTTCATTCTCCTTACCCCTCCCTCTCACTGACCACTAGTATTTCCATCTACCCAATTTTTATTTAACCTCTTATCCCCGCTATTATTTATGTTTTTATCCTTATTTTTTTTACTCATCTGTCCATACCCTGGATAAAGGGTGGCTGATTCCAATCGTTTGCTACTACAGATAATGCTATAATGAATATCCTCTTACATTGTCATTTTGTATATCATCAGTAGGACAAATGACTAGAAGAGAAATTTCTGGGTTAAAAGCCTTTTGCATTTTTATTGCTATAAATGTTGTCTCATTTCCCTTCATAAAAAATGTGCCAGTTTATATTTTTAACAGTGCCATGTGAAAGTGTTTTCCTAATCCTTTGCAACACAGTATGCTGTCAAAAACATATATGTATTTTAAGTTTGACCAATTGGATAGCTGAAAATAATATCTCACAGTAGCTTTACTTTGTATTTCTCTTACAAGGAGTGAATACATGTTTTCATATGTTTAAAACTCATTTAGGGGTGCAAGTGTAGTTCAGTGGTAGAATTCTTGCCTGCCATACAGGAAACCAGGGTTCGATTCCTGGCCCATGCACTTTCCCCCAACCCCCCCCAAAAAAGTTCAACAAATGGTGCTGCAATAACAGGATACTCGCAGGGAAAAAGAATGAACTGTGACCCCCACCACACAGCATACAAAAAGAGTCATTCATGTTTATTTTTCCATGATTTGTCTATACCTATATGGTGTTAATTTTTCTATTGCATTGTTGATCTGTAGGATCTCTTTATATAGAAAGAAATTTATTTTCTCTGATATGCAAATATGTTTTCACAGTGTGCCTTTTTGATTTGTTAATGGTGATTTTTTCTTTCCTTTTTTTTTTTGTTTTGCATGGGCAGGCACCGGGAATCGAACCCGGGTCCTGCATGGCAGGCGAGAATGTTAAAAGTGATTTCTAAAAACTTTTTATTTCTAAATAATTTCAACTTTACAGGACAGTTGCAAAAATAATACGTACCCCATGTAGAGAACTCCAATATAGTTCCGCCCCAGATGCCCAGATCCACCTATCTTAACATTTTGTCACCCTTGCCTTATCATTCTACCTATCTATTGTCTATTTATCTGCCTATCTACCTGTCTGTCTTTCCTCTATGTATCTATTTTCTGAACATTTCAGGGCAGGTTGTACACGTTGTGCTCCCGGAGAACACAATACTTCCCCGTACACTTTCTATGAACAAGGATATTCACTTTTGTAATCATCTTAAGTGCAGTTTAGCAAGCTCAAAAAATTTAATGCTGATACAATGACAGTTTTTTTTTTGACATTCAATCTTTTAAAAAATTTTCTGTGTAGTCAATTGTCCCAGTCTTTTCTTTCATGGCTTGCAGTGCCTTGTGATATATCTGGAAAGGCCTTGCCCACTCTAAGATTATTTTCAAATTCTCCCATGATTTCTTATGGTGTTTTTTATAAGTTTTTAAAACTTTATGATGGAAATGTTCAAACATACACAACAGTAGAGAGGAGGATATGAGGAACCTGTTGTGCCCTCCCCAACTGCCACACTGATCAGACAAGCCAGTCCTGTTTCCTTTGTACCCGCCCATTCTCCCCACCCCGATTATTTTAATGCAAACCCCAAACGTCATATAATTTTATGATTATTTTAATGCTTAACTTTTTGGTGCATCTGGAATTTTTTAGAATTGGAGCCCCAACTTTGTGTTTTGTTATTTATTTTATTTATTTTTTTTGCAGAAAATTAGCACATTCTCCCTCCACGGTTTATTGAATAAACCATGTTTTCTGCGCCTATCTGAAATGCCATCTTTATCATACATGAAATTCCCATCAGTTCTGAACCTATTCCTGGATTCTTTGTCCTGGTCCACTGATTTATCTACCTATTCATGCTAACTGTTCTGGTTATTGTTACTTTACAGTATATTTTAGTATCAGGTGAGATACTATTTCCCAAAAGATGATATAGATGTAAGACTCCCCTGGTTTTCCAGGGCACTGCCTGTGAGTGAGACCGGAGGTAAGGTATAGCGTGCAGCTAACCCAGCACATTCTAGTACCTGCTTTACCCGTCAGCACTCTGGCTGGGAGAAGGGGTGGCATCACCCTGGGAACCAGAGACCCAGCTGCAAATTCAGTTTTTGCATCAAGTGCTGGGTAACCTTGAGCAGTTCCCCTCACCTGTGGAAGCGTGGAGGGTCTCGCTCCCTCCCAGCCCCAGCATTCTCCAGTTCTATGATTCTAGCACAAGGAGGCTTTGGAGGCACCAGATTAGATTGTGAAAGGATGACAAGGCTCAACAGGAAGTCCCAAAGATTAGCAAAAGGAGATTGGCTCTCTGGGGAACGGAAAGGGTGATTGGGCAAGAGACACGACTGTTAACAGTTCCAGAGCTCGTGGGCTCCTTGGGGCAGCGGTCACCTCAGCCCCAGATCCAGGAGGCACCAGGCTACACGCAGGACTGGAAGACTTCGAGAGGTGGGTGCCACCCAGAGTTGCTTTTCTTTGGAGAGGGAGATGAGGGGAGGAAGCAGGGGTCCCTGTTAGCTTCTGTGACAAGGACACAAGCTGAGCCCTCTTTTCTCATGGGTTTGGCCTAATGGAGGGGCCTGGGATAGATTACCCACACTTAAATGGCTGTGTGACCTTGGGCAAGTCACCTGCCTTTTCTGAGCCGTGGTTTCTTTACCGGTAAAGTGGGGGTAGCTTGTGGGAAGACTAGAATAAGGCGCTGGGTGATCTCTCAGGCCCATCCAGCTCTGACAGTTTGGGTTCTGTGACCATTACTCATTTGTCGTTACTGAAGTAAGTGGAAGGAACTGCAACCCCAGTCTCTACCCTTTCTGTGAGGGAATGATGGAGCTGCCCACTCCCCCCATCTTTCTTACCTGCCCCTCCACATCCTGAGGGAAGGCCGGCCTTGCACGCTCCCCTGACCGAATCTCTCATGGAGGAGCTCCTTCTTGTCTCCTGTGGCTGGGATTCATTTGCTTTTTTATTTTTTTGTATGCTGTATGGCAGGGTCACATTTCATTCTTTCTTTCCGTGTGCATATCCCGTTATTGCAGCACCCTTTGTTGAATCTTTGTTTGGTTGTTTTTGTTTGTTTTCTTGCTGGCTTGTTTGTTTGCGAAGTGCACGGACCGGGTATCGAACCCAGGTCTCCCTCATGGCAGGCAAGAATTCTACCACTGAACTAACCGTGCACCCCTCATTTGCTTTTAAGTTTGGCTTCAAACTTTGGGTGTTTTCTTGGACAAGGAGCGTGGGGAAGAGGCAGGAGTGCTGAGGGGCTGTGTGTGCGTGATCCTGGCCACAGAGGGGTTTCCCACTGCTAGTGTGGGGGGTAGCAAGGCCGACTCTGAGGGTTGCCAAGTGACCTCAAAGGGGACCTCTCACTCTTGCTCAGTGGCTGTGAGGGGTCTTGTGCTGACCGGGGTAATGGGCGTCCACTCCGATGGCCTGTGTGAGTGTGAGTGTGTGTGGGTGTGAGTGTGAGCACAAGCGCTGATTGACTGAAGGACGTCTCTGAGTGGCCATGCCCACGAGGGGCACAGACTTCTTTAGGGTTTGTGTAAGGCCGGGAGGGCGCGGGGACTGGCCTGAATGAGAGGCGCAGGGCTGCACTCTGTCCCTGCCGGACTCTGAGGCAGCGCTGCTGTGAGGCTCCTGCGGACTCGGGAGGCCCGAGCGGTCCTGGGGAGAGAACTGACCAGCTGAGAGGGCAGGTGCCCAGGCCCACGGCAGGGTGGGGCCCGGTGAGTGCTGCGGAAGGTGCTGCCTTCTCACAAGATGCCAGGAGCCTTCTGGGCAGGGGCTCTGGAGGCCTCACTCCACCAGGAACTGCCCTAAGGGGTGTCCAGAAGGCCCCAAGTCCTCTCTCAGCCAGCTCAGCAGGCGAACTCACTGCCCTCCCTCTACATGAGACATGACTCCCAGGGGTGTGGACCTTTCTGGCAACGTGGGACAGAGATCCTGGGATAAGCTGGAACCCAGCATCAATGGATTGAGAAAACCTTCTTGACCGAAAGGGGGAAGAGTGAAATGAGACAAAATAAAGTGTCAGTGGCTGAGAGATTCCAAACAGAGTCGAGAGTCTACCCTGGAGGTTATTCTTACACATTATATAAATATCCCTTTTTAGTTGATGGTGTATTGGAGCTGCTAGAGGGAAGTTCCTGAAACTGTAGAGCTGTATTCCAGTGGCCTTGATTCTTGAAGATGGTTGTATAATGATGCAACGTTTATGATATGACTTGTGATTGTGAAAACCTTGGGTCTGATGCTCCTTTTGTCCAAGGTGTGGACAGATGAGTAAAAAAATAAGTAGATAATGGGGGGATAAGGGGTAAAATAAACTGAGTAGCTGGAAATGCTAGTGGTGAATGAGAGGGAGGTATGGGATATATGAGTTTTTCTTCTTTCTTTTTCTGGAATGATGCAAATGTTCTAAAAAATTATCATGGTGATACTATGTGCTGTTATTGTGAGCCATTGATTGTGCACCATGTATGGACTGTATGTGTGTGAAGGATTTGTCAACAAAAATATATTAAAAAAAAAAGAGAGAGAGAGAAAAGAAAGAAAGCAAAAGAATGCCCTCTGTCCTGGGATGTGGTCACGGGAAGTTTTATCTCAGGAGGTGAATTTCCTTCATTTACGGGAGGCTGACGCAGTCGACGCCACTGCGTCCACAAAGCTTGGTTTCCGCGGGACCTTATCGGGCCGCCTGGTGGGTTATCTCATCTCAGGAAGCGCACACGAAACTGCTCTTTGAGTTTCCGAGGATCGTGACTGAGGCTCACCTCCCTGAGCAGAGCCTACCCGCTTCCGCCCTGTTCCGAGTCCCTCTGCTCCACGGAGCCCCCCTCGGTCCCCTCACCCGCCAGGCGCCACACCTCGTACCTGCACAGAACCCGGCCACTCGGCAGCGCAAGGAGGAGAATCTCACCCTCTTCGATGTCCTTGTCCCCGCTGGCATTGCTACCTTGACCCCGCAGTCACTGCATGCTGGGCATGGCCCCATGTGGTTGAATACATAACGCAATACTTCAACAAGTATGTATTGAGCACCGACTGTATGCCAGGCAGTGTTGTAGCCATTTAGGATATAGCAGTGGACAAAAGAGAAAACTCCCTGTTCATATGCTGCTTATATTTCAGCAGGAGGAGGTGGAAAATGTACACAATAAATGCACAGTCTGGGAAGATGGCAAGAGCTAAGAGAAAGGAAAGGAAAGGGGGGCAGGCTGTGCTGCTGAGTGGAAGGGAGGTGGCGTTTCAACTTTAATTATCTTGTCTAATCCTCTTGGTACCCCTATGTGGTAGGTATTAGTCCATGTTCCAGGAGGAAACGAGGCTTTATGTGACATGTCCAATGTGGCACAGCTGGCGAGCGGCACAGGAAGGCCTGATTCTGAGGCTCTGTGCTGGGAGTCATTTCCTCTCTTGGGCCTCAGTTTCCACATCTGTAGGTCAAAAGGGGGGGACTGGCCCCCTTCTGGTGCTGATGCTCAGTGGTCCTTTCTTTAATTACACCCATAAGACCCCAGACCCCAGGCCCAGCTCTGTTGGCCACTGGAGGGTCAGAGGGTCACAGAGGAGGGGTCTCCCCTCTTACGGGGACAGCAAATGGGGATGGGTGGTGACTTTTGGGTGTGGACGGATGTGTCCCAAGGAGGGGTACGCATCTCATCATTTCCATGGGACAAGGTGGGGGTGGGGGACCTGGGTGAAGGGCAGTTAGGTTAGCATGGACCTCTCAGCTCTAACACCCAGAACCTCATTCTTGGCTTTTTATCCTCCTGCTTTTTAAGAAAACTTTCAAACCTATAGAAGTACAGTGAATGCTATTGCATTGCTGGCTAACATTTTGCACACTGTCTCTCCCCCCCCCCGCCCCCAAACACCCTCCCTTCCTTCCTCTTATTCAGAACCATTTGAAGGTAAAATACAGGCATCATACACTTCATCCTTAGCTACTTCATCACGCTTTTTTTTTTTTTTTTTTTAACATGGGCAGGTACCAGGAATTGAACCCGGGTCCTCGGGCATGGCAGGCAAGCACTCTTACCCGCTGAGCCACCATGGCCCAACCACAAGAAGCTTCACACCACAGAAATTTCACATTGTTCAATATCATCTAAAATAATGGTCTATAGTAAAAATGTCCCAGCTGTTCCCACCATGTCCCTGATAGCTATTTTTTTTTCCGAGAGAGAGTTCCAGTGAGGAGCACATGTTATATTTAGGTGCCATTTCTCTTTAGTATCTTGAATATAGGACAGCCCCACTGCTTGGCTTTCTCCTTTTATGATGCCAACATTTTTTCGAAGTCTGTTCAGAGGTCTGGTAGAATGCCCCCCATTCTAGGGGACAGTGTGAGCCAACAGAGGCAATAGTAAGTTGCTGAGGTCCTAATACATGCCCAGAGCAAGGCTGGGCACCCATGAGAGGATCCGGGGTTAAATATAATGCCTCCTTCCTCCAGGAAGCCCTTCCTGACAGGTCCAGGCAGATGAGTTACTCCTTTTTCAGTGCATTCTCAGCACGTGGTACACAGGTTTGCCACACCTTCTGGGATGCATTGAAATTGTTTTTGTGTCTTCCCCTGCATGAGGCTGTGAGTGCCTCCGGCGAAGATCAGGAGTCACACCTGTATCTATGGGGCCAGAGGTTCACTTGGGTGTGTAGGTTGCGTCCTTGACAAGGGTGCCTGACAGAGGGGCAAGCAGGTACCAGAACCCACTCCACATGCCACTTGCCAAACCATACACTCTGGCAGTGGGTGGTGCAGCCAGGAGAAAGGACTAGCTTTTCCTAACTTGCCATGAAGAACCACATGGGCTGTGACAGGCCTGCTTTGTACTGTGCCAGGATTCAGTTGGTGCTAGGTAAATGCTCATTGTTTAAGTGCTTGCTGGATATTGGGAAGGTTTTGGGCAGGAGGGAGTCTTCGCCGAAGAGGTGTGCTGGTAATTGTTTAACAACCAGTTCCCAGGGGGGAAGCTCTGTTTGTGGCATTTGCTAATTCCTGTGGTGTAAATACTCCCACTCTGGCTGGTTTTAAGCCACAGAGTCAGACAGAGGTGAGACCCTGTGAGCTCATCCCAGCACAGCTCGGCAGTGTGAGATCATGCACTTTATGATTTTCAAACTGCACATAAAACTGATGCTGAGAGGGGTGCAAGAGTAGCTCAATAGTAGAATTCTTGCCTGCCATGCACGAGACCTGGGTTCGATTTCCAGCCTGTACACTACTCTCCCTACCCCCCACCCCCAGCAAAAAAAAAAAAAAAAAAATTCAACAAATGGTGCTGCAATAACGGGATACTCAAGTGCAAAAAGAATGAAATGTGACCCCCACCATACAGCATATGAAACAAAAAACAAAATGACAAAAACTGATGCTGAAGGCCCTAAGAGAGACAGAGGGAGAAAGAGAAACAGAAGGAGAGACGGAACATTCGTGGAGAGAGACAAAGGCGGACAGAGAGACAGATGGAGAGAGAGAGGGACTCCATTTCACCTTGAAGTCCAGGGCCTCCCCAGGGAGGAGAATTGTTTCATCCCATCCCTGTGCAACACACGTGAGAGGAAACTTGCCCAAGGGGCAGCTGGACTGGGGGCTCCAGTGCCCCTAGAATGAGCCCGTGGCCCCTGAGCAGAGCTGTCCGCCCGGTCCCTCCACCCCTTCTCCCCCAGACCTTCGGTCTCAGCAGAGCCAAAAGTTTGCTCCCTCGCTCTCCGGGGCACAGGCCTGGCTCCCTGCTTCTGGGTTTCCTCACACATGCTGTTCACTGCCTCTAAATCCTACCTCCTCCTTTAGAGCTCAGTTCAAGTTCTGCTGCCCACAGAACCTCCCCTGGCCATCTGGACATCAAGCTCCTCCCGTCCCATGCAGTTTTACATCTTTTTTTTTCTATGGGCAGGTTCCGGGAATCGAACCCAGGTCTCTGGCATGGCAGGCGCCCATACAGTTTTTTTTTTCCTTTATTAACTTTTATTATTGTATAATATAACAATTATACAAAGCAAAGAAAGAAAAAAGCAGTAATTTTCAGAGCACTCTTCAACAAGTAGTTACAGGACAGATCCCAGAGTTTGTAATGGGCTACCATACCATCCTCTCAGATTTTTCCTTCTAGCTGCTCCAGAATATAGGAGGCCAGAAGAATTAAATATTTTTTTTATCATTTAAGTCAACATTTTTTTCTTTTTTTGTGATAAACAACATCTACACAAAAAAGCAATAAATTTCAAAGCACAGCACCCCAGTTAGTAGAACAGATTTCTGTTGATTGGTACTGTATTGAATTTTAGATTAATCTGGGTAGAATAGGCGTCTTAACTATATTTAATCTTCCACCTATTTAGATCTTCTTTGATTTCTTTTAACAATGTTATGTAGTTTTCTGTGTACAAGTCCTTTACATCCCTAGTTAAGTTCATTCCTAAGTACTTCATTCTTTTAGTTGCTATTTATTTATTTATTTTTTTATAAATACCAAAAAACACCAAACAAATGCAAACATTTCTATTTTGATCATTCCGTTCTACATATATAATCAATAATTCACAATATCATCATATAGTTGCATATTCATCATCATGATCATTTCTTGAAACATTTGCATCTATTCAGAAAAAATAAAATGAAAACAGAAAAAAAATTTATACATACCATGCTCCTTACCCCTCCCTTTCATTGATCACTAGCATTTCAAACTAAATTTATTTTAACATTTGTTCCCCCTATTATTTATTTTTATTCCATATGTTCTACTTGTCTGTTGACAAGGTAGATAAAGGAGCTTCAGACACAAGGATTTCACAATCACACAGTCACATTGTGAAAGCTGTATCATTATACAATCATCTTCAAGAAACATGGCTACTGGAACACAGCTCTACATTTTCAGGCAGTCCTTCCAGCCTCTCCATTACATCTTGAATGACAAGGTGATATCTACTTAATGTGTAAGAATAACCTCCAGGATAACCTCTCAACTCTGTTTGGAAAATCTCAGCCATCGACACTTTGTCTCATTTCACTCTTCTCCCTTTTGGTTGAGAAGGTTTTCTCAATCCCTTGATGCTGAGTTTCAGCTCATTCTAGGATTTTTCTCAATCTCTTAATGCTGAGTCTCAGCTCATTCTAGGATTTCTGTCCCACGTTGCCAGGAAGGTCCACACCCCTGGGAGTCATGTCCCACGTAGACGGGGAAGGGTGGTGAGTTTGCTTGTTGTGTTGGCTGGAGAGAGAGGCCACATCTGAGCAACAAAAGAGGTTCTCCTGGGGGTGACTCTTAGGCCTAATTTTAAGTAAGCTTGACCTATCCTTTGTGGGGTTAAATTTCGTATGAACAAACCCCAAGACTGGGGGCTCAGCCTATAGCTTTGGTTGTCCACACTGCTTGTGAGAATATCAAGAATTCAACTTGGGGAAGTTGAATTTTCCCCTGTTCTCACTATCCCCCAAAGGGGACTTTGCAAATACTTTTTTATTCACTGTTCAAATCACTCTGGGATTTATTGGGACATCACTCTGGACAAACCAACAAACTCTCATGCCCTACTCAAGGTTCCATGTACTTATGGTGTTCAATTAAGCTGTTTCATAAGTTATATTAGGAAATACACTAGTCAAAGTATAAATTTTGTACCAAATAAACATTTTTTGCTTTAATCTCACACATAAGTTGAAATTTTTAAATATTAATTACCATCTATTTTCAGCATCCTGAAGTAATGACATTCCTTTGTTCTTCCTCATGCAAAAACATTTTTAAAATTTGTACATTTAGTCACTATCATTATACACTCCAGGCGTTCCTAGATTACACCATCTCAGTCTTTGCCCACACAGCTTTGTGTGCACTGGGCTCATCTTCCGAGACCAGGCCCAGACCCTACCCTTCCAGACCCCATCCTGCCTTCCCCTTGCCCTGAGGCCTCACCAAGGCAAATCCTTATCCATTCAAATCCTTATCAACTGGTGATGGAAAGAGACCCTGATTAATGAACCTGACAATGCTTACTTGAGCACCTACTACATGCTAAGGAGCTGGGGTGCCATGTAGACCAAGGCGCACAGTCACACCCACGAGGGGAGCCCAGAGTACCTTGGGAGGCACAGGCAGGGGCTACCGAACTGAGTCTGAATGTGGGAATGGCTGCAGGGAAGGCTTCTTGCAAGGGACGCCATCTAAGTTGAGGGCGGAAGGGGTATTAATTAGGCAGGAAGCGAAGGAGGTTGGGAGCACAGGGAGCGAGGGTGGGAGGGAGTCAGGTATTCCAGGAACCACAAGTGGTTCCGTAGGGTTGCCAGGGGCTGCGAGGGTCTGGGGAGGAGGGGCGAGGGGGTCATGTGAGCATGCCTGAGAGGGAGCTACTGATTCCCCGATACCTGTGTTGAAGGAAGTGAGTATGTTGAGGCGGAGAAAGGTTGGAGGGGAGGCAAGGGCTGAGAGCCAGAGGAGGGGAGCCTGGAAGGCCTCCCTCTAGGAAGTCTAGAATCAGCGGCTCTGGTGCAGCTGAGGTGTGAGGAAATGAGCTGAAGGGACAGCAGGAAAGGCCTCTCAGGAGGCTGTTTCAGGCCCTTCAGACAGTAGAATCCTGGACTGCCCTGTGTAACCACCCCCAGCCCTCTTGCAGGGGGGCTATTTTGTATAGTGATCAGAGAGAGCTGAAGGAGATGAGGGAGTGAGCCATGGGGTAGTGAGATGAAGATCATTCCAGTCAGGGGGAACAGAAAGCGCAAAGGCCGTGAGCAGGCTGTGCTGAGGCCAGTGTGGCGGGGGTGGGACGTGGGGTCAGATGGGCTGGCGAGGACAGATCAGGCAGAGCTCTGTTGGCCACGGTGGATTTTCTCCCAGGGGGGACAGGGAACCGTGTTTTGAGCAGCAAATAACTACATTCAGTGGGCCTGTGCCTCTTCACCTCTCCTCTGTCCCCAGGGCCAAGAAACCATGGAGAGTGGACAGAGAGTGTCCCGAAAGGGCCGGAAGCTGGGCTCCAGCCGCCGCCGGCAGATGCGAGAGCCAGCTGATGGCCACGATGCCCCTGTGGCCCCCGAGCCAGAGTCGTGGTCCTTCCAGGCAGCTGCAGAACTGCAGGGCTTCTTCCAGGACTCTGGTGCCAAGGAGAGAGGCTTTGTCACCCGCGAGGATCTGGCGGTGAGCCCAGAGCCCCCATCCCACTCCCGTCACCCGCTTTCTGCAGCCTTCTGAGACTCCCCATCCCAGGAAAGCAGGGCTTGCCTCCCCTCTCCCCTTTTTCTCATCTAAAACCTGTTCTCAGAAAATGGCAGAAATTTGTTTATACTAACATGTAAATGACTGATAAGGCTATCTATGCTGCCCACTTCCAGAAACATTTGCATTTTAACAACGGAAAGGACTTTAATCCAAAGAAGTAATTTGTTAATAGGATAATGTTAGGCTCATTAAGTAGGGACGTTTATCTGGGGAAACAGCCAGAGTCCTGAAAATCAAACCATGTCAATATCTATCAACTCCACTATCACACAAGATCAGCCACGGTTGTATGTTCCAATAAGAAGTCTTAGCCTGTGGCCTAGACCGAGATTGACCTATTTTCCTTTGGTCTCTTCTCATTCCCTGCAAAGGGGTCTGTGTGGGTTGCTGGAGTCTCACTGGGCGTGTTGTCTCCTCCTGATGCTATTCCATGCTCCAGTCTTTGTCCATCCCACTATTAAACCCACCTTTCCCACATCCCTCAGGTCTCCATCTGTTAAATCCACAGCATGGCACAATGGCTGATGTTAAAACAAAATTTTCAAAAAGGTAAAGTAATGAACCCTCAAGTAAATATAAAAAGAACACACATCAAAGGTTTCAGTTAATTAATTATTATTATTCATTAATTAATGAGGGAACCCATAAGGTGCTATGACCAATGTTCAAACAACATTTGAGAAGCCAGGATATTTATAGGCAATCTGATATAAAAGCGTTAGGATAAGTTTGCTGAATTAAATTTTTAAAATGGGTAATAACAGGCCATAAATCTTTGGAGTTATCTGCTGCACTCAACAAAAAACATTTTCATCGTTCCTGGACAAAACTCAACAAGTTAATGAGTAACTTCAGTAAGCCTGGACTTTTAAGTAAAGGTAAACAATGAAGTTAACTAAATCCACCCATCTTGTCTAGACAATGCTTGGGTAGTCTTTACTCTAGTATAATTGCTGTCTACCTTTTTGCCTTATTTCCAAGTGTTAGATAATTTTCCTTATTCTTGATATAAAAAAGCCTGGTCTCATTAAGATTAGTTTGATTATTTCCATAGGTGCAATGAAGGTGTTAATTAAACAATGGGTCTCCATGAGTTTTTCCTGATCACAAAAGTAGCTTCTGTCCAAAAGTTTTCATATGGAGTGTTAGGTTGGACTTCTAAAGCCTCTGTTATTTGCTCTTCCATCTGAAGTGACCACCCATCCTGATTTGCCCAGAACTAAATGGAGTTCCCAGGCTATAAGTCTTTTGGTGTTAAAAAAGAGAAACTGGGATAGCTGGTCACCCTGTTTCTAGCCTAAGGTGGGGAACCCAAGCCCAAGACACTCTCTCCACCAGATTTCACCTGTGGTTGCTATAAATTTGGGTGATTTCCTCTCTTCTTGAGGTTCCTAATTTTGCTAAGGTCTCTCTCTTTCCAGGAAGTGACTTTTCTTTTCTCCGAGTTCCAGGCCAGCTTCCTGGAGGGTTTTCAGGCATTGGCTCCACATGTGTTTCTTATACTGGGCTTGCCACATCTGATTAGATGAGAATTACTCCCCAGTATGACACTCCAAGTAGGGCTTTGGTTGAACAGTTGGTTCATCCAACTGCATTTCCATTAAAAGGAGAACAGATTCTTACTGAACCTTTGCAAATAATCATATTGCCACGGGAAGGAAGGAGACTTAGTAGAAGTACTGGCTTCTGAATTCCAAGGGGGTTCATGAGATTTAGATACCATTGAAAATATTTAATTTCAGTTTACAAATACATCATCTACTAAACTGAGGGTTAGAAGCAGCTCAAGGAGACAGAACAAGAACTTCTAATATCCCAAATAAATATTCCAAACAAATAACCACAGTTAGATTTCCTTGAGCCTTTCATTCGGTCCCATGTTAATTCATTCTTGTCCCACTGGATCTCGGGTCAGTGGTCTGTTTTTCGACTCAAGTGAGCCTAGAAATCCTGACTCAGTCTCCTAGGTCACTTGGAAGTTGTCTAAGCTACTAGGTGGGAAGCCTGTACCCAAGTAAAGTATCTAAGCAACAAAGTATCTAGTAACTACTGGAGTGTTTAAGACTGGTACCTAAGTATCTAAGACCAGTTCTGTTTGTGTTGAAGACATAAACTCTGATCTAGCTTATTACAGAGCCTTCAGGTGAGCACAGGAAAGCAGAAACCTGTTTAATAATGAGACAGAAAGGCTGTGGCTCTTAATTACCGTAACTAATAGTATCTGAATGGAGGAGAGTAAGATTCCCTCTTGGGATGCGATATGCAACCATTTCATAAGGGTTTTACCAGTGTTTTCCCTGAAGATAAGACCATGGTACAGATCGGGAAGGCTCTGAGGAATCTCCAGGGCTTTCCCATAATGCAATTTCTGAGCTATTTCTATGCACAGTATTTTACCTATGTAAATTTAACCTCGGAAAGACTGAACATCTCTTCTGATTTGACAGTCCTTCCCATGATGCTCTTGCACTGGCGATGAGCCTATAATAAATAGAGAGAAGATAATCAAAATTTTCCTCTTCTTTTCTTTTCTAAGTTGAGGATCTGATCGCAGGAAGGCAAAATCAAAAGAGCTGGCAGAGATGTAGGCACTAGATCAAGATGGGATCGTGGGAGCCTGAGAAACAGTACTTGGTCACCTCTTTAATAAAAAATTCTTAATTCTTTCATAAGGAAGGTGACTTTGCTTCTCATCATAAAAAATTAAGGCCATGATAAAGTCAACATAAAACAGACAACATTATTCTGGTGAGACATGGAATTTCTGTTATCTGGGCAACTTACACAGAAGACAAATTGTCATTTCTTTTTATTCCTTGCAAAGGACTCTAAGGCTGATTTGTTGTTTTAATAGTGATAAAGCCAAATTCTAGTTTTACATTAATATAACATGTGGCATTAGAAGCCACCCAGGTTGTTGTTTTGAATTTATGAGTAAATTCATCAAAAAATGAGCCAAATTTGGCAAAATGTTAAAGCATATCACGGATTATTCTCAGACTTTGGTAATAGAAATTAAGGCAAAATTTCTTTTCTGCGAACACTCTATAACTTATATCCTTCAAATTTTGCCCTTGCATTCACTCACATTCTGGAACAATAAGACCATTGAAGATTAAACCACTTGACTTTTCCCTTGAAAAGCAAAATCTCATCCCATTATCTTTTCAGGCAATTATATTTCTCTGTCACTCCTAGTAAATTCTCAAACATCTCTAATGATTATAACTTTTAACCAATAATTAGACTCTATTTCACAGAAAGAACTATAGGGTACATGTGAGAACTTTGTCTTATGCAATTATTTCAACAGACTAGCAAAGCTCATAAATACACATAATGCAGCTTTCCACAGCCACACACATTCTTTGTACAACTTTCTAAAGTGACAAAAGAGAAATACATTCATTGACGTGAGCCAAAGATTGCATAAAAATAAGAAGCAAAGGGATAAAACTTACAGTTATGCTTAGCAATCACTGCTTGGGTGTTGCATTTTTCTTAGAAATTTTTCAAGTAGTCAAAATGATTTATTAGTTCACTTTATTTAATAGTAATCCAAGTTTTTAAAGTTACCTAAGGACCTTTAAAAACAAAAAGAAAAGTGTTTTTAAAATGAGACACTACCAAATATCATTACTGTTGGTATAAAATTTGTTAGAATAATGAATCAATTTAAACACAAATTTATATTTTTTTATAATCTTAAACATTATGTGAGAAAAATGTCAACTTATTTGATTAGTAGACTCAAATAAGAAGTGCAGGAAATTCAGATTACCTAGTCTCTTCACAAAAATTAAATTCATATCTTATAAGAAGAGAATGTATATTTGTATTCTCCTTAAAGAAAGCAGAGAAAAGATAGCTAACTATTATTTATTTTTTCATAAGCCAAAATTATTAAATAAGTATAATTTGTCCAAAGATTCACTTTAATTATATGAATCTGGATCCATAAAACGATTTTGGGCAAACAGATTCTTTAAGAAGGATGTTTATCTTAAAAAGTCCAATACATTTAAAGTATGAGAAGTGCAATGTCCTTATTTTCTATGACTTGGGGGAACAATAGATTTATATAAGCATACATTTGTCTCTAAAAACCAATCAACCCAGAATTCCTTTGAGACAGGGAACTCTGAGTTGTTAATACACGTCCACTCCTAGTGAGCTCTGAGGGCCTTGCTGAAGAACTGACACACAGACACACAAACACACAACGGAAATTAGAAAACTTAGAAATTTTTACAGTTATGCTTAGCAATCACTGCTTGGGTGTTGCATTTTTCTTAGAAAAATGCAGCTTCATTGCTACCACTTTAGTCCCAGTTAAAAAAAATGAACACAGAAACTCACCAGTCCAGATCTCACACAGCTGTTTTCCTTCTCAGCGGGGATGGAATTCTTAACCGATTTGAGGTCGCAAGTAGAAAAATAAACACCAACCCACAAAAAGATTAGCAAACCAGATTTTCCGTTCTCTCTCATCCAACAGCCACTGTCGGGTCTCCATCACCGGCCCACGGAGATCACCCAGGGGGCAGACCACATGAAATTCCCCTTCGTGGCCGTCACGCATGGGGGAATAACTTATCGGTCATAGGCAGCCGAAACACAAAATCAGTAAAAAGGAAACAAAATCGAGCGAAACACGGAGTCAGTAAAAGTTAAAGATCTACAACCCCTGAGATTCCGTCAGGGCTTAAGGAGCCTGAGCTGTACTTCTTCACAGTCCTGAACTTGGGTTTGCCAGGTGCCCGCTGGGCATCGCGATAAAACTTCCAAAGCTGTTAAAGGGCACCCCCCCCCCAAAAAAAGTAAACTCATGGCTCTTAGGCGTATAGGAAATGAACGCATACAGAGATTTTATTTAGCTCATTGATTAATGAGGGATGTTATGAACAGTTCAAAGGACATTTTGAAAGCTAAGGTATTTCAAGGCAATTAAGAAAGAAATGTTAGAATCAGATTGCCGAGTCAGATTTTTAAAAGTTGGTTAACATCCAACTGGCCATAAATCTTTGGAATTGTCTGTTCCACTGGACGAAAGTTATTTGCATTCTCTCCTGGGAAGGTAATATTTGACTCCGTTTAAAATCTGGGACCTCAATTCCCACCTGCCATGTGAGTCCTGGGCCCAGTTCCCTGAGCCTGCACATACCCAACCCAACCCAACCAACAGAACTGGGACCTCTAAGCTGTCGTGAGCAATGAAACGAACTAAGTGCATTCTTCTGGTCTAGACAGTACTTGGGGGCTTTTGCTCCCATGATATTGAGAGGATGAGCTAGCCTTCTTTCTGCCCTGTATTCAAGTTTCAGATAATTTTGTATGCTGATGAACATGTTCTGGGGAGAATTAGCTGCTGTGCTTTCTCAGGGTCCTGAAAGAATAGGACTGAGAGGAGTTGAGTTTTGATGCTAGATGGGGAAAGGAAAAGGGTTTGGAGCCCGTTCAGGGCTCTGCTGAGAGAGCTGCTTTGGATGGAGTTGGAACCCCTCTAGGGCAGGCTTCCGGGCAAGTTGGGGCTTCCGGGAGACTGGAAAACTGGGGGGCAGGGCGGTGGGGGTGGCTGAAGACGCTTCTCCTTTCTTGAGGGTGGTGCAGAGCCTTCGCCAGCGGGAACAGCCATCCAACTCACCCCTTCCTTCCAGGGGGCAAAATTCAGCTTCCTGGGCAGTGAGGAGGAGCCACAGATGATGTTCGACTGGGCGGACGTGGAGCAGAAGGGGCACCTCTCGCTGGAAGAATTCAGCTCTGCACTCAGTATGTCTGTCCGGGGACATGCAGTGCAGCACGGGGCTAGGCTAGGCTGACGTGGATGGTGACAGTGACCCCTTTAACAGCCAGGGGGGACTTTACAGCACCCCTGAGAACGGTCCAGGGCACAGCTGATAGTAGGGATTATTGTGGAGAGGAGGAAACTAAGTCTGGGCTGGGAAGGCAGTTACTGAGAGACAGAGCTGGGCCTCGAGACCCCCTGCCCAGGAGACCTGCTCACTTCCTTTCCCTCAAGTGAGGGCATTTCATTAGCAGGAGGCTCCCCTGAGCATCCCTCCACCTCCAGAAAGGCCTCCAGGCTTGCTTTCTGATGCTTCCCTTCTCTTCTTCCCCCCAAAAGACTTCTCTTCACTAAGAGGTTAACCCTCCCCATTCTTGCAACCACAGGCCTGTTTCTGTCTGAAGAGAATCACATCCTGCCCTTGGTTCAGGGACTTCCAGGCCCAGGGACAAGAGAGGGTGCTATTTAAGGGGTAGAGGGTTCCCAGGTCCTAAGCTCTAGCCCCCACCTAGCCAGACCAGAGAGACCACGACCCATGGAAGATGTGGTGTCCTTGGCAGAGCAGTTGCAAAGCCTTCAATTCCCACGAAGCCGTCCAGAGTGCCCGGTCTACTGCATCTCCTAAAGTTTGGGGGCAGCAGACAGGAAGGCCAGGAATCTGCATTTACAGGCTGGGGCCACCTCAGGAGGTCATTGCTCCAGTTCTGATGAGCGAGAAGCCAGGTGTGGGGTGGGTGGAACTGGGGGGCAGAGGAAACATCTGCTGCCCTTGCAGTCCCAGGTGGATATCCTCACACCTGAATCCAATCATGGCCACCATGCCAGGGACTTTCCATTGCTTATGGAGCAAAATACAAACCCCCTCCTGTCCTGACCCTGCCAGTCTCTTGGCTCACCCAGTGCCACTCACTCCTTCCTCATGTCTGCTTGGCTCCTACCACAGGGCGTTTGCACATACAGTTCTCTCTGCCTGGTAGGCACTTCCCTAGATACCCACACGGCTTGTTCCTTTTGTTAGTCACATCTCAACTCCAACATCACCTCCTCAAGAACACCTCCTGACCACCCCCCCCATCAAAAGTAGGCTGCCCTCCAGGCTCTCGATGATAGGTCCCCTGTTTATTCCTTGAGCTCATGTAGCAAAAGTTACTTTTATAAAAGAAATGTATCCTTCTCCTCAACGTTCGTTAGAATGCCAGCTCCACCAGGGCAGGGATTTGGACCAGTTTTAACTCAGCAGCTAGAATAGTGCCCACCATATAGTAGATACTCAATAAATATCCCCAGTGAGTAAATGAAGGCTCTGTTGGCCACCATGGAGCTTCTGTGTGACTTCCAGCAAGTCTCTTGGCCTCTCTGAGCCTCAGATTTTCATCTGGAAAATGGGCACAGTTCCTACCTTGAGTAGGCCTCTAGGCTTGATGCAAAGAACGAATGAATGTGGCCCATGTAAACATGACCGACTAAGAATTACTTCCTCAAAGCTGGAGGAGGGTAGCATGGGACATGAGCGGGAGCTGGGCCCAGCCCCACACTGCTCCTACTTATGCCCATAGAGAACATCTTTGGCTCCAGCTCGAGCACCCATAGGCTCCACAGGAGGCCACTGTCCTCCAAACGGAGATCTGCAGCCACCAGCTTCCCAGTGCTAGAGGAGGCCAATGCCGAAGAGAGGGAGGCATTCTTGGCCTTTGTGGAGAAGCTGGGGACCAGCCACCTACCTTCTGAGTAAGGCCAGCCTGATGCGTGTGTGTCGGGGTGAGGGGTGCGGGGAAGCGATGGGGTAGCACTGCCGGTCGGTGGGGCGAGGGATGTCCTGCACACAGTGCCAAGGGGAGTGGCCGCTGGGTACTTATCTTAGCTTGGCTGGCCGCTTGCTAGCTGTGTGACCACAGTCAAATGGTTGGACCTCTCTGACCTCCATTTCCCGGGCTGCAGAATGAGCACGAGAGCTGGGACGGGATTAAATGAAAGCACGTGTGGAGAATGCCTGTCCACGGGGAGTCCTCCCCTCCCACGCCCTCTCCCGGTCTTGTTCTGCCCCACAGGATCACTCCCCAAGAAGGGTTAGTGAGCTGGGCTGTCAGCCTCCCAAGGAGTTTTAAAGATGTGAGGCTGCCTGAGGCTGCCTTTCCTAACCCAAAGAGAGGGCGCCCCACTGGGGCCAGGACAGACATGGCGATGTCCTGGGTTGGACAGGTATGGAGTCAGGAGGGTATTTCCTCCAATTGCCTTAGGCTCTGGGCTTATGGGGTTTACTCATGCTTAGAGGAAACACCCCCTACCCCTCTACACCCCCCCAACACACATCCAGGCCCCACTGGGGTCTCTTAGAGCCGACAAGGAATCTTCTTCATCCATTTGCCCAGGTTTGCTCCCCCCACTGGGCTGGGGGAGACGCGATCCCTCACGTTTGGGCGTGGCCGGGTGGCATTGGGCAGGCAGGGCGGGACACAGGGAGGGGCGGGTGGGGGCGGGGAGCCGCTCACCGGCTTGGCAGCCTGGCCGAGGCTCAGCCCTCTGGCACCCATCTGCAGGACTTAATTAAATTCGTGTGAAGGCGGCATCTAGTCAGCATCTACTGTGTGCTGGCCACGAGCTGGTGCTTTCACTGGGCATGTTCTCCTTCTCCAGAGGCCTTGTCGGACAGGTTGTCCGTCTTCCCGTTTTACAAATGAGCCCAGAGAGGCCATGGCATTGGCCAAAGGTCACACAGCTGCAGTATGTGTGAGAAGGGAGAAGGCAGATGGAAGCCCTGGGCCGTCTGGATCCCACAGCCCCTCACCCCACACTGAATCACTAAATCACAGCGAGATGAAGTGTGGTGAGGCTTCAAGGGAAAAGAGGGCCTATCTGGGCAAGGTTTCTTAGCATGGCATTTGAGATGTTCCTTGTTGGGTGTGAACAGGTGCCCAGGCACCTGTTCTTGAAGTGTCATCATTGTAACTGAGGTGGGGGGTTGCCCCTGCTTCCAGCCCCACCGCCCATCTAACCTCTAGCTCTCCGCACCCCGCTCCTCCCCAGGCAGGCTGAGCTCTGGCAGCTGTGGGGGCAGTTGCGGCAGGAGGAGCCCCAGCTGGCAGGCAACCTGGAGAGCTTTCTGGCCCAGATGAGCAGCCGCCTGCAGGAGGTGCGGGCCGACAAAGAGACCCTGGAGCTGACCCTAAGGAAGTGAGTCAGGGTAGGGTGGGGGTCCTGCAAAGAAAGTGCCTTGCCCACTGAGCACCTGGCAAATAGTCGGTACCCTTTAAGTTTTAATTGAATCTGAACAGAATCCCCCTAGCTGCAGGAGGACGGAGGCTGGGCATCCACAGAAAAGCCTGGGGCTAGATGGGACAGTGCTGACTGGGCTGCGGAAGTGGCTCAGGGACTGTGGGGGTAGACGTGTGGTGGCATAGGAATGACGAGTGCAGCCTGGCACAAGGCCACTGTGACTCCCGACCCCAGGGGCACCGTTCACATTGATATTGCAATGCGTGGGTAACCCCTGGAATTGGCCAGGGTGCACCTGTGCCAGGAGTCTGAGTTATGGAGGCGGGGGGATGAGGGTGACAGAGAGACATGGGGACAGAATGATGGGATAGTGGAGTCATGTGACCAGGCCGGGGTGGGACACTGTCTTGGCTGTGATGGGGTCTGGGTGACCAATATCAGAGTCATTGTGGGCTGGGGCTGTGATTGGGTGACTGTGCTCAGAGTGACAGGGGTCAGTGACCTGTCAAGGTGAGGCGAGTATCAGGATGGGTGCTCATGGGCTGCCTGCTCCCCCACCTGCCTTCAACCCCTGCCAGGCGTGACTCTGACCACCACCGTGAGGTTCAGCAGTTATATGAGGAGATGGAGCAGCAGATCTGCCAGGAGAAGCAGCAGCTGCAGGCTGAGGTGGGCTCCCTGCCAGCAGCTGCTCCTTGCTCCCAGCCTCTTGCCCCCTGCCCTGGACTCCTCTGCCAACACTCATCTTTGGACCTGCCCCCACTTTGGACCTGGGAGGCTGGTGACTGGCCGGTGGGGGCAGCAGTGGATCCTCACACCCCCGACCAGTTGGGTTCCCCAAAGAGATGCTGTGGGGAGTGCTGAGCATGGGCCTCCTTCCCATCTCTGGGGGATCTCACTGTGCATCCAAGAGCCAGTGCTTCCCCTCTCGGGGGGAGTCGCCCTGAGATCCCTCCCTGCTGGGACATCCTGGCCCCTGCAGCCCAGCCCCGGGTGGCGGCGGGAGTGAGGGGAGGGCTGGGTCCTGGAGCCCGTAGGGCAGAGACTGATTCCTGTCTGCTCCCCAGAGCCTCTCCCGGAACCTGGCCCTCAGCTCCCAGGTGCAGGAGGTCCTGGAGGCCAAGGAGCATGCGGTGCAGGAGCTGGCTGCGGGCCAAAGGGAGGTGAGCCCCAGGCCTCCCCAGGCGCCAACCCTGAGAGTTCAGACTCCAACACCCATCTTTGGACCTGCCATAGGTGCTGTCTGGATAAGTCAGCCTGAAACCACCAGCCCAGCCCTGAGGCCTCATGGGACTGCTGGGCTCCCATGTGACGACAGTCCCCTGGGAAACAGTTGTCTAGGGCTCTTATGGGAGATGAGGCCAGGTAGCGCAGCGGGGGGCACTGGATGTGAGTTAGAAGGCCCAGGGTCACATCCCTCCTTTTCCACTTAAGGGCCATGCAAACCTGGGGAAATAACTTTGTCCACCCTGGCCTCAGTTTCTCCATCTGTAAAACAATTATTCTCATTGACTTCATCTTCCAGACTCGTTATGACATGTGAGATCTTCAATAGGAAAGCACTGGACAAACACAAGGTCTCAACATTGGAGAGGCTTAGTGACAGGGTGATGTTCAACTCCTCTCCATTGTCAGCTGAGTGGCAAGGGACAGGTTCTTAACCTCTCTGAGCCTCGGTTTCTTCATTGGAGAGGTGCGGATTAGAACTCCTGCCTTAGAAGGGTGCAGTGAAGATTAGAGTCCTTAGAAGGACTAAGGTGGTACCTGGCACGTAGTAGGTGCTTTCTACATCACAGTTGTTACTATCTCTGGATCTGACCTAGCTTCCTACTTAGGGTCAGGATACCTGCTGCCCCAGCAGTCGTAGCCCATACTCATTTCCAGCTGGCGTCGTAGATGAGTCTTTGGGTCTGGGATCCTGACCCACTGTCTCATCTTTCCTTGACTTTTTGACCATCATCCTTAATTGCCGTCTGTTCTGACCAGGACAACTAGGATCCCTTCAGCCCTGGACAGGTACCAGAGTCTTCCCCATCGGGCCTGCCACAGGTTCTGGAGCACCCACGATGTACCAGGCACTATTCTAGATTCTAGAGAACATTATGAACCCAAATATCTGCCCCATGGAGTTGTTATCTAGTTGGAGAGATAGATGATAAAATAAGCAAGTAAAATACATAACGTATTAGTGAGCAGTGCTAAGGAGAATGAAGTAAAGCAGGGAAGGGAGATAGAAGACTTAGAAGGAGTTGAACTATTTTGATGGGCGAGTCATGGAAGTCTCACTGTGATGATGCCATTGGAGTAAAGACCCAAAGGAAGTGACGGGGGAGCCATATGATAACTGAGAGAAGAGCATGCAAGCAGAGGGGACAGCCTGTGCAAAGGCCCTGAGGTGGGGATCATGCTGTGAATATTCCTGGAACAGTGAGGGAACCTATAGGCTGGAGCAGACTGAGGGAGGGCAGACAGTACGAGAGGAGGTCAGAGACAGAACGGGGCAGAGGGAGACTGTGCAGGGCCTCAGGCAGTTATGAAGCTATGCCTTCACTCCATGCGGTTAGGCAGATTTCCCTGGAGATGCATGGTAGATCAGGAGCCCCGAGTAGACCAAATGGGCTCAGATATGAAGAGGGACAGCAGTTTGTGTTCCTCACACAGTTCCCTCTCTCCTCTCTACCCCACCAATTAAAATGTCTCCCCTGGGTGGGGGGTACTGGAAATAATTAGGCCATTGAGAGGTAACTACCCTAATCCTAACTCTAATGTTTTAAGATGACTCTCTAGGAACCCCAGAGGAGGAGGGGTTTAGGTTCCAGAGTGTCCTTAGGAGGCTTAGCGTGGCCTGGAGGCTCTTGGGCTTCTCTCCTCTCACTCTCTACCTCTGCAGCTGGAGGCCCAGCTCCACCACCTTAGTAACACACACCAGGAGGCCAGTTTGGAGAATCAGCAGCTGCGGGAGGCTGAGCGCGATCTGGCTGGGAGGCTGGAAGAGATGCGGGGGCAGCTGCAGGTGACCAGAGGGCACCTGAATGCCGCCAGGGGCCGTGTGTCCTGGCAGGTGGAGGAGGAACTGAGGCAAGTGGCTGCCTGGCCTGGGCTGGGATGGAGGGCAGGGCCTTCTCGAAAGACAGGAGAGGGGAGCTCGAAATTTTCTGAGGCTCTGGTCAGCACACCATGCACATATATAGTCTCCCTCCTGCAATCCTTGTGACAACCCTGATGATCCTTGGGATTATCATGCCCATTTCACAGATGAGGAAACTAAGGTGCAGGGAAGGGAAAGCCAAGTGCCCAAGGCCACACAGTTGTGATTCAAGCTTGCAGGCATGTGTGCACACACAAGACCTAGTGTAGTACTGGGTCCTTGGCAGGCACTCACTCTACTTGTTATACCTCAGAAGTAGGGGATAGGCTAGAATGATCAAGGAAGGCTTCCTGGAGAAGGTGAGGATTCACATGGGCCTTGAAGGATGAATAGGATTGAATGAGGGGGAGAAGTAGAGGAGAGCAGGCATGCTGGGTAAGCACTGCCTGAGGAAAGATGGGAGGGAGGATCAGATGAGAGGTGTGCAAAAGATGGAGAGGGAGGCAGACAGGATCTACTTGCCCCTCCCCTGACCTTCGCTTTTCCACATCCTTTCTAGTCCTCCCGGAGCTGGTGAGGAGAAGGCTCCAGATCCCCCGGAGGAGGCCCCCTTGCCTGGGCTGTTTGGGGACAATGACGACTGGAACCAGCTCCTGAGTGACTTCAGCAGCCCACCACACAGAGCCCTGCAGCTGTCCTGGAGCCCACCCCCAACCCCAAGCCGCTTGGACCCCCAGACGCCCCGGATGGTCAGGCAAATCTCCATCTCAGAGCCACATGCTGGGTTGTCTCACCAGAACCCTTCCTCAGGTCCAGATGGGGCTCCAAGGAGCCCCCCTGGGGTGCCTTCCAGGGTCGAGGAGGTGACCCCCGCAGGACAGGACATCAGTTCAGAGCAGCTTGCCAAGCCTCACAGCCTGGACACTGACAGGGAGCCAGCGCCCAGCCCTGAGCCCCATTTCCCCTCGGATCTCCTGGGGGGCCCACCTGGGGAGGCAGGGAGCCTGGTGGCAGCGGCACTCAAAGTGCTCGTTCCTTTGGAAGATGAGTCCCCTCCCCAGGTGGGCTCTCCCCCTCCTCAGGCCCCAGCTGGGCCCAGCGAACAGTTCCCGGCTTCAGACCCTGATGAGGAGGGCCCCCGGCCTGGGCCTGCCCCAGCCAAGCCGCCCAGGCAGACAGAGGCCCTCCGTCAGTACCCACGCACCGCTGGCCTCGGGCCAGGGCCGGGGTCCGGCATCCTCACCCCCGAGCCGGCCCAGCCCACCCAGGGTCCAGAGCCTGAGGGTCGCGCTCCCGCAGAGGGGCTGGAGCAGGGCGCGTCGGGCCTGGCCCCACGGGAGGGCCTTCCAGGGGCACTGAGAGAATCTCCCGGTCAGGTCCTCAGACCAGATGGGCGGCCTGCCCTCCCCGACCTGAGCCTGGAGGATGTACCTGCGGCTGAGGCAGGAAAACAAGCGGACCCAGGCCGACAGGACGTGGGCTCAGCACAGACCGTTGAGGCTCATGGCCTGCAAGCTGGGCATCGGGAACTTGCCCAGCAAGATTCTCCACCCGCTTCTCCGCCACGTGGCATACCACAGGCTCAGGCCGAAGCAGAGGTCCCCACTTTGGGAAAACCATCAGCCTCAAGGGGCTCTCCCCACATGACGCCTCAGCCTGGGGACAGAGCAGGACCCCAGGAGCCCCCACAAACTCTCCCCACCCCAGTTGAACTGGAAACGCAACCCAGGCCGCCACCCACGGCTGCCCAAGCGGGAGAGCAAGGTTCCCCTGTCCCCAGGGAGCCCAGAGCAGACAAAAGGCCGGAAGATTCAGGGACTGACTCCCGGAAGGTTGAGCCGCCCCCATCTCCGGAGGACCCCGCGGCTGGCAAGTCTCAGGCTATGGTGGCCGGGGAGCTCCAGGCTGACCCTGATTATGTCTTCCACGTTATCTTCCTGGGGGACTCGAATGTGGGCAAAACATCCTTCCTGCACCTGCTGCACCACAACTCCTTCGCCACTGGGCTGACAGCTACCGTGGGTAAGGGCTCAGCCTGGGGAGAGGAAGGGGAGGAGGAGGCCCATGGGGCCCCGTCAACAAGCTGGAGCAGGCCCCACGCTAGCCAGCTCTGAGGACGCTGCAGGTTCTGCCCTGCCAAGGACCCTGCCTTAGCTATTATTCTATATGGGCATCATCTTAACTATTTTCCTAATTGTCTCTAATTACAGGTAATTTGCTTTTTTTTCTGCATTGATCTGATTAGCTTATAATGTGCCACATCAACAAAGCACCCTGCAATTTAGGTGCTGGTTGATGGTGAAAACAAGTCTCCACACACGCTGCCCACGGGCAGGCCACTGCAAGGTCCGCATTGGTTGGATTTGTTCATGACTGGCTCCAGGCCGCTCAGCCATGCCCTGGCAGGAAGTCCCCTTGGGCAGGCTGAATATTTTGCACAGAATGTATTTATAGAGCATGATGTTAGGGACCCAGGTGCCCAAGTTCAAATTGCAGCTGTGCCACTTATTAACACTTACTGTCACTTAAGAACTTGGACAAATTTATTTAACCCTTCTAAGCCCCCAAATCCCCATCTAAGTAATGCAGCCAACGATAGTGCTGGCTTCCTACAATGATTGTAAGGATTAGGTGTGTTAATACCTAAGTGTCAAACACTTAGAGCAATATTTGGCATGCAGTAAATGCTCAACAAATATTAGTTATCATTGTTATTATTATAAAAATATTTGATAATGTCGATATCAGTGGTTCCTGCAAATGAAATGCCCCAAAGTGCAAAATTTCCCTTCCCCCAAAATATCAAGATATATGGCCACTTGAACAATGTCTAGTGCTACAGAAAAGCAACTTGTGGGAATGAATGGGGGGCCTGCTGAGGGGTAAAGATGGAGTTGTCCACATCTTTCTATCAGCCAGAGTGTGTGCTGGCTAGGGACCGGGCCAGGCCAGTGGATAAATGACAGCCCTACACAAGGCCCCAGGGCATTTCTCTGTCTAAGAATCCTCACCTGGCTGCTAGCTAAAAATGCAGTGCTCTGGGGAGAAGGAGTCCACTGTAAGCTTGGCCTGAGTTCAGCAGAGTCACACTGTCGGTCAGCCTCCGTTATGAATTGTCTGGGCTACTGTCTCCTGAAAGCCTGCAATGCACCAGGCATCTTATATACAGATCTTATTCCTTGCAACAACCCTCCTTTGGATTGACACTCCCTTATTACCATGTGGTAAGACACTTCCACAAAATTCAGTCGAGAAATGAACATGGTTGCGGAGTTGTATGAAGACAGGACACGCCTATCCCGCCAGCCATCTGTGAGTACCTGAGATCCAGGTGCATCGTCCAAATCTGTCCCAGGTTCAGTTTGCTGTCACTTGGTGACTGCCGTCCGTTCTGGCTTAAATATCGCTGGGGACGATTCTGGTTTCCCCACACACACACTCCATGTCACCGTCCCTCCACCTCTGCTTCCTTCTCTCAGAAGATAAGAATATAGCCCTTCTTACATTTGAGAGCAGCGCTGGGTGGAGGATCGCAGCCAAATGAGTTATATCCGAATGTGCATTTTTGTGAGGTGTTCCCGTATCCATCCCATTTCACAGAGGAGGAAACAGATCTCTGAAGACCTGATTCAGATTCTTGCCCCAGACAGTCTCCACAGCCAAAGTTCAAACCCAGAGCCACCTCCCTTCAAAGCTTGTGCCATAAACTTTGCCCTCTTTGGGGTTTGGCATTGCCCTCTTCCTGGAGTGCTCATTAAAAATAGTGGCTTCCTGGAGGAATAGAAAACATCATATTCCGAACCCTTTATGTAGATAAATTGTGACATGTATTTTGAAAGGGCTTGGGGACACGTGGATGGATTGAGGAAGGGGATGGGCAGGGAGGTAGAAAAGTGGGAGTGATGGGAGAATTATTAAGTCCAAAGAGGAATCATTAAAGGCAGCACTCCACTCTGAAATGCAAGCGGAGGCAGGGAAATGTTACCTGGGACATGGGATTAGATAACCTCAGAGGTTTCTGCACACCCTGAGTTTCCTATGACTTTCAATAAAGAAGACAGCAGACTTCTTCATCATTTTGCAGAGGTCGAGGCTGCCACTTCTCCCAGGTTCTTTCTGGAAAGCACTAGGGGTGCAGTGGGGGTGGGAGTGGGCTGGGGGCAGTAGTCTATGGTTTTGACTGCCACCAGGGGGCAGCACAGGTGCTCCTGGGGGGTCACTATTGGCATTGCTAATAAGAGGAGCCGCACCTTTGCTGAGCTGGCCTGGAGCATGCAGTGGGCTCTGCAGCCTTAGAGTTCCAATAAAAAAGGGATGGGAAATGAGGACAAATCAGCCCCTTCTCATGACCCCTGGTCCCAACCTGCTTTCCTTGGGAAATGAGATAATGGCAGGAAGATGTACCACAAAGATTCCCAGCCTCCCTGGGATTTCACTATAATCTATATATTTCCAGGGACAGAAAGGATCTGGACCTATGACCAAAGTGGGGAAGGGCCATGAAATTTGGGGGTCTGGGATTCAGGAGAAAGAGAATAATAATTAATAATAAAAATTGCTAACTTCCAAGCACCCACCAGAAATTGGGCTGATTAATCCTTCCAGATACCCTGCAGTATAGATCTTTTTAAACTGCCACCTTACAGGTGAAGAAATAGAGGCTCAGGGAAGTGAAGTGACTTTCCCAAGGTCACACAGCCCTACAGCGGCATATGGAGGGTGTCCCTGAAGCCATCACTCCTTCCACCACCATCCCCTACCCAGCTACCTCCCTACCTTGCTCTTTAGTTGAAGTAGGAAGATGCCTGCAACATATAGGGAATATAACAAGAAGTATTATAAAAATAAAATAATGAAACTGGTTTTCCTGGGTAACCTGAGGAATAAACATTGCTGTACTCTTGGGCAGACAGATATGTTTATAGAGATAAATGCGATGGCAATCTACCTCCTAGGGCACTGACCATCTGGGTGTGTGAGTGCAGTGGGAGCGGTGAGCCCTGTGATCAGAGAAGGCTTCTTGGAAGAGGCAGGGCTTTGAGTATGAATGGAATTTGGGGAGCAGAAGAGAAGCCTACCAGCCAAAGGCTTCCATTCTGCTGTGGCTGGCTTTGGGAACGGGTGTGTATATGAGCAGGCTTTGGCTAAAAGTCCCAGATCATAACTTCAAAGTGACCCTCACCCTCTCTGTATGCATCCTAGGCGTGGATTTTCGGGTCAAAAACTTGCTGGTGGACAACAAGCACTTTGCATTGCAGCTCTGGGACACGGCCGGCCAGGAGAGGTAATGGGAACCATCAGTTTGGTCCCACCATCGGTGGTATCGGGGACCAGGCTGAGCCTGGAGGCGGAGGGCAACCCTGATCTTGGAGGAGTCCACCTTGAGCAGGAGGGGACCATGTGAGAATAAGGCATCTCCCCCTGAGAATTCAGGATGTCAGGGAAGGAGAGATGTCAGCCCACGTGGGGGAAGGCGGGGCGGCAGGGCCCAGAGGCACCCCCCTTAGCTGGGCAGGGCACATGTCCCTCTGGATACAGCCACCCAATCCCCTTCCACCTGGAAGGCCTTCCACCTTCCACCTAGGAAGACCAAAATTTTAAAGTTTTGAAAGGCATATATTTTTTGACCCAGCAGTTCTTCCAGGAATTCATCCCGCAGACATACTCATGCCCGGCTCTAATAACATGGAGACCGAGACTGCTCTTAACAGCATTGCTCACGTTGGGAAACCTTGGAAACAACCTAAATGTCCGTCTATAGGGAACCAGTTAAGTAAATGAGGGTCTAGCCAGACAATGAAATACTGTGAAGCCATAAAAAAAGACTGAGGATCAATTTATGTACCAGCAGGGAAGTATCTCCAAGATATTTTGTTAGCTGGAAAAAACAAAGCACAAAATAACAAAGGTTAATGAGTCCGGTGTTAAACACTGTACTTCTATAAAGAGATGCGTATGTACAGATTTGCTTATGTATATGTAAATTACTTCTGGAAAGATACTCTAGAAACTGGTCCCCCTGGCTGCTTCAAGGGAACAGGTCTGGGTGGCCGTGGGACAAGGGGGAGAGATTTTTCACCGGGTGCTTTTTGGTACCTTTTGAAATTTGAACCGTGAGAATATGTTACTATTCAACAATAACTGCATCATAAAAAAAAAGAAAAAAGAAAAGAAAAGCATATGCAGATATGCAGACTTTTGGGGGGAAGTAATTAGAGGCAGGACAGGTTAATTCTCCCCACTTTGCAGATGGAATGGCTGAGGCCTGGCGAAGCCAGGCCTGGGGTAAGTTCACTTGGCGTGGCCTCATGCGGACTCTGTGGCAGGTACCACAGCGTGACGCGACAGCTGCTGCGCAAGGCTGATGGAGTGGTGCTCATGTATGACGTCACCTCTGAGGAAAGCTTTCTCCATGTACGCTACTGGCTGGACTGTCTGCAGGTGGGCAGATGGCTGCTGGGACTGACTCCAGTTTTTGGATTCAGGCAGGAGCTCGTACCCTCCCCACTCCCCACTTTCTCCCAGGATCGCAAAAGGCACAAAAGACATATCGATGACATCATTCATGGAGCACATGTGGCTGGATGAGCTGGAAGCAGAGTAGTACAAAGAAATCACAACTTCACAGTACAATCCAAACTACTTCCTTTATTCTTTGGACATTTTTTCTCTACCTACAGCAACACTATACCTCTTTGTGGTGTCTTCTTAACACCTGAGCATAATGCAATTTTAGTGCTGCTCTAAATGAGAAATTCCTTGTTCACACATCCCCCATTTTTTCCTCCATGTACTTAATTGATACATATATACTGAAATTCTTCAGTGAATTGTCGCAATAGGGTAGGCAGTAGAACATGTCTTCTCTCCAGAAGTTTCCAGCCTAGCTGAAGAGTTACAAAGGAAGCAGAATAAGGTAATGAGTGAGGAAGGAAGCTGAGTTCTGGGTTCTCATAGGACCTGGGTTTGAATCCCAACAACCCTGACTACTGACTCTGTGACCTTGGACAAGTGAATTAACCTCTCTGAACTTTAATTTCCTACTTTTCTTCTGTGGAAGTTATGAAGATTAACTGATGTACTTGCTTTCAGCACAGCATCTGCATGTAGTAAGCACTCAGTAAATAGAAGCTATTATTATTATTATTATACACGAAACAATTAGGGAATGAGTCAAGGCAGCCTCTGCAATCAAGCTCTGCACTGTTCAGCCCAGACAGGAAGAGAGGGGCGTGGGCAGTAGTAGTCCAGGAAGGCTTCTAGGGAGAGGTGCCCTTAAATGTAGCCTTAAAAAATGAGTGATGGTACACGGATGGTTTAGTGGTTGAATGCTTGCCTTCCATGCAGGAGACCCAAGTTCGATTACCACACCCCAAAAAGAGTGGGTGAGATGTTAGCAGGCAGAGAGAAGGGGCAGATGGGGGAGGGGCACACTGTCATCTCTCAGGAGGGCTGGGTCAAATCCACTCAGGCACTCAGCGCGTGTGGCTGAAGGAATATATTCTCTGTGCAGGAAGCAGGGTCCGACGGGATGGTCATCCTTCTCCTGGGAAACAAGATGGACTGTGAGGAGGAACGGCAGGTGCCCACTGAGGCCGGGCAGCAACTGGCCAAGGTGAGCACCTGGGCATCAGCCCCTCTCTCACCCTGGCCTGGGCAGACACCTCCCTGGAAGGTATTGGATAGGGGGTCACCCTCACCTGGGCAACCGAGAAGGAACTATGTGCCCCATTCCTGCCCAACCAAAGCCCAGTGGGGCGGACAGCAGCCTGGCCACCTCTGCTTTCCTCCCGCCCCAGTTCTCCAGAGACCAGTCTTAGACCCAAGCACGAAGCTGTCATGGTAGACACGGGATTCAACTCCAATGTGAAATTAGCAAATCCCTGCACAAAGTCCTAACCTAAATAAAAAATATCTTCAGAGTAAAAAAGGCCTTAAAACTTCCATTTAAAATTCCCAAATGCTTTTATCTCTGGTGGACAGTCTTTCTTTTAATTTATTCTATCTTAAGACACACATTTTTCCCTGGGAAGATAACATCAAAAGCCCCACCAGACAGCGGATACTATTTAATTACAAATAAAAAGTTTCCACATTCCAGAAAATCTGGAGAATTGTAAAGAACAAAAAAAAAATCACTTTTTGTCTCACCTCTGACCCAATCCCTCTTGGCATTTTCATATCGTATTTCCCTCTTGTATCTCCTCTTACTTCTCATAATTGCAAGGTCATCACTGAGGTTCCTGGTTGGGAAGTTTTTCCTCTTAAAAGTAGTAACTCATCCCTTTGACATAATAATTCCTCCTCTAACAGTTTATCTTAAGGAGAGAGTCAGATAATAATCCCTAAGGGAATTATGTAATGGGTACTCGTGGGTAATGTATAATCACACGTTTACATAAGGATGTTCTTTACAATATTATTTATAAGAATGAACATCTGGCACAATAAACTGTGGTGAATTCATAGGAGAAGCTAGTATTTGCCATTAAGGATCCTGTCTGGAGGAATATTTAAGAGTGTGGGAGAAATGCGTACAATATAATGTGAAGTCAGAAAAGCCGGCTGCATATCTGGGTACAGTTGAGGTTGAACCACATGAAATTGCTGATATTTCAACATTTGGAGCCTACCAAAGCAGCAGTTTCACATGGTTTAGCCAACAATATGATGACATTTAGCATACTTCCCTCCCCCAATAAAAGGATAATATAAAACAGAATGGAAATATACATATATATATATACCTAAATGGTAACACTTTTATATAAATATAATAGTTACATATATAGTGGGTTTATATCCTATATTTATACTTTTTATATTTTATTTTCCAATATTACCCTGATGAAATAATGTATATTTATTTTAAACCAGAAAACATAGGATGTCCCCAGAGGCCTTCTCTGAGTTTGGGCACAGGTTTCCCACAGTCACTCTGAAGACCATGGCATGTTTTTAGGGTGGCGTCCTCAAACCCGTGGCCAGAGGGATGGAGGGGCTGTGGCCAGCGGGGCTCAGGTGGGGGCCCTGGACCGCACCAAGAGACATGGGCTGCCTCAGACACTAGGGTGGGCCTGGGGGGCAGGACTCTGTTTCTGGCCAGGACTTCGGCCACGGGGGCTGCCGCCTGTCCTCTCGGCAGTGTCTCCCTCAAGACACCCACGCCCCTGTCTGTCTGGCCCGCAGGAGCTGGGGGTCTCCTTTGGGGAATGCAGCGCAGTCCTGGGTCACAACATCCTGGAGCCTGTGGTGAACCTGGCCAGGTGAGTGTTGCCCGCCCCTCCCCACCCAGAATCCTCCGGGGCAAACTTTGGCCCGGACTCTTATGTGGGGCAGGAAGGCCTGTGCTGAGGAAACGGTCGAGGAAACACCCAGCGACAAAATAACAGGGCTCCCCAGTCTGGAGAAGTAGAGAGAGCACTGCCCTGAGCATCTCCTGCCTCCTGTTCTAGTACTCCTGGTCACAGTGTCACTCCCCCCAAGCCATTCCCCTTTTCTGAGCCTCCTTTTCTCCTCTGTTGAGTGGCGTGGGGACAGGGAGTGCTATTGTCCTGCTCTTAACATTCTGGTGACTTCCACTGGATTTAGAATAAAATCCAAATGCCTCACAAAGGCCTCCATCATCTTTAGTACCGTCTCCCGCCCCCCTACCCGTGCCAAGCTCCAGCCAGGATGCAGGGCTGCGTCTGTTTGGTTCCCCACCCCCTCCATGCCTAAGGCCTGGCACACAGTGGTGCTCATTAAGGGAATGATGTGAGTAAGTGGGTGCGGTTAGACCAGGTGCTCTCCAAAGCTCTGACGAAGTCGCCAAGTGAGTTTGCTCAAAGTAAACCTGGTCACACCCCAAGCCCTCCAGCCTGAAACTGCTTGATGGCGTCCCTTTGCCTTAGGATGAAAGACCAAGCTGCTGACAGTGGCTTCTGAGACCTTGCTGCCTCCAAGGCTCCTCTCTGTCCCTTCAGCCCTTGATTTAGCACAGTGCCTGGCACACAGAAAATACATTGCAAACGAATGAATGAATTTCACTTCCTCAGCACTGAGCAGTTTTGACATTGAGCCTTTGTTCTCCGCCCAGAATGCATCCTCCTTTCCCCTCTCTGCCAACGAACCCTTGTCCATCGCTCAGGTCTCAGCTCAAACACCCCCTCCTTCCTCGGGGAATCCCTCCAGGAATCTTTCCAGGACGTGGTGTGAAGCCCCCGTCAACCATTCCTTCCTGGGTTGCAGTCACCTCTCTCCCTCACTTCTCAGTGAGCTTCTCAAGACAGTGGCAGGTTGGCTTCTTTGTCATAGTCAGTGTCCCTTGCACGGTGCCTGGCAGTGAGCTTTCCGTCATTAGAGGCATACAAGCAAGGCCAAGTGGCACTTGGCAACAGGTGAGGTGGAGAAGATTCAGGCATCAGGCACAGTAGGCCTGAAAGTTGCCAGGAAGAGAAACGGAAGGCCAAAATCTCCCGCGTCCCATTTTCCTGGTGCCCCATGGAACACAAGACAGGAGCAGAGCAGGTTGGGGGGAGGAACCTCAGGGGGTGCCGACCTCCAGCTGCACCCGTGTTGCCCTCGACGCTGCCCCTGGGGGGTGAGAGAGAGGACTGACGCCGAGTGTCGCCATGCAGGTCACTCAAGATGCAAGAGGACCGCCTGAAGGGCTCGCTGGCCGAGGTGGCCCCTGCGAGGTCACCAAAGAAAGCCGGCTGCTGCTTCTGACCGGCCCGGTTGGCTGGAGGAGGGTGGCCACCCGCCTCGGGTTCTCGGCGCTCAGCTCCTGTCCCATCTGCCTGGACACAGCAAGGGCGGGGAGGACCGGCCACCTTGAAAGAGCAGAAAAATCCTCCTCTACTCAGGACTCGGACCCGAGGCCGGGGTCACAACAGCTCTGCCCTTTGAAAATAAGAAATGAGGCTTGGCGGGTGAAGAAGGCGCTTTAAAACTCTTCAAAGCAAGGGAAAAGTCTCGAAAACAGATTTAAGGGAAATACATCTCAGGGTGGTAAAATTAGCGGGTGAATGAGTGAGGGTGTTATCTGCCTTTTTATATATATATTTGTATTTCTAGATTTTCTACAATAACTGGGTATTCCTTTTGTGATTAAAAAAAATAAGGAGGAGAAAACTTTCAAAGGTGCTCTGCTTTGGTGCTGATTAGTAATTAATGTAACTTTCTAATTACAAAGTCCTCTGTGCATTAAAGCAGGGCCCTGCCCCGTGCCTGGGAGAGCAGTCTTCACCTTGTTTCGTTAACTACATCTATTTGTGAATTTGGAGATTCTTCCGATTCTAGGGGTAGCCCCCGATGTGCCCCCCAAGTCCTCCTGTCCCCGGAGCCCCAGCCCCACTGCCTTTCCCCACGATCCGCCTCTGAGGAGTCACGTCCCGGCACCGGCACCGTCCCACCTGCTCGCAGGGCTCAGCCCTTTGCCCTGGGGAATCAGCCTCTGCCTCCGTGTGAGGCGCGGCTCGGGTGTGGCTGGAGGAGCCTGGGGAGCAGCTGGGGGAACTGGAGTCAGAATCACTCACCGGCCCCTGCTTGGAGCTTTTGCAGGAATTCCCAAATTGCACAAGATTCACCTCCTAAAAGCACGTTATAACCCCAGGGCGGGGATTTTCAGTACCCTTGGGGTGCTTGCATTGAGAGACTCAGAGAGACTGCCTCACGCTGCCAGACTCTCTCTCATCATTTGCTCACCACGTACTGAGCATCCATGTGTGCACGGCACTGAGTTTGGTACTTCGTAATCATTCAGGTGCTGATACGTTCTCTGACTGAATCAGAGGAAACCCCAGTTTCGTAGCGAGATGGGCAAAGACAGTCCCAGAGTTTGAGTTGCAAAGAGAGCAAGAAGGAGAAAACAGAGGAGCTGGAGATAGAGGACAGAGCTTTATTCCTACCTTTTCAGTCGGTCTCAGCAGCTCTCAGCCTGTATCCCTCTTCTCAAAGCTAAAAGAGATGCCTCAACAGCAGTGAGCTTTCCGTCACTAGAGGCATACAAGCAAGGCCAAGTGGTACTTGGCAATAGGTGAGGTGGAGAAGATTCAGGCATCAGAAGCCCGCAAAGATTGGATCAGATGTTCCTGACAAACCCCATTCAACCTCTGGACTTTATGCTGGCTGATTCCCGTGATCCAGCCCATTCTTTTACAGGACCTTCTCTCTGCTTCCTTTGTACTCCAGGGTCTTCTCCCTTCCCCGACCCTCTCCCTCAGTCCAATGCCTTTGCCTGCTCTGAGCAGTCTCTAAGCAGTGGCATGTTGAGAGGGAGAGTGGGAGAGAGAGGTGTGGGTTGGAGTAAGTGATGCCCAGACCTGGGTGAGGTGGGGTCAGGTCCAGCCGTTGCCAGTGGCTCTCTCTAGGGCTCAGGGGACCTGGCAGGCACCGACAGCCCAGTCCTGTGGGCCATGGTGTTAATGAGGTAGGTAGGCAGGGCGTGATTCCTGGGGGAGCCAGTGGGACGTTCAGATCCCAGTCCTTTGGGGTCCCAGGGTGAGAGTGGCCCCCCAGCCCGCCCCTTGATTCTCAGCTCAAGTCCAGCCTCCAGGCAGCCAGCTCAGGTTCCCTAGTGGCGCAGTGCTGGGAGGGACTGTGCACACCCCCACCCTACTCTGCCCCAGAACACTCTCTTAGCCTCCTCCGGGTAGGTCTACCTTCTGTGCAGAGCAGAGCGTGGATCGGCCGTCAGCTCCTAGGAGCCCACAAGTCAGCAAGCAAGACACAGGAACCTCAGAGCAGCACAAGGCAGGTGAGGACTCAAGGTAGCAGGGCTGAGGAGCTACTCAAGGTAGACTTCAGAGTGAACTTCCGCACAAGTGGTGAGCTCTCAGGGCAGGTCAGCCAAGTGGGTTCTGGTTATAATTTAGCTTGGGGCTGATTAAAGCAAAGATGGTGGGACCTGGATGAGGCCCAGAGTATGGAGAGAGAAGGGGAGGTCAGGGGGATAGAACGGAGGTTGTGCAGGGGTGTTAGGAAACAGAGGTTTTTGGAACTGAGAGTGATTAAGACAAAGCAATAGCCACTAATGACCGAGCACCTCCTGTGTGCACTCACCTCGAGTTACCGCACTGACTGTTATTATCTACATTTTAGAGATGAGGAAAGTGATGCAGAGAGGAGTTGAGTAACTTGTCCAGCTCACATAGCTCGTAAATGGTGGGGCCAGGCTTCAAACCCCGGCTCCAGTGCCCACAAACTTACCTGTTGTGCTTTGGAGCTTGTTTCGGGAAGGTGTGGATGCTCAGGTAGAGTAGGGGGCCCTTCCCTCACCTTCTTCCCTTTCCCTTTACCCCCCTTCTCCCCTTCCCCGAACCTCCAGTTGTTGGCACCCTTGCCGGTCTCTCATCAGCTGAGCTCAACCAAACTGCTTCCTTCCAGAAACCAAGCAAATCCCCCAGGCAGGGGCTCTGCACAGGGGCTTCGGGGGAGGCCCTTTCAGACCAGGCTTTGGGCCAGCTAGAGAGGGGTCTCCCCTGTGTAGGGGAAAAGAGGATGGGACCCCCACCGATCTGTCTTGGTTGCTGCTGTCTCCCCAGTGCCTGGCACAGAGAAACGCTCAGGAAATATTTACTGAGTTAATGAATGAATCTCTAAGCCGACTGCCTCTCTCCATCTAAAGCTCGGGGGTCCCGGCCTGGTCTGAAGCGTGGCAGACGGCGGACAGCGGCCCCTGGGCTGGCTCTGGGGACCTCAAGACCCCCATCTCCTATGCAGGGTCCTCTCAATGGGGGGCTTCCCACATTCTCAGCCCGTGGGCCGGGGTAATGGTAAGGAGGAAGATCTGAGAGCTGGGGACCGCGCTTCTCTCCGCCCTGCCCCACAGCGACCAGCACAGCAGTCTTAGAGGGCAGTGCTTCCCGAGCTGCTCTGCACACTGGATCGTAGGGAAATCTTTTAAAAAATGCTAAAGCCCAGGCCACATCCCAAACCAATTAAATCACATCTCTCCAGGGGTGGGACCCAGGCATCGGTATTTTTTAAACCCCCCCATGTGACCCCAATGTGCCGATGAGCTTGGGAACCACAATTCAGGGCTTTAGCCCTTCTCAAAGCCCTTTCATATCCACTTTCTCACGCGAGCCTCAAATTAAATCCACCTGTAAGACACACAGGGGAGAGTTTTGTTTTAACATATATAATATTTACTTATCAGAGCATAAGAAAGTACAGATTATAAATTCGCACTCTCTGCAGAAACTTTAGAAAATAAAGATATTCCAAAGAAGAACATGAAAATTCCCTGAATCTCACCCCTTAGGGACTTACTGTTGACCTCTGTTTTATTTCCTCACCTCCTTACCCTTTAGGAAACTGAGGCAGAGAAATGTGGAATAGTGTTCCCAGGGTCACCGAGCTACTAAGAAGTGGGGTGGGGATTTGAACCCAGGTAGTTGACGCATCCCCTCGCATCAGGGTGTTGTGAGGTCGAGAGGGGTTGGCGGGTGCCGCGGGAAGGATAGGGGACACAGACAAGGAGAGGGGAGGTGGCCCCGGGGGGCTGGCTCCTATGCTGTCCCTGTGTGTCCGAGGCAGGAGAATGGAGTCTGGGCTGGAGCCGAATGCCATGCTCCCGGCCACGCCCGAGCGGCTGCTCCGCCTCGCCTTTGCCAGCTTCTGCGGCCTCATCCTGCTCGGGGGGCTGCCGGCCAACGGGCTCATGCTGCTGGTGGTGGGCCGGGGCCCGGGCGCCCCCCGTCCGCTCCTCGCACTGACCAACAGCCTCATGGTGAACATCACGCTGTCCGACCTGCTCTTCCTGGCCTGCGTGGTGCCCGTGCTGCTGCTCAGCTTCCTGCGGCGCGACTGGTGGCTGGGCCCGGCCGTCTGCACCTCCAGCCAGGCCGCCAACACGGCCACCATGTTCTGTACCTTCTACAGCATGGTGGCCACGGCTCTCCTGCGCCATGTGGCCCTGGCCCGGCCTGACGTGGTCCTCCCCGCCGGCCGGGGCCCCCGGCTGCTGCTCTGTGGGGCCATGTGGGGCCTGGGCCTCGCCGCGTCGCTGCCCAACTGGCTGTTCCAGCGGGTGGCGGTGGAGGGGGAGGCACTGGGGGTCCCCGAGGCCCGGGCCTGCCTCCTGCTGCTGAGCCCTGCTCAGACGTCCTGCTACTTCACTCTGCTGGGAGCCCTGGCCTTCCTACCCTGCGTGCTGGGGCTGGGCTGCTCCTTCTGCCACGTGGGCTGGCTCCTGCGGACACAGCCCCGCGGCCCCATGGGGGAGAGCGTCCGGGAGCACCAGGAGAACACGGGGCTCATCCTCGTCGTGCTGGTGGTCTTCGTGCTGATGTGGGGGCCCTGCTCGGTGCTGGGCTATGTGGCGGCCGTGGGTCGCCTGCCTGCCACGCCAGGGACTTTTGTGGCCTCCAGTCTTTGCACCATCCTGGCCTACTCCAATTGTGCCGTCAGCCCCATCCTCTGCTTCTACCTCTCTCGCCCCTTCCGGGCAGGGCTCAGGGAGCTCTTCTGCAGGCCGGCAGCTGGGAATCCCAGGAGAGAGGGACGGGCTGATACGGTGTTGGAGAGTGTGGGACCCAGCCATGACGGGGCTCCTGGAGGCCTATGGGGTCTGGCAGCGGTCTGAGAGGATGGGCTGAGGGGAAGGCCGAGACTTCAGAGAGGTGGGAAGATTCCTAGTGACAGCAGAGCACCTCCCCTCTATTACCAGCAGGGAGACTGAGACCCCCGCTCAGTGGAAGGCAGGTGGCCCAGCAAAGGTCACACAACATTTCAATGGCCTGGCTAGAACTCACATCTTTAAATAACTGGACTGATCCTCCCAGATGCCTATGGGCTCCACTTCTTTCTAATTGTGTGACCTTGAGCAAGTTCCTTGACTTCTCTGCGCCTCCATTTCCTCATCTGGAAAATGGGACAATAGTACCATTTGAATTGTTATGGAGGATTGCTACAAAGATAAATTCACCTAACATATGTAGGGAGCTTGGAAGACTATCTGGTGCTTAGTAAGTATGCATGACTGTTGATCTTTTTATTTTGTTATGACTGTTGATCTTGCCATTATTTTATTTTCATAAATTCAGAAGCATTTGAAGGAAGTGGGTTAGGGGGTTGGTGAGGAACTGGCCAAGGGAATTCCAAAGGTAGAGAGGCAGGTAGAGGGATGGAGTGGAGTTCTTGACCCCGAAGGACCGGGGATTGCATAGGGGTGAGGGGCAGGACCAGCCGCTGCTGGGGAGGGAAGGGACCCACAGCCCAGGAGAGCCTCTCAGATGCCTCTCCTTCCTCTGCCTGCCCTCCTCCTTGAGCTCTGCTTACACACACCTCTGCTTGTATTTTCACAAAATAAAGTCAACGAAAGAGCACTGAGTCTGAGCCTGTGAATTTCGGTACACTCGCCTTTCTTTGTGATTTCTCTTCCCTCTGTGACTGGGACAGGGGCCTCTCTTGAGGCCCTTTCCTTTGCTCCGGAGCCCAGCTGGAGGACTCCATCTCTCTCCCCCTGTCTCCTCCAAGACCCCCTCCTCAGAGCAGGCCTCAGGCCTCCATGTTGGCCTGGGAACCAGGGGACATTGTCTTTCTTGAAATTCCTAGGACAGCATGTTCAGCTTGGTAACTACCAGCTCTGCTCAGTATTACCAGCTAAAACACACACATACACACACACACACACACACACACACACACACACACACACAGCAACTCTGCGGTCAAAAGCTTGGGAAGCACTGGGTTAAACTGGGTCTTTGCTGCAGGACTTGTCAGAGCCTTGACCACCCTAAAGGCCACTGGGACGCCCTGAGAGAAGGATTCAGAGCTGGCGGTTTCCCAATATCTATGACAGGGAACTAGTGTTCGGTGGCACACACCTGGGGGAAGAACACAGGAAAGAAGCTGCAGTATCGGGCACAGCAAAAACGGTCTTGGCACCCTGGGCAGGGGCTTGATTCCCCTGATGGCAGGCTTCTCCTCCCCACGCTTTCCCATGGGCGCCCAAAGTGAGGTACAATGGGTGGTTGATTATGGGAACCTCGCTGTTTTTGAACTGTGACCCCACCTCTTCCTCACTCAGAAAGCGTGTCGGAATGCAAGTCAAAATTATAGGGACAACCATGAATCACCTTTAATTTACTATAAAATCATAAGACACAAACAGTTCCCCAAATTTGGTATTATACCAAATTCCTTCTGATGCACTGGTTGAGAATGACTGCCTGGGGGCTTATCTGAGAGCAAAACTTGCCCGGAGAAGCCCCTTTTCCCTGTGATCCTGGCCCCTGATTGGCCACGGGATTTATATGTGAAGAGAGACAAGGAGAAAAGTGGTGTTTATTACGTAGCTCAAGAGCACCAGGTCCTGGGTGTGCGTCACAGGGCTTGCGTACACATACCTACACACCGCTTCGTTGGGTGGCGGGCAATCCCGCAGGCTAGGGGTGGTGCACTGCCCGGAGGAGTAGGAGCGTGTTAAGGGCACCTGGCCTGTGAGCCATCCAGGAGCTCGCTTTGGGTGCTCACGGACTGGCCCCTGCCATGGCCTTGCAGGTTGTAGGATTTTCTTGCTCGTTGCTCTGGAGCAGAGGAGGTGGCACCCTCGGGGCACAACAGCGTGTGAATCAGCCTGCGACACCTGAGTGGGGCCTGGCAGTAATGTTCAGTAAATATTTGTTGAGAGATGACTGAATGAAATAAAGTCATCCACCTTCAGAAAATATTCAGATCATGTTACTTCTTTCCCCCCTCAATGGCTCCCGTTCCAGAGGAAACACCAAAGTCCCTACAAGGGTCTGGAAGGCCCCTGATGTTCTGACCTCTTCACCTTTGAGATCCATTCTCCTGCACTCTCTCCTCTGTCACTGGGCTGCAACCACAGTGGCCTCCTTGCTGTGCTTCATGCACATCGAGCACATTCCCACCTCAGGGCCTTTGCACTGGCTGTTCCCTCTCCTTGGAACAGTTCTTCCTCAGATGTCAGTGTGGCTCCCTCCCTCACGGCCTCAGGGCTCCTGTCAAACATCACCTCCTCAGAGAGGACCTCCTGGTCCGCCTCATCTAACACATCACCTCATCGCTCTAACCTCTTATTCTCTCTTATTTTAATGTGTGACTCTTCTCAACACTTAAAATTATGCTACTTACCAATTTGCTTATGTGCTTACTGTGTTCCCCCTCTCTTATGTGTGTGTGTGTGTGTGTGTGTGTGCTGGCAGGTCTGTGTGGGGACAGGCCAAGAGCCTGGCACATAACAGTTGCTCAGTAAATCCTTTTTGAACAACAGAACACAAGGAAGAGAAGGACGTGACTGAATGGCAATGCCTGTGCTACTTTTCACACAACAAAGAAAAACAGGGAACTTTAGTAAAAGAACAAAATTTACTTCATTTTAAGGCAAATTCCACACAGAGACTGTCTCAGAGACGGGCACGGGACCAGACAGCATAGAAACACCACCGTCATGCATGACCGGAAGGGAAGCAGTGTTGGGCATCAACCAAGGGGGGCCTGGTCTCCCCCAGGCCCAGGGAGTTGAGGTTTCAGTGGGCTGGGGAGCCCCATGCGGAGAAAGGACTAGCATGCACATTCTGCTTCCCATGTGGGTAAAGGCTGGGCAGCTGGGTAGGCCCACGAGTGAGATCACCTGTCCCTACCTTTCCCACAGCAGGGGCAGGGCCTCGGGCTTAGACATCAGAGCCCAAGACTGAAGGACTGGACAGGGCGACCCTAGGGCCAAGACGGCCTGGGGTAAATGGTCACACAGGCGAGGAGTGGGATGGGGATGCTGGGCATGGGGTGCATGGACCTCCAGGGTGTCTGGGCTGAAGGAAAACTCGGAACCATCTGGTCAACCCTTTCCTAGTACAGATATGGAAACTGAGGTCCAGAAGGTAGCAGGGCCTCAAGTGGGTGCTCACCGCAGGAAGGAGTTGGCGGTAACTTTTGAACCCAAGACTCCTTTCTCCTGTCGCTACAGGACTGGAGGCTGCTCAGAGAGCAGGAGGCAGTGTGAGAACCTGGGCCTGGGGGCTCCTTGTCCAGGCCTCCAGATAGGCAGCAGAGGAGCAGGCACCCTCTGGAGTGCCCTGGGCAGCCTCTGGAGGGGGGAACGGGATGCCTGGAGCTGGAATCATCTGTGGAGGAGCCTGTAGCCCTGAACCAGGGGGAGGCCTGCAGGCCTGTGTCTACAATCAGTGTCATACTGGGCTTGAAAGGCACCAGAAAGGACTTTCGTGCTGTGCCTGAAATGCCTCAGTTCCTGGCTGCTCACACCCTTCCAGGGTCCCAGCTTCGCCTCACTGGTCTATAGGAGTCCCACTGCATGCAAGCATCCCTGGGAGGCATTCCTGCAGCCCACTAGCATCGTGGGACTCACTGGAAATATGGCACAGGACAGATACCAGGGTGGAGGCCAGGGATAGGATTAGACAGGAGACAAGGATGGGAGGGAGGGGGAACTGAAGGAAGAGGACCCAGCAAGGGGTGCGGGGCTCTAAGTGAGCAGATGGAATTGCCCAACGTGCGTGCGCGTGGATCAACTCCCACCGTCCCACTTGTTAACACCTTCTTGGCAGGGCTAGAACCAGGTGACAGGAAGACAAGAAAAGGAGTGGGGAGCCTGGGCGCTTTCCGCCACGTGTCTCCGCCGGACCCCACCCTTAACCGAACTTCTTGGGTCTGGGCTAGAAGTGAGGCCGGGAAATCGGGGAGGAGTCTCCAGAGGCTCCGCCCCAGCCGCCCTCCCAAGCCAGGCAAATGGCCCAAAGGCGGGGCGGGGCCAGGCGGTGGTAGGGCGTCCAGAGACCCAGCCCACCATCCAGCGGCTTGCCCGCTCAGATGTGCGTGTGCAGGGGCGAGGCAGGGGGTGTGGCGGCCGGGGACTGCGGGGGTGAGCCGGCGGGGGGCCCAGGTGGGGGGCGCGGGCGGATACCCTGAGCCTTCATGTAGGACACCAGCTGGTCAGGAATCTCGGCCAGCACATCGCGGGCCAGGCGGGCCATGCTCAGCACGTGGTTGCCCGTGCGGTCCACATAGTCCCGGAAGGGCACGAACTGGGGGGTCCGGAAGGCAGGGTCAAGTCTGGTCCCCCGCTGGGGTCGCCCCACCTCCCCACCCCCCAAGCCCCGCCCCATCCCTGCCAACTTGACTTGACTGTTGCCACCCCCTCCCCAATGATGAATTCCCTGAGAGGAAGTCACCATTCATTCATGCAACAAGTATTTATTGAGCACCTCCTCCTGCCAGGATACACCACTGAAGGAGATTGAAGTCTTGGCAGGAAGCCCAGGGACTGGCAATTAGTAGGTGCTCAGGAAATGTTGTTGAATGAATCCCCTTACTGCACAGATGCTGTGCCCTCCCCATCTCCCCGTGCCCTCCCCATCTCCCCGTGCCCTCCCCATCTCCCCGTGCCCTCCCCATCTCCCCGCACCCTCTGACCCAGCTTCTCACCCCAGCCCCTATATTTGGTCTCCATCCCTGGAATGGCATGCTCTCCTGTCTACTTTTTTTTTTTAATGGAGAATGTCAATGTTTTATTCTGCAACTCCTGGGCACTAGGGACCCAGTCCCCATCAGATTAAACTGAGGGACAAGCTTGCTGAGAGTGTGCTCTGTTCCCTGAGGACAAAGCAAAGATCTGTCTGCCCATTACATTTGTGTCCTGTGTGGGGATGGAGATGTTAACACCTTGATCCAATCAACCAAGCAATGCCCATTTCTTGGAGAGGGCGGCAGCAACACTAAAGACGTGACTTCCACCTTCAAGCGGTTTGCTGCTGCACTGGGAGGGCAGCCAGGCAGAAAACCACCGAAGGTGCACGTCCTCGGGTTGTATGAGCCCTGCAGGAGGTCACCGAGGACCGGAGGGCAGAGGGCTGCTGGGATTTGGGGAAGGGCTGCAGAGTACTCCGGTGGGAGCACCAGCAACACTGGGCGAGTCTCAGTAATGGGAGGGAGAGGTTCTGGCCCAGAGAGAAATGTGCCCCTATGGGAAGTCCCTAAAAGGGAGCGTGAGGTCAGCCTAACTAGAGGGACTCTTGCATTTCCTGTGGGGCAGGCAGGCCCTGGGCTTCACCTGGACGATGTCCCTCTCGGCCAGCTTCCCCCGGGAGGAGATCCGTATGTCATCACCATCCAGCTCCACCATGGCTGTGGGGGGTGGGGGGGAAGCGGCATGGAGTGGGGGGTTAATGATGGATGCCCCGGGCCTGGTAGGACAGTGGACTTGTCCTCCAAGCCCGAGTCAATCCAAGGGTAGAGGACACTGGCCCAGCCCCCCTGTTTCAGACAGGAGGCGCCTCTGACTCCTAGCCCAGTGCTCCTGCCTCTCCCAGGCTCCCAGGGTTGGAGTGACTGGGAGCCTCCCACAGCCTTGGGATGTGGGCTTGGGGTGCACGCCCTGACACACCCCTCCCTGCACAAACACACACACCCTCATGCCCTGCACGCTCCCCCAGACAGTCACACACACACCCAGGCGGGCGCCCTCACTTTTTTGGCAAGAGTTGTCGCCAGGGGTCTGAAGCCCCTGGGGGCACGTTAGAGTGGGGCTGCGGGGGGGTTGGAGAGGGCTGCAGCTAACTCACCGTCGAACTCGGCCTGGCCCACACCGATGATGATGATGGACATGGGGAGTTTGGCCGCCTGGGAGACAGCATGGGGGGTAGGGAAAGGTTGGCCAGTTACAGAGAGAAAAGATCCACGGACAGGGACAGAGGGTGGGTCAAAAGAAGAGAGGAAGGAGGGCAGGCGAGAAAGGGAAGCCGAGGTGGAGCCGAGAGAGAAGGGGGGTCGGGGGCAGGGGCAGGGGTGGACGGAGGCTATGGGGAAGCAGGTCACAGGCCTGCTTCCACCAGCCACCCCCATCTCCTCCTCTGCTCCTGGGGCACCATCACGGGGGGTCCCCTTTTTAGATAGGGGTGGGGGCATGCATGTTCCTGGACCTTCCACCTCCTCAAACTGGCCAGACAGGGCTGGGGTCTGGGGCAGGCAGGCTAAGGACCAGCTGAGGGAGCCACAGGCCTCTGCAGGAAGAGGACCACAGAGTTTGACTAAGGGGTAGGTACAGGGCTCACCAGCTGGGTCTCATGCCCCCCACCCCCCCAGCCCCACACCCTGCTGCCCCATCCTCACGCAAGTCCCAGGAGACCTTGTGGTGAGGAGCCAGGAGGTGGATGAGGGCAGCGGGTCCCAAAGTGGGCAGAGAGAGGCAAGAAGCCATGCCCGGAGCCCACCCCAGTGTCTCCCCAAAGGAGAGGGAAGCAGCCCCCCAGGTTTCTCCGAGAGGGGGAAAGAGTGCCCCGAGCCCCCAGCACCCCTCCCAGCCCGCTCACGTTGACGATGGCCTCCTTGGTCTGCGCCATGTCCGAGATGACGCCGTCTGTGATGATGAGAAGCACCGAGTACTGGGAACCGTCCTGCACGGCCGCCGCGTTCCTGGGGGCAGGGCGGGCGCAGCTGAGGCCCTCTGGGGTCAGCCCCTTCCCCAAGAACTCCGACCACTCCAGGGGGGTTGGGGGCAGGTCCTCGGGTGGCCGGGAGGGGCTTCTCAGGGTCAGGGTCCGCGGGAATGAGACGTACTCCCTCAGGCCCTCTGGGGAAACAACAGGTGTGGAAACCACCTGGGGCCCCGAGAGCTCACCTGGCCACGTGGGTCACCACGGGCGCGAAGTTGGTGGGGCCATAGAGCTGCACGGTGCGCAGGCTGCGGTGGTAGGCCTCCAGGATGCCGTCGATGCCGCAGCAGGACGGGTTCTCCTGGTTGCCGTTCTGGGGGCACAGGAGGAAGGGGGGTGCGCTCGGATGGGGAGTCTGAGCCCCGGATGAAGGAGGGGCGGGGCGGGTGGCGTGTGGGAGCAGAGCCCGGTGGGGGAGGCCAGCAGGGGTCTCCCAGACTCTCCTCTGGTGGGAGAGGAGGAGCCGGGGTGGGGGTGGGGGAGCTCCCAGCACCCGCCCTGAAGGGCAGCACGTGCTCTGGCTGAGATGGGGCCGACCTGCTCCTTGCCCCCTCCCTGCACCTGCTTAAAAAGGGAACCACGGGCAATCCCACCACAGCTACATGACTGCTGGGTCTCAGCACCTCGGGGAAGGGCCTACGGTGGATGCATCTTTGAGGGTCCCGTCACTACGTGGCTGGCACTTGGCAGGCAGATCAGGAATGCTTGCTAAGTACATGTCTGACTCAGCCAGCAACTGATGGAATGTCCCTAGCTGAGAACTCCCCTCACCCCATCTCAGCTCCACACTACTTCCCCCTCCCGATCATGCAGCAGGCAGGCCGCTCCACCCAAAGGCTGCACCTAAGTCCCTTGTTCCCCGCACCCCAGCTTAGCTGGCTCTGCCTCCCAGGATCTCCTACCAGCGGGAACTCGTGGGACACCCTCCCATCGGGGGGCAGCTTGGCCCCGAAGCCGAGGGCGGGGAACATCTTGTCACTGTCATAGTGCTGGATGATTTCCCCGACAGCGGTCAGCGCCAGCGCGTAGGCATTCAGCTGGTAGGGGCTCATGTAGTGCAGGGACGTGGACTGCGAGGGGTTCCCTACGACAAGGGAAATATGGGAACGTTTGCCGGCCTGGATCCTCCAAGCCAGCCCAGCTTCAGAATGCAGACGGCACCCCCGGAGGTGCATCCTCTGAACTTTTCTCCTTCAACTTTTATTGATTTATCCTTGACTCCCTTCTCTTCTTATTCAACATTCAGTTCCTTAGCAACTTCAAGATATAGCCAGAATCCCACCTACTTCTCCCCTCTTCCACTGCTGCAGCCTGGGCCACGTCGTCATCCTCTTGCTCACAGGACCGCAGCAGCCCCCTAACCCATCCCCCTGCTTCCACCCTTGCACACCAGCCAGAGTGAGCCTGTTAAAATCGAAGTCAGACCATGCCTCTCCTCTGCTCAAAATGCTGGAAGGCTCACCCCTTGCTCGGAGTAAAACCCAAAGTCCTTACTGTCCCTTTGTGATCTGCTCTCCAGCTACCCCTCCCCCCGGCTCCTCCCTGTCACTCAGTTCCAGCTGCACGTGCCTCTTGCCATTCCCACCTTGGGGTCTTTGCAGTGGCTGTCCCCTGTCCCTGGGACACCTTTTCCCAGATGTCTACATGCCCCCCCCACCTTTCCTGGGTCTGTGCTCCCGTGTCACCTTCTGATCAGCCTACTGAGAGGGACAGCATTCCACAATGTTCCCTACCCCTCTTCTGGCTTGATTTTTTTCTCTATAGCGCTTTTCACCACTAACTTAGTCTATATTTTGCTTATTTGCTTATTAATGAGAGGCAGGACGGCATGGTTACAGGAGCACAGGCTCTGGAACCAGACTGTCTCTGCCTCCTGCTAGCTGCATGATCTTGGATAAATTTCCCAGTGTCCGCGTCTGTTCATTGGGGATAATAATAGTTTCCATTTCATAGGATTGCTGTGAAAGATTAAAGAAGTGTTACTGTTGTAACTGTCATAATTGTTGCTACTACTAAGGCCGCTCCGGGCTCTGAAACCCCACTCTGTGATGCTAGAGCCTGCAGCCCAGGAGGGGTTTCTGACCCACGTGAGTGGAAGATCTGAGCATCTGCTGATTGCCTGGCACAAATCTGAGCACGGAGCGCCCCTAGTGGGGGCCCAGAATCCAGGGAAGGCTGTGATGTTGATAATAGTGTTAAGTTTGGCCTTGGCGTTGGTCCTGGTGACTCAGTGGCAGCCCAGTACTGGAGAAATTCAGGGGTGGGACAGAAGCTGGAGCAGCACCTGCAAGAATAAGGACTGGGGCCCCTGGGCTGGGTTACTGCCCGCACTGAGGGCCCCACAGTTCAGCTTCGGTTCCAGTCCTCCCCTCCAGCTATGGATTGGACTGTGCCGAGGGTGTGGGATTTGGTCTGGGGTGGGGTGGGGTTCTTGAGGGGCTCTGGGTGGGCCCTGAGAACACAATGTCCTATTCCCCCAGGTAGAGTAAGGGTAAGGCTGCGGTGCATGGTATGTAACCCCAGGGCCCAGATTTGTTAGCAATAGTTAGACCTGGAGATACCTTCTCCACCTAGGTGGTATCTTTGATCCTCTAGGACAATGCACCGCCTCTTTAGTGAGGAAGGGGCCAGGCTACCCAGCCAATGAAGCCCTCTTCCTTCCAGTCTCATCCCTCTCTTTCCCAGCTGGCCCATCCCCCACTCACCATTGGAGGCAGTAAAGTCAATGGCCACTGTGAAGTTGATCTGAGTCCTAAAAGAGGGAGAACAGCAAGGGGATTACTGGGGAGAGAGGCAGGGCTGTGGGGGGAATGGACAGCACTGGGCAGGGAGTGAGGAACCAGCCTACTGCTTGCCAGATGTGCAGCTTGACTAAGCCATTCATCTCTCCAAGTCAGATTCTAATTCTGGAAAAGGGGAGGTAATGCCAGCCACACCCTCCCCCAAAGGACTGTGGTGAGAAGCAAAAGAGTCAGGCAGTGTATAAGGTCTTTGAAATGATTACTTTCCATTTGGGCACGGGATTATGATGGCTTCTTTCCTCCCCAGACCTTGCTCCCTGGGCCCCCTGGGACCAGTAAGACGGAAAAGGGCCGCTGTGTCTGTTTTCAGGCTCAATTTTGGAGTAAGATTCAGGATTAAAACTTATTTGACAAAAAAAGAGAGACAAGCAGACATAGGACATCTCCTGAGGGAAGAACAAGACACCATCCATGATGTTGTTTTGCCAAAAATTGAACCTGAATGCAATTGCTGCCCTAGCTATCGGGGAAATACAGGGCGCAGAGAAACTTGTTAAATGACACCATAGGGGATGCAGCCAGCAAAATCCAGACCATGGGAAACACTCTGGGAGCATCACAGGAAAGGGGGTCTGGGGATCGGCGGCATTGGCACTGTCTGGAACTTGCTAGTTTGGAATTTCACTCTCACTTTAGACCTACTTCAGAATCCCTTGCTGGGATGGGGTGGGGTGGGGTGGGGTGGGGGGCAGGAATCTGTTTTAGCAAGCCCTCATGTGCTTGGGGAAATCTATAGACGAAAAGAGAATTAAGAGATGTATTAACCAATCACAATATATGGATCTTGTCTAGAGTCTTTTTGAACAAACCAATTTTAAAATTTTCTAAAACAACTGGGGAAATTTGAACACTGATTAGATGTCACGTTAAAAATGGTTTAGTTTTTAAAGTGTGATCACGGTATTATGGCAAGCTTTAAAAAGAGAGAGAGTCCTTACATTTTAGAGATTATTCCTGGAATATTTGGAGATGAAATATGACAGCTGGAATTTGCTTCAAAATGATTAGCTGAAGGGGGGAACAAATGGGACAAGACTGGCCATGAGTTGGTGGTAATTGCTGAAGCAGGTGAAAGATCCTGGGGGTTCATTATACTGTCTCACCACTTCTGCATGTGTTTCGGATTTCTCATAATAACAAGTTGGGTTGGGGAGATTTAGAGTCAGGGTTGGGACTTTCTGAGGGCTTGGATGGTCTAGGCTCTGTGCTAGATGCTGACGAAACAGGCTGAGGAGGACACGAATCCCAGATGAAGCCTTGTCTCCTGTGTTTCACCCTGGGTGTGCACTCAGCAGGAGAGTTTGTTTTAAGGAGCAGATTGTAGGGCCCCACCCCAGAGACTTCAGTCTGGGGCGGGACCCCGGAATCTGCCTCTTTAACAAACATCCCCCTATCCGCTGCCCTCATGCAGAGATTGAGGCAGGGGATCGGGGATTACACTTGGGGGAATTCTGTGCTGGTGATTCCGGGTTGGGGATGAGATAAGATGAGGCAGGCCTCACCTCACTTGCTTTTAGCAGATGGTTCCTCTCAGAAACCACAGTCCTCCCTCTTCCTGGTCACAGCGCAGCTGCTATTCATGGGACCCCACCCCCATCCCTCAGGAAGGTTCAAGGACAAGGTTAGCAGGCGACCTCGCCTGCTGGCTGGGGGCAGAGCCTCCCGTGGACTCCACACCCTAGTGGTAAAGTAGCCACAAGCTGGCAAGAGCCTGATTCCCTGAAAGACTGAGGAGAGCCGAGTCTCCCCACCCAACCCTGCTATACCATGAGTGAAAAACAAACCTTTATTTGTATTAAACTCTGAGGCTGGGGAATTATTTGTAATAGCATTTGGCTCACCCTCTTCATCTACTGTATGCTGTCACCTTTCAGTGTGGAATATACAGGTGGTGTCATTGTTAGAGGAAAGGAGACATTTGCAGGGTAACAGCCCTGCTCCTGGGGTCACCCTCAGGCTGGGGGTGGGGGTGCTGGCCTGTAGGACTGTAGCTGCAGGACACCGTCAGGCTGGCTCTTCCAGATCTGGGGTGAGGGGAGAGGCAGGCCTTTCTCCTTATCTAGACCTCCCCTACTCTGGGTTCTGAAAAAAACTCAGGGAAGGAAAGGACTGAAAAAAACAGACATCTTTGTAGGAAGCACCGAGCAGGACAGAAGGCAGACTGCTGAGCTCCCAGCTCCTCCTCTGACACGGGGGCCCCACCTCCCAGGGTTCAGGTGGGCAGGTGGGGGAGGCTGGGAAGGAGAGGATGCCTTCCTCAGGGTCCTGCCTGGACATGTGTGGCCCTCTCGCTCCCTGGAGCCTGCTTTCTCACTCTGCTTCTCTAGAGAGTTTAAAGAGAGATGTGGGGAGGGGCTGGCTCTGGGGCTCTAACCTGCCCAGTACCGGTGGCGCCAGCTTTGCACAGTGACCTGGCCTCGAGCACCCAGCCCCTTGACTCGCCAGTCTCTATTTTCATCACACCCCACCTGGCAGCCTGAGGCAGGCAGGGCCAGAATTATTCACTACTATGGTACGAAGCGCAGTGTGTCGGGTTGCACGGAGGCCTGCCAACAGCTAAGCGTGTGGTCTCAGGCTAATTATATAGTGTCTCCAGGTGTGAAATGGAGATCATCGGCCCTCTCCTACCCACTGTGCTCCGTAGGTTGTGGGCACCATGCAAAGGAGAAGGATGAGGAATGTTTGAAAATTATGAAGTGCTGGGTAATGTAAGGGGTGGGTGCTTAATGGGGATAGAGGACAGAGCAGTTTTGATCAAGAAGGGAGCAAGGGCAGGGTCTGGAGCAGGATCAGAAGAGGGGCAGGTAGGGGCAGAGGAAGCTTCTGGATGCCTGGAGGGATGGCATGTGCTCAGTGGATAGAAGGAGACCTTGCAAACTTGAACCTCAGCACGTTCAGGGCGGCAGGGAGCAGTGTCATGGGAAAGTGCGCGTGGCTTCCCAGGGCCTGGCTTTTCCCTCTGCCCTGGAGAACGAGGCAGCCAAATGGCCCACTTGGCTGGGATGAGTGTTTGGCAGCTGCCCCTACCTGTCTCCCTCGAGACAGGTGCTCACTCACCTGCCTGCACCTGTGGGCTCCCAGCTGCCCACGCCCTGATCTGGCACCTGTCCTAGCAGGAAGCATGTTGGGCAAGAAGGATTCAGGTCCTCTTTCCATATGCTGTTGGCTGGAGTCTCCCAGTGGACTTCCTGCTGGCCTCAGCGTAGGCACTGCACTTTCTGGTTCTTTCTGCTCTTTAGCTTGCGTGGAGGCCCCAGGACCATCCCCTGGCTCAGCCCCCAGTCCTACCTGCCCTTACAGGTCCCTGATATGACTGAGCATGTTAATCACTGTCCCCCAGTTAGATCAGAGGTATCAGGAGCGCAGATCTGGAGGTATCCTTAGAACTCACCCACTCTTGCTTCTTTGTGTGCACAGGAGGAAACAGATGCCCATGGGGAGGACAGTGACTTGCCCTAAGTAATCAAGCAAATCCCTGGCAAAGAGGGCTCTTTCTACTTCCCGAAACCCTTGGCTTTCTTTGTCAGGGTGTCCCTACTATCACCAGGTCCCATCTCTGCAAGGGGACCTAACATGACCCAGGTCAGCCTCCTTGGTCCAGGAGCTCCCTCTGCAGCCCTTAGATTCCAGCAGCACGCCAGGCTCTGGGCACGCTGCCTCAGCCTCACACTCAGACATTCAGGGTTTAGTCAGAGCCCAGTATCAAAGTTTCAGCCAGAGTCTCAAAGAAGCCAGAGTGGGCCCAAAGCTGGTCATGTGGGAGTGTGGGACCCCTTCCCTCCCCCCAAGGCTGCAGAAGCCGGGCTGCCTCTCTCCTCACCCTCCTTTGATGTAGTCAAGGAAGGTGCATTCTGACTCCACAGCAAAGGAAAGCAGCGTAACCTTGAAAACAAGAGGGAATTCGGTCAGTGGGAAGCGTGGATGTGAGGTGGGGGAATGGTTTGTGATGATGATTTGAGAGCCCACATTTCCTGGGCACTCAGTGTATGCCAGTTTTGCATGCATGATTGCATTCCGTGCCCACAGCAACCTCATGAAATACTGCTGTTAAAACCATGTTAGCAAGGAAGCTGAGACTCGAAGAGGTTACATGCTGGCCATGGATGATGGTGATGGAGGCACGACTTTGTGAGTGTAATCAACACCACTGAACTGTATATTTGAAAGTGGAGAAAACAGGAAACTTTATGTTGTATATAAGTGACCAGAAAACAAACAAACACTTAGAACTGTACAGCACAAAGAATGAACCCTAATGAACCTACAGGCTAATAATTAACAGTATAATTATAATAATAATGTTTCATCAATTGTAACAAAGCTAACACACAAATGCAAAATGTTAATAGGTAAAACTGTGCGTGTGAGAGGGGAGTATTTAGGAACTCTACTTTCGCATGTTTTTTTGTAAACCTACAACTGTTCTAATAAAACAAACAAAGAAAGGGTTTCTGGGGGAGAAACAACAACTCAATCCTGTTGTGTCATTGTTTTAAATTGTGCTAGATTCTGTTTGCAATATTTTATTTAAGATTTTTGCCTCAATATTAAGATCTACAGTTGAAAAAAAAAAAGGCAGGGGGATATTACCCAAAGTGGTGAAGTATGCTACCAGGACGTGGCAGAACAGGGATCTGAGCCCCAGCAGATCTGTCTGATGCCAGAGCCTGCAGTCTTGACTCAGTGCCAAACTGCATCCTGGAAAGGACCCTTCTCTGTCCATGGGGCACAGGGCCTCAAGCCAAGGACTTGGGTCTGCCCTAAGTGGGCATCTGCTTCCCGACGCCAGAGCCCTGGCAGGGGGTGGGGAAGGAGAAGGGGTCTTCCTGCCCCAGACCTAACAACTCGCCGATGCTGACAAGCTCCACACTTTCATGGCACACCAACTATTAATGCTGAAACGGGCTTCTGATCTGTGCTTATCTTAAAACTTACTTGTGCCACTTAAATCCCTCTGGGGAATCTCAACCTCCACCCTCTTAGACCCTAGACCTCGAGAAGCAAGCGTGTCCTTTCCCCAGGCCCTCTCCCAAGAAGAGGCCCCCTGACCTCTGTGCCCTGGAAGGTGCTAGTGGGGAGCAGCTAGCTACCTGGCAGCTCATTACAAGAACAATTTAGGATCCTGGAGATAAGTGAAAGTCTGACTGCTGAGCCAATTAAATGAGGCAAGATTGGAGCAAGGGACGTTTTTTCAATGTAGGGGAACAAATGCCTCTCTAGGATTTTGGGAGACCCCTTGGGTGCAGATTCAGCCATCTTTGTCAACTCATCGAGCAGGTCAGGAAGCACTCCGGCCTGGCAAAGCTGATGAACCATTAGCTTTAATAACAGGACGGTCTGTGCGTGCTGAGCTGGTCTTAGAGACGCCTGCCCCCTGGGGTCAGGTGTTAGGCACCTGCATGAACAGAGCCTCCTTTCTCTGCAAGCGTGGAGGTTCGAATTCGGGAGCAATGCGCCGTGCTGGTGGTGATTCATTAGAAGCCCCAGGCAGCTTTCAAAACACCTTGCTGCCTGGGGATGGGGGCGGGGCGCCCCAGACCAATTAGTTCTGAGTTTCTGGGGTGGGGCTCTGGCCCTGGATCTTTTCCAAGTTCCTCATATGGGTCTAACCTGCAGCCAGGGGTGAACACCCTGGGATGAAACAGTTCCCTAGCTTGCCTGATCACAGGATTCACCCTGGGACTTAAAGTGTGGTCCCCGGACCAGCAGCATCAGCATCACCTCGATGCTGGTTAGAAATGCAGACTCTCTGTATTTTAGCAAGCTCCCCAGCAGATTTCTGCATGTGGGAAAATATGAGGAGCACTGACATACAAATTTAAAACAGATTCCTGGGCTCCGGATTGGGCCTCTAAAACAGAACCCCAGGGAACTAGCCGGGCCATCTATATTTTAACAAGCATCCTGGGTCCTGGGTCATTTTTATGGTGAAGATTGAGAAATGCTGGCATAAAGGAAAGGCAGGAGACCTGGGCTTGGCCCTGTTGTCCCTAATTCACTGTAACCTGGGGCAAATCACACCCCTTAAAATGAAAAGGCTAGAAAAGATGAGTGGATTCAAACTTTTTTTTTTAGCTTTACAATTAAAAGGTCTCAGCAGGGGACATACTGTCTCCCCTCAGGGTATTTGGGAATGTGTGGGAAAGTTTTGGGGGTTCTTACAAAGAAGGGACTCTATTGGAAGCTATGCAGGGGTCAGGGGTGCTAAATATCTTGCAATATATGGGAAAGTCCTGTGAAATGAAGAATTATCTTGCCCCAAACGCTGACAGCATCCCCTCTGAGAAACACTGTAGCTTCGAACAAAGGAAATATTACTCTTCGTCACAGGCCATGAAACAGTTACAATCAGAAAAGCGGTGGTCAGCACCCTCTGAATGAGCAGACTATTTTACAGTGTCCAGACCTGCATCACCCACATGTCTGCAATAGCCACCCTGTGCAATGATTAAGCAAGGTAGGGATGATTTTTTTTTATATAAAATCACCCATTTTATGGATGGAGAAAATGAGGCTCCTCAAAGGAACTGCAGGTCCCCTGGGTCTGGGATGGCAGTCTGCCTGACTCAAATAACTCAGCTTGGCTGCATTAGCTGATGCAGAGTAGGGAGGGGACACTAAAGGGCAGGCTTGAGTTAGGTTTACACGCCAAAGACACTGCCTTTGTTCTAGAAATGCCCTGCAGACTTCCACCCCAGGGCTTTTGCACTTAACGGAATTCCCTCTATCTGGAACTCCCCTCCTCACTATCCTCAATACTCCCTCCTTCACCTGCTTTGGAGCTCTACTCAAATGTCACCTGTGCCGAGGAGCTTTCCTTGACCACCTTATATAAAATAGTAGCTTTGCCCCCTGGCAATCTCTACCCCTTTACTTTCCTGTACTTTTTTTCCCCACAACGCTTATAATCATCTGGCACACACAGGTATGTGGGTGTTTGTACATTTGTTTTCTGTCTTCACCCATCAGGATATAAGCACCACGAGGACAGAGATCTTGGTCCATCCTATATCCCTGGTGCCTGATACATGGCAGCACTCAGTCAATATCTGTCGAATGAATGCATGAATCTACTGAAGACCAGTCCCCAGAAGCCATGGGGCCAGTGTGTCACCCCAGAATGGTCATGGTTGAGCAGGGACTGTGCCCGCAGCAGATGCCAGCTCTGGAGTCAAGCATGGCACTGACTTCCGGCTCTGCCACTTTCTTGCTATGTGACCTTGGATGAGTCACTTCCCTGCCTGCCGCCTTGGTTTCCTCCTTCAAGACAAGGGGATGATGATATCTAACTCTTGGGGAAACAACTCATGAAAAACACCTAACCGTGGAATTTCCCAGAGTAAGGGACCTAAGAAATGCTCCTCCACTTCCTCTGCCTTCCTGTAGTAAGCCCCTTCGGGAGTTTCTCTCTGTGACTTCTCATTCTGTATCACAGACCCTCTGCTGTCTCCACCCTCTGCCCCTGTGGCTGTTGCTCCATCTGCCCCACCCTTCCCCACCCCCAACTCTCTCTCAAGCCTCGGTTCCCACGCTCGGCAGGCACGCACACGTGCACGCGCACACACACACACGACTCCTGACATCAGGCTTAGCTTGGGGCTCAGACCGTCTACACCAGGCCGTAGAGACAGGGTAGCTACTCACTGTGCCAGAATTCACATATTTCTTTTTCTTCATTTTCTTTTTTGGGTTTATCACCTGCAGGAAAAACCAGTTATCCGGTAAGAAGAGCAAATCCAAGCAGTCAGAGCTGGGCCCCCGGGCCTCACCGATCCCCAGGGGTGGGGCCAGTCCCCGCAGGAGGAGTCTGGGCTTGAGGATCTGGGCAGCCAGGGGGGCAGGCTCAGCCTCGGGGAGGTTTTGTGGGACTGTGGCATTTAGAGTGATGCAACTGGACTCCTTGATTTGACTCAGTATCCCACGACCAAACATACCAGGGACAATATTTTTTTAACCTCTTTCCCGTTGCTCCCCCAAACATACCCTCCACCCTGTGCAGCCAAAGAAGACTCGATGTCGCAAAGGGGCCCCGTCTGGGCCTGTGCCGGTGTTGGCTCGCGCTGCTCCCCTCACCCGAAATGCTTTCCTCTCTTTCCTCAGCCACTTCCAGCCTTCCCTTCATCTCCTTCAAGACCCAACCCAAGGGTTGCCTGAGGCCTCCAAGGCTCCCCTCTCAACCGCCATCTTACAATGCACGGGACGGCCCCCCTAAACAAATAACTGTCCAACGCCAAATGCCAATATTGCCAAGGCTGGGGAACCCTGGGCTAAGGGAAGACTACCACGGGACTCTCATGCTCACTGCATTTGCATTCTCATTTGAGCCTCAGCGTTTTTGTTTTGCTTTGTTGCTTTCTTTTCACATGGGAAGTCGAGGCATAACCCTTCTGTATCTTCCCACCAAACAAAGCGAGGCAATTTTCATCCCCGTCCACTCACCTCCTGGTTTCTGGTGACCCATTTCCCCTCTCCCACATCTCCTGTTCTTTCTGCTGGCCACAAGCTACATCTTTAGCTGAGTTCCAATATTCACCTCCGGAGGTGAGGAAACTAAATGCACAGAGACTCGAAGTGATTTGCCTAAAGTCACACAGCTGGTCTGGGTAGTGACGGGATTAGAAACCAGGTTTCCCGCGCCCAGACCAGTGCCACATACAAAGGTGCCACCTTGATGACAAATGGAAGCACATTCCTTCAACAAATATTATGGAGTGCGGGTGGGAGCACCAGTTACTCCCGTCAAGGAGCTTCCCTCCAGTGGGAGAAAAAAGATATGTACCTAGGGCAATAAGTGACAAGGCTCATCAAAAATAGGGAAGTCAGAGGAGAAGTGCCAGGGCGGTTGCAGGAAGGAAAGTCCATGCCAGTCGGGAGCAGGTGTTACCGAAGCCAGACCTGGAGGGATATGGATTTGGGCACAGAGCAATGGAGGGAGAGCATTCCAGCCAGAGGAAATATTGTGGGCAAAGACTGGTGGGGGGGGAAGGCAGGTGGGGACAAGTACAAAGCTGGGGATCCAGTTTGATTGAAGAGCCCCCAGGGTGGAGAAGTAAGTTGGGATTGGCTGGAAGAGAGCCCAGAATGCCAACTTAAACATCTGGGCAACATACAGCAGCCAGTGGGGGACTCTGATGACCTCTAAACTGGTAAGAGACAAGAGCACAGCAGGCTCTAGGATGCTGGAAACTGGTAGAGGTGAGGATGAAGGGGGAGGGAGATTAGCCAGGGAAATGTTTGGCCTCGTTCTGCCACCTAATAGCTGTGTGACCTTAGGCAAGTTACTTAACCTCACTGTGCTTCAATTTCCTCATCTGCAAAATGGGAATAAAAAGAGAACCTGCCAGGCAGGCCATGGTGGCTCAGCAGGCAGAGTTCTTGCCTGCCGTGTTGGAGACCCAGGTTCAATTCCTGGTGCCTGCCCTAGCTCAAAAAAAATGTAAAAGAAAGTGAACCTGCCTGACAGAGAGGTGGAATTAAATGAGTCAAATATGTAATACGTTTAGACAGGGAGGGCCTGGCATGGAGTAAGTGCTACGTAAATGTCAGCTGCTACTCTTTTCATTACTACTACTTACGGTCCAGGTGAGAGGGATGGAGGGTCTGGGGAGTGTTGGGACAGGGCCAGGCTATGGCAGGAACACTATTGTCAAGAAGTGACTACAGATCTTGAACCCTGGGGGTGGCCATGGGGGTGGAGAGCAGGGAGGACTCAGGGTGATCAGTCATCGAAGTGGGGCCCACAGAAATGAGCTGGATTTGGGGGACAGGTAGGGAGCTCAGGTGGGTGGGCTGGTAAGCTATGCAGGTAGAAACCGAGTGCCTGGACAAGACACTGAGAGAGCTCAGGAGAGATGCCAAGGACAACAGCAGAGCACCCTGATGACACGGGGCTCATGTAAAAACAGCTCTCTAAGCAAGCTGTGGGGATGGGGGCAAAAAACACAGCCTCAATACTGCATGGTGCCTCAGTTTCCCAGTCTGTTCAATGGGTGTGGAATGTTAAACTATTAGAACTGAGTGCATTTCAAACATTACTCCAAAGCAGCCCTCCTAGCTGAGGAGAATGAACACGGACTCCTGGGCGTCCGGGTGTAACCCAAGGACACGACCACAAGTACAAACTGTCTTTAAAGCCTGCTGTGTTATCTTTAAAATTGGCCTGATTCCACATTTCCACTCAGTAACTCAGCTGGTTTAATATTACAGCAATATTTTGCTCTCAAATTGCCAGGTGAAGTGGGTGCTGAAAAGGTGCCCCGTTTATCCGGAGCCTCCAGTCACTCCTCGCCCTCCCCTCAAGCCCCCCACGAAGCACCAGCCTCTCCAGCCCCAGTGGCTGCTCTGGCCAAGTGCCGTGCAGGGGACCAGCGCCCTCTAGGGGCCATACTGGGAACCTCCCTCCCTACCCCACTAAGCCCTCCTTTCTTCGTCTCCCCTGGCCCCCAGAGCTCCCAGGGCAGGTCTGGGGTCTGCTTTCTTGTGCAAGGGGACACTCCGTGGGTCCCAGGGGCCAGAAACTGAGCTGGCTTAGGGATAAAACAAGGAATGAGACACACCCCCACCCCAGGACTCCGTGGTCTGTGAGGGGTGGGAAGTGTCAGGCACAGGCAATAGGGTTGGGGGAGAGAGACACACAGGGACCATGGGAGCACCCAGGAGGCGCATCTGACCCAAACTTTGAGGTGGGGTGAGCATGCAGGCAGAGAAGGCTCCTAGGAGGAGGTAACATCCAAAGCGAGGCATCAATGAGGTGAAGAAGAGAGAAGGGCAGCCCACGTGGAGAAATCAGCATGACCAGCCAAGGAGGCCAAAAGGGCTGGAGGCTTGGAGCACCTGAGATGATGCCGTGGGCTGACAGTGGGGGCGGGCGGAGGGGAGGTGCAGGGTCAGACGCCAGGGCCCTTGAAAGGTGGGGGGGTCTGCATGAATCTAGGAATACACCCCCGCTGCAGGCAGCATTGCAGGTGGCTGCCGGGGCAGAGTATTCCAAGCGAAGGTGCTTGGCCTTCACCTTGTAGGTGGGTGGCTCTCAGCTGGGGCAGGGCATCCTTCAGCCTCTCCTCCCCTCCCCTGTGCAAAACCGCGGGAGGTGGCGGATGGGATGCACAGGCAGCTTGAAGCCGGGGTGCACTGTGCTCAGACTGCCATTCTGGTGGCACACTCTGGTTACTGGAGGGGAGGGGGAGGGGAGCAGGAAGGCCATGGGGAGGCTGTTAACCCCCCGCCCCCCACGGGAGGAGCAACGAGGCCCACGACCGGGCTGGAGTGAAGGAGAGAAACAGCAGAATATTTAGGTGGAAGAAGGGGCAAGGTCCAGACGTGGACAAGGCTGTTGACGGGAACACAGGAGAAGAGCAGCTGGCTGGAGAGGGAGGGGCACGGGGAGGCTTTAGGTAATGCTGTCAGTTTTGGAAGATGGGATCTGCGGAAAGGCCAGCGGACAGCTGGACGACAGGGCCTGAGACAAGGGTCTTTCCTGGCAGAAGTCAGCTCCCTCTTCAGGCAGTTCTGACTCTCTAGAAAGGCCATCCGGAGCCCAGACAGGCTCCCCAGTGGCACCCCTCCCCCCACCCCCCAGTCTAAGCTCTGCCCTCTTGGCTGCCAGGAGTTTAATTCCTTTTCCACCTGACGGCATTTCTGATGTGTGTAGACTGCTCTTCTGTTCCCCAAACCTGTCGTTTCTCTTGTTGATTGTAAAGGAGCAGGAACCAACGACCGAGAAAACAAATAAATTGAATTCTTACTCCTTTTAGCCTGAGAGATTGCTGACTCTTCTAAGCCTGTCAAGCATTCTCAGAAGCTCAAATCCAAGAGCTCTGACCCCGTCCCTTAGGCTCCCTAAACACCTCCTCAAAGAAGACCAGAAAAAGACGGAGCCTGTGGCGGGGGAAGAGGGATGAAGGGGCTAAAAGACATCCCCTCTCCTTGGAGATGCAGAAAACAAAACAATTTACTGTATCAGGGCCCCTTCAACTTCGATTTAATTCAGGGTGTGACTTTAAAACGAGAACCTACTGTGTGCCCAGCACTGCCCTGCCACCGCACGTGGCCAGGCAGCAGAAGGGGCTGTCACCTCCCCTGCCCTTGGGGAGTTGACCATCTTGTTGGGAGCACAAGACACAGAACAAGCTGTAAAGGGTGACAGTGTAGAAGTATAAAAGGATCTGGATTAAGTGATGGGAGTCAAATCCAGTTTTTCCACTTTACTAGCTGGATAGCTGCTAACATGAAGGTAACACCCCCAGCAATGCAGGGTGGTTATGAAATGGAAATCTCTTGGCACACAGGTGCTCAAAAGATGACAAAAGTCAACACTTACGTAGTGTTTGCAGAGGGCCAGGTGCTGTTGTACTAACTTATCTCATTCTCAGTTTGCACTGGCACAGAGGGGTTCATTGATATAGCCAAGGTCACACAGCTAGTAAGTGGCAAAGTGAGGATCTGGACCTAAGCAGTTATTAGGGTTGTAAGTTATTAGGGTCATATCCATGGGTAAGTGGGTTCGGCATGGACCATGCTGTGCCTGGAAGTTCAAGAAAGGGAGAAAGCACAGGAGTCCAAGAGACTGGGGAAGGCCACTTGGAAGAGTGGGATCTGGGCTGGAGGTGGTCGGCAGGGAGGACATTCCAGGAGAGAGAGCACATTGAGTGACTTTTTTTTTTTTAACTTGGGCAGGCACCGGGAATCAAACCTGGGTGGGAGAGCACGCTTTAGCAAAGGCTCAGCTCTGAAACTGTCCCTTGAGGACAAATGCTAGTCTCTCCCGAGACTGGGCGTCTTATCCAGAGGCACGGCCTGGTCTGGACCAAGGTTACTGGACTCCTCCTGAACTCAGAACCTCGGGCCTCAAGTCTGAAACCTTCCCTTAAAACTGTCCCCACCCCCCCACCCCTCCCCACCCCAACCCCCCTCTTCTCCGCCCCCTCGTGGGAAGTGCTCTTTAGGCGGGCACTGTGACTCAGTGGTTTGGGTCTTTTGCCTCTAGACTCTGCCACTTACCGAACTGCACAACTTCGGGCAAGTCCCCTAACTTCTCCAAGGATGGGACAATAATACCCATCAAAAGGGAGACCGCACACCGTGTCCAGCCCAGCGCCTGGCACACTGCTGTCCTCGGTGACCGGCACCTATTTAGTGACCCTCAAAGCAAATCCCAGAGTTTGAGCGCCCGCCTCACCTCGTAGATGTTGAATTGGCTCTGCCCGCGGGCCAGCTCCCGGTAGCTGGTGGTGAACTCCCCGATGAAGTCATGGCTGCAAGAGAAGGCTGCTGTGAGTCCCCGCGGCTGCTGCGCTCCACCCCGGCCCACCCCTCCCCTCTCACACATCCCTTCCCTGCCTCTCGGTTCTGCAGGGGCCTCTGCTCCAGGGGCACATGCCAGCAGGCGGTCTGGGTCCCTGGGAAGAGAATTCATTATCACTCCTGGAGCAAGAAAACCAACGCCCTGCAGAGAGCAGGGTCCTGGAGGAACGGGGCTCTGGAGGGAAGAGGCTCTGGGAAGGGTAGAGCCCAGCGCTGGAGGAGGTTAGGAAAAACTCTTACACAGCAACAGTCAGAAGTGTTCTAGAAAATATAAGCACCAAATGCAATGCCAAGTTTCTGCTTGGATTCTGGTTTGAACAAACCAGCAACAGAAGATATTTTAGGGACATTTGGGGAAATTTGAACATGAGATGTTATTTAGATGGTACTCAGGAATTATTGTCTAGTGAGTGGGTCAGGTGGGATAATGGTATTTGTGGTTACACAGAAAAATACCCTTATTCTTCAGACATTCCCAGTGAAATATTTACAGGTGAAATGCCATGAGGTGCGTAATTTAAACTACATCAGCAAAACACAGACAAAACAAATATGGCAAAATTGAACAATTATTAAATTTAGGGGATGGGCTAAGGGTATTCACTAAACCCTTCTTTCTACTTTCTATATATCTGACATTTTCCCAAGAACATTTTCTAAAGTGACAATTAGAGCTCCGTCCATCTAGGCAGCGGGGGGTGTTTTCTGCAGTGCCTCTACCTCCTGGGGCCCCGTCTCTCCCGTAGGTTTGTGCCTATATACAAGCGTAGCAAAATGTTTTCCAAGCAGAGCGCCTTTTGCTCCCTTCTAACCTTTGCTGTCCCTGTCAGAGGGCAGTGGTTGTGACAGCTTCCAGTGTCTTGGACTGGGGCATCTAGATGGAGAGGAAAGCCCAGGAGGTGTCCCTGGGGCCTTGTCTCCTCTTGAGCCCACACTTAAGGGCTACTTTTGAGACTACCTGTCTACAGCTCTCAGCCTTTAGACACTGAGCTCTTTAAGGGCGGGACCCAGTGACACTTGGTGTCTGTCCCCAGCTGACAAGAAAAAGGAGAATATTCCAAGTAAATGAGAAGTATGAGGCACTCTAGAGTAAAAGGAGGCAAATCATCGGTAGAAACAAGCTGACTTGTCTGGCTGTGATGTAGTTAAAGGGAAGAAGAGAAGAGGGAGGGAGGGAAGGACGGGGCAAGTTAATGGAGGTGGTGTTGCCCCTGGAATTCCTCTCCTAGAAAGTCTAGCGGAAGGTGAGTTCCTTGGAAGGAGGCGTGGGGACCTAACTTAAAACTGGGTTTTCATAGCCTTTTACATGAGATTGAGACAACGGTTTCACTGCCCACATCGTGATTTGGGAGGTGCCAGTAGAGATTAGGAGGCTTAAAGCCCCCTCTAAGCCAACCCTTTGTAGTGCCACAGAGTGGAGGGAGCCACAAAAGTCAGGACGTGTTTGGATTTGGTCCAACAGCCAGTGTGTGTTCTGTGCCAAAGCTGCAAGAGGCCTGTTCATGGCCTCGTCTGTGAATTCCAGCGACACTGTCTCCTTAGGGGTGCTTAGATATAAAGAAGGGGAAAACAAGGCTTCCCAAGGACCCTGAGTGGGTACTACCTCCCACCAACAAGCACAGCCCTGCTCAGCAGGCCTCGCAGCTCCTATGAGTTCATTTCTGTGCATCAGAGCTTACCCTTCCCATGGCCTGGTCCCTCAGTCCTTGCTCTCTGCAAATGGCATCTCGGATGAACCGAGGGCTATCTGTCTGCGACTGGCCTCCCTACAAGATTGTACATCTCTAGAGGGCTCAGCTTCTGCATCTTGGTTGTCCCACAGTGCTCAGCCCAAGGCTTCACACAGAGAACATGCCCATGAATGTTCAGGGTCACTGATCTGTCCCTGAGAACATGCACATTTCAGAAAATCCTAAATTCTGCCAAAGATGGGGAGATTTCAGGCACTGGCTGGCCACTGGATAGCCATTTGGAGGCAAAGAGCCCTCTTACGTACCTCATACCCTATCTTGCAGAAAAGAGGCACTCTGGCCCTGGGTGCAGAGGAGTGGGGAGGAGCTACCATAACAGCAGCCCTCCTAAAGCCTAACCCAGCCCCTCCCTCTGCCCCTGGAGCAGCCCTGGGGTGGGTCCTGAGCACAGCTCTCCCACCTCCCTCCCCAGTGGCTGCCTCCCTCCCTGCACACCTTCTGCCCTCCTGCCCACTTACCTGCCATCTCGATCCCAGTCATACACCTCCACTTTGATGGTCCTGTAAGGCAAAGGGCCTATGGTGGGATGGCCCTGTCCCCACATCCATGTGGCCTGAGGACAGGGTCTTCCTGATGCCTCTGGGCAAGAAGGGGATGTGGGATGCAACCAAGACCCCTGGTTGGGGAGGTAGCCGCCCGGGAGACCACAGAGCCTTCTTGAACAGTTAGCAAAGGCCTTAGAGACAGAGGCAGCCCCAGAGTTGTATAGGAACATCCCAGAATTTCAAGGATGTAGCAGAAAACAGCTTCAGACTTCAGTTTATCCCACCTTCTCCTTGGCCATACTTGTGGATTTATCAGGGGGTGGGGCCACTGTAAAGGGAACTTGGGGCTCCCCAGATCTCAGGCCTGAGCAGGGTGGGTTGTTCTGGGGTGCGGTAAGGAGACTGAGAGGCAGCCCCCCGGGATCTGAGGGGCTTGAGCAGTGAGGAGCCACCCCCACATTTCAGGGATGGGCCCAGCAGCATTGATTCTGGGATGGCCTGCTGAGCTTTCTCCATCCCCAGACTGGCTCCTGAGTGAGGGTGTAATTATCTTCACATTTTGGCCTGGCTGCTTTAATTAGTTTGTTTTGACTCCTGTGCATGGGGCTGGGCTCTGGGAATTCATTTTATTTTTAGCCATGTTCCCATGGCAACAGGCTAAGGGACCAGAGGCGGGAGGAGGTGGAGGATTGCTGGTTAACCCTTGGTGTGGCCTGCTCAGTCCTCCCGGGATGCCCAGCTGCCAGAGTTCCTCTGTGGGATCAGGGTCTGGGGAGGTGAGAGAGGTCTGGGGAACTGGAGGGCTCCAGCCCTCAGTCCTACGTGGAGGTAGAGGGGAGGACGCAGAGGCAGCTGTCCCGGCTTTGTTTTCTATTAACATCCCAACATCCCGCACCTGGCCCTGGCCCACCTCCAGGCTGCGATGAGCTGGCCTTCAGGCTCTGGCGCTCCCAGAAGGAGGCGCTGTCTCCTTACAGATGCGCCCGGCAAGAGGGTGGGGGGTGGGGGCGGACCCTCCTGCAGCAGGGCAGAAACTGTTCTGGAATGGAGGGAGCCTGTGCATGGGCTGGATTTTTGTAAATTTTGTGTAAAATGGGGGCAAGCAGAGAAGCCCAACTTTTAAAGGAATTGTCCCTGAGTGGAAAGCAGAAAAAAAAAAAAACTAGGCTAGTGAAGGAGGGCTGGTGAGCGGGAAAGGGACTGGGGCGTGGACTGAAGAGGCTGGACTTTGGCCCCCCAGCTGTGACTAGAGAAGTCACTTAACCTTTCTGAGCTACAAACCCATACCCTTAATGTAGGGATAATGACAGCCTTGCAGAGTAGCCGCAAAGACAAGTGGGTAGAACCCCTTTGGCACATGGGAGGTTCCCTATTGAAAAAAAAAAATCACCTTCTCTCCACTTTGCCATTTGCCTACATTCGGATAGTTTTTCACATGAAACATACTTAAATCAAGGAATACCTGAGCCTGGACAGCTCTGCAACTTCTGATTCCCGGAACGACAGGGCTGGAAGTGATCTCAGAGGCATCTAAGCCTGGCCGTCCGGTAGAACCATGGGGGTGTTTTTAAGACCTACAGACCCCCAGGCCCAGCCCTGAACTCTGGCCCGGCAGCTCTGGAGCAGCGCCCAGGAATTCGCATGGTAGAGGCTTCCTGAGGGATTCTGCAGCACATGAGTGACGGCCTCATTTCAGATTGGGAAACTGAGCCCTGAGGACCCCCAGTGACCTGCCCAGGGTCACACAGCTGGTGAAGGACCGAGCCGGGACAACACCCACGCCCTCGCAGTCCAGGGCTCCCACCTCTGCCCTGTAAAGCGGGCGTCTCTCTTCCAGCTTAGCTGCCTCCAGTGCCTTCCTCAGAGCATGCCAGCTCTGCTGGGGACTTCTAGGTACCCCAGAAAGGGGTGTCCTTTCCTCCAACCAGGACCCTGGGTCAGTGACAGCCAGATGCCCAGAGGCTGTGGGAGGGCCCCGTCACGGTCCCAGCCTTGGATACCCACGCAACCGCGGGGGTCATTTGAAAACCCCACAGCCAGAAAGCGTGATCTCATTGGTCTGGATAGGACTCAGGCACAGGTAGATTTGAAAAGCTCCTTGGCTGATTCTAACGGCAGCCAGAGCCACGGACCCCTAGAGCACCCGTGATAGGATCATCTGGGGAGCTCTAGAAATACTGATGCCAAGCCCCACCCCCCAGAGATTCAGAGCCAGGGGGCAGGCCACGCAGGGAACACAAGACCACAAATATGGCTTTCCCCAAATCACACAGCTGATCATAAGCGTCCCCAGGTCTCGGAAGAGGGAGCCTGTGTCCTGTGGGCGTACGGACATGGGGGTCGGGGTGACAGAGCAGGGTGTGGCTGAGCCTGGCAGGTCGGCAGCAATGAGGTGGCTGGCAGGTGCCAGGCTGCGCTCCCTGCACACCAAGCGGCTCTGTCTGTGGGTAAATCTGCGCCCCGAATTGCAAGGTCTTCCTTCTCACAGGTCTTTCCTGGGCGAGGAGGAGCTATGGTTCCCTGCTGCTTACACGGCCCCTAGAGGGCTGATGGACCCGAGGGGTTTGTCCTAAATTGACTGAGTCAGTCTAACACCCAGAGAGCCTTAAGGAAGCAGCACCGGACCCGACTTGGAGCTGGCATGCAGCTGGCCTGGAGCCCCTAACACCCCTCGATTAAAATCTCCACCTTCAACGTGGAGGTGTGAGTGAGCAGCCCCTCCCGGAGGAAACTGGTTTAACGGGGACAAATCCTCAAGTCACAGAAAATTCAAGAAGATAGGGGAAATTGGGGGTTGGCAAAGGAAATGCTACTTGTGATCACCCCACTTTACCCCACTAGTGGGAGGGGATAGGGGGCTAGGCAATGCCATTTCCTCTGCCTCCAGCTCTGCTCAGGTGGGTTACTTAGATTTGAACTTGCCTGGACTGGAGATAGCAAAAGACAGGGGGACCCCCCCCAAACCAGAGTATAACCCAGAAGAGACGTCTAGTCTGGACCTCCCCGCCCCCAGCAAATTATAAAATCTTTGGTCCTCCATTAGCCCGTCTGTAAAATGGACACATCACTACTACACACCTTCTTAGAGTTACTGTGACATTTAAATAAGATCGGGTATTTAAGACAATTAGGATACAACTTGGCTCCTGTCCTAAATACTCAGTGGTTTTGGTCATATTAACTGGTTTCCACCCTCATTCATTCCAACAAAACGACTTTTTCCTCAGCAGATCCCTGGTTGTCATCCTCCTTATCACAATTAATACTTGATACTCTGTTTGAATCTTCCTCTCTTGGCCCCGTTAACTGCTGCCCTCTTCTCCGGGTCCCTCCAATCTCTCCGACCACCTGTTCTTCCTGCTCTGACATCCTCCAGGGAGCAGGTTCACCCCCCAGCCTGCGACACCCACCCCTGCCTGCGGCCCTGCTGGGCACTCCCTGCCTCTGTCCCCTCCCCACAAAGCATGACATCGCCACACCTGTCCCACAGCTGTCCCCTTCCCCATGCAGCTAAAATTATGTTCATCTGTTCTCTTCTCAAACCTCTCTACAGCAGCTCCTCATTTTGACAACAAAATAATTTTTATAATTTAAAAAGGCTAATTTTAAAAATTAGGTGCATATAGGTTGTAAAAGAAAAATGCATAAGGCAAATCTTTGTAAGTAAAGAAAGAATCCAGCTTCCCCTCACTCTTCCCATTTCTGCCCATGGTGCCACCTTATCTTGTCCCCTCCCCCAGCCCCTAGGCATAGTTATTTCTGGCTCTTTTACTACCCTATCCGGGCAGATGTGGGGACCTTTTGTGTCCTTCATGTTATTATCTCCTTCTCTGCTCCACTCTGAATCACTGGGCATTAAAGCTAGGAGGACCTTTCTTACTTTCAAGACTACAACCACCTCCAATCGCAAAACAGACCTGCCCCTAGCCCAAGACACGCAGGGAGGCGCCCTCCTCCAAATGCAACCCAATTCCAGCTCTGCAGGACACAGGGCTCAGAACCCAGAGTTCCAGAGCCAGGCTGCCTGGGACCAAATCCTGGTTTTATGGTTTGCTGGCAGTAAGACCCTGGGCATATTGTTTAACCTCTCTGGGCTGCAGTTTCCCTACCTGTGATACGGGATTAGAATTAGTGCCTCCTTCATAGGAGATACTAACTCCTGGGAGGATTAAATTAGTTAACATATGTAAAGCACTCAGAGCAGGGCCTGCTTCATGATAATAAGCCATCGCTCTTATTGTCACCTGGCCTGGGGGCAACCTAAAACAGAGGATCTGTATAGTCCATGGTGCCTGCTGCCTGGCTGGTTTTGAAGACATGGCTGTAGGGATTAAACTGTATGTGTTCTGGAAGGTTCCAAGAGGTGGCTCAGAAAGAGAGGAATAATGGCCTCACTTCCCTGCACAATCCCATCCCTTCTCTGACAGCTCCCAACCACCTCCTGAGTGGCTACTGGGTGTGTGGGTTACACCAGGGCTCGGAGGGGGCAGGCCTGCCAGCTCGCCCAGCCAGCGTGACACACCTGGCTCGTCGATTAACACCGCTGTCAGTTATGTCACAGTCGGTCTGTTCCCTGCAATGTGGAACGGCCTGAGTGCTGACCCCCAGAGTCTTGGCCATCCTGGAGGGAGATGGGGCAGGGGCACAGCCTGCCTGGCCTTCCCCTCCTCCTGGACTCCTCCCCACCACACACTCACCTCCTCCAGTGGAGGTGGGCCCTGGTGCCCACCCTATCCTCCCTGACAAGGCTGGGTTCTGAGGCCCCAGGAGCCCTCCCTAGGCAGGCAGGGCTATGGGGGGTCAGCTGGGCCCCCAAGAACCTCAGGGCAGTGGGGCTGGGGGATTCCCAATTCCTTCCACTCTGCAAGAGTTTAACTGCCATGTGCTCCCCTCCCCCTATCTAGAATCCCCTCTCCCTTCCTCTTCCTCTCCTTCCTAAGCTCCTGTCCCTAGGAAGCCTTCCCTGAACCTTCTTTAGACTCTACTGCTCCAACCAGACTGTCCACTCATCCCTTTACCCATTGCAGAAGCCCCAGAATCCAGTTGGACACGTAACAGGGGTTTGTTTAAACCGGGATGTGCATTTTTGCCCTTAATTTCGTCCTGCACAATTATTTAGCTATCTAAAATACATGTGTGCATATCTGAGCTCCCTGAGCTCAGACCATAAGCTCCGTGAAGATGGAAATGTGGCTCCTCTCCCTTGAATGCCACACAGCTGGAGGTGCAGGGCCCAGCACACAGCATGCACTCAATTATCACCTGCAGAACACATCATGGTTTTTCTACCCCAGCCAAGAGGCAGGGAAAGGAGCCACTTCATTTCCAGGATTAGGACCTAGTAGGTCTGAAGGTTTACTTGGAGGGAAAGAGGCGTGCTTAGGAAGAGAAGCCATCCATTCCCCCATGCCCTCCACCCTGCCTCACCCCACTTACCCTCTCAGTGACCACCCTGTGTAGAGCCCTAGAAAGCCTGTGCCGATTCCACCAGCCAGGCCCCCTAAGAAGTCTGCTCTGATGTGCCAGTGTTCCTGTCCTTGTGGCCTGCAGAGGCCCAGTTTCCCCAAAGAGAGGGGCTCCAGGCAGCCCTGCAGTGAGCCCACCTGAGCTGCAGCATTCTCCCCGAAACTGGGATGACTTCCGGTAACTTACAGGCCAACGCTATCTTGAAGCCTCCATCTTACACATCTCCTCCACTTGCTCCCAGCACTTACCACAGTTTGTAATTACATGTTTCTCTGTGTGATTATTCGATTAATGTCTGCTTCCCCCACTAGCATGCAAACTCCACGAGGTGGGTGGAGGTTGAAGGTGGTGTGTTTTGTTCACTGCTGATTTCCTAGCATCTGGCACAATTTCTGGCGTATCGTAGGGATGCAATAAATACTTGTGAACTTAATGCTGAATTTGGTATTTTGTGCATACCAAAACCTTCTCGTGGAGGTTGTGTCTGATAAGCTTCAAAAGAGCTGAACAGCAATGCAGACATTTTAATACCCATTTTACAGAACAGGAAAATGAGGCTCAGACAAGTCAAAGCTTGCCCAGGTTGACAGTGCTTTTTGGACACAGAGCCAGGACTGGAAACCAGGTATCTGCTATCTAAGCTCAACAATTTTTAAGCACCACAACAATGATGATGCTAACTAACACGTGTAAGAGCGGGGTAATAAAAACAAAACAAAACAAAAAAGAGTAGGCTATGACATCAAAAAGTTTCACAAGTTCTTTGCACCTAACCTCCTCACTCACCCCAACCCCATTTATCATTGACTCCCCAAAGTCCGTCTGCGAGGAGTTGGCCCACTCTGTCTGCATCTAGAGCACCCCCACCTGCCCCTCTTCTGGGACCAGACTAGGGCACACCAGGGCACCCACCTGGGCTTCCTGGAATCCCAGGCACCTCTCCCGGCCCCCAGCCCGGGGAGTTTCCCACCAGTGGGGATGCCAGGCCAGGAGGAACGCGGTGGGGAAAGAAGGACTGCGAGGATATGAAGAGACAGAAACTGCCTGGGGTGGGGTGGGGTGGGGTGAGGGGCCAGGTATGGAGCCCTGCGAGTCCCACCCTGGGCAGGGCCAGCCATGGCACAGCTCCAGGAGGCGCTATTCCAATCGTTGGGGCTGCCCCGAGCACGGGGAGGGCACAGGAGTGGGAAAGGAGCAGGAAGGGACACGTCCTCTCACCGGTCATAGTCTCCGTTGCAGAGGGCCCTCACAGGGATGGAGAAAGTCTGCCAGACGGGGTTCAGCGTGTTCTTCATGACCTCGGTCTTGTGGCAGATGGTGAACCTGGCGAAGGAGAAGAGAGCGAAAGGCTGTCGGGCCCCAACCCAAGGAGGCCAGTGGAGGAGCCAGCCGGCTAACAGCTCCGCCTCCCGGACAGCAGAAACTGTGGCTGCGTGATGTGCCGAGCTGCCTGCTCCTAGCACGTCCAGGCAGAAACCGGGTGGCCACTTCCTGGCGATGCCACGGAGAGGATTCCCGCGCCAGGTGGAGACTGGGATGGGTGGGACAAGCCCTGGGGTGAGTGTCAGGAGATGTGGGTTCCAGCCCCAGGCCAAGGCCAACCCAAGGTCCTTCCCTCCCTGAACCCCCATTTCCTCCCCTAGAGACCCAGCGAGTGGGCCGCCATCAGAGGTTCTTCACTGGAACGCCATGGAAGGCTCACAGGCGAAAGCAGGTGGAGGAGTCATGCATGCCTGCTGTTCCCTTCCCTGGGGCAGCCCCTCCCCAGATTTCCACTTCACAGCTCAGTCCCTCACTTCCTTGGGTCTTCACTCAAATGCCTTCTCAGTGAGACCCACCCTGGCTACATATCGAAAGTTTACAACTCCCTGGTCCCCTGATTCTAACATCCCCTAGTCCCTTTCCATGCTTTTTTTTTTTTCCATTTCACTTGTCATCATTTGACATTTTGACTGGTAGTTTTTCCTTATTTATTTGTTTATGTTCTCTCTCTAAAATATAAGCTCCATAAGGGCAAGGGGTTTTCTCTTTTTTTGATCCAATATCTCCCCAGTATCTGGAATGGTGCCTGGCACTTAGTAGGCACCAGTAAGTGTTCAGTAAAAAGCTTTTTGCACGAACCAATGAATAAATGTATTTCTCCGGGGAGTGTTTCCATAGCATTCACTGGTTTTTCTAAGGGATATGCAGTCCTCCAAATTAAAGCCCCTGGCTTAGATGATCTCTAAGATTCTTTCAACTTCTCCAATCTGAATCCACGAACCCGCTTTGCAAACTAAAAGTGCAGCATGAGTTTCGCCCAGCTGGGCCCCAATCCAGAGCCTCTGCCCACTCCCCATGCCACGCCTGTCCTGGAAGGCTGCCCTGGCACGTGGAGGGGCGGCAGGGAGCCGGAGCGGGGCTGGAGGCAGGGAGACGGTCTCCATGAGATCCCGCAGAATCCGCCCCAGCCACGAGCCCACTTGGAAAGGTCACTGGGGTAAGGGCCTGGCTCTGCTTGTGCCCACACAGCCTGTGTCATTTCTTCTCTGGCAATTTTCAAGTCAAAATGTCATTCCTGTCACCGCAGCTCGGTGTTTCTCTTCTCTGCTCCTTCTCGCCCACCCACTAGAGTATGGAGATCCATGTGGGAGACCCACCCCCACTCCAGCCCCCAGAGCTGGTGACGCGGAGAGCAATCGGGGGTTGGGGGAAGGAGGGGCTGCAGTGCCCATGGCTGGGGCAGGAAGAGGGGGCTGGGGGGGGTGGAGGTTGGCAGAGAGGAAAATAAGAAGCAGTGACAGAGTCACAGTGTGCGGGAGCCTGGAACAATCACCCACCTTCTGGGGGGCCCTCCCCTGCCTCCCATGTCTTTGGAGCCACTGACTTGTCCTCTCTCTTGCCAGTCAAACTTCTTGAGCAGGTCTTCTAAGCCATTGACCCATGTCCTCCCTACTTGTTCCTTCCTTGATTCCACTCAGTCTAATTTGTTTCTGACCTTTGTACCACCTCCCCATGACCAAATCCACAGACCTTCCCACCCTCCCCCAGTCCCCTGCTGCACTTGCGTGGGGGACCAGCCCCTGTTGTGGAACCCCAGATGGGCCCTGCAGCCAGCTCACAGCTCACCTCAATTCAATCTGACACATACTCATAGCGTGGGTGTTAGGGACAGATGTGGACTCTTGTCCCAGTGCCGCGACTTACCAGCTATGCAGCCCTGGGCAAGTGGCTTTCTCTCTCTGAGCTTCCCTCTCATTTGTACAGCAGGGATAGTAACGGCAGCTGACGCTGCCAACCTGTTCTAATCATACGTATTAACCCATTTAGTTTCACACCTACCTATGAGGGAGGTGTCATGATTATCCCCATTTTACGAACAGGGAAACTGAGGCACAGAGATAGCCGCACTGTCCAAAATGGTAACCACTGCTCACCTGTGGCTATTTAAACTTGAATGAACTGAAGGGAAATAAAATTAACAATTTCAAATCAGGTGGCTAGTGGCTCCATAATTACAGGAAGTTCTATTGGGTTAGAGACTTGCCTAACGTGGAAAAGCTAAGGCAGCCCAGCAGTCACCACATTTGAACACCCAGGCTCCCGGGCAGTTATTAAGATGGGATAAGACAGGGTGGGTGCAGCCAGGCACCCAGTGGGTGCTAAGGTGCTTCCTTTCCTTTCCCTCCTCCCGTGGTTGGTGAGCTTTCCCCCTGGAGGTCCTCCCTTCCCCCTTGTAATGGGGAGGGGGGTCTCCCCAAACCTTCAGTTTGTCTCTTCCCAACCCTCAGTGATCAACCGTTCTCAGTTCAGCCTCTGACCTGTGCACCCTGGGACCTGTGTCTGGCCCCCCTCTTAACTACCTTTAGCAAACCCCCTCAGGGAGGTCCAGCCCATGCTTCACGTGAACTTCACCCCCCAAAAAACTACCACCTCCCCCATCTGACCAGCTCCTTCGCTATTTACAACACTTGGGGTCCACCCCCCCAACCCTCACTCCTACCTGGCTCCACCACCAGGGAGGGGCTATGGCTTGGAGTTCACGCCACCAAGTCCTACCCGGTGACGTCCCTGTGCTGTCTACCCCCACCCCCACCCCATTCCCACTGCGCAGCTCGCCTGGGCGCTCCCAGCACCTCCCACCTGCTCCCCGTGTCAGTCACGAGTCGCTCCCTCTCCCCCGCCCCCTCCCCATCCATCCTCCACTTGGCTGTGCTGGAACAGTCATTCCAAACCTCGTGGGCACCCTGCCTGCCCCACAAAGCCCTCCCTCCCCTTGGCCAGCGGGGGGCTGATCTCTGAAACAAGCCCTCTGCCCCTCCCGAGGGGACCCGCGCGGACATTTCTGTGGGCACCCAGAACAATGCTGGGGCTCTTTTCTTCCCCCCTCAAGTCAAGTCAAAGTCAACAAGAATTATTTAAAGAAATCCTGCTGCGAGTCCTTTGGTGAAACAAAGAATACTTTTGTTATGCAAATGACATACCTAATTTCCCTGTTTTGTAAGTTCAGGTTTAAAAATCGGTTTTCCCCTTGAAGTGAAACACACCTCCTCCCTGCCGCTTTCCTGCACGTCCAACTCACACATACACACACACACACACACACACACACACACACACACACGTGCGCGCGCACACACACGTACACACACATCCAGAATTCCACAACTGAAGGGAAGCTTGGCCAGGACCCTCCCGCTCTCTGCTCGGGCATGCTTGCTTTGCATACACTGATTCTCCAGCCTGTTATTCTTAACTGCTCCTCCCCCATGGACCCATTTTCCTCCTCTCCTTAAAATCTTCTCGCAAGTTCCCCTTCTCCAGCAGTTTCTCTAATTAACCTCCCTGGCCCCATCACTTTCCTGTTCTGCAGAATTCGGGCCCTTAAGTGGCCAGAGCCTTCCAGAACTGTGGCACTTAAGGAGATGGTGGAGGTCAACCAGTTCCATTTTGCAAATGTGAGAACAGCCCCAGAGAGGAGGTATAACTTGCTGGGGTCACACAGCAGTGGGGTAGGAAGGACCTGGGTCCCCTAACCCACAACCCAGAATCTGTCCCACTGTGTACATTCCCGACCTACATGTGCCGACGTGTTGCGTGTGTTTTCATCATTCTGTAGGTGGTTTCTAGATTAGGGAGAGGAGGGGAGGAAATGGGGGCTACAGAGACATCTGGAGTTTTGTAGGAAGCCTGTGGCAGAGCGCGGGCCAGGCGGGAAAAGGGGTCCGGCTTCGCCATGCTGAGTGGGCAGGGAGGAGGCCCTATGAGGGTGGAAGAACAAGTGGACGCTCACAGGGGCCCCAGGGGGCGACCAGGGCCCCATTAACCCAGCCCTGGCTCTGTTCTTGCCCAGTCCCCCCTCCCACCCACCATCACCAAGACCTGCCTGGGCATCAGAATGGCCTTGCTGGTTAGGAGGCTGCCCTGACCTCACCCACCAGCCCCATTCACATCGCCCTGGAGCCCCAGACTTCTACCCAGAGACACCCCGCCCCCACCTTGAGCAAAGTCCCCGGGGGCATGCAGGGAGATGAGGACAGGCCGTGGGACCTGGCAGGACCCCACAGTCCCACTCCATCCCTGACCTCAGAAGGGGCTGAGAAAGGGCAAAGGGCAAAGTATTGCAGGAAAACTCACGTTCCATCTTCATTGCTTCTGTAAAACACCAAGAAGGGGTCGGATTTCCCGAAGAAATCTTTCTTGTCTAGCTTGTTGGCGCAGAACTGCATCGTGGCGACATCCTGGTGGGAGGGAGGACAGGGGGAGTGAGGCAGGGGAAGGATGGAGCAGGTGCAGACCCTGTGGGATAACAGCCCAGGACCCTGGAAAATGTGGGGATCACCTCAGGGCTAAGATTTGGTGAGTTTCATTTCATCCTCAAATGCCTCCACCGAGCAGCTCTAGGGAGCAGTGGGGTGGTGGCGCGGGTGGATTCTGGAACCGCTGCGTAGCTGCGTGAACTTGGGCGAGGCAGGGAACCTCTCAGGGCCTCAGTTTCTCCTTCTGTAATACGGGGCTGGCAGCACACATTCCACAGGGTTGTTGTGAGGACTGAGCAACCCAGTGTGCGAGCTGCTTCGCAGAGTGCTGCATGAAGCAACCTCTCACCGTACCTTGCACATCACTCCATTACTGTCTTAGGAGTGACTCGGAGGGTGAAATAGCCATCCCAGGGCCATTCTGAGCTTTGGACTGCTAACCCCAAAGCCCCTGCTCTGTTCAAACTGCCTCACTCCCTCATTTGTGTTCCTAGAGAACGCTCAGGTTTAAGCAGCCATGTTCACACCCACACAACCCTCAAGGGAGGTTTGGCAGGGACGTCACTCATTTTGTAGCTGAGAAACCTTAGGTTCCAAGGCCGAGGCCAGAGCCTACCTTTCTGATTTCCCAGAAACCAAAGCTGACCCGGAGTGAGGAGGGCACAGGCCATAGAGGGGATCCCAGCTCCCTCGGTTCACATGGCCCCCAGCCCGTCACCCTCAGCTCACAGGGGCCCACAACCATCCCGCTGCTGGCCTCTTTGAGCTCAGAGCTCCACTCACTCATTCAGTCACTCAACAAGCAGTAATTAGGTTCCATCTGTGTGGGCCAGGCTCTGAGCTCAGCATTTCACACCCCATCCCATACCTAGCCCTCAAAATAATCTTTTGTCGCTTTTTACAAATGAGGAAGCTGGAGGTCAGAGAAGTTAGGTAACCTGCTCAAGATCACCAGCTGGTAGCTGGTAGAGCAGAAATTTGAACATATATAAACTGATTTCCAAGCCAAGCCACTTTGAGTGCACCATTAGGCCTCCCTGAGAGAGAGTAAATTACATTTTGCAAGGTCTGCATCCCTGCTTTCTTTAGAATCACCTGATTTCCTTGGACTCTGGGCTCGTACAGGCAGGGCTGTGGCTCTGCTTAACCCGGGACAGAAATGCTCATTTAATGGGAGGTTCTGAGGACAGGCAGTGCGGGAGGCAGCATGGCCGGCGCCCAGAGGAGCTCAGATAATAGCAGCTTTTCTTATGCCTCTCGTCATCACCCACCCGAGAGGCAGAAGGAAGGCTGCAGAGGGGGCTTTCAAGATCTTAGATGCTCCAATAATTATAGAGTCTCTGGAGAAATCTAAGACTTCAGCCTGGAATAAGGGAATGACTGCCCTGCTGAGCGCTTAGGAGACACCAGGCACCACGCTAAGCCTCCGCTGTCCACACACAGTTTCACTGAATCCTCCTAACAGCCCTAGGAAGTGATGCCTCTAGTCTCCCCATTTTGCAGGTGAGGAAATCGAGGCTTTGCAAGGTTAAGTCATGTGATCAAAGTCACCCAGGGAGCAGTCCAGGCAGGTAGGCTTCAGAGCTGACCCTCTTGCCCTCCCAGAAACACCTTTGCCTTCTAAGTCTGTCCCCTGTGTCAGGGCAGGCACTGTCTTCTCTCCAGGAGAAAGTTCCAGCCACTTCCCAGGTTGGATGGAGGGAGCACTTTCAAATGCCTGCTGGATAGCAGCCCCTCCCCATGGCCTGAGAAGGGAGAAAGCCAGGGAGGCTGTTCCCAGACCCAGCGACATAATTTGTGAAGCCCGTGCAAAGTGACAACACAGGGCTCCTTGTTCAAAAAGTACTAAGAATTGCAAGGCGGCAATAGAAGAGCATTGAACCAGACACAGGGCCCTCTGTGACTGCACAGGCCACAGGCTTATGGAGTGGGATCTGGCTCCAACTCACAGAGGCAAACCGCAGCAGCAGCAGCAGCAGCGAGGCACGAGAGAGGACTGGCCTCTGCTCACCAGGAGCAATGAGGAGCCCAAAGTTCTGAGTTCCAGTCCCAGCTCCCCCTGGTCTTGAGCAGGTCACTCAAGCCTGGGAGCTTCCGTTTGGGTGCTGACACCACACAGAGCACCCCGGGGCAGGGGTGGCAGCAGGGGCTCCTGAGGCAGCCAGTCCTTGCAGGCGGGGCTGATACTCAAGGGGGCAGTCTGGAAGTCTAGGCTCCCTCCAGCCTCCCCAGGCTTGGATGCTATCACAAAGACCTCTCACTCATCGGGAGGTCACCTGTGTACCTGTGTGAACCTGAGTGAACACAGGTGAGCCACACACAACATGCTCAACCTGCAGTGGTTAAGTCACAAAATCCAGGGGCAAAAAGCTCTTAGTTTTGCCTTCTAGAAGAACCCCTCAGGGCCCTATGAGATCAGGAAGAGAGTGAGATCAGAAATATTGGAGTCCTTGGGAGGGCCATGGTGGCTCAGCAGCCAAGAATGCTCGCCTGCCATGCCGGAGGACTTGGGTTCGATTCCCGGTGCCTGTCCATGTGAAAAAAAAAAGAATAAAAAAAAAAAAGAAAGAAATATTGGAATACAAGAACTTAAAGGATCAAAATTCCGGGACCATCAGGAGTTCTGCATTCTGGGAGGGCCACTCTCCCGGCACTGCACCTGGCAGAGTGAATGGGTACAAAGGAGCCAGGAGCCAGCTGGTTGGAGTCCCAGCTCTGCCACCTACAGCTGAGCAGCTCTGGGCCAAGCAACTTAACCTCACTATGTCTCTATGTCTTGCTTTAATAAATGGGGCAATAATGCCCCCTTGTGAGCCTGCTGGGAAGACTAAAGGAGATGGTGTATGTAATATACCAGTCCACAGTGCCTAGCACACAGCAGTTGCAATATCAGGAGTTGTCACTTGCAGAGCACAGCCTACTGCTGGGTGAAATCATATGAAATAGCCAATATGCTATTGCTTTTTAACTTACGAAAACAGCAGTATAATATTGATCTACATGATATGGGCCAGACACTATTTTTACATGAATTTATTTAATGCTCTCAACAACCCATTGAGGTAGGTACTATTATGATCTCCGTTTTACAGATGGAAGAAACTGAAGCTCAGAGAGGGTAACATCCTTGCCTAAAGCCACACAGCTACTAAGAGGCAGAGCTGGAATTGGAACAAGATAGCCTGGTTCCAAAGACTAATAACTGAGATTCCAAACGATGACCCTGAATCATTAAGATAAGTTTAGTCATGTTCTGTAGCCTCAGTTTTAGAAGTCAGAGAAGTGTGAAATCCATTTTAGAAAGACCTCTGTGCAGAAGAGTTAAAATAAATAAATAAAAGACTGGCTATGAAAGTCAGCCAACTGGAAAAAATCTGTCCATGTGCAAACACCTCATTTCCCAAAGATGACAAAAAGTGAGGCATTGCTGGGGGGAGGGGGGTTATTTCTAGATAACATATAATACAGTCAGAGGAACATTTGGCAAAAGCCTGCTTTGTAACCTGTACAATTATACCATTATGGAGCCCACGGGGAATGAGACAGACCTTCTGAGGGATTTCTGGCTGTAGTGAAGGCAAGCTTCCTTCCTTACGGGCGTGCACCCATGGGGAGGTTCTTGTGCAATGGAGGCGAAAGGTCTGGGGACTGTGCTTATTTCAGCAGTCCTTTGAGTGAGACTTCAACTATTTCCCACAAATTTGAGTTAGCGAAATAATCAAGCCCTTAAGATATGTGCAACCCCGATGTTCATCGTGGCATTGTTCACAATTGCCAAAAGTTGGAAGCACTCCAAATGCCCATCAGTAGATGAGTGGATAAACTATAAACAAAACGTGGTATAAACATGCGCTGGACTACCACACAGCTGTAAGAAGGAATGAGGCCCTGAAACGTGACAACGTGGATGGATCTTGAGGACATAATGCTGAGTGAAATAAGCCAGGCATGGAAGGACAGATATTGTATGATTCCACTAATGAACGAACTAGAATATGTAAATTCAGAGTCTTAAAATGTAGAATATAGGATACCTAGAAATAGACAGAAGCCAGAGAAGGGGGAGCGGTAACCTAATATGTTCAGAATGTATAATGAGGTTGAACTTAAAATGTTTGGAAATAGATATGAGGTGATGGTAGCTTGTTATTGGGAATATAAGGAATAGTGCTGTATTATAGGCAAATTTGGGCAAAAGGGGTTGTTTAGAGTCATGTATGTCACTGATTAACACTATGAATTTAAATAAATCCTTGCGTGAACTAGTGGAAATGTACAACACTGGTACAGAGTTAATAACAGAGTGGTGTATGGGGAAAAACACCTATCTCAGGCCACGGACGAGAGTGAACAGTAATATATTAAAATTCTTTCATCAACAGTAACTGGTGTACCACACCAACATTAGCGGTCAATAACAGAGGAAGAGAAGAGATAAGGGGTGTTTTGGGTTTTCTTTTTGTGTGTCTATCTGCTAATTTTCTTTCTGGAGCAATGAAAACGGTCTCAAATTGAGTGGGATGATGATTGCACAACTAAGTGACAATACTGTGAGATATCAGTTGTATATTTTGGATGGAATGCATGATAAGTTAATATATTTCAATAATATCCGAAAAGAAAAGAAAAAAGATACGTGCGAGCCCAACAAGAGGCTGGGGGAGGAGGCAATAAAATGGACTAGGCTGGCGGTATAACAGGGCAGCAAATTCTAGCTGAGAACCCGAGGTTCAGCCTCAGCCTGGAAGCACATGAAATACTCTCCCCAAACTAGAAGCATCGCTGGAATCAACCACGCTGGAGATAAAGCAGCTCCCGCGATATATAATTTCCTGCAATTTCTGCTTTTTCACCCTATCGTTTTAAAAACCATATTAAGTTCTTCTAAAACAGCAGGATCGCCTCAATTTGCATCTTTCTGCATGTTTAATCAGGCTACTTGGGAGAATACAGCAAACTGCCTTCCCCGCCTGGGCGGTGCAGCCTGCTCTGGAGCCTTAGCCCCCCAGGAAGGGGCTGCGAGAGGTCGAGCCCAGGGCTAGCAGATGGGCTGAAGGCTGGGGACAGGGCAGCCACATCCAGGCAGGAAAACCAGGAGATTGCTCTGGCCTGGGTCTTGCTGGCAGCCCCCAAAGCCAGAACACAGGTGATGCTAGCACAAAACTTAAGGGCTGCCGAAAAGCTCAGTAGTCAAAATAAATATTTTAATGCAGTATTGAAAAAAATCAAAATCAATGTAAAAACAAATCCACGATGAGCAGAATATCTAATTTTTTTTGCATGCTGTATGGTAGGGGTCACACTTCATTCTTTTTCCATGTAGGTATCCTGTTCTTGAAACGCCGTTTTGTTGATTTGGGGGGGGGGGGGGGCAGGAATGCACAGGCTGGGAATTGAACCTGAGACTCCCACCTGGCAGGCGAGAATTCTACCACTGAACTACCCTTGCACCTCCTTATCTAAATTTTAAATAAAGCTATTTCAGAAATGGAGAAACTGAGGCTTAGAGAGGTCAAGTGACAGCAGGTGAGCAACACACAGGGCCACAGAAGCATTTCTAATAGGTGGTGGGCCATGGTGGCATCTGTCACGGTCATGGGATTTGCCAAATGTCCAAGAATTTGTACATCGTCTTGTGCAGTTGAGAAAAAAAAAAAGAGTCAGTTAAAAGGAAAAACAGTCATTAACCACAACTCTGAAATTCAGCACCCCAGCAGGAGGGCACAACCCGCAGTGGGAAGTGATCCCAGGGGCAGGTGGCTTCTGCAGTCACAGAGGGGCCTGGAGCACTGGCTTACCAAGGTCAAGGCTACAGAGGCAGGGACCCTAGGGTGCAGGCCTCCTTTGGGGTGTCAGGGAATACCACGGGCGAGCGCCTGTTTAAGCACAGCTGCGCCCCGGACCTGCACCTTCATGCAGCGACGGTAATAACTGCGCTGAGGCCGAGCTGGTTTTCCTTGGTCGTTGTAATGACTGACTCGTCAATCAACCAAATCAGTTGTGCATCTGTTGATTTGGTCATTCAGAGTCTGAAATCCCCAGACTGATTATTTTTCCTCCTACTCGTAAAGCCTGTCTGTCTGGGATACCAACCAAAATCTACCAGCTAAAGTTCATAATAAAAACCGAATGATTTGGATATGAGAGTGTTCAGGGCGGAATTATTTATGTTGTTTCTTAGAAGAGAATCGGTTCAATAAAGTGCGGCCCATCTGCACAATAGAATAATATGTAGCTGTTAAAAACATTTTTCCAAGGATACCTGATGGCATGAAAAAATGCAGGATATAAACCTATAAACCTGGATATCATATTATTCCAATCTTATGAAAAAACCCAACAACTATAAACATATACCCCTAGAGAAAAAGTTATTGAAGGAAATACATCAGAATGTCAACAATGATTATCTCTGTGTGATTTCTCTATTCTTTATACTTTTCTGTATTTTCCAACTTGTTCATAATGAACGTGTTACTTTTCTATCAACAGGAAATATGTTTTTTGTTTTCATTTTTGTTTGTAACCAGAGAAATTACTTCTAAGACCAAAAAGTTACAACTAGCCTTTAAATGTTTGCATGCTGGGCATGTATCATGCAGAAGGCTCATTTGCAGTGTTAGGAACTTCGTTCCTAAGCATTAACCAGTGTCCTTTTGAATCTCAGGAAACCTTCGCCTCTTCCACCGACTTTTACCTTACCTCCTCCTCCTTATCTCTCTTTCTCCCTCCTTCCCAGGGCCCTTCCCCCTCCCCCTCCTTACATGGAGCAACTGGGCTCTCCCTAAAGCTTGTCTTTAGAATAAGGCGAGTTTTGACTTTGTCAGGATTCAAGGCTGTAAACTTTCCCGCTATAGCTTCCCGCACAATCTGGCCCCCACTCCGCCCCACCTCTCTGACACCACCCATCACTCTCCCCCTGCCCCAGGGCCTTTGCACTGGCTGTTCTCTCTGCTTGGAAAAAAAATCTTCTCCCAGATAGCTGCAAGGGCTCAATCTCTCACCTGTATCACCCATAAATTTTCCTTCAGAATAGCAAAGAAGAGTGTTATAAAATATTTGCTGTACCAAGAATGGAATGATCATATGGTAAGAAAAAAATTTTTTGTTGTTGTAAAACAGAGACAATTGTTCTGACAGGGTTGAGGACCACTGGTGTGTGTGATTGCTGGTTGGCATGCCTCTCTCCACACTAAATTGGAGACTCCAGGAGGGCAGGGACCGGGTCAATGTATGTTTGCTGAATTGAACTCGAGGCAGCGGCAGTGTGAAGCTGTTATATCCTGGGCTTGTGAGAGGTGAGGTGTGGCCCTCTGGGAGACGGTGAGGACTCTGGGACTCTGAGCCCAAAGTCCTTGCACCAACACTTCCTTCCTGCCTCGCTCCAGAACCGCAGCCTCCACCACTCACAGCCATCCTGCTCAAGGTTGCCGAGCCCCGGCAAACAGCAGCAGACCCATGTCTGGTCTTTGCACCACGAGCTCCGCAGCTCCCCAGGGAGGGAAAGGCCCTGAGGATAAAGCTCTCCAGGCCTGGACTCCAAGCCCGCCACCTTAGGCACGCTCCTTAAGACTCAGTGGTTGAGCCCCATGATCACAGCTGTAAAGCAGGGTCACTCACACCCACGCAGCCAGCCTCCACCCCTGTGATGAAAATCAAATAAAACCGTAAAGGTGAGAATCCTGGTGAACGGTCAGGGCGATGCAGATGCCAATAGTTTTCCTGCTAAGCATAATCAAATAAGCTTAAGCTCATCATCGCCAACATCAAGTATCGCTGACTAGTATTTTGCATCAAATTCTGACTGTAGAAAACTTCTCTCCATATTTAAATTCTAGATTAGCAAGGACTTTATATAACCTACTGAGATATGCTGGTGACGCGCTGGGGTCCACTCCACCCCTCAGCCGTCCCCGCCGCGTGCCCACACAACCACTCCGCTCCCAGGCCCAGCTCGGCCCCACGCACGGAGGGAGGGTTTGTCTACTTCTGCAGAATGCATTCATTTGAGCAGGAAGCACTGCTGTGGTGAAAAACCATCTCTCAGACTCCACCCTCTTCCTTTGATCCTCCCACTGAATGCCGAGCTATAATGACAGAAGAAAAGCCGCTCAGAAGTAATTATTTTAATTCAGCCAGATGCTGGGAATTAGTCTCTTTTCCTTGCAAGTGTTCGAGGAAAAGACAGAACCCAGCCTAAGATGCCCAGGAAGAAAAGGAGCTGGCGGTCTCAGGAGGAAGGGAGAAAGGTCCCCGGGGACCCCGGGAATATTAGACCAGTATCAGCAACCAGCATTGTCCAGGGCTTTAGAATGTCCAAAGCACTTTCGTCTACATTACCTTATTTAATAATAAACTACAAAGGAAGTTTCCAGCTGGGCTAGAAGCCTGGAGGGGATAGGGTGGTGCTACTGAATTTTGACCTCAAGGAATTCAGATTTAGCACACCTCTCCCAGGAGCCAGGCCCACTCCCTTCAGGGTTCCCTCTAATCCTCATGGCAGCCTGGTCAGCCCCGTTATACAAGTGGGGAAACTGAGGCTCCAGGAGCTTCAACAGAAGCTCTGTGCTTCATGTCTACTGTGTTCTCTCCTTTGTCTGAACCCCGATAGCGCCCAGACCCTCAGCAGCTGCGGATATAAGAATTTTCATTGCTCCTAAACACTTACTTCCTATTCATTCAGTCACATATTCATAACAGAGCCTCCGTGAGCACTGGGGCAGGGTGCACACTCCCCTGGGGGTGGGGTGGGGGTGGGTATGTGCCTGAGGTCAGGTTTCACCAGAGCCACTGAGGTAAAGACACAAGCAGAGCAACCGGAAATGAGCAGCTCCAGATAAGCTGATTCGATCATCTCCACACTGCCCTGTATTTCAATTCTATCTCGAGCATCTTATTCTCCAACTGTAAGGCCCTGAGAGCAGGGTTAGTAACACTACAGCCTAGCAATTAAAAGCTCTGGCTCTAGAATCAAAATCCTGGGTTCATATATCAGCTCTTCTACTCAGTGGCTGTGTGACCTTGGGCAAATCTTTTAACCTCTCTGTGCTTCAGTTTCTTCACCTGTAAAATGAGGATCATAACATAGCAGATATCATAATACATTATCCTGTATATTACATTATATATTATATCAGATAAATCTGTTGATACATGTAAACTACTTATCACAGTGCCTAGTTCAGAGAGTGCACGGTAATTGCTCAATTAACGCTGGCTGACACTATCTTACCTCGATACTAGTAGTTCTCAAAGTATGGCCTGGAAAATTCCAGGGAGCCCATGAGGTCAAAACTATCTTCATAAGTTTTCCAGAGACGACATGACAGTGATATCAGAATGGACTGACTGCAGAAGCATACAGGAACAGCCAGTTGTCTTCTATTGCCAGTCATTAAAGAGATTTTGCAAAAAATGTAAAACAAGGCCACTCTTCTCATTAAATGAGTTTTGGTTTGGAAAATCTAGTAATTCTTTAAAAATGGGTTGCTTATGTGAACATGGTATAGGTTCATTATTGTTACCTTACAAATTAAATTTCCCAGTTTTGATTTCTAATATGGTAAGTATTGATAGATAACTGATAAAATGATCACACTGACAGCCCAGGAAAGTCAAGAAAATCCTGTTTCACACCCTCACCCCTGCCTGCCCCATGGGAAGCTGGATTCCCAGGTTAACCCAGGCTTCTTCTGTGCTCCCTCCACCCCTCCCGCCTCTGGCCCTGCCACCTCCTCCTCTCCCTGGGACACGCCAGTTTCCCACCTTGTGGCACCTAACTGACCTCAGAGGCACTCCAGCCTGGGTGGTTTGGGGGAATGAGCCCCAGTTTTAGGATCTGGCTGACGCTGCTACTTACTGTTCCTTTGACAGATGACTTAAGACTTAACCTTCCTGAGCCTCAATTTCCTCATCTGTAAAATGGTTATATCAATAGTGTCTACCTCCTAGGGTTGTCAGGAACAGTGATAACTTATGTAAAATGCCCATCACTTGACAATTAATGACTATTTTCATCATCCTAGTTTATCATTATTGTTGACTGTCAGGTCAGGTGCCCTGAGCCCCTTCAGCATCCCATCTCCAGCTCTCCACAGTCCCACAGAAAAAGCAAAACCAAGGGATGCTTGGAATTTCAGACTCTGACTTTCCAACACGTGCGCACACACAAACACACACACACACACACACTCAGTCCCTCAACCCCACGTAGGACGTCACCCGACTCCAGAGCAGAAAGTGAAAAATGACAGCTAAATGCCAAGCACCCAGGCTCCCAGACTAAAAAGGCCCCTCTTTCTGCCAGCATTGGTGCCAAGGCAGCCTGGGCTCAAGGACATGTGAGTGATGGCACAGTGGGCTGTGGAAGCAGCCCTGGCGTGGGAGCAGGGGACCAGGCCTCGCAGCCCAGCTCTGCCACTGCACATGGTGGGCTCATCCCAGCCCCTGGGCTCCGGTCTGCTCAGCTATAAAAAGGAGGAGCTGCCTTCTACCTCTAATGTTACAGAATCCTGTGACAGGCAGGTCAAAATCAGGAGCCCTGCCCATCCCCACTCCCTGGGACATGTGCTCCCAGGCTCACAGGCCTGACCTCGGTCACTGCCCCAGTCCCACCCACACCAGGTCCCGTCCTGTCCCCCTACCACTCACCCTGCAGTTGCTGAGCTCCTCAGCGGACAGGATGATGGTGCCACATTTCTTCCCTGGGACACCGCTGGTAGAGAAGAAGATGAATGGAGACTCAGACGAACTCAGAAACACAAACCTGAACGCTCCCTGACTCAGCCCCTCCACGTAGTGCCCCCTCCCCCAACCATCCAGCAGATCTCTCCCGAAGCCCCTGAGAAGACAGTCTCCTAGTATACATGTGGCAGCATAGCCTAGTGTACCAGTCCCTGGGGCTAGGGCCCCAGGCCTGGAGCTGCCCCGCCCCCTGCTCCCCAAGAGCCCACCAGGAAGGACAGTGTCTGTAACGAAAGTCCTAGAATCGGAAAAGCATCCAGACTCACCCGGAGGCTTCCAGACCAGTGGTTCTCAAACTTTCCATCCAAAGACCACTTCTGTGGGCAAAAGACCTTGTGGGCTAGCCACCCCACCCCACACCCAGCTGAACCCCAGGGCCCTTGAATGTTCCATTCATCGTGGGAGAGACAGCAGCAAGAGGGAGCAAGGCTGGAGGGCCGGTATATGCTTGGTACAGCTTTCCTAGGTGCTCTCCCCCGGCTAACTCCCCTTGAACTCCTTGGCTGAGGACTCCCTTGGGGAGATCCCAGCCAACCACACAGTTTCAAAGTAAAGCAGACAACCAGGACAGAGTCACTGAGTCACTTGGTTTGCCCAGATAATCCCCTCCAGGAATTCAACTTCCTGCAGGGTAGGACCTGTACCCCCTCTGCCCTGGTCAGGTGGTGCCCCTCTCCCCAGCACCACCCCATTCCACTTTGGCATCTGGGACTAACCCAGGGGGAAGCCCCAGGCCAGTCAGGGGCCACTGGGAAGGAGAGAGAAATATCACACTGTCCAACCACTGTGTGACTTTGGGCTTGTCACTGCACCTCTCAGTCTCCTTATCAGTAAAATGGATATTATTATACCATTTTACGAACTAATGTACACACACACACAATGCCTGGCTCAGAGAAGGCCTCAATGAGCATCATTTCCTTCCCTGCCCCCTTTACTTCACAATTGTGCAAGCTGATTAAGTCCAGCCTCACACCTCAGGCCAGTCCTAGAGTCACCAGCATGCCATCTGTGGAAGACACTTTGAGAAACACTGATGGAGCTTCCCCACACCAGCTTTTGGAGGAAGAGGCTCTCAAAACAAGAGGAGGTGGGGAGGGAAGGAAACCAGCCCCAGATCAGGTGAGCAGAGGAGGGACCATGTCTGGCCACAGCAGGGGCCAGTGCCTGCCAGCTTGTCTCCTAAGATGTAGGCCGCTGAGCTCAGTGTTCCCAAAGCCCCTTCCCACCCCTGACCCTTCCTGGTAGTAAAGACATGATTTGTTTAAGATGGAATCCTTGAGACCAGCCTCCTCTGGTTCCCTCTTCCGTTTCCCTCTTTTCTTTCCCTCCCCTCCTGCCCCAAACTGCTCCTACCCGGTTGGACCTTCCTTAGTCTCACTCTCTGTCCCTCCCTTGCTCAGGTCCTTCTTGCTCTTGCTTTCTCCCTCTCCACTTCTCTCTCCAACTCGTGCTCCCTCTCCAATTGCTGCTTACCTACTCTCCTGGTAAATGAGTGTTCACACCTTCCTGGGCTTTCCTGGGGGCCCCTTCCCCACATCTAGCTGGTCTGGTAGCCAATCTGGCTGCTTGGATGCCAACTTGTTGGAGCCCTCAGCGAAGGCCAACTGAGCTCTGCTTGCCCAGCCAAAATACCTGTCTGCTGGAGCTACCTTCGGGCTGACTCTCCAAGCCCTGCCCCCCAGCCAGGGTGAGAAAGAAGCCAAGATGGGAACCCTCGAGCCAAGAGGGGAAATGAGAGAGGGTCTGTATTGCCCACATTTGCACGAGGCCAGCCAAGAGCAGACGGTCCGGGTGGGGCTGGGGCAGTGAGGATGGTCCACCACACCCAGGGAGCCAGCTTTATGTTGAGGAGGAGGCTGACATCTAACAGTGAAAGCAATGGAGGGGAAGGGCGGGGGCAAAGAGAAGGAGAGAAAGAGGGAAAAAGGGAGAGAGGGAGAAGGGTAGAAGATGGGAAGTAGGAGGTGGGAAAGAAAACAGCCCAGGGAAAGAGGAAGGAATAGAAAATGCCCAGCCCCGGCTGGATTCCTGGAAGCAGCCTCTGCCTCGAGCCCCTCCCTGCTCCATGAGGTGTCACTGGGTCCCACTGGGATATCTGAGCTCTAGCCTGGGCAGGGGCAGGGGCCAGCTGCACAGCCTGGGCGGGGGCAGGGGCCAGCTGCAGCGCAGGTGCCTCGATCCTGCGCATGAAGAGCCTGAGTCTTTGGGGAGGGGCCCAGGGCCCTCTCCGTCCCTCTAACTGAATTCACATTCACGGGGGCAGCAGGGACTAAGACTAGACTGCGAGACCCCCTCTGCAGAGCTGGCTGAATGTCTGAGGACTCCAGGGCCAGAGACGTTGGGTGACCTACCCATTGGATACAGCTGGCATGGGTTTGCCTGTCCTGGAATTCAGGCTGAATGCTCCTATCCTGTGGAGAGAGAGGAAGAGAGAGCACGCATGAGCAGAGAACCACTGGCCTCAGTGGACACAGAACTTGGCATCTGGATTCTTGGTAATTGGTTTTGGTTCTGCAGACCCTCAAAGCTGTACAAAAGCCACAGGCCAGGGGAAAGAGAGCTCTACTTCCCTGACCTTGTTTTGAAGCTAGCTGTGTGGCTTTGGGCAAGACACCCCCCACCATGGGCTTCAGTTTCTTCCACCATGCAATGACCAGAGTGGCAGTGGGGGCGTGGGCATGGACCAGATGGTGTCTTGGGACCTCCCTGAAGCTCTAATAGACAAGCTTGGATCCCTCCAAGAAAACTGCGAGGCCAGGGCATCTCCTTATTCCTAATCACCCTGCAAACGCCTTCCCGGCAGGCCCACTGCTCTGCCTCCTACCCTGAGCCTCAGCCAGGACTCAGCAGAGAGGAAGACGTGAGGTAGCTCATCGCTGGGGAGGCAGCCCAGGCAGACTGCACCCCACACATACTTACGTGAGGGGCTTCTCCAGGCGGCTCCCAGAGGACCCCACAATCTCTCCGAGGGTGCAAAAGGCCTGGCCCAGGAAATCCTGCATATCAGAAAAGACAGTCACCGACTCCGCTCACAGTCATTTCCACCTCCCCCATAACCTCGCCCCTGGAAGTGTTAAGGGCTCTGAAATGACAGGCTACAGCAGCAGACCCACCGTGAAGCCCAGGGTGGACCCAGATTAGGGTGTTTAAAAGACACTTTCAGAATCACTTAGCAGGCACTGGCGGGACTCACGTGTTTGGATAAATCAGGGCTCTTGGAGTCAACGTCGTATCTGCAGGGAACACAGAGAAGTGGTAAAGGCTGCCGGGGCTGTTCTGCCCAGCCCTGCCTGGGTCCTTGAAGCTGAGTCAGGACCCCTGAACCCCAACAAACGAGCTCTGACGCAGTGGTTATTTCTGGGGTAATGACTAGAAGGGGATCCAGGGAGTTTCCCTGGGTACCGGACCTGCCCTATATCTTGCCTGGAGCAGTGACAGTAAGTGTGGAAGCAGATGTAAAAATGTATCACAAGATGTGCTCCTAAGATTCGATATATAGTATAGTATATGTATATATAGTGCACCTCATTATACATTTAAAAAATAAAATGTACAGATCTGCCGCCCTGGCTGGCCCATGGCTGGCTGGCCCACCTTGCCCTTAGCTTCGGGTCCTGTTCATTGCTTCACCTTGCCCAGACCAATGCTGCAGCGCCTGCTCCTCCCCTCACCTACCCACCTCCCCTGCTCCCAGGCAGCCTCTCCTGCTGAGGGGCAGGCATTGTCTCTCCCCTGCCCTGAGCACTTTCCCTCCCCACCAGTCCTCTGCAGTGCGCGGCTGTCCATCTTGTCACCTTCAATTCTTCCCATCACTCCCCACAGACTCATCTCCTTCTGTTGCATTTTTTTCCTTTACTTCCTCAGGCCCTAGACCTTTCTCATTCTGTCCACAGTTCTCCAGGACAAGAACTTTCCAACCACTCTACACCCCATAAAACCAAAACACACTGCCCCCCAGGAGCGAAATGCCACTGTCCTTAACCTCAGGGAGGGGGTGTGCTCAGTCCTGAGCCCCGTCAGCCTGCTCACCTCTGGGGAAGGGGGAGACGAGAGGGGACCCTCTTCCAGAGGAGAGAGGTGACGGGGTTCTACCCAGTCACCAGGGGCCTGAAAGCCTCTCAGCAGGAAGCCCAGGGTTGCCCCAGGGCCCGGCAGCCCACTGCCCTCCCACAACCAAGCTAAGACAAAGAGTGGCACCTTGGTTCCTTCTCCCCCACGTCCTCTCCCTCTCCATACGTGGTGGGAGGTGAGGCTGGGACTTGAGCTACTTGTCACTTCTCTCCCTGGCCAGCCCTGGGCTCCCTCTGCGTGCACAGCTCCTTCCTTCTGGCCTGGTGGAAAGAACTCCCGCCTCCCATCACGAGCCCCCCCGCCCCCCCAGCTCCACTCCGGGCCTGGTCTTCCACTTACAGGTCGAAACGGAGGTTCTGCTTCTCCTCGAAGAAGTAGTCCACAATGAACTTGCGCACAAAGTCGGGATTGAGCGTGTTGTCGATGACCTCGGTTCGGCCGAACTGCGGGAGGAGATGAGCCGTGGACCCCTGGGCTGGGCCGGCGGGGACGGGGGGTGGGGGGTGGGGCCCTGGCTCTCAGCGCTGGCTCTGGCCCTGCTGGAAGCCATGCCCCTCCCGGTCCTTGTCCCTATTCCTCGCAATCGAGACGTGGGCTCCTCCAGCCAACAGTGGAAACCATCCACGTTATGGCCCCCATCTGCATCGCCAGTTTTATTCTATCTGAATCTACGCTGCACCCAATTTGGATGGTTTTGATACCTGAGCAGGCCCTTCACTTCCCTGCCTCAATGCCATTGCCTGTGCTAAGCCCTTCTCCTGGCCTCTCTTCCCCCTTCTTCCAATTTCCTCCAATTCTTCAAGGTCAGTTGTTAATGCCACCCTCTCCAGGAAACTCTCCTAATCCTTCACCCAACAGGTCCTTTCCTTCCCCAAGCCCTCACTGAACTTGAGCTCGCCCCCTTGACCACCGTTCTTCTCTGATTCTGATCCACGTTAGGTGTGTATTTATTTGATGCCCCAATTGTAAATATGAGGGTGGGGACAGGGATGGGGGGAGGCAGCCTTCTAGATCCCCATCTCTTGGTGCTCAAGCCCTCGGGTAATCTCTCCCCGTGAGCCTGCCCGGCACCTACTGACTTACCGCTAATGAACAGGATAGGACACAGCTCATAGGATGCCCCTTCCCGGATTATGCTATAACCGGTGATGACTTCTGTCTTGGGTGCCTCCCCTTGCTTGCTCACTTTGAAGAAGCCAGAGGCCACGCTGTGACCTGCTCCTCAAAGTGGCCTGTGTGGCAAGGAACCGTTCTAAACATTTTGCCCGCACTAGCTCATTTCACCCCCGCAGCACCTCCTCTGCCAATTGGGTATCGCCGATTTGTAGAGGAGAAAACAGAAGCACAGAAAAGTTAAGTAATTTGTCCAAATTCACAGAGCTAATAATGGCTGACTTCAAGACAGCATCCCAGGCATCTGGGTCCACGCTCTGTAAGCCACAATGCACCAACCACCTGTGAGGCCTGGAAGGCCAGGACAGCCTGCTGCGTCCAGGCACTGCTCCCCAGCGACTGGCACACAGTGGGCACTTGTGAACCGCTGAATGAATCAACCCTGAATAAGGGATGGATAGATTTGAGCCCCAACTTCATCTCAAGCTAATTGTGTGACTTGATCGGAGTCATTTGGAGCCTCATCTGCAGATGGAAAATACAACTACTTGTCCCCCCTACTTCCTAAAGGTATTATTCAATTCGACTCAACTACTAATTCAACAAGCAGTTCTTAAGCAGACAGTAGGCTGGGGAGTGAGCTACAAAGACAAATAGAATGGAGAACGCTGTAATTCTTTAAGTATTAAAGTAAATAAATAAGTACAACCCAGTGTGACAACAAAGGTCTAAGGTGGGGTCCCCTCCCCATAGTACATAAGAATCACCAGTGAGGGTGAAAGACATTGAAAGAGATGGAACAAAAGATGACTGAGGGCCCTGTACAGCACACCTGTCCAGAGAATCTGATTCCACAGGGATCTGCACCTCTCATTACCTTTAAGCTACTTTATGTCTGTCTCTCTGTAACTTATAGAAAACACAGAAAAATGCAAATGATTCTTGTCTTTAGAAATGCAAATGAATTTTGTCCAGTGAAATACAATTGATTATTGCCTTGTGGATTTTGCATCTATTTATAAATTCATTTCAGCAAGCCTGATAGCTTCTATGTATGTGGCTTGAATTATTTGAACTGGTTGTAACATCTTACTGATTCTCTCACTAATTAATGAGTTAAATAAAATCTCTGTTATGTGTTCATTTTATGTTTGTATGGGAGTTATGAGTTTACCTTTTTAAAAAGCATAACCCTTTAACAGAGGCTTTTAAAAATATCCATGCTTAGGCCCCATCACAGACCAATCAAATCTGAATCGCTATGGGTGGGACCTGAACAAGCGATGTTTTTAGTTTCCTTAGTGATTCCAATGTGCAGACAAAGTTGGGAACCACCGGTGAATGAGAATATTGCAGGGGGAAGGAAACTAATATTTAGAGAGCCCCCAATGAAGGCCCAACAGAGCAAGTGATAAGCAAGTTCATAAGTTATTTCAGTCAGTTCTCACAAAAAAGAAAAACTCTGAATTTTTTTTACCCATTCTACATGTGAGGAAACTGAGAATCAGAGAGGTTAAGTGACTTGCCCAAGATCACACAGCTAGGCAGAGCTGGAATTCAAACTTAGGCATGCCTGACTCTAAAGCCCATGATATTTTTACCTTGCCTAGCTGCTTGGATTCATCAAGCGTTATGAAAATCATATAAAGATGAGGTTTGCTCCACAAGCATGCCCTATTATGTGTAAGGCAATGGGGAGGTCACCAAGTTGAATAAAACTGGCTTCCTGCCCCATGCCCTAAATTTGATAGTGATTGTATAAAGTTTAGCCTTTGTTCCAACAGGGTTCCTACATTTTCCTCTCCTGTTCTTCTAATTCTTAATACCTCCTGCCTTCAGACAAAAGGAGTATTTCTCCTAGTGTCATTCTTGCAGAATATTCCAGGTGAGTGCCCAGATTTCAGAGAATCCTCTCTTAAGGAAGAGATGACTCCCTCCCTTAAACACCTCAAAAAATCCCACTGGCAGGATGTTAAATAAAACCCCAACCCAGAAGCAAGAATTCCTTTGTGCAGCCTCTCTCCCGGCCCCACCCTCAGCATAGGCTCTAAGGAAAACACCCATTAGGGAAGATGACAATGCTGCTTTTAAATGGCACTTGAAGCTTCAATAGTGGGGAATTCCCAAGAGACTGAGCTCTGCCAGAGAAGAAGACGGATCCCCTGGAAACAGGATGAGGAGGGGGACTCTGAGGGTCTCCTAGAGCAGGAAAGGGGGGCAAGTGAGCTAGGCTGGGGAATGAGGTATTACCAGGACGCAGAGGTAATTAACATACGCACATCAAAATCAACTGCAAATCTACAACCCAGGGACTCACTGAAGATGTTTTATAGCCTTCATTACTTGGGCTAATAACAAAGCAAAAAAAAAGCTAAAACTTGAATTTTTAAAATTCAAGAAGCCACCAGGTCTTGGTCAGTTCCAATTTACACTCTGATTAATGAAGGCAGGAATACAACTGAACTGATTTTAAAAAAAAAATCAATTTGCCTGCTGTATCTCGTTCTACGTAGAATTACAGAATTTCAAGCTAGAAGGGACTTGGAGAGAGGAGTAATGAGTGCCTGAGCAGTGGGGAGCACACAAAGGCATGCAATCTAACTGCGGGGCAGCAAATCCTCCTTGGGGGAGAGGGAGAAGGAGAGGGTGGGTTGACCAGCAGCCTGGAGCCAAGCCAACCCTGAATGCCCTTCCAGCCCATCCCAAATCTCTCTATATCCACACTCTCGGGGGCTAAGGATGCCAGGGGCCCTCATGCTGCTCCCACGGTCTGGGACACAGGTCACCAAACACTGGTGGGCACGGGAATTCTGATGAACAAAGGCTAAAGGGAAGCCCAGAAATCTGTTAGTATGAAGTGACTGTGATTGGTGGGTGGGCTGGCAAGTGAGGACCCTGAGGGGTCAAGGAGGTGAGGCGGGACCCTAAGAAGGAGCTGAGGTAGCCTTTTCCATGGGGGAGAAAGGAAGATTAAGTGCTTATGTGAAGGGAACCTGGAAATGAGCTACCCTCTGAAAAGCCAGTAGATCAAAAACTTCAGACATGACACAATGGACGCTCTGCTCCCGAGGGCTCCTAAAACCTCTGTGACTAAGCCCCAAGAATATCAATTAAACAGCATTAATTACATTTCAACTCCACTGAGACCCTCAAAGGGGAGGCAGACTTGAAACTTCTTTGGGGATTAAATTAAGTGGTTCCCAGGGGCTCTGCTGCACACAGAAGTTGGGATTTATGGGGGGGAATGGGAGGTGGGCAGCAGGACCACCTAAGCACCCTCAACCAAGGGCCAGTGCAGGGCTAGGACTGAGCACCCAGGCCAGCCAAGCAGGGTCTTCCTGCCCCACACCCAACTATGAGGCCAGGAGGGGGACTCTGGACCCGGAGGTGGCGGGGGTGGGGCACAGGGTTGGCAATCAGCCCTGGACTGATTTCAAGGCTTGTTCTCTGAGTGCTGGCGAGTCTCCTGCTGTCCACCCCTCCACCCCCCAGCTCCATTCTCTGTCCTGTTCCAGGCCCCAGGAGACTGCTACCCTTTGGACAGCATCCTGCTGGTTTCCTTGCCCTGTGGGTTCCAGCTGGGTTTGACCAATGGGAGGCACTGGGAGGAGGTGGGGGAAAAAGAGAGGCCAGGGTATTTCTTCCCACTCCTGCCCAGTCTCGGTTCTTTCTTCCCCCGAGGGTCCCTGCAAGCCTGGGGTGGGGGGGGTGGGGGTAGGTGACAGCTCTCTGCTGCTTCTCCTTGGGTGGGGCACTAGCTCCTGTGGGTTCCCTCAGCCTCACCCAAACTCTGACAGCAATCCCTTCACCAGATCTCTTCAGTGAAACACCTGAGTAGAACTCTCTTTCCTGCCAGGACCCTGACAGATACATTTTGTCATGAGCAAACACATTCACAACTCATACAATTTCTGGTTCAGTTGACATAAACCATCCCCCAGCCCTCTTCTGCCCAGATTCAACTATGCAGCATTAAGGTCATCAAGAAACCGAGACACCCAATGTCCCAAGGACCCCCCAGAATACAGGGTCTCAGCATGCCGGCCCACCCAAGGGCCTCGATGGCGCTCTCAGGAGCCGGGGCCAGCACCCCAACCCCATCCGCACAGGTGTGTCTTGACCTTCAGGCGACTCATGACTCCACGAAGCAGTAGAGAGAGGCCGGGTAGGTAGGGAAAACTGCCAGGTGAGACTCAGTGTGTGAGGCTGTCAGCCTGGACCTGGAGCGAGTTTGTGATGCCCTGAACCTGAAGGCAAAGGCTGTCTGCATTTTCTGGGAAGAGAAGTCACGGTTTTCATCAGTTTGTTGATAAAGGAGCATATCCCCCAAAGCTTTAAATACCACTGATTCTAGCTGTGAAGGCGGGTTTTTCCACGTAAAGCTGCGCGGTGGTTTGAAGCTGTATGTACCCCCCACCCCCACGTGAAAAGCATGTTCTTACATTTAACCCACTGTAAGTAGAGCTTTTTGATAAGGTTACTTCAGTGAAGGTGTGGCCCGCCCCAGCCAGGATGGGTTAATCCTATTACTGGAGTCCTTTATTCTTTATGTAAGCATGAAATTCAGACAGAGGGAAAGCCACAGGAACCGACATGTTCAACATCAATGGAACCAGAAGAGAAGGGAGAGACCAGGAGACGCCGCCACGTGCCTTGCCATGTGACAGGCTAAGAACAAAGACTCGCCAGCGGTCAACCCCAGAACGCCACAGCCTTGGGAAGAAAGCATTGCCTTGCTGAGGCCTTGACTTGGACTTTTTCCCAGCCTCAAACCATGAACAAATACATTTCCATAGTGTAACCCAATCCATTTCATAGTGTTTGCTTGAGCAGCCTAGGAAACTAAAACAGTTTGTAAAAAGTGAAGTTGTTTTGTTTTGTTTTAATTGCTTTACAAGTAAACACTCCCCATTTGTGAAGCTGTTAATAGCGCAGCATCTGGAGCCAGACGTACTGAGTTCGAATCCTGCTTCTGCCACTCATTGGCTGTGTAAACTTGGGCAGGTCCCTTTACCTCTCTGTGCCTCAGTTTCCACTCTGTCAAAATGGGAGTGATAATGCAATCACACATCAGAGGGTTGTTGGAGTTTTAAATTATACAATTTATGAAATGTGTTTAGAAGAAAGTCTGACATATAAAAAATTCTCAGTAAATTAGTGATTCTACATTCCAGTTCTTTCTAAATCCCAAACTCTGGCTCCACTGCCCAGGCTCTAACTGCTAACATTTCCTGCTTAGTGCCTTAGTGCCTCACCCTTCATCCCGAGCAAGGTTTCTGTCCTCCAGTCTAAAGAGGCCCCAGCACTGAGCAGTTTCTCTTCAGACTTCTTCCGCCCACCAGGTGAGCCTGAGGGGACAATTCAGGGTCGGTCCTTTGGTCTTAAAAACCAAACTACTTCATTAAGACCCAGGCCCTGTCTTCCTTGTAGCATGCGTCTGGCCATGCACAGACCAGCAAAAAGGCAGGAAATGTGTCAGGTTTGCTCAGAGACCCTAGGCCTGGAGAAGTAAATTCACTCGGGCCACTGTCAGGGGAGGGGAGGCAGCAGGAACCCTCAGGCAAGGGGGCCACTTAGTAGTAAGATCGGGGTTGTGGACTGGGGCCCACGCAGCCCCTGCTGAGACCAGCTGACTAACCAACTCCAGGTGCAGGGCAAGGCAGCCTGGGAAGAGGCTCTCCCTATGGCTTCCAGATTTCTAAAACCTGGGCCCCTCCTACCTGCTGTGGAGCAATGATAGAAGGAAGCTGGAATGGCTCCCCACACCTGTGTCATCTCCCCATAAATGCCCATGGCTGAGGGTCAGTGGGGCCCAAAGTCACGGTGGTGCTGTGAGGTGATCAGGCTATGGGTCCAGGACCCTCACTGGTTTGGGTTCAGATCTTGATTCTGTCATTTACTATCCATGTGAGACAACTTGGGTAACCCTTGGGGGTTATGGGGGTTATGCTTCCAGTTTGTTAAAGGAGGGAGAGGAGAGATGGGAATGTTTGAGACGTGCTGCATGAAGCGGTTACGGCGGAGCATGTTCTGCCTCCTGAGAGTATCCTCAGGTAACCCACCACCATGTGCCCGGGGCTGGGCGTCTCTGTGCATTGACCCACTCACTCCTCAAAGCACCATGGGGAAGCATGCACGGTTATTCTCTCCCGTTCTGCAGATAAGGAAATCAAGATAAGGCTCAGGGCCCCCGATCTTGGGGTTTGTTCATATGAAACTTTTCCCCACAAAGGATAGGCTAAGCCTACTTAAAATTAGGCCTAAGAGTCACCCCCAAGAGAACCTCTTTTGTTGTTCCGATGTGGCCTCTCTCTCCAGCCAATACAACAAACAAACTCATCACCCTTCCCCTGTCTACATGGGACATGACTCCCAGGGGTGTGGACCTTCCTGGCAACATGGGACAGAAATCCTAGAATGAACTGGGACTCAGCATCAAGGGATTGAGAAACCTTCTCAACCAAAAGGGGGAAGAGCGAAATGAGACAAAATAAAGTGTCAATGGCTGAGAGATTCCAGAGTGGAGAGGTTATCCTGGAGGTTATTCTTACACATTAAGTAGATATCACCTTGTTATTCAAGATCTAATGGAGAGGCTGGAGGGAACTGCCTGAAAATGTAGAACTGTGCTCCAGTAGCCATGTTTCTTGAAGATGATTGTATAATGATATAGCTTTCACTAGGTGATTGTGTGATTGTGAAAACCTTGTGTCTGATGCTCCTTTTATCTACCTTGTCAACAGACGAGTAGAACATATGGAATAAAAATAAATAATAGGGGGAACAAATGTTAAAATAAATTTAGTTTGAAATGCTAGTGATCAATAAAAGGGAGGGGTAAGGAGTATGGTATGCATAATTTTTTTTCTGTTTTCATTTTATTTCTTTTTCTGAATAGAAGCAAATGTTCCAAGAAATGATCATGATGATGAATATGCAACTATGTGATGATATTATGAATTACTGATTATATATGTAGAACAGAATGATCAAAACAGGAATGTTTGAGTTTATTTGGTGTTTTTTTGATATTTAGAAAAAAAAAATTAAGCCTAAGAGTTACCCCCAGAGAACCTCTTTTGTTGCTCAGATGTGGCCTCTCTCTCTCAGCCAACACTACTAGTAAACTCACCGCCCTCTCCCTGTCTACGTGGGACATGACTCCCAGGGGTGTGGACCTTCCTGGCAACGTGGGACAGAAATCCTAGAATGAGCTGGGACTTAGCATCAAGGGATTGAGAAAACCTTCTCGACCAAAAGGGGGAAGAGAGAAATGAGACAAAATAAAGTGTCAATGGCTGAGAGATTCCAAACAGAGTCCAACGGTTATCCTGGATGTTAATCTTCTGCATTAAACAGATATGTCCTTTTTAGTTTAAAGTGTATTAGGCTAGAGGGAAGTACCTGAAACTGTAGACTTGTGCTCTAGTAGCCTTGTTTCTTGAAGATGATTGTATAATGATATAGCTTCCACAATGTGACTGTGTGATTGTGAAAACCTTATGTCTGATGCTTCTTTTATCTACCTTATCAACAGACGAGTAAAACATATGGAATAAAAATAAATAATGGGGGGACAAATGTTAAATTTAGATTGAAATGCTAGTGATCAATGAAAAGAAGGGGCAAGGGGTATGGTATGTATGAATTTTTTTCTGTTTTCTTTTTATTTTTTTCTGAATTGATGCAAATGTTCTAAGAAATTATCATGATGATGAATATGCAACTACGTGATATATTGTGAATTACTGATTATATAGGTAAAACGGAATGATCATATGGTAAGAATGTTTGTGTTTGAATGTTGGTATGTTTAATAAATAAAATAATTTTTTTTACAAAAGGTAAGACTCAGAGAAATTGGGTGATTTGCCTAAAGTCACCCTTTAACTTATGGGAGATAGAAACAGGCTTCAAATCAATAAGGAGCTGATATAGTCACTAATCAATGAGTGGTTAACCCGTGAAGGAGTTTGGGACAACATCCTGTCCAGTCTTCGCTCCCGCTGTCCTTCTGAACCCAGCCCGACCTCTGAACTTCTTCAGCGACTCCCGTCCCTTCCACCTTGCCAGCCCTTCCTGTGGGTGGGCGGTTCTACGGGTCAGGTGGTACAGGCGAGCGTCCCTGACCTGGGCCTCTGTCCGCCCTTGCCCCCAGTCTCCAACCCCCCAGTCCTGGACCCTCATGTGATTTCTATAATCCCCAAACATTTGTTGGTTGATGAGCTGACCTAGAACCCAATGAGTTTAGGGCCAGAAGGAACCGAATCATCTCAATTAGCCAATGAGAAAACAGAGGCAGGGGAGGGGGGTGGACAGGGCAGGGGGAGGGAGGAAAAGGGCAGTGAGGGGAGCCCAGGTCGGAGGCTCCTGGCCCCGCCCGCCTGGTGCCCTGGTTCTCCCAGAAACCTGTCATCGCCCCCTCCCTCTCAGGTTTCTTTCTTTCCTCATATCCTCCTCCTCCTTCCCCTTTGTATCATGACTTCACATCTTCAAAACATTTCCACACAGCCATGATCTCATTTAATCCCCTCAATGACCTCGAGGAGGAGATACTATTATCGTCTCCATTTCACAGATGGAGGAGCAGTGCTCAAGGAGGCCAGAGGGCTCTCCCCAAGGCACCCCGCGGGCAGGGGAGGGGGAACAGGGTGCCGCGCCCCTCCTGGCCCCCACAGTGCTCCCAGGAGTGACGGGGGTGCTGCATCCCCTGGTGCTCTCCGCAGACCCCACCTCAGTAATGAGTGGGTGGCTCTCTGCAAGCCTGAACAATCTGAACGGCCCTGGGTCTAAGCAGCTCTTGTCTTCTTAAAATTACAGCTGGATGCAGTTTCGGAAACATCCCCCCAGCTGCAAAGCCCCAGTAGCTGTGCTGGACAGGAGTCTGGGGCTGACAGATGGCACTCTCAAGCTAGCTCGCCCCACCCCAGCCACAGCTCCCCCTGTAATTTTCATGTATTATTGATGGTTCCTTAACTGGGGAGTCTGAAAGCCTTGCTGCAGAACCCAGGCCTGGCCCCTCCTGAATTATGTTCACTCGGATTAAAATTAGAGGTCAGAAAGCTTTCTGTCTCAAATAGAAATGGGAAAGGGGAAAGTGCTTTCCAAGGTGGGCCCAGGGAGCAGGGTCCTGGTGGGTGCCCAGAGGCCAGGGAGAATGGATCACAGAAAGGAGGGCCTTGGGGGGCCACAGACGACTTGGTCCCATGCCAGGCCTGCCACCTTCTTAGCCCTAAAACATTTTCTCAGGTTTCTGTCAATGGAAGCGCCCAGGATTCTGCGCCACCCCTCCTTGTAGAGTGAGGGAAGTCCAGCCCGGGGAGGGGAAGGGACCTGCCCAAAGTCACACATTGTGACCCATGACCCCTGCATTTTGTGTCTCTGTGGCCTGGCGACCTCCTGGCCACATCCTGGCCACATCCTGTTTTTGTTATGATCCCTAGGTAAGGAAGGGGCTAGAGACTTCACTCCTACATTCAGAGGTGTGTGTGGGACAACTGAGGCTCCACCACAGGACAAAGGCCTGGACAGAGAAAGCTCCTCTCCAGGTCCCAGACTCCATCAGTGGCCTGAGAAAAATTTTACCAACCACATAATGAAAGACTTCCTGCCAAAAAGCTTAGTTCCTAATTAGCCATTGTTTCAGATAATCTGTTAAATTGGTCCCAGTTCCTGAGGGAATGGCCCTTTACCAACACTCCTGGCTGCCAAGCTGCTGGCAAAACACTCCCCACTAAGCCCCAGGGTCCCCCCTTGAACTGCTGGGGTGGCTGAGCCCTGGGAGGTTGGGGGGTGGTAGCAGGTGGGGGACGGGGGGCCTTGAGCAAGCCCCACCCTAAAGGCAGCCAGGCATCAAGGAGGGGTCCTGGGACCACTTCTCCCCCAGCTCATCCAAAAATATCTATAGCTCCTATCCAAATGGCATTCCCATGTCTGAAATGATATCATCAGTGGTTCCTTCTTTTGGATAAAGCATTGGTTTCTCACTTACGGCTTATTATAAGAACCATTACTGAGCATTTTCTATGCGCCAGGCAGCCAGGCACTTTACACGAATTAGCTCATTTAATCCTCACAGCAGGCTGGGGAGTCTAAACACTTGCCCAAGATCCCCCAGCTGGGCAGGTGGTGAGTAGGGATTTGGAATCCCTGACCTCAGAGCCCATCCTTTCAACAGTTCAGTCACAACTAGCACCAAAGGATAAATAGATTCTACAGCCATCAAGGGACCTGGCCTAGAACCTAGAGCTTTAAAAAGCAAAATCCTTTACTCAAATGAAATCTTAGGTTCATGTCTAATATATGTACAGAAATAATGAACATCTCTGGTTGAATGGGGGAAAGAGAGGCAGAAGATTTTGTGAATTCAGTTGGTCCCTGAGGTACCACCTGCCTACCTTGACTTTTTCTAGCCCACTTTCAAAATCAACAGCCTGGGCAGAGGGGAGGACCAGGGATCCAGAATCAGAAGACCAGGTTCACATCTCAGCTGTACAACTTCCTAGCTGGGCTGCCCAGGACCTCTCTATGCCTCAGTTTCCTCATCTGTGGTAGTAGTGAGGGCAGGATATGAAACAAAGCGTGTTTTAAAGCCCAAACCCTAAGACTGTACGCGGGTGCCCATGGACCCACCTGGGCCGTGAAGGAAAACCTCCACTCTGGACTGCCTACCCTTTTGGTGGGGAGTCCGGGCCCTGAAAATCCAGCTGCCTGACAAGAGCAAAGACCACTGAAGGCTTCCCAAGGGGTGCAAGACTCAGGAGGAACCTCTCTTTACAGAGGCAGACCCCTCTCTGCAAAATGGAGGGTGCCAACCCCAAGCTCATCTTGAAAGATCAGACAGCTGTAAACAGCCAACCTGGGATAGATAAGTTCATAACAGACTTGATTCCCAATCCTGCGGCCGATGGACCGTGGCCTCAGACAAGCTACCTCAAGTATGCACCTCTGTGCCGTGAGGCTAACATCCTCTCGCAGGGTCAGTGCAGCGTACGCCGGAGCCACGAAGAGCAGAGCAGATGCGGACCCAGTGCTTTTCTGTTCAGGAGGAGGTAAAGCGGGGAGAAGGGATGCAGGCCACCGGGGGTGAGCGGGAGGGTGACAATTCAAGGAGGCCAGAGCCAGGGAGGAAGAAAGAAGGGTGAAAGGGGGAGGGAGGGAGACAGGGCCAGAGCCTGGGAGGCCACCCACCCAGAGAGACAGGACACAAGGAAGGAATAAAAGCACAAGGGGAGGGTGTGCGGCCCAGTCCGGCCAGGCCCGCCCCGCGTCGGCTGCAGCCATCCCATCAGCCAGGCCTGCTGTGGTGCTCTGGGCATGAGTCAGCACTGACGGCACCGCCTGGCCTGGCCTTTCTTGGAAGAGCCCCTCCCGAGGAGATCTTTCCCACAGGGCTGGGATGCTTCCCTCCAAGCCCTTCGTCTGCCAGAGTCCTCACTACTGAGAGTCATTCAAATGCTGGAGCCCCCAGACCAGGTTTTGCTGGGAAACTGAGTACTCCCGCACGCAGGGCTGTCCAACCCGTTGGGTCCTCTCCCGAGGTGACCAGCCGCTGTGGTGGAGCAACCCAGGGCCAAGCTGGGCAGCGGCACACGGCAGTCACAGCCCCAGGCGTTTTCAGAACTCAGTCTCCCAAGGGCTCCTAACCCCTTTTTGCAAAAAAGTAAGCTGAGACCCAGAGAAGATAAAAACCTCAAGCAGGCCACACAGTTCGCAAATAACCAGAGCTGGGTTGGGACCCAGGGTTTTGGATATCAAGGTGAGGACCTCATCTGACAAGGCACTTGACGGATAGTCATGGTGTCAAGCGTGGGATGGAAGAGGACAAAGTTAGGTAGATTTTCAAGCTGGCTGACATGACAAGCATACCCCGAAGACCAACTAGAGAACTGGGACCGACCTAGGCAAAGTTCTCTAGTTGGAACCACAGCATCAACCCTTCAACCACTTATCACCAGTGTGGACAAAGCCTGCAGCCCCTTGGGGCCAGGAGAGCCCAGATGTTGGAGGCAGAATCAGAATTTGACATGACCTTCACAAACCGTCACAAACAACAGACCGAGTCTGACAAGTAACAGGGATAAAATGTAAAATCCCACACTTAGATTCAAAACTCAATTGCTAAGCCTGAGCTGGGGTGGGGGAATCCAGTTTGCAGAGAGGCTCGAGTGAGAAAGATACAGGAGCCCCCAAACTTGTGTGAAGCAAGTCGAAGATACCTATCAAAAAGATTGGCATAATATAAAATGGCATTGCCAGATGCATTATGAGCCCGAGGCACAGGGGCACATGCAGAGGCCAGAAGGGACGGGCGTCATCGTTCAGTTCGAGCCCCCGTGTGGAGGGAGCCATCCCGTGATGCTCTGGGCTGGAGAACTGGACCTGTCCACAGAAGCCGCCCCCAGTTACCGGCTGGTAAAGGGATGGGAAACAGCGCTATAAAAAGGAACCTCTGTGATGGGACCAGAATTCTGCAAGTGTAATTTATGTTGTTGAATGATACACTTGAAAGTGGTTAAAATGGGAAATTGTGAGTTGTATATATTACAACAATAATATTTAAAAAAAAAAACCACTGATAGAAATAATCACAAAAATGGACTAAAGAAAAAGTCAACAAATGGTGCTGCAATAATGGGATAATCACATGGAAAAAGAATAAAATGTGACCCCCACCATACAGCATACAAAAAAAAAAGTGGACTAAGATATTGAGAGGGTGAGCAGGTGGAAGAGCAAATCAACTTCCCCTGTACCCTTCAGGAGGACAGAACTAAGAACAACAGGTGGAATTTTGCCCTTGATGTATAACTCTGTTACAGTTCTTATAACATCGTGTTCTACAAACTACTGTGATATTTATCTCTCTGTGCCTCAGTTTCCTCCCTTTGAAATGGGGCCAATAACAATTCCCCCTGCATAGGGCATTGTGAGGATTGAATGAGTTTGTATTTCCAAAGGGCTTGGAACAGTGCTGGGACATTACTGTGATCTGAGGGCTCGCTATCATTGCATTTGATATTATTTTTGTTGCTAGTTATTACCTCCCTGAATTGAAACTAAGCTCCTCTGGTTGTGGGCTGGCCCCCCTGTGCATGCCCAGCTTTCACCCCCTGGCGCAGAGTAGGTGCCAACACACACGCTGGCTCAATCAGTTTTGTGGAGAGGCATATCGAGTTGCTCCAAGGAAGATCATTCTGAATATTTAGAGATGAACCTTCGTTCCCAGCTGGTGTTAAAAATATTAGATGGGCTGAGGTTACTGAAAAATAGACTGAGCTCTCCCTGCAAAGAGGTGTGGGCGTGGCGACTGGGGCCATATGTCCTGCAGGTGGTGTGTGGGTCCATCAGCCAGACAGTGAGATCCCGAAATTCCATCTCCTCCCTTCCACAGGACCCTCCTCCAGGACGGCTGCCTGCCCGGAGAGGGAGAGGCAGGGATCACCACCCCTGTTTTTCAGCGGAGAACCATAAAGGGCTCCCTGCCATGTCCCTCTTCCCAGAGATATCATTTCTGGGACTCTTCTTACTGGGCTGTCCTGCCTTCCCCAGGCCAGGCAGAGGGCCTCTGCAGGCCTTGAGGCAGATAACTGGGCTAAAATTACATCCTAAGTCAATTTTCATAAAATGTGGCAATAGATTCAGGTGCTGGGAAGATGAAGCTTTCTCAGAAGGCACAAAAATGGCCCAAAGGACTACAACCAGTGGAAACCCTGCAATCCTGGGCTGCGAGAGCAGCTTTCATCCTTCCCAGGGTCATCTGCGGCCTTACTGCAGACCCCTAGTCTGAGCCCTGCCTGGAAAATGGCCATGCCTGCCTGACACCCTGTCATGGGATTATTATCCCTCGGCCAAGACCCCGCTACAGGAGGAACGCTTTGCTCCCAAACGGCAGTGAACCAGTGTCGGAGCAGCAGGGCCTGGCGCCTGTTTGCTTGCGAGGGTGGCCTTCAATCCCAGAGGAGTTCTGTAGAGACGCATCTGACTTTTTCTTTAAATACTCCATTCCTGAATCTTTCCTCCGTGGGTCACACAGAGAATCAGACAAGGAAGTGGGGCCCGATTTGTTTAAGTGTATCCTCCCTTTTGCAGAAATAGCCTGAAAGCTGTGCCCTTGAGACAGCACATGTGGCTCAATGTTTCCACTTCCGCCCCTAAAGGCTGGGTGCCTGCTGGTCCCTGGTAAACAAAGTCAACCTCCCTGATCTCCAGCGACCCTCCCACTCTGGCGTTCTGACCCCATGACTCCGGCTGTCCTCAGCCCAACGTCCACGAGCCCCGTCAGTTGACCCACCGATCTTGCTGGCCACTCCCATCTGTTCGCTGCCCGGGCTGGAGGGTCTCCGCTGCCCCTCTGGATCCATTCCCCACTCTCCACCCTGCTCTCTGCCCTGGGATGCTGACACGAACTGCATCGACAGCCCCGGCCCTTATGTCTTCCAGTGGGTCCCCCAATGTTTCACGTGACCGTGAGATGAGAACAGAGGGTGAGAAGAGACAGAGGTTGACTGGAGTTGTTGCCAGCCCTGGTGATTCACCACCCCTCCTTGGTTTCCCTAGACCCCACCCACCATTTGTAACCCTCCCCCAATCACCCAGGACCCTGACTGACCTCTTCATTCCTGTCTCCGTGCCTTCTGCTTATGCTACCACTTTTACTGCTGTGCCATATCCCCCTGTTTCTCCAAAACCCAGCTTGACTCACCTCTTCCAAGCAGGCATTCGGAATTGGGCTGGGAATCTAGCACCATGATACTGTGCCCTGAGGCCAGACGTGTCTCTCTGTCTCTGCAGAACGAGGAGGTCCGAAGTTCCTTCAAACCAACCCGCATTCCCCTCCATTCTATATCATGCTGCCCTCATCCAAATGGCTTGTGTTTAGTTTCAAATTCCATTTTAAAAAAGCCAAAGAGCTGTCAAAATGCTTTAGCTGAATGTGGCATTCTGGCTATAACCTTCCCTTCCCTGAACTCCCATTTTATTCTCATCTACAATTCTCTTCTCACTGATTCCTCTGTTAGGATTATTCACGCACCATGCATCTCACCTTCCGGGCTGCAAATTCCCTTTTGGTGAAGCTCTGTTCTTTTGATCCAACTCTCTCTTAACTTCAGCACGTGGTATGCTGCCTAGCACCTCATAAATGCTTATTGTTGCAAATATTGACTGGAAATGGGGGGGGGGGGGAGGTGTGGCCGGCAAGGGCACAAATACTTCAGAAGATGCACAATATTTTTCGAGCATTAACTATGGGCCAGGCATTTCACAGCCAGCATCTCGTTTTGCTCTCACAATAGACCTCTAAGGTAGCTATTATCGTCTCCCTACTACATGTGCAGAAACTGAGGCTCAGAGAGGTAAAGAGATCTGTTCCAGGTCCCACAGCCAGGAAGGGCTGGACCAGGAATGAGGCACAGGTGTATGCAACACCACAGCCTCCCACGCCTTCCTATGCTGCCCGCTGCCCCTTCACAACTCTTCCTAGGCTATGGGTGCATGTGGTAGCAAGATTCAACTCAGACATTGAGGGACCCTGAGCTAAATGGAGACAAGTTTCAATTACAGGATGTAATTAACGGCTTGCCAAGCAGTGCCCTTCAGAAGAGGCCCTTCCAGAATTTCCTTAATGAATCACTAAGACATTAGCACATTCCTGGTTTGTTTGAAGCTTGGCCAAAAGGCCTCAAAAGTAATTAGTTCACTTAAGTAGGCTAAACGTTTCCCTTGCAATCTGATTTACACTTTAATTGGTTCTGAGTCCGGGAGAGGGTGCAAAAGTAAACTTTAGCCCCTGCCCCTGTGGAAATATTTCCCCACACATTTTAGGGATAAAACTCACCCCCTAAGGCCACTTGCTCCTGCCAAACCTCTGAGGGAAGAAGGGCGGGGGAAGTAAACGCCTGTCCACCAATGAGGAAAGGAGGGCTTGTTAATCAAGTCTGAGATGTTGAAGCTTTACTGGTTATTCTCATCATGTCATCTGGGGGAGACGGGACAGTGGGGTCCTGGCACTGTTTTGTGGACCATTCCCCATCCTTCCCCTCTCTGCAGTTTCTCACAGCTGCCCCCACCCTGCTAGCTACCAAGGTTTCCTTCTCTCAGTGAAGACCCCAAGCTGAGTCTGTCCAGAGCCCACCAGCTTTCCTTCCCGTGGGGGTGGAGAAGGCCTGGGCGCGGGGCTCCCGAGGCTCAGCTTCAGCTGAATCCTGCCTCTTGTCCCACCCTGCTGCGCTTCTATCACCGGAGGGGGACAGCGCAATATCCAGACACTTTGGACAGCCAAAAAGGCCACAGGACCAGTAAGTTCCTCTTCACTCCCCATCAAAGAAAACAACATTCCCGCCTCTGGCCCTCACCTTCCAGGGTTGGGCCGGGTAGGGTTGAATTGTGGCCCTCAAAAAGATCATGTTCATGTCCTAATCCCTGGTCCCAGGAATATGATTTTATTCAGAAATAGTCTTTGAAGACGTGATTAGTTAAGATGAGGCCAAACTGGATTAGGATGGGTCCTAACCCAACACGACTGGTGTCCTTATAAAAAGAGGGAAATCTGGACACAGGGACAGGCAGACACAGGTGAGAACGCGATGCAATGGCAGAGACGGAGAGATTAGAGTGCTACAGATGCAAGCCAAGACAAAACAAGGATTGCAGAAGCCAGGAAATGGCCAGGAAGGATTCTCTCTTACAGATTTCAGAGGGCGCATGGCCTGCCAATACCTTGATTTCAGAAATCTAGACTACAGCACTGGGAGACAAAGTTCTATTGTTTTAAGCCACATAATTTGTGGCACTTTGTCTCGACAGCCCTAGGAAACTAGGACACTTGGCTAAATCTTCATCTCCAAGACAAAGGAGGGACAGTTCTGTTGTTGAACAAGAGCCACAAGCTGCCTGCCGGGACCCGCACCCCTGACCCAGCTCCCACAGTCCTCTCTGCACCTGAAAACAAGCTCCCCCTGGAGATCAGTGGGGGAGGAAGGAAGCAGAGATGGGAAAGAGACAACAGCTCCACGTCCTTGTCAGCTATGGTAGCCCCCCTCCCTCTTCTCATCCCCCCCGGTCCTTTAACAGCCATTTCTAAAGCACCTACTGGAGGCCAAGCACTGCTTTTAGTGCTCAGAATACAGCAGTGAGCAAAGCAGGTGAAAATTCCTGTTCTGGTGGAGCTGACAGATGAGAAACAAGATAAATAAACAAGCCAGACTATGGTAGACAGTGTTTAGTGATAATGAAAAGAAAAAGCAGGGAAATAACAAAGATTAGAGCAGAAATAAATGAAATTGAAAACATGAAAACAATAGAGAAAATCAATAAGACCAGAAGTTGGTTCTATGAGAAAATCAACAAGATTGATGGGCCCTTAGCAAGATTGACAAAAAGAAGAAGAGAAGGGTGCAAATAAATAAGGTTAGAAATGGAAGAGGAGACATAACTACTGACCTCACAGAAATAAAGGAGGTAATAACAGGATACTATGAATAACTTTATGCTAATAAATACAACAATTTAGATGAAATGGACAGGTTCCTGGAAAGACATGAACAACCAACTTTGACTCAAGAAGAAATAGATGACCTCAACAAACCAATCACAAGTAAAGAGATTGAATTAGTTATTCAAAAGCTCCCTAAAAAGAAAAGTCCAGGACCAGACGGCTTCACATGTGAATTCTATCAAACATTCCAGAAAGAATTAGTACCTACTCTCCTCAAACTCTTCAACATAATCGAAGTGGAGGGAAAACTACCTAGTTCATTCTATGAAGCCAACATCACCCTCATACCAAAACCAGGCAAAGATATTACAAAAAAAGAAAACTACAGACCAATCTCTCTAATGAATACAGATGCAAAAGTCCTCAATAAAATTCTAGCAAATCGTATCCAACAACACATTAAAAGAATTATACATCATGACCAAGTAGGATTCATCCCAGGCATGCAAGGATGGTTCAACATAAGAAAATCAATTAATGTAATACACCATATCAACAAATCAAAGCAGAAAAATCACATGATCATCTCAATTGATGCAGAGAAGGCATTCGACAAGATTCAACATCCTTTCCTGCTGAAAACACTTCAAAAGATAGGAATACAAGGGAACTTCCTTAAAATGATAGAGGGAATATATGAAAAACCCACAGCTAATATCATCCTCAATGGGGAAAAATTGAAAACTTTCCCCCTAAGATCAGGAACAAGACAAGGATGTCCACTATCACCACTGTTATTCAACACTGTGTTGGAAGTTCTAGCCAGAGCAATTAGGCAAGAAAAAGAAATACAAGGCATCAAAATTGGAAAGGAAGAAGTAAAACTATCACTGTTTGCAGACGATATGATACTATACGTCGAAAACCCGGAAAAATCCACAACAAAACTATTAGAGCTAATAAATGAGTACAGCAAAGTAGCAGGCTACAAGATCAACATTCAAAAATCTGTAGCTTTTCTATACACTAGTAATGAACAAGCTGAGGCGGAAATCAAGAAACGAATCCCATTTACAATCGCAACTAAAAGAATAAAATACCTAGGAATAAATTTAACCAAAGAGACAAAAAACCTATATAAAGAAAACTACAAAAAACTGCTAAAAGAAATCACAGAAGACCTAAATAGATGGAAGGGCATACCGTGTTCATGGATTGGAAGACTAAATATAGTTAAGATGTCAATCCTACCTAAACTGATCTACAGATTCAATGCAATACCAATCAAAATCCCAACAACTTATTTTTCAGAATTAGAAAAACCAATAAGCAAATTTATCTGGAAGGGCAGGTTGCCCTGAATTGCTAAAAACATCTTGAGGAAAAAAAACGAAGCTGGAGGTCTAGCGATGCCGGACTTTAAGGCATATTATGAAGCCACAGTGGTCAAAACAGCATGGTATTGGCATAAAGATAGATATATCGACCAATGGAATCGAATAGAGTGCTCAGATATAGACCCTCTCATCTATGGACATTTGATCTTTGATAAGGCAGTCAAGCCAACTCACCTGGGACAGAACAGTCTCTTCAATAAATGGTGCCTAGAGAACTGGATATCCATAAGTAAAAGAATGAAAGAAGACCCGTATCTCACACCTTATACAAAAATTAACTCAAAATGGATCAAAGATCTAAACATTAGGTCTAAGACCATAAAACAGTTAGAGGAAAATGTTGGGAGATATCTTACGAATCTTACAACTGGAGGCGGTTTTATGGACCTTAAACCTAAAGCAAGAGCACTGAAGAAAGAAAGAAAGAAATGGGAACTCCTCAAAATTAAACACTTTTGTGCATCAAAGAACTTCATCAAGAAAGTAGAAAGACAGCCTACACAATGGGAGACAATATTTGGAAACGACATATCAGATAAAGGTCTAGTATCCAGAATTTATAAAGAGATTGTTCAACTCAACAACAAAAAGACAGCCAACCCAATTACAAAATGGGAAAAAGACTTGAACAGACACCTACCAGAAGAAGAAATACGGATGGCCAAGAGGCACATGAAGAGATGCTCAATGTCCCTGGCCATTAGAGAAATGCAAATCAAAACCACAATGAGATATCATCTCACACCCACCAGAATGGCCATTATCAACAAAACAGAAAATGACAAGTACTGGAGAGGATGCGGAGAAAGAGGCACACTTATCCACTGTTGGTGGGAATGTCAAAGGGTGCAACCACTGTGGAAGGCAGTTTGGCGGTTCCTCAAAAAGCTGAATATAGAATTGCCGTACGACCCAGCAATACCATTGCTGGGAATATACTCAAAGGACTTAAGGGCAAAGACACAAACGGACATTTGCACACCAATGTTTATAGCAGTGTTATTTACAATTGCAAAGAGATGGAAACAGCCAAAATCTCCATCAACAGAAGAGTGGCTAAACAAACTGTGGTATATACATACGATGGAATATTATGCAGCTTTAAGACAAGATAAACTTATGAACCATGTAATAACATGGATGGACCTAGAGAATATTATGCTGAGTGAATCCAGCCAAAAACTAAAGGACAAATACTGTATGGTCCCACTGATGTGAACGGACATTCGAGAATAAACTTGAAATATGTCATTGGTAACAGAGTTCAGCAGGAGTTAGAAACAGGGTAAGACAATGGGTAATTGAAGCTGAAGGGATACAGACTGTGCAACAGGACTAGATACAAAAACTCAAAAATGGACAGCACAATAATACCTAATTGTAAAGTAATCATGTTAAAACACTGAATGAAGCTGCATCTGAGCTATAGGGTTTTTTTTGTTTTTGTTTGCTTGTTTGTTTGTTGTTGTTGGTTTTTACTATTATTACTACTTTTATTTCTTTTCTTTATATTAACATTTTATATCTTTTTCTGTTGTGTTGCTAGTTCCTCTAAACCAATGCAAATGTACTAAGAAACAATGATCATGCATCTATGTGATGATGTTAAGAATTACTGAGTGCATATGTAGAACGGTATGATTTCTAAATGTTGTGTTAATTTCTTTTTTTTTTTTCTTTCCGTTAATAAAAAAATAAAAAATAAAAAAAATAAAAAAATAAAAAAAGCACTATGGGAAAGAGGAAAAAAAAATTAAGCCCTCCAGACCTTTGTAATACCAGTCCATCTTCATGCTCCATTTATCCATTTCATTTTGTCTGTGTCATTGAGGTAATTTTCCATCCAATCTCATGTTGTAATAAAACTTTTCTTATGACATAAAAAAAAAAAAAAAAGAAAAAGCAGGGAAAGGGGGAAAAGGATATTGGAGGGGTAGAAATGCTAGATCGGGGGGCCAGGGAAGGCCATCCAGGTAGTTTCTGAGTCAGGATCTGGGGCAGGCCTTGCAGACACCTGGGGGAGGGAGGGCAGGGTGGCTGAGCCCGGGCGAGCCATACAGGATAAGGGCAGTGAGGCAAAGGAGGTCGGGTCACGTGGGGCCTGGTGGCCCACTGGAGGAGGGACAGAATCTTTTTGTTTTTAACATGGGCAGGCACCGGGAATCGAACCCGGGTCCTCTGGCATCGCAGGCAAGCATTCTTGCCTGCTGAGCCACCGTGGCCTGCCCCAAGGGACAGAATTTGACTTGGGCTTTGACACGATCCCTGTGGCTGCTGGGTGGGGGATAGACTGAGGGTCTCCAGGAGACCCCCACCTTCCATTAAAAGTCTCAGTGATTCCTGGCTGGGCCCTTCAAGCCTGCCCTCTCCTCGCACACTCCATCACATTGGGCCCTGCAGCCATTCCATGACCTGAGCTGTCAGCAGACTGGCACGCACTGGTTGCCTCACAAAGGCCCCTGCCCCATTTCGGGCAGGGTCTTACCAGCCTGGGCTCCCCCTTCTTTGCACCCTACCCTGAGGTTATGCTAGAACAGCTCCTCCTGTGCAGCTGGGAGGGGGGCCTGGAGCACTGCCTCAACCACTCACTCATTCACCCAACTAAGGTCTGACTGGCTGCTGAGCATGAACAAGAACCAGAAAAGGAATGAGTCTGGGTCTCTACCCTCCAGACATATTACCACAGGCTGGTAGGGGACAGCAGCCTCTCCTGCATCCAGGAGCTCAGGGAGTCTGGCCTGGGTCAGTGCAAGGCATCATGGGAAACTGCCCTTAAACCAAGGGATCCAAGACATCAAGGATGGGCCAGCATGACCAGGAAGGGTCCTGGGGGAGATGGCATATAAACAGGAGGGTGAGAGGAGCTCAGGAGGCACAAGAAGGCACTGGGATGAGTGGGCAGATAAAGGAGCAAAGACCAGAGGCAGGACAGCACAGGGGCCCACAAACAAGGCGCTGTGGGTTGTCAGGTTTAGACGGAGCAGAAGGCACAATGGTGGCAGGGTGGGGAGGCAACAGAATAGAGGAATAGAGACAAGGATAGAAAAGTGGATGGTCCTGGGTTGCCGAGGGACTTGGAAGCCAGGCTAGTGAGTAAGACTTGATTCAAAGCAGTAGGGAGTCACTGAAGCTTTCTGAGTAGGAAATCACACAACTGAAGCCATGCTCATGATAGTCAGAAATCATAGGAAGGACCTGGGTGGCCCATTTCATCAACCAAAAAACATTCATGGAATCCCTGCTGTGACTGAGACCCAATGGGTGCTGGATGCTAGATCCATGACTCCAGCTACCAGACAAGGAGGGCTCAGAGGGTGGGGGCGCCCTGTGTCTCTCTCTCACAGACTGAGGGTTCCCTGAAGACAGCACTGAGTCTCCCCTCTCAGATCTGGGGCTCCCTGAGGTCAGGAACCATCCCCGTCTATCTTCGTTTCTCCCTGCAAAGGAAGAGTCCATCCTTTGCACAACCCGGTGGTGTTGGGGGAGGCGTGGGGACTTGGATGCTACCGTTAGAAACATTTAGGGTGGGGGTCCTCCAGAGTAAGAGACAAACAGACATACCATCACAGGCAGGATGGTTTCCGGAGTGGGAAAGGGATGTACCTACCTCCCGCCACTGCTTGTTCTCCATTCCTTGAGTATACATGACACACACTGTGGGGAGAGGAGAAAAAGAGTTAACGCCACAGGCCAAGAGGAAGGTGGGGTCCCATTTGAGGACGGTGCTGGCTGGATGGAGACTCTAGCCTGGAAGGCACTGTGGGGTCTGCACAGGGGGTGTTTCCTGAGGCAGGGGTCTTGATGGGTGGGTCTAAGACTCTGGCCCCAACCCCAGGCTGGGAGGGTTCTACGTGCACCAATTAATTCACAAGCCTAGGCTTGGCAAAGGGGCATCTTCTGTGGGGGTGGGGTGGGGAGGGACAGGCAGTCAGGGGTCCCGTGACTGTACAGCTAAGCAGGAGCGGGGGTCTGATGTGTGGGGCAGAGAGACAGGTGGCCCAGTGGAGGACAGTGGTGACAGATGTGTGGCAGGGGAGAGCATCTGAAAGTGGCACTGTCCCTTTGGAGCCCAAAGCAGCCTCATGATGTAAGCACAGCTTATTATGATCATCAGCCCTTTTCTGATGGGGAAACTGAGACTTAGAGGAAAACCAACGACCTGCCTAAGGTCACAGACCCTGAACAGCACGTGTCTGCTCAGGACTAGAACCCTGGACTCCAAAATCAGTGCTGGCACCACAAGACCACAGCCAAGCGGGGCTCTGAATGTACTGGTTTCCTTGGGACTGAGACCCCCCAGGCTGGCCCCAGACACCCTGATCTGCCCAGCCCACCCTATCGTGCTGGGGCTCCACAAGTGCAGGGGTTTGAAGGGTCACCCCCCACCCCCAGTTCTTTCTGTCGGTACTATCAGCAAAACCTTAAACAGCCTTTAGGCACTTGGAATAGTGCCTGGCAGGTAGTTAGCGCTCAGCAAAGGCTAAAGTGTCAGCTGCTGCAATTAGTCTTAACGTTATTATCGCTGCTATTACTATTGTCAGAGCAGGACTTACGTGGGTCGGATTTGGAGAACATGTCTTTGTCCAAGAGGTTCCTGAAAGAGAGGGGAGAGGAGCAGAGTCAGCAGGTCCCTGAGGGAGGAGGCCACCCCGGGGGACTCAGGCTGTTCCCGAGACCCAGAGGCTGCCTCTGGCTTGGCCTGAGGCAAAAACTGGATGGAGAGGAGGCTCCTGCAGCCAGAGTGGGTCCTGAAAATTCGTCCTCCCTGCCCTGAACTGCGCTGTGCTCTCTGCCTCTCGCCACCATGCCGTCCCCAAGCACGCTGCCGCTGCCCCGCTGCCCTGGATCCCACCGCCCCCGCCCCACGCCCAAGCGCCTGCCAAAACCCCAATCTGTCCAATGTTTCAGGAGTTCTCCTTTTACCAATTATGGGACTTAAAAAAAAAAATCCAGCCATCAAAACTTATCCACCTAGTATTCTGCCTTTTCAGGGCTCTATTTACAGCTGATCTATCTATTCAATCTCAGCTGTGGTGATGGATTAATGGATTATTCCTTCCCCAGGGGATGTATGCACATTCAAACAGGGTCCTTCTGTGGTCACAGCTGACAAGTGGCCCCCGATAATCAGACCCCAGGGCACACATTTGGGAATGGAAAGGTCTCCTGCCCCTCCTGCCCCCTCACTGATCCCAGGTAATAGGTCAGGCAGCGCACCGTTCTGCAAATACTAGCTCCCGATTCTCACGCTGCCCAGCAAGTAGGTGTTGGGTAGGTATGGACTCATCTTACAGATGCGGAAACTGAGGCTCAGGGAGAGCAAGCAAAGGTATCTCTTACACAGCTGATGTCCCTCATTCCACAATGACTTGCTGCTGTCAAGGAGCACAGCAGCACAGTGGGGACTTGGTCTGGGAGGGAACTGACTGTGTCCTCTTCTGGACAATGAAATAGTAGTACCGACTCTGAGGGTTGTTGATGCCCACATCTCCTCAGCCTTCACAGTGCCTCTGAACATACATGGGTTTCCTCATGTGTCTGCTTTCTCTGGCAGTGAGACTGTAGCACCGAGAAATTTACGCTCCCAGGGTTACACTCAACCAATGATGGGCAGGTATTGGGGATAGATATCCGGTTGGCTCCCTCCTCCTAGGGACAACTTGGAGGGGTCTCTACACAGAGTTCCAGACGACCCCAGCAGGACTGAACCCTCCTGGAGGCTGCTCCTAGGAAGGCCACTTTCCTTCCTAGATGTCCCAGCGGATCCAGTCACCTTCCTTCCCCACAATCCTCCAAGGGCCCCTATACACCTTAAACCCCTTTTCCCCGGGAGCAGAAACAATTGAAACTGTTCTGAGTTGCTTCCTGACAGCCAACTCCAAATATTAGAGTTGGCTGGAATCCAAGGGATCATCTCCTCCACCTTTTCTTGAGAAATTGGGGGTGGGGTGGGAACTGAGGTCTGGAGAGAGGCCAGAGGGCCAGAGCCAGAAGTCTAGGAGACATTGCCCTGAGTCACCGAGGCTACCAGCAGTGACAGCCTGTCTGGACAACTTGACCCCACAGGTAACCCCACTGCCCATGCCCCACACTCTGAGGTGGGAGCCAGAGATGGACTGATCGACAGACAGATGCAGCAGCAACCTGGTGCCAATACATGGCATCCTCTGCCGCCTGGGAAGGTCCCATCTCGTGCTCATGAGTCACACTAGCTCCAGGCCCCCAAGCAGATTCCTGGCCATGTCCCCAAGAGAGGGATCTCCAGACATTTGGGGAAAACCAGCCCCTGGAGAACTCACTCCCCACCCCGTGCCCCAGTCTCTCCATTCAGGGCCCTTTCCCAAAGGCAGCCACTTTCAGCTAGCCCACCCTGACCCCTGCTCCTGGAGACAGCAGCACTCCTCGACCCCCACCTCCCTCCACCAGACCTGCTGCCAGCCAGCTGTCACTTTGGAAACCATCTGATAAACCTCCAAGCCCACAGCAGTGAGCCTCAGACGAAACGATACACGATACACAAGGTGGCTCTGAAAAGTAGACAGCAGGGGCTAAACGCAAGATATGCTTTTATGTGCTCTTTCACATGGAGGCGGGTTTTCTCTGGCAGGAAGGCTGTGAGCACACAAATGGGCTGACCTTCTCCTGAAGTGTGCTAGGCTTGGGGGCAGGGGTGTCAGCCTTGATTCAAACAGAGGACAAAAAGCCTCAACCCCAAAGATGACCCTACAGTGGTGGAACCTGAAGCAGCGTGAGGACCTGGAAAGAATAAAGAGAGTGAGGTGGGGGTGGGGTGGCTTTGCTAAAAAACAGGGGCTGAGGTTTATCTCTGAATTCTATAATTAAAATATATAATTACATAAACTCCTAGAATATTCGAGCTGGAAGGGACCTCAGAGGTCTACCTTTTCCAACTCCTTTACAAAATCAGGAATCTGAGATCTAAAGAGGGAGCAATCGGCTCCTCCAAGATCTGAGTCTTCTCCAAGTTTGAGTCTGGAACTCAGGCTTGGTCATGTCTCGGCTAGAGAGAGAGAGTGAGACCATGGATTTCAGCCTAGGGACATGTGTGTGCATGTGCGTGTGCGTGTGTCTGTATGCACTGGAGCCTTATCTTCAAAGTGAAGCAAAAAGGGGCTTTTCTTGGCCCCACCCACTGCCCTGTCAGCTGGAATAAGAAATGGAATCCAGGCATTTAGCTTCTCGGTGGCTCCCAACCTGGTGACATCAGAACTTTCGCTGAGCCTGGGGCGTGGGTCACCCTGCCCTTGCACTTGGGGGTAATACAAACCCCCTTCCCTGCCCAAACCCTACCTTGTTGAATTTGCCTTCCTTGGACACAAGGCAATGACCTTTCTCCTCCCCTGAGCTCTCTCTGGTCTGCGAATAGCACCCTGGCTTGTAGGACCCCGTTACTGTACTCAGCACACCCTGAGCTGTAAAGACTGTGGGAGCACCTGTCTCTCACACTGGCCGGGGCTCCCTCTGGGGCAAGGACCCCATCTCTGCCACAGGACAGCCTGGCACCTGACTTAGAACAGACGCCTGGAGAGTTCAATGATGAAGGAAGATAAAAAGGAGTGGCGGGATGGGTTAGGGAGCTCTGATCTTCCCCACTAGACAGACCGCTCTTATACTTCTCTTAGCTGTCTAGGGTAATGGTTAAGCACGTGAAATCTGCAGCAGACAAGCTAGGTTCACATTCTGGCTCTCGACAGTTACATGGCTTCCTTGCACCTCAGTTTCCCCATCTGTGAAGTGGACCTAAAAATAGGTCTGCCCTTAGGAGCACTGCAGGGATGGGACACGTGGTGCACTTGGGACACTGGCAGACTTATCACCTGGCCTGGTGCTGAACTGGACAGTCACCCTTCTGGGCTATGCTCAGGGTCACCTGGGGACAAGGGAGAGGCAGGATAGGCAGCACAGGACACCTCCACTCTGGCTGCACCAAGGAGACCACCTCCAACACACACTCCTAGCATCCCACGCTGAAGGTGAGTTGAATCCCACCCCCTACCCTCCATTGGCTGAGAGCGGCCCAGGCCTCATCCCAGCCTCTGCCTTCCTTTCCCCCGCTCTCAGCCCGTATCCCAGGACTCTGCACCCATATATCACCCCCTCAGAGCCCCCATCTGGTCCACACTGGCCCCCATCCTTCCCTCACCTGGTCGCCTGCCTGATGGAGAAAAGATGCAAAGAAGTCTCAGGGCCGGTACCTCCACGCTGGGCTTTAGGATGGTGGTTTCACCCCATGAGCAGTGGGCCTCACATTTTGTAGGAATCATGCCTGTCTCTGTTGTTAGAAGGCAGATTCCTGGGCCCTGCTCCCAAAGTCTGGTTTTGAGGGTCTGGCCCTGGGAGAGACTATATTTAAACAAATGCCGAGCTCCTCCCTATTGTGTTTCTGATGACAGCCCAAACAGCACATGCTGAGTCTTGGGGCCCTTGCTTCCCCCACTGTGAAGTCAAGGGCAATGACACACATGGCAGCACTTGGAGGCTCTCACAATGCAAAGCACGTTCACCCAAGAGCCTCACCCTGATCCACCAAGAACACGGAGGCTCAGAGACCGCGAGTCATTGGCCCATATCACACAGCTTGTAAGAGGCTGACGGCAGAGGAAACCAGGTCTTCCGCCCCAAAGCAGGGCCTAAGCCACGAGCGCACGAGTGAGACCAGATCACAGATGCTTTTTCTCCACTTTCTGTCTTTGGAGAACACCAAGAGAAATGTTTTCCAACACGTGAGATGTATTTTTCCCCAAAAAGAGCACAAGACCCTTCAGCAGTCGACATGGCAGCCTGGAGCTTTGCTTCTTTTGTTCCTTAAATCAGGGCTGGGGAAGAAAAACCCAGGACTCCTGTCCTCCCCGCTTTCCTGCAAGGAATCATCTCCAATTCAGTGGCAGTGAGAAAATGACCATCTTCTGGGCTGCAAGTTAGAAGTTGCAGAGGTCCCAGAAAAGGGAGAAAGTGCTGGAAAGGCTGATAGGAGAGCCCCCAAGCTCTCATATTAAAGGCTTTAGGGTAACACCCTCCTATTTGGGTGTCTGAGAAGAGGTGGGCGGGTCAGAGACTGCTGTTCTCCCTGTTTGAGGAGGGAGACTCAGCCCTGCCCTTGGGGAGCCCGCCTGAGGGGAAAACGCATTTGCCCTTGAGAAGCTGAGACACCGGGTGTAACTGGACATCCCACATCCCTGACTCTCCGTAGACAGAAGCCCATAGCTGCTGCATGGGCTCACTGGGCAATGATTCCCTAGCCCCAGTTTTTCTCCTCGTGCTTCCCTTGGCAGCTCAGAGGGAAACACATTAAGAGCACTCACCCCGCTCTCCTGGAGTCTTTACTGGGGCCCATGGACTCCTGAAACTGCAAGCAGAATGTGGCACATTGGTACAAAATGGATGCGTTCTTTTGGAGAACTTTTATCCGATTTTACCAGGAGGTTCTTGAGGCCGAAGAAGTTAAGAAAAGATGGTTTCTCTTTCCCAACAGCCCGTCCTCAGCACCTCTCTCGTGAGGGAAGGAGGCAGGGGTGTGGAGAGCACAGGCTTAGAACTCCAGTGTGGCCAAGTCACTCACCCTCTCTGTGCCTCAGTACCCTCTCTATTTCCATCTGTAAAGTGGGGGGAATAACAGCCCCCCACCTTCCAGGGGTTTTTTGAGAAGAGTTAATAACCGCGAAGCAGTTAAAAATGGTGTCTGGCATACAGTAAGCTGCAGTTCAGTGCCTTGTATACAGTAAGTGCTCAGTAACAGCTGGTGGAGCATGAACTCCAGGGATGGGGAGCCCCGTCCTTTGCCCCTGCCCCCCAATGCCCCGCTGGAGCAGGACCTTGAGCACCCACGGGCCCTGGTCCAGTACTGCCCAGCCGGTGGCAGCTTCCCTTGAGGAGAGTGCAAGGGGGACAGGTGAGCCAAAGGCAGGTAGAAATGGAATTCTGAGGGGTCCCACAGAAACCTTTGGGCCTGAGGGACCTTCCAGCAACACCCCATTTCTCTATGCAGCAACTCAACACCAAACATCTGGCTAAGCCCCCAGATGCAGGCAAAGGCAGTGGGGGAATGGCATTAATAATCTAATCTGAGCCAAGTCCATTGTAGGGTACTTAACTTGAGACACACTATTTAGGCACATAATGCCAGGAAGTAGGTATCACACCCATTTTACAGGGGTTGAGACTGAGTGGTGTGCCCAGCTTGTCAGGGAGCACGCTGAGATGTGAACTCTGAAGCTGGAGCTCATTTAGAGGTGCCGGAGGAGTACTTGCAGGAACAAAACCGGGTCGCCAGAGCCCCATCAGGGCCAGCAGTGCTCCCCTCCCCCACCCCACTTCCTGCTCCCAACCTCATCAGCGCCACCCCAGGGCTGCGAACAAGAACTGGTGGGTTTCCCTTCTCCTCCTGCCCTGCTAACTGGCAGAAGTAATCAGAGGAAAGGCAGGGAGGGAGTTGGGGAGGAGAGGGACCTTGGCACCCAGCCCTTGGCACTCACCCATCTCCCCTTTCAGATCCCATTCCTTACCTGCATGCACTGTCTCCTTGCCAAGCAACCTCGCCAAGGTCTAAAAAGCAATTTTTATGTGGCTTAAAGAGTTCTCCTTCGTGGAGCTATTTGCATTTTTATTATTAATTATCATGATAATTGTCCCTTCCGTGCTTGCGTGGCCAATGGAAGAAAGCATGGGCTCTGGCCTCAGATGCATCAGGCTGGAATTCCCACACGGGCACACAGTAATTCTGTGACCCTGGACAAACTGCTTAATCTCAATTTCCTCATCTGTGCAGGGGGCCGTATAACTGCCTTGTGGGGTGGTTTTGAAGCCAATTGCTTAAAACAGAACCATAGGATGCATTCTGGATTTCTTCCTTTCCCTTATGCTCCTTCCTGTCCCACCCATCAACAAGTCCTAAAGATTTCCACTTCAGAAACACATCCTAGATCTGCCCATCTTCCCCCACCACCATCATCTCTCACCTGGACACTGCAGTGGTTCCTGCCAAGCAATGTGCTTCAATTCCTACCCCTCCCCCAACCCATTCTCTTCATAGTAACTAGGGAAAATAATTCAAGAGGGCCATCAGATCAGTCACTCTCGTTTCAGTGTCCTCCTCCCTACCCCCCACCGACTGCTATTGGAATAAGAAACCAAATTCCTTAGCATGGGCCACAAGGCCATCACGCATACTGCCCATTTCCTCTCTGACTTTGTGGTGATTTGGAGTTAAGTACCCTGGAAAAATGTGTTCTTAAACTTAATCCATTTATAGGAGTGCATGTGAACTCCTATAAAATAGGAACTTTTAATGAGGTTATTTCAGTTGAGATGTAGCCAAGTTGAATTAGAATGGGTCTTAATCTTATTACTGAAGAAGGCCTTATAGGGAAGACCACACAGAGAGAGAAAGCCAGAAACCAGAAGTCAACAGAACCAAGAAGCCAGGAGAAGCCACCACGTGCATTGCCATTCACAGAAAAGTCAAGGACCAGGATCAATGGAAACCAGCCCCAGAATGCCATGGTCTTCTGGGAAAAAGCACTGCCCTGATGGCAGCCTTGATTTTGGACTTCTCCTAGATTGAAAACTGTGAGCCAATAAATTCCCATTGGTGAGCCAACCCATTACCTGGTAGTTGCTTCAGCAGCCACAAAACTAAAACAGATCTCATTTTCTTCCATCGCCTCCACTGATAGCAGTGCTTAGCCACACTGGCCTCCTTGCAGTTCTGCAAGCATACAAAGGTCTTTTCTGTCACAGAGCCTTTGCATTTGCATTTGCTCTTCTCCCTACCTGAATCACCCTTTCTTCAGAAAGATATTCCAATAGCTGTCTTTCTCATTTTTTGGCTCTCAGCCTGGCACAGAAAAGACCCAATAGCACATGAAATATCAATTATCAAATGACTGAATATGTCAGTAGTGTCCAATAATTGGTACTATTATCATTACTATCATTATTAAGCCTACTTAACACATCCCAGTTTACACAGAACTTCACAGACATAATTTCTTTTGTCTTCATAACAATCCTACAGGATGTGGACAGGATCAGTATTTCTCCCATTTTAACGATGGGAGACTGAGACTTGGAGATGCTAAATGACCCGGCCAAATCTTGGATAAGGTAAGCCAGGAACTGCACTGATTTTCAGTCTCCCAGGATTCTTTATTACCTAAAGGTCTTCTAGTGGGACCTGTGGGCAGTGGATAGGCCAGCAGGGGCAACATCAGGGACAGAGGCACCTTGCAGTACTCTGGAACCACACCAAGCGGGGGGCCTTCTTTTCTTTCCTGACAAACTGGTAGAAAGAGAGATAGTAACAGGTTCAGCTCAGCTGCACATGGAGAATCTGTCCCCAGGTATCTAATATTGGCTTTCCACCTAATTCCAAAAAAATCCAAGGAGCCAGTTCTCAGAGATACCAAACCCTAGGCCCCTTTCAGTCCCAGCTAGTTCAGTTAATCCTTTGGGGCCATTTGGAAAGTCCCTTTGTGGCAAATGCCATAGCTACCCACCCAACAAGCTTCCCCTATTCTCTTTCCACTAACAGAACCCAAATTGGTTCAGGCATCTCAAGGAGAGTCCCTGAAGTCTGGAAAGGTAGGACCCCATCCCCAGTGAAGGGGTAGACATGGGACCCAACTTTGGCCATTGAAATAGAAGGGGAAGTCTGCTGAAAGATTTGGGAAGGGATTGTACTTTCCAGATAAAAAGAAGATTTCTAAGAGATGAACTTTGGCCCTGCTTCCCATTTCCTATAGCTGAGTGTGGCTGCGATTTGTGGAGCAGACTCAGCCATCCTCTGACAATAAGGCCCACCATTTGGAAGACGGCAAAGTGGAAACATGGTTGGGTCCTTGATGGCAAAGTGAGACAAACCCTGAGAACACCTATCTCCAGGCTCATTGTGATTTTAGAAAAATAAAATTCTGTGGGTTTTATTTATTTATTTAGTCTGTGGGTTTTAAACTACCATCAATCAGATTTTCTGGTACTGACAGCTGAAATACGCCTAACTGAAGCCCAGTTCTCCATGTTCCAGAACTTTCCAGATAGCCTTATTCCTTCTCATCCTCCTGACTACCTCCTTCCAGTGCTAAGTCACCTCCAGTGATGGCCATAGTTTGGGCAGTAAAGACTGTAGTCTGGGGGAGGAGGGATGGGAAGCTCTCACCGTATGACTTGGATTCCATGGAAGGCTGGCTGCCACCCTGTGACTCTTATTCTAGTCTTCTTCCTGGGATTTCTTCATTCTTGGATCCACCTCCCAGGACCACAAGCATCAATAAGCAAGGACAGTCTCTCCCAACCCTAGGGAGAGAGCCTCTACCTCTTAGTCATGCCTGCCATGGTTGGTATCAAGGGCCCTGCCAGGATCCCTATGGAAACTCTCTCAACTTCAAGATGTCCCCAAAGCTTTGAAGTCTGAGGAAACTGAATTCAGACTCCTCCTCCAAACGCCCTAGCTGTGTAACCTTGGGCAGGACCCTTAAACTTTCTGAGGCTTGATTTCCCAATCAGCAAAAAAGAAAAATACGACTACCTACCTTGTCATGAGGTCAAAAAGATAATTGTGGTAGGCAGAACTCTAAGAAGACCCCCAAGAGTCCCACCCCCTGGGGTACACTGTGCTGTCCCCTTCCCTTGTGCATGGGTGGGACCTGGAACTAGGACCTGTAGTCACCTGTGATTAGGTACACCATATGGCAAAGGCGCTCAGATACTTATGCCTGCAATCATCGTGATTTCTGTCACTTTATAGAAGACTCTATCATAGCAGATGGGGGAAAGATTCTCCTCCTGGTTTTGAAGAAGTAGGCTGCCAAGCTGAGAGAGGGCCACGTGGCTAGGACCCCAGAGTGGCCTCTAGGAGCTAAGGGTAACCCTGGGGCAACAGCCAACAAGAAAAATGGAGACTTCAGTCATATGGCCTTGGGCAATGGAATTCTGACAACAGCGTAAATGAGCTTGGCCAAGGACCCTAGTCTCAGAAGGAACTGCAACTCCAACCCATACCTTGGTTTCAGCCAGGTGAGACTTGAGCAGAGAACTCAGCTACGCTGTGCCTGGACTTCCAATGTACAGTGAGGTAATAAATGGGTGTTGTTATAAGCCACTAAGCTTGTGATAATTTTGCTATGCAGCAGTTGAACATTAATAATATAATAATCTTAGGTCGAACTATATAAAATTGCTATTTTAGTGAGAGGTCAAAAACATCGAATATAGGCAATTTCATTTGATTCAGTCTGATATGGATGTAAAGTTGCCTAGCCTATAGTAAGCATTCAGTAATAGCCACTATTATTATTCCCTCGGTTCTATTAAACTGTGAGTGTTTTGGCATACTCAGTGGCCCATAGATCTCTCTAGCCTAGCCTCGGCTTTGACAGCTGCCACACTGCCCCCAGGTCCCTTCTTCCCCAGTACCGCCCTCTGGCAGCCCATCAAAAGAAAGCACTCAGAGCTGCCTCACACTCCTTCTGAGAGGCCCAAAGCAGCAAAATGTCAATCTGAACAGACAGTGGAAAATGACATCTTCGTGGCAGAGGCAAAGCTGCCCCATCAGCCCCTGATTCCAGCTGGTGGGGAGAGGGCAGTGCTTGAGAGATTCCAGCTTGCCTCTGGATCCCCTAACTGCACCCCCTCTTCCCTACGCATCTTGTGTTCCCCATCATGTGGAGTTGGGCTCTCGAACCAAGAAGCTGCTTTGCTTTGTTGAAGTGCAAAGGTTTCCTGTTATATAAAAAATGCAAATCACTTTTTTCTAACCAAAAACACACTGGTCGGGATCCCTGCATCAAACAGAGCACAGAAACCTGAAAAAATAGTGGGGCCCTTTGGGCACAGAACACTGGACAGGTAAATTTTGGTTGTCTCTGCAGGTCAGTGAAAAGAGCCAGGAGAGGCCTGGAACAGACCCTCCGAGGAAGGTTCCGGGCAGGGAACTCCTGCGGCTGCAGGCAGTGCAGGAACTTTCATGAGGACCAGAAGGGAAAGTGAACTGGAAATGGGCGTTCCTGAGGCCAGAGATAGCAACTCATGATCTTTCCTGAGACAGTGGGCCCCTCAACCCCAGCTGTCCACCCTGGAATCCCCTGGAGTTCTTATCCCACCAACCCCTCTGCCATCCTGCTGTTCCCTGGCCACAGGTGTCACACAGAGGCCCAGGGCAGGGGCATGCCACAGCCTTCTCTCCGGGGGTCCAGTCAGTACTGACGATGAGGGTGAGGGGGGTTGACCCTCATCAATCAGTGACCATGAAATGAAGAGTACGCTTGAGAAGGGCACTCTGCACATCTTTTCTTCCTCCCCATCTTCCTCCTCCCCTCCTCCTCCTCTCTGTTCTAGAACCTGGGTATTTAGACCTGGTTGAAGCAAAAAGATCTAAAATTTCGAGCCCACCCAGATTGCTTCTCTCCTCCCCTCAGTTCCAGGTGACTTCTCCCTCTTCACCCCTTCTCACTAAAACCCACTTTCCCCCCCCCCCCCCCCGGCTTTTGGAGGGTCAGATCCAGCAGATCATGTCCCTTGAGAAGGAAAAGACATCCAGAAACACATCCCCCAGGAACTCACAGGCACCTCTAGGTCTTTCTTAGGCAAGAAATCTGATTCCTTTGGAGATCTATCTCCACTTCCAGAGAGGTAATTGGAGGGCTCAAACTCTGCTGCCTTAGGGTGATCATCATAGCTGCTTACCAAGCACCCATCGGGCGCTAAGCAAGTGCAAAGTAGTGTGTAGGGGCTTCACAATCCTCCAATGCTGCAAGTTAATTCTTCCAAGGACCTACTATGTGTCAGGCACTGTTCTAAGCAGGTGATTTACCTTGTGATCAAGGTTGCTCCATGAGTACAGGTTCTTTGATATGCACGTGACGAACAGGGGAAATCGAAGTTCAAAGTTCCAGCCCCAAGTGCTGAAGCAGAGACTCCGTTCCAAAATGCCTGAGTCCATCTGCTCTCTGTCTCCTCTCCACTGGGGTAAACGGTTCCTGAGTCTGTGCAAGTCCTCAAATGGGGACTTTGGGGGAACAGGGATGAAATCTACACACCTGAGATGTCTTCTAAGGCATCTTACTCAGTATGTGAGTGACCCTGTGGTCCATTCTTCAGGGTCCAGGGGACACGGAGGAGAGTGATACTAGCAGGGTATCTCATGGGTGAGAAAGATGCTTGGAAGTGGTGAGCATGAGACCAGGCTCTCCAGGATGGGAGGACATGAAATGGCAGAGATGGAGTGACATCTAGATGGGGAATGGGCTGTTCGGTGGCTCGGAGGCAGGACAGATCCCAGATCCGGAGACAACTCTGAAGACGACAGGCATGACTGAAGGCTGGGAGGGAGCGTCAGGCATGGGGTATGCATGTGCAGAAGGGAGGGCAGGCTGTGGTAGCTGTTAATGGCTGAATGGCTGAGGAGGTGAGATTGGAGCTAATGGGCCATCAGGAGTCTCCCAGCAGAGTAACAGCAAGATACAAACAGCTTGGGAGATGATTTTGACAGCACTGTGTGGGACCGGTGCTGGAGGCATGTAGGAGCTGTCACAGCAGCCCCCTGGAGGGTCTGGCTCAGGGGAGCAGCTATGGCTGACCTCACCCGTAATGGCCCCCAAGTGTTCAAGAGAAGTCCCCCTGGATCCCAACCTATCTCACACTCAAGGCCAGCCCCTCTGGCCTTACCCAAACCTCTCCAATGTCATACTTTGGAAGATAGGGTTGGACGGCCACAAAAGATAGACTGAGAGTCTGACCAACGGATGGCCTGGAAGAGTCTGGGCTGGGTGAGTTGGAACACAGGGCACAGCCAGAGCTCCAAAAATGCTGTTGGTCATTTGGGGCAGGGGGAAATTTCCTGGGAGAACCTCAAGGTGGGCTATGCCTGGGTCACCACATCCCTCACAGTCCCAGCCAGGCTTCCACAGAGACCCTAGAGCAGCCACAGGATAACTAGGGAAATAATTCCCCCTTTCCCCACTCATCCTCTCTCATCGCCTGGGGCAGACTTCACCTTGGCTAAGAGAGCCCAGCTCTTAGATGAAGTTAACCCCAAAGCCCACGTGACATCACTGAGGATTTGGGAGTGGGAGCCCACAAAAATACTTCTCTCCTCCCCTGCTGGACTCACTTGTTCAGCTTAAAATTTTGGACCCAAGTTTCTGTTGTTTAATGGTGCCTCTTTAGGTTGTTATTAGTTATCCACAGCTCAGTATGGATGAGTCAATCTGACCCTTTCCCAGGAGTTGGTTTTGTTATTGGAGGTGAAAGACTGATTTAGAATCCTGGGGTCTAGGAGGGTGAGTGGGTGGGGGAGGAGAGGATGAGGGTGCTGGGGCAAAGAAGGGGGGAGGAGAAAGGAAAGGAGGGCACAGAAGGGAGAGGCTGGGCCCGCCTGTTAAGAGATTCGGGCAAATCACTCACTTCTCCATTCGAGGAGGGGTTGTAGAGACAGCCGGTAGGAAGCCCCCCGGTATAGACCCTCATCTTCTCCCTCTCCCCTCTCGGGCACCTCAAGTCCTGTCCCTGTGTCTCCCTGTCTCCACAAAGCCACAGCCCTCAGCGTAAACTTTCCGGGATGTGACCCCAAGCCTAGCTTCCCCTCTGCGCTGTCACCACCCCGCGCCGCTGGGCAGGGGCTCTCTGCGGACCAGTATGGGGGCGTCCTGGAGATAAAACACTGTGAGAAAGGGGCGCGTGCGAAGGCGGGGGGTCGAAGCGGCGGAGGCCGCGGGGCTTCGAGTCCAGGGGCGGGGCCTGGGGGCCCGACCAGCGGGCGGCTCACCTGCAGGACACGGTGATCTCCACCTTGGTGGCCGGGATGCTGCCCGCCAAGGAGTCGAACTCGCTCAGCGACGCCATATCCTCGGCGTGTTCCATCGCCCACCGCGCCCCCCCCACCCCAAATTAGTCAATCCCTGCGCGATTCACGCCTTCTCCGGAGCTACTGGAGCCCCAGCCTCTCCCACAACTCCGGAGCCGGGGCCGGGCGGTGAGCGGAGGAGAGAGGAGCGCGGAGAGGGGGCGTGGGAAGTGAGAGAGCGGAGGGAGGCGCGGGGAGCGAGGGCCGCGGAGGGAGGAGGGGGCACGGGCGAGGCGCCGAGGAGGCTGGGGACTCAGCGGAGAGGGTCAAGGTGCCCAGGGGGCTGGGGGCACGGCGGGGAGAGGCGGAGGGGGGTGAGAGGGAGAGGCGCGGCGCGTCGAGAGGGCAGCGGGCAGAGGGGCGTGCGGCGGTAGTGAGGCAGAGCGGGTGAGGAGACCCGGAGAGGGGCGTGAAGGCTGGAAGGCGCCGGAGGGGGCGCGGGCGGCGGGGGTGGCGGGGCGCGCCCGAGCTGCGCCGCCTCTGGCTGGGTATCTGGGCGGGCGGCGGCTGAGCTGGGGAGGCGGCAGCGAGTGCCACCTACTCGGCTGGGCTCCGGCTCCGGGGCGCCCCGGCTGCGGGAAAATCAAATCTGCCCAAAGCCACCGCCTCCCGCCGCCCGGGCGCGCTGCGTGCGGGGTCCGCGAGCGCCGGAGGGGGCACCCGCAGGGGCTGGGGCGGGGCCGCGGGCGGGGTCTGCGCGCGGGTGTGAATGTGTCTGTGTGAGCGTGCGAGTCGTGTGTGTGTGTGTGTGTGTGTGTGTGAGTGTGCGTGCGCGTGGCAGGCGTAGGGACGCGGCTCCAGATGCTGTGGCCCTAGGGGGTGACAGCCAGGGAGGGTTCCGGCACCGCACATTTTCCTCTGGGCCCACCCACAACCCCTGACAGGGGTCTCCATACTGGGGGAAGGGGTTATGTGAACCAAAGGGGCGCCTGTTTGAGCAGGGTCTATGCGGGCGGGGTTGGGGAGGGTCGTGTGCAAAGAACCACCCCCTACCCCACCCCACCCCCGCCTCCACCAACGTCTTGATGTGTGCACCCCATCCGGGGGCGGGTTTCAGTCCAAAAACGAACTTCACGTTTTCTTCTGAGGAGGAGTGTGGGGGCGACCCCACTGCTGGGAAGGGCTGCCTTGGTTTCCCTTGGGGGCTTTTTGGGCCAGGCAGGGGGGTGCATGGACAATACCTTCAACTGGCCTGAGGCTCCTGCTCGGCCCCTGAACCCGGAATCAACCACCTAAGCCGCGTGTCAGCTCCCTCCCCGTATCTGGCCCGTTGTGACCACTCGGCCTAGCCAGCCCCCGGGTCTAGAAGCTTCTGCCACAAGAATGGGAGGGTCACCCGAGCCCCCTCGGCTTCTGTGTAACCAGCAGAATAGGTGCTGCTGGGTCCAAGGCTTGGGGCGCACCCCTCCCAGTCAGACTACTCCCGGCACTTCCCACCCCTGGCCCCTGCCCGGCCCCTTTCCGGCTCTGGAAAACCCACCCACAGCCCCTCAGCGTCAGGCTAAGGTTCTCGGAGCAGGAGTCTCCACTTCTGCACCCACCGGAGTCTCCACTTCTGCACCCACCGTGGCAAAGCACAACGGGCCTCCGGACGTGGGAGGGATCAGAGGAGGCCAAGAGCCTGAGGCTGGATCTAGAAAAACCAGGCCCTCCAGGCCTGTCTTTGGCAGCCGGCCCAGGACTGGGTGCCTGAGATTGTTGGAAGTCGATTCCCAGAACATCAGATACAGAGTCAAAGATTATACAAGAACACATTCCTCGGCCTGGGACCAGTGTATGCCATTTATCCATGGCTCGGGATCAGCCGGATTGGGTTCTGCTATCTGGGACAACAGCAGTGGGGCAGAGGTGCTGGGGTTCCAAAATCAACAAGGCACAGCTGGGTCAGGAGGCCTGCTGGCTGGTTTGAGTCTGAGGCAGTGCACCATGAAGACTAATTCATCCTCTTTCCCTGAGGGATGCAAACACTGAGCTTTGAATATCTACCTCCATCACAGCTACCCCCTGCCTGTTGCACACAGTGCTCAATAAGGATTTGTTGAAGTTGGTAGCCATTCATTCCACAAGTATTTACTGGGCACCTGCTGGGTGCCCAGCCTGGACTAGGGTCACTTGGGAAATCTTGTTGATAACAATGATAATCATTATCAAAGCATCTACCCTGGGTCTGACACCATGCTTGGCTTTTTGAAATTGATTTTAAATTTTCAAAATAATTACAAGAGGAAAGTATTATTATCCTTACCTATTAAATAGATAAGAAAGCTGGTATCCAAAGAGTCTAAATAATGTGTCCATGAATGCCCAGTGAGAAGTGGCAGAATGAGAATTTGAATCCAGGCTGTTGACACTAAACTCAGGCTGTGGACACCAAAGCCTCCTGAACAAGACGCTTGACTGCCTCCTAGAATGGGGATAGATGATGCTGGGTCTTAAAAGCTATCCACTGCTTGGGAAGGCAAAAATAGGGAGCCATTGCAGGTTGTTGAGCAGGTGAATGGTGGAATTGAAATTCTATTGTATAACCTTGTATTGTGATACCATATGGAGCAGCAGTCCCTGGGTCTCTAGAAGACCCTGTAGAAACAAAGATGTAGGGACTAGTATGTTTCTCTTCATTCCCTCTTAGTTGTTGCATTCCCACCACTGATGCTTTGACAAAAACCTTTATCGGGCACCTGCTTTGTGCCTGGTGCTGTCCTAGGCTCAGAGAATAAAGAGGCAAAAAGAGCGTGGTATCTGTCCCCAAAGAGTTCCCAAGATAGTGGGAACTCCAGAATGCATAGATAGGTAAAGCACGGTTCAGTGCAAGAAGTGCTGCTGAATAGGTCCAAGGGGTCCTATAGACAGAGAAGAACAACTGCCTCCAGGAGTGGGAAAAGCTTCTGAACTGACAGCAACAGGGTACAGAGGCTTTTCAGAGGTGGCACTGAAGGAGGGGTATTCTGAAAGACTTATCCTTCATCGCATGGCCAACCAGTGAGCCCCAGAACACAAAACTTGCTGATCAGGCCCAGAGTGAAATGTGTACAGTCTGCTCAAACACATTCCTGATGGGTAAAAAACAGCCCCCACCTGCCACTCAGGTTTTGCCATTGGATGGGTCATTTCTCTTTTGAGGGATATGATAGTGCCAGGTAACTGGCCAGTAGGCCAGCAGGTACAGCAGATGTGCTGTCTGGATCTGGCAGCCAGCTTAGAACCAACCGCAGCCTTGGCCCAACCGCCATGTAACAGCTGCTCACTCGTTCCTTCTGATTAAGAACTGTGAGCACGGAACAGGCCATGCCCAGAAGATCTGGAATAATCAGCATCAGCGTTTTGCCTTTGCCATCTAAGACTGCAAATATGCTCTCATCTGACCTAATCCTTGGTGTTAATGATGGTAGAGCAATTTCAGGAAGCAACTTGCAGCATTGATAAGGAGAGGAAAAGCACCCTGGGGCCTGGGAAGTAGAGATCCTCAGAGAAGAGGCAGCTGCTGGCCCCCGAGAGGCACATCATAAATGCTGCCCTCTCATCTGGCCTGTTTGAGGGTGGGGATGGTAGGAAAAGAGGGAAAAGAGACATGGGGAAGGGATGTGTATGGGATGGAGAGGTGGAGGCTGCCCACACTGCACTTTAGAACAAATTAGAAAAGGGCATTCTTTGTTCTTGGTAAATGTAATCCTGAGGCAGGCAGGGCACACAATTTGTTGAGTAGAGAGTGTGGGCTGGATTTGAGCCCCGAGTTGTCTCCTCAGCTGGCTGTCTTTGTGCAGTGAACATCCTGCACCACTGTACATGGCAGCCTCCAGGAAGAGAAGAAAAGCAAAGAGGACATGACAGGAATCCGAAACCAGCATGGTGGTAAGGAGGCAGGGGAGATGCAATGTCTGATTTCATCCATTAATAGAAATGCTAGAAGGGGCCTTAGTTGGACACCATCTAGGTGAAACCATTTAGTTTACTGAAAAGCTTATAGAGGGGAGATGATGGTCAAAAGTCATTTGACTTTTCCTTCGGTAAGAAACCCCATTAATAACAGTAGGATCAGCAGGTATCACAGGGTAGTGAGGGCCTGCCTGAAAAATTGTGGCAGAAATCTCTATGCTACTGGGAAGCTGGCCATGGGGTTCTCCATGCTTCTAGCCCCACCACCATCCCAGACAAATTTCTCCATTCCTCCTGGAGGGTGGCAGTCTCTCTGCCAAATGCTCCACCATTTCAACCAGAACCACACTCTGCCCTCCCTCCTACTTCTTCCCAACTACCTTGGTCCACGTTTCATCTGGCTAAAAGGAAGCCAGGGGCCCTCCTGCGGTGGCTCAGCACCTTTCCTGCTCCTAAGATTCCCCCACACCCACTGTGCCCTGTCCTGGCATCTGTCTGCAGCCCAGTGGACACTGGATTCTACCTCACTTCTCTTGCTCTCCTCTTCCTTCCAGTCATACATGGTTTTCCAGTTGACGGAGATTTTCCTGTTCCTGACAGCCTGGTGATGGGAACCCTCACCCTAGCCAGGGGATCCACTTAAAACTTAAGTCAGATTGTGTCACAACTCTGTTGTAGACCCTCTCATGGCTCCCATCTCACTCCGAGAAAAGCCAAAGGACTTTCCTGGCTATAGTCTCTGCCCCTGCCATTGCCCATGGCCTCTCTGGCTTCAGCTCCTTGTTCTCTTCTCCTTCCTGAGCCCACTGGCCTTCTGACTAGCCCAGTAGGCTCCTGTCTCAGGGACCCTGTGCCTGTTGCCCTCAGCCTGGGACACTCTCCCCTTGGACATCCGTGTAACTCCCTCCCTCCGGTCTCAGGCCTCTGCCTCAAGGCCCCCTTCTCAAGCAGCCTTTCCTGGCCACTTTCTAACACATGTATCTTGTTACTCTCATTCTCCTGGCCCTTCTTTATGGCATTATCTATCTCCCCCACTAGTCTTTATGTAGGGACTGCATCTCCAGCCTCCAGGACACTGCCTGGCACATAGAAGGTGCTCAACTAGTCAAATGATTGAATGGCAAGTCCACCCTTTCCCACTGTAGCATCCATTCCTTTGGGGGAGCCCTGTTGTTACTCACCAGTCCCGGACAGGCCCTGCATCTCCCCTACCACACACATCTCATCTATCCTTCCCACCAGCAAACATTTATTGAGCATCTATTATGAATTCATTTTAACTGTTGCTTGACAACTATCAGACTGAGGTTCTCTGGGCTCCTTGGCCAGTACCATTGAGAAGGGAAGGATCCATAATTGTTTACTGAGAACTTACGTGATAAGCATAGCAGTACAAACTTCACACCTTCATACACTGAATCCTTGTAATAACCCTGTGATGCTACTATATGATGACACTGTGAATCACTGATTATTCACTTTGGATGATTATATGATATGTGATATACATATATATAATGTATCTCAATAAAACAGCATTAAAAAATAAAAAAATAAAAAATAATCCCGTGATGATGCTCTCTCATTTAAAAAACCTTTCCTCCTCTGTGCCATGTGCTATGCTAGCTCATATCTAGGGATTTAGAGACAAGGGGTCCTGGTCTCTTTAGAATTTTTGTCCAGTGGAGTTAGAGCACTCATTTTGAGTCTGTGTTCTCAGAAATCTGGAGAATAATTGGCACTATTCACCTCATTTTACAGACAAGGAATCTAAAGTACAAAGTAGTTCAGTAACTTAACTTGCCCAGGCTCACACCGATAAGTGGCAGGACGGGACTACAACCTAGGACTATTCAGGTCCAAAGCCCCCATCTTTGCCCCAGTATTATGCTGTCTGCTTCCACAATCCTCTTCGCAAGGCCTCTGTGCTCCCCATGCTCCTCTGGACCCTCACCTGGGGCCTCGGTCTACATCCACATGGCCCAGCCCCCACTCCCTAACCAAGCTGACAGAGCTGAGCTCACCCGCCATGCAGCTTGGGGTGGGAAGAGGGCCCTGTGCAGGCTGGCAGGGTTTTAACCTTCCTTCTTACCATTGCCTTAGCAGAGATCACAGCCTGTAACTTCCTGCCTCTGCCACCCACGCATTTAATCCAGTATCTAACTTGGTATTGCTGGTCACGGTATTAGAAACCTCAATGCTACAAAAGACTTTAATGATAATCCAACCCACTTAGATTTTACAGATCTGGAAACTGAGGCCTAGGGAGGGGAAGAAACTTACCCAAGGTTGTTTTGCCAATTAGTAGCAATTAGAGATAAAAGCATTTAATAGGAACTTGGAAGACAATCAGTCTCTAGATCCTTTCTTCTTCCATCCCAGTTCCTTCGGGGGCAGGAACAAGTTTCCTTGACTTGATTGATAATGCAAATATGCTATCTCTGGGCCTCTCATAATAAGGGCTACCCCACCAGCATGCTTTATATCCTACTGGATTGCCTGTGTGCTTGGTTATCCCTGGGTCTTTCCTCCTGTCATTTCATCTGATAGAATGTAGCCTCTGATGGGCCAAATACCACCCATCTTTCAAGTACCATCTCTTCCAAGAAGCCAATCTGGATTCCCCAACCAGACACAGTTTCTCTATCCACTGAACCTCTAGAAAACCTCTTAAGTAGGTTTTTTCCCTCCTCTTCTCACTTTGGTCCTCCAGAGCCTGGCCTTTCCCAGCCTTTAGCCTTCTCTCTCTCTCTTTTTTTTTTTGCTGAAATTAAATTTTTTTAAAAATTTAATTTGATTTGAACATCACCCACCATTCAGTCTGTCCACTCTTAGGCTTGCCTTAGCTCTCCACTCAATGCAAATCCATTTCCTCTTGCTTGAGCATCTTGGGAAATGGAGATTGAGTCCTCATATTTCTTCAGAAGTTTAGAAGCAAACTATTTCCCTCCCTGGTTCCGGCCTCCCACCAGCAGACTTGACGCCTTCCCAGGTGACATGCTCAGGCCTGGGTGGGAGCTGGAACAGCTGGATTTTCACCTGGAAAGCTTCTTGACCGATTCTGTTTCTGTAACCCACTCCCATATCTCCCCTGTGCCTCAGTTGCTATGAGGCTCTACCCAGGCTGCAGGATTCACTGTCTCCTCCCTCCTTCAGGCTGTCATTTCATTCCAGCTCCGGATTCTCTATCACAGCTCTTCCTGACTGGACTGGGGTAGCCTGTAAAGCCACGGAGGTGAAACACTTCTTTTTTTTGTTGTTGTTTTTAAGCTCTAAATTCATTTTCATGCCAAGCTGCTTGTTTTTGTCTGCCTGGCTGCTGAAGGCAACTGAAACGTGTACAAAATGCCACTAGCTAGGATTTGTGTGGAAGCTGAAATTCCTATGGCCCTGCCCTGGAGTTCTGTTCATGATTTTGGCTTGCCTGCCATGATTTTCCCAGGTTCTATTAACCCTGAGCCCTGCACTGAGAGAGGAGCTCATCAGACACTTTGCATCTTGCCTCCTTCACCCCTGGCTTAGAAAGTTGCCTTGATTAGGGAAGTACTTGTTCCCCAGTTCTCTGATAACTCTATCAGGAGCCTGGGTGATAGCTCAGATATCAGGCTTCAGGAGCTGCTGCTGAGCGCCTCTTGGAGGCTGCCGCTGGAGGGCTGCAGGCAGAGGGCCCTGTCCTCTCCACTTACGCTGTGACCTTGAACCCCTCCCTCACTGTATCACTGCTTCTTAGGTCATAGGCTTAACTTTGGGGATGATCATATTCATATTACCACCCCTTCCAGAGATGGTATTAGAATCTAGTTAGATGAGGATATATTGGGAGCTCCTTGGAAGAAAAATGCCATCATAAATCCATAGAAGTTTAGACCCAAAGGGCGTTCAGGAAACTGAGTCTGGGGCCCTCATTCAACAGACGGAAAAACTGAGGCTCAGGGAAGGAAGTTACGAAGTTCATTTAGTGACTAGCCCCAGCTTGAAAATCAGTTTCTGTATTTTTTTAGCTGGGTGGGCAAATAATTGTAAGAAAGTCCTCCCGGTGTGAATTCAGAGAGTGATGGAGAGGAAGAGACAGACCCTGAGCCTGCGGCTCCCCCTGCCAAGGCCTAGTCAAATGCCCTGGAGCCAGTTACTAAGGCTGTTTCCTCACCTGCAAAATGGACAGTAGGATGCCCCGTTCATAGGCCTGCGGGAGAGGATGAAATGAAATAAAATGGTAAAGCACTCGGCATCTAGTAAGTTTGTGAATAACAAGTTCCTTCCCTTCTTGTTTTATTTTTTTAATGCGATTTTATTGAGATATATTTGCATACCATATTCTCGTTTTATCTTAAACAGATCACAAATACTTTTGAAAAGGAGTCCTAAGGGGAACATTTTCTTTAGAGGTGAATGTTACCAAAGGACAATTGTGAGCCTTGGATTCCTTCTTCTTTGGAGGCTTTTCTTATACAGTGAATGTGAAATGGCCTTTTCCCCTTAAGTGTAAAGAGGAAATAGAAATATTTGTTCTTCATTCTCCCCTGCTGTTCTGCTGCATAAGAGCTTCCTCACAGGTACGTGGGACAGCAGCTCTTAATGGAGCTGTAGCCAGATCCTCAGAGGAAAGTGATTTTTATGAGATTAGCTGAGTGGTGAGGCTAATAGTTTATGATCCAATAAGCATACCCAGTTATGGCCATTTGTTCTCCCTCCCTTTCCTCTTCCTTCCTGCTGTGCCTCGGCAGGCCTTGTTTAGGTTTTGCTTGGAAGGAATTTGGGGACAACCAAGGCTGGTGACACCCTGAGATGGAGCAGTCGGGTCAGACATCACAGCCTGCAGGGCAGGAGATTCAGGTTCTAAGCTGTGCTTTGCTGCCAACTTCTTGGTGTCTTTTGAGGCAGATCACTGCTTTTTTGTGCATCTTCCTCCTTTGCATGTCAAAGGTAGGATAATAGGAAAAGGGCTGAGCTTGGAATAAGAAGTCCCCAAGTTCAAATCCTAGCCCTGTCTTGTACTAGCTGTGCAACTCTGGGCCCGTTATTCCATTCATTCATTCACTGTCTACAAGGCTCTGTGTTACTTGCCTTTCTTGGGTCCTCAGTTTGTTCATCTAGAAAAGGACATAAAAATGCCAACCTCAGAGGTTGCTTTGGGGGATTAACATAAAAGTATATACAAGAAGCTTGCACAGACCATAGAAACTGAGAAAGGGCAACACTAAATTTTCATTTTCTTCTAAGATTCCTTATTATTGACTTTCTCTGAGTCTATGAAATTATATACTGGGCAGTTAACAGTATTCTAAAAACTAGATTTAGTGATGGGCGTATAAGAGGAGGTCTATAATTACTTATTGAATAAGTTCAATTGTAAAGCAGGATATAAAGTGCCAAGAAGGAACTGGCTCTTTATAATAAGGTAGCCACAGAACTGGGCCAGGTCACAAAAGCTCATCTAACTTTACCACTTGAAAGGAAGGCTATCAATCTGTGCCAACAGAAAGAGTGTTCCTAGGCCCTCAGAGCCAGGCTGACATCTCAGTGCTGGCCTCTCAGTCTGAGCAGTTGCTGATTTTCTACATCCAAGGGGTGGCAGACATGGCTTATTAGTAAAATCGTGAAAGGCATTGGCAGGCTTCTGCCTTTTGAAGAAACTACAAGGCTAAACTTTTATTCAGAGTGGCCTCTAGTGGCTAATTTCCAAAATAGCATGCTAACTGGAAACAGCAGCTGAAGTAATCTCAGAATGACCTAGATTCAGAAACTTAGGGCTAACAGGGACCAAACTGAAATCTTTGCTTGATGAATGAGGGCATTTGAGTCCCAGAGGTAAAGTGATCTTCCCAAGGTCACAGAAAGTCCTCTCATCTCTCTGCCCACTCCCTTGCTCACACTGGCCATCTATGATTTCAGATGCAGTTAGGGACTATGAAATACCTGTTTGGAAAAAGGCTTCAATTTCTGAATCAGACCAAGCCAACCTTAGAGTGAGACCCAAGCACGTTTTCTTCCCCTGCACTTTGCTTCTCTGAATGTGGCTGGAAGATCCCCAATTCTAGTATTTATCTAAGTAGTGGTTAGTAATCCAATCTACAGGCAACAGGACTCTCAATATAAGCAGGAAACTCCATCATAAACAAATGCACTTTTCATTGCTTACTCCTCCACACATTATGATGAGTGCAGTGTGAGAAGGCCACAGTGACGGCTCAGATTGGCTTGAGGATCTGGGGGTAGGAATCATTTCCCTTGTGCAGGAAAGCTATTTTGACATATTCTGGAGACACAATCCCAAAATAAATCAGGCTGGGGACTTTCAGGGAGATTTGAAGAAAGAAGGGTTTGCTGCCATACTAGCTTAAAGCCTAGGTTGAGAGAATTGGGGTCCAGCTATTTCTGCAAATAAATCTCAATCTTTTCCTGATGGGTAACAATTTTTTATTTGGTTCATTCAGCAATAACCTCACTTTCTGAGCTTAGTCTGATTCCAGTGGGGAGAGACTGTGAGAATTCAGGTTGCTGATACATTGGGAATGAAGAAGCCTGAGAGGTATGTGGTGGCTTCAAGAACCACTTGTAATAACAATCGCTGGCATTCATCGCATGCCTTCTAAATGCCAGTCTCTGCCCTATGTGCTTTACCTGTACTAACTCATTTAATCTTCAAAACAGCCCTATGAGATTAGGACCACTACCTCCATTTTAGTGTTGAAAGTACAGAGAAATTAGGAAACTTGCTCAAGTTCACACTGCTCATAAGTGAAGAAGTGGGATCTGAACCCTAGTATTCTGGTTGCAGAGTCCTTTTGATCTTCAATGCAAGAACTGCTAAGACATTTCTCCTACATTTTCTGACATGTCTACTGACCGTGCCTCCCCATACTGGTGCCCATATAGGAATGCTGGTGCCACACACCACAGTCTAATGTCCACAGTGCACTGAAGTAGGAATGGAAAGGCACCCACTTTTCACTTTTTGTTTTGAATCACTTTTTGCTCCCAAGGCCACCAGGATTAGGCAAAGAGCGGTGGTTTAGAAGGCAGATTAGGTTATGGTCCTGACTGACTCGTGCTCTTACAAAAATCCCCCTCCCCAGGTTCATGTTGGACAAACATGACCTCTGGAACTTTGCTACTCAAAACATGATCTGTGGATTTCGTTCTCGTACTAGCTACGTTTCTGTAAGATATGATGGCTCGTGTATCTGAGAAAGGCTAGAAAACTTCATTCTTTGCTCCTGTTTGTGGTTCTTTGTGGGGTTTTATTTATTTTTTTTTTTGCAAATACATGTACAATAAAATGTTCCTTGCTTGTTTGAAAAAAAAGGTGGTCTGTGGAAGAAATGCAGAATCTCTGGATGAATGCTAGGTTAGAACCTGCACTTAAACAGGATTCCCCAGTGATCCCTGTGTGTGTTAAAGTATGAAGCTTGGGTTGGGGTCCTTGGGAGCCATACACTTTATAATCTGGGTGCCAAACTTCCCACCCACTCCAGGGTCTTGTTTGGAGGCCTCTTATAATGCTTTGTCTACTCCCAATTTCAAGCCTTCTCCAAAAAATCTAGAATTTCCTTCCCTTCCTACCAAAGCTGTATCTCTCCCATCCCTTGATTAGCTCCACATCTGTCCTCAATATTATCTCAACCTGACTTATAAACGCACCCTTGTCTTCTCATAAGCTACCCTCACCTCGATTTTTTGTGGTATGCAGAACCTTGTTTTACTTTTCTAAGAAGTGTTGATACATGTCCACCATCCCCACAACCTAGGTGAAGGTAGGGATTTTCAGGATTCTGGGAAGCAGGTAGATAAATGTTTTATTCCTTTGCTCCTTATCCAATTATGACCACCCAGTCAAAATCAAAAGAAATGTGTTTCTACTTTCCCAGAGTCTAGAATAGTACCTGGCATGCCAAAACCATCTCTGGGAAATTACAAAGTCAGCTTAGTGGTATGTTGGTGTTCCAGTTTGGAAGCTACCAGAATGCGATATACCAGAACTGGAATGGCATTTTAAAAGGGAATTTACTGGTGGGCCACAGTGGCTCAGCAGGTAGATTTCTCGCCTGCTATGCTGGAGACCCGGGTTTGATTCCCAATGCCTACCCATGGCAAAAAAAAAAAAAAAAAAAAAAAGTAATTTACTAAATTAAAAGTTTACAGTTCTAAGCCTATAAAAATGTCCAAACTAAGGCATCCAAGGAAAGATACCTTAATTCAAGGAAGACCAATGGGTCAAGAACACCTTTGTCAGCTGGGAAGGCGCACTGGTCCCTTGCTCTTGGGCTCTGTTGCTTTCAGCCTCTGTTCCTGTAGGGGTTCCTCACTTTGCTTCTCTGGAGCTGGCTCTCATTTCTTGGCTTCCCTCAGCTCTCTCCAGGTTCTAGCTTGCTTAATATCTCATGGTGACAACTGCTGGGCTCCAAGCATCTCCAAATATCTGCGTCTCTGTTTTCCAAGCACCAGTTCTGTTGTTTCTGGTGGCTCTCTCTAAAATGTTGCCCATTTCAAAGGATTCCAATAAACTAATCAAAACCCATCTGGAATGGGTGGAGCCAAATATCCATCTAATCAAAGGCCACAACCACAACTGGGCACCCACATGTCTATGGAGATAATCCAATCAACATCTCCAACATACATCGTTGAATCAGGATTAAAAGAAACAGCTGCCTCCAAAAGAATGAATCAGGATTAAAACACAGCTTTCTGGGGTACATAATATTTTCAAACCAGCACAGTTGGTTTTGCTTTTTTGTTGCTGGGGAAAAGAGACAAGAAAGTGGAGAAGAGTTAAAAGTGGATGCTTGGGGTATAGAACCTTGTTTGGCCATTCCATAAAGTAAATTACCAGTTCCCAAATTTATAGAGTGATAAGGAACATTAAAGCCATAATCTCATTCTCAAAGAACTATCAGTTTAAGGGAGCAAACAGCAGAACACATATTCTCTCTGGACACATAATGATCCACCTAAGGTGGACCTCTGCAAGCCCACAGGATTCTTCAGTTCTCTCAGTACACTTCTTTCTTCAGTTCTGTCTTTTTAAAGTTAGAACTGCTCTTGAATGGGAGAAGTCCACTGGAGAGCCACAAGCCTAAAACTGTGTGAAATCTTGAAGATATGAATGTTGCAACACTACTGGAGATGGTTTAGGGATTAAAATAATTGTTGCAACCTCACAAAATACTTAAAATCAGACCACAGAAGCAATTTTAACCATCAGTGGTATTTTATTTTTGGAAGTTTCTATGTATTACATATGTATTAACTTTGTTCTTATTCCTAACCCTCTTAAAGAAAAGAAAAAAGGAAAAGAAAAAAAAGGAAGATTAAAAAAAATAGCATACAGAAATCTCTTATCTAGTTTCTCTAAAATCTTAAGTTAAAAAAATCTAAGTGATGCCTTTCTTTTTTATGAGAACATGGCTTTTTAAGAAGAATTCAGCCTATACTTGTGCTTACTACAGATTTCCACTCCTTCTTGGGAATAAAATGGTCATTGATTCTGCTATCTTTTAATAAACTCATTTCTCGATTGTGACACGTTATCATTCCCCACTTGACACCTTCTTAGAAACTTGATTGTTGGATGTGTTTTTCATCTGGCAAAAATTCAATGTGGCTTTCCGTGGGATGCCTGAGTATCAGAGACAGCAGTGTTGATGCTCTGGTTTTGAGGGAAAATAGAGGAGAGATGCAAACTTTCCCTGGAAGAGCAAATGTAGGAGACTGAAATAGGGTGTGCAGAGTTAAGAAGGCTGGCAGACACGACTTGGTTTTGGATTCTGTGGCTGTCAGCCACCAAAGATTGCCACACAGGCCACAATATAAATCTCCCCAGGAAGAAGTTTGGTTAAATACCGCACAGACAGATCCTGCTGCATTTTGTTTCAAGTGGATCAAAGTGGACATGCACCAGAAGGAGTATTGTGGATCATTTGCAGTTAGCGGTAACTTGTGCATGAACTTGTATGTGCTGATGTAGGCACAGGGAGAAGAGAAAAGTTGCATTTTGTTAAAATGTACTTCCATTTCTAACTCACCCAGCTTCCTTAGTTCTGTGATTTGCAAGGCCAGAAGGACATTTAGAATTACATGTAGTTCCAAGTCAGCTGGCAGCTGGTTCACGGGGCCATCTCAGATGACCCAAAGATCTGTTCAAGAGGACAGCAAGTCTACCCAGAAGGATAGGCCTTGATGATCTTCACATCATCCACTGGGCGGTCCTGGGAGTTTGTTTCTACCATTCCCACTCGATTCACCATTCCTATGCCCTGGCACACCCGGCCAAAAATGGTGTGTTTGCCGTCAAGCCACTGGGTGGGGGCCAGGGTCACAAAGAACTGGCTGCCATTGGTGTCTGGCCCTGCATTAGCCATTGCGAGAATTCCAGCCCCTGGTAGGAACAAGGAAAGAGGAAAGAATATGAATAACCCCATGGCTCCAGCCTGGAGCTGCTACACCATCCTAGGGAATAAAAAATAAAAAAGCCAAGACTTTGTTCTGGCTTCTGTCATCAACCACCCAGAACTGGGCAGCCTTTCCTGCAGGACAGGTTCTCTGTCCTCAGTATAAAGGCCATCACTGCTCTACCCTGGGGACCTCATCTTCTTGTCCTCTATCTTTGATGATCTCTACTAGCTGCTGGGACATTTTTCTATTCCTCTTAAAATCCTAGCAAGGCCTTCTGTTTCGATGAGGAAGCTTTCACTATCTAGTTTATAACAGCAGCATTAAACAAGCAGGTGGTCTAGAACACTAAGACCAGCACTCTGAATGGCTCAGGACTCTGTCAGAGGCAGCACCTTCTCTAATCTACCAGGGCTCTTTGCGGAGCCATGGCTGGACAGCTACCTAGCACCAGACTATAGTGTGAGGCATTCACCGTGATTCACAGCCGACAGGGTGCACTTTAAAACCTACTCCCCCTTCCTACCCAGTCCAGCCAGATCATACTTACCAGTGAATTTCAAGTCTGGATGAAGTTCATCTTCAAACTGCTTGCCGTATATGGATGCACCACCTCGACCTACCCAATTGGAAGATAAGAAATGAATCAGCCAGTCCCACCATTCTACCTCACAGTGAGAACTTTGGCTCCGAGTCAAGGGATTTTTTAGAGCAGCAGAAAGGAAAAGGTAGTGAGAGCAAGCCTAGCCTCCTGTTGGGTATATTGCAAACGCACAGTCTGGCAACAGAATTAAGCACCGACACAACACATTCAAATCACTGGTTTCATTCAGTTAAGACATTTCTTTTCAAAATAACATTTATGTTTTTTCTTGATTATTAAAGTAATACATGTTCACTGTCAAAAAATGTAAAAAACATGGATTATCAAAAGAATTTAAAATCCCCTGTAACCTAACCATCTACAGATAACCACCATTCATAGACTGATGTGTTAAGAGGTTTCTTGATTTTTAACATTTTAAAGACCATTTTAGACAGGAGTGCCCCAAGCATACTGCTACTCAATCAACATGCTTTCTTGTTAAATCCTAACTTATTGTTAATGGGTCAGAGATGGTAAAAGAGTTGAAACCTATTTGCCATCCTTATCCCAGATGATTGAAAATTCATTTAAGTCAAAGATGACGATCTTTAGGAGAAATAAGGATAGCAGTAAGTGGCAATGTAGCAGAAAGGAATAACAGTCTAGTAGGCAGAGGCAGTTGCAATGAGAGGCAGTATAACATTAGAAGAAAATGAAGAAACTCAGGAATGGGAATGATTTGCAACATGACCACCAAAGGTCATTTGTATAATGCCCACAGGAGCGTGGCGCTGTGCTAGGTCCCCTAAGCACAAGTAAGTTTTGTTCTTAGAGCAAAATGACAAGTTAAATATGGATGTTCCGTAGAAAAAAATGCCATAATAGGAGGCAATTTTCCAAACAAATATTAATCAATTATTGAATTAACCATATACCAAGTTGATCACCCTAGAGCAAAGTGAACATTGGATTTATCAGCTTACTCTGCTTACCTGGCAGCCAGAAAACAGTCCAGGCACAGGGAGCTCATCACCTTTTACAGCCTGCCACATCGCTAAGCAGTGCGGCTCAGTGGTACCATGTCCACCTCCAGAGGCCCCTGGGCTTTGCTAAGATGTTTCCATGGTAAAAGTCCTTAGCTCTAGATTTCAGGATGCTCCACTACCACGGAGTCTGTCACAGTGATATTCAAAGCCCCATTTTGGGGGTGAATCTTCCACCTGGCCCAGGCTACCTATGCTTCTGGAAAATTAATGAGCTATACCAAACAATGTAAAAATCAATTCCCTCAATTCCCACATGCCACTACACTATTAAACAGGGCAATTATGTAACCAGTATGTTCCCTCTGACTTGGCAACCCAAACATGGCAGGGTGAGGGGATGGTATTGGCAGTAATGGGGCTGAAGACAAGAGAAAGAGGGATAGGGCTGTGGGGCCAAATTGAGGTCAAGCCTTATGTCTGCTCTCAGGGTAAAAGGCAGGTTTGATTGAACAAGCTGAGGGCACTAGGTTAAGGAGTGCATTGCTTGTCTACAAGCTGAGCGTGGAAAGTGTGAGGGCTGCCAGAACAGAGCCTCAAGGCCTCTGCCCTCTAGGAACTGAAAATCATCACATAAACTTCACCCTTCACCGCAAACGGGAAGAGGATTATGCGATAGGCTGATCAAGAGCCACAGCTGAAACATGAGTTTTGAAGCAATCAAGAGAGGAAAAGGAAAGAGCACAAAGAACCCCTTTTACTCACCAGGCACAGTGTGACCAACTGCAACTAGTATAGGCCTCTATAGCACCCTTCACTCATATGTTACCTTTGCATAATCAAATTCATCCTGGGAGGGGTTGCAACAAAATGTCAGAAAGATAACAAATTCCAATCAAAACATTTCTTTGGGAATGTGAAATAGGGGAGAGGTGGCACCAGTACAAGGATTAAAGATTTCTCTAGTGCAGATCACACTTCATAGAAGTCAATGATCAGTTATCAAGCCAATAATTTGTGAGCTTTGAAGTAAAAAATTTGCTACATTCCTGGTCTAGTACACTGGCGACAGGCACAGACCTGTTTCCCAAGCTCTGTCCTCTTAAGGCTGTTTTTCTCTTCTGCCCCCTCTTTAAAAACATTTATTCAATGTACATAATATTTTAGACATACAAAAGATCAAAGAATACTTTGACAAACAACTGTGACACCCCTTAAGAAATGAAGTGTTCCAAATCCAGTTGAAACCCCAGGCATGAGCCTCCACTGCATTCCTTCCACCTTCTAATCTCTAAAGAGGTAACAAAAATAATCACATCTCCCTCTTAGGAACCCCTCTTCTGATTGGGACTTTGTCATTGCCACATGTTTTCTTTTTCACTATGTAAGTGTATGTCCCTAAAACATATATATTGTTGTTTTGCGTGTTCTCAAGTTTATATAAATGGTTTCATATTTTCTGTATTCTTCTGCAATTAGCTTTTTTGTTCACTAGTGTTTGTGAGGTTCACCCATTTTGTTCTGTGCAGCTCTCTGTGGTATTCCTTCCATTGTATAGTATTACGTCTTATCTTTTCTTAGGATGATGAATACTTAGAATCTTTCCAATGTTTTGCTATAGAAACCATGCTGTAATAACCATTCTTATACTGTCTCCTCACGTATGTATGAGTTCTTCTAGTGGGGATAAACCTAATGGTGGAAATGCAGGATCTCAGTTTATAAGATATTTCATCATTACTAGATTTTTCCATGTCCTGCCAAAGAGGCTGAACCAATCTACACCCACCCACAGTACTCTCATCTTACTCTTACCACTCTAGGTCTTTTCTCAGACTTTCTAATATTTGCCAGTCTGAGAGGTATCAGATCTCTTGTGGTAGTTTTAATTAGCTGTGCTGATTTGAGGCTATTATGTACCCCAGAAAAGCCATGTCCTTTAATTCTCATTCAGTATTACTGGGTGGATTCTTTTTTATTGTTTCCATGGAGATCTGACCCCCCAATTGTGGGTGGTAACTTTTTTTTTTCCACATGGGTAAGCACCGGGAATCGAACCTGGGTCTCTGGCATGGCAGGCGAGAACTGAGCCACCGTTGCCCACCCGGGTGGTAACTTCTGATTGGATGGTTTCCATGGAGATGTGTCTCTACCCATTTAAGGTGGGGTTGCTTACTAGAGCCCTTTAAGAGGGAACCATTTTGGAAAAACCTTTAGAGCCATGATACCAACTAGAGCCACCAGAACCGACAGAGCCCCAGGGAAGCTGCTGAAGAGAAAGCTAGCGCATCTCACCTCGCAACATGTCTTTCCAGCTGAGAGAGAAACCCTGAACATCACTGGCCTCCTTGAATCAGGGTGTCATTCCCTGGGTGCCCTAAACTTGGACAGCTTCATAGCCCTCCCTTAATTTGGACATTTTTACAACCTTAGGACTGTAAACTTACCATTCCATTTCTGATATGTGCATTCTGAACACTAGCGTTTCTCTGAAGTTGCTAAACATGAAACAGAATTTCATGTTTACTGGCTATTGTGCTTCCCTCCTCTGTGAACAGCCACTTTTCTAGTAGTTGAAATTTTCATATTTATATGCATATTCTAGAGAATACTTATCTTTATCAGTTGACACTTCTGCAAATACCTGCTCCAGTTGACTATTTTTATTCTTTTAATGTGGTCTTCTGATGCACAGAAGTTTTGTTTTTGTTTTTTTAAGCAGTTGAAATTCCTTAATCTTTTTCATTGTGATGTGTGCTTTCTGCTTTTTTTTTTTTTTTAATCTTTTCTTATCTGTAAGACCTTTGCCTCTTCTGACAGCTCTTCTTCCTCCTCTTGCTTACTGAATGGGAAGACACCCCAACATGAACTGGAGAGCTGTCTAAGACACTTGGAGTAGTCTCTCACACAAAGTTCACTAGACTTGGTGCTACCTGTCCCCACCCCTCCCATGCCACAACTGATGGGATCACAGGTTAATATCTGGCCCCAAAGCAGCCACAGATGGGTCAGACACCCCCCAAAAAAGAAGGACTGAACAGACCCTGCCATTCAGCTGTCCTTAAGAATTCCCACTTCCCTTCTCCACCATGTTCTCAACCACAGCAACAAGGAAGGCAGGTACTTAACCAGCCCCTTTTGCAGCTAAGGGTGGCCAAATGACCTTACTGATATTAACAGAAGCTTGCTGAGTAGAGAGCTTCTGGGAAAGCTACAGCTTTTCTGCTAACAAGGAACAAACATATTACTTTGTCCTTCACCCACAGCCCTTTTCCTGTCTTCCTTCTTTCAAAGCAGAGGTGATGTCAGGAGCAGCAATGGCATCATAAGGCAACAAGGAAAAGTATTCAAAAAGCAAGCTGGCACTTGCTTTGTCTGCCTTTTTCCCTCTATTCTTTCTTAGTGCTCTATATCCAGACTTTTGTCCCCTATCACTCTACTGAAACTGCTCTCGTCAATGTCCCCAGTGACTTCCTTGTCACTAAATCCAGTGGTTGATTCTCAGGCTTCACTTTACTCCATCCACAGCAGCATCTGACAGTTGATGTCATCTTTCTTTTTGAAATGCTGTTTTCACTTGGTTTCTATGAGTCTATGTTCTCCTGGTGTCTCTCCTACTTCCCTTATCTCCCTCTACCAACTCCTCCTTGTCTTCCTCTCCTTTCACAGGTACTAGACCTGCACTGCTGCCTGCAGACTCTCCCTCTGACACTTGCTCCCTCTTCCCTTTATCTTTCATAGACTTTACTCCCCCCCCCCCCCCCCCCCCCATAAATCTCCTGGACTTCTAACTCTGTTTTGGTATCTGCTTCCCAAAGGACCAAGGCTAATACAGCTGCTATCACCCTAGACCAAACAACCACAATCTCTAGGTTTGACAACAACAAAACCTTTCAACTGGACTTCTTGCTTTTACTCTTGCCTCCCTCTTCTCTATCAGACTATGCTCTACATGGCAGCCAGGATGATCCTTTTTAAACAAGTCTGATCATGGTACTCCCCTGCTCCAACTCCTTCAGCAACATGCCATTACACTTAGGATAAAATCCCAAGTCCTCACCGTAGCTTACAAAGACCCCACAATTTGATGTCCTGCTATTCTCCAATGTCATGCTCCCCTCACTCATCTACTCCAGCCACACTGGCCTCTGTGCTGCTTCCTGCCAAGCACACTCTGGTCTAAGGTTTTTTTTTTGAAAAAGAAATAAAAAGACAACAGAAAAAGAAACAAAACAAAAACGGAGGAAAAAAAAAAGATTAGACATACCATACCCCTTACCCCTCCCTTTCGTTGATCACTAGCATTTCAAACTAAATTTATTTTAACATTTGTTCCCCCTGTTATTTATTTTTATTCCATATGTTCTACTCGTCTGTTGACAAGGTAGATAAAAGGAGCATCAGACACAAGGTTTTCACAATCACACAATCACATAGTGAAAGCTATATCATTATTCAATCATCTTCAAGAAACATGGCTACTGGAACACAGCTCTACATTCTCAGGCAATTCCCTCCAGCCTCTCCATTACATCTTGAATAACAAGGTGATATCTACAACCTCCAGGATAACCTCTCGACTCTGTTTGGAATCTCTCAGCCATTGACACTTTGTCTCATTTCACTCTTCCCCCTTTTGGTCGAGAAGGTTTTCTCAACGCCTTGATACTGAGTCTCAGCTCATTCTAGGATTTCTGTCCCAGGTTACCAGGAAGGTCCACACCCCTGGGAGTCATGTCCCACGTAGACAGGGGGAGGGTGGTGAGTTTGCTTGTTGTGTTGGCTGGAGAGAGAGGCCACATCTGAGCAACAAAAGACGTTCTCTTGGGGGGGGGGGGGGGGGACTCTTAGGCCTAAATTTTAAGTAGGCTTGACCTACCCTTTGTGAGGTTAAGTTTCATATGAACAAACCTTATGGTCTAAGGTTTTTGTTATTCTCTCTGGTATTTTCTTCCCCCAGACAGCTCTCATGGCACATTACTCATTTTATTCAGAACTCTGCTCAAGTGCTACCTTATCAGAAAGGCCTTCCCTAATTATACTATCCAAAATAGCACCTCCTTCACTATCTATCTGACTGTTTTCAACTGGGGTGATTTTGTTCCCTGGTGACACTCTGGCAAAGCTGGAGATATTCTAGTTGTCCAACTGGAGAATGACACTGGTATCTAGTGGACAGAGGTCAGGGATGCTACTGAAATTGCTGCAATGAACTGGATAGCTCCACAACAAAGAATTATCTGGCTCAAAATACTGATAGTGCCAATGCTGAAAAAGCTCTGCTATATCCCCTTACACTACATGATTTTTTCCATAACATTTGTCATGACCTGACAGGATATCATGTACCTATTTGTTCAAAGTTTGTCTCTTCCACTAGAATGAGAGCTCTATGAGGACTTTCTTGTTCACTGTTGTCTTGTGAGCACTTAATTCTCTTCCTTGGTCTATAGTATTAATAGATATTTGTTAAGTGAAATTCATAACCACAATAAATAATAAATAACCACAAATACTGCTTTGTCCTCTTATTTTGTGTCAAGCCTATGCTAAGCATTTTACAAGCTTCAGCTCATTTATTACTCGTGACAACTCTATGAGATGTGTATGATCACACTCCCCATTTACAGATGAAGCAGGCTTATCAAGGTTATATAACTTGCCTACATTTAACAAGTGTTTATGGCAAGTCAAGACTCAAATACAAGCCCACTGGGCTCCACAACCCTGCTCTTCACTCCACCTCCCCTATACTGCCTTGCCATATACAACCATTGGATTATATTTCCTAACATATTTTTCTTATTCTTGACTCAAATCCAGAATGGCTCCTGAATGGCTCTAGATTATTTCTGAACTCCTCTGGCTGGGAATGGCCATTAATTGGTGGCCCTATCTTCTCCCATGAGCTTGTTTCTTACTATTCTGTACACTCTGCCCCAAACTGCTCCTTTACCGTTTCCTAAACATGCAGTTCAAAGATTCATGATTTTTGTAGGGGGCTTAGAAATCACATCCTCGGATACATATGTCCTGGGTATGGAGAGGGAGCTGGGTCAGGTTACAGGGCCAGACCAGACATGATGCCAAGAGGGAGGGGGTCTTCACACCCCCATATGTCTTTGCTACTCACGCCTCTGCTCTCTATTCATTTTCTCCCTATATCCAAATGTCCTTCATTCTACCTCCTAACAGTTAAAATTCTACATTTCCTTCAAGGTCCAGCTCAAAATATGCCTCCCTCCCACTCTAATTCCACTCCATTGTATTATGAATTAGTTTAACCTCTACCATATACAAAATCCATACCATACCACCTTATAGTTGCATATTTATTATTACTTTGTAGTTGTTTCTTATAATGAATATCTTTTCTTCCTGGCAGGGCTAGGAACTCTGCAAGGAAAAGAAATGCCTTGGTTTCTAATGCTTAAGTATTCCTCATAAGCCTTAGAATAGTTGAGGATACCCAGCAGTCTTAGCAATTATTCATCAAATGAACAAAATTAATGATGCACTTGCTGTCCAATACACTGAATTTTAGGTGTTCCTGGGGTTACCAAGAGGAGATGTGCATGAAATGAGAGTGAGGATAATGCATAGAATAATCAGCATATAATTAATTAGTCAGGCAATCACAGGCAGCTGGTGAGCACTGTGAGGCTAAGTGCTGGGCAGGAAGGGCTGGATAGGAGGATATTATGTCTTTCAGGGAAGAGAGAAAAAGAAGTCAGTAGAAACAGATAAAAGACATTCAGAGACCTAAGAAAAGATCCGGGAGAGTACAGACTTATTATAGTAAGAAGGAAAATCTAAAGGAAGAAAAATGGTTTAAAATGAAGCAGAAATTAAAGGGTATTTGAACTGGGAACGAACTGGCAAAAAACATATCAGAGAAAGACTTTGGAAAGATTGGTTCCCAAGTAGCCAGACTGAGGGATTACTGGGGATGGAAATGGTACGCCCACTTGCCAGAGAGCCTAGGATGCTACATGCTGCCCATCTGAGATGCTTAGCAAAAAACGTGTTTCCTACTCAGCTAGCAGACATGAACTAGTGACCCAGGAGGGACTAACTCCTGTTTACCTTCCACCACACATCTGCCAGCAGGCTTAGCCCAATTAGTTGTTGTATAATTATTCAGAAATCTTTTGAGTGGTTCAACTTCATTAAAATTATATCATGGAAAGAGGACATGATAAGGATGTGAACTGACTACAGAAATAAAGGGAAGTTCTGATATGAGCAACTCACATTGGAGTCATGTCTAGTTCATATACTCTTATCATGGACTCTCAGTTCTTAACAACAATGAGAAAAAGAAGAAGGGAAGAATTACCCTGAGAAAGTGGAGTGAAGCAGAATTAGATTTCACCTTCTTCAATACCTGACAAAATGAACACACAAAAAATTAAAATTTAAAAAGCCAAAACTCACCAGCATCAACCAAATAGGAAAAAGGAAACTTATTCCAAAAATTCTGAAAAGAGTAAGCCAAGGGAAGAAATAGAAGATTCTGTCTGCAGTCCTTCAAAGTATTAATCAGGAAAGAAGGAATATCATCCTGACGATTTTCAGAAGCACCTTCAAATTTTGAGAAGTCAAAAGTAGGAGTACAAGGGCAACCCTGAAAAAGTTAAGGAAAAGTCCTTGAGGGCAGAAACCTACATATACCATAGGTGCTCAGGAATGGCAGGGCAGGGTACCAAGGCTGATCACCGTCCAGGGCACAGGGTCAAACTGAGGGCCTACCCAGGGCTCAAGGTAGTGACAGATGGACACTCATGGCTGGGGGAGGGGGCCCTGGGACAGCACTTTTAATGAAGTCTCAGAAGACAAAACCAAGGCCAGCTTTCCCACAGGGAACTCACTCCATGTGCTGAGCTGAAGTTCTCTCCTTCAAACACCTTCTGAGGCTAAAGTAAAATAGAGAAAGCAACCCAGCATTTGGAGTGGGGAAGACACTGTTCTCTGATAGGTGCAGAGTGTCCAAGAGGATCCACTTCACTGTATCCAAGCAAAAGGGTGGAGCATAGGTGCTGTTCACAATAAAAAAAAATGATACCAAAAACTATACAAACACACTACAACAAAAGGAAAGATGGAAAGAAAGGAGGGAAGGAAGGAAAATACACCTCCAGAAACTCGGAACGGGAGAAAACATAACTTGAAAAGTGCCTTCTCATGGCTACCTTAAGCTATAGATGCTCTCAGTAGAAACAAGAATCCTATAAAACAAGGGCACAAAGACAAGATAACAGAGGGAAAGAAACAAGTGCTACAGAAAATGTGGAGGAAGAAATGTACCTATTCAGTGTGGGTAGAGAAACAGAGAGAGGTGCAGCTCCTGGAAGGCAGTGTGGTGGTTCCACAGGAAACTAGGGGTGGGGTTGCCCTATGATCCTGTAACTCTGTTGCTCAGTATATACCTGGAAGAATGAGTGCAGGGACCTGAATGGACATTTGCACACTGGTGTTTGGCAGTGTTTCCAATCCACAATGGATGGAGGTGGCCTAAGGGTACAATGACAGATGAATAGAAGGGGAACTATGATATATATATACAATTTACTAGTGAGTGGCCCCAGGAAGGAATGAAGTTGTGAGGCATGGTAAATGAATGAACTTTAAGGACTGTATGTAAATGAAATGTCAGGAACAAAAAGAAAAATATTATCATGCCTCAATCATATGGACTAACTATAATATAAAAACTTGGTGAAATCAAATGAAATCAGAAAGAAAGACAATAAAGATTGAGATGGTATAATCTAGGACTGCCTAGAGTGTATAATGATAGTGACTAAATGTACAAATTTTAAAAATGTTTTTGCATGAGAAAGAACAAAGGAATGTCATTACTGTAGGGTGCTGAAAATAGATGGTAATTAATATTTTAAAATTTCAACTTCTGTGTGAGACTAAAGCAAAAAATGTTTATTTGGTACAAAATTTATATTTTGACCAGTGCATTTCCTAATATAACTTATGAAGACAGCTTAACTGAACACCGTAAGTACATGGAACCTTGAGTAGGACATGAGATTTTGTTGTTTTGTCCAGAGCGACGCCCCGATAAATCCCAGAGTGATTTGAACAGTGAATAAAAAAGTATTTGCAAAGCCTTCTTTGGGAAATGGTGAGAACAGGGGAAAATTCAACTTTTTGAAAAAAAAGTTGAATTTTTGAACTTCTCACAAGCAGTGTGGACAACCAAAGCTATAGGCTGAGCCCCCAGTCTTGGGGTTTGTTCATCTGAAACTTAACCTCACAAAGGATAGGTCAAGCCTACTTAAAATTTAGGCCTAAGAGTCATCCCCCCCCCCCCCAGAGAACGTCTTTTGTTGCTCAGATGTGGCCTCTCTCTCCAGCCAACACAACAAGCAAATTCACCACCCTCCCCCTGTCTACGTGGGACATGACTCCCAGGGGTGTGGACCTTCCTGGCAATGTGGGACAGAAATCCTAGAATGAGCTGAGACTCGGCATCAAGGGATTGAGAAAACCTTCTCGACCAAAAGAGGGAAGAGTGAAATGAGACAAAGTGTCAATGACTGAGAGATTCCAGAGTCAAGTGGTTATCCTGGAAGTTATTCTCATGCATTAAGTAGATATCAACTTGTTACTCAAGATGTAATGCAGAGGCTGGAGGGAACTGCCTGAAAATGTAGAGCTGTGTTCCAGTAGCCATGTTTCTTGAAGATGATTATATAATGATATAGCTTTCACAATGTGACTGTGTGATTGTGAAAACCTGTGTCTGATGCTCTTTTTATCTACCTTGTCAACAGATGAGTAGAACATATGGAATAAAAATAAATAACGGGGAACAAATGTTAAAATAAATTTAGTTTGAAATGCTAGTGATCAATGAAAGGGAGGGGTAAGGGGTATGGTGTGTATAAATTTTTTTTCTGTTTTTGTTTTTTTTTCTTTTTCTGAATGGATGCAAATGTTCCAAGAAATGATCATGATGATGAATATGCAACTATGTGATGATATTGTGAATTACTGATTATATAGGTAGAATGGAATGATCAAAATAGGGATGTTTGTGTTTGTTTGGTGTTTAAAATTTTTTTTTTTTTTAAAAAAAGGATTAAAAACAAAATAAAACAAAAACTTGGTGAACTAAAGTCAAGAACATGGATCATCAGGTGGGGGTCTATTGTAAAGGTCCTAGACTGTAAGCTCTTACAGCAGTCACATATATTCAGGTGTTTAACTGTTAATTCTAAATTCTGAGATACTGAGATTTTTCATATAATATGGTTATTTCAAGAAACTTCAGGTATTTATATGATACCTGAGACTCAGAGTTAGAGCTCTGAAGCTATGAAAACAGCAGACCCTATACAGGAAATGTTTAAAAAGTTGAAAAAGTGATCAGATTTTGAGGAGAGATACAAATGAAGCTGATCTAGATAGGACTAAGGTATATCAGAATACAGGGTAAAAGATGATATTGTCTATATTTTAAAACTTCAACTTCTGTGTGAGACTAAAGGAAGAGATGTATACTGGGTGCAAAATTTATATTTTGGGTAGTGTATTTCCTAATTTAACTCTATGGTCAGTTTAGCTGAACATCATAAATACAAGGACTCTTGAATCGGGCATCAGATTTTGTTGGTCTGTCCAGGTTAGTGTGATGCTGCGATAAATCCCAGAGTAATTGGGGCAGTGAAGAAAGAGGTATTTGCAGAGTTCCCTTGGGGAACTGGGGAGAAAGGAGGAAATACTCAATTTGCCCATTTGGAGAATTCCTGATATTCTCACAAGCAGTGGGGACAACCAAATCAATAGGCCAAGCCCTCAATCTTGAGGTTTGCTCCTATGAAACTTATTCCTGCAAAGGATAGGCTAAGCCTACTTAAAATCAGGCCTAAGAGTCACCCTGAGAAAATTTATTTTGTTGCTCAGATGTGGCCTCTCTCTCTAAGCCAAGTAAGCTTGTGAAGCTACTGCCTTCCCTCCTATGTGGGACATGATTCCCTGGGGTGTAAATCTCCCTGACAACACGGAAGAGAAATCTCGCGAAGAGCTGGGATCCGGCATCAAGGGATTGAGAAAGACTTTTTGAGCAAAAGGGGGAAGAGAGAAATGAGACAAAATAAAGTTTCAGTGGCTGAGAGATTTCAAACAGTCAAAAGGTTATTCTTATGCATTATATAGATAACCCTTTTTAGTTTATGGTGTAGTGGAGTGACAAGAGGGAAGTACCTGAAATTGTTGAGCTGTGTTTCAGTAGCCTAGATTCTTGAAGATGATTGCATATAGATATAAGGTTTATAATGTGACTAGCCTATGGGACTGTGAAAACCTTGTGTCAGTTGCTCCTTTTATCCAGGGTATGGACAGATGAGTAAAAAATATGGATAATAAATAAATAAATAAGGGGGGGCAAAAGGTAAAATAAATTGGGTAGACAGAAACACTAGTGGTCAATGAGAAGGATAGGGTAAGGTGTATGGTATGTGTGAGTTTTTTTCTCTTTTCTTTTTATTTCTTTTTCTGGTGTGATGCAAATGTTCTAAAAAATGATCATGGTGACGAACACACAACTATGTGATGATATAGTGAGCCACTGATTATACACTATGTATGGAATGTGTATGTGTGAAGATTTTTCAATAAAAATATTAAAAAAAGAAAAAAGACAAGATAATAAAACTAAAGAAAAAGACAAAAAGATTGCAGAGCTAAGAAAATAAATTGAGAACCAAATGACACTAATACAGAGCTAATAAATAAATTAGAGCAGTAAACAAAAAAATAGGACTAAAAATTTTGATAAGGCCCAGAGTAAAGGTCTGAGATTATTTCAGAGGATGCAGAGAAAAAAGGAATATTTCACACACTCAAAAGGAAATAGATATTTGTAAGAACTTTCTACTTGATATTTTGAGAACATTCACAGTTTTGACAGCTGATCAAATGGTATATTAGTTTTTAATACTTAGAATTTAAGAACTTTGCTATCTGAATATGTAGATTTTTTCCTTATTGCCTTAATTTTAAATTGGTTTATGAAACCTACTGCGCAAACACAAGCTTTACAATTATTATACGGATACTTTATTTAAATATGCCTATGGGTAAGCTAACTAAGATATCCATTTCTGGTGGTTCTAGGTGTACTGTTTGTTTTCTTAAATTAAAAAAAAAAAGGGGGGACTGTGACAGAAATGGAAAGCAAAGGTGATGTAACAAAGAATAACTGGTTTCCTGAGATAGAAAATCCAATAAGTATATCAGAAATATAGGACAAAAAGTTTTTCCTGAACTGAAGGAAGGAGTGATCTGGCCTCAGGATTCTCCAGGGCATGTCTGAAATCAGAAGGCGAGGGAGCAGAATTGTCTAAAAAGATTCAAGGGAAAGAGTACCTTCCAGCACTTTCAATAAAAACCACTCTGCAAGAAATCCTGCCTTCTAGCATATGGGAACAGAGAAGCCTAGTGGTGAGTCCACCAAAATGTGGAACCCACACTGCAGCTGAGGGAATTACAGATTTTAGAATGGAAAATAAATATTAGAAACTCAGATAAAGAAAAATTAAAACTAGAAGCAAAAACTGAAAATGAGACTAGGAAAGGACAGAAACTTAAGTATTAACCACCTCACCCTTCGTAGCAAGAAGTCAAGTTTTCAGTTAAATATATGTAAAATTAAATAGAGTACTTTTTATTTTAAAAACAATAGCATGAAAAAAATAGCATGCATGACATCCTGTTCTTTTGAAATTATTTCCATCTAGCTTTTATCCATCCAACCATCCTTTTAACTATACATCTGTGTTAGGGTTTGCTAGAGAAACAGAACAAACAGGTGAGATCTGTAAATATGAGATCAATAGTCTCAAGGGAATGGAAGAGCCTAAAATCCATACGGCAGGCTGGGAAGGTGGCAGCTCTGATGAAGGGTTTGGATGAACTTCACAAGAGAGGTTCCGTGGTTGAAGAAGCAATGAAAGAGTCTCTCTTCTTCCCTAAAAGCCTTCAGCTGATTGGATTATCTCATGGGGGGCTGGAGGGGCCTGAGTTGGTCTAAGACATAATTAGTCACACATGCAATACTGACTGATGATTTATTACATGTCTTTCAATGTGTCAACCAGCCACAAAATACCCTTGAAGCAACAGTCAGTCCAGTGCTTGCCTGACCAGACAACTGCGCATAATCATTTGGCCAAATTGATACCAGAACCCGTCACAGCATACCCCTTATCAGCTTGGCAGCTATACACATTACCTTGAAACACACTTAATCTCCATGTAGAATACAGTAACAGACATATGTTTCACCTAGCAATACTCAACTGTCCTGTGTACAACTGGAAACATACTACATCTCTCTAGAATAGTGTGCAAGTCCTTAGACAACATTCACTCTTAAACTTCATATCCTATGACTTAACTATTATAACATGAACAATACAATTTATGTCATATGATAGGAGGAAAACAAGATGTTTGCTTCTGTACAAATGCAAACATACTTGTAACAAAACAGGGAGGAAATATTCATACAATCACAGTCCTTTCTGTAACTGGTTACATGGTCATAGTTCATATTTATCACTACCGTCTTCTACTACCCATTCCATGTTTCCTTTACCCTCAGCAAGCATGTCAGCTGGCCACGGTTCTTTGCCAGGTGGGGTGATGTAGACCTTCATTCTTAAAGTTTCTGGGCCATTGGTACTCCTGCCTGGATTGGGTTGTTGCAGTTTTCCATTGAGCTTCATCACAGAGCATGGTAGCACTAAGAAACGCCCTGAGTGATCTGTATTCCAGGAAAACCCTTCTTTACCTCCATTATGTAGTTGCTGTCCTATTTCCCCTTGATAGTCAGGATCAATCACCCAAGACAAAACAGTAATCCCTTTTCGTGCCTGTTGATTCAGTGGCATGAGAAGGCCAAAGGAGCCTAGTGGCCGTCTTAATTTTGGTTCAATACAATCACTGTTCTATCTCCCTAAAGGAGCACTCCTCCTTGTGGAACTAAGATGTAGACCAGCAGAGCTTAAGGTTTCAGGAGGAGTAAGCAAAAATTTTCCTAGTGGATCACTAGGAATATGGTGATAGTGAGTGGTGCCACTTCCATTTCCACTCCCTTGATTCGAGTTCTGGCTAGGGAAGAGACAGCACCATAGAGTACATGCTAATTCAGAGCATACACAGCTTCCTGGAGAACACTGCCCCAGCCCTGCAAGATATAGCTACCTAGTTGGCACTGTAATTCGGTCTTCAAAAGGCCATTCCACCTTTTCATCAATCCAGCTGCCTCTGGATGTTGGGGAACATGGTAAGACCAGAGAATTCCATGAGCATGTGCTCATTCCTGCACTTCATTTTTGCTGTGAAGTGAGTTCCTTGATCAGGAACAATGCTGTGTGAAATACCATGGCAGTGGATAAGGCAGTCTGTAAGTTCATGTATGGTAGTTTTTGTAGAAGCAGTGCATACAGGGAATGCAAACCCATTCATTTTCTAACCCAGCAGTTAGAAAAAATTGCTGCCCCTTCCATGATGGAAGTGGTCTAATGTAATCAACCTGCCACCAGGTAGCAGGCTGATCAGGGAATGGCAACATGTCAAGGACTGAGTGTGGGTCTCTGTTGCTGCTGGCAGATTGGGTACTCAGCAGTGGCTGTAGCCAGGTCAGCCTTGGTGAGTGGAAGTCCATGTTGCTGAGCCTATGCATAACCTCCATCCCTTTGCCCACTTTGTTCATAAGTCCACTAGACAATGGCAGGAATAGCTGAGGAAAGGGGATGACTTGTGTCCATAGGATGTGTTATCTTATCCACTTGATTATTAAAACCTTCCTCTGCTGAAGTCACCCTCTTATGAGCATTCACATGGGGCACAGATATCTTCAAGTTCTTTTCCCACTCAGAGAGGTCTATCCACAAAGCTCTTGCCCAGACCTCTTTGTCAACAATTATCCAACCATGCTCCTTCTAAGTCCCTGACCACCCTCTGGACCACCAAAAAGACATGTTTTTTTTAATATACAAAATATATTCACTCCATCATAATATCACAAAAGCCTTAAGCCATTTCAGTAACAATACAAATATAATACAAAACTAAAATAGTACAAAATCTCATAAACATCTGTTACAGGCATAGCCTGTTCTAAGGCAAAAATTTTCTTCTAGCTCTGAACCTGTGAAATTTAGAACAAGTTATCTGCTGCCAATATACAAAGGAGGGAGAGTCATAGGGCACCTGGTTGCATTTCTATAGGGAGAAATTAAAGGAAAACCAGGGGTCACTGGACCCATACAGTTCCAAAAACTTACAGGGAAAACCCCATTAGATTTCAAATTCCTCATTTCTGTCTAAAGCCTTGTCAGAGGTCTCTCTGGAGTCCACGTTTCTACAAACAGTCTCTTCAAAGCAGTTCAGGCCTTCTCTATCAAAATCCTTGCAACTCCACCAGAAACATACCCTTATCCATTTAAAAAGCTGTTTCAACATATTTGGTATTTGCAAACTGCAGCAGCACCCTACTATCAATACAAACTCTGTGTTAGTTTGCAAGCTGCCAGAATGCGATATACCAGAACTGGAATGGTTTTTATGAAGGGGAATTTAATAAGTTACAAGTTTATCGTTCTAAGGAAGTGAGTGTCCAAATTAAGGAACCAACAAGAGGTTAGCTTCATTCAAGGAGACCTCTATCAGCTGGGTAGTCACATGGCTGGCATCTGATGGTTCCTTGCTCCTGGGCTCCATTGCTTTCAGCCTCTGTTCCTGTGGGGGTTCCACACTTTGATTCTTTAGGGCTGGCTTTCATCTCTTGGCTTCCCTTGGCTCTCTCCAGGTTCTGGCTTGCTTAATATCTCATGACGATGTCTGCTGGGTTCCAAGCATTTCCAAACATCCATGTCTCTGTTCTCCACATGTCTGTATCTGTGTCAGCTCTGCTGTGAAGTTTCTGTTGGCTCTGAGGCTTCTGTCATTTCTGTAAGCTCTGTCATTTCTGCAGGCTCTGTAGTTTCTTTCTCCAAAATGTTTCCTCTTTCAAAGGAGTCTAGTATTAAGACCCACCTGGAATGGGTAGAGCCACATCTCCATGGAGATAATCTAATGAAAAATTTCTACATACAATATTGAATCAGGATTAAAATAAACAGCTGCCTCCACAAGATGGAATCAGGACAAAAACATGGTTTTTCTGGGGTGTATAATACTTTCAAACTGGCACAACATTCAAATAAAAAGATGTTAAGAATGATGGACAACAGAGTAATGCCCTGATAAATTCTAGAGTGATTTGAACAGTGAATAAAAAGTATTTGCAAAGTTCCCTTGGTGGAATGGTGAGAAAGGGGGAAAATTCAACTTTCCCACTTAGAGAATTTCTAATATTCTTGCAAGCAGTGGGGACAACCACTTCAATAGCCGAGCCCTCAATCTTGGGGTTTGTTCGTATGAAACTTATCACCACAAAGGATAGACTAAGCCTACTTACAATTGGGCCTAAAGGTCATCTCCAGAGAACCTCTTTTGTTGCTCAGATGTGGCCTATCTCTCTCTCAGTCAACATGGCAAGTAAACTCACCACCCTCCCCATCTCTACATAGGACATGACTCCCAGGGGTGTAAACCTCCCTGGCAATGTGGGACACAATCCTTGAATGAGCTGGGACTCAGCATCAAGGGTTTGAGAAAACCTTGACCAAAAGGGGGAAGAGAGAAATGAGACAAAATAAAGTGCCAGTGGCTGAGAGATTTCAAATAGAGTCGAGAGGTTATACTGGAGGTTATTCTTACACATTTTATAAATATTCCCTTTTTAGTTAAAGGTGTATTATAGAGATGTCCTGGTTTGAAAGGATGTATGACCCCTAGAAAAACCATGTTTTAATCAAAATCCCATTTCATCAAGGTAGAATAATCCCTATTCAATATTGGATGTTTGAAACTGTAATGAGATCATCTCCCTGGATGATGTGATTTAGTCAAGAGTGCTTGTTAAATTGGATTAGGTGATGACATGTCTCCACCCATTTGGGTGGGTCTTGATTGGTTTATTGGAGTCCTATAAATGAGGAAACATTTTGGAGAATGGAGATTCAGAGAGAGCAGAGAATGCTGCACCACCACGAAGCGGAGAGTCCATCAGTCAGCGCTTTGGAGATGAAGAAGGAAAATGCCTCCCGGGGAGCTTCATGAAACAGGAAGCCAGGAGAAGAAGCTAGGAGATGATGCTGTGTTTGTCATGTGCCCTTCCAGATGAGAGAGGAACCCTGATCGTGTTCACCATGTGCCTTTCCAGATGAGAGAGAAACCCTGAACTTTGTCAGCCTTCTTGAACCAAGGTATCTTTCACTGGATGCCTTAGATTGGACATTTCTATAGACCTGTTTAACTGGGACATTTTCTCAGCCTTAGAACTAAAAACTAACAACTTATTAAATTCTCCTTTTTAAAAGCCATTCTGATTCTGGTATATTGCATTGCAGCAGCTAGCAAACTAGAACAAGAGGCTAGAGGGAAGTGCCTGAAACTGTAGAGCTGTGTTCCAGGAGCCATGTTTCTTGAAGATGATTGTATAATGATAAAGCTTTCATAATGTGACCGTGTGATTTTGAAAATCTTGTGTCTGATGCTTCTACAGTATGGACAGATGAGTAAAACATATGGATTAAAAATGAATAAATAATAGGGGGAACAAATGTTAAAATTTTTAAAAATGTATATTGGGTAGGTGGAAATACTGGTGGTCAATGAGTGGGAGGGGTAAGGGGTATGGTATGTGTGCTGGTTTGAAAGGAAGTATGCCCCCTAAGAAAAGCCATGTTTTAATATAAATCCCATTTCTTAAAGGTAGAATAATCTCTATTCAATACTGTATATTTGAAACTGTGATGAGATCATCTCCCTGGTTGATGTGATTTAGTTAAGAATGGTTGTTAAACTGGATTAGGGGATGACATGTTTCCACCCATTTGAGTGGGTCTTGATTAGTTTCTGAAGTCCTATAAAAGAGGAAACATTTTGGAGAATGAGATATTCAGAGAGAGCAACACTACAAAGCAGAGAGTCCACCAGCCAGCGATCTTTGGAGATGAAGAAGGAAGACACCTCCCGGGGAGCTTCATGAAATAGGAAGCCAGGAGAGAAAGCTAGCAGATGACGCCGTGTTCGCCATGTGCCCGTCCAGTTGAGAGAGAGAAGCCCTGACTGTGTTCACCATGTGCCTTCTCACTTGAGAGAGAAACCCTGAACTTCATCAGCCTTCTTGAACCAAGGTATCTTTCCCTACATGCCTTTGATTGGACATTTCTTTAGACTTGTTTTAATTGGGACATTTTCTCAGCCTTAGAACTGTAAACTAGCAACTCATTAAATTCCCCTTGTTAAAAGCCATTTCATTTCTGGTATATCGCATTCCGGCAGCTAGCAAACTAGAACAGTATGTATGAGATTTTTCTTTTTATTTCTTTTTTCTGGAGTGATGGAAATGTTCTAAAAAAATGATCACGGTGATGAATATACAACTATGTGATGACACTGTGAGCCACTGATTGTATACCATGTATGGAATGTTGGTATGCTAAGAATGTATGGGCTTGTATGTTATTTTATAGAAAAAAAAAAAGAATGATGGGTAACAAAGGTTAACATTGGTCATTCTAAGAGGTAGGATACTGGGAGATTTGGTAATGGTGGTTAGGAGATATGCTTATGAGTGATTTTTTCTTCTTCTTTCTAATTTCCTATGTCTATTTTGAAATGTGCCTACTTATACATATATATATATATATATATATATATATATATATATATATATATATAATGTGTGCCTGCCCATGCAAAAAAAAAAGTAATGCCTCTGGTATAAAGCCATATAGGATGAATTATGCCACCAAAAGAACCAGGCCTGCTCAAAGGAAAAAGAGCTGCAATTAGGAGAGAGAAAAAGCAAACCAGGAGGAGGAGCAAGGTATCTCAAAATTAATGAAAGTAAGTCGTGAGTATCCACCAGTTTCACAAATAAATCCCATCTAAATAAGACAACTCCAAATTCCCATCTCCATATCAAAATTTTCCTCAAGCTCCACACTTGTATAGTCTACTATTTATTCAATGTCTGTACCTGAATATCTAATAAGTATATCAAGTGACATGTCCCAGATCAAATTCTTGATCTTCTCCCATCCAAACCAGCTCCTTTTTCAGTCTTCCCCATTTAGTACATTTATCCACTGGGTAAGGCCAAAACTCCTAAAGTCATTCTTTTTTGACACCCCACATCCAATCTGTCAGCAGATCCCATTGGCCCTACCTTTAAAATATAACCTGAATCCAGTCACTTCTCACCACCTCTACCATCAGCCTCTTCAGTGGTCTTCTGCTCCTCTTCTTGTCCCTATATGTATTATCCAAACAGTTGCCAAACTGATCTTCTCAAAGCATAAGTCATATCATGTCACTCCTTTGCTTAAAACTCTTCAATGATGTCCATCTTACTCAAAATTAAACCCAGCCTTTATCATGCTCTACAAAAGTCTACATAATCGCCTACGGAGGTTCCTGCCTCAGGGCCTCTGTGCTATTCCCCTGGAGTTACAAGCTTCATTCCCTCACTTCATTCAGATCAGTACTGCAGTAACATCCTCTCAGAGAAGAAATTCCTGACCACCCTACTAAAATTGCATCCCCACACACTTTTCCTGTTTTATTCAGAATTTTATTCTGCTTTACCCAGAATTTATTCAGGAATTTTGCTCTTTTTATTCACAGTTATATCCAAGAGTTTAGAAAACTGTCTGGCGTAATGCAGGTAACTCAATATCTATTAAATGAAACAGTGAAAGCACCCAATGTTTTATTTTTCCTAAAACACTGAAAATGATGTCTGCCTTTACTTTTGGTTAATCAGATTAATCTATGCATCACTACAATTGAGGCAAATATTATTCCCTCTTAATAAACAAAACATTGAAGTTATAAGAAACTCTATAAAACTCAAGGGTCAAGGATGGTTTCTGGTCAATTCTACTTGTGTATTTGGAGGAAGATGTGGCTGGGGGGGCAGCAGTCATCAGAATCAACCAACTCAGTTTCTGGTATGTAGAAAAGAGACCTCTGGCTGCTTAATCATTCAGTTATGACAGAATGAGACTTGAGAAACTATTATCTGCTTAACTGTACCTGTCCCTGTTGGGTCGCCTCCCTGGATCATGAAATCTTTGATGATTCTGTGGAATTTCGTGCCATTGTAGTAACCTCTACGAGCCAACTCAGCAAAGTTCTTACAGGTCTTTGGAGCGTGCTTCCAGTACAGCTCCAGCACAATGATCCCCATGCTGCAGGCGGAGAAGACAACATCACACCAGTCAAGAGCAAGGTCATAGGAAAAAAAAAAAAAAAGAAGAGCAACGTCATAGCAGACAGGAATATTATGGGACTACTACAAGATTTTCAAACTTATGAGTCCTAAAACTGTGATAAGCACCAGATTTCATGCTCAGCAAAGGAAAGCAGCCCATTGCAAGTAACATGAACATACATATTTCCTTTAAGTAAAACGTGAAGGGCTTTCTGGACTTTCTTTTAAGCAAAATAACAACAGAGGACAACTCAAAATTCGAATACCTTACAAATAAAAGTAAATCACCAGTCATCTGGAACCAAAATAACCAACTTCTAAATTAGGACATAGAAATCTTACACGCAATATGTGAATTTTTTAAAAGGGGAGAACATTCAAATACTTTTCAGCCATAAAAAGGAATGAAGTTCTGACACATGTGTCAACATGGATGAACCAAGAAGGCATCCTCTCTGACTGAGAAAAGCCAGACACAAAAAGATGAATGTTGTGTAATCTTGCTTATATGGAATACCTAGAAGAAGCAAATTTCTAGAGGCAGAGAGTAAATTATAGGTTACCAGGGGTGGGCGGTGGGAGAGAAAAGGGAGTTATTACTTAATGGTTACAAAGTTTCTATTTGAAGTGAAGAAAAAGTTTGGGTAATAGACAATGGTGATAATTGTAGAACACCGTGAATGTGATTTACACAACTGAATTTTATGCAACTGAATTCAAGTTGAATTTATAAAAATTTTAAAAATACACACTGGAAGTGCATATTTATACATGCATTAGTTTCTAGGTAGGAGTGGGAATTGGTAGTTCAGCGATAAGGATGACAGGAAGATTATTCAATAGATGCCTTTTATAAATTCAGGTATTTTGAACCATGAAAATGCATAACTTATTAAAAAAAATTTTAACAGGAAAAAAGGTACAATTTGCAGGTGTTCGGGAGAAGCCCCAACAAAGACAAAAGAGTGTTTTGTTTTTGTTTTCAGTACTGCTAAGAATAGGAAAGAGGTAAAAGGGTTAGGACAGAAGCCTTTCCCTCTACCCTATTACTCATCTAAGAATGTGGGAAGTGAGTCAACTGCATAGCCTGGCCTATGATGAGGCTTTGCATTTTGTAATCACGCTATAAATGTATGTGGAGTGTGCCAGAAGACAGCTTTCTAACAGTCTTTCTGCCTGCAAGCCATCCTTCACACTAGTAACATTCAACAGGGATTAATAGTTACTCTGTGCAAGGCACTATTCTGGATGTTTTTGCCCTCAAGGAATTTACATTCTGTGGATAGTTTTTAAATACAGGAATAAACTTTTGAAATGTAATTGAGAAGCAACAACACAATTTTGAAAGGTACAAACCTTTTGACTTCTAAGATGAGGTTGCTATGGAAAAACTAACAAAAATGCCTAAGGTTACAGTATGTACAAGGATGTTAATTCCAGTACTCCAGTATCATTTGGAATGCTCTTCAAGTTGAAAATGACTAAAATACAAAACATCCATATACCGGAAGGAAATGAAAGAAAAGCAAATCACAGGAAAAACACACACACACACACACATATATATACAGTATGGTAATATGATCCCATTTTTTGTTAAAAAAACAAGAGTTATTTGTTAAGAATACATAGAAAAAGATCTGGAAGATCATCCAACAAACTATTAATAGCATTTACACAGGGAGGGCTGGCTTTCATTTCTTACTCTATACATATCTTCACTGCTTCAAATTAAATTTTTATTTATTTTGTAATTTAAAAAATGTTAACTAACAAAAGTTCAGAAATTACTTTCAAGTTGGGGCCTGGAGAAGTGGAATGTTGGCATATAAGGTGGAACAGAAGTGGACCAGGGAGCAAGAGCAGCACGAGGAAACGGGGTCTGAGAATTCTGTGCTCTGGTGAAAGCAGTGTGGGCAAAGACCAACGGAAGGCAGACAGACAGACAGAAAGGGCTGGACCCTGGCTGCTGACTTGAGAGTAGCAGAAGTTGTAGCCGGTACGCCAAAAACCAGATGATTACCAGATTAAAATGTCTAGTCTTATACTGCAGCAGCAAGAAGTCACTTAAGATTTTTGAGCAGGATCTCTGACCTTACTTTGGAAAGATCACTTCAAACTTTTTCCAAAGAGGCAATGGAATGAATGGGGCTAAAGAAAGTAGGATGTGAGGCAGACAGGCCACGCTCTAAACGAGGTTCCCCTACTCAACAGCTGTGTGGCTTTGGTCAAACGATTTAATTTGTAAATTTCGGCATTTCCTCCTGCTTAAATTGGAGGGAGCTGTAATATTACCTACATCATTTCGGTTTCTAGAAGGGTTAAACTGTAATCGCATACATCGGGGCATTGCACCAGCTGGTCGGTGCTTAATTATATTATAACACGTTTCTGAGAGTCAGGAAAATGTGCTTCTGCCTGTGTTCTGACAGTATCTTGTTTCTACAATTGCCGTACTTGCTACCTATCTGTCTTTTCATCATACTATGAGCTCCTAAGGGCTGTGTATGTTTTATCCTACGTGCCTGGTCAAATACATGCTTGTTTACAGAATGAATGAATGAAAGGAGTGGAGGAAGCTGTCGCTGCGGTCCAGGAGCTAGTCCTTGTTCAATTCTTCCACGTGGAGGCCTGCTTCCCGGGGAGCGCGCCAGGTATCGAGTGCCCCGGCGAAGTGTGGGCTCCGCGTCGCCTCCGCCAGCCCAGCCCCAGAAGCCCGATTTCCCTCACCTGGTCTCCAAGTAGACGCTGGGCGGCTGCCAAGAGTCGGGAGGAATCGCCGCCATGGCGAAGCCGGAGGAATCCTTCCTTAGCAATCGCTATTTCCGGCGTTGATTAACTGGGGACCCGCTGCCGCAGCGCACACTTCCGGTCCTGCAGCTCAGCCCTTTCGATTCCAGGGGTTGGGGGGTTGAGACAAGGAAGAAAAAGGGCCCTTCTGCCACAGGCGGTGAAGCTACGGTGCAAGGTGAAAACTGGTTGGAGCGCAAAAACAGAGGAAAATGCAAACTCCATTAGAGGAGGTGTCGAGGCAGTACCCCGCCACACTCTGGACGAAATGATTGGTTCAGGGAGGCAAAAGAGACGGAAACAAGCAGCAACGCTGCACTCTGACTGGGAGTTATGTCCTAACATTCAATTTGGATAATTTTCTAGCTCCGCTTTAGGGCAGAGATCGGAAGAGGAGGAGAATGAAAGGGTAGGAGATGAGAAATGCCTAAGACGCTGTAGTTTACGGTGAGATTACATTTTCTTATCTCCGCAGAGCAGTCATGTAGAGCTTATTATTTCCTTTTTTTCGGATGTGAAAACTGAGACTCAGCAGTTAAAGGATTTATTTGTCCAAGGTCATACAGCAAACTGAGCCGTGAGACTCCAAAGGCTAAGAGTGAGGGGAGAAGGAAGGGGGTAGATCAGGAAAGAAAATGCAGGTCAAAGGGATCAGGGCAAGAGCAAGGCTTTGCTGGAATAGATGATGCTCCAGAGTTGTCACGAGGGTTAACTCAGGGCCAGAGAAGCAGCGTGAGAAATTTGGAGGGAGGACCAAAGAGAAATGGGGTAAACTATTGTAAGTCCTTTAAAAAAAAAAAATTTATTGAAAAATATTCACATACATTCCGTACATGGTGTACAATCAGTGGCTCACAGTATCATCACATAGTTGTGTATTCATCACCATGATAATTTTTAGAACATTTGCATCACTCCAGAAAAAAAAAAAGGAAAAAAAAGAAAACCTCATGCATCCCATACCCCTTACTCCACCCTCTCAGTGACTGCCAGTGTTTGAATCTACCCAATTGTTTACCCTTTATTCCGCCCCGCTGTAAGGCATCAGGAGCTCGCCTCCTGCCCATGAACAACATCTAGTAATGGGGCCAGGATGTGGGAATCACACAAACATGTTTTTTTGCAAAAGCTAATAGCACTTTTTGCTTCTGTAGATAAGCTTGCTTGCTTTCAGCTGCAAAACCAGGATGTGGATCTGTGAAACTAATGCCATCTCTCTGCTTCTGTGAATAAGCTTGTGGTTTCAGCCTTTATAAGCCCACCCTGCAAGCCCCACGGTGCTGCTCTCTGACTCTTCCTTCTTGGGATTTCTGAGGCAGTCGCCGGCTGGCTAATAAAGACTCCAAATTGACTGGCTAATAAAGACTCCAAATTGACTTGCAGTTTTGGAACTTGGGGTCTCTCTTTCGGGGTGCCCCACAATATCCCCTACTATGTATTTATTTTTTATCCTTATTTTTTTACTCATCTGTCCATACCCTGGATAAAAGGAGCATCAGGGACACATGGTTTCCCAATCACACGGTCACATTGTAAAAGTTATGTTGCTATATAATCATCTTCAAGAAATAAGGCTTCTAGAACACAGCTCAACAGTTTCAGGTACTTCCCTCCAGGCACTTCAATATACCTTAAACTAAAAAGGGATATCTTATATAATGCATAAGAATAACCTCCAGGTTAACCTCTTGACTCTGAAATCTCTCAGCCACTGAAACTTTATTTTGTCTCGTTTCACTCTTCTCCCTTTTCGTCAAGAAGGTTTTCTCAATCCCTTGATGCCAGGTCCTGGCTCATCTTGGGAGTTCTGTCCCACATTACAAGGGAGATTTACACCCCTGGGAGTCATGTAGCGTGGAGGGCAATGAATTCACATGCTGACTTAGCTTAGAGAAGCCACATCTGAGAAACAAAAGAGTTTCTCTGGGGGTGACTCTTAGGCATAATTACAAGTGAGCTTAGCTTCTCCTTTGCAAGAATAAGTTTCATAGGGGCAAACCCCAAGATCAAGGGCTCAGCCTGTTGATTTACTTGTTCCCACTGCTTGCAAGAATATCAGGAATTCCCCAAATGAGGAAGTTGAATATTTTCTCCTTTCTTTCCAGTCCCCCAAGGGGACTTTGGAAATACTTTTCTTTTTCTGCCCAAATCACTCTGGAATGTATCGGTGTATCACACTAACCTGTACAAACCAACAAGATCTCATGCCCTATTCAAGATTCCATGTACTTATGGTGTTCAACTAAACTGACCATACAAGTTAAATTAGGTAATGCACTACTCAAAATATAAATTTTGCACCAAATAAACATTTCTGCCTTTGGTCTCACACAGAAGTTGAAGTTTTAAAATATGGACCATATCATCCTTTACCCTGTATTCTGATTTACTTTAGTCCTTTCCAGTTCAGTTTCTTTCATTCATATCTCTAGTTGAAGTCTGATCACTTTTTCAACTTTTAAACAGTTTCTGTATGGGGTAATACTGACTTTCATAGCTTCAGAGTTCTAACTTTGAATCTCAGGTGTCACATAAATACCTGAAGTTTCTGCAAACGGCCAGGTTATATACAAACAGCTCAGTATCTCAGAATTTAGAAATAGCAGTTACACCTCCTGAATATATGTGACTGCTGTAAGAGCTTATAGTGTATGACCTTTACAATAGGCCCTGACCTGATGACCCATGCTCTTGCTATTACAAATAATGCTTCATGTATATATATTTGTACACTTGTCTATGAATTTTTATTGGGTATTGTGTTAGTTAGATTCAGTTGTCAACTTGGCCAGGTGAGCATACCTAGTTTTGTTGCTGCGGACATAAGCCAATGGTACCTGAACCTCATCTGTTGCTAATTACATTTAAAGTCGACTAGGAGGCGTGTCTGCTGCAGTGAGTGACGTTTGACTTAATCAGCTGGTGCTTAAATGAGAGAGCGCAAGGTAGCACAGCCTAAGCAGCTCGGGCATTTCACATCTCAGTATTCACAGCTCAGCCCAGGCCTTTGGAGATGCAGAAAGAAGTCACCCCGGGGAAAGTTGTTGGAACCCAGGGGCCTGGAGAGAAGACCAGCAGAGACCATTCTGTGTCTTCCACGTAAGAAAGAACCTCAGTGGAAAGTTAGCTGCCTTTCCTCTGAAGAACTAACAAAATAAATCCCCTTTTATTAAAAGCCAATCCGTCTCTGGTGTGTTGCATTCTGGCAGCTAGCAAACTACAACAGGTATATAGCTAGAAGTATAATTGTTGGATCATAGATTGTGTGTGTTATAACTTAGTAAACACCAGACTGTTTACCAAAGTGACTGAAACAATTTACATTCCCACCAATAGTGTGTGAGAATTGCTATTATTGTTCTACATTCTCACCAACACTTAGTATTGTCAGTCTTTTTTTATACAAAAAATTCTGGAGGTTGTGTAGTGATATCTCAGTAATTATTTCCCTAACAACCTATATTAATGAAGTTGAGCACTTTTTCATATGTGTATTTGCTAGTCTATTTTGATATCCTCTTTTTGTGTTCAAATCTTCGGCTCATTTTTCTATTTGATTGCCTTTTTCTCATTTATGGAATTCTTTATATATTCTGAATGCAAGTGGTTTCTACCACTTCATGGCACATCTTTTCATTGTCTTACTTGTGTCTCCTGATGATCTAGAAGTTCAAAAGTTTCTAATTTTAACGTGGTCTAATGTGTCAATCTATTTTGCAGCACTTCAGAATTCTGACTAGTCACATTTTAAAGTGCTCAACAGGCAGTAGCAACAGCTGCCATACTGAGAAAGCAACCCTAAAGCTTTGTTTTACTTTTCTCATATAGATCTGCAATGCCCCGAGAATTTATTTTGATTATAATGTGAGGTAGGAGTCAAATTCAAATATTCAGGTTTTTCTGTATTATACACAGTTGAACCAGCATCATTTATTGAAAAGATTATCCTTACCTCACTGTTTATCATAAATCAAGTATCCCTATATATGTATTTCTTTTTTGGCCTCTCCATACTTTGTTCCATTGGTTTGTCTATTCCTGCACCAATATCACACTGCCTCTATGACTGGCACGTCATAGCCTGAACCCAGTAGCACTTTATTTGCACCTCTATTAAAGAAAGCAGTTAATAACTTTGGCTCTAAAGACTGGGCGGGAAAAGGAGACTGCATAATGCTACACAAATTAACTTCTCCATAAACTGTATTTGGTCAGTATGATGTAGATAAATGTTGTGGGGCTATTTGTCTTAGATCACTGAAGCGGTTTCATGAGGTAACGAATATAAAAAGTCAGTAACACTTAACTCGGGCACAAAATGAGCGCTCAGTACATATTAATGAGCGGGCCAACTGTAAATATGAATGATTTGTCTTTCTCTCTTTTAGACTAATAGCTCCCAGACAATAGGAGCTACTCTCCATTTACGTCGCCCTCCCACTTCCAACCCTTAATGCCTGAAACACTACCCAGCACGTAGTAAGGCGCTCAAAAAATGTTTGTTGAATGAATCACTTCAGCCATGAAGTCTGTCAGCCCATCGAAATGAGGAAATCCAAAGCACACAGGTACTGAAAACTGAGGAAGAAGTGCCAAAGCGACTCCAGAGGGAGCAGGAGCCTGGGCTCTCCGGATCTCGCGACAGTTTCCGAGAGCGTCGCGACCCTGCGCCTCTGTTTTTTGCAGAAGCGGGGCTGGAAGACTGCCTAATCTAAGGCGCGTTGCTTCGTCCCGGCGTAGAGAGTGCTTCCGGTTGCGTGCCCGGAAGCTGAAAGTTGTCAGTCCAGCCTCCTCTCCCGGCGACTGCAGTCCCCCAGGCGGGAGGAGCCCGACGGGGCACGGGCCCCGCATGTGAGTGACTGGGACCCGAGGCCGGGAGGGGGGAGACCGCTCTGTGACAGCTTTGCTGCGCGGCCCTCTGTGACATTCTCTTGCAGCCGCTGTCTCGCCGCTACTGCTACCTCTTCCCCCGGTGGTGACCCCTTTTCCTAATCTCTCGCTTTCCACAGGCTGACAGCGTCTTCTGGCAACTCTGCCATTGTGGTCACACTTAAGAACATCTCCCCCTCTTTCCTTGGAATAGCAAAGCGGGGTCGGCCTTGATAGCTTGTTTTGGAGGCGTCACAGCAGAGTCCAGGAAGTGAACGGTGCTAGTGAAGTCCAGATGTCACTGCCATTTGATAATTTTTTTTTTTTAAATCCTGAAAGCAGAACAAATTCTCCCCCTCGACCCGAAACATCTTTTTCTAATAATTGTTTAGAGGGAAACAGTTTATGTGTGAACAAACACGACATCTCAGATTTCAGGAAGGCTTATGACTTGGTTTATTGACACAGGTAAACGAGCTGGTTCCAATCTCCTTTTAGTACAAGAAAATGCCTGCCTAGTGTTGTGTAGTTTAAGACCGTTAACCCTGTAGGCCACACTATTTCTGATCTAAGAGCTGTCATATCTTTGGTATTCAAAATTTTTAGTCATCAATCACCTTTTAATAAAGACTACTTCCAGGTACTTAGTAGTATGACATTTTTTGATTGCTCATTTGGTAGTTCCCAGGGTGGAGTTTTCTATGGGCATCTCTTCCTTAACAAATTCATTGATTTTAATTTTAATTGTCACAGTTTTCCTCCAAAGAAAGACATGGCTTTAACTAAATTACATTTTGCTGCATTAAAGTTTTGAGTGAAGTTAAGTATGCCCAACTTGCATACTACAAAGAGGTTGTCTGCCCTGTCAGGACTAATCCGCCTTGGACCAAACATTTTCAAGATTCGAATCCCTGTTCCTCCACAGCTGCCACAGAAAATTGTTCAAGTGTTAAGGTTCCTAACCTGCCCAGCTAAACTCACATCAGGCTGATGCATTTTGTGTGTGTATGTGTTCAGATAAGATTTATTCAGCAAAGTTTATTCAAAAAATTTGAGTCTCTAGTCTGAAACAAACACCATGTGAGTTCTTATAACTCACATAGGTTATAATGTTTTGTCTACAGTAAACAGATATGGAATTTAAAGTCTAGAGCAAAATGTTCCAAACTTTTTACCAAGATAACGTATAGAAAGAAATATAGGTTACATCATGAACCTAGCATGCGTGCGTGTGTGCACAAAAATTTCACTAATCAATACCCATATTTATGACACTTCATGCCTCTGATAGATTCTATTTTATTCAGACTTATTTAGAAATGCTGATTGTACTAACTGATTTTATAATCATCTAATAAGATGTGATCCACAGTTTGAAAAATTGCCCTCTATGCAGATCATGGTCAGCAATTGGGACAGAAGTGAAGCACAAATGCTCTCATCTTCAAAAAAAGAGGTTCGGTGGTCTAAAGAAAAGTATTATCATGGAATATTTCTTAAAAAAAAAAACCCTGTGTTGTTTAGAAGTTACAAAGGGGAATTGCTGAGATGTAGTAGCTTACTTGGTGATAGAGTGCCATTACTGCAGACAAAAGGAAAGGTTGAACTTTTTGAAACCAGGAAAAGCTTCTGGGTTCTGGGTTAGTCTTTCTTTCCTATGTTGCTTATCAGTTTTCCCCTGTACACCGTTTCCCAAATATCTCATATTTGAAGTTACACTGATTTTCTTCCTGTCACAAATTCTGTATTCATATTTAAATTTGCAGAGTCAAGTAAATTTCTGGCAAAAAGTTACCACCAAACAAAGGTCTTAGGGATGAAATACTTATTAAATGAATCTGTGAATATGTAACCGTATGCTTTGAAAAATTTTTCACTAGTCCACAGCTAAAGTGATAGAGCATGAATGAAAATGAATTCATTTATTTTTTCCTTAATGGATGGTATGGCATTAACAGTTTTATTCTGGAGATAAAATCTTGAAAAAAGTTATGTAGACTTTAAGAGTTTCTAAATGGGTAAATTCTGAATAAATTAAACTGAATAAATGAATCAATAAGGGGAAATACTGAATGTATGATTGAGACAAAATGTCAGTTCTTTCCCATATACTTGCGATCTTCCCGCCTCACCTCCATCATCAAATAATTAGGAATTAGATATTTTAACCTTAGATAATACATCTTTGTGTAGCAAGGAGAAAGTTATTCACTTTCAGAAATTGGGAAATTTTTTTTAACTATTTTTTATTAATTAAAAAAAATTAACAAAACATTAAGATATCATTCCATTCTACATATAAATCAGTAATTCTTAATATCATCACACAGTTGCATATTCATCATTTCTTAGAACATTTGCATCGATTTAGAAAAAGAAAAAGACAACAGAAAAAGAAATAAAACGATAATAGAGAAAAAAAAAAAAAGATTATGCATTACGTACCCCTTACCCCTCACTTTCATTTACCACTAGCAAGAAATTGGGAAATTTTAAAATCATTCTAGACCCACAGGTGACCGCAAATTCCTAAATCCCCTAGCATTTTTCCAAACACCTATTTAAAAAAAATATTTTTATTGATAGATCTTCACACACATATATTCCATACATGGTATACAATCAGTGGTTCACAATATCATCACGTGTATTCATCAGCATGATCATTTCTTTTAGAACATTTGCATCACTCCAGAAAAAAATAAAAATAAAAAAGAAAAAACTCATACATCCCATATCCCTTACCCCTCCCTCTCATTGACCACTAGTATTTCCATCTACCCAATTTAATTTACCCTTTATCCCCACCAATGTTTATTTTTTATCCATATTTTTTTACTCAACAGTCCATACCCTGTATAAAAGAAGCATCAGACACAAGGTTTGCAGAATCACACAGTCATATTGTAAGTGTGATATCTTTATATAATCATCTTCAAGAATCAAGGATACTGGAACACAGCTCAGTACACCATAAACTGGAAAGGGCTATCAATATAATGCATAATAATAACCTCCAGGCTAACCTGTCAATTCCATTTGAAATCTCTCAGCCACTGTAACTTTATTTTGTCTTATTTCTTTCTTCCCCTTTTTGGTCAAGAAAGCTTTCTCAATCTCTTGATGATGAAGTTTTTTTAATGAATAAAAATTAAAATGAACAAACCATTGGTTCCACTAAATTAGCTTGGGAACAGAATGATCAGTGTAGATCCTTTTTATGAATTTGTTCAGACATTGGTTAGGTTCCATGTCTCCAAGGTGAATTTTTAAGACAAAACAAAATTTAAATGTTCTGTCTTGAGTTTTTTTTTGTTGCTGTTTTCTCCATTTATCTGTGCTTTCAAGGAACTCACAGTTTAGTGTGGGAGGTAGACAAGGAAATAGATGTAATGTATATGGATAGAGTTATGCTTGAGGTTTAAAGGGGACCAAAATTGAAGTTGGAAGAGTTTTAACTCACTGAAGAGGGCATTAAGGGTTAGGTTTTCTAGACGAAATTGAGTGTACGAAAGTAAAAAGATATGAAACCTATGGTAGTGTAGCAAGTAAGGAAGAATTGATGGGAATTGAGACTGAACAGGTTTGCAGTGACCAGATCATAAAGAACCATGTTAACGAATTTAGGCTTTTTCTTATAATAAAAATAATTTTAGTTTGGGTTTTGGAACAAATATTTTGTGCACATTTTATTATCTCCTCAAGAACATTGTGGGGTAGGCATAAATATCCCCATTTTACAAATGAAAACTCTTGGGCTTAAAGAGGCTAAATTGGGAAGGTCTCATGGCCAAGAAATAGGTGGAAAATGCTAGAATTTTTGTCTAGCTCTTTCCAACTCCAGAACCGTATTCTTAACCACCATGTTAAAAGACGTTCCAGTAGGGGATGAGTAGTCATGGAAAGTGTTTTAAATAATTGAGTAAAATAAACCAATTTGCATTTCAGAAAAAATAACTTGTGGACAGGGTAAAGGAGAGATCAGAGAGAAAGAGAAGAATAGAAAGTATAGAGATTATATCTTTATGGTGGCCCATTGGAGAGATGTTGAGGACCCTCCTGGTGCCATTATTGTAGAGCTACAGAGAAGGCAATGAATATGAGAACTGTAAAGAGAAGGTAGAATCTAGAGTATTTAGTGATTAGTTAATTGGCGGGAGTGAGGAAGGAGGAGGCTTTTTTTTTTTAAGCAATTTTATTCACAAATTATACAGTCCCTCCAACATGTTCAATCCATGGCTCTCAGTATAATCACAGTGGTGTGCTTTCATTACCAAACTCAATTTTTTTTAACTCTCTTTTAAATTGTATAATATGACATATATTCAAAGAAGGAAAAAAGCAATAGTTTTCAAAGTAGTCTTCAACTGCTTTTTTCAGTCACTGGACAGATCCTAGAGTTTGTCATGGGCTACCATACCATCATCTCAGATTTTTCTTTCTAGCTGCTCCAGAACATTGGGGGCTAGAAGGAATATATATGTTTTATCATCACTTTTTTTCCTTTTTTGTGAAAAATAACATAGATACAAAAAGCAATAAATTACAAAGCACATCACAACAATTAGTTATAAAACAGATTTCAGAGTTTGTTATGGGTTACAGTTCCACAATTTTATGTTTTTTACTCCTAGCTGCTCTAAGACACTGGAGACTAAAAGAAATATCAGTATAATGATTCAGCAATCATACTCTTTGTTAAGCCCTGCCTTCTCTGTATAACTCCACCATCACCTTTGATCTTTCTGTCCCTCACTTTAGGGGTATTTGGGCTATGCCCATTCTACCTTTCTCAAATTGGAAGGGCTGTCAATAATAAGGGGTTAGAACATGGAATTAGCTGATCTGGAAAGGCTGGCCCCTCTATTTTTCAGGATTTATCTAGTCCAGGGCCCCATCTGGAGGTTGTAGGTTTCAGGAAATTTACCCCAGTGCATGGAACCTTTGTACAATCTTATATATTGCCCTAGGTGTCCTTTAGGATTGGCCAGAATGGTTTTGGGTGGGGTTTGGCAAGTTCTGATAGGTAGCAGTGTCTAACTGAAGCTTGCGTAAGAGCAACCTCCAGAGTAGCCTCTTGACTCTATTTGAACTCTCAGCAACTGATACCTTATTTGTTACACTTTTTCCCCCCTTTTGGTCAGGATAATATTGTTGCTTCCACTGTGCCAGGGTCAGATTCATCCCTAGGAGTCATCTCCCATGCCACCAGGGAGACTTTCACCCCTGAATTTCATGTCTCACATAGTGGGGAGGGCAATGGTTTCACTTGTAGAATTGGGCTTAGAGAGAGAGAGCGGCCACATCTGAGCAACAAAAGAGGTCCTCCAGAGGTGACTGTTAGGCATACCTATAGGTAGGCTCTGCTTTTTTACTACATAGGTAAGTTCACAAAAGCAGACCTCAAGATCAAGGGCTTGGCCTATTGATTTGGGTGTCTGTAATGTTTGACACAGTATCGGGGGATTCCCTGATGGTCAAGTTTGATAGTTCCATATTTTTCTCCCATCCCTCAATGGACTTTGCCAATATTTTTTGATTATCTGCTTAATATATTCTGTGATATATCCAGGCATTACGTTAAGCTACAGATTACACACCCTCATTTTTATTCTGGCTAGGAGGAGGGTTTTAAATTTAGAGGGCTAGCATTTCCTATAATCAGAAAGGGTATAAAGGAGAGGGACTAGTTTGTAGGGGAAAAGTAGTAAGTTCAGTTATGGACATATTACATGTAGGGAACCATGAAATTTGGGCCACCGTGTCTTTTAGGTGGATAGATGGTCCTTGAGCTGCAGAGAGTTCTAGACTGGAGAGAGATCTGGAAATTACTGCCTACTAGGTGGTAGTTAAAGCCTTTGAGGAAGTGGGAAGAGGGTCAAGGACAACTGTGGGGGAATACTAGCATTTAGGAGCATAAACTCTGAGAAGAGGACAGGTGAATTATGCCATGGTTTGAGAGTACTTGAGGGACATTATAGGCAGCCATATCAGCTGCACCAGACAAGTCAGATAAGCTAATAACTGAAAAGTGTACTTTAGACTTGGCATTTAGAAAGCTGTTGGTGACATTACAGAGGGCAGTTTCAGTTGAGTGAGGGAGATGAACACATGATTTCAACACTTAATAGAAGAAAGAATACCTGAGAAGAAATTGAGATCATCACTTTTTTTTCAAGGATATTAGCTCTGAAGGGAAGGAGAGAGAGAGTACTGGAAATCAAAGAAGAAGATTTTTTTTTTTCTTTTAATTGTGGAGACTAGGAAAGGTGAGGACGGGGACAGGTAGAGACACATTTAAAAATGTGGGGCTTCCAATTAATGTCAGTGTCATAAAAGGCCAAAAAAAAAAGGAAAAGAGGGAAACTTCTCTTCTGATAACATGGGAAGTGTAGCACACTCCCCAGGATGAAAACACAGCTTGCAAAAATATATCATTGTATGGTTGAATTACCAAAAAAACAAAAACTCAACCTTGTCATTTTTTGCGATACAAACTGTTGGTTGAATGAGATTTTTATGTTAAAAGGGGACAAAGATTGCAGAGCCGTCATCTAAAATGGTGACAGTCCATCTTCCTTTTAGCCTCATCTGGACTTCTGACCCCCCCCCCCCCCCCCCCCCCCCCCGCTTATAACTCTCCTAAGGATACCAGTGTGATTTTCTCTTCTCCCCCAGAGATACCTACATGTGCCCCCACCTTCCAAACACACACACTTTAAATTTTTTTGGCTGGAGAGGTCTTGGTTTTAGAAGTCCCATTTTTCTCTTTTCTGGTTGTGTGTTGAGTTAATGAATTTTGACTGGGTATTATTGGATGATTTATTGTAGTTTATTAAAATGAGCATTATCTTTGCCTCTCTTCTTAGAATGTCTTTGTTAATTTAATCAAGAGAATGCCATCTCTGGAATCACTGGTCACAAAACCAAGATGTGATAAATATTGTAGTAAGTTATCGTTTTACTCTTTCCAGGAGCCATTGTCGCCATCATTTTCTAGTTTACAGCCTCTCAACTTTGATAATCAAGGGACGTGGTGTTATAGTTTCAGGACTGCCCACTCAGAATTGGAACATACTTGGTAATAGAGTCAGCATGCATAAAGTTTAAAAGCACCAATCATGAATTCAAGCAAACTTGGTTTTATATCCAAGTTGGGAACCTTTCTGAGCCTTGGATCAACATTTGTGAAATGGAATTAATCACACTTTCCTTATGGGATCTCTGTGATGATTCACTGAGATTGTGTTTCTGGAGTGCTTAGCACAGCACCTAATATGTAGGATGGGAATGGGAAATGCTTAAATAGAAATACAACTGTACATGTCTTTTGATTCCTAATGCATTTTTTCCCCTCATTCCTGAAGTGTTCATAGGCTTTTAGGATTTTATAGCCAGATGGAGACATTAAACATCTTTGGTCTAGTCATCTTACTTTTTGAATGAGGATATAGACTGGGAAAGGTGAAGTGACAGCCAAGATCATTTGACTAGGGATTGGCATTGAACTTGGATAAAAACTCAGGCTTCTTTTCCCCCAGCTCAGTGTAGCTTCCATTCTTCCAGCTGTAATAGTCTAAGTAGAACTCTATGGAGAACCAAAAGTCACTCTCAGCTTGTGTGGTAAATAATGCCCAGTTATGCTTCTTAGGAGTAGCTGTGGGCTTTTTAAGATTACAGAGTAAATACAGGAAAAGTTTAGAAAATATGAAAAAGCACAAAGGAAATAAAGATAACTTATAATCGCAACTCCCACAGATCATCTACTCCTGGGTTATTTTAAATGGAGGTGCCACATATTAATTTCTGTTTGTTTTCTGTTAGCATAGTTCTTAATATTTTGCAATCCTTCCTTATGGCCTCACATCACACCTCGCTTAGTGAAGAGTGTGTGTCAAAGGTTAGGCTCAGGTGCCAACCTACAGAATGGTCTCAGATGTCACTCCCCCACCTGGTAATTAAGTCATTTGCATTGGATGATATCAAATGATTGTTTTGTTTTAGGTATACTAACAAGAAGTTACAGGTAGTTTACAGTGGTTAAGTGATGCATTAAGAGACTCTGTATTGAAAAGAATCTTTTATACAAGATTTCCTAAAAGAATCCTTTTATAATGTGACTTATTACTGCCCACCTCCAGTTTGTCATTATCTTAGTCAACAAGTATTTGAGAATGCCTATTATGTGCCAGACACTGTATCATAGTAAGAATATATAGAGGACTAAGACATTTCCTCTTGTCACAAAATGTAGAGTCTAGTGGCTGGGCAGTGGGGTAGGGGTAGAATATAGACAATTTAATATAATAAATACTGCAACAGGGATAAGTTCAGATTCTATACACCCACATTTTTAGCAGCCTTATTGACATTTATTTTCATTTTCCCATAAAATTAAAGTGTACAATTAAATGGTTTTTAGTATATTCACAAAGTTGTGCAACTGTCACCCCACAATCTAAGTTTAGAATATTTTCATTACTCCAGAAAGAAGCCATTAACAGTCCTTCCCCATTCCCTTCCATCCCTAGGTAACCACTAATGAAAATACTTCCTGTCTCTATAGATTTGCCTATTCTGGACTTTTCATATAAATGAAATCATATATTATGTGTTTTTTTGTGACCGTCTTTTACTTAGCATAATGGTTTTTTTTAAATTTGTTTTTGTTTTTAGTTTTTATTGTGGTGACACATTTACAACACAGAATTTCCCATTTTAACCACTTTCATGTGTACAATTCAGTGATATTAACATTCACAGTAGTGTGCTACCGCTACCACTATCTATTACCAAAACTTTTCTATTACCTGAAATAGAAACTTTGTCTCATTAAGCAGTAACTTCCTGTTTTAGTTTCCTAGGCTGCTGGAGCAGTACCATGAAATGGGTCAGTTTAAACAATGCAAACTTATTTGCTTATGGTTTGAGGATGGGAAAAAGTCCAAATCAATCGTGCTTTCTTCTGAGAGACTGATGTTCCAGAGCTAGCTGCTAGCGATCTTTGGTGCACAGCAGTCTCCTGGTCTCTCCCTTCTCTTTTGGTTTCCATTAATGTTCAGTTTCTTGCCTCCTGTGGCTTTCTTTATCTGTCTGAATTTCATTCTGTTTGTAAGGGACTCCAGTAAGGATTAAGACCCATCCTGATTGGGCTGGGCTACACCACAATTTAAGTAGCCTCAAAGAAAGGTCATACTTACAATGGATTCACACCCCCAGGAATCTATTAGATTTAAGAACCTGTTTTTCTGGGGGTACATACAGCATCAAACCAGAACATTTCCCATCCCTCTGACTCATGCCCCCAGTTCCTAATAAACTGTAATCTATTTTTTGTTTCTATGTATATGCTTATTCTAGGTATTTCATATATGTAAAGTCATACAGTATTTTCCCTTTTGGGTCTGGTTTATTTCATGCAACATGACATCTTCAAATACACTTACCATGTTTTTAGGGTTCATCCATATTGTAACATGTATCAGTACTTCATTCCTTTTTAGTGTCCAATAATATTCCATTGCATGGATATATCATTTTTAATTTATTCTTTCACCAAAGTCCAAATGATGAACATTTGGGTTATTCCACTTATGGGCTATTGAACATTTAGGTACAAGTTTTTGTGTAGACATAATGTTTTCGTTGCTTTTTGATACATTTGAGTAGTCATATCACTGAGTCTTGTTGTAACTCTATGTTCAACTTTTTGAGGAACTACCACTGTTTTCCAAAGCAGCTGCACCATTTATATTCCCACTAGCAGTGTCCAGTTTATCCACATCCTTGTTAATACTTGTTATTATCTCTCTTTTTAATTATAGCAGTCCTGGGGTGTGAGGTGGCATCTCATTATGGTTTTGATTTGCATTTCCCTGATGGTTAATGATGTTTGAACATCTTTTCATATGCTCATATACTTATTTTCTTTTCAAATCCTTTGCCCCCTTTTAAATTGGCTTATTTCTCTTTTTGATTTGAAAGAGTTCTTTTTGTATTCTTTGTACCAGTCTCATCAGATATATGATTTGCAAATATTTTCTTATATTCTGTGGATTGTCTTTTAATTTTCTAGATGGTACCATTTATAGCAATAGGTTTGTTTGTTTGTTTGTTTTAATTCAAACATTGACAGACTTTATTGTGAGGGGGTTCCCACCTAGGACTCCACCCTCTTAAATAAAAAAGTGCATAGAAAAGAAGTGATTTAGAAACACTTGTACAATATCTGCATCCTAGGCCTCCAAGGCAGGAGGGGGGTGATTACTGCGTGAGTTTGAGAAGTGGAGGCTGAGCCCCTGCTGCCTGCATGCTCACATCTGCCCTGAACATAATGGGTAGCTGAGATGCTCTGGAGGGACTCGGGAGCCCCCAGGCTAGGGGCAAGATGACAGCGGGGTCATGGGCAGCTGTGAAGCATATAACTTTTAAATTTTGATGTAGTCTAGTTTATTAGCTTTTTATGAGTCACTTGTGCTTTTGGTGTATATCTATGAAACCACTGCCCAATCCATGCTCATAGATATTTACTCCTATTTTCTCTTCTAAGAAGTTTATGGTTTTAGCTTTTAAATTTAGGTCTGTGATCTATTTTGAGTTAATTTTTGCACATGGTATAAGGGAGAGGTCCAATTGCGTTCTTTTGTATGTGGATATTCAGTTGTCCCAGGACTGTATGTTGAAAATAAATATACACTTTAAATAGAGTTTGCATCATCCTTTTATCTGAGCTTTGAAACGAAGACCTTGTTTGGGCCTTACAAAACCAGTTACAGCAAGGGCAGAGAATTTGGGGAAAGGATGTGCCTCCTTTAGTGTTTAGTGTTCCTTGCTTCCTCCCTCTCCCAATTCCTCAAAGTCTAGATTACCAGCCTGAAATACACCATTAGAAGTCTGATTCAGATTTAATTGGTTTGGGTTGGGGCCTGGGTGAGTATCTATTAACAGGTCTGTAGTTGATTCGGATGTGCATGCAGGACTAAGAACTAGTAAACTAAAAAGTTAATAGTCGTAAAGAGAACCAAACAGAAATCACTAGGAGACATACTTCTGAAAGAAAGAACATGCCAATTTTTGTGCTGATTTGGGGCCATTTCAGGACTATTTTTTTCTGCTGCACAATATGACTATTGACCTCTGCCCTACAGATGGCAGCATTTCCTTACTGAAAGAACACACATGTACCATGTCAGTGCTTTGTGAGATTAGAAACACTTTGGGGATAAAGTACATGAAATATGAAAATACTCTGGATTAAAAAAGAAAAGTCTGAAAGAAGAGAATATAAATCCAAAGCACTGTTCTTATACAAATGAAGAAAAACATCACTCTGTAACCCAACCACTTGTTAAAAAAGAACTATCTAATTTTATTTTATAAATAAGAGAATACGATACTTTTCTACTTTGATTTTACTTTTCATTCTTTGGCCACTGTCAGACAATCTGGTTTTAAAATAACTATGAGAGCATAAACTTGAATTTACTTGAAATTAGTTACAGATCTTAGGTCTTTTAAGCATGTAAAGTATAGTGCCCTGTTTTAATTTCTAAAAGCTGCCAAAATGCAGTATACCAGAAATGGAATGGCTTTTTAAAAGAGAATTTATTAAGTTGCAAGTTTACAGTTCTAAGACTGTGAAAATGTCCAAACTAAGGCATCCAGGAAAAACTACCTTGACTCAAGAAAGTCCGATGGGTCCAGAACATCCAGCTGAAGGGTATATGGTGATGTCGGCTGGTTTTCTCTCCCAGCTTTCTTCAGTGGCTTCCCTGGGGAGTGTTTTCTTTTATCTCCAAGGGTCTCTGGCAGTGTGGGCTCTCCTGGCTCTAAAGTTTTTTCCAAAATGGTTCTCTCTTAAATGACTCCAGTAAGCAACTCCACCTTGAATGGGTGGAGACACATCTCCATGGAAACAATAAAAAAGGTCCCACACAAAGATATCTAATGAGGATTAAAGAATTTGACTTTCTGGGGTATACAACAGATTCAAACCAGCACATGCTCCTACTATTCTAAAATTGTATGGGAGGAAATTCTTTTTTTTTTTTTTTTTTTTTTATATATTTGCATTATTTTATTTTATTTTTTGTTTTTCGTTTTGCAATGCATATTTTTAGATGTCCAAGCTCTTAGCCTCCAAAAACTCGGAGGAATGAATGCTTTTTCTCGAAACATTTTTGTAAACTCTGGTGTTTTTTTTTTTTTTTTTTTTTTTTTTTCCAGATTAGATTTTTTTTTTCTTTTTTTTTATTAATTAAAAAAAGAATTAACAAAACAATTAGAAATCATTCCAATCTACATGTACAATCAGTAATTCTTAATAACATCACATAGTTGCATATTCATCATTTCTTAGTACATTTGCATCGATTTAGAAAAAGAAATAAAAAGACAACAGAATAAGAATTAAAACAATAATAGAAAGAAAAAAAAACAAAAAAAACAAAAACAAAAAACATATACCTCACATGCAGCTTCATTCAGCGTTTTAACATAATTGCATTACAATTGGGTAGTATTGTGCTGTCCATTTCTGAGTTTTTATATCCAGTCCCGTTGTACAGTCTGTATCCCTTCAGCTCCAATTATCCCTTCTCTTTTTTTTTTTTTTAATTAACGGAAAAAAAGAAATTAACCCAACATTTAGAGATCATACCATTCTACATATGCAATCATTAATTCTTAACATCATCACATAGATGCATGATCATCATTTCTTAGTACATTTGCATTGGTTTAGAAGAACTAGCAACATAACTGAAAAAGATATAGAATGTTAATATAGAGAAAAAAATAAAAGTAATAATAGTAAAATCAAAACAAAACAAAACAAAACAAAAACCTATAGCTCAGATGCAGCTTCATTCAGTGTTTTAACATGATTACTTTAAAATTAGGTATTATTGTGCTGTCCATTTTTGAGTTTTTGTATCTAGTCCTATTGCACAGTCTGTATCCCTTCAGCTTCAATTACCCATTGTCTTACCCTGTTTCTAACTCCTGCTGAACTCTGTTACCAATGACATATTTCAAGTTTATTCTCGAATGTCCGTTCACATCAGTGGGACCATACAGTATTTGTCCTTTAGTTTTTGGCTGGATTCACTCAGCATAATATTCTCTAGGTCCATCCATGTTATTACATGGTTCATAAGTTTATCTTGTCTTAAAGCTGCATAATATTCCATCGTATGTATATACCACAGTTTGTTTAGCCACTCTTCTGTTGATGGAGATTTTGGCTGTTTCCATCTCTTTGCAATTGTAAATAATGCTGCTATAAACATTGGTGTGCAAATGTCCGTTTGTGTCTTTGCCCTTAAGTCCTTTGAGTAGATACCTAGCAATGGTATTGCTGGGTCGTATGGCAATTCTATATTCAGCTTTTTGAGGAACCGCCAAACTGCCTTCCACAGTGGTTGCACCCTTTGACATTCCCACCAACAGTGGATAAGTGTGCCTCTTTCTCCGCATCCTCTCCAGCACTTGTCATTTTCTGTTTTGTTGATAATGGCCATTCTGGTGGGTGTGAGATGATATCTCATTGTGGTTTTGATTTGCATTTCTCTAATGGCCAGGGACATTGAGCATCTCTTCATGTGCCTCTTGGCCATCCGTATTTCCTCTTCTGAGAGGTGTCTGTTCAAGTCTTTTTCCCATTTTGTAATTGGGTTGGCTGTCTTTTTGTTGTTGAGTTGAACAATCTCTTTATAAATTCTGGATACTAGACCTTTATCTGATATATCATTTCCAAATATTGTCTCCCATTGTGTAGGCTGTCTTTCTACTTTCTTGATGAAGTTCTTTGATGCACAAAAGTGTTTAATTTTGAGGAGTTCCCATTTATTTATTTCCTTCTTCAGTGCTCTTGCTTTAGGTTTAAGGTCCATAAAACTGCCTCCAGTTGTAAGATCCATAAGATATCTCCCAACATTTTCCTCTAACTGTTTTATGGTCTTAGACCTAATGTTTAGATCTTTGATCCATTTTGAGTTAACTTTTGTATAGGGTGTGAGAGATGGGTCTTCTTTCATTCTTTTGCATATGGATATCCAGTTCTCTAGGCACCATTTATTGAAGAGACTGCTCTGTCCCAGGTGAGTTAGCTTGACTGCCTTATCAAAGATCAAATGTCCATAGATGAGAGGGTCTATATCTGAGCACTCTATTCGATTCCATTGGTCGATATATCTATCTTTATGCCAATACCATGCTGTTTTGACCACTGTGGCTTCATAATATGCCTTAAAGTCAGGCAGCGCGAGACCTCCAGCTTCGTTTTTTTCCTCAAGATGTTTTTAGCAATTCGGGGCACCCTGCCCTTCCAGATAAATTTGCTTATTGGTTTTTCTATTTCTGAAAAATAAGTTGTTGGGATTTTGATTGGTATTGCATTGAATCTGTAAATCAATTTAGGTAGGATTGACATCTTAACTATATTTAGTCTTCCAATCCATGAACACGGTATGCCCTTCCATCTATTTAGGTCTTCTGTGATTTCTTTTAGCAGTTTTTTTGTAGTTTTCTTTATATAGGTTTTTTGTCTCTTTAGTTAAATTTATTCCTAGGTATTTTATTCTTTTAGTTGCGATTGTAAATGGGATTCGTTTCTTGATTTCCCCCTCAGCTTGTTCATTACTAGTGTATAGAAATGCTACAGATTTTTGAATGTTGATCTTGTAACCTGCTACTTTGCTGTACTCATTTATTAGCTCTAGTAGTTTTGTTGTGGATTTTTCCGGGTTTTCGACGTATCGTATCATATCGTCTGCAAACAGTGATAGTTTTACTTCTTCCTTTCCAATTTTGATGCCTTGTATTTTTTCTTCTTGTCTAATTGCTCTGGCTAGAACCTCCAACACAATGTTGAATAATAGTGGTGATAGTGGACATCCTTGTCTTGTTCCTGATCTTAGGGGGAAAGTTTTCAATTTTTCCCCATTGAGGATGATATCAGCTGTGGGTTTTTCATATATTCCCTCTATCATTTTAAGGAAGTTCCCTTGTATTCCTATCTTTTGAAGTGTTTTCAACAGGAAAGGATGTTGAATCTTGTCGAATGCCTTCTCTGCATCAATTGAGATGATCATGTGATTTTTCTGCTTTCTTTGTTGATATGGTGTATTACATTAATTGATTTTCTTATGTTGAACCATCCTTGCATACCTGGGATGAATCCTACTTGGTCATGATGTATAATTCTTTTAATGTGTTGTTGGATACGATTTGCTAGAATTTTATTGAGGATTTTTGCATCTGTATTCATTAGAGAGATTGGTCTGTAGTTTTCTTTTTTTGTAATATCTTTGCCTGGTTTTGGTATGAGGGTGATGTTGGCTTCATAGAATGAATTAGGTAGTTTTCCCTCCACTTCGATTTTTTTGAAGAGTTTGAAGAGAATTGGTACTAATTCTTTCTGGAACGTTTGGTAGAATTCACATGTGAAGCCATCTGGTCCTGGACTTTTCTTTTTAGGAAGCTTTTGAATGACTAATTCAATTTCTTTACTTGTGATTGGTTTGTTGAGGTCATCTATGTCTTCTTGAGTCAAAGTTGGTTGTTCATGTCTTTCCAGGAACCCATCCATTTCCTCTAAATTGTTGTATTTATTAGCGTAAAGTTGTTCATAGTATCCTGTTATTACCTCCTTTATTTCTGTGAGGTCAGTAGTTATGTCTCCTCTTCCATTTCTGATCTTATTTATTTGCATCCTCTCTCTTCTTCTTTTTGTCAGTCTTGATAGGGGCCCATCAATCTTATTGATTTTCTCATAGAACCAACTTCTGGTCTTATTGATTTTCTCTACTGTTTTCATATTTTCAATTTCATTTATTTCTGCTCTGATCTTTGTTATTTCTTTCCTTTTGCTTGCTTTGGGATTAGTTTGCTGTTCTTTCTCCAGTTCTTCCAATTGAACAGTTAATTCCTGCATTTTTGCCTTTTCTTCTTTTCTGATATAGGCGTTTAGGGCAATAAATTTCCCTCTTAGCACTGCCTTTGCTGCATCCCATAAGTTTTGATATGTTGTGTTTTCATTTTCATTTGCCTCGAGGTATTTACTAATTTCTCTTGCAATTTCTTCTTTGACCCACTCGTTGTTTAAGAGTGTGTTGTTGAGCCTCCAGGTATTTGTGAATTTTCTGGCATTCTGCCTATTATTGATTTCCAACTTCATTCCTTTATGATCCGAGAAAGTGTTGTGTATGATTTCAATCTTTTTAAATTTGTTAAGACTTGCTTTGTGACCCAGCATATGGTCTATCTTTGAGAATGATCCATGAGCACTTGAGAAAAAGGTGTATCCTGCTGTTGTGGGATGTAATGTCCTATAAATGTCTGTTAAGTCTAGCTCATTTATAGTAATATTCAGATTCTCTATTTCTTTTTTTTTTCTTTTTTTTTTTATTAATTAAAAAAAGAATTAACAAAACAATTAGAAATCATTCCAATCTACATGTACAATCAGTAATTCTTAATAACATCACACAGTTGCATATTCATCATTTCTTAGTACATTTGCATCGATTTAGAAAAGGAAATAAAAAGACAACAGAATAAGAATTAAAACAATAATAGAAAGAAAAAAAAAACAAAAAAAACAAAAACAAAAAACCTATACCTCACATGCAGCTTCATTCAGTGTTTTAACATAATTGCATTACAATTGGGTAGTATTGTGCTGTCCATTTCTGAGTTTTTATATCCAGTCCCGTTGTACAGTCTGTATCCCTTCAGCTCCAATTATCCCTTCTCTTTTTTTTTTTTTAATTAACAGAAAAAAAGAAATTAACCCAACATTTAGAGATCATACCATTCTACACATGCAATCATTAATTCTTAACATCATCACATAGCTGCATGATCATCATTTCTTAGTACATTTGCATTGGTTTAGAAGAACTAGCAACATAACTGAAAAAGATATAGAATGTTAATATAGAGAAAAAAATAAAAGTAATAATAGTAAAATCAAAACAAAACAACACAAAACAAAACAAAAACCTATAGCTCAGATGCAGCTTCGTTCAGTGTTTTAACATGATTACTTTACAATTAGGTATTATTGTGCTGTCCATTTTTGAGTTTTTGTATCTAGTCCTGTTGCACAGTCTGTATCCCTTCAGCTTCAATTACCCATTGTCTTACCCTGTTTCTAACTCCTGCTGAACTCTGTTACCAATGACATATTTCAAGTTTATTCTCGAATGTCCGTTCACATCAGTGGGACCATACAGTATTTGTCCTTTAGTTTTTGGCTGGATTCACTCAGCATAATATTCTCTAGGTCCATCCATGTTATTACATGGTTCATAAGTTTATCTTGTCTTAAAGCTGCATAATATTCCATCGTATGTATATACCACAGTTTGTTTAGCCACTCTTCTGTTGATGGAGATTTTGACTGTTTCCATCTCTTTGCAATTGTAAATAATGCTGCTATAAATATTGGTGTGCAAATGTCCGTTTGTGTCTTTGCCCTTAAGTCCTTTGAGTAGATACCTAGCAATGGTATTGCTGGGTCGTATGGCAATTCTATATTCAGCTTTTTGAGGAACCGCCAAACTGCCTTCCACAGTGGTTGCACCCTTTGACATTCCCACCAACAGTGGATAAGTGTGCCTCTTTCTCTGCATCCTCTCCAGCACTTGTCATTTTCTGTTTTGTTGATAATGGCCATTCTGGTGGGTGTGAGATGATATCTCATTGTGGTTTTGATTTGCATTTCTCTAATGGCCAGGGACATTGAGCATCTCTTCATGTGCCTCTTGGCCATCCGTATTTCCTCTTCTGAGAGGTGTCTGTTCAAGTCTTTTTCCCATTTTGTAATTGGGTTGGCTGTCTTTTTGTTGTTGAGATGAACAATCTCTTTATAAATTCTGGATACTAGACCTTTATCTGATATATCATTTCCAAATATTGTCTCCCATTGTGAAGGCTGTCTTTCTACTTTCTTGATGAAGTTCTTTGATGCACGAAAGTGTTTAATTTTGAGGAGTTCCCATTTATTTATTTCCTTCTTCAGTGCTCTTGCTTTAGGTTTAAGGTCCATAAAACCGCCTCCAGTTGTAAGATCCATAAGATATCTCCCTACATTTTCCTCTAACTGTTTTATGGTCTTAGACCTAATGTTTAGATCTTTGATCCATTTTGAGTTAACTTTTGTATAGGGTGTGAGAGATGGGTCTTCTTTCATTCTTTTGCATATGGATATCCAGTTCTCTAGGCACCATTTATTGAAGAGACTGCTCTGTCCCAGGTGAGTTGGCTTGACTGCCTTATCAAAGATCAAATGTCCATAGATGAGAGGATCTATATCTGAGCACTCTATTCGATTCCATTGGTCGATATATCTATCTTTATGCCAATACCATGCTGTTTTGACCACTGTGGCTTCATAATATGCCTTAAAGTCAGGCAGCGCGAGACCTCCAGCTTCGTTTTTTTTCCTCAAGATATTTTTAGCAATTCGGGGCACCCTGCCCTTCCAGATAAATTTGCTTATTGGTTTTTCTATTTCTGAAAAATAAGTTGTTGGGATTTTGATTGGTATTGCATTGAATCTGTAAATCAATTTAGGTAGGATTGACATCTTAACTATATTTAGTCTTCCAATCCATGAACACGGTATGCCCTTCCATCTATTTAGGTCTTCTGTGATTTCTTTTAGCAGTTTTTTGTAGTTTTCTTTATATAGGTTTTTTGTCTCTTTAGTTAAATTTATTCCTAGGTATTTTATTCTTTTAGTTGCAATTGTGAATGGGATTCGTTTCTTGATTTCCCCCTCAGCTTGTTCCTTACTAGTGTATAGAAATGCTACAGATTTTTGAATGTTGATCTTGTAACCTGCTACTTTGCTGTACTCATTTATTAGCTCTAGTAGTTTTGTTGTGGATTTTTCCGGGTTTTCGACGTATAGTATCATATCATCTGCAAACAGTGATAGTTTTACTTCTTCCTTTCCAATTTTGATGCCTTGTATTTCTTTTTCTTGTCTAATTGCTCTGGCTAGAACCTCCAACACAATGTTGAATAATAGTGGTGATAGTGGACATCCTTGTCTTGTTCCTGATCTTAGGGGGAAAGTTTTCAATTTTTCCCCATTGAGGATGATATTAGCTGTGGGTTTTTCATATATTCCCTCTATCATTTTAAGGAAGTTCCCTTGTATTCCTATCTTTTGAAGTGTTTTCAACAGGAAAGGATGTTGAATCTTGTCGAATGCCTTCTCTGCATCAATTGAGATGATCATGTGATTTTTCTGCTTTCTTTGTTGATATGGTGTATTACATTAATTGATTTTCTTATGTTGAACCATCCTTGCATACCTGGGATGAATCCTACTTGGTCATGATGTATAATTCTTTTAATGTGTTGTTGGATACGATTTGCTAGAATTTTATTGAGGATTTTTGCATCTGTATTCATTAGAGAGATTGGTCTGTAGTTTTCTTTTTTTGTAATATCTTTGCCTGGTTTTGGTATGAGGGTGATGTTGGCTTCATAGAATGAATTAGGTAGTTTTCCCTCCACTTCGATTTTTTTGAAGAGTTTGAAGAGAATTGGTACTAATTCTTTCTGGAACGTTTGGTAGAATTCACATGTGAAGCCATCTGGTCCTGGACTTTTCTTTTTAGGAAGCTTTTGAATGACTAATTCAATTTCTTTACTTGTGATTGGTTTGTTGAGGTCATCTATGTCTTCTTGAGTCAAAGTTGGTTGTTCATGTCTTTCCAGGAACCCGTCCATTTCCTCTAAATTGTTGTATTTATTAGCATAAAGTTGTTCATAGTATACTGTTATTACCTCCTTTATTTCTGTGAGGTCAGTAGTTATGTCTCCTCTTCCATTTCTGATCTTATTTATTTGCATCCTCTCTCTTCTTCTTTTTGTCAATCTTGCTAAGGGCCCATCAATCTTATTGATTTTCTCATAGAACCAACTTCTGGCCTTATTGATTTTCTCTATTGTTTTCATGTTTTCAATTTCATTTATTTCTGCTCTAATCTTTGTTATTTCTTTCCTTTTGCTTGCTTTGGGGTTAGCTTGCTGTTCTTTCTCCAGTTCTTCCAAATGGATAGTTAATTCCTGAATTTTTGCCTTTTCTTCTTTTCTGATATAGGCATTTAGAGCAATAAATTTCCCTCTTAGCACTGCCTTTGCTGCGTCCCATAAGTTTTGATATGTTGTGTTTTCATTTTCATTCGCCTCGAGGTATTTGCTAATTTCTCTTGCAATTTCTTCTTTGACCCAGTCGTTGTTTAGGAGTGTGTTGTTGAGCCTCCACGTATTTGTGAATTTTCTGGCACTCTGCCTATTATTGATTTCCAACATCATTCCTTTATGGTCCGAGAAAGTGTTGTGTAAGATTTCAATCTTTTTAAATTTGTTAAGACTTGCTTTGTGACCCAGCATATGGTCTATCTTTGAGAATGATCCATGAGCACTTGAGAAAAAGGTGTATCCTGCTGTTGTGGGATGTAATGTCCTATAAATGTCTATTAAGTCTAGTTCATTTATAGTAATATTCAGATTCTCTATTTCTTTGTTGATCCTCTGTCTAGATGTTCTGTCCCTTGATGAGAGTGGTGAGTTGAAGTCTCCAACTTTTATGGTATATGAGTCTATTTCCCTTTTCAGTGTTTGCAGTATATTCCTCACGTATTTTGGGGCATTCTGATTCGGTGCGTAAATATTTATGATTGTTATGTCTTCATGTTTAATTGTTCCTTTTATTAGTATATAGTGTCCTTCTTTGTCTCTTTTAACTGTTTTACATTTGAAGTCTAACTTGTTGGATATTAGTATAGCCACTCCTGCTCTTTTCTGGTTGTTATTTGCATGAAATATCTTTTCCCAACCTTTCACTTTCAACCTATGTTTATCTTTGGGTCTAAGATGTGTTTCCTGTAGACAGCATATAGAAGGATCCTGTTTTTTAATCCATTCTGCCAATCTATGTCTTTTGATTGGGGAATTCAGTCCATTAACATTTAGTGTTATTACTGTTTGGATAATATTTTCCTCTGCCATTTTGCCTTTTGTATTATATATATATCATATCTGACTTTCCTTCTTTCTACACTCTTCTCCATACCTCTCTCTTCTGTCTTTTTGGTTCTGACTCTAGTGCTCCCTTTAGTATTTCTTGCAGAGCTGGTCTCTTGGTCACAAATTCTCTCAGTGACTTTTTGTCTGAGAATGTTTTAATTTCTCCCTCATTTTTGAAGGACAATTTTGCTGGATATAGGAGTCTTGGTTGGCAGTTTTTCTCTTTTAGTAATTTAAATATATCATCCCACTGTCTTCTAGCCTCCATGGTTTCTGCTGAGAAATCTACACATAGTCTTATTGGGTTTCCCTTGTATGTGATGGATTGTTTTTCTCTTGCTGCTTTCAAGATCCTCTCTTTCTCTTTGACCTCTGACATTCTAACTAGTAAGTGTCTTGGAGAACGCCTATTTGGGTCTAATCTCTTTGGGGTGTGCTGCACTTCTTGGATCTGCAAATTTAGGTCTTTCATAAGAGTTGGGAAATTTTCAGTGAAAATTTCTTCCATTAGTTTTTCTCCTCCTTTTCCCTTCTCTTCTCCTTCTGGGACACCCACAACACGTATATTTGTGCGGTTCATATTGTCCTTGAGTTCCCTGATACCCTGTTCAAATTTTTCCATTCTTTTCCCAATAGTTTCTGTTTCTTTTTGGAATTCAGATGTTCCATCCTCCAAATCACTAATTCTATCTTCTGTCTCTTTGAATCTATCATTGTAGGTATCCATTGTTTTTTCTATCTTTTCTACTTTGTCCTTCACTTCCATAAGTTCTGTGATTTGCTTTTTCAGTTTTTCTATTTCTTCTTTATGTTCATTCCATGTCTTCTTCATGTCCTCCCTCAATTTATCGATTTCGTTTTTGAAGAGGTTTTCCATTTCTGTTCGTATATTTAGCATTAGTTGTCTCAGCTCCTGTATCTCATTTGAACTATTGGTTTGTTCCTTTGACTGGGCCATATTTTCAATTATTTGAGCATGATCCGTTATCTTCTGTTGGCGTCTGCGCATTTAGACAGATTTCCCTGGGTATTGGATCCAAAAGTTTGGAAGATTTTTCTGTGAAATCTCTGGGTTCTGTTTTTCTTATCCTGCCCAGTAGGTGGTGCTCGTGGCACACGTTTGTCTGCGGGTCCCACCAGTAAAAGGTGCTGTGGGACCTTAAACTTTGGAAAACTCTCGCCGTCCTGGGGGTTCGCTAGCCGAAGCGGCTTGAGCCGGCCCGGGGTCCGAACGCAGGGAGGGTTGCTGGTCGCCGCAGTCAGGGAAAGAGCCCGTCCGAATTTCCTAGTCGGCCCTGGGCAACAAGCGTGGCGGGAGGGCGCCAGCGGCAGCGGCCCGCCCGAGAGAGTGCACGTTCCCCGGGAGTCACGGGTTTGGAAGGGGCCTCCCCCACCCGCCACCGTTCTCCGCGGCCTGGGGGTTTCCGATCCAATTCTCTCAGTTGGTCCGGGGGCTGCGCGTGGTGTGGGCGCCAGCCGCCTTGGTTTCAGGGGACCGCCTCTCCAATTCTCCCAGCCGGCCCGGGAAGGGGGAAGGGAGTAACTCCGGCCGCTTGCCACCCCACCCGGTAAGGCCCGCGCGCCTCGGCGATCTCACCCGAGCTGCTTCTCTCAGCCAGCCAGCCGTTCCAGGATGGGGTACGCTGTCTTTTTTATCTCTGTTGTGGCTTTGGGCGCTTTCTGTATCGTTTCTACTCCCCTAGTAGGTGTCCTGGAGAAGAAACTAAGATCCGCGCGTCTTACTAAGCCGCCATCTTCCAGGAAGTCCGGGCATATGGAGGGAGGAAATTCTTGAGCACTGTATCTTAGAAGATCTAAAGTGCTCCCAGGCTGTTTTTTGTGTTGTCTGAAATCCTTGTTCTGCCACAAACAAAGCTTATCAGCATATTCCTCACTGTAAATCTTACCTTCAGTGATCAGTTGCTGAAAGATTTGTCCGATGCAGTTGGAAAGAAACAATATTCTCCATGTTCCATTTCTTTTTATTTTAGTAAATTACCAGTAATAGATCTCTTTTTATTGGTTTCAGAAATCTTTCTGATGACATTAGTGTTTCTGATTCCCATTCGGAATCTGCTGTACTTTAGAGCAGTGTTCCTCAGGGTGTGTTTGAGGACCAGTGCTGAGCTGCAAATTTTTGTTACTAGTTTACAATTAAATAACATTTAAAAATGTGTATGGGGTGGGCCATGGTGACTCACCTGGGCAGAGTTCTCGCCTGCCATGCCAGAGACCTGGGTTTGATTCCTGGTGCCTGCCCATGTGAAAAAAAAAAGTGTATGGTATGGAGACATCATCAACATGGCAATTTAAAATAGCCCCTGGAAAAGTCTCCCCTCAAAATCAACCAATACAGAAACAAATCCCACTTGCTTGGAACTCGAGTATAATAGACACTGGAGAGGAACTCCACAAACACTGAATCTAAGAAAAAGGAAAAAAACAGAATACCAAACTCAGTAGAATATTTACATCCCAGACTCATCAGTCTGGACCACTCCCCCTCACTTTATCCCACGTAGCTTAAGAGTTGCACAGGCAGCATGGCTCGGGTCTCTCCTGCTGAGGATGCAGACCAAAAACCCAAATATGCAAATAGATTGAAAGTGAAAGGGTAGAAAAAAGATAATCCATGCAAATAGTAACCAAAAGAGAGCTGACAGAACTATACTAATATCAGACAAAATAGACTTTAAGACAAAAGCTGTTAAAAGAGACAAAGGATACTTTATAGTAATAAAATGGTCAGTCTACTAAGAAGAAATAATAATTGTAAATATTTATGTATCTAACCACAGTGCCTCAAAATATGTAGGTAGACACTAGCAAAACTGAAGGGAGGCAGACACCACTGCCAGTCTTCCTTCCGCAGCCATGGTTAACTCCACTGTGTTCTTTGACATTGCCATCGGCAGCAAACCCAGAAGCTGCATCTCCTTTGAGCTGTTTGCAGACAAGTTCCAAAGACAGCAGAAAAGTTTCATGCTCTGTGCACTGAGGAGAAAGTTTTGATTATAAGGTGTCATGGTCAGGTTCATGTGTCAACTTGGCCAGGTGGTGGTGCCTGGTTCTCTGGTTGGGCAAGTGCTGCCCTGTCTGTTGCTATGAGGACATTTCATGGACTTAAGTCATGATCATGTTGGCTGCATCCATAGCTGATTGCTTTTGCAGTCAGGTAAGGGAAGTATGTTCTGCAATGAGTGATACTTAATCTAATCACTGGAAGGCTTTTAAGGAGGATTCGAAAGAGAGCATCACTCTTCCTGCTTCAGCCAGCCGGTCTCTCCTGACAGTTCTCTGACGACCTTCATTGGAGCTACCACTTTGCAGCCTGCCCTACAGACCTTGGACTGTATATGCCCGTGGTTCTGTGAGACACTTGTATAAATTTTGCACTTACAGATATCTCCTGCTGATTCTGTTTCTCTAGAGAATGCTTGCTAATACAGAAGGGTTCCTGCTTTCACAGAATTATTCCTGGGTTTAGGTACCAGGGTGGTGACTTCACATGCCATAACAGCACTAGTGGCAAGTCCATCTACAGGGAGAAGGTTGTTGATAAGAACTTCAGTCTGAAGCATACAGGTCCATGGCTAATGCTGGATCCAAAACAAATGGTTCCCAGTTTTTCATCTGCACTGCTCAGCTGAGTGGTTCTATGGCAAGCATGTGGTCTTTGGCAAAGTGAAAAAAGAAATCAATATTGTGGAAGCATTGGAGCACTTTAGGCCCAGGAACGGCAAGACCAGCAAGATCACCATTGCTGACTGGACAACTCTAATAAATTTGATTTGTGTTTTGTCTTATCTACTAGACCATTCTTTCTGTAGCTCAGAAGAGTGTCCCAACTCCCTTGGTCTGCCTCAGTGTCCTATTATTGTGCTCTCACTGTAGTTCTTTGGTATCTACATTATCTTTCCTTCCCAAGTCTAGCTGGATTAGAGTTAAGTTTATGAAATAAACAGTTGAAAAATATATGAAGGGAGTTATCTCTACAATAACAGTTGGAGACTTTAGTATACCACTTACCAGTAAATAAAACATCTAGACAGAAGATCAATAAGAAAACAGAGAACTTGAATAATAAGATAAATGAACTAGATCTAATGGACATAAACAGAATACTGAACTCCAAAACAGCAGGTATACATTCTCAAATGCACATGGATCATTCTCCAGGTTAGACTGAATGTTGGGTCATAAAGCTGTCTCAATAAATTTAAGAAGATTGAAATTATATAGTGCATCTTATCTGACCACAGTGGAATTAAGGTGAAATCAGTAACATGCAGAACTGGAAAATCCACAAATATATGGAATTTACATACTCTTAAACAATCAGTGGGTCAAAGAAGAAATGACAAGAGAAATCAGTAAATATTTTGAGATGCATGAAAATGAGAACAGAACATATCAAAACTTATGGGATACAGCAAAGGCAGTGCTGAGAGGGAAACTGATAGCTCTAAATGCTTACATTAAAAAAGAGGGGAAAAAAGTCAGTTGTAATGATAAAATATTTATTCCTTCTAACCTCCTATATTCTGGAGCAGCTAGAAGAAAAAATCTGAGAGGATGGTATTGTAGCCCATAACAAACTGGGATTTGTCCTATAACTGCTTATTGAAGAGTGTTCTGAAAAGTACTGCTTTTTTCTTTCTTTGCTTTGTATATATGTTAGATTATAAAATTTAAAAAGTTAAAAAAAAAAAGAGCGAAAAGAGCCAAAGTCAAGACATAACTGCACACCTGGAGGAACTAGAAAAAGAACTGAAAACTAAATCCAAAAGAGCAGAAGGAAAGAAATAACAAACATTAAAGCAGATGTAAATGAAATAGAGATTTAAAAAAGAGAGAGGAATAATAAACCAAAAGTTACTTCTTTGAAAAGATCAATAAAATGACAAACCTTTAGCTAGACTGACAACAAAAAAATAGAGAAGATGCAAATAAAATCAGAAATGATAGGATGTTATTCCTGACTTCACAGAAATAAAAAGGCTCATAAGAGGATGCTTTGAACATCTGTTGTGCCAACAAATTAGACAATCTGCATGAAATGGGCAAAGTGTTAGAAAAACACAACCTGCAATGATTCTAGAAGAAATAGAAGATCTCAGCAGAAAAGAGGTTGAATCAGTCATCAAACACCTCCCAACAAAGAAAAGTCCAGGACCGGATGGCTTCATGGGTGAATTCTACCAAAGATTCCGAGAAGAATTAATGTCAATCTTGCTCAAACTGTTTAAAAAAATTCAAGAGGAGGGAATACTACCGAGCTCATTCTGTGAGGCCAGCAGCACTTCATACCAAAACCAAACAGAGATACCACAAGGAAAGAAAATTATAGACATTTCTCTTACAGGTGCAAAATCCTCAAAAAGAGAAATACGAGCAAATTGAATCCAACAGCACATTAAAAGATTTAAACACCATGTTCAAGTCAGATTTATCCCAGGTATGCATTGATGTTTCAACGTAGAAAGTCAATTAATGCAGTACACCTTATTGACAAAACAAAGGGGGAAAAACCACATGATCATCTAAATTGTTGCAGAAAAGGCATTTGGCAAAATTTAACATGCTTTCTTGAGAAAAACACTTAAAAAAGTAGGAGTAGAAGGAAACTTCCTCAACATGGTAAAGGGCATTTATGAAAAACCAATAGCTAACTTCAGACTTAATGGTGAAAGACTGAATACTTTCCCTCTAAGATCTGGAACAAGACAAGGTTGCCTTTGTCACTGTTATTCAAATTGTATTGGAAGTTCTAGCCAGAGCAATTAGGTAAGAAAAAGAAATAAAAGGCATCCAAATTGGAAAGGAAGAAAAAAACTTTCACTATTTGTAGATGACATGATCCTATACATAGAAAGTCCAAAAAAATCTACAACAAAGCTACTAGAGCTAATAAATACATGCAGCAAAGTCGTGGGGTATAAGATCAACATGCAAAAATCAGTAGTATTGGCCTTGTTGCCCCGGCTGCCAGCGTGTGATGGAGACTGGACACTGGGTGTTCAAAGACTCGGTGTTTCAGGAGTGGCGGGAGCAGTAGTGCAGGTTGCCTGTATCGTACTGCATCATGCACTGCGAACCACAGTGGTTTTAGAAGAAACAGGCAGCAACGATGATGTTGAAGCTTTAACTTCCAAGAAATTCAAAGGGGACCTGGCCTGCAGAAGACAAGCATGTCAGAGTCTCAAGTGTCTGTCTTTTTTCTAAGTGACTCTCTGTAATTTGTTCCCTCTAACCCCAAAATAAGTTTCAGTCTTTTGGGAGTCTTTATAGATCTGTTTCCCTTAGGTTCTATATGTTCTTACTACGTAGAAGCTGCCAACACAGATAACTTTTAGTACCATAGGAGCAAAACACCCAAACCTCGATGCCAGGTTGTTTTATGTATATTGCCTCATTTACTCTTCACAGAGTCCGGCGTTATTATTTTGCTGATGAAAAGGTTATAGAGCAAATAAGGTGTAACACAAGCATTCAAACTCTGGTCTCTTTGGCTCCAGAATACCTTTCTACTATATTATAATGTTCCGCAAAGTAGTAGTGGCTATATTCTCCAGCCATTTCTTCTCTGCCTTTTAGAAAAATAGTTCTAACTCTGAAATACTGAGTCTGTGTTCTAAACTTATCTTCTTTCTTAGTTGATTGTAGGGATCAAGTATAATATTACCTTCTACCTAGAAAGAAATCCCTTTACTCAATCCTCTTTTCTGCTATGTTTCTCCCCCTTTCTTCTCTTCCCTTCCCTTCCTTTCTTTAATGAACAGTTGTCAGAAAGCACTGCAAGAGTGTTCCTGCATCTCCAAAAAACTGTCATCTACCAATTTGGCCATGACAAGGGATGTCCAGGAAGGCCAGGTGCAATGTCTGGCTCACCTGGGAAGGCACATGGAAGCACTAGAGTCACCTCAAATTTGTAAAATAAAGCAACCAACACTGACCATTTAACCACTGTGCTCTACCTTCAGTTTGCTATTTGTTCAAGTTTGCCGAACTTGGAGAGAACAATTTTCTGCCTTCAGAAACTAATTTCATTGCAGTCTTTTAATCCTTGGAGCTGCAGCAGATTGGCAGAGGCGTACCTGGCTCTGAAGCCATCTCTTTCAGTATCATTTGCATCATTTCAGAAATGGAACAATTTTACCTCAAGGGACAAAATTACCAAACCCTCCTTATCACACTCAGGAAAAGACTGTCTTTTGTTTTTTTCCTGAAACCTTGCTTGAGAGGAAAGAAAATAGCAGTAACAGTCAGAAAAATGAAAAACCTCTTTAAAATACTCAAAACTGGCAGAAGAGCGAGAAGCAGTGTTGATAGAGGCTCAGATGAAAGCTTGTGCCTCTTTTATAAGAACCAGGCTTTTACTTCAGTTCACCCAATCTCAGCAAACATCATTTGCTTTGGATAGGAACTTGAGAACTTAGCAGGAAATTGAAGATAGAATGAAAGGATTCAACTTCAAAGAAGAAACTTTGCTGTTGATTTTGGAGGTTATGAGTAAAGATATCATTCCAGAAAAAATAGACGATGAATCCATGCCGAGGTGAAGTGTGTAGACTTTGAAGCCTTGGCTGCCTTGGTGATTGCATCTTCGAAAGAATTTGAAGACAAATGGTTAAAAAAGATCGAAGACCATTTCTGTCCCCTTGAAAATCACTTCCATACAGAGATACAAATCTTGGCTTAGTGGTCCACTTAAAAACACAGAACATCTTGTACTGTATTAATTGTCCTTGTTTACCTCAGACAGGAGCCATTGCTGATAATGGAATATAGTGATTAAAAGTGGTTACTTACGTTTTTAAAAAAATCGGTTATGTTTCTATAACGAGTAATGAGCAATCTTGGAAGGAAATCAAGAAAAAAAATCCATTTACAATACAATGGCAAGAATCAAATATCTAGGGATAAATTTAACCAAGGATGTTGTGTTGGTTTGAAAGTATTATGTACCCAGAGAAGCCATGTTTTAATCCTAATTCAATATTGTGGTGGCAGCCTTTTCTTTTATCTTGATTCAAAACTGTAGCCTGGAAACTTTTTTGGGGGTGGTGGTAGTAGTGGTGCATAGTCCAGGAATTAAACCCAGGTCTCCTGCATGAAAGGCAAGCATTCTACCACTGAACCACCCTTGCACTCTATAGCCTGTAAACTTTTGATTATCTCCATGGACATTGATTAAATGGAGATGTGACTCTGCCCATTCCAGATGGGTCTCGATTAGATTACAGGAATCCTTTAAAAGAGGAAACATTTTTGAGAGAGTCAGAAATGACAGAAATTAAAGAAACTTCAGAGCCAACAAAGAGGGCTGATGCAAATGCTTGGACAACAGAAGTTTCAGAGAATAGAGACATGGATGTTTGGAGATGCGTGGAGCCCAGCAGACATCTTCATTGGATGTTAAGCAAGCTATAACCAGGAGAGAGCCAAGGGAAGCTGAGAGATGAAAGCCAGCCCCAGAGAAACAAAGTGAGGAATCCCCAAAGGAAAAGAGGCTGAAAGCAACAGAGCCCAGGAGCAAGGGACCAGCAAAAGACAGTCATGTGACTACCCAACTGACAGAGATGCTACAGACCCATCGGCCTTCCTTAAATTAAGGTATTTTTATCTGGATGCCTTACTTTGGGCATTTTTATAGGCTTAGAACTGTAAAACATGTAACTTATTAAATTCCCCTTTTATTCCTGCAAAGTATAGGCTAAGCCTATTTAAGATTAGGCCTGAAGAGTCACCCCCAGAGAACCTCTTTTGTTGCACAGATGTGGCCTCTCTCTCTCTAAGTCAATTCAGCATGTGCACTCACTGCCTTCCCTCCTACATGGGACATGACTCCCAGAGATGTAAATCTCCCTAGAAACATGGGGCAGAAAGCCTGTCCATTACAAATTCAATATCAAGGTGATATCTACTGAATGTGTAAGAATAACCTCCAGGATAGCTCTTGACTCTGTTTGGAATCTCTCAGTCATTGACACTTTGTTTCATTTCACTCTTCCCCCTTTTGGTCAAGAAGGTTTTCTCAATCCCTTGATGCTGAGTCTCAGCTCATTCTAGGGTTTCTGTCCCACGTTTCCAGGAAGGTCCACACCCCTGGGAGTCATGTCCCACATAGACGGGGGAGGGTGGTGAGTTTGTGTGTTGTGTTGGCTGGAGAGAGATGCCACATCTGAGCAACAAAAGAGGTTCTCCTGGGGGTGTCTCTTAGGCCTAATTTTAAGTAGGCTTGACCTATCCTTTGTGGGGTTAAGTTTCATTGGAACAAACCCCAAGACTGGGGGCTCAGCCTATAGCTTTGGTTGTTCACACTACTTGTGAGAATATCAAGAATTCAACTTGGGGAAGCTGAATTTCCCCCCGTTCTCACAATTCCTCAAAAGGGACTTTGCAAATACTTTTTTGTTCACTGATCAGATCACTCTGGGATTTATCGGGGCATCAGTCTGGACAAACCAACAAAATCTCACATCCTACTCAAGGTTCCATGTACTTATGGTGTTCAATTAAGTTGTCTACATAAGTTATATTAGGAAATGCACTAGTCAAAATATAAATATAAATTAACATTTTTTGCTTTATTCTCACACATAAGTTGAAATTTTAAAATGTTAATTACCATCTGTTTTCAGCACCCTGCAGTAATGACATTCCTTTGTTCTTCCTCATGCAAAAACATTTTAAATTTGTACATTTAGTTACTATCATTATACACTTTAGGCATTCCTAGATTATACCATCTCAGTCTTTATCATCTATCTTTCTTTCTAGTTTCATTTGTGCCCCCAGTCCTCCTCCCTCTATCATTCTCACATTCAGCTTCATTCAGTGTTTTAACATAAGTGTATTACAGTTAGGTAGTATTGTGCAGTCCATTTCTGAGTTTTTACATTCAGTCCTGTTGCATAATCTGTATCCCTTCAGCTCCATTTACCCAATATCTTACCCCATTTCTGTCTCCTGATGGTCTCTGTTACCAACAAAATTCTCCAAGTTTATTCACTAATGTCAGTTCATATCAGTGAGACCATACAGTATTTGTCCTTTTGTTTCTGGCAAATCTCACTCAGCTTAATGTCCTTAAGGTCCATCCATGTTGTTACATACTTCATAACTTTATTCTGTCTTACAGCTGCATAATATTCCACTATGTGTATATACCACAGTTTGTTTAGCCACTCGTCTGTTTATGGGCATTTTGGCTGTTCCCAGCTCTTCGCAATTGTAAATAATGCTGCTATAAACATTGGTGTGCAAATGTCTGTTTGTGTCCTTGTCCTCATGTCCTCTGAGTAGATACCTAGCAATGGTATTGCCGGGTCATATGGCAATTCTATATTTAGCTTTTGAGGAACCGCCAAACTGCCTTCCACAGCGATTGCATCATTTAACATTCCCACCAACAGTGGATAGTGTGTCTCTTTCTCCACATCCTCTCCAGCACTTGTCATTTTCTGTTTTATTGATAATACCCATTCTGTGGGTGTGAGATGATATCTCATTGTGGTTTTCATTTGCATTTCTCTAATAGCCAGGGACATTGAGCATCTCTTCATGTGCCTTTTGGCCATTTGTATTTCCTCTTCTGAGAAGTGTCTGTTCAAGTCTTTTGCCCATTTTGTAGTTGGGTTGGCTGTCTTTTTGTTGTTGAGTTGAACAATCTATTTATATATTCTGGATACTATTGCCTGATATGTCGTTTCCAAATATTGTCTCCTATTGTGTAGACTGTCTTTTTACTTTCTTGATGAAGTTCTTTGATGCACAGAAGTGTTTAATTTTGAGGAGTTCCCATTTATTTATTTATTTCTTCAGTGTTCTTGCTTTAGGTGTAATGTCTATAAAACCACCTCCAATTATAAGATTTATAAGATATTTCCCTACATTTTCTTCTACCAGATTTATGGCCTTCAATCTAATGTTTAGGTCTTTGATCCATTTTGAGTTAACTTTTGTATAGGGTGTGAGATACAGGTCCTCTTTCATTCTTTTGCATATGGATATCCAGTTCTCTAGGCACCATTTATTGAAGAGTCTGTTCTGTCCCAGGTGAGCTGGCCTGACTGCCTTATCAAAGATCAATTGTCCACAGATGAGAGGGTCTATATCTGAACAGTCTATTCGATTCTATTGGTCAATAAATCTATCTTTATGCCAGTACCATGCTGTTTTGACCACTGTAGCTTCATAATATGCCTTAAAGTCAGGTATCGTGAGACCTCTGACTTCATTTTTTTTTCTCAGGATACTTTTAGCTATTTGGGGCACCCTGCCCTTCCAGATAAATTTGGTTATTGGTTTTTCTATTTCTGAAAAGTAAGTTCGGATTTTAATTGGTATTGTACTGAATCTATAAATCAGTCTAGGTAGACTTGACATCTTAACTATATTAAGTCTTCCAATTCATGAACATGGTATGCCCTTCCATCTATTTAGGTCTTCTGTGATTTCTTTTAACAATTTCTTGTAGTTTTCTTTGTATAGCTCTTTTGTCTCTTTAGTTAAATTTATTCCTAAATATTTTATTCTTTTAGTTGCAGTTGTAAATGGAATTTGTTTCTTGATTTCCTTCTCAGATTATTCATTACTTGTGTATAGAAACACTACAGATTTTTGAGTGTTGATCTTGTAACCTGCCACTTTGCTGTACTCATTTATTAGCTGTGGTTGTTTTGCTGTGGATTTTTTTGGGTTTTCGACATATAGTATCATATCATCTGCAAACAGTGAGAGTTTTACTTCTTCCTTTCTGAATTTGATGCCTTGTATTTCTTTTCTTGTCTAATTGCTCTGGCTAGAACTTCCAACACAATCTTGAATAAAAGTGGTGATAGTGGACATCCTTGTCTTGTTCCTGATCTTAGGGGGAAAGTTTCAGTTTTTCCCCATTGAGGATGATGTTAGCTGTGGGTTTTTCATATATTCCCTTTATCATTTTGAGAAAGTTCCCTTCTATTCGTATCCTTTGAAGTGTTTTCACAGCAACAAAACTAGGTATGCTAGTTTTGTTGAAAGGAATGTTGAATTTTGTAAATGCCTTTTCTGCATCAATCGAGATGATGGTGTGGTTTTTCTGCTTTGATTTGTTGATATGGTGTATTACGTTAATTGATTTTCTTGTGTTGAACTATCCTTGCATACCTGGGATGAATCCTACTTGGTCATGGTGTATAATTCTTTTATTGTGTTGCTGGATTCAATTTGCTAGAATTTTGTTGAGGATTTTTGCATCTATATTCATTAGAGAGATTGGTCTGTAGTTTTCTTTTTTTGTAATATCTTTGTCTGGCTTTGGTATGAGGATGATGTTGGCTTGGTAGAATGAGTTAGGTAGCTGTGTTAGTTAGATTCAGTTGTCAGCTTGGCCAGGTGAGCATACCTAGTTTTGTTGCTGCGGACATAAGCCAATGGCACATGTGTTGGTTAGATTCAGTTATCAACTTGGCCAGGTGAGCATACCTAGTCTTGTTGCTGCAGACATAAGCCAATGGTACGTGAACCTCATCTGTTGCTAATTACATCTGCAGTCGGCTAGGAGGTGTGTCTGCTGCAATGAGTGACGTTTGACTTAATTGGCTGGTGCTCAAATGAGAGAGCGCAAGGCGGCACAACCTAAGCAGCTCGGCATTGCTCATCTCAGCACTTGCAGCTCAGCCCAGGCCTTTGGAGATGCAGAAAGAAGCCACCCTGGGGAAAGTTGTTGGAACCCAGGGGCCTGGAGAGAAGACCAGCAGAGACCATCCTGTGCCTTCCACGTAAGAAAGAACCTCAGTGGAAAGTTAGCTGCCTTTCCTCTGAAGAACTAACAAAATAAATCCCCTTTTATTAAAAGCCAGTTCATCTCTGGTGTGTTGCATTCCTGCAGCAAGCAAACTAGAACAGCACGGAACCTTATCTGTTGCTAATTACATCTGTATTCAGCTAGGAGGCGTGTCTGCTGCAATGAGTGACGTTTGACTTAATTGGCTGGTGCTCAAATGAGAGAGCGCAAGGCGGCACAACCTAAGCAGCTCGGCATTGCTCATCTCAGCACTTGCAGCTCAGCCCAGGCCTTTGGAGATGCAGAAAGAAGCCACCCTGGGGAAAGTTGTTGGAACCCAGGGGCCTGGAGAGAAGACCAGCAGAGACCATCCTGTGCCTTCCACGTAAGAAAGAAACACAGATGTAAAACCTGCAGGGCAGGCGCCGTGGGATTTCAAAGTCTGAAAGTCATTCATCCTTCAGCTTTAGAACATGGCAGTCCCACCCCTTCCAAGGGACCATGCAGTGGCCCGCCTCTTTCCAAATCAACCTCGGGGAACATCGAGGAGACCACCTCTTGGCTCCACTCTCTCCAGGCATCAGGGCCACCCCTGGACTCTCTACCATTTCTGGGGTACACATTCAACCCCTCCACGTGGTGGCAGTCAGGCTCTCCCAGTCCCCCAAGGAATGTGCTACACCTTTTCCAAGGCCTAAGGCTGCATAACTCTTCCACTGCAATGAGAGGGGAGACTCATCCTCACCGTTCAGGGTAAACTCACCCTCTCCACGCATATGGGTGGGTCCACTCTCCTGGCCAAGGTTTCTTGGCTTCAGACCCAAGTTTCCATGGTTCTCACTCTGCAAACTCCAATCTCTCCCTTTTGTGTCCTCCTTTGTCAAGATTGGCAGTGGTTCCATTTACACCAACTGTCTCTTCACGCACTCCAGGACTTCTCCATCATTCTCTTCACAGTTCCTCCAAAATCTTCCCCTTAGCCATCCAAAACACCGTTCAAACATATCTGGCATTTGCAAACCACAGCTGCACCCCACTCTCTGGTACCAAATCTGTTCTAGTTTGCTAGCTGCTGGAATGCAGCACACCAGAGACGGATTGGCTTTTAATAAAAGGGGATTTATTTTGTTAGTTCTTCAGAGGAAAGGCAGCTAACTTTCCACTGAGGTTCTTTCTTACGTGGAAGGCACAGGATGGTCTCTGCTGGTCTTCTCTCCAGGCCCCTGGGTTCCAACAACTTTCCCCGGGGTGACTTCTTTCTGCATCTCCAAAGGCCTGGGCTGAGCTGCAAGTGCTGAGATGAGCAATGCTGAGCTGCTTAGGCTGTGCTGCCTTGCGCTTTCTCATTTGAGCACCAGCCAATTAAGTCAAACGTCACTCATTGCAGCAGACACGCCTCCTAGCCGACTGCAGATGTAATTAGCAACAGATGAGGTTCACATGCCATTGGCTTATGTCTGCAGCAACAAAACTAGGTATGCTCACCTGGCCAAGTTGATGACTGAATCTAACTAACACAAGCCTCCACATATTTGTGAATTTTCTGGTGCTTTGCCTATTATTGATTTCCAATTTCATTCCTTTATGATACGAAAAAGTATTTTGTATAATTTCAATCTTTTTAAATTTATTGAAACTTGCTTTGTGACCCAGCACATGGTCTATCCTTGAGAATGATCCATGAGCACTTGAGAAAAAGGTGTATCCTAATGTTGTGGGCTATAATGTTCTATAAATGTCTGTTAAGTCTAGCTCATTTATTGTATTATTCAAATTCCCTCTTTCTGTATTGATCCTCTGTCTAGATGTTCTGTCCATAGATGAGAGTGGTGAATTGAAGTCTCCAACTATTATGGTAGATGTGTCTGTTTCTCTTTTCAGTGTTTGCTGCATGTATCTTGAAGCATTCTGGTTCGGTGCATAAATATTTATGATTGATATGTCTTCATGCTGAGTTGTTCCTTTTATTCATACATAGTGTCCTTCTTTGTCTCTTTTAGCTGTTTTACACTTGAAGTCTAATTTGTTGGATATTAGCATAGCTACTCCTGCTCCTTTCTGATTGTTATTTGCATGAAATATCTTTTACCAACCTTTCACTTTCAACCTATGTTTATCCTTGGGTCTAAGATGTGTTTCCTGTAGACAGCATATAGATGGGTCCTGTTTTTTAATCCATTCTGCCAGACTGTGTTGTGTCTTTTGATTGGGGAGTTTACTCTATTAACATTTAGTGTTATTACTGTACAGGTAGTACTTTCTTCTCCCATTTTGCCTTTTGGATTTTATATGTCATATGTAATTTTCCTTCTTTTTAACTTTACTCATAGTCTTCCTTTCTACACTCTTTTCCACACCTCTCTGTTTTGTCTTTTTATATCTGTCTCTAGTGCTCCCCTTAGTATTTCTTGCAGAGCTGGTCTCCTGGTCACAAATTCTCTCAGTGATTTTTTGCCTGAAAATGTTTTAATTTCTCCCTCATTTTTGAAGGACAATTTTGCTGGATATAGAATTATTGGTTGACAGTTTTTCTCTGTTAGTAATTTTAATATGTCATCGCACTGTCTTCTCGCCTCCATGGTTTCTACTGAGAAATCTACACATAGTTGTATTGGGCTTCCCTTGTATGTGATGGATTGCTTTTCTTTTGCTGCTTTCAAGATTCTCTCTTTCTCTTTGACTTCTGACATTCTGATTAGTAAGTGTCTTGGAGTACGTCTTTTTGGATCTATTCTCTTTGGGTTATGCTGCACTTCTTGGATTTGTGATTTTAAGTCTTTCATAAGAGTCAGGAAATTTTCAGTGATAATTTCCTCCATTAGTTTTTCTCTTCCTTTACCCTTCTCTTCTCCTTCTGGGACATCCATAACATGTATATTCGTATGCTTCATAGTGTCATTCAATTCCCTGAGTCCCTGCTCTTGTTTTTCCATTTTTCCCTATATTTTCTTTTCTTGTCGAATTTCAGATGTTCCATCCTCCAGTTCACTAATCCTATCTTCTGTCTCTTGAAATCTACCATTGTAGGTTTCCATGTTTTTTTTTTCATCTCTTCTACTGTGCCTTTCATTCCTAGAAGTTCTGTGATTTGTTTTTTCAGACTTTCAATTTCTTCTTTTCCTTCATTCCTTGCTTTCTTTATATCCTCCCTCAATTCATTGATTTGGTTTTTGATGAGGTTTTCCATGTCTATTTGTATATTCTGAATTAATTGTTTCAACTCCTGTATCTCATTTGAATTGTTGGTTTGTTCCTTTGACTGGGCTGTATCTTCAGTTTTCCTAGTATGATTCGTTATTTTTTGCTGGCGTTTAGGCATTTAATTACCTTAATTAGTTTATCCTGAAGATTGCTTTCACTTCTTTTACCTAGGGTTTTCTTGCTGGATGAATTTGTTGTCTGTCTATTCTTTGACATTCAGTTCAGCTTTTTCTGGATTCTAGCTTAGGTTTTGTTTAACAGAGGAGAATTTTTCTGTTCTTGTTTTCTTGTTTCTTGCTCTGCCTGTATGGTGCTTCCCCCCACCCACCCACCCTTAGGAGGCTCTACTTAGGTATTATAGACCCAGCCTGATTTTCCCAGACCAAACTGGCCTCCTGTCAGGAGCAAAGAGTCACCTGCATCAATTTTCCCTGAGGGTGAGACCCAGCAGTTGAAAGACTTTCCTGTGAAGTCATCTGGACTCTTGTTTTTCTTATCCTGCCCAGTATGTGGTGCTTGTCTGCCCGCAGGTCCCACTAGCATAAGATGAGGCAGTACCTTTAACTTTGGCAGACTCTGCCTGCTGGGGGCATGATGGAGACAGAGGAGAGGTTGTAAGCTGGTTTTAATGGCTTCAAATTACCAAGCCTTGGTGTAAGGAAAGGATTCCACCTGAGTTGGGCTTTACCCCTCCCCTGGGGAAGGCACAGGCTCCAGACAAGTCCTCAAACGAGTTTGTTTCTGCCTATGCCTGGGGCACTTGTACCCTGAAAAGTCCTGCTGCTGTATCCAAAGGCAGTCAAGCCTTTGTAGAAACACAGCCACAAAAACCTGTTTCTTTTTCTTTTTTTCCTTTTTTCCATCAGCCCTTCCCCCTTGTCACTGGGGCAAAAATGAGCAACCTCCGCTTTGACCAGGTTCACCTGAGCTGGGGGCCTATTTTTAGTTGGCAGAATTTGTTAATTAATGCCACAATTGGCATTTGGTTGGGCTCAGCCCCTGCTGCTAGTAAAGTCTCTTTCCTTTCCCCACTGGGAAACAGCCTGTGGGGGAGGGGCGCCAGCCACCATGGCTTGGGGAACTCACGGTTCTGGGGGAGCTCACAGCTGGTCCAGCTGGTCCAGACTGGGGTACACTGTGTGTCCGGTCACTGATGTAGCTCCAGGAGATGTTCTGTACTGTTTCTGGTTATTTAGTAGCTGTTCTGGAGGACAAACTAAATTGCACACATTGCTAAGCTGCCATCTTGACCAGAACTCTCAACGACAACTGGAACTTTATTTTACCTCATTTCTCTCTTCCCCCTTTTGGTCAAGAAGTCTTTCCAGTCCCTTGATGACAGTTCCCAGTTTATCCAGGGATTTCTGTCCCGTGTTGCCAAGTTGATTTACACCCCTGGGAGTCGTGTCCCATGTAGGAGGGAGGGCAGTGAGTTCACCTGATAACTAGTGGTCCATTGTTTTTTAACTTCTTTTATTGTATAATATAATATACATACAAAGTAAAGAAAGTAAAAAGCAATAATTTTCAGAGCACTCTTCAAGAAGTAGTTACAGGACAGATCCCATAGTCTGTCATGAGCTATTGTACCGTCATCTCAGTTTTTTCCTTCTAGCTGATCCAGAATAGAAAAAATTAGAAGGAATAAATATATTTTTTATCATGACAGTTGACTATTTTTTTCTTTTTTGTGAAAAATAACATATTCACAAAAAATGTAATAAATTTCAAAGCACAGCGTAACAATTTGTAGTAGAACAGATTTCAAAATTTGGTATGGGTTACAATTCCACATGTTTAGGTTTTTACTTCCAGCTGCTCCAAGACACTGGAGACTAAAAGAAATAACAATTAATGATTCAGCAGTCATAGTTGTTTATTAAACACTGCCTTCTCTGTATAACTCAACCATCACCCTTGATCTTTCTGTCCCACTCTTTAGGAGTATTTGGGCTATTGGCCTGTTGATTTTTTTTTCTTGTCCCATTGATTTTTGACATAGCTGCCAGTTTTATTCAGTTCAGAAAGAATAGTCTCTTCAACAAATTGTGCTGGGAGAACTACATATCCATATGCGAAAGACTGAAGGATGACCCCTATTTTATACTATATGCAAAAATTAACTCCAAATGGAAGATGGCAGAGCAGAGTAGACTCAGGTCACTCCTGCTCTGTGGAACAAGATAGGGGATGGGGAGAAAATGGCCAGGACTGCTGTCCCAAGGCATGAGTAATCAAACAGTTTCTTGGGAGTTTTGGGGAGAAGAGAGGCAGGGGTATTGGGTTGGGGAGAGTGTGGTGAGTCGGTTGACCATGATACCCACCAGGGGAAGTCTAGAGCATGAGGAGAGGTGTGACTGAAGGGAACTGATTATCTCTCCACTCCAGTCTGCCTCAGCTGCTTGTTGGGAGACCTCCCCGCGAAGGTCATGATTGACAGCACCCTCAGGAAGTCCTGAGGCAGACTCAGTTTTCCACCACAAGGGACTGAGCCTCTGGGCCCTGGGAGCTGTTGTCTAGCCAGGTGCTGGGAATAGCTGGCCTATGTGCACAGTGGCTGACAGACCTTCCACGCACAGGGCACTGTGGGTTGGCTGATCCCCTGGGTGCTAGTTGGCTTCCTAGTCCCACCAGCAGGGCCTGATAGTCTGGCCGCCACAGGCCAGGAGCAGCCCCCCTGCCGAGCATGACATCTTTGTTCTGCTTTGGGCCAGGAGGGGTGGGCCTGAGGGAGGAGGATCCTTGAGCATGCCACATGGTGGTGAAAAACAGGAATGTAGGCCAGCTGCTACCATTGGGTGGAGGTGAGGGGGTGATTAGACTGAGGAGAGGAATTGCCTCAAAATCGTGACCTGCTGGGGAAAAAGGGTGAGTACAGGTAAGCTAAATCCCTATCTGCTTAGGTTTTTTTTTTTCTTCTCTTACCCCCCTTTTTTTAAAAAAATGTATTTTCCTGTATATTTTTAATTAGTAGTATAATTGTTTTTCATTATTTTATATTTCATTTCTCTGTATGTTATATATTTTTATTTTTATTCTTTTTTATTTCTTATTTTGTGTATTATTTTTTATTCTATTTTACTTCATTTATTTTTATTTTTTTCTGAAATTTCCTCCCCCTTTGGTAAGCACCAGTCTGAGTTTATTCCCAGTATATCTTGGGTGTCTCCTTCTGACTCTGGGGCCTACTACTGTTGAGGTATGGTTTGTTATTGTTCTTGTTGCTGTTTTTTCATATTTTTATTATATTGTTATTTTGTTATTATTTTTTTAATTTCTTTTTTTGGGGCCAGGAGTCAAGCCTGGGTCTTCGGCATGGTGGACAACCATTCTCCCACAGAAGTACCCCTGCATCCAAGCTTAGTTTCTAATAGACCCTCAAGTTGAATTGTATCCCCTAATAAGATCCAAACCTTGATTTGGCTGGGAATAACTGACAAGCCAAGTGCAAAAGGAAACCTTCAATGCAAAACCATGTCAATACAAAACTTTAGATGAGTGAAGGAATCCAACTTGCAAAATAACCGTATTAAGATAATCAAATGCCCTATACACAGCAGAAAATCACAAAGCACATGAAGATCCAAGCAGAAATGGCCCAGCCAAATGACCAACCAAAATTCCAGAGGGAACACAGAATGTGGAACAAGTACTCAAGGATATTTATAAAGAAATAAAGGATGTCAGGGAGATGCTAGAAGAACATAAAGAATTCAAAAAATTAAATAGAAAAGTGGCAGATCTCATGGAAATGAAAGTACAGTAGACCAAATTAGAAATATACTAGAGATACATGGTAGCAGACTTAAGCAGAAGGAACCATAAGTGAGCTAGAAGACAGAATAATTGAACTAGACCATATAAAAGAACAAATGGCAAAAAAGATGGAAAAAATGCAACTGGATCTTAGGGAAATGATAAGACAACAAGAGGTGCCAAATATAAGAATCATTGGTGTCCCAGGAGGAAAAGAAGAGTGAAAGGGCTGGGAAAGTTAGTTAATAATAATTGGGGAAAACTTCCAAACCTTTATAAAAGGCACAAATACACAAATCAAAGAGGCCCAGCAAACTCTAAATAGGATAAATCTGAATTGGCCTATTCCAACACACATGTTAGTCAAATTGTCTTCAAGAGAAACAGAAAGTCCTGAAAGCAGCATGAGAAAAGGAATCTACTCCATACAAGAGAAACCACTTAAGACTGACTTCAGACTCCTCAACAGGCACCATGGAAGCAAGAAGACAGTAGTATGATATATTTAAGATTCTGCACAAGAAGGGCTTTCAGCCAAGAATTCTTTATCCAGCCAAGTTACTCTTCAAAATTGAGGGGGAGATTAAAATCTTCAAAGACAAACAAAGATTGAGAGAACTAGTCAACAAGAGACCTGCCCTGCAAGCAATACTAAAGGGAGTCCTATCAGCTGAAAAAGGAAAAAAAAAAAAAAAAAAAAAAAGGAGAGTAGAGGGAAATCTGGAGGAGAGCACAGAATTGAAGAATACAAGTAATGGTAATTTAAAGCATAAAGAAAGAGAGAAAGGAAAGGAATATATAAATCTGACAAATAAAAGCTAAAGGGGTTCCATGTCAGTCAGTCGCCTGGTTGGAGGGTCAGTGGGTCTCTCTGGGTTAGAGTCACTGTTAGCAAGTTAGGGTGCTCAGAACCAGATAGAGAGAGCCATACCTTTGTGACTTGAGATCAAGAGAAAACTAACTGTTCAGTCTGATTGAGTCAAAGGTGTGGACTTGCGTTCCTACAGAGCCATGGATATTGGCCAGTCTTTACAATGGCGGTGTGTGTGTTTGGAATCATGAAACATAGATGTTGGTGAAGACATTTGAAGTGTATGATCTTCCTGTTTGAGCTGCAGAGTTTGTTGCAAGGAAGAATTCTGTTGTAACAGGAGTAGGTGACATGAGTATTAGTGTTCATTTACAATACTCTGTAGAGAGTTTATATGTTCAAAGCATACTTGAACTACATTTGTTGTATTGCTGTCCATCCAACCCAGGCTTCCATTCTAACTAGGAGTGATGACATGCTTATTAAGCTGTGGGATAAGGATAATAAAAGGTCTTGCTCACAAGTATTTGAAGACACACCCATTATGTTATGCAGATTGAGATCAATTCCAAAGATAACAATCATTTTGCTAGTGCCTCTTTGGTCCCATCAAGGTGTGGCTCCTTGGCCCCTCTTCATCAGACTTCACTCTGGTGGGACATGAAAAAGTTGTGAATTGTATTGATTACTACAGTGGTGGTAACAAACCATACCTCATTTCTGGTGCAGATGACTGTCTTGTTAAAATATGGAACTATCAAAATAAAACATGTGTGCAGATACTGGAGGGGCATGCCCAAAATGGGTCATGTATCAGTTTTCATCCTGAGTTGCCAGTCATTATCACAGGTTCAGAGGATGGAACAATGCATATTTGGCACTCAAGTACCTATTGTCTTGAGACCACATTGAATTATGGAATGGAGAGGGTGTGGTGCGTGGTCAGTCTGAGAGGATCCAACAGTGTCACCTTGGGATAAAATGAAGGGAGCATCATTATTAAGCTTGGTCGGGAGGAACCTGGCCATGGACGCTAATGGAAAAATAATTTGGGCCAAGCATTCAGAAGTTCAGCAGGCCAACTTAAAAGCAATGGGAGATGCTGAAATTAAAGATGGAGAAAGATTGCCACTGACAGTAAAGGATATGGACAGTTGTGAAACATATACTCAGATTATTCAGCACAATCCCAGTGGACAGTTTGGAGTACAATGATGGAATTGAGAAACAAGAGCTTTGGGTCTGCCCAGGAGTTTCCTGGACCCACGATTCTTCAAAATATGCAATAAGAAAGTACAACAGTGTTGTAGAGATAATTAAGAACTTCAAGGAAAAGAAATCATATAAACCAGATTTTGGACCTGAAAGTATCTATGGAAGTTTCTTATTGGGAGTCAGATCTATAGACATCTTAGCCTTTTGTGACTGGGACAATATGAAACTCATACACAGAATTGAAATTCACCCAAAGCGCATTTTCTAGTCTGGTTCTGGAAAGCTTGTCTGTATTGTTACCTAGAAATCTTTTTTTATCCTTAAGAATCTGTTGAAAAAAGTCTTGGCTGCACAGGAAATACACAAGGGAGTTACTGAAGATGGCATTGAAGATGCCATTGAGGTTCTTGATAAGATTTAGGAAACTGAAAACAGGGCTGTGGGTAGGTGATTGCTTCATTAAGAGAAGTTCTGTGAACAGATACAAAATGTCAGAGGAGAAATCGTCACCATTGCCCTTGGACAAGACTGTTTATCCCCTGGGCTATATTTCTAAAGACATATATAAAGACAAGTTTGCCTTCCTGGCCCAAACTTCCTTATCCAGGCTTTATCTGGAGGATAAAGAACTCAACATTGTTAGCTACTCCCTGCTGGTTTCAGTGCTAGAATACCCCCAGCCATCATGCGCAGGGACTTAAGCATGGTTGATAAGGTCCTTCCTACCATTCCAAAAGAATGGAGGACTAGAGTTGCACACTTTTTGGGAAAGCAGAGCTTCCAGCAGCAAGCTCTTGCAGTATCATCGGATCGTAAGTGTCACCTTGAGCTTGCACCTCAGCTTGGAGAGTTAAAAATTGCATACATACCAGTAGATAGTGGAAGCAGAGTCAGAACAGAAGTAGAAACAGCTTGCCATTAGAAAATGCCAGTTAGGTCTAGCCCAGGAGTCCCTGTGCCATGCACAGGATTATCGGTTTCTGCTGCTTTCGGCCATTGCCTCTGGAAATGCTAATATGGTGAACAAGCTAGCAGAAGGTGCAAAGACTAATGTGGCCTTCATGAGCTACTATTTACAAGGCAAGCTGGACGCTTGCTAGAAGCTGCCTTCCTGGCCCAAACTTCCTTATCCAGTCAGGTTTCAAGGATAGTGAAACTCTGGAGAGAGAATCTTTCAAAGCCAATCAGAAAGCAGTGGAATCCCCTGCTGATTCAACAGAGTATGAAAAACTTTTCCTGGATTAAAAGAAGCCATTGTCATTGAAGAGTGGATGAAGAAAACACATGCTGATCTCTACCCAGCCAAATAATACTCACTTGTCACACCAAATAAAGAAAAAAATGTTATGGAAGAAACTAAAGGCTTTCAACCCTCAAGACCTGCACCCCAACAGCAACTTGAAAGGAAGCCTGTTTCTCCTCCCCCATTATAGTGGCCTTTCATAATGCCAGCAAAAAAAAAAAAAGTTTACTCAAACTGGAAGTAGATTTGGATAATTTGGATTTAGAAGATACAGACTCAACACATATCAATCTGGATGAAGATATTTGGAAATGCTGAATTCAATGTTTTCCATGTAGCTGACTAAACAGGTCATTATTATATATAGGTGTTGATCTCTACTCTGGCCAGTGTTTTTGGGCATGAGGAACTCCTTAGCTTTTTATACCTATAAATTGTGGACCACAGGGAGCAGAATACCTTCCTCATCTAAGAGGGGTTTATGCACAGCATTTAAATCACTATGTTTTCCTTGTTAACTAAAGTAGACATGGGCTTTGTGCTGGTATGTAATGATGTATGTACCCTAGAAAAGCCATGTTTTAATCCTAATCCCATTTTGTAAGGGCAAGCGTTTCTTCTAATCCCTATTCAGTATTGTATGTTTGAAATTGTAATTAGATCATCTCCCTGGAGATGTGATTTAATCAAGAGTGGTTGTTAAACTGTATTAGGTAGAGGCGTGTCTCCACCCATTTGGGTGGGTCTTGAATAGTTTCCGAAGTCCTATAAAAGAGGAAACATTTTGGAGAATGGGAGACTCAGAGAGAGCAGAGCAGAATGACATACCACAAGAAGCAGAGTCCATCAGCTAGCGACCTTTGGAGATGAAGAAGGAAAATGCCTCCTGGAAGCTTCGTGAAAGGAAGCCAGGAGAGAAAGCTAGCACATGATGCCGTGTTTGCCACATGTCTTTCCAGATGAGAGAGAAACTCTGACCAGATTCACCATGTGCCTTTCCAGATGAGAGAGAAACTCTGACTGTTCACCATGTGCCCTTCCATTTGAGAGAGAAACCCTGAACTTCATCGGCCTTCTTGAACCAAGGTATCTCTCCCTGGATGCCTTAGATTGGAGACTTCTATAGACTTGTTTTAATTGGGACATTTTCTCAGCCTTAGAACTGTAAACTAGCAACTTGTTAAATTCCCCTTTTTAAAAGCCATTCTGTTTCTGGTATATTTAATTCCAGCAGTTAGCAGACTAGAACACGCTTTGATCTTTTTTATACTGTCATTAGACCATATCTCATAAAAACTTTTGAATTAATAAGAAAAAAAAGTTAAAGCATAAATGGTACAGCATAAAAAGCCCTTGATTTTGAGCGTTGCTCTTAGGAAGCTTACTTCTGTAGGGGAGAAGTTAACTCTACCCATAACGAGGCCTAAGAATTGCTTCCAGGAAGCCCCTTTGTTGCTCAGATGTAGCCTCTCTCTCTAAGCCCAACTCTGCAAGGAAAATCATTGTCCTCCCCACTATGTGATATAAGCTATTCCGGGGTGAAATCTTGGGGTGTGACTCCCTGGTATGAAGCCAGCCCTGGCATCATGGGATCGACAGCACCTTCCTGACTAAAAGGGGGAAAAGAAATGTAATAAAATAAGGCATCAGTGGCTAAGAGAGATCAGATGGAGTCAAGAGGCTGTTCTGGAGGCTACTCATAAACAAGCTTCAGTTAGACAGTGTTAAAATTGCTATGGTTTGCTAAACCCCAATCAACATCACTCCTGTTGACTCTTAAGAACATCTAGAGCTCAAACTGGGACTCTATCAAGATTTTATGCACTTGGTTTGTCTTCCTGGAACATGTAATTCTCAGAGGGTTTCTAGGTCAAATAAATCCTGAAACTCAGAGGGACCAGCCTCTCCGGTATTATCAATTAATTACATCCCCCTATCCTTTAGCATGGATACTCTTCTCAACATGAAAATATCAGAACAGGCATTGCTCAAAGATCCCTGTAGATTGGGAGAAGGGTAAAAGAAGAAAAAAGAGAATAACAGAAAATGGGATTTAACAAATGAGTATCGCTGCTGAATCATTATATTAATATTCTAGCCTCCAGTGTTTGGGAGCAGCTAGAAAGTAAAATCTGAGATGATGGAATGGTAGCCCATGACAAATTCTGGGATCTGTTCTGTAACTACTTGTTGAAGTATGCTTTAAAAAGTACTGCTTTTTTGGCGATAAAATTGCTAGGTATCTACTCAGAGGACAGGCGCGCAAGGACACAAACGGACATTTGCACACCAATGTTTATAGCAGCATTATTTACAATTGTGAGGAGGTGGTAATAGCCAAAATGTCCATCAACAGACGAGTGGCTAAACAAGCTGCAGTATATACATATGCTGGAATATTATGCAGCTGTAAAACAGAATAAAGTTATAAAGTATGTAACAACATGGATGGACCTTAAGGACATTATGCTGAGTGAAATTAGCCAGAAACAAAGGACAAATACAATATGGTCTCACTAATATGAACTAACATTAATGAATGAAACTGGAGAATTTCAGTTAAGAACAGAGACAAACAGGAGATAGAAATAGAGTAGATATTGGGTAAATGGAACTGAAGGGATACAGATTGTGCAATGGGACTGATTGTAAAAATTCAGAAATGGATAGCACAATACTACCTAACTGTAATACAATAATTTAGAACACTGAATGAAGCTGAATGTGAGAGTGATAGAGAGAGGAGGACTGAGAGCACGAAGGAAATCAGAAGGAAAGATAGACAATAAAGACTGAGATGGTATAACCTAGGAATGCCTAGAGTGTATAATGATACTGACTAAATGTACAAATTTAAAATATTTTTGCATGAGGAAGAACAAAGGAATGTCAATACTGCAGGATATTGAGTTAATAGATGTTAATTAGTATTTTAAAACTTTAACTTATGTGTGAGACTAAAGCATAAAATGTTTGTTTGGTACAAAAGTTATATTTTGACTAGTGCAGTTCATAATATAACTTATGTGGACAACTTAATTGAACACCGTAAGTACATGGAACCTTGGGTAGGGCATGAGATTTTGTAGGTTCATCCAAAGTGATGCCCCAATAAATCCCAGAGTGATTTGATCAGTGAATAAATAGTATTTGCAAAGTCCCCTTCGGGAAATGGTGAGAAAGGGGGAAAATTCAGCTTCCCAAGTGAAGAATTCTTGATATTCTCACAAGCGGTGGGGACAACCAAAGCAATAGGCTGAGCCCCCAATCTTGGGGTTTGTTCATATGAAACTTAACCCCGCAAAAGATAGGCTAAACCTACTTAAAATTAGGGCTAAGAATCACCCCCAAGAGAACCTCTGCTGTTGTTCAGATGTGGCCTCTCTCTCTCAGCCAACACAACTAGCAAACTCACTGCCCTCCCCCTGTCTACGTGGGACATGACTTCCAGAGGTGTAGACCTTCCTGGCAACGTGGGACAGAAATCCTAGAATGAGCTGGGACTCAGCATCAACGGATTGAGGAAACCTTCTTGACCAAAAAGGGGAAGAGCGAAATGAGACAAAGTGTCAATGGCTGAGAGGTTCCAAATAGAGGTGATCCTGGAGGGTATTCTTATGCATTAAGTAGGTATTAGCTTGTTAAGATGTAATGGAGAGAACTGCCAGAAAAGGTAGAACTGTGTCATATGTGTGATATTGTGAATTACTGATTATATATGTAGAACAGAAAAAAAAATAGTTATCACCTTTTTAGTTGAGGTGTAATGGAGAGGCTGGAGGGAACTGCCTGAACATGTAGAGCTGTGTTCCAGTAGCCATGTTTCTTGAAGATGATTGTATAATGCTATAGCTTTCACAATGTGACTGTGTGATTGTGAAAACCTTGTGTCTGATGCTCCTTTTATCTACCTTTTCAACAGACAAGTAAAACATACAGATTAAAAGTAAATAATAGGGGGAACATGTTAAAATAAATTTAGTAGATTGAAATGCTAGTGATCAATGAAAGGGAGGGGCAAGGGATATGGTATGTATGATTTTTTTTCTGTTTTCATTTCCTTTTCTGAATTGATACAGATGTTCTAAGAAATGACCATGATGATGAATATACAACTATGTGATGATATTGTGAATTACCAATTATATATGTAGAATAGAATGATCATATGGTAAGGATGTTTGTGTATGTTTGTTGTTATGTTTAAAAAAATTAAAAATTTAATTAAAAAAAAGAAAAGTTATGCACTTGTGGGAGACCCAGTTTCGATTCCCGGACCACACACCAAAAAATAAAAAAAGCTATGCACTAAACTTGAACTTCTGTGAGACCAAAGGAAGAGATATTTATTTGGTGCAAAATTTATATTTCGGGTAGTACACTACCTAATTTAACTTGTATGGAGAATCTTAAATAGGGTGAGAGATTTTGTTAGTTTGTCCAGGTTAATGTGATGGCCTGATATATCTCAGAATGATTTTGGCAATGAATGAAAAAGTCCCCTTGAGGGACTGGGGAGAAATGAGGAAATATTCAACTTCCCCATTTGGAGAACTTCTTATATTCTCACAAGCAGTGAAGACAATCAAATCAATAGGCTGAGCCCTCGAACTAGGAGTTTGCCCCTATGAAACTTATTCCTGCAAAGGATAAGCTAAGCCTGCTTAAAATCAGGTCTAAGAGTCACCCCCAGAGAACCTCTTTTGTTGCTCATATGTGGCCTCTCTCTCTAAGCCAACTTGGCAAGTGACCTCATTACCCTCCCCCCTACCTGGGACATGACTCCCATGGGTGTACATCTACCTGGCAACATGGGATAGAAATCCCAGGGTGACTGGGACCCAGCATCATGGACCTGAGAAATCTTTCTTGACCAAAAGGGGATAGAGAGAAATGAGACAAAGTTTCAGTGGCTGAGAGATTTCAAACAAATTCTCAAGGTTATCCTGCAGATTATTCTTATGTATTATATAGCTATCCCTTTTTGGTTTATGATATATTGGAGGGGCTGGAGGGAAGTACCTGTCACTGTTGAGCTGTGTTCCAGTAGCCTTGATTCTTTGTATAAAGATACAACTTTTACAGTGTGACTGTGTGATTGTGAAAACCTTGTGTCTGATGCTGCTTTTATCCAGGGTATGGACAGAGGAGTAAAAAAATATGGATAGAAAAAATAGATAGATAATAGGGGCATAAGGGGTAAAATGAAATGGGTAGACAGAAATACTAGTGGTCAATAAGAGGGAGGGGTAAGGGGTATGGTATGTATTAGGTTTTTTTCTTTTTTCCTCTTATTTCTTTTTCTGGAGTAATACAAATGTTCCAAAAAATGATCTTGGTGATGACAACACAACTATGTGATGATATTATGAACCATTGATTGTATGTCATGTGTGGACTGTATGTGTGTGAAGATATGTCAATAAAAATATATATTTTTAAAAAGTACTGCTTTTTTCTTTCTTTACTTTCTATATGTGTTATACAATTTGAAAAGTTTATTTAAAAAAAGGAATCCGCTTTTATGGGAAACATTTCCTTCTTAAAAAAATTTTTTTTTCTCTTCTTCCTGTCATTGGTAGTTCTGAATGTTAGATATATTTTTTCCTCCAGAGAACAAAAGGTACCTAAGTATATGATTGTGAATGGAAAATTAGGGGACAGAAATCAGGTATTGGCAGTTTTTCCATTTTAATTTGTGTGTGAATTTTTAATATAAATGCAGGAACATAAAGCATTAATGTAAATCAAAATGTTTCAGTGTTCAAATTTCAACAGTTCAACTTCATAACAATTACAAATAAACTTGTTAAATTTTTCTGGATAATGCCAGCATTTGGATTATTTAAAAAAATTTTTAAATTCTGTATTGATGGCAAAAAAAAAAACCCAAAAACAAAAACAAGAAAAACTTGTATGACAGTTTCACATCATCTTGACATATTTATTGTGGCTTACAAATATACTGTCTACAGTAGATTGGGGGAAGACAAAAGTTGGTCCTTCCCCACAGATAGGTCAAGAAGCACTTTTCTAAAGGAAACAGCCTTAAGGAGGAAGTAATTTAAAGAAACCATCCTTTAAACATTTATTTTCTTTTTTTTTCAGGGATTTTGTATTAGAAGACATGGATCTTGCTGCCCATGAGCTCAGCATTTATGACAAACTTTCAGACACTGTTGATTTGGTGAGACAGACAGGCCATCAGTGTGGCATGTCAGAGAAGGCAATTGAAAAATTTATCAGACAGCTGCTGGAAAAGAATGAACCTCAGAGGGGACCACCCCAATATCCTCTTCTTATTGCTGTGTATAAGGTAAAAATGTGTTCTGACTTGGAAATAGTTTAGAGAGAGCACAAACTCTGCAACATTCATGTTTTTGCTGACTGTTCCACCATTGAACTTTGTTTTTTTATGTGTGTGTGTGTGTGTGTGTGTGACTAAATTAAACTTCGCTCTTATTATCATGTGTTACTAGGAAATTTGATATTTTGCTAAACATCCGAGATGAATTCTGTGTATTTATAATTAAAATGTATTTGTGTTTCCTTTTTTTTTTTTGACCATCAGTGGTATTTTATTTTGGAAGTTTCTATGTATTACTTATGTATTAACTTTGTTCTTATTCCTAACCCTCTTAAAGAAAAGAAAAAAGGAAAAGAAAAAAAGGGAAGATAAAAAAAATAGCATATAAAAACCTCTTATCTAGTTTCTCTAAAATCTTAAGTTAAAAAAATCTAAGTGATGCCTTTCTTTTTTATGAGAACATGGCTTTTTAAGAAGAATTCAGCCTATACTTGTGCTTACTACAGATTTCCACTCCTTCTTGGGAATAAAATGGTCATTGCTTCTGCTATCTTTTAATAAACTCATTTCTCGATTGTGACACGTTATCATTCCCCACTTGACACCTTCTTAGAAACTTGATTGTTGGATGTGTTTTTCATCTGGCAAAAATTCAATGTGGCTTTCCGTGGGATGCCTGAGTATCAGAGACAGCAGTGTTGATGCTCTGGTTTTGAGGGAAAATAGAGGAGAGATGCAAACTTTCCCTGGAAGAGCAAATGTAGGAGACTGAAAAAGGGTGTGCAGAGTTAAGAAGGCTGGCAGACACCACTTGGTTTTGGATTCTGTGGCTGTCAGCCACCAGAGATTGCCACACAGGCCACAATATAAATCTCCCCAGGAAATACCGCACAGACAGATCCTGCTGCATTTTGTTCCAAGTGGATCAAAGTGGACATGCACCAGAAGGAGTATTGTGGATCATTTGCAGTTAGCGGTAACTTGTACATGAACTTGTATGTGCTGATGTAGGCACGAGGAGAAGAGAAAAGTTGCATTTTGTTAAAATGTACTTCCATTTCTAACTCACCCAGCTTCCTTAGTTCTGTGATTTGCAAGGCCAGAAGGACATTTAGAATTACATGTAGTTCCAAGTCAGCTGGCAGCTGGTTCACGGGGCCATCTCAGATGACCCAAAGATCTGTTCAAGAGGACAGCAAGTCTACCCAGAAGGGTAGGCCTTGATGATTTTCACATCATCCACTGGGCGGTCCTGGGAGTTTGTTTCTACCATTCCCACTCGATTCACCATTCCTATGCCCTGGCACACCCGGCCAAAAATGATATGTTTGCCGTCAAGCCACCGGGTGGGGGCCAGGGTCAAAAAGAACTGGCTGCCATTTGGTGTCTGGCCTGGCATTAGCCATTGCGAGAATCCCAGCCCCTGTGAATTTCAAGTCTGGATGAAGCTCATCTTCAAACTGCTTGCCATAGATGGATGTGCCACCTCGACCTGTCCCTGTTGGGTCGCCTCCCTGGATCATGAAATCTTTGATGATCCTGTGGAATTTCGTGACATTGTAGTAACCTTGACAAGCCAACTCAGCAAAGTTCTTACAGGTCTTTGGAGCATGCTTCCAGTACACCTCCAGCACAGTGATCCCCATGCTGGCCTCCAAGTAGCTGCTGGGCGGCTGCCAAGAGTCAGGGAGAATCACCGCCATGGCGAAGCCGGCGGAATCCTTCCTTAGCCTTGTGTGTACTTTTTAATGGTGGACATGGGCCTGTTACAGTGGAAGCTTAGTGAGCCTTGCAATCCTTGTGGTTCTCAAACATTAAAATGCTTTGAGAGTGATGTAGGTGACTTGTGTCTGAAGATGGATTAGTTAAGGCTCATTAGAAATAATCAGAAGAGGCCTATTTGTTGTTTTTCCCTTGGCATTGAGGTGTACTATTTACTGGGACAGTTATTAATCTTTTCCTATCTTTCCTTGTAGGTCCTCCTAACCCTGGGATTAATCTTGTTCACTGCCTACTTTCAACCTTTCAGCCCATTACCACCTGAACCGGTGCTTTCTGGAGCTCACTCCTGGCGCTCACTCATCTATCACATCCGGCTGATGTCCTTGCCCATTACCAAGAAGTATATGCCAGAAAATAAGGGAGTTTCTCTGCATAGAGATCATGAAGACAGACCCTTTCCAGGTAGAATGCTACATTTACTACTTGTGATATACAGTTTTCATACAACATGAAAATAAATAATATTTATTGATATCTAATGAGAGACACTTTCCCTGTATTGTCTCATTTAATTCATTCCTAACTAAAGCTCTTTGGGATTCCCCAGCACCCTACACTATTTATGGATGTTTGAGTGGATGAATTAATTGTGTGATTTTAAAATTGTAGAAAAAGAATGAATTTAAATTACAGTTTAACCAAGTAACATGAGTACCCTTATTAAATCCTGTGAAGAGTTAAAAAAATAACTCTAAAGATGGGTTTTATTGTCCCAATTTTGCAGATTCAGAAACCAAGGCCCAGGGAGATCAAGAAATTTGCCAGATACACATTTGGCAGTTCCAAATTTAAATCCCCTGATTACAAAACACATATAGTGGGGATGATTGTTTGCCCACAGAAAGGATTTGACTGTGTCTTATTCTACTCCTTTATCTTCCATGACTCCTCTTTATAATAGATATTTAATAAACAGCTACTGATTTATTGAAGGTGTCTGAGTCCAGCTTGCTTTTAACCAGATCCTCTTACAGTCCCTTGTCTATTAGTCTAGGTTTTTGTGTAGGTATATTCTACTCTTTCACTTTAGTCTTTTCTTTCTCACAGTTCATTTAATTTAGAGCTTATAAACGTAACAATTTTGGCAATAAAATGAATTTAAGAGATGTGTTTGTAGTAGCAGCATGTCTCTGGCAGCAAAGGAATTCCTAGTCTGACAGACCATTTGAGGAGTTTCCTTTTTTAAATTATTTTGATTCTTATAGAGTTCCCATGTGCCACCTTATCATTAACACCTTGCATTAGTGTGGTACATTTGTTAAAACTCATGAAAGAACATTTTTATAATTGTACTTTTAACTGTAGTCCATTGTTTACAGTAGGAATCACTGTTGTATACTCCTATGTTGTTTTTTATTTTTTATTGAGAAAAATCTTCATGCATATACTTTCTTTACATGGTGCACAGTTAGTGGCTCACAATATCATCAGCTAGTTGTGTATTTAGCACCAGGATCATTTTTTTAGAACATCTGCATCACTCCAGAAAAAGAAAAAAGAAAAAATTCATGCATACCATACACTTTACCCCTCCCTCTCATTGACTGCTAGTGTTTCCATCTACCCAATTATTTTACCCCTTGTCCCCTCTATTATTTATTTATTTATATCCATATTTTTTACTCATCTGTCCATACCCTGGATATATGATATATCAGTCACAAGTTTCTCGCAATCACATAGTCACGTTGTAAATGTTGTATCTTTGTACAGTTGTCTTCAAGAAGCAAAGCTACTGGAACACAGTTCAACAGTTTCAGGTACTTCCCTCTAGCCACTCCAAGACACCATAAACTAAAAAGGGATATCTATATAATCCATAAGAATAGCCTCTAGGATATCCTCTTGACTCTGTTTGAAATCTCTTAGATGCTGAAACTTTATTTTTTCTCATTTCTCTCTTCCTGCTTTTGGTCAAGAAGGCTTTCTCAATCTCTTGATACTGGGACCTGGCTTATCCCAGGCTTTCTGTCCCACATTGCCAGGGAGATTTACACCCCAGGGAGTCATGTCCCACATAGGAAGGAAGGCAGTGAGTTCACATGTTTAGTTGGCTTAGAGAGAGAGGCCACATCTGAGCAACAAAAGATTGGCTTGGGATGACTCTTAGGCATAATTATCAGTAGGCTTAGTCTATCCTTTGCAAGAATAAGTTTTATAGGAGCAAACCCTAAGATCGAGGGTTCAGCCTATTGATTTGGTAGTCCCCACTGCTTGTGAGAATATCAGAAATTCTCCAAGTGGGGAAGTTGAATATTTCCTCCTTTCTCCTCAGTCCTCCAAGGGGACTGTGCAAATATTTCTTTACTCACTGCCCAAATTACTCTGGGATATATCAAGGGCATCACACTAACCTGAACAAGCCAACAAAATCTCACACCCTATTCAAGATTCCATGTACTTATGGTGTTCAACTAAATTGACCATACAAGTTAAATTAGGAAATGCACTACCCAAAATATAAATGGTGCACCAAATAAACATTTCTCTCTTTGGTCTCACTTAGAAGTTGAAGTTTTAAAACATGGACGATATCATCCTTCACCTGTATTCTAATTTACCTTAGTCCTATCCAAATCAGCTTCATCTCTACTCGACGTCTGATCCCTTTTTCAACTTTTTAAACAGTTCCTGTATGGGGTACTTCTCATTTTCATAGCTTCAGAGCTCTAACTCTTAAGTCTCAGGTGTCACATAAAGTACCCAAAGTTTCTGGGAAAGACCATGTTAATATGCAAAAAAACTCAGTATCTCAGAATTTAGAATTAACAGTTGCATGGATATATGTGACTGTTATAAGAGCTTATAATCTAGAACCCTTTACAGTAAGCCCCAACCTGATAACCCATGCTCTCAACTTTAGTTCACTGAATTTTTATATTTAGTCCATATGAGTGAGGCATGATAATATTTGCCTTTTTTCCCTGACATTTCATTCAAAATATAGCTCTTAAGGTTCCTTCACCTAGTTGCATGCCTCACAACTTCATTCCTTCTTGTGGCCGCTGAGTAGTCCATTTTAATGTATACACCATAGTTCCTCCTTTCATTCCTCAATCATTGTACCCTTAGGCCACTTGTATCCATTGTGGATCAGGAACACTGCCGCCATAACCACCAGTGTGGACATTTCCATTCCTGTCTCCACACTCAGTTCCTCCAGGGATACACTGAGCAATGGGGTTTCAGGATCACATGGCAAACCCACCCCTAGCCTCCTGTGGAACCACCACACTGTCTTCCATGGGGCTGCACCTCTCATTTCCCTATTGACAATGAATAGGTACATCTCTCTCTCTGCATTTTCTCTAGCACTTTGTTTCTTTCTGTTCATTTTTAAACAGTTTTATTCACACAGCATACAATCCAGCCTAATTGTATAGACATGCCTTTGCCACCATACTCTATCTGAAGACATTTCCTTTTCTTTCACTCAGAATTCATACCTCTTTCTCAATCCCTCCGCCTGTTGACATTTAGTTTTGGCATAATGCCTTTGTTATATTCAGTGGAAGCATATTACAATGTTACTGTTGACTATAGACCCCAGCTTACGTTGATTGTTCTTTTTCTCATATATGTCTATTTTCAACACCCTGTAATACTGATATTCCTTTGTTCTCCCTCATGCAAAAATATTTTTTAATTTGTATATTTAATCACCATCATTGTATACTCTATACATTCCTAAATCATACCATGTCAGTCTTTATCCTCTATCTTTCCTTCTGGTTTCATCTGTGCCCCCAGCCTTTCTCCTATCATACTCACATTCAACTTCATTCAGTGTACTTACATTATTGTGCTACAATCAGGGAGTATTGTGCTAACCATTTCTGAATTTTTACAATCACTCCTCTTGCATAATCTGTATTCCTTCAGAACCAGTTGCCCAATCTCTTTCCTATTTCTATCTCCTGATAACCTGTGTTCTTAACTTCAGTTCTCTAAGTTCACTCATTAATGTTAGTTCATATTGTGGGACCATACAGTATTTGCCCTTTTGTTTCTGGCTAATTTCACTCAACATAATGTCCTCAAGGTCCATCCACTTTGTTACATGCTTCATGACTTTATTCTGTCTTACAGTTGCGTAATATTCCATTGTGTATATATACCACAGCTTGTTTAGCCACTCACCCGTTGATGAATACTTGTGCTGTTTCCATCTCCTGGCAGTTGTAAATAATGCTGCTATAAATATTGATGTGCAAATATCTGTTTGTGGCCTTGCCCTCATGTCCTGTGAATAGATACCTAGCAATGGGATTGCTGGATCATATAGCAATTCTATACTTAGCTTCCTGGAGAACCACCAAACTGCCTTCCAGAGCAGTTGCACCATTTTACATTCCCATCAACAGTGGATAAGTGTGCCTCTTTCTCCAATCCTCTCCAGCACTGTTGCTTTCTGTTTTTTTGACAGTGGCCATTCTAATGGGTGTCAGATGATATGTCATTGTGGTTTTGATATGCATTTCCCCAATAGCCAGTGAAGTTGAGCATCTTTTCATGTGCCTTTTAGCCATTTGTATTTCCTCTTCTGAGAAGTGTCTGTTCTTGTGTTTTGCCCATTTTTAATTGGGTTGTTTGTCTTTTTGTTGTTGAGTTGAAGAATCTTTTTATATATTCTGGATACTAAAACCCTTATCTTATATGTGGTTTCCAAATATTGCCTCCCATTGTGTACTGACAAAGTTTCTTAATGCACAAAATTATTTAATTTTGAGAAGTTCCCATTTGCCTATTTCTTTCTTCAGTGCTTATGCTTTTATAAGATAAGGTTTTTTATAAGGTTTTATAAGATATTTCCCTACATTTTCTTCTGAAAGTTTTGTGGTCTTAGCTCTAATGTTTAGGTCTTTGATCCATTTTGAGTTAATTTTTGTATAAGGTGTTTCATTCTTTTGCATATGGATATCCAGTTCTCCAAGCACCATTTATTGAAGAGGCTGCTCTGTCCCAGGTGAGTTGTACAGACTACCTTATTAAAGAGCAATTGTCCATAGATGAGAAGGTCTATATCTGAACACTGTATTCGATTCTATTGGTCAGGTCAGTATCTCTTTCTTTAAGCCAGTACCATGCTGTTTTGACCATTGTGGCTTCATAACATGCTTTAAAGTCCGGTAGTGTGAGACCTCCCACTTTATATTTGTTTCTCAAGATATTTTTAGCTATTCGGGGTATGCTGCCCTCCCAAATAAATTTGGTTTTTGGTTTTTCTGTTTCTGCAAAGTAAGTTGTTAGCTATAAATTGAAGCTATAAATCGATTTGGGTAGAATTGATATCTCAACTATATTTAGTCTTCCAATCCATGAACATGGAATGCCTTTCCATATATTTAGGTCTTCTATGATTTCTTTTAGCAATTTCTTGTAGTTTTCTGTGTATAGGTCCTTTATATGCTTAAATTTATTCCTAAATATTTGATTCTTTTGGTTGCTATTGTAAATGGAAATTTTTTTCTTGCTTTTCTCCTTGGATTGTTCATTACTAGTATATAGAAACACTACAGATTTTTGGGTATTGGATCTTGTATCTTGCCACTTTGGTGTACTCATTTGGTAGCTCTAGTAGTTTTACTATGGATTTTTCAGGATTTTTGACATATTGTATCATAGCATCTGCAAACAGTGAGAGTTTTCCAATTTGGATCCTTTTTATTTCTTTTTCCTATCTAATTGCTCTGGCTGGAACTTCCAGCATAATGTTGAATAACAGTGGTGACAATGGACATCTATGTCTTGTTCTTGATCTTCGGAGGATAGCTTTCAGTCTTTCCCCATTAAGGATGATGTTAGTTGTGGGTTTTTCATATATTCTCTTTATCATTTGTGGAAGTTCCCTTCTATTCCTATATTTTGAAGTATTTTCATCAAGAAAGGATGTTGAATTTTGTCAAATGTCTTTTCTGCATCAATTGAGATGATCATGTGGTTTTTCTGCTTTGATTTGTTGATATAATGTATTACATTAATTGATTTTCTTATGTTGAACCATCCTTGCATACCTGGAATAAATTCCACTTGTTCATGGTGTATAATTCTTTGCTGCTGGTTTCTGTTTGCAAGAATTTTGTTGAGGATTTTTGCATCTGTATTCATTAGAGAGATTGATCTGTAATTTTCTTCTCTTGTAATATCTTTGTCTGGCTTTGGAATGAGGGTGATGTAGACTTCATAGAATGAGGTAACTTTCCCTCCTCTTTAATTTTTTTTTTAAGAGTTTGAGCAGGATTTATACTAATTCTTTCTTGAATGCTTGGTAGAGTTCACATGTGAAGTCATCTGGTCCTGGAGTTTTCCTTTTTTGGGGAGCTTCTTGATGGCTGATTCAGTCTTTTTGCTTGTAATTGGTTTGCTGACGTTGTCTGTTTCTTCTCGAGTCAATGTTGGTTGTTCATGCCTTTCTAGGAAGTCGTCCATTTCATGTCCATTCCCTAGTTTATTAGCACATAGTTGCTCATAGTACCCCTTCATTACCTTCTTTATTTCTGAGGGATCAATTTTGTCTCCTCTTCCATTTCTGATTTTATTTATTTGCATCTTTTCTCTTTTTCTTTTTGTCAGCCTAGCTAATGGCCCATCAATTTTACTGATTTTCTGAAAGAACCATCTTCTGGTTTTGTTGATTTTCTTGATTGTTTTCATGTTCTCAGTTTCATTTATCTCTGCTCTAATCTTTGTTATTTCTTTCCTTTTCTTTGTTTGGGGATTAGTTTGCTGTTCTTTCTCTAGGTTTTCCAAGTGAACAGTTATTTCCTCAATTTTTGCTTTCTTTTTTTTTTTTAATATAGGCATTTAAGGCAATAATTTCTCTCTTAAAACTGCCTTTGCTGCATCCCATAAATCTTGATATGTTGTGTTTTCATTTTCATTTGCCTTGAGATATTTACTGATTTCTTTTGTAATATCTTCCTTGACCCACTGGTTGTTTAAGAGTATGTTGTTTAGCCTCCATTTATTTGTGAATTTTCTGGCCCTCGGCCTATTACTGATTTCCAACTTCATTCCATTATGAACTGAGAAAGTGTTTTGTATTATTTCAACATTTCTTAATTTATTGAGGCTTGCTTTGTGCCCCAGCATATGGTCTATTCTTGAGTATGATCCATGAAAACTTGTGAAAAATGTATATCCTGCTGTTGTGGGGTCTAATGTTCTATAAATGTCTGTTAAGTCTAGTTCATTTATTGTATTTTTCAGATTCTCTGTTTCTTTATTGATCCTCTGTCTTGATGTTCTATCCATTGATGAGAGCGGGGAGTTAAAGTCTCCACCTGTTATGGTAGAGGTGTCTACCATACCAATCCCTTCAGTGTTGTCAGTGTTTGCCTCATGTATATTGGAGTACTTTGGCTCAGTACTAAATCTTTATGATTGTTGTATCTTCTTGTTGAATTGTTCCTTTTATTAATACATAAGTTCCTTCATCTTTTTTAATTGTTTTACATTTGAAGTCTAGTTTGTTGGATATTAGTATAGCTGCTCCTGCTCTTTTTTGATTGTTGTTTGCATGAAATATCTTTTCCTAACCTTTCACTTTCAACCTATTTTTGTCTTTGGGTCTAAAATGAGTCTCCTGTAGACAGCCTATAGATGAGTCCTGTTTTTTAATCCATTCGGCAGTCTATGTCTTTTGACCAGGGAGTTTAATCATTAACATTTAGTGTTATTACTTTAAAGGCAATACTTTCTTCTGCCATTTTGCCTTTTGGATCTTATATGTCCTATTTCATTTTTTTTCTTTTTACCTTTACTGATATTCTTCATTTCTACACTCTTTTCCAGACCTCTCTCTCCTTCTTTTCCTACCTGTCTGTAATGTTCCTTTTAGTATTTCTTGCAGAGCTGGTCTCTTGGCCACAAATTCTCAGTGATTGTCTAAAAATATTTTAATCTCCCCCTCATTTTTGAAGGACAGTTTTGCTGGATATAGAATTCTTGGTTGGCAGTTCTTCTCTTTTAGAATCTTCAATATTTCATACCACTGCCTGCTCGCCTCCATGGTTTCTGCAGAGAAAACACTCATAGTCTTATTGGGCTTCACTTGTATGTGATATATTGCTTTTCTCTTGCTGCTTTCAAAATTCTTTCTCTTTGACATCTTACAGTCTGATTAGTGAGTGTCCTGGAGTATGTCTCTTTGGATCTATTCTGTTTGAGGTTTACTGCACTTCTTAGATCTATAATTTTATGTCTTTCATAAGAGATGGGAAATTATCAGTGACTATTTCCTTCATTAATCTTTCTCCTCTTTTTCCCTGCTCTTCTCCTTCTGGGACACCCATAACATGTATGTTCATGTGCTTTATGTTGTCGTTCAATTCTCTGAGGCCCTGCTCATATTTTCCCATTTTTTTCCTGTATTTTCTTTTGTGTGTTGGATTTCAAATTTCCAGTCCTCTAGTTCACTAATCCTTTCTTCTGCCTCTTCAAATCTGTTGTTGTAGGTTTCCTTTTTTTTTTCATGTCTTCATCTGTGCCTTTCAATTACCATGAGTTCTGTGATTTTTTTCAAACTTTTTTCTTCTTTTTGTTCACTCATTGCCTTTTTTATATCCTTCCTCAACTTATTGATTTTATTTTTGATGAGGTTTTCCATGTCAGTTTGGACATCCTGAATTAGTCGTTTCAACTTCTGTTTCTCCTTTGAATTTTGGGTTTGTTCCTTTGACTGGGCCACATCTTTGATTTTCCTAGTATGACTTGTTAATTTTTTGCTGACATCTAGGCAGTTTATTTCCTTAATTAGTTTATTCTGGAGGTTGTTGTCAATCTTTTACCTAGAATTTTCTTGCTGGATGGCTTTGCTCGCTATCTTTTTTCTCATTCAGTTCAACTCATTCTAGACCTCTAGGATAGGTTCTTTTTTTGTTTGTTTTTCAAACATGGGCAGGCACTGGGAATCGAACCCAGGTCCTCTGGCATGGCAGGCAAGAAGTCTGCCTGCTGAGTCATCGTGGCCCGCCCGGATGGGTTCTTTTTAACTGATCAGAATTTTTCAGTTCTTGTTTTTCTGTTTCTTCTCCTGCCTATATGAAACCTTTTTATTTATTTTTTTTTTTGAGGAGGGTCTCCTCGGATGTTATAGTCCCCAGTCAGATTTCTCTCACTGAACTAGCCCACATCTCAGAAGGAAAGAGTTTCCAGCAACAGTTTTCTTTGAGGATGAGACACAGCAGGTTGTCAGACTTTGCTGTGAAGCCTCCAGACTGTGCTTTTCCTCTCCTGCCCAGCATGTGGCAGTTGTCTGCCTGTGCCTTCCTACCTGCGTAAAGTGGTGTAGTGCCTTTAGCTTAGCACACTCTCCTTGGGGGTGTGGTTGAGACAGAGGAGAGGTTGTAGGTTGGCATTACTTGCTTCAGTTTTCCAGTCCCTGGGGCCTGAATTCCTTGGGTGAGGGATTCCACTTGAGCTGGGTCCTACCTTTTTCTTGGGGAAGTATAGCCTTTAAGAAATTAACTCCTTTCACCTGATTAGTTACTTTGTTTCTCAGGGGAGCTTAATTCCACCCTTGCCTGGGCCAGAGCTGGTACTGGAGAAGCCTTTCTGTTTTATCTACTGAGCTAAGTAGTAGAAACAATGGGGGAGGGGATCCTTTTCAGAGCAGGACCCCTGCTCCTCAGTTTTTGTCAATCAAGAGCTTAAGTTGGTAGGTGGCACTATGACTCTCTAGGATCTATGTGCACCTCCCCCCCCCCCTTTTTTAGTGGTCCAGTTCTTTTATGGTATATTTGTGTTGTCTGACTCAGAAAGCCTCAGTTTTCTTTTTCCATCAGTCCCACCCCCTCTCTGCCAGGCAAAATCTCCTAGCACCTTTTGAGTTTATTCCAGGTTTATCTGTACTGGGGGTCTATTTTCAGTAGTCAGAATTTATTAATTCTGCAAGTGGAGTTTGGGAGAGCTTAAGCCCTTGCTGCTAGTAAAGTCTGTTTCCTTTCCCCTGTGGAAAATAGGCTGCTCCTCCCTTGGGGGAGGGATGCTGGCCCCCTCAGCTTGGGGAACTTATAGTTATTTCTTTGTGGGGTCTCATCCAGTCCAGCTTGTCCAGACTGGTGTTTGCTGTGTGTCCAGTCACTGATGTAGCCCCAGCAGTTGTTTTGTACTGTTCCTTGCTATTTACTAGCTGCTCTGGAGGACGAACTAAATCTGACACCTCACTAAGCTGCCCCCCTACCCCTATGTTTGTTTTAAAATTTTACTAGTAACATATGTAGAACCTAAAACTTCCTCTTTTAACCACATTCACATATATAGTTGAGTGCTCTGAGGGGTTTTCTTTTGAGAATAGTGTAACATGGGGTAAGACTTGAAATTTAATTTGGGGGAAAGAATAGGGGATTTTTTTTGTGGTGGTTTTCATCTTATTTGTCAGTGTGAAAGATTATGTAAATTAATATCACAGATGGATTATACAGTTTTGGTGTAACTGTGTTCTGAAGCCTTTAGGACCTTTAGGGACTTTTATTTCAGTGTTGTTGTTTTTTTGAAATTACTAGTTGAAGCTAAGCTTGATAATCCTAATGCTGTTCTTTAAGCTAAGACCTACTTGGTCATAAAAATGATCACTTGGATTGGGTCTCCTTTGAAAGGTATTTTTGTATACTTGAGGAAGTCATGGAAAGGCTTCCAAAATTATATCAAAATCAGAGGAAAGGAAAGGAACACTTTAAAACAAGAATACAGCATTGTAATTTTTTTAAATCAACAGTTCATATATTTAGAGTTTTAAATCCAGATATAACTTCCTTGTATTTGTTGTGAAAGTTGTTTTTGAAATGCCACAGGCAGAGCTAAAAAAAAAAATGAAGTTTCCGACACCCACCAGGAAGGTGCAGAGCATCTGGGGAAAAGAGCCAGAGAAACTTGTCCGTTAGGCCATCCAGTACTGCTTCCTCAAGCATATCTGTTTCTTTTCTTGCCTGTCTTCTTCTCACAGTCTCCCTAAAGGCAACTTCTGCTCCTTGGTACAATGAATAGCCACTGTGGTAGTTAGATTCAGTTGTCAACTTGGCCAGGTGAAGGCACCTAGTTCTGTTGCTGTGAACATGAGCCAATGGTAGGTGAATCTCATCTGTTGCTAATTACATCTGCAGTCGGCTAGGAGGCGTGTCTGCTGCAATGAGTAACGTTTGACTTAATTGTCTTGTGCTTAAATGAGAGAACGCAACGTGGCACAGCCTAAGCAGCTCGGCATTCCTCATCTCAGCACTTGGAGCTCAGCCCAGGCCTTTGGAGATGCAGAAAGAAGTCACCCCAGGGAAAGTTGTTGGAACCCAGGGGCCTGGAGAGAAGACCAGCAGAGACCATCCTGTGCCTTCCACATAAGAAAGAACCTCAGTGGAAAGTTAGTTGCCTTTCCTCTGAAGAACCAACAAAATAAATCCCCTTTTATTAAAAGCCAGTCCGTCTCTGGTGTGTTGCATTCCAGCAGCTAGCAAACTAGAACAGCCACTGTAAAGTAAACAGTACTTACGACCTAGTTGATGGTATTTACTTTCCTTCTCCCTATCCTATAAAGTAAATCCCACACACTATTGGGTTAAGAAATGAGGGATAGCCTCTTCTCCGGCGGCGCTCCCACCGCCATCCAGCCCTCCTCTTCCTCTTTCTCCGCCGGCGCTCCCGCCGCCGTCTGGCCCTCCTCTTCCGCCTTCTCTGCCGGTGCTCCCGCCTCCATCCAGCCCTCCTCTTCCTCTTTCTCTGCCGGCGCTCCCGCCGCCATCCAGCCCTCCTCTTCCCCCTTCTCCGCCGGCGCTCCCGCCACCATCTAGCCCTCCTCTTCCTCTTTCTCCGCCGGCGGCGCTCCCACCGCCATCTTGCCCTTCTGTTTCCCCTTCTGCTCTGGCGGCGCTCCATCCGCCATCTTATCCTTCCCTTTCTCCTCCTATTCCAGCGGCTCTCCAACCACCACCGTGCCCTCTTCTGCCTTCACTGGCTTCTCCGCCACCATCCTCGACAGCCTTGCCACCCTCACCTTTCCTCCTTCAGAACAGCTACTAGGGGAGTAGAAACGATACAGAACAGCTCCCAGAGCCACGACAGAGATAAAAAAGACAGCGTACCCCATCCTGAAACGGCTGACTGTCTGGGAGAACCAGCTCTGGTGAGATCGCCGAGGGGTGCGGGCTTTCCCGGGCGGGGCGGCAAGCGGCCGGAGTCCCTCCCTTCCTCCTTCCCGGGTCAGCTGGCAGAATTGGGCAGGCAGTCCCCTCAAGCTGCGGCGGCTGGCGCCCCCACCATGCGAGGCCCCCCGGACCAACTGAGAGAATTGGATCGGAAATCCCCAGACCGCGGAGAACGGTGACTGGGGGGGGTCCCTTCCAAACATGTGACTCCCCGGTCCGGCTGGGAACGGTGCACTCTCCCGGGCTGTGGCGGCTGGCGCCCTCCCGCCACGCTTGGCGCCCCAGGCCGACTAGGAAATTCGGACGGGCGCTTTCCCGGGCTGCGGCGGCCGGTGACCCTCCCCACGTTCGGACCCCCGGGCCAGCTGGCACTCTTCCAAGCCACTTCGGCTGGCGAACCTCCCCCACAGCGAGAGTTTTCCAAAGTTAAAGGACCCACAGCACCTTTTACTGGTGGGACCCGCAGACAAACGTGTGCCACAAGCGCCACCTACTGGGCAGGATAAGAAAAACAGAACCCAGAGATTTCACAGAAAAATCTTTCAACCTGTTGGGTCCAACACCCAGGGAAATCTGACTAAATGCCCAGACGCCAGCAGAAGATAACGGATCATGCTCAGAAAATTGAAAATATGGCCCAGTCAAAGGAACAAACCAATAGTTCAAATGAGATACAGGAGCTGAGACAACTAATGCTGAATATACGAACAGAAATGGAAAACCTCTTCAAAAACCAAATCGATAAATTGAGGGAGGACATGAAGAAGACATGGGCTGAACAAAAAAAAGAAATAGAAAAACTGAAAAAACAAATCACAGAACTTATGGAAGTGAAGGATAAAGTAGAAAAGATGGAAAAAACAATGGATACCTACAATGATAGATTCAAAGAGACAGAAGACAGAATTAGTGATTTGGAGGATGGAACATCTGAATTCCAAAAACAAACAGAAACTATCAGGAAAAGAATGGAAAAATTTGAACAGGGTATCAGGGAACTCAAGGACAATATGAACCGCACAAATATACATGTTGTGGGTGTCCCAGAAGGAGAAGAGAAGGGAAAAGGAGGAGAAAAACTAATGGAAGAAATTATCACTGAAAATTTCCCAACTCTTATGAAAGACCTAAAATTACAGATCCAAGAAGTGCAGCACACCCCAAAGAGATTAGACCCAAATAGGCGTTCTCCAAGACACTTACTAGTTAGAATGTCAGAGGTCAAAGAGAAAGAGAGGATCTTGAAAGCAGCAAGAGAAACACAATCCATCACATACAAGGGAAACCCAATAAGACTATGTGTAGATTTCTCAGCAGAAACCATGGAAGCTAGAAGACAGTGGGATGATATATTTAAATTACTAAAAGAGAAAAACTGCCAACCAAGACTCCTATATCCAGCAAAATTGTCCTTCAAAAATGAGGGAGAAATTAAAACATTCTCAGACAAAAAGTCACTGAGAGAATTTGTGACCAAGAGACCAGCTCTGCAAGAAATACTAAAGGGAGCACTAGAGTCAGATACGAAAAGACAGAAGAGAGAGGTATGGAGAAGAGTGTAGAAAGAAGGAAAGTCAGATATATATAATACAAAAGACAAAATGGTAGAGGAAAATATTATCCAAACAGTAATAACACTAAATGTTAATGGACTGAATTCCCCAATCAAAAGACATAGATTGGCAGAATGGATTAAAAAACAGGATCCTTCTATATGCTGTCTACAGGAAACACATCTTAGACCCAAAGATAAACATAGGTTGAAAGTGAAAGGTTGGGAAAAGATATTTCATGCAAATAACAACCAGAAAATAGCAGGAGTGGCTATACTAATATCCAACAAGTTAGACTTCAAATGTAAAACAGTTAAAAGAGACAAAGAAGGACACTATATACTAATAAAAGGAACAATTAAACAAGAAGACATAATAATCATAAATATTTACGCACCGAACCAGAATGCCCAAAAATATGTGAGCAGTACACTGCAAACACTGAAAAGGGAAATAGACACATATACCATAATAGTTGGAGACTTCAATTCCCCACTCTCATCAATGGACAGAACATCTAGACAGAGGATCAATAAAGAAATAGAGAATCTGAATATTACTATAAATGAGCTAGACTTAACAGACATCTATAGGACATTACATCCCACAACAGCAGGATACACCTTTTTCTCAAGTGCTCATGGATCATTCTCAAAGATAGACCATATGCTGGGTCACAAAGCAAGTCTTAACAAATTTAAAAAGATTGAAATCATACACAACACTTTCTCGGATCATAAAGGAATGAAGTTGGAAATCAGTAATAGGCGGAGTGCCAGAAAATTCACAAATACATGGAGGCTCAACAACACACTCTTAAACAACAAGTGGGTCAAAGAATAAATTGCAAGAGAAATTAATAAATACCTCGAGGCGAATGAAAATGAAAACACAACATATCAAAACTTATGGGACGCAGCAAAGGCAGTGCTAAGAGGGAAATTTATTGCCCTAAAGGCCTATATCAGAAAAGAAGAAAAGGCAAAAATGCAGGAATTAACTGTCCACTTGGAAGAAATGGAGAAAGAACAGCAAACTAATCCCAAAGCAAGCAAAAGGAAAGAAATAACAAAGATTAGAGCAGAAATAAATGAAATTGAAAACATGAAAACAATAGAGAAAATCAATAAGACCAGAAGTTGGTTCTATGAGAAAATCAATAAGATTGATGGGCCCTTAGCAAGATTGACAAAAAGAAGAAGAGAGAGGATGCAAATAAATAAGATCAGAAATGGAAGAGGAGACATAACTACTGACCTCACAGAAATAAAGGAGGTAATAACAGGATACTATGAACAACGTTATGCTAATAAATACAACAATTTAGATGAAATGGACGGGTTCCTGGAAAGACATGAACAACCAACTTTGACTCAAGAAGAAATAGATGACCTCAACAAACCAATCACAAGTAAAGAAATTGAATTAGTCATTCAAAAGCTCCCTAAAAAGAAAAGTCCAGGACCAGACGGCTTCACATGTGAATTCTATCAAACATTCCAGAAAGAATTAGTACCAACTCTCCTCAAACTCTTCAAAAAAATCGAAGTGGAGGGAAAACTACCTAATCCATTCTATGAAGCCAACATCACCCTCATACCAAAACCAGGCAAAGATATTACAAAAAAATTAAACTACAGACCAATCTCTCTAATGAATATAGATGCAAAAATCCTCAATAAAATTCTAGCAAATCGTATCCAACAACACATTAAAAGAATTATACATCATGACCAAGTAGGATTCATCCCAGGTATGCAAGGATGGTTCAACATAAGAAAATCAATTAATGTAATACACCATATCAACAAATCAAAGCAGAAAAATCACATGATCATCTCAATTGATGCAGAGAAGGCATTTGACAAGATTCAACATCCTTTCCTGTTGAAAACACTTCAAAAGATAGGAATACAAGGGAACTTCCTTAAAATGATAGAGGGAATATATGAAAAACCCACAGCTAATATCATCCTCAATGGGGAAAAATTGAAAACTTTCCCCCTAAGATCAGGAACAAGACAAGGATGTCCACTATCACCACTGTTATTCAACATTGTGTTGGAGGTTCTAGCCAGAGCAATTAGACAAGAAAAAGAAATACAAGGCATCAAAATTGGAAAGGAAGAAGTAAAACTATCACTGTTTGCAGACGATATGATACTATACGTCAAAAACCCGGAAAAATCCACAACAAAACTACTAGAGCTAATAAATGAGTACAGCAAAGTAGCAGGTTACAAGATCAACACTCAAAAATCTGTAGCATTTCTATACACTAGTAATGAACAAGCTGAGGGGGAAATCAAGAAACGAATCCCATTTACAATCGCAACTAAAAGAATAAAATACCTAGGAATAAATTTAATTAAAGAGACAAAAAACCTATATAAAGAAAACTACAAAAAACTGTTAAAAGAAATCACAGAAGACCTAAATAGATGGAAGGGCATACCGTGTTCATGGATTGGAAGACTAAATATAGTTAAGATGTCAATCCTACCTAAATTGATTTACAGATTCAATGCAATACCAATCAAAATCCCAACAACTTATTTTTCAGAAATAAAAAAACCAATAAGCAAATTTATCTGGAAGGGCAGGGTGCCCCGAATTGCTAAAAATATCTTGAGGAAAAAAAACGAAGCTGGAGGTCTCGCGCTGCCTGACTTTAAGGCATATTATGAAGCCACAGTGGTCAAAACAGCATGGTATTGGCATAAAGATAGATATATCAACCAATGGAATCGAATAGAGTGCTCAGATATAGACCCTCTCATCTATGGACATTTGATCTTTGATAAGGCAGTCAAGCCAACTCACCTGGGACAGAGCAGTCTCTTCAATAAATGGTGCCTAGAGAACTGGATATCCATATGCAAAAGAATGAAAGAAGACCCATCTCTCACACCCTATACAAAAGTTAACTCAAAATGGATCAAAGATCTAAACATTAGGTCTAAGACCATAAAACAGTAGAGGAAAATGTTGGGAGATATCTTATGAAACTTACAATTGGAGGCGATTTTATGGACCTTAAACCTAAAGCAAGAGCACTGAAGAAGGAAATAAATAAATGGGAGCTCCTCAAAATTAAACACTTTTGTGCATCAAAGAACTTCATCAAGAAAGTAGAAAGACAGCCTACACAATGGGAGACAATATTTGGAAATGACATATCAGATAAAGGTCTAGTATCCAGAATTTATAAAGAGATTGTTCAACTCAACAACAAAAAGACAGCCAACCCAATTACAAAATGGGAAAAAGACTTGAACAGACACCTCTCAGAAGAGGAAATACAAATGGCCAAAAGGCACATGAAGAGATGCTCAATGTCCCTGGCCATTAGAGAAATGCAAATCAAAACCACAATGAGATATCATCTCACACCCACCAGAATGGCCATTATCAACAAAACAGAAAATGACAAGTGCTGGAGAGGATGCGGAGAAAGAGGCACACTTATCCACTGTTGGTGGGAATGTCAAAGGGTGCAACCACTGTGGAAGGCAGTTTGGCGGTTCCTCAAAAAGCTGAATATAGAATTGCCATATGACCCAGCAATACCATTGCTGGGTATCTACTCTAAGGACTTAAGGGCAAAGACACAAATGGACATTTGCACACCAATGTTTATAGCAGCGTTATTTACAATTGCAAAGAGATGGAAACAGCCAAAATGTCCATCAACAGAAGAGTGGCTAAACAAACTGTGGTATATACATACGATAGAATATTATGCAGCTTTAAGACAAGATAAACTTATGAAGCATGTAATAACATGGATGGACCTAGAGAACATTATGCTGAGTGAGTCCAGCCAAAAACTAAAGGACAAATACTGTATGGTCCCTCTGATGTGAACGGACATTCGAGAATAAACTTGCAATATGTCATTGGTAACAGAGTCCAGCAGGAGTTAGAAACAGGGTAAGATAATGGGTAATTGGAGCTGAAGGGATGCAGACTGTGCAACAGGACTAGATACAAAAACTCAAAAATGGACAGCACAATAATACCTAATTGTAAAGTAATCATGTTAAAACACTGAATGAAGCTGCATCTGAGCTATACGTTTTTTTTTTTACTATTATTATTACTTTTATTTCTTTTCTCTATATTAACATTCTATATCTTTTTCTGTTGTGTTGCTAGTTCTTCTAAACCGATGCAAATGTACTAAGAAACGATGATCATGCATCTATGTGGTGATGTTAAGAATTACTGATTGGACTTAAGTCCGGAGAAGATGGCGGCTTAGTAAGACGCGCGGGTCTTAGTTCCTCCTTCAGAAAAGCAACTAAAGAAACAGAAACAATACGAAACAGCTCCCGGAGTCAAGACAGAGACCAAAAAGACAGCGTACCCCATTCTGGAACAGCTGACGCGCAGGGAGAATCTGCTGCGGTGAGATACCCGAGGGGCGCGCGTTTTCCCGGCCGGGGCGGCTGGCGACTGGGGTCCCCTCCACGCACGTGGCTCCCCGGTCTGACTGGGAACGTTGGATAGCGGGGCCCTCCCGTCACGCTTGGTGTTTCGGGCCAGCTGGGCAATGAGGACCGGCACTCTCCCAAGCCGCGGCGGCCAGCGACCCCCGCCTCCACGCGCAGTTTCCCGGGCCGACTGCCGTGCAGACAGATGAGCGCCACGAGCACCACCTACCGGGCAGGAAAAGAAAAACAGAGCCCAGAGATTTCACAGAAAAAACTTTCAACCAGCTGGGTCCCACACCCAGGGAAATCTGATCAAATGCCCAGACACCAGCAGAAAATAATGGATGACGCTTGGAAAATTGAAGATATGGCCCAGTCAAAGGAACAAACCAATAGTTCAAATGAGATACAGGAGCTGAGACAACTAATGCTGAATATACGAACAGAAATGGAAAAACTCTTCAAAAACCAAATCAATAAATTGAGGGAGGACATGAAGAAGACATGGGCTGAACAAAAAGAAGAAATAGAAAATCTGAAAAAACAAATCACAGAACTTATGGGAGTGAAGGACAAAGAAGAAAAAATGGAAAAAACAATGGATACCTACAATGGTAGATCTAAAGAGACAGAAGCTACAATTAGTGAACTGGAGGATGGAACATCTGAATTCCAAAAAGAAACAGAAACTATAGGGAAAAGAATGGAAAAACTTGAGCAGGGGATCAGGGAACTGAATGACAATATGAAGCGCACAAATATACGTGTTGTGGGTGTCCCAGAAGGAGAAGAGAAGGGAAAAGGAGGAGAAAAAGTAATGGAAGAAATTATCACTGAAAATTTCCCAACTCTTATGAAAGACCTAAATTTGCAGATCCAAGAAGTGCAGTGCACCCCAAAGAGAATAGACCCAAATAGGCGTTCTCCAAGACACTTACTAGTTAGAATGTCAGAGGTCAAAGAGAAAGAGAGGATCTTGAAAGCAGCAAGAGAAAAACAATCTGTCACATACAAGGGAAACCCAATAAGACTATGTGTAGATTTCTCAGCAGAAACCATGGAAGCTAGAAGACAGTGGGATGATATATTTAAATTACTAAAAGAGAAAAACTGCCAACCAAGACTCCTATATCCAGCAAAATTGTCCTTCAAAAATGAAGGAGAAATTAAAACATTTATAGACAAAAAGTCACTGAGAGAATTTGTGACCAAGAGACCAGCTCTGCAAGAAATACTAAAGGGAGCACTAGAGTCAGATACAAAAAGACAGAAGAGAGAGGTATGGAGTAAAGTGTAGAAAGAAGGAAAATCAGATATGATATATATAATACAAAAGCCAAAATGGTAGAGGAAAATATTATCCAAACAGTAATAATACTAAAAGTTAATGGACTGAATTTCCCAATCAAAAGACATAGAATGGCAGAATGGATTACGACCCAGCAATACCACTGCTAGGTATCTACTCAAGGGACTTAAGGGCAAAGACACAGACGGACATTTGCACACCAGTGTTTATAGCAGCATTATCTACAATTGCAAAGAGATGGAAACAGCCAAAATGTTCATCAACAGACGAGTGGCTAAACAAACTGTGGCGTATACCTACGATGGAATATTATGCAGCTTTAAGACAGACTAAACTTATGAAGCATGTAATAACATGGATGGACCTAGAGAACATTATGCTGAGTGAGTCTAGCCCAAAACTAAAGGACAAATACTGTAAGGTCCCACTGATGTGAACCGACATTCGAGAATCAGCTTGGAATATATCATTGGTAACAGAGACCAGCAGGAGTTAGAAACAGGGTAAGATAATGGGTAATTGGAGCTGAAGGGATACAGACTGTGCAACAGGACTAGATACAAAAACTCAAAAATGGACAGCACAATAATACCTAAGTGTAATGTAACTATGTTGGAACACTGAATGAAGCTGCACCTGAAATATGGTTTTTTGTTTGTTTGTTTGTGTGTTTGTATCTTTTGTTTTTGTTTTTTTTCTTTTTCCTTTTTATATATATATATTATTAGTATTATTATTTTAATTCTCTTCTCTATATTAACATTCTGTATCTTTTTCTGCTGTTTTGCTAGTTCTTTTCCTAAATCGATGCAAATGTACTAAGAAATGATGATGATACATCTATGTGATGATACTAAGAATTACTGAGTGCATTTGTAGAATGGAATGATTTCTAAACATTGTGTTAATTTCTTTTCTTTTTTTTGATTAATAAAAAAATTAAAAAAAAAAAAGAATTACTGATTGCATATGTAGAATGGTATGATTTCTAAATGTTGGGTTAATTTCTTTTTTTCCGTTAATTAATAAATACATACATACATACATACATACATACATACATACATACATACATACATACATACATACATACATAAATAAATAAATAAAAATGAAAAAAAGAAATGAGGGATAGTCAATGGACAATGATTCTTCACTCTCTAAATTAGAGTTTAAAAATTCAAGAAGTGTTAGAATCTTGACAACAAGATAGGTTATTTAGTCTACTCCAGATTAATATTTTGCCTAACAGATTGAAATAAAATAAGTCCTTGGAGTTCATACTAAACAGAGGGTATTGAAAGGGTGTGGTTTAGCTCTTTCACATTGTTGATTCTATTAAACTGCTGTTTTCACTTACAATTATGGATGTTGACATATCTACATAACTCCGGGAAATTGTAGACATGTAAATCTAAGAGTGTTTTGCCTAGCATTTGGAAGGAAACTTAAGAATGCATAATGATATAAGAATTAGGTAGAAACACATTTGGGAGAATTAGGTGCAAGAAGTTAGAACTGCTGGCTCTGTGAGAGGGCTGGAAAAGTAAAAAGAAAAAAAAATTCATTTCATACTTATATCCTGGTACCAAAAAATAACTTCAAATTTAAGTTTACTTCAAATTAGGATTACTTATCAATACTTTTAAAGAAAATGTTGGGGGAGAATGGTGTGGCAGATTCAACTCCCCAAAGGAAATCCCATGATCATATTTCTTTCTAACCCTGTCATCTGACAGGGGTTCTTTCTAACCCTCCATCCTCCCATGGAGCCTAGGGAGTGACAGAGGGCACCTGGGACTGTGATGATGTGCACTCATACTGGTGGTGCCGCTTCCCCCTGACCCTACCCTGGAAACAAAAGAGGATAGAAGTGGGCTCTTTTTCTGGGTCCTAGCCTTGGGTAGGAAACGCTATCCTTAAATCTTCTTTGTGAGGAGAATGACATGAGTCAGTTGTGAGTTATGTACAAACATTCCACTCTGCAGCAGAAAATAAAGATAGTTGCCACTTATTTAATACTTGACAGATACCAGACCCTCTTCAAAATGCTTTCCATCTTTTGACTCATTACAATCTTTGCAACAACTCTATGAGGTGGGTCCTGTTTTTATCTCCATTTTACAGATGAAGAAACTGAGACACATTGACGTTGCCCAAGGTCCAAGGCTAGTAAGTCAAAGAGCCAAGATTCAAATTCAAGAAGCGCTACCTCAGAGTCTGGGCTCTTAACCTCTTATGAGGGTATTTTATAACTACAAAATATATCTGAAGAGTTTAGCTGTAAGTTTGGTTTTCTTTCTCTTTCAGGACACTAGATGCTCTTTCAGCTCATTAGTCCTTGAGGAAGCAAGGTTCTTTCTGTCTAGTTTTGCAAGTTCAGAAATAAATGATCTTCTGAGCTATTAGCCCTTTAGATTTTTCCAGAATTAGTCTCTTCCTAGGCATGCAGCCCACCTCATCTTCCCGCTCTACCCTCTTGTAGGTTAATATTTAACTTATTATCTGACTTAGCCTTTCCCTTATTTACTAATTTACTTTCCCTTCACAATTGCATTCCTAGCCACCACCACCCCCATCTCTTTATATCGACTTTGCCCCTTTCAGCCATCCTCTTGACTTTTACCCTTTACATGAAATGATTGAGTCTTATAGATAAAAGGAAACTTTAGATTTAATCTAGTTCTTCCATTTTTTAAAAGAGAAAATTGAGGCCAGGTAATTTGCTTACCCAGTTAAAAGTGGCAAATCTAGCACCTGGACCCAAATTTCTTGCCTCTAGTCTAATATTGTTTCCATCACACTATACTTACCACCTGCTGTTTCTTGCCTCATCCAAGTCAGGTTCCAGCATGTTAGGCTCAGTTTTTCTGTATACTTTGGGTATTTTCTGACCAATTTTTAATTAGGACAGCCATTTATACTGAGGAGGCCTGGGAGAGCTCTCATCTGCAATGAGAAAGAATATCTCTACTGCATAATTGGAAGTTGCTTCATCTACAGGGCCTTCAAGGAAAGGATGAAGTGGATCCAGCAACATTAGGGAATAGCAAACCATTCATTGACATAGAGCTTAAGTTCGGTGTCAGTCTTAAAGTTCAGGCAAGTATCGACAGTTGAAATCCTCAGATCACAAGGAATGTCTTACTTGCTAGTTAAGCTCACCTTCAGTGATAATAACAGCCAATAATATCAAGCACTTACTGCATACCAGGTATACATGTACCTTATATTCATTTTCTCAGTCTTCACAACAATCACTTAAGGGAGCTACCATTATTATGAGCATTTTACAGATAAGGAAACTGATATGCAAAGAGGTTAACTAACTTACCCAAGGTCTCACATTTAGATGCAAATTTTTATATAAGTGAGAACTCCCTAAAAAGAATTAATTCTTTGGTTTGACATGGTTCGAATGCATTGCTTCCTGAAGGCAAGGCTACTAACAAAATGATTTCTTGGGACTTCTTCCATCCCTACAGTTTATGAAAACAGTTCTGGGCATGCTTCTTCTGTGCATGAGACCTGGCAAAGGCTGCCTTCATTGTCGAGGCTTCACCCTTGCTTCATGCCCAGGATGTTGGAAGAGGTGCTGTGCAAAATGAGCTGCTGGAGAGTACTCTGATTAAATACTGAGCTTGCACCAGCAAAAGTCTTGGAAAACTTTATCATGGGTTTTCTGGTCTTGTTCTTGAGTATTTTGCATACAATGGCTTCGCTTGCATAGTTATCATGACAGATGTGTGTGTGTGTTTGTGTATGTATTTAAGAGTCTACAAATCCAGACTACTCTCCTCCCTATGAATTTAATCTGTCTTAAACCTTCTTCAGTCAGGGTTCCTTCCATCCATCAGTCCATTTCATTCGTTCATTCAGTGAATGTTTTTGAGACTTTACTATACACCAAGCACTGTTCTCAATAGAACAATGAACACAACAGACACACCCCCCTGCTCTTGTGGAGTTAGTAATTGGCTTTATGCCTTTCTTATTTTCCTATCCTTCTTACCCAGAGGGAGTTTTTTGTCCCAGAAATAAATCGTTTTTCTTGCTTTTTACCTATCTAATCGTCTTCATAATAGGACTCTTCTGACTCAGAATTCCAGGACCTGTTATGGTTGTCCAGTGATGAGCTAGCCCAAGTAAGTTTTCTCTGTAAACAACCCTCAGGCACCAGGATGCCTCCTAAAGGATCAACCCCTGGGCCACTCTCACTTTTCTGTAGAATGCCCAATTTGCAGCAAAGGTGGGAAATCATAGTTCCTTGACCTCAAGCCATGTTTTGTCTGAGAGTCTGTTTTCCACATGAATCCAAACCGTGGTGAGAATTTGGCAATCAGATTGTGGGCTTTATTTAACTCTTATTATGGGATTCTTCCTCTCTGTCACAGCTTCTTTTAAATAGCTGGTATAGGAGTAAAGAAGCATTGGAAATCAAAAGAAACCTAGGAAGTTGTTATCTAACCTCCATTGGCCTTTCTGCCTGGTGCTGTGGGAAGAATGGATAACTCCCCTGTGAGGCCTGAAAAAAACAAGCTGCAGCATCATTCAGATAATTGAATACAAGTCATAGACTAGTGGTGGGAAAGATACAGCTGCATGCTGTCAGTTATTTTCCAGATGGGATTTCGGTCACTGTGACATGATGGCTCCTGCATGTTGTTTAGAGAACATATCATATATAACCTTCTCAGGTAGCAGAGGCCAAGCTGGAGTCTAGCCTTGTCTCCCTCTTCTGTTGTTGGGGATTCTGTGGGAAGGGGTAGATGAGTCCACTTTGTACTCCCTGCCCGTATGAGATACTTCTCTGCTAGGCTATTCCTCATTCCCTTCCCACCAAATAATAGGCACATTCTTCATCCTGTGATCTGAAGGCTACAGGGAAATCAAATTTAGCTCTTCCTCTTGAAGTTTGGGCTTCCCTAATTCAGATGAGTGAGAAAGGCTACCCTATTCAAGTGATCCTTTTTCCATGTCATTTGCCCTCTTCTTTTGCTGGCTGCCAACCTGGCCACAGAACCTCTCAGGTGCTTCTCCGGTGGCCTGCTTTCTGAGATGACCAGAGCTCTGCATTTCAAAATTGATATTCCTGGCTTAAGTTTTCATTACTTCTAAAGACTTTGTTACTTGAAAAACACATATACATAAATGTAATATAGAGATGTAAGTTTTGATTTTCTTAAATATACTTTTTAAAAAACTTTTTATTGTAGTAACATATGTAACTCAGAATTTCCTATTTTAACTACTTTCAGGTAAAATTCACCGGTATTAAATTGTATTCACAGTATTTGCTACCATAACCAAAATCCATTACCCTAACTTTTCCATCATTGTCAACCGAAACTTTGTACCCATTAAATAATAACTTTCCATTCCCCTCACTCCCTGGCCCCTGGTAACCTGTAATTTACTATCTGTCTCTATGATTTTGTTTATTCTAAGTAATTCATATAAGCTAGATTATACAGTATTTTATCTTATTGTGCTTAGGTTATTTCATTTGACATTACATCTTCAAGTTTCATCCATGTTGTATATATGTATCAGAACTTCACTCATGTTTATGGCTGTATAATATTCCTGTATGTGTATATACCACATTTTGTTCATCCATTCATGGGTTGATGGGCACTTGGGTTGTTCCTTTTGGCTATTGTGAATAATGCTGCTATGAACATTAGTGTACAAATATCTTTTTGAGATTGTGTCTTTACATTCTTTTTGGTTTCTACCTAGAAGTGAAATTGCTGGGTCATATGGTAGTTCTGTATTTAACTTTTTGAGGAACTGCCATATTACATTACACAGTGGCTTCATTATTCTGTAGTGCCACCAGCAACATACAAGGGTTCCAATTTCTCTACATCCTCACTAGCACCTATTTTTTGTTTTTTTTTTTAAAAAAACCATCATGGTGGGTGATATCTCATTGTGGTTTGATTTTCATTTCCCTGATGACCAATGACTTTGGGCTTCTTTTCATATGTTTATTGGCCATTTGTGTATCTTCTTTTTAAAAAACCTTTTTATTGTGAAATATAATATACATACAAGCAAATAAAGAAAAAAGCAATAATTTTCAAAGCACATGTCAAAAAGTAGTTACAGAACAGATCCTGAAGTTTGTAATGTGCTACCATTCCACCAATCTCGGATTTTTTCTTCTAGCTATTTCAAAACACTGGAAGCTGGAAGGAATATTAATGTAATTTAGCAGTCATGCTTATTTGTTAAATCCATTTTCTCTGTTATACCTCCTCCTCCTCCTTTAATCCTTCTCCCAATCTATAGGGATCTTTGGGCAGTGCCCATTCTGACTTTTTCATGTTCAGAAAGGATATCTGCACTAAAAGGTAGGGGGATGTAATTAATTGATAATCTTGGAGAAGCTGGTCCCTCTGAGTTTCAGGATTTATCTGACCTAGGAATCCTCTGCAAATTACATGTTCCAGAGAGGCAAACCTAGTGCATGAAACCTTTATAGAGTCTCAGTTCGAGCCCTAGGTGTTCTTCAAGAGTCAACAGGAGTGATGTTGATTAGGTTTGCTAAACCATGGCAATTAGCACTATCTAATGAAGCTTGCATTATGAGTAGCCTCCAGAATCATTTGTATATCTTCTTAAAAGAAATATCCATTCAGGTCCTTGGGCAATTTAAAAAAATTACTTGTCTTTTGTTTTTGAGTTGTAGTAGTTTTTAATATATTCTGGATAGTAAACACTTAACAGATAATGATTTATAATTATTTTCTCCCAGTCTACAGGTTATCTTTTTTCACTTTCTTGATAGTGTCCTTTGCTGTATAAAAGTTTTAAATTTTGATGAAGTCAATTTATATATATATATATATGTGTGTGTATATTTTTATTGCCATGTTTTTGGTGTCATATCTAAGCTCTTGTTACCAAATCCAGGGTTATAAAGGCCCCTTCCTATGTTTTCTTCTGAGCCTTTTATCATTTTAGCTTTTAAGTTTAAGTGTTGATCTATTTAGAATTAATTTTTGTCTATGATGTGAGGTAGGAGCCTAACTTCATTCTGTTACAAGTAGATGTCCAGTTTTCCCAGCACCCATTGTTGAAGGCATCATTTTAAAAATATATATTTTTATTGAGAAATACCCACACACGTACAGTCCAACCACATTATACAATCAGTTGCTTACAATATCAGCACACAGTTGTGTATTCTTCACGATAATCATTTTTAGAACATTTGTATCACCCTGGAAAAAGATATAAAAAGGAAAAAAAAAGAACTCATAACATCCCATACCCCTTACCCCTCCTTCTCATTGACTCATAGTTTTTCAGTCTACCCAATTTTTACCCATTAACTCCCCCCATTATTTATTTATTTTTTTATCCTTATTATTTTTTACTCATGTGTCCATACCCTGGATGAAAGGACCATCAGACACAAGGTTCTCACAATCACACAGTCATATTATAAAAGCTATAGTTATACAATCATCTTCAAGAATCAAGGCTACTGGGACACAGTTCAACAATTTCAGGTACTTCCCTCCAGCTACTCCAATACACCATAAACTAAAAAGGGATATCTGTATAATGCAATAAGAATAACCTCCAGGATAACCTCCCAACTCTGTTTGAAATCTCTCAGCCACTAAGACTTTATTTTGTCTCATTTTTTTCTCTTCCCCTTTTTGGTCAAGAAGGCTTTCTCATTCCAATGATTCTGGGTCCTGCTCATCCCTGGGAGTCAGGTACCACCTGCCACAGAGATTTATTCCCCTGGAAGTGATGCCTGATATAGGGGGAAGGGGAGTGAGTTTACCCACCAAGTTGGCTTAGAGAGAGAGAGAGAGGCTATTTCTGGGCAACAAAAGAGGCTCTCCAGGGGTTGATGAAGGCACCATTCTTTTCCCAATTAATGTACTTGGCACTCTGGTTGAAAATCAGTTGGCCATGCATATATGGGTTTATTTCTGAATCTCAATGAAAATGTACTTTTTTTAATGTATTTATCATCATGATAATTTCTTAGAGCATGTGCATCAATTCAGAAAAAGCAATAAAAAGAAAACAGAAAAATATTCATACATACTATACCCCTTACCCCACCCCTTCACCGATCACAGTGTTTCAATCTATGAAAATGTACTTTTAATGAAATAAAATTTCTCACTGCCATCATTTCAACTCTTCCCCATAGGCAACCACTAGTAATAATTTGGTATTCATCCTTTTGACTCTTTCCATGTCTGTATAGAGCAATATATTTAGTATATATAAAAATAAAATACCAAAATAAAATACTGTTTGATTCACATACTCCAAAGAGAGCTCATATACATATTTTTGGCTATGAACTTTGGCGGGGATTGTATATTCTGTGAATGTTCCATAATTAACCGTTTAGGTGATTTCTAGTTTTATTGCTGTTACAAAAAGTGTATCTGGGACACTCATAAACATATATACACACATAAGTCTATAAGATTATTTCTGTAAGATAGAGTCTTCAAAGAGGAATAACTGGGTCAAAGGACATAAGAGATTTAAAATGTGAATAAATACTACCAAATTTCTTTTTAAAAAATATTCCATTAATTGTATATTTTGATCATCAATACTGGATGTTGCCAATTTTTTTTGCCCTTTAACAAACTGAATAATTTGCATTTATTTATTAGCAATTTTCAGTTGCATTTATTTATTAGTGGAGTTGAATATTTTTTCGTATGTTTTATGGGCCATTTAGATTTATTTTTTTGTGAATTACTTGTTCATATTCTTTGCCTATTTAAATATTTTTCCTAACCAAATAAGAGCTCTTTGTATACTAGAGTTATTAACGCTTCACCTCTTATATTAGATGCAAATATTTTTTCCCACTCTGTCACTCATGTTTCAGCTGTTTTGGGGCATATATTTCTTGATAAAAGTTTCATAATTTAATGTAGTCAAATCTGTCCATTTTTCCTTTATGGCATCTGGGTTTATGGTTTGCTTAGGAATCCTTCCTCACTCACAAGAATATAAAAACTACCTATTATATTTTCCTCTAACTACATTTTAAGTTTTGTTTTATCTATTTGTATCTTTAATTCATCTAGAATTTAATTCAGTGTATCATGAAAGGTAGAGAACAATTTTTTTCTTTCAAATCAATGGCCACTTGTCCCAGTATCATTTACTGAATTCCTTACTGAGTTAAAATCTACTTTTACCATGAATTAAATGCTCTTATATTATAAATACTGCATTTTTCTACACTCTATTAATGTTTTTAAAGGCTTCATGTACATATTTTAGAGGCATACTATTTTATAGTAGTCTTATAGAAACTCATCCTCATTATTTTTTTCTTTTTCAATACTTGTCTACAACTCTTACAACTCAATGATAGAAAGATAAATAACCCAATTTAAAAGTGGGCAAAGGACTTGAATAGACATTTCTCCAAAGAAGATACAAATGACTAGTGAGCACATCAAAAGATGCTCTGCATCATTAGCCATCTGGGAAATACAAAGCAAAACCACAATGAGATTCCTCTTTGCATTCACTAGGATGGCTGAAGTAAAACAAGTCAGATACAAGAAGTGTTGGTGAGGATGTGGAGAAATTGGATTTCATACATTGTTGATGTAGGAATGTAAACTGGTACAGTTGCTTTGGAGAACAGCGTGGACGTTCCTGATGAAGTTAAATAAAAAGTTACCATATGACCCAGCGATTCCACATCTAGGTATCTAACTAAGAAAAATGAAAACATGTCCATACAAACTCTCATACATGAATGTTCATAGCAGCAATAATTCATAATATCTCAAAGGGACAACAACCCAAATGTCTATCAACTGATGAATGGATACATAAAATGTGCTATATCCATACAGGGGAATATTACTCAGCAGTAAAATGAAGTACTGAAACATGCAGCAAAATGGATGAACCTTGAAAATATACTAAGTAAAAAGACTGAAAATAAAAAATAAAGAAAATATACTAAGTAAAAGCAGCTAGACATAAAAGGCCACATATTGTATGATTCCATTTTCTCTGCAATATCAGAACAGGCAAATCTATAGAAGCAGAAAGTAGATTAGTGGTTGCCTAAAGCCGGATGGTGTGTGTGGAGTCAGGAGTGACTATTAATGGGGACGGGGTTTCCTTTTGGGATGAAGAAAACATTTTAAATTAGTTAATGATGATAGTTGCCCTACTCTGTGAATATACCAAAAACCATTGAAATGTACACTTTGAATGGGTGAATTTCATGAATGTGAATTACATCTCAATAAAGCTGATTTTTAAAAAAGGTATTATCTATACAATAAAAGTATTTTCTATACAGGGATTATCTATACAGGAATTTTTTTTTTTTTAAGTATTATCTATACATGCCTTGCATGGAGAGAGGTTCAAGCCCTCCAGTAATCCTTGAGCAGTCACTGGTGAGGTCCTCTGGCCCACCATCTGCCCAGCATGTCACATAAGCTCTTAATGTAGTTTCTAACTGTCCCTGTGCCAAAGGGGAGTATCTTCCATAGATTTTAAGCAGTGACCATCCTTCATAATTCATTTATATTACCCAGGATACCTGCAGTAACTTAAATATTTCCATATTAATTTGGACAGAGAGTGGATTATTGCCCATTGCTATTCTTACATATTTACTCTTCTAAATAAATGTTAGAATCCAATTGTCAAAACCCAACCCCACCTTCACCAGTAAGAACCCTTGATGTGATTCTGCTGAAGCTGTATTAATTAAGTATGTGTATGTATGTGTGTGTGTGTGCGTGTGTTTTGGTGTAGGCTTGACATCTTTATGATATTTAATCTTCCTGTGCAGAATCTTGGTATCGTATGTGTCTTTATTCAGGTCTTATTTTATGTCCTTCACTAAAATATTATAGTTTTGCCTTTCTTGTTAAATTTATTGCTAGTTATGAAAGAGATTATCTTCCATTTCAGTTTCTAATTGATATGGCTACTAGAGTAAGAAAGCCATTGATTTTTATGTGTATGTATATCTATATATCTTCTGCCACCTTATTAAATTCTCTTTTTAGTACAAATGTTTTTTTCACTTGTGTTTCTTAGACTTTCAGGGAATACCCTGATTTTTCTCTTAGTTTCTAAGGTATGTTCTATTCTTGCTTTCTGTTTCTTTCTTAATTTTCCTTCCCTGGATCTTCTTCGGCTGCTTCTCAAGGTATCTCCATCTGGAAATCCTGAGAATATCTAAAACTCTGAGCAACATTAAAATTAAATAAATTAAAGTTAAAATAATCTCTCCTTACTCTTAGGTTCACAGCTGCTTGAGGCAACTTTGTATACATTAGAGAAAGGGGCCCCTTTCTCTTTACTCTCATCTCTTGGGAAATTGTCACAATAAACTGATTCTGCTGGAATATGACACATTACTGCAGAAAAATGTCACAATAAATATGCAAATTATGTTGTCTCCCATGTCAGTGCTCCCTTCATGAGGTCCCCTTGTGCAGTCTATCAGACATTCACGGCAGAGCTGCCTAGATCTATCAATTTTGTCACTGTTGTCTCTGAAATCCACTCCTTTCCTAAGTATAGTGCTCCAGTGGAGACTCATTATATTTCACTTCTCATCACAGTATAGCTCCCCCCTCCCAGACCAAAGGGCAAAAATCACAGTAAAACCAGCTCTACCTCTTCCCAGTCCTTTTCTCTTCTAAGACACCCTAGTGACCAACCTGGAATGATCTTCCAAGAGCACCAGGAAACTCCCAAACAAAAGCTTCTGAGGAGATGTTTTGTTCTCAGCAGGGTCAGAGCTGCTTCAAGCCCAAGAATCCCCCAGCACAGCATTCCTCTCTGGCTGCCAGGCCTCTAAGCCCACTCGCATCCTCTGTGTTCCTCATGCACTCTGGTGTTTGCTAACTTCCTCTCACTCTCAGTTTCTTGTCTGTAACGTGAGAGTAGTGAAGTCTACTCAATAATTGTGCCATAAAAATCAAACGATAGCATGTGAAAATGACTAACATAGGGCCTGGTGCTTAATAAATTGGTTTCCCTTCCTCTTCCTCTTCCCTCACAAGTACTTTGGAAACTGAATTTCTATAAAACATGCTGTGATTGTTTATGCCTCATTGTATGTCCATTACCCAGAGTTCTTGTATTTTGGCAAGAACTCATTATATTTGACTTCTAATTAGGAGCATTTGAAAATATTCCAAAAAAAGTATAACTTTGCAGCCTCAGCATGCACTGAAATAGGTGCCACTAAAGGGTTGTGGCCACCCCTTGGGTTTCTGAGGCTCCTGGTGAGTGGGAAGAGTCCCTCTCCCAGGTGAGGTGGTTGCAGCACTTATCCCTTAGTTGATTGTTTGCCTGCAGGCCAAGACAGGCTGAAAAGGCAGCTGACTCAGGGAAGCACTGATACTATCTGCAAGAGCTGGAGGCTGCTTGGAAGTTGCTCAGGAGACATGGGGAGAACAATGCAGCGCCTCCCCAAGGAGTCTCCAGCCCCTCCACTACTGCCTTAAAGTAAACAAGAAACAGTTTACTTTTCTTGTCTTTTGGTTGCCCACTACAGGAAACTGTAGCTATGTGTCAGCTTTCCAGGGTGTGTATTGATTTAAAGAATCTACTTCAGTTCAACCACAATTGGTTGTCCGTTGTCTTTTGTTTTAGGCTCTCTCTTGATTTGGTTTCCATTGGCTTTTTATCAGAGACTATCTTATGAAACATTTTGGATTCCAATTAGAGTTTAACACAAACAATACATCTCTCAGTGAACACAGATGAAACTCAGAGTGGAATAGAAAGTAAACAAGAAATAATGCAATAACATAATCAGAATAGTGTCAGAGGGAAGAACTAAGAGAAACTGGGAAGGACTGTGTAGAAACAGAGGAACCCCTTAGAGAAGGAGCCAACCCAGGGAACGGTGACAAAGAAACAACTGGTTCTCACATCGGGGTCTGGGCAGGATGCATTTTCATTTCTGACCAGCCTGTGGGATTAGTAGCACCCACCCCCACCCTCTCTGACCTGGGATCAAGTACTATCTCATGGACAGATGCCCCCCTAAAGTCCCATCTCTCCTCTCTGTTCCCTCTCCCTTTCTGTGCCCTTTTCTTGCTCTTCCTCTCTGAGGTCGTCCTGACCTCCATCAGTGTACTTGTGAGCCAGGGGTCCAGGCACATACCCAGAGTGTGAGAAGACACACAGTAGGGCACACCAGCGGAGCTCACTGGTGATCATGAGACCACTCTTCTATCTTCCCCACCCTTGTGCTGTAGACGTTTCAGACATATGGTTCACAGGTTAGAAAACATTGAGAACAATTGCTTTTCCAATTCCATCTTGTTGAGCGTTTTTTCCAACTGTTATACTTTATTTGTTGATTTGGATTTAGCACATACATGCTCATGTTTTAAAAAAAAAAATGCCCTTATAGCATAAACAGAGAAAAACCCCTCACCTTCCCACTCCTGTCTGCTGGGCCATCTGCTGCCCTCTTAAGAGGCTACTTATTTCATATGTACCTTTTCATAAGTTGGTAGTGCTTATCATTGTTAATTTTTAAAAGTATTACAGTATCTTTCTCCTTTCATTGCTGAAACTTTACAAGTTATGTTCTTCCTATATCTGCTTTCTCCATACCCCTTTCTCAGATTTTGGCTCCTGGTGGACAAACAACTGTGAGCAGAATGAGTTAGACCCCAAGCCTGCCAACTGCACTGGCTGTGCCCAGAAATTGCCCCTCAAGGTAATGCTCCTGAAAGATACCCCTGAAAAACTTGAGCAACTTCATCCTTTGGTAATTAAGGTAAGCAAGAAGCCTGATTCTCCTGCTGATTAATTACCCTTAAAAAGGTTAGAAAATAGCAAACTCTATGAAATTTCTGATAATTACCTGTGTTGTTTTGTGCTGCTTTGTTTTTCTGCCTTCCCAAGATGGGTCAGCCTCTGTCTTCTGAGGAGCTCCAGCATTTTTTGTGCCATTACCCTGAAGTGACAGAAGGCTTCACCGAGGGGCTTTTCATTAAGTCGTGGCGCTGCTTTCCTGAACGGTGGTTCCCTTTTCCTTATCCATGGTGAGTGTAAGAAGGGGCTCCTAGCCTGAGCATAGGAAGGGGATCAGCCAAATGTCAAAACTGATGGTACTCTACCATGTGCCTGGCATATGCATGCACTTTACAGTATCCCCTTCAAGTCAGACAATACTCAAGAACTCACTATTGAAAAACCAATAGTGAGAGTTAAAGGGAATGAGTGGAAAAGCAGAAAGAGTGGTGAGCGAGGTCACAATGGGTGGATGCCTAGATTGTCTAATGAAATCATAATTTATTTTAAAGATGTGGTTAGCATTTATGTGTATGCATAACTGGTTCTGAGTTCTGAGGGGTGAAGACAGTGTGAAGGATAGAAGGAAAATTACATTTCCTGGCACAAAGTATGCCATGGTGCTTCATATTGCCCTTTGGTGACACTCATAATAGCTTTGGGAAGTAGGAATTACCATTGTCATTTTTCAGGTCAGAAAAGTGAGAATTAGGTTAAGTAAGTAACTTGCCCAAGATTGTCCAATCAGTCCAGGTCAGTCTCCCAGTCATTTCCTGTGTCCTATAGAAGACTTCTTGATAATTTCTTGATGCTTCCACCTTAAATTTGCCATTTTGTTTACATGATAGGTATGCCTGGTTAAACAAGCTGATCAGGCTGCCCCGTCACTTACCACTCCACCTCAGAACAAGGGTCAGATTTTTTTATCCCCTCCTTTTACCTCCTCTGATCCTCTCTTCTCCCTTCTGGCTTTCTGTTTCCCTTATCTCTTTTCCAAGATAGAGTGAATAGATTGTTTCTTTCCTTCCTCTATATGTTGTTTTAGTTGGACTTTATAAACACTTTACTCACATGTATTGTAGAATTCAGATAGACTCTACGTGACTGTTGAGTTCATATGTATCCGTGTACATGTCACAATTAATGGCATGATTATTCTTCATGGACCTAGACACTAAGATATTATATTTCCCCTTCTTTACTCACTGCCCATAGTTTTCCAGCCTCATTCAAATCTTGAGAGTCAGGGAGATGGGCTTGGCCTGCCCAGTCTAATTACTTTTTTCTGTTTCAAACTTCTTTAGGAGAAATCTTCCAAACAGATCAGAAATTTTACATGAGCTTTTTCCTGTTTTCACCTACCTGCCATTTCCAAAAGATGCCTCCTTGAAAAAGTGCTACCTTCTTCACCCAGAACCTGTTTTGGGGAGTAAGGTAGGAAATTTTGAGAGGACTTAGATCTAGAATTTTCCTCATTTGGGACCTGAACTGATGGCATGATTAAGGCCTACCCTACATATCTACTTAGAGGGTGAATTTAAGAGGACACCCACATAATCTAAAGGTCTCTGCTACTGCTGCTGGCTAGGAGACCTGCACTAACCTGCTTTTTCAGGAAGGTATATTTATTATAGGTGGTCTGATTACCTTGTAAATCTTTTTCCTACCCTTACCTCCTGAGGCAGGCTATTTTTCCTTATTTAAGAAACTAGAATGCTAAAATTTGAAGGGACCTGAGAATTTGGTTAGTCTGACCTCCTTACCTCAAATCCTTTTATAAAATAGGCAAGCTATAAATGAATAGTATATGAGAGAATAGTCCAACTTCTTCATTTTGCAAATATGGAAACTACCATAGAGAGATTAAGATTTGCTTAAAGACACAGAGCTAGTTAATAGGAAGGCTCCCCCACCCTCCAAGTTGGCTTTCCCCAGAAACAAACAAATGAGACTTCAGATAGAGAATGGAAAAGCAAAAAGCTTGGAAGCCTAGGGAGGGTTTTGGAAATGGGGTGGATGGGTTCATGCCTAAGACAGGCCACCCAGTTGTGTGGAAAGGCCCACCCTGTCCCCAGCACTGCCTACCTCTGTAGGTGGCAGAGCTAACACAGAGAAGGTGGTACGATGGGGACCAGAGCCCATGCTTACTTCTTCAGGGCCAGTAACTGGGCAAAGCTGCTCTGTGTTTTTGTCAGTTTACTTTTCTCTAAAATGCTCATTTGTTGAATCTCTTATTCCTAAAGAAGGTTTTTGAGCGTGGACTGTTTTGGAAGAATTAAAAGGATGAATTTTTTTGTTGTTAAAAATTTAAATTTCCCAAACTGTGACCCTTACCAACTCTGGGTCATGTCTTCCACCTCTTGATATTGTTGTTTGGCTCCAAATTTGCTGAATTGTGTTAAAGGAATTTAAAAGCCTGTGAAAACAATAATTTTGTCTAGAAGTAAGAACTTCTGTCTGCCAGCAGTAGGGTGGAGGTGCTGGGTTCTTGCCTTGGGTTTTAAAGAAGTTTATCCCACTGTCCCAGGCTAGAACTCACGGTGCTAGTGTGATTTCATCTTCATAATTATGATATAATTCTGGGCAGGGCCTTTGTCTTTATCTTGGCTTCCCCATTTGAAAACCAAAATTAATTTCACCAGCCTGCTTAACAGGGACATCAAGGAGCCCAGCCAAAGGGGTAAATACAAAGTTATTCAACTCCTGTCAGAGTCATCTTGTTGTGGTTATCTTGAGCATGTTTTGGGAATGAGAGTGGCCCAAATAAGCAAAGATTCTGAGAGTCGGGTTTCTTAGAGTATCTGTTCCCCCACCCTGACCCAAGCTTTCCTTTCTCCCCAGCTTTGCTATCCTACCCTGCTGTCTATATCCTTGGGCTCTAGTCTTTGGTAAAGTAACTTGTTTGTAGGCCTTTCAGTGTCTAAAAGGGAGCCTTAGGCTAGAAGGCAAGAGGGTGGGGAACAGGTTTTTAAAAGATACTAACAAAAAAGTATTTGCAAAGCCTCCTTGAGGGACTGGAGAAAAATGTGGAAATATTAAACTTCACCTGGGGAATTCCAGATATTCTCGCAAGTATTGGGGACTACCAATTTAATAGGCTGACCCCTTGATCTTGGGGCTTGCCCTTATGAAACTTATTCCTGCAGAGGAGAAACTAAGTCTACTTATAATTATGCTTAGAGTCACCCCCAGAAAACCTCTCTGTTGCTCAGATGTGGCCTCTCACTCAAAACCAACTCAGCAAGTAGACACACTGCTTTCCCCCTATGTGGGACATAACTCCCAGCAGTGAACCTTGCCCTGGCATTGTGGGATTGAGAAAGACCAGAAAGGAGAAGAGAAATGGAGAAAAATAAAGTTTCATTGGCTGAGAGATTTCAGATAAAGTCAAGAGGTCATTCTGGAGGTTATTCTTATACATTATATAGATATCCCTTTTTCGTCTTTTGAATACCTAGAAGGAAATACCTGAAATGGTTAAACTGTATTCCAGTAGACTTGATTCTTGAAGACGATCGTATAATTGTATACTTTTTACAGTGTGACTGTGTGATTGTGAAAACCTTGTGGCTGGCACTCCCTTTAACCAGTCTCTGGGCAGATGAGTTAAAAAAGAAGGGCAATTGAATAAATAAAAAGGGAAATAATGGGTATGGGATATTTTGGGTGTTCTTTTTCATTTTTATTTTTATTCTTATATGTATTTCTTTGGAGTAATAAAAATATTCAAAAACTGATTGTGGTGATGAATATATAACTATATGATATTGTGAACCATTGATTGTACACTTTGGATAATTATAGGGTATGTGATTATATCTCAATAAAAGAGCATAATAATAATAAAAGAGAGATACTGGGGTAACAGGTGAGGGACTTTGAGGCTCACTCCACCCACTCTGTAGTGTTGCCTAGAGCTGGCTGTTTCCATCCTGATATCTGTTTCTTTCCATTGTGAATGTCAGCAGGTTATACCTTCTCTCAGGTCTATATGAAAAAGAAGGCTATATCTGCTTGTTTTTGGTGTTATGGGATTTTCTCAGGACTGCAGATGTTAGAGTTTCAGCCAATATTTCTATCACTCAACTGCAGTCCAGCTCAAGACACCCAGTTCTCCTGCCATCACAGCAGCAGTTAAAATGGCTCTGATGTTGTCATGAAACAGATAAGTGGGAGCAGTATGGAGACCAGGGTTGAGGACAGGGTAAGATGGGGCCAAAACCCAAGGCTCTGGAGGCCCTGGGTGGAGAAGAGAAAACCAAATCGCAGCCCAAGGTGTCAGACTTCCGACCCCTGCTGCTGTTGCACCAGCTGCCCAGGAGGAGAGGGGAGGCTAGACCTAGGCTCTAGAGGTTTTCTCTCACCCTAAAGGTAGACCCACCTTTCCCTTTCTACTCCCTGCCCTGCCTGACCCCATCCCCCCACCCCCACCCCCTGGCTCATAGCTCACTGCATGGCTCAGAGGAGGTTGCATTTGATGTCTGTTGGTGGCAGTGGTACACCCTCATAAGTGTAGTAGTTACCTGTTCAGATGCATATCCTGGTTGTCGCCTTAGTTTTCAAAATCAGAGAACAATCTTACTGTATTAGCTTTTAACTAGTAGCATGGCATATCTGTTGACTTGGGTCTTGCCAGAAGTGTAACTGGAATTTGTAGTTCAATTCTTATCAAAACCCTGGTAGTAAGAAATACCCAGAGGATATGCAGACCATGTCTTTCTCTAAAAGTTTGGATTGAATCAGACCCCCAGAAGACCATATACCCAGACCTCTGCTTGTTCTCCATCTGCTATCAGGCTGTTGTTGAGGCTGTCACCCGCTAAATCACATGATGTCTCCTTAGGAAAACCAATGGAAAATAGTTTACTCTGGTCTCAGTACCAGGAGATGCCACGCTTAAGAGAAACTAGTTAGTTTTGAATTGAACTGTTGGTTCTGTTTTCCTATTTGCCTAGGCTACTAGGAAACTCAGAGCCGTGTGTATAAGGGTTTTTGTGTACTAGTACTACCCCCTGGTTTTATTTTGATTTATTTTTCTTACTTCTCCTCCCCATGTTCTTTCCTCCAGATGCATAGAATGCATGACCCGTTTACCACTGGCAGGGGTGAGGCCATGTTGCAGCTCATCTCTCCCTTCCAGTGCCGAAGACACTGCCAGGCCATGGCGAAGCAGCTAGAGCCAGGGGACATTGGTATGTAGGCTGCAGAACAAAGGGTCAGCCGCAGGGTCTTTTCAATTTTCAGCTCAAAAGATATTCTAGGAATCAAATACTATCTTCACAAATGTTCTACTAAGTAGAGTCAGAAATAACATTCTTTTAGTAATGTGGTTAATACTTAAGCTTAGAAATGGCACAAATGAGAAAATGTAGCAGAGAGGAATTTCTTGTTTTACATACAACTTTTAAAGTGCACATGTCCATTGGTCATAGAAACTTCATGTTAGAAGTGATTTTGGAAAATATCTAGACCAATCCCTTGTTTTATAGATGAAGAAAGAGAAAACTGAGACAGAGAGGAGAGATAACAATCCCAAGGCCTCTCTGTCCATCAGGCAAGAGATCAGATCTTAATTTCTTTAACATAAGCCAGGAAAGGGACAATTCAAGATGAGAGGAAATCTTTTATAAGCCCATTTTGCTAATAAAACAACACAAACATTCTGTCAGGGCGACAGTCACACAAGGCTGTGCTGCCTTCAGTGTAAAATTGACAGGCAAGTCATAGCCTCACATAGATGGCTCACCCTTAATTCTGGCTCCATGCTTTCCCAGCTGTGACTTGATCTGTGCCCTATATTATGAAAATCTGTTCCAAAAAAACAGGTTTGAATCAACTGTTGTCAGCAGCACTCAGTTTGACAGCAGTTTTCTTGGCAGAAGCAAATAAATCAGCAAGTATCACCATTGTGAACCAATTTTTCTTGTCTCACAAAACCCTGGAGAGGCCTGGAATTCCTGGCGGAGCCCAGACTATTTTTCCAATTCATTTCTTTTAATTTAACCCCCAATTCAGAAGACCCCAAATCCCTAGAAACCTCTTGCCTTATTTGGGCATAGAGAGTGAACTGCAAACTATGCCAAGCTTTAGTCTTGATTCAGTCTAGAAATAAAAAAGTAAAAATAAAGAAATTAAGCATTAACCGATAATGGAGCACAGCTGGCCTTGCCCTTGGAAACTGCTGCAAAGAGGATTCTTGTTTGAAAATTGTTCTGAACCTATTTTCCTGAAATGAAATGACTCTTACACCAGGGATGACTCTTGCAGAAGTCTAACCTGGCATGTTTGGATTTAGAGTATATAGTTGTACTTGGAAACGTTTCTGTCATATGTTCTACAAATCACTAACGGTTTAGACAACTACAAAAACACCTTAGTTCCCCAAAGTGTCCAGATCGCCATTTCTAGAATTAGGGAAAAATAAAAGATCTCTGGCAATAATCAAAGAAGACCTGAGCATCCAGCCCTAGTACAGAGAGTCCAGAATAGCCTAATACCTACCATGCTGGGACAATTTAGTCTGCTGATCAGAAGGAAATGAGTCCTGTGTGGTGGAAGTATCTATAAGAAAAGCCAGCCACTTGACCCAAATGCTGAGAAGAATAGGAGATTAAATAGAATAAGAGGAGGAGGGAAAGCCTGGGAGAAGAATGGAGGTAGGGGAGAACAATGGGCAACAGAAGCAGTGGCAGAAATAGAAGCAATGGCCACAGTTGCCATAGTTAAAAATGAAGACAAGAAAGCAGACCCTGACTGATGAGAGGGTCCTGGAATATTTCTGAAGTTGTAGGACAAATGACAGCACCAGTACCTCAGGGAATCTTAAGAACACCACTTTGATAAACCAATTCCATGTTTTTTGAAAAAAAATATGTGTTATCCCTGTGGAGACAGAGGGAAGCAGGGGCAGGGGTCATAGATTACTTTAGATCAGAGTCTTTCTTAGGAATGATACAGGGGTCAGGCATCAGAGACTGATATTGTTGAGCCTGCCTCATCAATCTTTATTGTACAGTATGGTCACTGTTCTTGAGGTATAATATATAAATATAGTCACCTTTCTTGAGGTATAATATATATATATATATATATATATATAAAAGGTATATATATATATATATAAATATAATACAAATTGTATTTATCATTCTCAGTTTAAAGATAGATTGAAAAGTATGATTTACTCTAGAAAAATTTCCATCTGGAGATTATTAAAACATTAAAGTTTTTAAAGATTTCAGGTTTACCATCCCAGCCCACACAATATACGTGAGTGTTTGCTAAATGTTTCCTCAGATCACTCGTAACTCCAGGCATGGGGGCAGAAGCCTCTTGAAAAAGCCCTTGACACAGAGTTCTTGAGTTCCTTGACTTTTAGAAGTACCTGTCTTGTAGATGCAGAGTGCATTAGTCCATAAAAGTCTCCAAAAAGCCTTTGGAGGAACTAGTGTTTATCAAATTTATATGGCCATGGAACCCCTTTTCCTTGGAATATTTTCTGGGACCCTACTGTTTGCAGAACACAATTTGGGGAATGATGATTTGGTTAATCTGGGTGTTCTGTAATCACCTCAGAAGAAATGGGAAGGGGTCCCATCCCCCTCAGAACCCATCCATTCTGTCTTCTTGCTGAAAAAAATGAGATGAGTCTGAGAATTGGTGCCTGTCCCCAGCCTCATGTAGAGCACCCTGCCTTTGTAAACCTGCCGGATTATGATTCGCAGTTGCCCAGATGAGGTTGGTGATGAAGCACTTTGATTCACAGTGCATCTGGTAGATGTTAAGTTCCAGAAAGAACTGATACTACCTAGGAATGTGTATGCCAGGAAAAGCCTGAGGAACTTCAAAGATTTGTCGCTGAGTGCAGGCTCTGGGAGACCCCTTGTTTCTGCCTGCAGATGTGCCCAGGCCTTGACATTAATGTGCTTTCCTGTTGCTGTTTCTCTTCAAGCCTATGCCGATGCCAACCACTGGAAGGTCTCCGTTATAGCCAGAGGGGTCCAGCCTTTGGTCATCTGCGATGGAACCATTCTCTTAGAATTGTAGGAAACAAGAACCATAGCCAGCACAGCTTTGAGAGTTGAAGATCAGGTTGAAAGAGGGGAAATAAAAACAAAAATGACAAAACTGCTTTCCAGGGGTTGGTTACTTAGCTACCTGTTCTTTGCACATGTGCATGAGCCAGCTCTGTGCTGGAGGCATTAGGCAGGACCCAGCCTCCCAGTGCATCTTGCACATGGCCTAGGCAGGTTTCTGCCCAGCCTGCTTGGCCATGGCTTTGCCAGCATCTCTTCTGTGAGACTGGGCTCTTCCAGCCCTTTTGATGGTGAGGCTTTGAGGCTGCCCCTCCAGCAGGGAACAGAGCTGATGCCTTCCCTCATTGGCATGGGCATGGTCCCCTCTGAAGGTCCCTGGCTCTAGAGATGTCAGCCAGCAGGTCCTGACTTCAGAACCATCCCTTTATTTGTCCCTTGTCCTCCTGGCCACATCATTCTTTTCTTTTTTGGAAAGCCATGACTGATTAAAGAAATCATTGTAGAATGGAACCTAGAACCGGTGAAAAAAGATTAAATAATCTGAATTGCACTTGGAAAAGTGCACTTCTTTCTCAGTGCCCATGGCTCTTAGAGTCTCAGTGATGGCAGGCTGGAGTTGGATCATAATTTGAAATGAAAGTTCCTTTCCTCCATTCTATCAGATTCTTGTGTCTCACCTCACCCCACTTCTCCCTTGACTATCTGATAGGTTTCTCAGAAGTTTGGCTCCTGATCCCCTACCTTCCCGGGCCAGGCAGGAACCCTTTACTGCTGAGGTGGCACTTCTGTTGACTGGGCTACCTTCTCCAAGTGTCTTCAGAGGAGAATGAGTTAGAGTGGCTGGTTTGGGGAGAGGGTATCTCGCTGGGTTTGATCTTTAGGGTCAGAATTTTTGCAGGGAAGATGTTTTGCAGATGTGTCAAGCTGATGTTGTAATGTGGTTGAGGGAGGAACTCCAGACAGGAAGAGTTTGCCAGCAGGATGTGCGAGTATGTGATGCTTTGTCTTAAAATAATTTCTGTTTGTACTGGGAAACAAGATGAGGTCTTTTTATTTTTTGTATCAGTATAAAGTAGTATTCTTTTGACTGCATGATTCCTTATGTTCATTGTTTTCCCCAAATCCTTTAGTATATATTAATCAAATGGTATAAATAAGGACATTCTTTTTTTGTTCCCATTTCCTTTATTATTCCTTTATTGACACTCTTAGATCCCTGTCCACATGCCATGCCATTTCCAAGATGAGAAAAAAGCAAACCACACCAGCCTTTCCTTCTGAATGGCAGGAATCAAATGGATATAGTCCATTTCTATGTCAGAGTAACAGACTAGAGTAGTCAGTGGAAAGGAAGGTGATTGTGACCCGTTGAGGCATCCATTTCACCCTCTGAGAAGTCCCTGTCCATTGTCTTCCAGGCCCTCTGTTCTCTGCGCATCTTAGGAGCAGCTATGGGTGGGGGATCATTGAGCACTTGAATGGCCTGTGTCTGTGTATTATAAAGGACAGAGTTCACAGAACTTGGAGTTAGGAACTCATTTGGAAACGCTTAGAACGTCCTCCATGGGCTTGAATCAAACTCGGGTGAAATGTACCTGAGGGAATTTTTCATTAAAAGAATCAGCCCCTTGTGTGGATCAATATGGGAAAAGCAAAGCTTTTTGTGTATATGAAGGTCATGCTGATAAGCAATTAGGATTTAAAAGATTTTGAATCATAGGGATCATTTGGAGGCCAGCTTTGTGCAAGCTTTTAGAGCCTCCTGCAGTGTCCTTGATCCTGCTGCACATGAGGAAAGATACGCATAAGCAAGTTATTTAGAGGCCTCTCAGAGTTTTCTTAATTTAGGCCTTTTGAGTTAATAAAAGAGCTTTTTCCTTAGAAGCAAAGCGACTGCTTAGATTATTGAGATTTCTGCTTTGTTTTTACCCTGTGTTCCCCATTTCATTCCTGCTTTTTACAACTTAAAGGTCCATCAAATACCCACTTCAGTTCAAAACTTGAAAAACTAAAAAAAAAAAAAAAACCAAGTTTGTGTGTGTCTGAGTTCCAAGGCATCCTCAGAGAAATTCCCTAAACTGTGAGCAGTTTTGCAATTCTACAAATAATGCCTATAGGAACAGATAAGTAGAGACTTTTGTGCATAAGCTCCTCATTTAATTTAAAATCTATCCAGTTCAGACTTGAATGTAGGTATATGTTAGAGGAGAAAGTCTCCCAGGTGGATTTTCTTGCTCTTATTTAGTGGATAGCCAGACATAAATCACCTTCTTTTCAAGATAATTCTGATGAGCACAACCTGACACTGACTAGTCCTGCAAGAGTGGCTTGGGGTCGCCAGCCCCTTACTAATTATCCCACGCTTTGTGTGGCAGTTGGTGCAGGATTTCCCCTACTTGCCTGGCCCTCAGCCCCTAGATAAAAGCAGCAAAGTCCCTCTGCTTGCATGACCTGGTTGAGAAAGAGGGTCATTGAGATGTGAAGGCAATGTGAGGAAGGGATGGTGGGACTCCCTGACCAACTCCCCACCTCTACCACCACAATAAAAACAGAATAACAGGGCCTTGCTCACGAGTTTGTTGAGTATTTACCAAGAAGTGACATGGTGTTAACTTCTGCAAAATGGATTAGGTTCACTCTATAGGTTCTTGGAGCAAAGACTCCATCCCCAGAGATCAGCTCTCTGAAGAGAGTGGCTGCTTTGGCTCCAGTCTGAAGTACTTTTGTCCAAATGTCCCAAACTTTCCAATAGTCAAGTATTGAATAGATACTATACCTATTCTGGTTTTTCAAAAGAGACAGGCTATCAAATGTACAGATTTTGGTTCATTTTCTCAGGGAAAGGAATAATAATAACATTTGTCCTGTCATTTCCGACTTACAAAGCATCTTGTTATATATTATCTCCTTTAATCTTCATTCAGTCCTGTAAAGTAGATATTATTAGATCTTCATTTTACTAGCAAAGGAACAGGCTTAAAAGAGCTAACTGCCATTAGGTAAGTGGTTGGAACTCAAACTCAGGTCCTCTGGTTCGAGTCCTCAGAGCCTGTTATTTCCCTGCACAATGTAGGGCCCATAACAAAGATGTGCATTTAATTGACTTGGGTGTGCCCTACTAGGGTGGGAGATCCTAGGGATAAGAATCGGCAAGCCAGGAACTCACCAGCATTTGTTTTCAAAACAATTTTGGACAGAAATGGAAGAGGAAATCTAACCATATGACTTTAGTAAACATCTTTCACTTTTCCCTCCCCATTTGAAAACTTTTGAAGAGTATGTGTAGCTGGAACACAACTATCCAGCCATTTTCCCATCACCACATGTTTCCAGATGTGTGACCAGAGGTTCTAGTTGTGACTCCCCTTGGAGTTTACATCACTTGTTTTTCAGTTCCCGGTTTTCCATTTCCTTCTTCCAAAATCCAGCATAGGACTCAGTGTAGGAACAATTATTTTGAAACATCTCAAGTTACTTAGCTGCAGGTGATGGCCTCAGTCATTAATATAGTTTGGAATGAGGGTTTGTTCACTAACTAGTGGCTTCTGTAATGAAGATTGTATTTGGATCTTCACAGCTGTACTGAGCTGATGCATGTAAAGGCCAGGAGGCTGGAAAGGTGAAGGTGCTTCTGGGGACAGTCTGCTAGCAAAGGAAAAATGGGAAGCTCTGGAGATGTGCTGTATCACCATCATTACAAATCTCCCTGCCCTCCTCACCCCTGGCCTCCTGTTATCCAGCAGTCTGTTCCACAGAAGTTTCAGGAAAGATTGACAGGTGTTTTCTCTCGTGCACTACGTCCAACTCCACCCACTTTGGATGTACTGTGGCTTAAACCCTGACCTTGTTTTGAGATCCTCCAGCCAGCTTGTCTATTGCCCAGCTTCCTTAGTGTCTGGTTTCCCTGCCCTGCATAATTTAGGCATTAGAGCTTTGCACATCTATCATTTTTCTCTCTGGAGACCATGAAATGTCCAGGCTTTTTCAGAATAGTATGTTACATAATGCTCAGTGGAGCCCTGGAACAGTCAAGCTGTGGTAGAAATGGAACAGGACCGTCCCTCCCTAACTTGGTGCTTCGGACAAGTCAGCAGTCAGCTGAAGAAGGAGCCACAGCTGTAAGCACCCAATGTAGTTTTAATTTCAAGCAAAAATTGGAGAGTTGGGGCATCTACTTTGTCTTATTAATCCTCACAACCACTCTGGGGTTAGATGATATCATTGTGTGAAGTCACCTTTACTCTCAGCTTAGTGCCCTGTCCTCACACTGTAGTTCCTGAGAGAACTTTAAATTCTTTCAGGATCAAACTCTCAACCCATAAGAATTGGTGACAGAAAGAAACAAACACATGACACTCCCACAGAGCCCCATCCTCCTTCTCATAGGCGACTCTCTCCTTCCAAGTTCCTCCCCATTGTTTAACACTCAAAAATGATGGCAATGGTCTTTTTTTTTTCCTTCCGCCCTCCCAGGGAAGGGTCAGTAACAGACACAGGGTTGGGGGAGGGAAAGACTAGAAAGGCACAAGTAAGCCAAGAACTTGGTGTTCAGTCTCTCCACCGCCTTCATCAGGGGCAGGCTCCTGGGATGACTCTAGTTCGTTGGAGAGAACCAGAGTTTGGGGCCTGAGAATCCCAGTGACTAGAGGGAAACAGACATGCTGATCAGACAGTTGTTCCAACCACACATGCTCTGATTCATCTAAGCCGTTCAAATATGCTCAGAGCAGGACATCGACAGTGACTTCATGTACTACGAACTTGTAAAGACTTCCACCGTGTAAAGAATGTGTGTAAATTCAAGTTTTATGTAAAGAAAGTTTTTACTTTTTGTAATTAAAAGCATCTATGTTGGTTGATACCTTTCCTGTATTTGGTGTCGTTGTTTAATTTCCAATTTTCTCTTCTCTCTTACCTCAGGAGACTACTAGCCACATCCTAGTATGGGACAGGCCTGCAGTGTCAGTCTTCTGTGGACCTTATGGCCACTTCTTCCACCCAACCTTGGTTTTCTCTAACATTCTCACCCAGCCTTACACTCACTTATGTTCACCCCACCCCAGCCCCTTTCCCCACATGGCTTCTAATTAGCTGATCCCATGAATTTTCAATTCTCAGGATTTCAACAATACAAAGTGAGATTGCTTCCATGTAAAAAGGTGGCAAAGAGGGCTGTTTTCAGTTCTCTTAGTTCGCGATACCTCTATACATTTGCACTGACTTGTGGAAAATGCCCCCCTCCCGGGGCTGCTGTGGTACTACCCTCTCCTTACCGGAACCACTCCCTTCCACTTCTGTCTGTTGGTTTCCCCTACATTTCCAGCTTGGGTATTCCTCTTTTCTCATTCACACATTCTCCCTGGATGGTCTCAACTCTGCTTCATCTTCTGCCCGTGGACAGGTGTGCCCAGCGCACACTTCTCCCTGAGCTCTGGTCCTGTATATATCCAAGTGTCAGGAGGCCATCTTTACCCAGCTCTCCTGAAGCGCCTCAGATCCACCAGGTCCAAAACAACTGTGGCAACCTTGGGGATGTGCCACGCAGATCTCCCCTCAAGAGAGAGCCTTCCCTAAGCCCCTCGGCAATCTGTTCCATTCACACTAAGGCCAGACCCTCCCAGCTGTTCCCATCCCAGGGCTGAGTAGGCAGCATATAGAGCTTGGCTATTCCTGCCCCATCAGGGAAACTTCAGTCTGAGGAGACTTTCTCAGAGGTTCATTCACTGCAACTGGAGACTTCTACCCAGTCAGTCCTCCTCCCTCCCTTCTCTCCTGTAACAGGCATCCGGCCTAGATCATGGTCAGAGAGTTTTCCTTTCCTGCTTCCTATTTCCTCGCTTAGGAATAGGAATTTCCCAGGCATTTTTCACAAGAAATCTCTCACACCTCTAGTTCCATCTTGTCTGCCTCTCCGAGTAGTAGCTAACATATGAACCCACTGTTTCCCCCCCGGCCTCCTGGCTCATCCTGTGAGCTTAATTGTAGTGAATGGCAGCATCACCTGCCCTGTTCCCCAGGACATAAAGCTTGGCATCAATCCTGGGCTCCTCCCTTTTCCCTCAGCCTCTACTTCTGATCAGGAGCAAGCATTAGAGAACTGCCTCCTTGTTTCTTATCTGCTGCTGCCTCAGCCTGGAACCTTGCTCTTTCACTCCCGGGCTCTGCCGACAGCCTCCTAAATGGCTGCTCCATACAGGTCCCACCATCCCAATTCACTGTCCACAAAGCTGCCACAGGGAGCTTTCTAAAGCCGAAGTCTAGTCACATCACTTCGTGATTCCACTCCTTACCTTCGCCGCCCCGCCATAATTCCTGGAAAAGACTCAGCTGTTTTTAATTAGAAGTTGTAATTCCAATCCCATGATAATATTTTTGAACTTCAACATGTCGCTTTTTGCTGTTTGAATTCTGGTTTATTACTGCACATTCCTCCAACATGACCTATATCCTTTAGTCTTTTTAAATAAATCAAACTGACAAGCCCCTGGACACCATGTTGAAGACAGATATTTCACCAATCTTAATTTTTTAGAATAATGACATTTTCATAAAAAATTTATGTTCTTACTATAAAGAATTGAAGACAGTTTGAGTGATTCTGAAAACTTCCACCCAGACGTCTCTAGGATATTTCTAGCTAGGAAGCAAGGTAGAATAACTTTTATTAAAATGGGACCATAGAATTATGCTATTTTAAAAATAAAAGTACTAAATCTCATTTTAGGTTAATTTAACAGAGAAAAAACTGAAGTAGGCATTTCCTCCCTTCTGCTCCAAAAAAATTAGTTCAAAAAAGATCTCTGAAATTAGGATTATGAAAAAGACAAAGAAACTAGAGGTTTTTTTTAGTAAGAGTCCTTTTAAGAAAGCATGGTTCAAGGCCCTGAAAATGAGAAATAGCTCATTCTTTCTCCCACCTCATCTTTTCCTCTACTTCCCGATTTCTACGAATTATACCTGTTTTGATATTGTCAAAGTTTATGTATTTCCTTCTGTTCTGAAACCGTGGTTCTCACACCTATTTAGCCTTCATTTTACATTTAAACCAGATGAGAGGGGATACTGTAATTCAGGAGAAGAGGGGAACAAAGTAAAAGAGACAGGGTAGGCACAGCTACCTGAGAAAGAAGGTCTGAAAACCCAAGAAGTTCCCAGGCAATGGTCAGATCCAGGTGCAAGGGAAGAGGCGTAAATTGAATGGCTGTGAGGAGTGGAGGACTGCCGTTTTCATATCTGTAACCAACCTGACTCAGAATTGCCTGCTTTCCGCATTTGTATAGACTGGCTTCCATCTGTAAACCTTGGACATTGCTCTCTGATGCCATCTGAGGCACTTGTCTTTCCTTTAAATTTAAATTAAAAATTACTCTTGGTTTGTAGTTCACTGTGATGAAACTAAAGCAAATTTCTTAATGATGCCATTATTGTTATTCCATCAAGTAGCCAGGACTGGGAAAGCCCAGCTGCTAGGGTGGTTTGAATTCAGTGCCCGGTGACCTTTTGGTTCCATGAGAACACAGAATGTGGCCAAAAGAGCAAGCTGAGCTACAATGGTGAGAATCGGAACTATCAAAAGAATATTCAACGTACAAGAAAAAGCCTTGTCTCAAAGGTGAGTGATTCAGAGTTTTCTGTAAGACCCCAAATGGCCAATAACCTATTGTCTAGACTTGGGAATTGACTGAGTAAATTACAGCGCAGCTGTGGCCCCCACCCCAACACTACTCCAGAACCCTCCCCTGCCCCCACCCAGTTACAGGCAGTTGTTACCTGTCTGAACTGGGTTCTACAGGCTGGGACACAGGGAAAACAACTTGGGTGAGTAAATTTAAACAATGTGTCGCCACACATTCCCAGGTGGGTGGGATTAGAGAAGGCTGGAGGTGGGATGGGGGCGGGCTCAGGGCAGACCAGAAGATTTGTATCTGCTTTAGCCTTATTCCTGGTTCCATCTCACCTGTCCAACTGTCCCTGCCTAGGAGCACCAATCCCTTGCTGCTGGCCTCTGCCACTGAATTGTCCAGTATGGGTTCAGGACCAGCCATCAGGCACTCTTGCCTGTGCAAGCAGCTGTCCCCCTCAAACGGGCCTCTGGGGTGGGGCAAAAGGGGGCTTTCTCTGGAGCAGGAATGCCTGGTTCAAATCCTGACTCAGACTTATTAACTTTTTGTATGATCATGGGAAATTTCATAACCTCTCTGGGACTCACGTTCTTAATTTGTAAAAGCAAGAATTTAATAGTATCCATCTCATGGAGAAGTTAAGTAAGTTGATAAAAAGAAACTGCATAGAACGGTGTCTGCCAAAAAATAAGCACCAGATAAAGTGCTTCTTAAATAAATGGTGTTTGCTTCAGGGCCAGCATACTTTTATTCACAAGGCTGTGTTTCCTGGTGGGTTCCGTGCAACGTTAAACCGGCTGTTCCATGACTACAGAAACCCAGTCTGTCTTGTCCACCTAGTACAGCATCTGGCGCAATGGAGAAACTCTGTAAATCTTTGTTGAGTGAATGAATGGATGCTGCCCATTCAGCTGCGCCTACAAAGCTCTTTTTCTCTGCTGGAGAGGGTCATGATTGGAGGCAGAGGACACAGAGATGACCACACTAGGGCAGTCTGTGGTGCCCGTGCCTGATCCCACCCAGAATCAGTGTGTGCTTCCACTCCTGAGTCCAGCCAGGCCAGGTCTGAAGTGTGTTAATTCCCAGGGAAGTCTCTGTTTTCTTCTACATCTCCTTATTTTTCTCAAGCTCAACTTGGTAGACACTCTCTGAGTTATGTCCACAAAGAAAAGAGATCCATCTTACAGCTTCACTAGCTAAACACCCTGTGACGACTGTTCAATGGTCTGGGCTGTAGGTCTAATCTGGTCTCTCTCAGTTTTCTCTCCTCTTTCCCCATGCTTCCAGACTGGCCCATTTCCCTGCATTCTTCTATTCTCCTCCACACCCTATTCTGCTCTGTCCCCTAAATCTTTGTTCTCCCATTTTCAGTTACCCAATTATTTCCTTAATCATTTTGAATGTAATTATTTGAAACTCCTTTAGAAATCATCTATTCTGTCTCATTTTAGGGACAAAAGTCTTCTGATTTATGGTGTGTGCTGTGTATTGCACATAGTGGTCAGTTCCTTATATGTTTTGTATTTTCTGAATGTGAGCTGAAACCAGGAGCATTTTTCTCATGGGTGGGCCGAGTACCCTGGGTCACGAAAGCTACCTCCAGACAGGATTTTGCCTTTCTCTCTGCCAAGATTCTCTCCACCACCTAACTCACCCCACTCTGGACCAACTTAGGATTTCCCAAATTGTTTTTGTTTTTGCTTCTGTTTTCACCCAGAGACCTAACAGGGACAAGCTCTCTTGCCATCTTCCAAAGCTGGTGGGTGAATGTTTTTTTAGGTTCACTGAGGGTGCCATCTTCAAGGATCTCAGCTGACCTCAAGTGTACCGAACTCAAAGTTCCAGCTTCATGCCTCATAAAGGCATGCACTACCTACCTGGGCACCACAGGCACATGCATTCACAGAGGGCACACAAAAGCTGAAAATTCTCTTCGTAGTGAAAAGCTTTACTCCAGAATAGAGCTAGAGTGGGAAAAACTTGAGCCCCTCCTATATAAGCATGGGCCGTGCCTCACCATTAGATCAGGAGCCAGCTAAGAGCATGTCACATGGGTAGTGGTGTTATGAGCACTACTATGTGCCAGGTACTGTTCTGGGTGGTTTACATATGTTGTATCTCATTTATCTTCTGTACCGCCCTATGAGTTAAGTACTATTATTGTCAGTTATTCACAGTTGAGAACACAGCTAAAAACATAGCCACCTAAAAAAACATAGCCACCTAAGGACAGAACCAGGATCCAGCCTTAGGTTGGGCTCAACATTCATTCAAACACACCCTGCCTTCTTCCTTCACTCTATCAGCCACCCAAAGCCTCCTCATCTTGGCCCAGTGCTCTGTGTGTAAGGTTTCTTTCCTTTTATCTGTCCTCAGCACCCAGTAGTTGTAATATGCTTGCAACCAGTTGTTCTATCGATGCCTTTGATTCTTCCCCTCAAGGACCTGTCCACGACAAGGGAGGGACTGTGGAAATCACACAGCTCTTCTCCTGAGCTCCATTACCAAGAGAAAGGAGGCTTTGCCAAGGGCTCTGAGGGGAGATGAATGCTGGGAGTGGACTCAACTCTGGTCGGGACCCAAGGCACCAGCCCTCCCCAGGATATTATGAGAGCCAGGCTGGGCGTCCAGACACAGCCCCTCCCGTCCCGTCCCAGCCGGGGTGGTGCTTGTGTGGGAAGGACTTTAAATCCAACTGCCAGACCCCTGGACAGAAGAAGCAGAGAAGGCTAGCCACCATGCACAGCTTCCAAAGCCTCCTGCTGCCGATGTTGCTGCTGCTGCTGGCCACCACAGGCCCCACAGATGCCCTCAGTGAAGAGGATAAAAAAGTGTTGGTGGATCAGCACAACCTCTACCGTTCACAAGTGTTCCCGAAGTCGACGCACATGCTGAAAATGGTGAGTGCAGCTGGGTACAGTTGCATGCTGAGATTGAAGGGGATGAAGGGCAGGGATCCCACCTATCACTTCTCCCCACCCTTGCTCAAGCTCTAAGAGACTTACCCCACTGCTCAGTAACAGAGAGTCCCTCACACTATTTATATATTGACATTTGCTCATAAGCAGCACCATTATACAGATGAGGAAACTGAGGCTCAGAGGGCCATGCCCATGCTTATGCAGCTAGTAGAGGTAGGCCTGGATGTCCTGCTTCCCCCTCCAATGACTCACCTCCATCCCCAGCACTTCCTAAAATGCATGTGCCCCTGGGAGGGGAAAGACAGCAAATTCTTAATGCCTTGGTAGGAACAGTCTTTCAGGAGTTCTCCAAGAAGATAGGAAGATAAAGCAGAACAGTTGGATGGGTCCTGGAGCCTTGGGTAGGAGAGAGGTACTAAGGTGGTGGAATGAGAAAAGGAACCAGAAGCCAAGAGGTCTTTGAATCACACAATCCATATGCTGTTTTTACCTCCTGCAAGACCTGTAATCTTGGGTAAGTCCCTTAACCTTGCTGACCCCCACTTCTCATCTGTAAAATGGGAGTCTTAATTAGTGCTACATGTGTGTCAACATGGAAAGGCACCTCACAGATATAATAGTAAATGGAGAAAAATACATAATCTCAAAAATACACACAATAAGGTATATTTACAAGAAATCTTAAAACATGTAAAAAAGCACTATCTATATATTGATGAACCCATGCACAACATGCTAAAGTACACAGATTTGGAGCAGAGGTCACCTCTATCAGAGTGGGAGAGGTATTTGGCTTCAAATGCGTAGTAAAATATTACTAAAGTGGGTGGTGGGTCCAGGGATGTTTGTGCTCAGGGTTAAAGTTTGTCCCTTCCTCCCCTCCCTCAGGGCTGGACTGGTCCATTCCCCCCAGTCACTGTCCAGTGACCAGGGAGACTGGTGAGCAGCATCCAGTTACCCTTGACTGGTGCCCAAGTCCAACGTCTCATTGGGTAACAGAGCACCAAGTTTCAGAACCAAGACCCAAGTTTTAACCTCTCCTCTGTCATCTGGCTAAGTGACTCTGGGTGAGGCCTGTGATCTTCAAGAGCCTCTGTTTCCTGATAATATGGGGCTGGCAATCCCTGCCTTGAGTTGAGGGTCAGACAAAGATAACATATGAAAAAGATCACAGCATCACCTTTCACAGCCCCACCGCCCTTGGCAACCAGGAATTATAGATAAGAAATTAGGAACCCTGGATTCTGGTAAATGCTCTGCCAACAGCAACCAATGAAGCCTAGGACTTCATTGAGCTGGGTCTCAGCTCCTCCATCTATATGATCGTTTTAGCCCTCAGGTCATGCTGGCTGAGGCTAAGGGCTGCACAGGCTGAGAGCTGGGTCAAAGCCAGCCTGCAGACAGAAATGGACCTCATAGATGAGGCAATACTTTGGGTTCATTTCAGACAATGAGGGTCTCCTGCAGGCCAAGTCTGCTGCCACATGGGAAGTGATCAGAGGAGAGGTAAAGGTAAGACTGAACTGAGACACCACAGTCAGGGTAAATTTGGAGCAAGACTTGAGCTGGACCTCAGTAGTGATTAAGGGTAGAGACTCTGGAGCCAGATGATCTTGGTTAAAATCTTCGTTTTGCTATTTATTTGCGGTGTGACTTTGACTAAGTTACTTAGCCTCTGTGCCTCAATTTCCTCATCTGTAAAATGGAAATAATGATAATAGAAAACTACCTTGTGGGGTGGTTGTAAAGATTCAATGAGCAAATATGTGAAAAGCATTCAGATCAGTGCCTGGCACATAGTTAAGTGCCCAGTAAATGTTTAATTAACAAAAGGGAATGGATCCAGGGTGGGGCAGGTGGGAGTTATCACTGAATTTCCCTTTCCTTCAGCCTTCATATGCAATCATCACCACTTTACCACTAAGAAGGTTCTATTTTCTTTGAACCTACTCTATCCTCCTTCTCTTTGACATGACCATGGTTCAGTCTTTCATTTCTCTTCCCAGGGACTCCTGGACAGTCTCTACCTGTTCCTCCAGTCTGTGGCCCCTGCTGCCAGAATGGCTAATCTAAGATTTGGGCCTGATTCTGCTCAAAACCCTTCAGTGGCTCCCACTAGCTCTCCACTGTCTTAGGATAAAGCTCTAGCTGCTACCTGAGAAGACTCCATGTGCTTTGACCCCTCTCTGGCTTTCTCTTCTATTCACCTTTATCCCTCAGTAATCTAACTAGGTTGTCTTTCTCCCCAACAAAATGTTGGTTCTATTCTCCATTCCTTTGTTCATGTTGTGCCTTCTGCTCAGGGTGCCTTTCCCCCTCCAACTGTCTAATACCTCATCTTTGAAGACTCAGCTTAATGTCTCTTTCCCACCACCAAGCGCTATTTGGTTCCCCCCAGTACCCGCTACATATCTGTTGATTTATTTACCACATGGTGGCCCAATTAACTGTTTATGACAATGTGAACTTGGACCTCTTGATCCTTGCTGCTACCCTAGGGCTGGCACAGTGCCTAGGACTGTTGAATGAATGTAGGACTTTTGAATGAATGAATGAACAAAGAACTAGCTTTCAGATGGTGACCATGTGGCCATTGTGAATGGCTGCAGCAATTCTTGCAACTCCAAGGGGGCTTGGAAAACTGAAAAGCCTTGCGATTCCATTAAATGACTCTCTGATGGTGGTACTTCAGGCTTCTAGTCAGAATGGAAAATGCAACTCAGCTCTACAGGGATGATGCTTTAAGCAAGGTCCTGTCTCAGTCATCAATTATTGACAAATATCTGTAGAGCCCCTACTATGTGTCAACACTGAGTCAGACAGTGGAGATACATCACTGTCCTCCCCTGAAGGAGCTTCAGTCTAGCCTGGGATCTTGCAGGGCATCCCAGGCACCCTGATCCTTGTCCCCAACAGGCTATACCTTCCCACAACAGGCAGAGTTTGAGAGAACCTTGGGGGCCAGTTATTTGGAACAAAAATGCTCAGAAAAGGAAGGAAACTGACCTGAGGTCATGGCAGTGGGGCAGATTCCAGCACAGTGCTCCCAACTACCACTCCTTCTCCCCAGAAGTGGATATGGCCTAGTGCCCCCTCTCCTCTGAGTGGCCCAGTCTTTTCATGTATAAGGTAATATCAGCTTTCTCAGCTGTCTGGGCTCCCAGAGGGTGGAGCAAGGGTTTCTGCCAGGCCATCCATTTCTAGGAAATGTTTAGGACCAAGTTTAATAGGATCCAGGCCTCCTTCTCCAGTCCTTGGTTCAGATGACTTGTTAGTAATCTCTCCTTTCCACCACACTCTGGCCTGTCCTCCCAGTTGAGGACAAAACCTCAGAAGAGCTCTAACCTAAAATATTCCCCATCCCCCAGTGTCTCACTGAAGTCCCCATGGGAAAACACTTCTTTTGGGATTTTACAGCTGTTTGAGTTACCAAGCCTCCAAAAATAGCCTGCTCATTGATCATCATTCAGAGACGTTTTTCTTGGGGACAGGTGATGTCAGTGGACAATACTTGAGAGCACTTGGGAATGCCACTTGGGAGGGAAGCCTGGAAGCTGGTAAAAATATGGAGGCTGGGCTATCCCATTGGAGAGTGGGAGTTAAAAAGGGAGAGAAAGACCTCAGATGAAAACTGAGCCAATATGGCTGGGACTAAGGTAAATCAGTATACAGGGTAAAAGAGGAGAGTGTATATGCTCTGGACCTTCACCTACTGTGTGAGACTAAACGCAGACAGTTTTATTATGTCTAGCATCTAAATTTTTGGTAACACACTATCTAAATCACCCTGTCTGGATAGCTCATTTAAATGACCCAAACTCCTGGAGTCCAGAATAGGCACAAGGCCTTGTAATTCTGTATAGCTTAATGTAATGATACCCAGGTATATTTCAAATGATGGTAGGCTGATAATAAAAAAGTATCAATAGCGTCCCTTGATGATCCAAAGAGAAGAAATAAAATATGAAACTATTAAACTTTCCCATCTGGGAAACCTTGGATACCCTCTCAACCACTGAGGACTTCAAAAAAAAAAGATAGGCCAAATCCTTGATTATATATTTAATCTAAAAAGGACTATCTGTATGATGAGTAAGAATAACCTCCAGGGTAACTTCTCAATTCTATTTGAAATCTCTCAGCTGCTGAAACTGTCTCATTTCTCTCTTCCCCCTTGTTTCAAGAAGGCATCCTCAGTCCCATGATGCCAGGTCCCACCTCATCCTGGGAGTCCTGCCCCATGATGCTAGGGAGATATACACACCTGGATAATGTTCCACATAGGGGGAGGCCAATGAGTTCATCTGCTGAGTTGGCTTAGGGAGAGACGACTCCTTGATATTGAGGCTTGCCCTTTTGAAACTTACTTCTGTAGTGGAGAAGCTAAGACTACCTATAATGAGGCCTAAGAGTTGCTTCCAGGGAACCTCTTTTGTTGCTCAGATGTGGACTGCCTCTCTCTCAATCTCTCTCGCTCTCTAAACCCAACTCTGCCAGGAAAATCATTACCCTTCCTACTACCTGGAACTGGCATACATGGGTGAAAGTCTGACAGTGTGGGGCGTGACTCCCAGGCATGAGTCTGGCCCTGGCACCAGGGGATTGACAAATGCCTTCCTGACCATAAGGGGGAAAGGAGTGTAATAAAATAAGGTATCAGTGGCTAAGAGAGATCAAGTAGAGTCAAGAGGCTATTCTGGAGGCTATTCTTATGCAAGCTTCAGTTAGACAATGCTAATTGCCATGGTTTGCTAATCCCCAACCAACATCACTCCTGTTAACTCTTAAGAACATCTAGGGCTCAAACTGAGACTCTATTAAAATTTCATGCACCAAATTTGCTTTCCTGGAACCTATAATTTCTAGAGGGTCCCTAGGCCAGATAAATCCTGTAACCCGGAGGGACCAGCTTCTCCAGGATTATCAACTAATTTCAAACTAATTTCGACACTGTTTCAGTGTCGACACCCCTTCTCAACATGAAAAAGAACAGGCATTGCCTAAAGATCCCAATAGATTGGGAGAAGGATCAAAGGAAGAGGAGGAATTATATAACACAGCAAATTGGGTTTAACAAAGGAGTATCACGCTGAATTAGAATATTGATATTTCTTCTAACCTCCAGTGTTTCGGAGTAGCTAAAAGGAAAAATCTGAAGTAGTGAAATGGTAGTCCATGACAAACTCTGAAATCTGTTCTATAACTACTATTTGAAGTATACTTTGAAAATTATTGCTTTTTCTTTCCTTTCTTTGAGTATGTATTTATGTCACAATTTAGAAAACATTAAAAAAAAGAAGGAAGGAAAGAAGTGTTCTGGCCCCCAAGTTAGCCTTGTGGGGTGAGGAAGGAAACCAGCTGAATAAACAACCCAGCCTCTAAACATCCCTCTGAACATCTTGTGATCTTCAGAGCAGGTTCAGGCAGCCCTGGAAGGTGGCCAGGACATCCCTGCTCACCTTTATAAGGAGCTATATTAATTACAGTCATAGACATGATTTCTTTTAATCTTCCCAACATTGTTTGAGAGTCCAGAAAGGTTATGCAAATATGTGAAACCTCACAGCTGATGAATGGTCCCACGTTTGGCTAAGTCCATGGGCCTGGGGTGGAATCCACTCACCTTCCCATAGAAGCCAACCTGCTCCAGGTCACAGGCAAGAGTCACTGGGAGAGGGGGTTCCCCTGCCTCCAGAAGTGCTTACCATACATCCAACCATCTGCTCTGGCCCCACAGAATCTGTGGGCATCCTTGTTACCGGACAGAGTCCATGGATTCTTTTGCCCAACATGGTCAATAACCAATTCCTGAGACACCAAGGTTTCAAAGAGACAAAGAGTTTATTACCGAGGTGCTTTGTAGGAGAGCAGTTGGCCTATTGGCTCAAAATCTGTCACCCCAACCTATAGTAGTTATGATAGTTTTATTAAAGAAAAGAATGGGCAGGGTTTAGGATAATGAGCACAGTGGCCCCAGATGCTTGTAATTAGAGGTTATCTAATTATTGAACATGCACAAATTGATTACATGCTTAGTCACAGAACCTATGTAAAAAAGTGGCAGAATGAGGCATAGGTGATTTGTAGGTTGAAGTCTAAGCTACTGTGCATGTCAGGTAGGCCCACTTTGGTTAGATCCAGTCTCGGTTCTCAAGATAATTTTGGACTTGGGGTGGGTTAGTTCTGAGCTGACCCAAGACCCTTCATTAATAAACATTAGGGGTTCTCTTTAGCGACTACAAGCCTCTAAAGTTGAAAAATTGGCTAAATGGGTACAAATGAAGGTTAGTCACAAGGTTTTCAAAATTGCAGGGGCAGTTGATAAGAGCTACACAATCCTTACCAGAGATCAAAGGAGCTGAATTACAATTTAGAGGTTTCAGGTAGTTCCCTCTGTCTACTCAAATACACCAGAAAGCAAAAAGGAGTATCTATGTAATGATTCAGCAATCAAAATCATCCCTTGACTCCTGATTTCTCGGTTACATCCTCACTTTCTTTCTTCTCTCACCTCCACCTACTTGCCTCCCCTGCCCCACAGTACTGGGACGAGGATCTGGCCAAATTCGCTGAGGCCTACGCACGGCATTGCCAGTGGGCCCACAACCCAAATCGCGGGTGGCGCGGCGAGAACCTGTTCGCGATGACAGGCAGTTCTATAGACCTGCCTCTGGGAGTATCGGAGTGGCACAGCGAGCACAATGTCTACAACTTCACCGCCAACACCTGCAAGCCAGGGAAGGTTTGCGGCCACTACACACAGGTGCGGGGAGGCTGGGCAGAGCCTGGGCCAGTGTGCCCCGAAGGGGAGTTGAGCACAGTCTTGCTGTATTGGGGCAGGACCACCCTGGGAATGAGTGGCTGGGCCATCTCTCTTCTCCACCTGGGGGTCCCGGGAGCATCCTTAATTCAGGAAGGCGAATCAGCACTCTAAGCCCCCTTAAATCCTTTATAAATTCTTTTTGCAGCAACTAACTAATGTGTTGTCTAGGCCTCTGAAGAATTTGATTTTCAAACTGCCCAAATAATTTTCATTTTACTCTTTAAAAAACCACAGTCTTTGTCTTCCTTCTAAGTCTCCTGTTACTGAAGAGACAGAAGTTAGATGTCACAGCTCCAGTTGCACAGATGGCAGTTACTGGAGTAGGCGATACTGCACCGGGCTCTAAGCAGTCCTCTGTCCTACCCCTCCCAGCCTAGGTAATGCAGGGCTATGTGATCCTGCACCAAATGCCTCCAACTTCCTTCTTCTCTCACTGTCACTCTGTTGTCATTTCTCATGGTGCCTGATTTGCTGCTTCTCATCTGTAGGGACTGATAAAGCAAAAAGACCCATTCCTTTGAAATCTGCATTGTTGCATTTGGTTTTTTTTTTTTTTTTTAATTTTTTTTAATACAAAAAAACATCAAATAAACGCGAACATTCCTGTTTTGATCATTCAATTCTACATATATAATCAGTAATTCACAATATCATCGCATAGTTGCATATTCATCATATGATCATTTCTTAGAACATTTGCATCTATTCAGAAAAAGAAAAACGAAAACAGAAAAAAAAATTATACATATCATACCCCTTACCCCTCCCTTTCACTGATCACTAGCATTTGAGACTAAATTTATTTTAACATTTGTTCCCCCTATTATTTATTTTTATTCCATATGTTCTACTCATCTGTTGACAAGGTAGATAAAAGGAGCATCAGACACAAGGTTTTCACAATCACACAGTCACATTGTGAAAGCTATATCATTATACAATCATCTTCAAGGAACATGGCTACTGGAACACAGCTCTACCTTTTCAGGCAGTTCCCTCCAGCCTCTCCATTACATCTTGAATAACAAGGTGGTATCTACTTAATGCGTAAGAATAACCTCGGGGATAACCTCCTTACTCTGTTTGGAATCTCTCAGCCATTGACACTTTGTCTCATTTCACTCTTCCCCCTTTTGGTTGAGGAGGATTTCTCAATCCCTTGATGCTGAGTCTCAGCTCATTCTAGGGATTTTCTCAATCCCTTAATGCTGAATCTCAGCTCATTCTAGGATTTCTGTCCCACATTGCCAGGAAGGTCCACACCCCTGAGAGTCATGTCCCACGTAGACAGGGGGAAGGTGGTAAGTTTGCTTGTTGTGTTGGCTGGAGAGAGAGGCCACATCTGAGCAACAAAAGAGGTTCTCTTGGGGGTGACTCTTAGGCCTAATTTTAAGTAGGCTTAACCTATCCTTTGTGAGGTTAAGTTTCATATGAACAAACCCCAAGACTGGGGGCTTAGCCTATAGCTTTGGTTGTCCACACTGCTTGTGAGAATATCAAGAGTTCAACTTGGGGAGGTTGAATTTTCCCCCATTCTCACCATTCCCCAAAGGGGACTTTGCAAATACTTTTCCACTCACTGATCAAATCACTCTGGGATTCATTGGGGCATCACTCTGGACAAACCAACAAAATCTCATGTCCTACCCAAGGTTCCATGTACTTATGTTGTTCAACCAGCTATCTACATACGTTATATTAGGAGATGCACTAGTCAAAATATAAATTTTGTATAAAATAAACATTTTTTGCTTTACTCTCACACATAAGTTGAAATTTTAAAATATTAATTACCATCTATTTTCAGCACCCTGCAGTAATGACATTCCTTTGTTCTTCCTCATGCAAAATCATTTTTTAAATTTGTGCATTTAATCACTATCATTATATACTCTAGGCATTCCTAGATTATACCATCTCAATCTTTTTTTATTAATTAAAAAAATTAACAAAACATTTAGAAATCATCCCATTCTACATATACAATCAGTAATTCTTAATATCATCACATAGTTGCATATTCATCATTTCTTAGTACATTTGTATCGATTTAGAAAAAGAAATAAAAAGACAACAGAAAAAGAAATAAAACGATAATAGAAAAAAAAAACTATACGTACTGTACCCCTTACCCCTCGCCTTCACCTACCACTATTTCAAACTGAATTTATTTTAACATCTGTTACCCCTGTTATTTATTTTTATTCCATATGTTCTACTCTTCTGTTGATATAGTAGCTAAAAGGAGCATCAGACATAAGGTTTTCACATTCACAGAGTCTCATTGTGAAAGCTATATCATTGTTCAATCATCATCAGGAAACATGGCTACTGGAACACAGCACTATATTTTCAGGCAATTCCCTCCAGCCTCTCCACTACATCTTGAACAACAAGGTGATATCTACTTAATGCGTAAGAATAACCTACAGGATAACCTCTCGACTCTGTTTGGAATCTCTCAGCCATTGACACTTTGCCTCATTTTACTCTTCCCCCTTTTGATCGAGAAGGTTCTCTCAGTCTCTTGATGTTAATTCTCAGCTCATTCTAGGGTTTTTCTCAGTCCTTTGATGCTGAGTCTCAGCTCATTCCAGGATCTTTGTCCCACGTTGCCAGGAAGGTCCACACCCCTGGGAGTCATGTCCCACGCAGAGAGGGGGAGGGTGGTGAGAATGCTCATCATATTGGCTGGAGAGAAAGGCCACATCTGAGCAACAAAAGAGGCTCTCTTGGGGGTGACTCTTAGGCCTAAATTTTAAGTAGACTTGACCTATCTTTTGTGGGTTTAAGTTTCTTTCATGTGAACAAACCCCAAGACTGGGGGCTCAGCCTATAGCTTTGGTTGTCCACACTGCTTGTGAGAATATCAAGAATTCAACTTGGGGAGGTTGAATTTCTCCCCACTCTCACCATTCCCCGAAGGGGGCTTGCAAATACTTTTCCAGTAACTGATCAAATCATTCTGGGATTCATCGGGGGATCACTCTGGACAAACCAACAAAATCTCATGTCCTACCCAAGGTTCCATGTACTTATGTTGTTCAACCAGCTATCTACATATATTAGGAGATGCACTAGTCAAAATATAAATTTTGTACGAAATATACATTTTTTGCTTTACTCTCACACATAAGTTGAAATTTTAAAATATTAATTACCATCTATTTTCAGCACCCTGCAGTAATGACATTCCTTTGTTCTTCCTCATGCAAAATCATTTTTTAAATTTGTGCATTTAATCACTATCATTATATACTCAAGGCATTCCTAGATTATATCATCTCAATCTTTATTGTCTATCTTTCTGATTTCATTTATTGATTTGCTTTTTAAAACTATGTATAAAATAAGATAGTCACTGAGTAAAGGTGTCAGGGAGCCTTCTGACAGCCTTTGCTGCCTCTCACAGTCACCTTCTGTTTTTCCCTCTTCTCAACACATTCTGAAATTTTGAGTTTTCAGATAAGATGTATGTGTGTGAATGTGTGTGTAGGACGATTAACAGTGTTATTGAGTTTTTTTTCCTCCAATTATTTTTTTTCTTTAACAAATATTTGTTGTACAAAATATTACACAACAAAAATCTGAAAGGAAAAGAATGAAACCACCATCTTCCCACCCATCTCCACCAATTCCATTTTCCCTGGCGTCTTTTGGGTAGTATTTTTAGTCTTACTCTTTAGGGAAGGAAATCCCAGCAACACCCATGCAGATCAGAAAGTTGTAAAGGCCCAGCAGCACCCCCTGCCCCCTTTCCTTTGCACCCAGCTTTCCCTACCCCCATACACACACATCTTCCTCCAGGGAATGCTGTCAGTGCCCAGCAGGAGTGTGTCTGCCCTACCCCATCCCCAGCTTTCCCTGACCCTGAGTGCACATGTACATTTCTGTCTGGAGGTGCTCATTGGTGGTAGTGGGGGCACTTTGCCAGTTTCAGCAGAAAGACCCCAATCCTGGGGAGCCTGCAGAACTAACAGCTAGAACCAGATTTCACAGCAAAAACCTGCTTAGTTTGAGTAGCTCCTGGATAGATGGGGTCTAAAAATAAGAAGGGGAGGTTGCTAGTCTCAGCTTATAGCAGCACAAAAGTTTGTTTTAACCTTTAAGTAATTAAAGGTTATACTTCAGAATTTTTCTGGCGGCAAGAAGACCCATACCTAGAAACAAGCAGAGCAAGCCTCTGCTCACTTATCATTGTGCCCAAGGTGTATGTGTGTGGTGGTGGGGGTGGGGGTGCTGTTTGAATTTCCCAATGCTTCCTTTGTTCCCTTGCTTGGACTTTTCTTGTTACAGGGGTCTACCATTTGAAATAGGCAATCCTGCCATTTTAGAGTAATTCTTTTAAATATTTACATCATGCCTTTGAACATTTGTTTAAAATGCAAGAGCCTCTAGGAATAGTCCACAAGAATTCATTACAGAATATCACAACTGAACTGAGGGAAGTTTCCAAGAGGGAGAGATGTGTGGTTGGCTAAGGACACTAGATTGTTCAGTACAAACCTACCTCTGTTGGGAATTTTGTCCTGAAGCTGTATGCTCAGGAACCTTAATCCTACAGGCTATTGGGTGACCCCTCTACCCACCCAGGGAGGCTGGGAGAGAAGACCCCGGAGAGGGCCCATGCCACCCAAGCTGATCCAAAGTATGGGGTTTGCTCTCCTTCAGGTAGTCTGGGCAGACTCCAACAGGGTTGGCTGCGGCACTTATTTCTGTGAGAAACTGCATGTCCTTAATGAGGTCAACGTATATTTGCTGGTCTGCAATTACCACCCCCCGTGAGTACAAACCAGACCTGTGGATGGGAGGTGGCAGGTGGGCAGAGCTTGAGGAACATGAAGGAGGCCAATCTGGCCTATGCCTCGGGAAAGCTGTTGGGGTCCAGTGGCAGATGTCTACTGTAAGCAGCAGACCCAGGCACTCTGGGCCACCTTCAGATTAGGTCTGTGTTTGGGAGAAAGGGGAGGGTGGGGTGGGTCAGGAACTCTTCCCAGAGCCCTCCTCACCTTCTGCAGGGGTAACATGAGAGGGCGGTGGCCCTACCGGGTGGGGCCATCGTGCTCCCAGTGCCCCTCTGACTACCGCTGCGTGAACAGCCTCTGTGGTGAGTTGGAGTCAGGGGTGGGGTGCAGGGTGAGGGGCTGAGATTAGGGATGCTGGGTGGAGTGTACTGAGTCTTGCAGGGATCCCGGGTGGTGCGTAGGCAAAGAAGGGTCCTCAGCAGCCCCTTTGCCCTCCTTGTGCAGCCACTTTGACCCCCTGTCATTTAAACTGGAGAGATTTCAACCCTTCAGAGGAGAATAGAGAACGTGTCCAGTGGCTCCTATGCAGGAACTGGCACCAGCTGGTAAAGGCCAGGCTGGGGAGGCGGGTGGAGCTAGATCGGTGGGTGTGCTCAACCCAGGGAAAGGAGCAGGGCCAGTGACATGCTGAGTGTGTTAAGAACAGAAGTGAAACTGGAGAAATCTTCTGAAGAGGAAACTGCAAGCTCAGGGAGAGGAAGATTTGGACCAGGATGGTGGCTGGGAGGTGCAACCATGTCAATAACATGAAATGGTCCTTATTATCAATGAGGGCCATATTTGCTAGAGGGACTGTGTGTTTGTGTGTCCTGGTGGGACATTTGGTTGCCTCACCTTGGCTGCAGTGGGGTGAGGGATGTGAGGTCCCACCTCCAGCACTAATGGTGGGCCTTGTCTGTCTCATCAGAACCCATCAGAGGCCCAGAAGAGGCTCAGGATTTGCCTTCCCTGGTAACTGAGGCCTCATCTTCCTTGGCAACTGAAGCCTCAGGGGCTAGGAAAAAGGATACTCCTTCTTCCCTAGCAACTGAGGCTCCCTCCTTTTTGGTAACTGAGGTCCCTACCTCCCTGGCAACCAAGGCTCTGCCTACCTTAGAAATTGAGGCCCCATCTTCCTTACCTAGGAAAGATCCCCCATCCATGGCAACAGAGGCCCCATCTTTATTAACAACTGAAGTCCCTTCCTCTTTGACAATTTACAGCATGCTCTCCTTCGATCAGGGACCAGTTAATATCCCCAAATCAATACACACACACACACCTAAATTTGTAGACAAAGTAGCCAGCAGGACAAAAGCACCCTCTGTGAGCCCAGAAAGATCTCTGCACCCTGAGATGCCCCTGACAGGGATTCAAGAACCCTTACCCCGTGCCCAGGAGAAGGCACAGGCAAGGGGCTCCCACAAGTTGCCATCTTCTGGTGAGGTCTTGGCCTCAGTTTTTCCAGCCCAGGATGAGCCAGATGAACTACAGGCCACACGGGTTCATATGGGGCACACCACCTCCAGGTCCCTGCCCAGATCCCCCAACATCTCTGCCACCACTAATGCCATGGGTGGGCACACCCTGACCCTACAGTCATCCTTGCCAGGTAAGGCCTGTGCCATGCACCTTCCCCACCCACCTGGCTTCAGAATGTCAGCATCCTGTCCCCAGCATGGATGGTATGGGCATGGTGGGAGCATGTACCTTCTGAGTAGAAGCCTCCTCCTTGGCTGCTGGGCCACCACCTTGCATGGCTGATGGGGAAGATGGGCAGTCAGGAATAATTGTCTCCAGGCTAAGGCAAGACCTGTCCTTTGTCGCAGATGAAACAATCCCTGAAGAGCCAGGCATTGATTTAGGAATTAAGCCAGTCATGGAACCAAGCATCGGAGCAGGCATCCAGCCGGGCATGGGGAAGCCAGACAAGGGAAGGCCAAGCAACATAAAGCTGACCACAATAATGCCAACCATGGAAAAACCGGCCGTGGTAAAGACAATAAAAACAACCACTCTAAGGCCAACCACGGAAAAACCAACTAGGGTAAAGACAACAACAGTAAAGACAACCATGGTAAAACCCAACAAGTTAAAACCTAACAAGTTAAACCCAAGCAAGGTAAAGCCAGCCAAGGTAAAACCAAGCAAATTAAGGCCGAACTCTGCACCTAGTCATGTCTGGAGCACTTTCCTGGGACTGCTGCTCCTTCCTCCCCTCATATTGGCTGGAAACTTCTGAACGGGCTTCCACTCAAAGGCAAGGCCTGGTGGGGGAACCCTGACCTCATGCCCACCCTGGACTGTCTTGCTCTAAGAGAGAAGCCACAGCTTCTGGACAGGTCCTGCCCTGAAACGACTAAGCTGTTTTTAATTAGAAGTTGTAATCCCTATCCCATAATAGTTTTGAACTTCAACATATCATTTTTTACTCAGTTTGAAATCCAGTTTATTACTGCACACTCTCCAACATGACCTATATCCTTTAGTCTTTTTAAATAAATCAAACTGACAAGCCCCTAGACACCATGTTGGAATCAGATATTTCATCAATCTTAATTTTTTAGAATGATGACTGTTATTTTAGTAAAAATGTTATGTTCTGGGTGCATGGGTGGCTCAGTGGTAGAATGCTTGCCTTCCATGCGGGAGACTGGGTTCAGTTGCCAGACCATGCACTCCCAACCCTACCCCCCAAAAAATGTTAGGTTCTTACTATAAAGAATTGAAGACCATTTGAGTGATTTTCTGAAAACTTCTGCCAAGACACCTCTAGGATATTTCTAGCTAGAAGGCAAGGTAGAAATACTTTTATTTAAATGGGACCATAGAATTATGCTATTTTAAAAATAAAAACTTAATCTGATTTTAGGTAAATTTAATAGAGGAAAAACAAACTGAAATACACATTTCTTCCCCCCCCCCCACAAAAAAAGTTAGTTCTGATCTCTCTGAAATTGAGATTATGAGAAAGACTAAAAATTAGAGGTTTTTAAATTACAAGTCCTTTTTAAAAGGCACGATTCAAGGCCCTGAAGATGAGAAATAGCTCACTCTTTCTCCTACCTCATCTTTTTTTCTATTTCCCAATTTCTATGAATTATACCTGTTTTGATATTATCAAAGTTTATGCAATTCCTTCTGCTCTGAAACTGTGATTCTCACAGCTGTTTAGCCTTTGTTTTACATTTAAACCAGATGAGAGGGGATACATTGATTCAGGAGGAGAGAGGGGCAAAGTAAAGCAGGCAGGGTAGGCACTGCTACCTGAGAAAGACAGAAGGTCTGAACAACCAGGAAGCAGTTCCCAGGCAATAGTCAGATCATGGTAGGGGAAGACACATAAACTGAATGGGTGTGAGGAGTGGAGGACTGCCGTTTTCATCTCTGTGACTAACCTGACTCAGAATTGCCTGCTTTCAGCATTTGCATAGACTGGCTTCCATCTGTAAACCTTGGGCATTGTTCTCTGATGCCATATGAGGCATTTGCCTTCCTTTAAATTTTAAATTTAAATTAAAAATTGTATTCTGCAACCCTTGGTATGGAGTTCACTGAGGTGGAACTAAAGCAAATTCCTTAAAGATGCCACTATTGTTATACCAGCAAGTGACCCCGACTGGGGAAGCCCAGCTGCTAGTGTGGTTTGAATTCTGTGCCTAGTGACCTTTGGTTTCCGTGAGAACACAGAATGTGGCCAAAAGAGCAATCCGAGCTACAATGGTGAGAATCAGAACTTACCAAAGAATAGTCAACATACAAGAAAAAAAACCTTGTCTCAAAAGTGAGTGATTCAGAGTTGTCTGTAAGATCCCCAAAAGACCGAAAATCTATTTATTGTCTAAACCTGGGAATTGCCTGAGTAAATTACAGCACAGCTCTGGCCCCCTCCCCCTATCCAGAACCCTCCCCTGCCACCACCCAGTTACAGACTGTATTCCCCTGTCTGGACTGGGTTCTGTAAGCTGGGACAACGAGGGAAAACAACTTGGGTCAGTAAATTTGAGCAATGTGGGGAGAGGTGGGAACTGGGAAGAAGGCTATGGTGGGTTTAGAGAAGGTGGGGATGGGATGGGGGCTGGCCCAGGGCAGACCTGAAGGCCTGTATCTGCCTTGGCCTTTTCTCTGGTTCCATCTTACCTGTCCAACTGCCTCTGTCTAGGAGCACCAATCCCTCGCTGCTAGCCTCTGCCACTGGTCTGTCTAGTGTGGGTTCCAGGACCAGCCACCAGGCACCCTTCCTTGTGCAGGCAGCTGTCCTCCCCAAACAGGCCTCTGGGGGTGGGTCAAGAGAGGGCTTCTTCTGGAGCAGGGAGGCCTGGGTTTGAATCCTGTCTCTGAAACTTACTAGCTGTGTGATCACAGGCAATTTTCTTAACCTGCCTGGGCCTCAGTTTCTTGTCTCATTGAAGTGTTTAGTAAGTTGATGCACAGAAATTGCTTGGAAAGGTGTCTGCCCCAAAGTAAGCACCAGATAAGTGCTTCTTAAATAAATGGTGTTTGCTGCCCGGCCAGCTCTGCCACTACCAGCTGGGCGACATGGGGGAAATCACTGTAACTCTCTGATCCTCAGTTACCTTGTGTGGAGTGATAGTGAGACTCATCTCAGAGGCTTGTCATGAGGAGTAAATGAGATAGATCAGCCAAGTGGAAATGGCTCTGGGATGCACATAGGAATGCACACACGCGGAGCGTTGCTTTTGGTGGCATTCTGCTGTCAGCGCCTGTACTTCGTCCTAGAACGTGCAGGCTGACTCTGAGCAGCCTCCCAGTCTTCCTTCCCATCTCATCCTCCCTCTCAGACAAGCCAGGCTCCTCCCTCTCTGCCCTGCCAGGAGGCCTCCTGTCTTAGTTTCCTAGGGCTGCCGTAACACAGTACCGCAGACCAAGTGGCTGAAGACAACAGACATTCATTTTCTCACAGTTCTGGAGGCTAGACGTCCAAAATCAAGGTGTTGGCACAGCTGTGCTCCCTCTGAAGTCTCTAGGAAGATGGTGGCGGCTTGCCGGCAGTCAGGGTATTGTTTGACTTGTGGCATCACTCAGTCTCTGCCCTCTGTCATAGGGCTCTCTTCTCTCTTTTCTTTGTCCAAACTTCCTCTCCTTATTAGGGGCCATTATGATCCCATTTAGCCTCATGTTAGATAATAACATCATCAAAGATCCTATTTTCAAGTGGCATCACATTCAAGAGAATGTGGTTAGGTCTTGAACATATGTTTTTGGTGGATGCAATTTAACCCATAGTACCTCACCTATTCACATCCCTGGCACTGCCCACGCCAGCACTTCTGCCCCTCAGAGGGGGTGTGTGCATCCTTGCATTCTAACTTCGGTCCCCCAACCAGACTGTTCCTCCCCAGGAGTAACGTGAGGCCAAGGGCTGTAGTTCTTCCCCTTCTTTCAACTCGAAGCCCTGCAAAACTTCCTAATAGGAATAAATGGATTAATTCTGGCTAACACAGTGATCACTTACTATGTGCTAGGTATTATTTCAAGCCCTATCTGTCTACTAACTACTATAATGTTCACAGTCATCCTCTGAAGCAAGTTCTAGGCCTAATTTACAGAGAAGGAAGCTGAGGCAGAGAGCAGGGGAATAACTTGCCCATGGCCACCCAACTGGTAAATCGCACACTCTTTTTCATAATGTATGTGTTTCCTGGTGGGTCTCATGCAACTGAACCAGCTGCTCCATGACTATGGAGACCCAGTATGTCGTTTCCACCTAGTACAGCATCTGGCACAATGGAGAAACTGTAAATCTTTGTTGAATGAATGCTGCCCATTTGGCTGAGCCTACAAAGCTCTTTTTCCTTGCAGGAGAGGGGCATGATTAGAGGCAGAGAACACAGAGATGACCACACTAGGACAATCTATTGTGCCCGTGCCTAGTCCTGCCCAGGATCCATCTGAGAACCATGTGCTTCCACTCCTGAGGCCAGCCAGGCCAGGTTTAAAGTGTGTTCATTCCCAGGAAGATCTCCGTTTCCTTCTATGTCTCATTTCTCTCTCAAACTCAAGTTGGTAGGCAAACTCTGAGGTCTCCTGTCCACAAAGGAAAGAGATCCATCTTACAACTTCACCAGCTGAACACCCTATGACAACTGTTTAGTAGTCTGTGCTGTATGTCTAATCTGTTTTCTCTCCTCTTTCCCATTTTTCCACAGTAGCCTCTCCTCTGTCCACTGACTCATTTCCCTTCACTCCTCTATCCGCTCCCACATCTTATTGTGCTCTGTGTCCTAAGTCTTTCTTCTCCCCTTTTCAGATACCCAATTATTTAATTATTTTCTTATTCATTTTCAACATAATTATTTGAAACTCTTTTAGAGATTGTCTATTCTGTCTAGTTTTAGGGCCAGAAGTCCTCCAATTTATGGTGTGTATTGTATGTTTCACATAATAGCCCAGTTTTTTTTTTTTTATTAATCAAAAAAAAGAAAAGAAATTAACACAACATTTAGAAATCATTCCATTCTACAAATGCACTCAGTAATTCTTAGTATCATCACATAGATGTATGATCATCATTTCTTAGTACATTTGCATCGATTTCAGTTTTTTTAATATATTTTGTAACTTTTGATTGTGAACTGAAGCCAGGAGCCTTTTTCTCATGGGTGGGCCAAGTAGCCTGAATCATGAAAGCTCCTTCCAGACAGGATTTTACCTTTCTCTCTGCCAAGATTCTCTCCACCACCACCCAACTCACTCCACTCTGGACCGACTTAAGATTTCCCAAGTTGTTTTTGTTTTTCTTTTGTTTTCACCCAGAGACCTAACAGGGACAAGTCTACTTGCCATCTTCCAAAGCTGGTGGGTGGATTTTTTTTTCTAGGTTCACTGAGAGTGCCATCTTCAGTGACGAGCTCAAGTGTACCAAACTCAAGGTTTTCAGCTTCATACCTCATGAAGGCCATTCATTGTCTTGGTACATGCCCAGGCACCAACCATGCACAAGCATTCACAGAGGGCACACAGAAGCTGAAATTTTTGTTCATAGTGAAAAGGTCTACTCCAGAATACAGCTAGAGTGGGAAACACCTCAGCCCCTCCACCATAAGCAGGAGCGCTGCCTCACCATTGGGTCAGGAGCCAGCCAAGAGCATGCACATGGGTAGTAGTGGTTGATTGCTGTTATTAGCACTTGTGCTAGGTAGTCCTGGATACTTTACGTATATCTCCTTTAATCCTCTGTACAGCCCTATGAGATAAGTACTATTAGTGTCAATTATTCACAGTTGAGAAAATAGATAAAAACACAGCTACCTAAGGACAGAGCCAGGATTACACTTAGGTTGGGCCCAACTTATTAGCAAACATATCTTGCCTTTTTCCTTCCCTCTACAAGCCACCCAAAGCCTCCTCATCTTGGCCCGGTGCTCCATGGGTAAGGCCCGTGTGGTTTCTTTCCTTTTATTTGTCCTCAGCACACAGTTAAGTGTGAACTGCGAGCAACCAGTTGTTGTTCTGCCAAGGCTATGGCCTATGATTCTGCCTCTCAAGGACCTGTCCATGACAAAGGAGGGACTGTGGAAATCACACAGCTCTTCTCCTGAGCCCCCATCACCGAGAGAAAGGAGGCTTTGCCAAAGACTCTGTGAGGAGATGAATGCCAGGAGTGGACTCAACTCTGGTCAGGACCCAAGGCACCAGCCCTCCCCAGGACATTGTCTGAGCCAGGTTGGGTCTCCAGGCACAGCCCCTCCCTTCCTGGCCCAGCCTGGGTGGTGCTTGTGTGGGAAGGACTTTAAATCCAACTGCCAGGCCCCTGAACAGGAGAAGCAGAGGGGGCTAGCCACCATGCACAGCTTCCGAAGTCTTCTTCTACTGATATTGCTGCTGCTGGTGGCCACCACAGGCCCCACAGATGCCCTCAGATATGAGCAGAAACTAGTGTTGGTCGACATGCACAACTTCTACCGTTCACGGGTAACCCCGACTGCCGCCAATATGCAAAAAATGGTGAGTACAGCTGTATATAGTTGCATGTCGAGGCTGAAGGGGGGTGTTTTCGTTGGTAATGCTACTGGAAATGTAATATACCAAAAATATGTTGCATTTTATAAAAGGCATTTAATAAGTTACAAGTTTATAGTTCTAAGGCCACAGAAATGTCCAAACTAAGGCATCCAGAGAAAGAGCCCTTGACAAAAAACGGCTGATGACATTTGGGGTTTCTCTGTCAACTGGGAAGGCACATGGTGTCATCTACGAGCTTTCTCTCCTGTCTTCTCCTTTCAAACAGCTTCATCGGAGGCATTTTCTTCCTGTATCTCAAAAGGTCTCTGTGTGGGTTCTGAAGTGTTTTCCAAAATGGTTGGCTCTTAAAGACTCTAGTAAGTGACCCAGTTTGAATGGGTAGAGATGCATCTCCATGGAAACCACCTAATCAAAAGTCCCACCCTACAATACTGAATTAGGGTTAAAGAACATGGCTTTACTGGGGTACAGAACAGTTTCAAACTGTCATGGGGGTGAAGGGCAACACCCTACCAATCCCTCCTCTCCACCTATGCTAAAGCTTTAAGAAAGTCATTCCTCTGCACAGTACCAGACAGTTCCTGACATTTACCCACAAATACAGCCCCATTGTGCAGATGAGGAAACTGAGGCTCAGGGGGACTTGCCTGGATTTATGCAAATAGTAGAGGTGGTCTAGAAGCCCTAGTATCCCCTTCTAATGACCCACCCTATTTCCCAGCACTTCCTAAAATGCATGTTCCCCTGGGGGGGAAACTCCAAGTTTTTAATGCCTTGGCAGAAACAGTCTTTCAGATGCTCTCCAAGGAGATGAGAAGAGAAAGCACGGCAATAGGATGGGTCCAGAGCCTTAGGTAGGAGAGAGGTAATAAGAAGGTGAGGTGAGAACAGGAACCAGAAGCTGAGAGGTCTCTGAATCTCACAATCCATATGCTGTCTTGCATTTCTACAAGAACTGTAATCTTGGGCAAGTTCCTTAACCTTGCTGACCCTCACTTCTCACCTGTAAAATGGGAGTCTTAATTAGAGCTACATGTGTATCAACATGAATTGCCTATCACAGATATAATACTAAATGGAGAAAATATACAGTCTCAAAATATACACACAATAGGGTATATTTACAGGAAATCTTTAAAAATGCGAAAAGCACTCTCAATATACTGATAAGAAACCCATGCACACATGGTAAAGTACGCAGATTTGGAGCAGAGGCCACCTCTGTCTGGGTGGGAGAGGTATTTGAAGGTGGGGGTGGCTTCAAATGCACTGGTAAAATATTATCAGATTCAGGGATGCTTGTGTCCAGGATTGATGTTCGTCCCTTCCTCCCCTCCCTGAGGGCTGGACTAGTCCATTCCCCTAGCCACTGTCCTGTGGCTGGGAAAAATGGTGGGCAGCATCCAGTTCCCCTTGCCTGGTGCCCAATTTCAATGTCTCACTAGATAACAGAGCATTGAGCCTTAGGACCAAAACCCAAGTGCTAACCTCTGGTCTGTCAATCTAACTAAGCGACTCTGGGTGAGGCCCAGGATCTTCAGGAGGCTCCATGTCCCGATCTATAACACAGGGCTGGCAATCCCTGCCTCCAGGATTAGACAAGGATAACAGTGAAAAAGAACACAGTATCACCTTTCACAGCCCCAGCTGTCCTTGGTAACCAGGAATTATATGCAACAACTCAGGAACCCTGGATTCTGGTATATGCTCTGCCAACAGCAGCCAGCGAAGCCTAGGACTCCTTACTGGGTCTCAGCTTCCCCATCTGTATGATGTCTTCCAGTCATGTTGGCTGAGAGCTGGGTCAAAGCCTGCCTGCAGGCAGAAATGGACCTCACAGATGAGGCAATACTTTGGATTCAGTTCAGACAATGAGGGTCTCCTGCAGGCCAGGGCTGCTGCCAGATGGGAAGTGATCAGAGGAGAGGTAAAGGTAAGACTGAGCTGGAACACCACAGTCAGGGTGAATTTGGGGCAGGACTTGAGCTGGGCCTTAGTAGTGATTAAGGGTAGAGGCTCTGGAGCCAGATGGTCTGGGTTCAAATCTTCGTTTTACTATTTATTTGCAGTGTGACTTTGACTAAGTTACTTAGCCTCTCTGTGCCTCAATTTCCTCATCTATAAAATGGGAATAATGATAATAGAACAACTGCCTTGTGAGGTTGTTATAAAGATTCAATGAGCAAATATGTGAAAAGCATTCAGATCAGTGCCTGGCACATAGTTAAGTGCCCAGTAAATGTTTAATTAACAAAAGGGAATGGATCCAGGGTGGGGCAGGTGGGAGTTATCACTGAATTTCCCTTTCCTTCAGCCTTCATATGCAATCATCACCACTTTACCACTAAGAAGGTTCTATTTTCTTTGAACCTACTCTATCCTCCTTCTCTTTGACATGACCATGGTTCAGTCTTTCATTTCTCTTCCCAGGGACTCCTGGACAGTCTCTACCTGTTCCTCCAGTCTGTGGCCCCTGCTGCCAGAATGGCTAATCTAAGATTTGGGCCTGATTCTGCTCAAAACCCTTCAGTGGCTCCCACTAGCTCTCCACTGTCTTAGGATAAAGCTCTAGCTGCTACCTGAGAAGACTCCATGTGCTTTGACCCCTCTCTGGCTTTCTCTTCTATTCACCTTTATCCCTCAGTAATCTAACTAGGTTGTCTTTCTCCCCAACAAAATGTTGGTTCTATTCTCCATTCCTTTGTTCATGTTGTGCCTTCTGCTCAGGGTGCCTTTCCCCCTCCAACTGTCTAATACCTCATCTTTGAAGACTCAGCTTAATGTCTCTTTCCCACCACCAAGCGCTATTTGGTTCCCCCCAGTACCCGCTACATATCTGTTGATTTATTTACCACATGGTGGCCCAATTAACTGTTTATGACAATGTGAACTTGGACCTCTTGATCCTTGCTGCTACCCTAGGGCTGGCACAGTGCCTAGGACTGTTGAATGAATGTAGGACTTTTGAATGAATGAATGAACAAAGAACTAGCTTTCAGATGGTGACCATGTGGCCATTGTGAATGGCTGCAGCAATTCTTGCAACTCCAAGGGGGTTTGGAAAACTGAAAAGTCTTGAGACCCCATTAGATGACTCCCTAATTTTCAGAATGGAAAATACAACTCAGCTCTAGAGGGCTGATGCTTTAAGCAAGGGCCCGTTTCAGTCATCAATATTGACAAAAATCTGTGGAGCCCCTATTATGTGCCAACTCTGAGTTAGACAGTGGGGATACATCACTGTCCTCCCCTGAAGGAGCTTCAGTCTAGCCTGGAGCCCCACAGGACATCCCAAACAACCCGATCACCCTGGTACTGGACTGCCGCAGGCTACACCTTTCCCACTACAGGCAGAGTTTGAGAGAACCTTAGAGGCTGGTGATTTGGAACAAAAATGCCCAGAAAAGGAAAGGGACTGACTTAAGGTCTGTGGGGCAGGTGCCAGCTAGTGCTCCCACCCCTGACTCCTCCTCCCCAAGAATGGATGTGGCCAAATGCTCACTCTCCTCTGGGTCACCCAAACTCTTGGCTTATTAGGTAATATCAGATTCTGCAGTTGATTGGGCCCCCAGATAGTAGAGCAGGAGTTTCTGCCAGGCCATTATTTTCTAGAAGAAGCCAAGGACAAAGTTTAGTAGGATCTAGGCCTCCTTCTCCAGTCCTTAGGTCAAATGACTTGTTAGTAATCTCTGCTTTCCACCCACACTTTGGCTTGTTCTCCCAAATGGGAACAGAACCTCAGAAGAGCTTTAACCTAAAATCCCCGGCACCCCTCAACATCTCACCTGAAGTCTGCACTGGAGAGCATCGCTTTTAGGATTTGACAGCTCTTTGGATTTCCAGGCCCCCCAAAATAATATGCTCAGGCAACAGTGGCTCAGCTGTAGAATTCTTGCCTGCCATGCCAGAAACCCACATTCGATTCCCAGTGCCTGCCCATGTAAATAATAATGATAATAATATGCTCAGTGAACACACAGAGACACTTTTCTTGAGAGCAGGTGTTGTCAGTTGATAATAGTGAGAGCACTTGAAAATGGCACTTGGGAGGGAAGTCTAGAAGCTGGTAAAAGCATGGAGGCCTGGCTGTCCCACGGGGAGAGTGGGAGTTGAGAGGGAAGAGAAGAGTGCTGGCCCTCCAGGTCAGACTTATGGAGTGTAGGAAGGAACCAGCTGAATAAACTATCCGGCCTCTAAAAGATGTTCAAAAGATTTTGAATATCTTTTATCTCAGAGCAGGTTCGGGCAGCCCTGAGAGGTAACCAGGACATCCTTGCTTACTTTTTACAATGAACAATATTAATTACAGACACAAACATCATCTCATTTAATCTTCCTAACATCCTTTGAGAGTCCAAAAAGTTTACACAAACATGTGAAACCACCCAGCTGATGAATGGTTCCAAGTTTGGCTAATTTCATGAGCCTGCAGTGGCATCCACCCACCTCCCCATAGAAGCCCACCAGTTCCAGGTCACAGGCAAGAGTCATGGAGATGAGGGGATTCCCCTGCCTCCAGATATGCCTACCATACTTCCAAACTCCTGCTCTGGTCCCCACAGAATCTGTGGGCATCCTCACCTTCTTCTCCCACCACTCTCTGGCCTCTACCTCACTTCCCTCCCCTGCCCCACAGTACTGGGATGAGGATCTGGCCAAATTCGCTGAGGCCTATGCACAAAATTGCAAGTGGGCCCCCAACCCGAATCGTGGGGAGCGTGGCGAGAGCCTATATTCTTTGCCTGGTTTGGAGATGAATTTGCCGAGGCCCACGTGGGAGTGGCACCACGAGCGTTATTTCTACAACTTCACCACCAACACCTGCAAGCCAAAGAGGACGTGCCATCACTACACACAGGTGCGCTGGAGGCTGGGCGGGGCCTGGGCCAGTGTGCCCCGAGGGAGAGCTGAGCAGGGTCTCATCTGGGGGTCCCGGGAGCATCCTCAATTCAGGAAGGCAAGTCAGCCCTCTACGTCCCCTTAAATCCTTTATAAAACTCATTCTTTAACAGCCACTAACTAACGTATTGTCTAGGTCTCTAGGATTCTGCTTCTCAAACTGCCCAAATAATTTTCATTTTACTCTTTAAAAAACCACAGTCTTTGCCCTCCTTCTAAGTCTCCTGTTACTGAAGAGTCAGAAGTTAGATGTCACAGCTCCAGTTGCATGGACGGCAGTTACTGGAGTAGGCAATACTGCACCGGGCTCTAAGCAGTCCTCTGTCCTACCCCTCCCAGCCTAAGCAATCGCATAGCTACAGGGCTATGTGATCCTGCGCCAAATGCCCCCAACTTCCTTCTTCTCTCACTGTCACTGTGTTGTCATTTCTCATGGTGCCTGATTTGCTACTTCTAATCTGCAGGGACTGATAAAGCAAAAAGACCCATCGCTTTGAAACCTGCATTGTTGTGCTTGCTTTTTTTTTTTTCTTACACTGCATGGTTGGGGTCACATTTCATTCTTCTTCCATGTAAGTATCCCATTATTGCAGCACCATTTTTTGAATTTTTTGTTTGTTTTCTTTCTTCTTTGCTTTTTGGGAAGTACATGGGCCGAGAATCAAACCCAAGTCTCCTGCATAGCAGGTGAAAATTCTACCGCTGAACTACCCTTGCACCCCCTGTTGTGTTTGCTTTTTAAAACTGTTTATAAAATAAGATAGTCACTGAGTGAAGGTTCCAGGGAGCCTTCTGATAGCATTTACTGCCTCTCACAGTGACTTTTTCTGGAATCTCAATGCATTCTGAATATTTGGGTATTTAGATAAGATACGTGTGTGTGTGTGTAGGAAGATTAACAGTGTTATTGAATTCTTTTTTTTTCTAATTTTTTTTTTCTTTAACAAGTATTTTTTTGTGGGTACACGGGTAGTTCAGTGGTTAGAATGCCCGCCTTTCTTGCGGGAGATACTGGGTTCGATTCCTGGACCATGCACCCCCCCCAAAAAACCATTTTGTACAAAATATTACGTAACAAAAGTCTGAAAGGAAAAGAATGAAACCACCATCTTCCCACTCATCTCCACCAATTCCATTTTCCATGGCCCCTTTTGGGTAGTATTCTTAGTCTTACTCTTTAGGGAAGGAAATCCTTCTTTAGGGAAGGAATCCACGTAAATCAGAAAGTTGTGAGGGCCCAGCAGCATCCCCTGCCCCCTTTCCTTTGAACCCAGCTCACCTTTCCCCACCTCCATACACACATGCATCTTCCTCCAGGGAGCACTATCAGTGCCCAGCAGGAGTGTGTCTGCTCCACCCCCACCCCAGCTTTCCCTGACCCTGAGTGCACATATACTCTAGGGTCATTTCTGGCTGGGAGATGCTCAGTGGTGGTACGTGAGGGGGGTGCACACAGCCAGTTTCAGCAGAAAAACCCCAATCCTGGAGGAGCCTGCAGAAGTAACAGCTAGAACTAGATCTCACAGCAAAAACCTGCCTAGTTTGAGTAGCTCCTGGGTAGACAGGATCTAAAAATAAGAAGAAGAGGCTGCTAGTCTCAGCTCATGGCAGCACAAAAAGGTTGGTTTGACTTTAAAGTTTATAATTAAGAATTTTTCTGGCTGCAGGAAGACCCACACCTAGAAACAAGCAGAGCAAGCCTCTGCTCACTTGTGACTGGGGCAAGGGGTGGGGGGCTTGAATTTCCTCAATGGTTTCTGTAATCCCTTACTTAGACTTTTCTTGTTGCCGAGGTCTATCCTTTAGACAGCCAATTCTGCCATATTAGATTAATTCCTTTAAATATATCCTTTTTAAAAATGCAGGGGCCTCTAAGAAGTATCCACAAATAAAATTTATGAGGGAATGTCACATCTGAATTGAGGGAAGGTTCCAAGATGGAGTGATATGTGGTTGCCTAGGGACAGTAGACTGCTCAGGACAAACTACACCCATTGGGAGTTTTGTCCTGAAGCTGTGTCCTCAGGAACCTAAATCTTGCAGGCTATAAGGCGTCCCCTCTCCTCATCCAGGAAGACTGGGAAGGGAGACACCAGGTAGGACCTGTCCCACCAGGCCAATCCAACATATGGGATTTGCTCCCCTTTAGATGGTCTGGGCACAGAGTAACAAGATTGGCTGTGGCATGCACTACTGTGAGAAACTGCAAGTCAAAAATGAGGACAAAGTGTATTTGCTGGTCTGCAACTACCTAGCTGCGTAAGTACCATGGAGCCCTGGAGGTGGGAGGTGACAGGTGGGCAGAGTTTAAGGAAGCTAAAGGGGGACAATCCCCGACCTAAGCCTCTGGGGAACTATGGGGGCTATGATGGCAGATGTCTGCTGCTTGGACTCTGGGTCGCCTTCGGACTAGGTCTGTGTTTGGATGAAAGGGGGGCAGGGTGGGTCAGGGACTCTCCCCCAGCGCCCTCCTGTCTTCCTGCAGGGGAAACAAGAAAGGGAAGAGACCCTATCAAGAAGGGCCATCGTGTTCCCTATGCCCCTCTATCGATAGCTGTGAGAGCAACCTCTGTGGTGAGTTGGGGTGCGGAGCAGGGGTTAGGGGGCAGTGGTGGGCCAAGGTCAGGGATGCCTGCTGGAGTCTGCTGAAACTTGCGGATATCCCGAGTCGTATATAGGCAGAGAAGGGTCCTCAGCAACCCCACCCCAGCTCCCAAGCCCTTTTGCCCTCCTTGCACAGCCACTTTCACACTCTGTCATTCAAACTGAGATTTCGACTCTCCAAGGAAAGGGTATAGAATGAGTCCCATGCTCCTAAGCACAGGGTTTGGCTGCGAGCTAGAAAGGACCAGGCTGGAGGGAAGAGTGGAACCAGGTTGGTGGGCAGGCTCAGAAGGTATGGGGTTGCAGGTGGGAGTGGGGGTATGGCAGGGCCAGTGATGTGTTGAGTGTGTTAAGAACAGGAATGTAATGGGAGAAGTCTTCTGAAGAGGAAACTGCAAGCTCAGGGAGAGGAAGGTTTGGACCAGGATGGTGGCTGGGAGGTGCAACCATGTCAATAACATGAAATGGTCCTTATCATCAGTGAGGGCCATATTTGCTAGAGGGACTGTGTGTTTGCATGTCCTGGTGGGACACTGGTCGCTGCAGTGGGGTGAGGGATGTGAGGTCCCACTTCCAGCACTAATGGTGGGCCTTGTCTGTCTCATCAGAACCCATCAGAGGCCCGGAAGAGGTTCAGGATTTGCCTTCCTTGGTAACTGATGCCTCATCCTCTTTGGCAACTGAAGCCTCAGGGGCTAGGAAAAAGGGTGCCCCTTCTTTCCTAGTAACTGAGGTGCCCTCCTTTTTGGTAACTGAGATCCCTGCCTCTCTGGCAACTAAGACTCTGTTTATCTTAGAAATTGAGGCCCCATCTTCCTTACCTAGGAAAGATCCCCCATCCAAGGCCCTATCTTTCTTAACAACTGAAATACCTTCCTTTTGGCAATTCATAGCCTGCTCTCCTTCAATCAAGGACCAGTTAACATCCCCAAATCAATACACACACACACACACACACACACACACACACACACACACACACACCTAAATTAGCAAAGTAGCCAGCAGGACAAAAGCACTCTCTGTTGAACCCAGAGAGATTTTTGCAACCTGAGATGTTCCTGACAGGAATTCAGGAACCCTTACCCCATGCCCAGGAGAAGGCACAGACCAGGGACACCTACAAATTGCCTCCTTCTGGTGAGGTCTTAGCCTCAGTTTTTCCAGCCCCAGGATGAGCCAAATGAACTAAAGGCCACACAGGTCCACATGGGGCACACCACCTCCAGGTCCCTGCCCAGATCCCCCAACACCTCTGTCACTATTAATGCCCCAGGTGGGCACACCCTGACCCTACAGTCATCCTTGCCAAGTAAGGCCTGTGGCATGCACCTTCCTCACCCACCTGGCTTCAGAATGTCAGCATCCTGTCCCCAGCATGGATGGTGTGGGCATGGTGGGAGCATGTACCTTCTGAGTAGACGCCTCCTCCCTGGCTGCTGGGCCACCACCTTGCATGGCTGTTGGGGAAGATGGGCAGTCAGGAATAATTGTCTCCAGGCTGAGACAAAGCTTGTTCTTTGCCGCAGATGAACCGATCCCTGAAGAGCCAGGCATTGATTTAGGAATCAAGCCAGTCATCGAACCAGACATCGAAGCAGACATCCAGTCCAGCAAGGAAAAGGCTACTACAGTAACGACGACCACGGTAAAGCCAACCACAGTAACGACGACCACGGTAAAGCCAACCACAGTAACGACGACCACGGTAAAGCCAACCACAGTAACGACGACCACGGTAAAGCCAACCACAGTAACGACGACCACGGTAAAGCCAACCACAGTAACGACGACCACGGTAAAGCCAACCACAGTAACGACGACCACGGTAAAGCCAACCACAGTAACGACGACCACGGTAAAGCCAACCACAGTAACGACGACCATGGTAACGACAACCACAAAGAAGACGACCACGGAAAGTACGACCACGGAAAGTACGACCACGGAAAAGACAACCACAGTAAAGACGACCATGGTAAAACCCAACATTGTAAAGCCTGACAAGTTAAAGCCAAGCAAGGTAAAGCCAAGCAAGGTAAAGCCAAGCAAGGCAAAGCCAAGCAAATTAAGGCCAAATTTGGCCCCTGGTCATGTCTGGAGCACTTTCCTGGGACTGCTGCTCCTTCCTCCCCTCATGTTGGCTGGAAACTTCTGAAGGGGCTTCCACTCAAAGGCAAGGCCTGGTGGGGGAACCCTGACCTCATGCCCACCCTGGATTGTCTTGCTCTAAGAGAGAAGCCACAGCTTCTGGACAGGTCCTGCCCTGAAACGACTAAGCTGTTTTTAATTAGAAGTTGTAATTCCTATTCCATGATAATATTTTTGAACTTCAACATGTCATTTTTTGCTCAGTTTGAATTCCAGTTTATTACTGCACATTCCTCCAACATGACCTACCTATATCCTTTAGTCTTTTTAAATAAATCAAACTGACAAGCCCCTAGACACCATGTTCAAGACAGATATTTCATCAATCTTAATTTTTTAGAATGATGACTATTGTTTTCATGAAAATATTATGTTCTTACTATAAAGAATTTCAGACAGTTTGAGTGATTTTCTGAAAGCTTCCACCCAGACATCTTTAGGATATTTCTAGCTAGGAGGCAAGTCAGAAATACTTTTATTAAAATGGAACCATAGAGTTATACTATTTTAAAAATTAAAGTGCTAAATCTAATTTTACATGAATTAAATGGAGAGAAAAGAAACTGAAGTATGCATTTCTTCTCCTCCCCCACAATAAAAAAATTAGTTCACAAAAGATCTCTCTGAAATAAGATTATGAAAAAAACTAAAAACTAGAGGGTTTTTTAAGAGTCCTTTTTAGAAGGCACAATTCAAGCCTCTTACGATGAGAGCCTTGAACTGTGCTTTCGTTTTCCTATGACCTAATCTTTCTCCTACCTAAGTTTTCCTCTAGTTCCCAATTTCTATTAATTATACCTGTTTTGATTTTGTCAAAGTTTATGCGTTTACTTCTGCTCTGAAACCGTGATTCTCATAGCTGTTTAGCCTTCATTTTACATTTAAACTAGATGAGAGGGGATACATTGATTCAGGAGGAGAGAGGGGCAAAGTAAAAGAGACACAGTGGGCACTGTTGCCTGGAAAAGACTGAAGGTCTGAACAACCAGGAAGCAGTTCCCAGGCAATAGTCAGATTGTGGTGAGGGGAAGAGGGGCTGCTGACTTCATCTCTGTGACCAACGTGGCTCAGAATTGCCTGCTTTCAGCATGTGCATAGACTGGCTTCCATCTGTAAACCTTGGGCATTGTTCTCTGATGCCATCTGCGGCATTTGCCTTCCTTTAAATTTTAAATTTAAATTAAAAACTATATTCTGCAGCCCTTGGTATGGAGTTCACTGAGGTGGAACTAAAGCAAATTCCTTAAAGATGCCACTATTGTTATACCAGCAAGTGACCACGACTGGGGAAGCCCAGCTGCTAGTGTGGTTTGAATTCTGTGCCTAGTGACCTTTGGTTTCCGTGAGAACACAGAATGTGGCCAAAAGAGCAATCCGAGCTACAATGGTGAGAATCAGAACTTACCAAAGAATAGTCAACATACAAGAAAAAAAACCTTGTCTCAAAAGTGAGTGATTCAGAGTTGTCTGTAAGATCCCCAAAAGACCGAAAATCTATTTATTGTCTAAACCTGGGAATTGCCTGAGTAAATTACAGCACAGCTCTGGCCCCCTCCCCCTATCCAGAACCCTCCCCTGCCACCACCCAGTTACAGACTGTATTCCCCTGTCTGGACTGGGTTCTGTAAGCTGGGACAACGAGGGAAAACAACTTGGGTCAGTAAATTTGAGCAATGTGGGGAGAGGTGGGAACTGGGAAGAAGGCTATGGGTGGGTTTAGAGAAGGTGGGGATGGGATGGAGGCTGGCCCAGGGCAGACCTGAAGGCCTGTATCTGCCTTGGCCTTTTCTCTGGTTCCATCTTACCTGTCCAACTGCCTCTGTCTAGGAGCACCAATCCCTCGCTGCTAGCCTCTGCCACTGGTCTGTCTAGTGGGGGTTCCAGGACCAGCCGCCAGGCACCCTTCCTTGTGCAGGCAGCTGTCCTCCCCAAACAGGCCTCTGGGGGTGGGTCAAGAGAGGGCTTCCTCTGGAGCAGGGAGGCCTGGGTTTGAATCCTGTCTCTGAGACTTACTAGCTGTGTGATCACAGGCAATTTTCTTAACCTGCCTGGGCCTCAGTTTCTTGTCTGATTGAGGTGTTTTAAGTTGATGCACAGAAATTGCTTGGAAAGGTGTCTGCCCCAAAGTAAGCACCAGATAAGTGCTTCTTAAATAAATGGTGTTTGCTGCCCGGCCAGCTCTGCCACTACCAGCTGGGCGACATTGGGGAAATCACTGTAACTCTCTGATCCTCAGTTACCTTGTGTGGAGTGATAGTGAGACTCATCTCAGAGGCTTGTCATGAGGAGTAAATGAGATAGATCAGCCAAGTGGAAATGGCTCTGGGATGCACATAGGAATGCACACACGCGGAGCGTTGCTTTTGGTGGCATTCTGCTGTCAGCGCCTGTACTTCGTCCTAGAACGTGCAGGCTGACTCTGAGCAGCCTCCCAGTCTTCCTTCCCATCTCATCCTCCCTCTCAGACAAGCCAGGCTCCTCCCTCTCTGCCCTGCCAGGAGGCCTCCTGTCTTAGTTTCCTAGGGCTGCCATAACACAGTACCGCAGACCAAGTGGCTGAAGACAACAGACATTCATTCTCTCACAGTTCTGGAGGCTAGACGTCCAAAATCAAGGTGTTGGCACAGCTGTGCTCCCTCTGAAGTCTCTAGGAAGATGGTGGCGGCTTGCCGGCAGTCAGGGTGTTGTTTGACTTGTGGCATCACTCAGTCTCTGCCCTCTGTCATAGGGCTCTCTTCTCTCTTTTCTTTGTCCAAACTTCCTCTCCTTATTAGGGGCCATTGTGATCCCATTTAGCCTCATGTTAGATAATAACATCGTCAAAGATCCTAATTTCAAGTGGGATCACATTCAGGAGAACGAGAATTAGGTCTATTGAAAAATATTTATTGGGATATCTTCACGCACATACAGTCCATCGAAAGTATACAATCAATGGCTCACAATATCATCACACAGTTGTGTATTCATCACCATGGGCGATTAGGTCTTGAACATGTCTTTTTGGGGGACACAATTCAACCCATTACACTTTGCCTGCTCACACCAGCACTCCTGCCCTTCAGAAGGGTTTTTGCATCCTCTCCTTCAAGTTTCAAACTCCCCATGTGAAGAGTATACCTCCCCAGCGGTAACACCAGGCCAACAGCTGTATTTCTTTCTCTTCTACAACTCAAAGCCCTGCAAACCCCCCCAAGTGTAATAATAATAGGAATAATTGGATTAATTCTTACTAACACAGTGATCACTTACTGTATTTTAGATATTAATCCAAGCCCTATCTGTCTCCTAACTAATGCTCACAATCAAACTATGAAGCAGGTTCTAGGCTTAATTTACAGAGGAGGAAACTGAGGCAGAGTGCAGGGAAATATCTTAGCCAAGATTTACCACAGCTGGTAAATCGCACACTCTTACTCATAATGTTGTATGTGTTTCCTGGTGGGTCTTGTGCAACTGAACCAGCTGCTCCATGACTATGCTGACCCAGTCTGCCATGTCCACCTAATACAGCATTTAGCACAATGGAGAAACTCTGTACATCTTTGTTGAATGAATGAATGGATGCTGCCCATTCGGCTGAACCTACAGAGCTTTTTTCCTTGTTGGAGAGGGGCCTGATTGGAGGCAGAGAACACAGAGATGACCTCACTAGGTCAGTCTATGGTGCCCGTGCCTGGTCCCACCCAAGAAGCATCTGAAAACCCTGTGCTTCCAATCCTGAGTCCAACCAGGCCAGGTCTAAACTGTGTTAATTCCCAGGGAGGTCTCTGTTTTCTTCTACATCTCCTTATTTCTTTCTCAAGCTCAAGTTGGTAGGCACAGTCTGAGGTCTCCTGTTCACAGAAGAAAGATCCATTTTACAGCTTCACCAGCTAAACATCCTATGACAACTGTTTAGTGGTCTGTGCTGTATATCTAATCTGTTTCTCTCCTCTTTTCTCCTGTTCCCAGTAAATTCTCCTCTCTTCACAGAAGACTACATTCTTATATTTTCTAACACAACCTATTCTGCTCTATCCACTAAATCTTTGTTCTCCCTTTTTCAGCTATCCAATTATTTCCTCATTCATTTTGAATATAATTATTTGAAACTCTTTTAGAGATTGTTTTGTTCTATCTCATTTTGAGGACAGAAATCCTCCTGTTTATGTTGTGTTCTGTGTGTTGTACATGTTTTGTAATTTCGGATTCTGAGCTAAAACCAGGAGTACTTTTCCCATGGATGGGCCGAGTACCCTGGATCATGAAAGCTCCCTCCAGATAGGATTTTTTTTAATTAATTTTTAAATTTTTAAAAAATATATAACAACAAACAAACGCAAACATTCTTAACTTTTGATCATTCCGTTCTACATATATAATCAGTAATTCACAATATCATTTCATAGTTGCATATTCATCATCATGATCATTTCTTAGAACATTTACATCTATTCAGAAAAATAAATAAAAAGAAAACAAAAAAATTCATACATACCATATCACTTATCCCTCCCTTTCATTGATCACTAGCATTTCAATCTAAATTTATTTTAACATTTGTTTCCCCTATTATTTATTTTTATTCCATATGTTTTACTTGTCTGTAGATAAGGTAGATAAAAGAAGCATCAGACACGAGGTTTTCACAATCACACAGTCACATTGTGAAAGCTATATCATTATACAATCATCTTCAAGAAACATGGCTACTGGAACATAGCTCCACATTTTCAGGCAGATCCCTCCAGCCTCTTCATTACATCCTGACTAACAAGGTGATACCTATTTAATGTGTAAGAATAACTCCCAGGATAACCTTTTGACTCTGTTTGGAATCTCTCAGTCGTTGACACTTTATTTTGTCTCATTTCTCTCTTCTCCCTTTTGGTTGAGAAGGTTTTCTCAATCCCTTGATGCTGAGTCTCAGTTCATTCTAGGATTTCTGTCCCAGGTTGCCAGGAAGGTCCACACTCCTGGGAGTCATGTTCCATGTAGACAGGGGGAGGGTGGTGAGTTTGCTTGTTGTGTTGGCTGGGGAGAGAGAGGCCACATCTGAGCAACAAAAGAGGTTCTATTGGGGGTGGCTCTTAGGCCTAATTTTAAGTAGTCTTGACCTATCCGTTGTGGGGTTAAATTTCATATGAACAAACCCCAAGATTGGGGGCTCAGCCTATAGCTTTGTTTGTCTGCACTGCTTGCAAGAATATCAAGAATTGAACTGGTAGAAGTTGAATTTTCCCCTTTTCTCTCCTTTCCCTGACGGGGACTTTGCAAATGCTTTTTTATTCACTGTTCAAATCACTCTGGGATTTATCGGGGCATCACTCTGGATAAACCAACAAAATCTCATGTCCTACTCAAGGTTCCATGTAGTTATGGTGTTCAATTAAGCTGTCTACATAAGTTATATTAGGAAATGCACTAGTCCAGACAAGATTTTGCCTTTCTCTCTGCCAAGATCCCCTCCACAATCTTACTCACCCCACTCTGGACCAACTTAGGATTTCCCAAGTTGTTTTGCTTTTGCTTTTGTTTTCACCCAGAGACCTAACAGGGACAAGCTCTCTTGCCATCTTCCAAAGCTGGTGGGTGAATGTTTTTTTTTTTTTATTTATTTATTTTTTTTTTTTAAGGAAAGACAGAGAGAAGGAAGGAAGGATAGAAGGAAGGAAGGAAGGAAGAAAGGGAAACATTTTTAAACATTTTCTTGTTTTATTGTATTCTGTTTCTCCGTTTTTGTTACATGGGCTGGGGCCGGGAATCGAACCGAGGTCCTCCGGCATAGCAGGCAAGCACTTTGCCCGCTGAGCCACCGCGGCCCGCCCGGTGAATGTTTTTTTAGGTTCACTGAGGGTGCCATCTTCAAGGATCTCAGCTGACCTCAAGTGTACCGAACTCAAAGTTCCAGCTTCATGCCTCATAAAGGCATGCACTACCTACCTGGGCACCACAGGCACATGCATTCACAGAGGGCACACAAAAGCTGAAAATTCTCTTCGTAGTGAAAAGCTTTACTCCACAATAGAGCTAGAATGGGAAAAACTTGAGCCCCTCCTATATAAGCATGGGCCGTGCCTCACCATTAGATCAGGAGCCAGCTAAGAGCATGTCACATGGGTAGTGGTGTTATGAGCACTACTATGTGCCAGGTACTGTTCTGGGTGGTTTACATATGTTGTATCTCATTTATCTTCTGTACTGCCCTATGAGTTAAGTACTATTATTGTCAGTTATTCACAGTTGAGAACACAGCTAAAAACATAGCCACCTAAGGACAGAACCAGGATCCAGCCTTAGGTTGGGCTCAACATTCATTCAAACACACCCTGCCTTCTTCCTTCACTCTATCAGCCACCCAAAGCCTCCTCATCTTGGCCCAGTGCTCTGTGTGTAAGGTTTCTTTCCTTTTATCTGTCCTCAGCACCCAGTAGTTGTAATATGCTTGCAACCAGTTGTTCTATCGATGCCTTTGATTCTTCCCCTCAAGGACCTGTCCACGACAAGGGAGGGACTGTGGAAATCACACAGCTCTTCTCCTGAGCCCCATTACCAAGAGAAAGGAGGCTTTGCCAAGGGCTCTGAGGAGAGATGAATGCTGGGAGTGGACTCAACTCTGGTCGGGACCCAAGGCACCAGCCCTCCCCAGGATATTATGAGAGCCAGGCTGGGCGTCCAGACACAGCCCCTCCCGTCCCGTCCCAGCCGGGGTGGTGCTTGTGTGGGAAGGACTTTAAATCCAACTGCCAGACCCCTGGACAGAAGAAGCAGAGAAGGCTAGCCACCATGCACAGCTTCCAAAGCCTCCTGCTGCCGATGTTGCTGCTGCTGCTGGCCACCACAGGCCCCACAGATGCCCTCAGTGAAGAGGATAAAAAAGTGTTGGTGGATCAGCACAACCTCTACCGTTCACAAGTGTTCCCGAAGTCGACGCACATGCTGAAAATGGTGAGTGCAGCTGGGTACAGTTGCATGCTGAGATTGAAGGGGATGAAGGGCAGGGATCCCCACCTATCACTTCTCCCCACCCTTGCTCAAGCTCTAAGAGACTTACCCCACTGCTCAGTAACAGAGAGTCCCTCACACTATTTATATATTGACATTTGCTCATAAGCAGCACCATTATACAGATGAGGAGACTGAGGCTCAGAGGGCCATGCCCGTGCTTATGCAGCTAGTAGAGGTAGGCCTGGATGTCCTGCTTCCCCCTCCAATGACTCACCTCCATCCCCAGCACTTCCTAAAATGCATGTGCCCCTGGGAGGGGAAAGACAGCAAATTCTTAATGCCTTGGTAGGAACAGTCTTTCAGGAGTTCTCCAAGAAGATAGGAAGATAAAGCAGAACAGTTGGATGGGTCCTGCAGCCTTGGGTAGGAGAGAGGTACTAAGGTGGTGGAATGAGAAAAGGAACCAGAAGCCAAGAGGTCTTTGAATCACACAATCCATATGCTGTTTTTACCTCCTGCAAGACCTGTAATCTTGGGCAAGTCCCTTAACCTTGCTGACCCCCACTTCTCATCTGTAAAATGGGAGTCTTAATTAGTGCTCCATGTGCCTAGCAACATGATAGGCACCTCACAGATATAATAGTAAATGGAGAAAAACACATAATGTCAAAAATACACACAATAGGGAGTATTTCTGTATTTTTTGCATGTTTAAATCTTTAAACATTGAAAAAGCACTATCAAAATACACACATGAAATCCACATTGGTGGAAATTAAGGACTGGCTTGATAACTCATGTTCCCCTACAGGCTACACCTTTCTTACTACTGCTAGTGATCTGGAACAAAAATGCCCAGAAAGGAAAAATGACTGACTTGAGGTCATGGCAGTGAGGCAGGTCCCAGCCCAGTGCTCCCACCTCCTACTCCTCCTCACCAGGAGTGGATATGGCCAAATGCCCACTCTCCTTTGGGTCACCTAAACTCTTGGTGCTTTGGGTAGCATCAGCTTCCTCAGCTGTCTGGGCCCCCAGAGGGTGGAGCAAGGGTTTCTTCCAGGCCATCCATTTCTAGGAGAGGTTAAGGACAAAGTTTAATAGGATCCAGTCCTTAGGTCAGATGACTTGTTAGGAATCTCTGCTTTCCACTATACTGTGGCATGTCCTCCAGCTGGGGACAGAACCTCAGAAGAGCTCTAACCTAAGATACCTCCCGCCCTGTAACATCTCATATGAAGTCTCCACTGGAGAACACTGCTTTTGGGATTTGAAAGCTATTTGGGTTAACAAGCCTCCAAAAATTGCCTGTGGAGTGAGAGTCAGACACAGACACTTTACTTAGGGAAAGGGGTTGTCAGTTGACAATAGTTGAGAGTTCCTGGGAATAGCAGTTGGGAGGGAAGCCTGAAACTGGCAAAAGCCTGGAGTGTGAGCTATCCCAAAGAGAGAGTGGGAGTTGAGAAGGGAGAGAAGAGTTCTGGCAGGACCTGGCCTCTAAACATTCCTGTGAACATCTTGTGATCTTCAGAGAAGAAGGTTTATGCAGCCCTGGGAAGTGGCCAGGACATCCCTGCTCACTTTTTTTTTTTTTATGTTTTTTTTTATTGTGAAATACAACATATATACAAAAAAGCAATAAATTTTCAAGTACATTTTAACAAGTAATTATAGAACAGATTTTAAAGTTTGGTATGGGTTACTGTTCCCTGATTTGTCGTTTTTTCTTATAGCTGCTCCAAGACACTGGAGATCAAAAGATATCAACATAATGATTCAGCAGTCATATGCATTTGTTAAATCCTATCTTCTGTTATACTCCTCCTCTATTTTTTTTTCCTTTTTGTGAAAAATAACATTTATACTAAAAAGCAATAAATTTCAAAGCACATTGCAACAATTAGTTGTAGAACAGATTTCAGAGTTTGGTATGGGTTACAATTCCACAATTTTGGGTTTTTACTTTTAGCTCTTCTGAGGTCCTGGGGACTAAAAGAAATATCAATATAATGATTCAGCAATCAGACTCATTTGTTAAACCCTACTTCCTCTGTATAACTCCACCATCACATCTGATTTTTCTCCCACACCTTAGGGGTATTTAGGCTATGCCCATTCTAACTTTTTCATGTTGGAAGGGGCTGTCGATAATATGGGATAGGGGATTGAACTAGCTGATGTTCTAGAGAGGCTGGACCATCTGTATTTTAGGACTTATCTGGTCCAGGGACCCATCTGTAGGTTGTAGGCTTCTGTAAAATTACCCTAGTGCAGGGACCTTTGTAGAATTACCCTAGGTGTTCTTTAGGATTGGCAGGAATGGTTTTGGTTAGAGTTTGGCAAGTTATGATAGGTAGCGATGTCTAACTGAACCTGCTCACTTTTCACAAGGAATAATATTAATTATAGTCATAAACATCATCTCACTTAATCCTCCCAACATCCTTTGAGAGCCCAGAAAGTTTATGCAAACATATGAAACCACAAAGTTGATGACTAGTCCCAAGTTTGGCTAAGTTTGCAGGCTGGGGTGACATCCTCTCACCTCCCCATAGAAGCCCACCTGCTCCAGGTCACGGGCAAGAGTCACAGGATGAGGTTTCCCTGCCTCCAGAAGCACCCACTATACCGCCAACCTTCTGCTCTGGTACCCAAAGAGTCTGTAGACGTCCTTACTTTCTTCTCCCACCTCCCTCTCTCACCTCCACCTCACTTCCCTCCCCTGCCCCACAGTACTGGGACGAGGATCTGGCCAAATTCGCTGAGGCCTATGCACAGCATTGCCAGTGGGCCCACAACCCAAATCCTGGGTATCGTGGCGAGAACCTGTTCACCATGACGGGTACGGAGATAAACCTGCCTCTGGGCGTGTCAGAGTGGCACCGTGAGCGCGAATTCTACAACTTCAGCGCCAACACCTGCAGGCCGGGGGAGATGTGTGGCCACTACACACAGGTGCGCTGGAGGCTGGCCAGGGCCTGGGACAGTGTGAACCGAGGGAGACTTGAGTGGGGTCTCGACACGTTGTGGCAGGACCATCCTAGCTATGGGTGGCTGGGCCACCTCTCTTCTCCACCCAGGGGTCCCAGGAGCATCCTTAATTCAGGAAGGCAAGTCAGCATTTTAAGCCCCCTTAAATCCTTTATAAAACATGATCTTTTACAACAACTAACTAATGTGTTATCTAGACCTCCTAACAATTCTGCTTCTCAAACTGCCCAAATCATTTTCATTTTACTCTTTACAAACCACAGTCTTTGCCCTCCTCCTAAGTCTCCTGTTACTGAAGAGACAAAAGTTAGATGTCACAGCTCCAGTTGCATGGACAGCAGTTACTGGAGTAGGCGATACTGCACCAGGCTCTAAGCAGTCCTCTGTCCTACCCCTCCTAGGTAATGCAGGGCTATGTGATCCTGCGCCAAATGCCCCCAACTTCCTTCTTCTCTCACTGTCACTCTTGTCGTTTTTCATGGTGCCTGATTTGCTGCTTCTCATCAGTAGGAACTGATAAAGCAAATAGACCAATTCCTCTGAAATCTACATTGTTATGTTTGATTTTTCTTTCTTTCTTTTTGAAAAAAATATTTTTATTGGAATATCTTCACGTACCATACAATATACAATCAGTGGCTCACAATATCATCACATAGTTGTGTATTCATCCCATGATCATTTTTAGAGCATTTGAACCACTCCAGAAAAATAAATAAAAATTAAAAAACCAAACATCCCATACCCCTTACACCTCCCTCCCACTAGCCACTAGTATTGCAATCTACCCAATTTTTTTTTATCATCTACACTCCTATTATTTATTTAATTTGTATCCTTATTTTTTCACTTATCCGTCCATACCCTGGATAAAAGGAGCATCAGCCACAGGATTTTCACAATCATACAGTCACATGTAAAAGCTATATAGTTGCACAATCATTTTCAAGAATCAAGTCTACTGGAATACAGTTCAACTGTTTCAGGTACTTCCTTCTAACCAGTCAAAGACACCATAAACTAAAAGGAAATATCTATGTAATGCGTGAGATATAACCTGCAGCATAACCTCTCAACTCTGTTTGAAATCTGTCAGCCATGAAACTTTATTTTGACTCATTTCTCTCTTCCTCCTTATGGTAAAGAAGTCTTTCTTAATCCTGTGATGCTGGGTCCTGGCTCATCCTGGGAGTGCTGTCCCACATTGCCAGGGAGTTTCATACCCCTGGGTGTCATGTCCCATGTAGGGGGGATGGCAGTGAGTTCACTTACTGAATTAGCTTAGAGATAGAGGCCACATCCGAGCAACAAAAGAGCTTCCATGTGGATGATTCTTAAGCATAATTATACATAGGTTTAGCTCCTTCTTTGTAAGAATAAGTTTCATAGGAGTGAGTCCCAAGATCAAGGGCTTGGCCTTTTAAATTGGTTGTCCCCACTGCTTGGAAGAATATCAGGATTGAAGTTGAATAATTCCTCTTTCTCCCCATTCCCCCAAGTGGACTTTGCAAATACTTTTTTATTCTCTGCCCATATTACTCTGGGATATATTGGGGCATCTTACTAACCTGGACAAACAAACAAGACCACACCCTATTAAACATTCTATGTAATTATGGTGTTTGAATAAACTGACCATACAAGTTGAATTAAATAGTGTGCTACTAAAAATGTAAATGTTTTCACCTAGTAAACATCTCTTGGAGGGGAACTAAGATGGTGGTCTAGTGAGGTGTGGGATTTAGTTTGTCCTCCAGAGCAGCTAGTAAATAGCCAGGAACAGTACAGAACAACTGCTGGGGCCACATCAGTGACTGAACACACAGCATACACCAGTTTGAACAAGCTGGACCTGTTGTGATCCCACTCAGAACCGTGAGTACCCCAAGCCACAGTGGCTAGACCCCTCCCCCACAGGCTGGTTTCCAGGTGAAGGAAGGAAACTTTACTAGCAGCAAGGGGTTGAGCTCAACCAAGCTCCAATTTTTAGAATTAATTAACAAATTCTGACTACTAAAAACAGATCCCCAGCTCAGCTGAACTTCAAGTAAAAGCTAAGGTTGTCCCTGCACAGGAGAGACAGGGCTGATGGAAAAAGAAAAAGAAACAAACAGAGGGTTTTTTTTGGATCGGACAGCAAAAAATAGCTGAAAGGGTCTGGGCCCTGAAAGAAAGGAGGGGGTACATAGGACTGGAGATACACAGAGCAGTGGACCAACTTAAGCTCTTGATTGGCAAACCCAAGGAACAGGGGTCCTGCCCTGAAAAGTACTTTTTTTTCTTTTCTTTTTTTGTGGCTGTGTTTCTATGGCTTGACTGCTCTTTGGATACAACTGCAAGGCTTCTCAGGCTCCAACTGCCCCAGGCAAGGGTGTAATTAAGCTTGTCTGAGAGCTTGTCTGGAGGGTCCTTCCCCAGGAGAGGGATGGGGCCTAGCTCAGGTGGAATTCCTCCATTAAGGAATTCAGACCCCACAGTCAGGAAAACTGAAGTGATTAAATCCAGCCTATAACATCTCCTCTGTTCAACCACAGCCTCAGCAGAGAGAGTCTGCTGAAGTTAAATGTACCACATCACCTTAAACTGGTGGGACCCACAGGCAGACAAGCACCACATATTGGGCAGGATAGGAAAAACACAGAGTCTAGAGGCTTCATAGGGAAGTCTTTCAACCCGCTGGGTTTCACCCTCAGGGAAAACTGACACAGGTGACTCTTTTCTCCTGAGATGAGTCCAGTTTGGTCTGGGAAAATCTGACTGGGGTCTATAATACCTAAGTAGACCCTCCTAAGTGGGGGGTGGGGGTGGGGGGAAGGCACCACACAGGCAGGGTAAGAAATAAGAAAACAAGAACTGAAAAATTCTGATCTGTTAAGCAAACCATAAGCTAGTGGTCTAGAATAAGCTGAACTCAATGTCAAAGAACAGACAGACAACAAATCATCCAGCAAAAAAAATCCTAGGTAAAAAAAAGTGAAAACAATCTCCAGAATAAACTAATTAAGGAAATTAAATGCCTAGATGCCAGCAAAAAATAATGAATCATACTAGGAAAATGGAAGATATGGCCCAGTTAAAGGAACAAATCAACAATTCAAATGAGATACAAGAGTTGAAACAATTAATTCAGAATGTCCAAACAGACATGACAAACCTCATCAAAAAATCAATGAATTGAGGGAGGATATAAAGAAGGCAAGGAAAGAACAAAAAGAAGAAATCAAAAGTCTGAAAAAACAAATCACAGAACTTATGGGAATGAAAGGCATAGTAGAAGAGATGAAAAAAAATGGAAACCTACAATGTTAGATTTCAAGAGGCAGAAGATAGGATTAGTGAACTGGAGGATAGGACATCTGAAATCTGAAACGCTAAAGAAAATATAGGGAAAAGAATGGAAAAACATGAGCAAGGTTTCAGGGAATTGAATGACAACATGAAGTGCACGAGTATACGTGTTGTAGGTGTCCCAGAAGGGAAAAGGAGAAGAAAAACTAATGGAGGAAATTATCACTGAAAATTTCCCAACTCTTATGAAAGACTTAAAATTATAGATCCAAGAAGTGCAGCATACCCCAAACAGAATAGATCCAAATAGATGTACTCCAAGACACTTACTAATCAGAATGTCAGATGTCAAAGAGAAAGAGAGAATTTTAAAAGCAGCAAGAGAGAAACAATCCGTCACATACAAGGGAAGCCTAATAAGGCTATGCACAGATTTCTCAGCAGAAACCATGGAGGCGAGAAGACAGTGGTATGATATATTTAAGATACTAAAAGAGAAAAACTATCAACCAAGAATTCTATATCCAGCAAAATTGTCCTTCAAAAATGGGGGGGGGGGGGGCATGGTGGCTCAGCAGGCAAGAATGCTCGCCTGCCATGCCAGAGGACCCGGGTTTGATTCCCAGTGCCTGCTCATGTAAAAAAAAAAAAAAAAAAAAAAAAAAAAAAAAAAAACGAAAATGAAGGGGAAATTAAAACATTTTCGGACAAAAAAATCACTGAGGGAATTTGTGACCAAGAGACCAGTTCTGCAAGAAATACTAAAGGAAGCACTAGTGACAGATAGGAAAAGACAGATGTTCTAGTTTGCTAGCTGCCGGAATGCAATATACCAGAAATGGAATGGCTTTTAACAAGGGGAATTTAATAAATTGCTAGTTTACAGTTCTAAGACCGAGAAAATGTCCCAATTAAAACAATCTATAGAAATGTCCAATTTAAGGCATCCGGGGAAAGATACCTTGGATCAAGGAGACCAACAACGTTCAATGTTTCTCTCTCAGCTGGAAAGGCACATGGCAAACATGGCAGCATCTGCTGGCTTTCACATGGCTCTACCAAAAGGGGCTCTCTCCAAAATGTTTCCTCTTTTAAAGGATTCCAGCAAGCAACTCCACCTTCAGTGGGTGGAGACACACCTCCATGGAAATCATCTAATCAAAAGTTACCACCCACAACTGGATGGGTCACATCATGGAAACAATCAAAATGCTCCCACCCAGCAATATTGAATGAGGATTAAAGGTCATGGCTTTTCTGGGGTCCACCACAGATTCAGACCAGCACAACAGGAGAGAGGTATGGGGAAGAGTGTAGAAATGAATACTATCAGTAAAGGTAAAAAGAAGAAACATTAGATGTGACATATAAAATCCAAAAGGCAAAATGGTGGAAGAAAGTACTACCCTTACAGCAATAACACTAAATGTTAATAGATTAAAGTCCCCAGTCAAAAGACATAGACTGGCAGAATGGATTAAGAAACAGGACCCATCTGTATGCTGTCTATGAGAGACACATTTTAGACCAAAAGATAAACATAGGTTGAAAATGAAAAGTTGGGAAAAGATATTTCATGCAAACAACAATCAGAAAAGAGCAAGAGTAACTATACTAATATCCAACAAATTAGATTTCAAATGTAAAACAATTAAAAGAGACAAAGGACACTATGTATTAATAAAAGGAACAATTCAACAAAAAGACATAACAATCGTAAATATTTATGCACTGAGCCAGAGTGCTCCAAAATACATGACACAAACACCAAAAAGAGAAATAGACACATCTACCATAATAATTGTAGACTTCAATTCCCCACTCTTATCAATAGACAGAACGTCTAGACAGAGGATCAATAAAGAAACAGAGAATTTGAATAATATAATAAACAAATAAGACCTAATAGACATTTATAGACCATTATAGCCCACAACAGCAAGATATACATTTTTCTCAAGTGCTCATGGATCATTCTCATGGATAGACCATATGCTGGGTCACAAAGAAAGTCTCAAAAATTTAAAAAGATTGAAATCATAAAAACATTTTCTTAGATCATAAAGGAATGAAGTTAGAAATCAATAATAGGCAGAGGGCCATAAAATTCACAAATATATGGAGGCTCAACAACACTCTTAAACAACCCGTGGGTCAAGGAAGAAGTTATAAGAGAAATCAGTAAATATCTCGAGGCAAATGAAAATGAAAACACAACATATCAAAATTTATGGGATGCACAAGGGACTGAGAAAAACCCTAGAATGAGCTGAGAATTAACATCAAGGGATTGAGAGAACCTTTTCGACCAAAGGGGGAAGAGTGAAATGAAACTAAGTGTCAATGGCTGAGAGAGTCCAAACAGAGTCGAGAGGTTATCCTGGAGGTTATTCTTATGCATTAAGTAGATATCACCTTGTTGTTCAAGATGTAGTGGAGAGGCTGGAGGGAACTGCGTGAAAATGTAGAGCTGTGTTCCAGTAGCCATGTTTCTTGATGATGATTGAACAATGATATAGCTTTCACAATGAGACTCTGTGAATGTGAAAACCTTGTGTCTGATGCTCCTTTTAGCTACTATATCAACAGAAGAGTAGAAAATATGGAATAAAAATAAATAATAGGGGGAACAAAAAAAATTTATGGGATGCAGCAAAAGCAGTGCTAAGGAGGAAATTTATTGCCCTAAATACCTATATCAATAAAGAAGAAAGAGCAAAAATCGATTAATTAACTGTTCACTTGGAAGAACTAGAGAAAGAACAGCAAAGTAACCAAGCAAAAGGAAAGAAATAATGAAGATTAGAGCAGAAATAAATGAAACTGAGAACATGAAAATAATTGAGAAAATCAACAAAACCAGGAGTTGGTTCTATGAGAAAATCAATAAGATTGATGGGCCCTTAGCAAGGTCGGCAAAAAGAAGAAGAGAGAGGATGCAAATAAATAAAATCAGAAATGGAAGAGGAGACATAATCACTGACCCCACAGAAATATAGGAGGTAATGAGGATACTATGAACAACTTTATGCTAATAAACTCGACAATGTAGATGAAATGGACAACTTTCTAGTCAGGTACAAACAACCAACTTTGACTGAAGAAATAGATGAACTCAACAAACCAATAACAAGTAAAGAAATTGAATTGGTCATTAAAAAGCTCCCAAAAAAGAAAAGTCCAGGACTAGATGGCTTCACATATGAATTCTACCAAACATTCAAGAAAGAATTAGTAACAATCCTGCTCAAACTCTTCAAAAAATTGACCTAAAATTAGGTCTAAGACCATAAAACTTTTAGAAAAAAAATGTAGGAAAATATCTTATAAAGCTTATAATAGGAGGCAGTTTCCTAGATCTTACACCCAAAGCACAAGCATTGGAGAAATAAATAAATGGGAAATCCTCAAAATTAAACACTTTGTGCATCAATGAACTTTGTCAAGAACGTAAAAAGACAGCCTACACAATGGGAGACAATATTTGGAAACAATATATCAGATAAAGGTCTAGTATCCAGAATATATAAAGAGGTTGTTCAACTCAACAACAAAAAGACAAACAACCCAATCACAAAATGGGCAAAAGACATGAACAAACACTTCTCAGAGAGGAAATATAAATGGCCCAACGGCACATGAAAAGATCGTCAGCTTCACTGGCTATTAGGGAAATGCAAATCAAAATCACAATGAGATATAATCTCACACCCACCAGAATGGCCACTATCAATAAAACAGAAAACAACAAATGCTGAAGAGTATGTGGAGAAAGGCACACTTATCCATTGTTGGTGGGAATGTCAAATGGTACAACTGCTGTGGAAGGCAGTTTGGCGGTTCCTCAGAAAGCTAACTATAGAATTGCCTTATGATCCGGCATATCATTGCTAGATTATCTACTTAGAGGACATGAGGGAAAGGACACAAATGGACATTTGCACACCAATGTTTATAGCAGCATTCTCTATCAACAGACGAGTGGCTAAACAAGCTATGGTATATACATACGATGGAATATTATGCAGCTAAAAGATAGAATAAAGTTGTGAAGTATGTAACAACATGGATGGACCTTGAGGACATTATGCTGAGTGAGATGAGCCAGAAACAAAAGGACAAATACTGTATGGTCTCACTGATATGAACTAACATTAGTGAATGAACTTGGAGAATTTCAGTTCAGAACAGAGACCATCAGGGTAGATATTGGGTAATTAGAGGTGAAGGAATACAGATTGGGCAACAGGACTGATTGTAAAGGTGGATAGCACAATACTACCTAACTGTAATACAAAAATGTTAGTACACTGAATGAAGCTGAATGTGAGAATGGTAGAGGGAGGAGGGCTGAGGAAACAAATGAAATCAGGAGGAAAGATAGATGATAAAGACTGAGATGGTATAATATACAAATACCTGGAGTGTACAATGATAGTGACTAAATGTACAAATTTAAAAATGTTTTTGCATGAGGAAGAACAAAGGATTGTCAATATTGCAGGGTGTTGAAAATAGATGGTAATTCATAGTTTAAAACTTATGTGTGAGACTAAAGCAAAAAATGTTTATTTGGTACAAAATTTACATTTTGACTACTGCCTCTCCTAATATAACTTATATGGGCAGTTTAATTGAACACTCTAAGTACATGGAACCTTGAGTAGGGTATGAGATTTTGTAGGTTTATCCAGAGTGATGCCCCAATAAATCCCAGAGTGATTTGAACAGTGAATAAAAAAGTAAGTCCCCTTGAGGGAATGGTAAAAAAGGGGAAAAACTCAACTTCCCCATTTGGAGAAGGTCTGATATTCTTGCAAACAGTGAGGACAACAAAATCAATAGGCCAAACCTTCAATCTTGGGGTTTGTTCATATGAAACTTATCCCCGCAAAGAATAGGCTAAACCTACTAAAAATTAGGCCTAAGAGTCACCCCCAGAGAACCTCTCTTGTTGCTCAGATGTGACCTATTTCTTAGCCAACATGGCAAGCAAACTCACTGCCCTCCTCCTCTTTACATGGGACATGACTCCTAGGGGTGTAAATCTCCCTGGCAGCGTGGGACAGAAATCCTAGAATGAGCTGACACTCAGCATCAGGGGATTGAGAAAACCTTCTCAACCAAAAGTGGGAAGAGTGAAATGAGACAAAATAAAGTGTCAACGGCTGAGAGATTCCAAACAGAGTCTAGAGGTTATCCTGGAGGTTATTCTTACACATTAAATAAATATCACCTTGTTAGTCAAGATGTAGTGGAGAGCTGGAGGGAACTGCCTGAAAATGTGGAGCTGTGTTCCAGTAGCCATGTTTCTTGAAGATGATTGAATAATGATATAGCTTTCCCAATGTGACTGTGTGATTGTGAAAACCTTGTGTCTGATGCTCCTTTTATCTATGGTATGGACAGATGAGTAAAAAATGTGGATTGAAAATAAATAATAGGGGGAACAAATGTTAAAATAAGTTGGCTAGAGGGAAATACTAGTGGTCAATAAGAGGGAGGGGTGTAAAGTATGGTATGTATGAGTTTTTTCTTTTTATTTCTTTTCCTGGAGTGATGTAAATATTCTGAGAAATTATCATGGTGATGGATATACAACTACATGATAATATTGTGAGCCATTGATTGCACACCAAGTATGAAATGTTAAGAATGTTTGTGTTGTATGTTGTTTGGTTTTATTAATCAAAATTGAAAAAATAAAAAAATTAACATCTCTTCCTTTGGTCTCACACAGAAGTTGAAGTTTTAAAATATAGACTATATCATTCTTTACCCTGTATTCTGTTTTCCCTTAGCCCTAATCAGATCAGATTTATTTATATCTCTAGTTGAAGTCTGATCTCTTTTTCAACTTTTTAAACAGTTGCTGTATGGGGGTAATGCTGACTTTCATAGCTTCATAGCTCTAATTTTGAGTCTCAGGTGCCATATAAACACCCAAAGTTCCAGACAATGACCTGGTTATACACAAATAACTCAGCATCTCAGAATTTAGTAATAATAGTTACAACTCCAAAATAGATGTGACTGCTTAAGAGCTTACAATCTAAAATCTTTAGAATAGGCCCCACACTGATAACCCATACTCTCAACTTCAATTTTCTAAATTTGTGTATTGTTAGTACATCTGAGTGAAGCATGATAATATTTGTCTTTTTGTTTCTGACATTTTATTCAACATACTGGCCTCAAGTTTCATTCACTTAGTTGCATGCCTTACAAGAGTATGCTTTTTAAAGTTGTGCGTAAAAATAAGATAATCACTCAATAAAGATTTTGGGGAATCTTCCGATAGCATTTGCTGCCTCTGACAGTCACCTTTTGTTTTTCTGAGTTCTCAATGCATTCTGAAAGTTTGGGTTTTCAGATAAGATGTGTGTATGTGTATATGTGGTGTGCATGTGTGTAGGGGCATTTAAATTTCATTATATTGAATTCCTTTTTTCTCCTCCCAATGCTTATTTGTTGTGCAATATATTACATAAAAAAATCTGAAAGGAAGAGAATGAAACCACCATCTTCCCACCCGTGGAATTTCCACCAATTCCATTTTCCATGACCTCTTTTGGGTAGTATTTTTAGTCTTACTCTTTAGGGAAGGAAATCCCAGGAACACCCACATGGATCAGAAAGTTGTGAGGGCCCAGCAGTACCCCTGCCCCCTTTCCTTTGCAGCCAGCTCACCTCTCCCCACCCCTATACACACACATCCCTCCAGGGAGCACTGTCAGTGCCCAGCAGGAGTGTGTCTGCTCCACCCCCCAACCCAGCTTTCCCTGACTCTGAGTGCATTTGCACTCTGGGGTCATTTCTGTCTGGGAGATGCTCAGTGGTGGTACGCGGTGGGGGCATGCAGCCAATTTCAGTAGAAAAAAAAAACAATCCTAGGGAAGCCTGCAGAACTAACAGCCAGAGCCAGATCTCACAGTGAAAACCTGCCTAGTATGAGCAGCTCCTGGGTAGATGGGGTCTAAAAACAAGAAGGGGAGGCTGCTGGTCTCAGATCATAGCAGTGCACAAAGGTTGGTTTGACTTTAAGTTTTATATTTATGGCAGAATTTTTCCGACTGCAAGAAGACCCACACCTAGAAACAAGCAGAGTGATTTGGGGTGGGGAGGGTAATTTGAACTTCCTCAGTTCTTCCTTTGTTCCTTCCTTGGACTTTTCTTGTTGTTGGGGTCTATCCTTTAGATTGCCGCTTCTGCCATTTTAGATAAATTCCTCTGAATATATTCTTTATTTAAAATGCAAGGGTCTCTAGGAAGTGTCTACAAACAGAATTTATAAGGAAATATCAGAACTGAACTGAAGAAAGTTTCCAAGAAGAGATGTGTGGTTGGCTAGGGACAGTAGATTGCTCAGGACAAACTGAACCCCGTTGGGAATTTTGTCCTGAAGCTGTGTCCTCAGGAACCTAAATCTTGTAGGCCATTGGGCGTCCCCTCTACCATCCAGGAAGGCTGGGTTGGGGAGACACCAGGTAAGGCCCGCAACACCCAGACAGTTCTAAATGTGCAATTTACTCTCCTTCAGGTAGTCTGGGCAGACACCAACAGGGTTGGCTGCGCCACTTACTATTGTAAGAAGCTGCACGTCATTAATGAGGCCAACATGTATTTCCTGGTCTGCAACTACCAGCCCCCGTAAGTACCATGGAGCCCACAGGTGGGGGGGGCTGGCAGGTCGGCAGAGGCAAGGGAGGGCTGAGGTGGGCAGAGCTTGAGGAAGCTGAAGGAAGCCAATCCGGCCTATGCCTCAGGAAAGCTGTTGGGGTCCGATGGCAGATGTCTGCTGTAAGCAGCACACCCCAGGCACTCTGGGCCACCTTCGGATTAGGTCTATGTTTGGGAGAAAGGGGAGAGCAGGTTGGGTCAGGGACTGTCCCCCAGCAAGCACCCTTCTCACCTCCTGTAGGGGAAACGTGATAGGGCGGTGGCCCTACCGGGTGGGGCCATCATGCTCCCAGTGCCCTTCTGGCTACCGCTGCGTGAACAACCTTTGTGGTGAGTTGGGGTGGGGGGCAGGGGGCGGGGTGGGGGGCTGAGGCCAGAGGTGCTGGCCAGAGTGTGCTAACCTCGCAGGGACCCCAGGCAATGCATGTGCAGGGAAGTATCTTCAGCAGCCCTTTGCCCTCCTTGTGCAGCCACTTTGACCCACTGTTATTCAAACTGGAGAGATTTCAACCCTCCAGAGGAGAACAGAGAATGAGTCCAGTGGCTCCCCAATGCAGGGACTGGCGGTGAGCTGGGAAGGGCCAGGCTGGGGAGGAGGGCGGTGCCAGGTTGGTGGGCACACTCAGAAGGCCAGGGAAAGGGGCAGGGTGAGCGTGTTAGGAACAGAAGTGAAACTGAAGTCTTCTGAAGAGGAAACTACAAGCTCAGGGAGAGGAAGATTTGGACCAGGATGGTGGCTGGGAGGTGCAACCGTGGCAATAACATGAAATGGTCCTTATTATCAATGAGGGCCATATTTGCTAGAGGGACTGTGTGTTTGTGTGTCCTGGTGGGACATTTGGTTGCCTCACCTTGGCTGCAGTGGGGTGAGGGATGTGAGGTCCCACTTCCAGCACTAATGGTGGGCCTTGTCTGTCTCATCAGAACCCATCAGAGGCCCAGAAGAGGCTCAGGATTTGCCTTCCCTGGTAACTGAGGCCTCATCTTCCTTGGCAACTGAAGCCTCAGGGGCTAGGAAAAAGGGTGCCCCTTCTTCCCTAGCAACTGAGGCTCCCTTCTTTTGGTAACTGAGATCCCTGCCTCTCTGGCAACCAAAACTCTGCTTACTTTAGAAATTGAGGCCCCATCTTCCTTACCTAGGAAAGATCCCCATCCATGGCAACAGAGGCCCCATCTCTATTAATAACTGAGGGCCCTTTCTTTTGGCCATTCACAGCATGCTCTCCTTTGATCAGGGACCAGTTAACATACCCAAATCAATCCATACACACACACCCAAATTAGCAGACAAAGTTGCCAGCAGGACAAAAGCACCCTCTGTGAGCCCAGAGAGATCTCTGCACCCTGAGATGTCCCTGACAGGGATTCAAGAACCCTTAGCCCATGCCCAGGAGAAGGCACAGGCAAGGGGCTCCTACAAGTTGCCTCCTTCCCAGCCCAGGATGAGCCAGATGAACTACAGGCCACACAGGTCCACATGGGGCACACCACCTCCAGGTCCCTGCCCAGCTCCCCCAACACCTCTGCCACCACTAATGCCATGGGTAGGCACACCCTGACCCTACAGTCATCCTTGTCAGGTAAGGCCTATGGCATCTACTTTTCCCATACTCCTGGCTTCAGAATGTCAGCATCCTGTCCCCAGCATGGATGGTATGGGCATGGTGGGAGCATGTACCTTCTGAGTAGAAGCCTCCTCCCTGGCTGCTGGGCCACCACCTTGCATGGCTGTTGGGGAAGATGGGCAGTCAGGAATAGTTGTCTCCAAGTTGAGGCAAAGCCTTTCCTTTGCCTCAGATGAAATAATCCCTGAAGAGCCAGACAGTGATTTAGGAATCAAGCCAGCCATCGAACCAGACATTGGAGGAGGCATCCAGCCAGGCATGGGGATGCCAAACAAGGAAAAGCCAAGCACTGTAAAACCGACCCCATTAAAGAAGACCACTCTAAAACCCAACAAGTTAAAGCCCAACAAGTTAAAGCCAAGCAAGGTAAAGCCAAACAAGGTAAAGCCAAGCAAATTAAAGCCAAACTTGGCCCCTGGTCATGTCTGGAGCTGTCTCCTGGGATTGTTGCTACTACCTCCCCTGGTGTTGGCTGGAGCCTTCTGAAGGGGCTTCCACTCAAGTGCAAGGCCTGATGGGAGAACCCTGACTTCACGCCTACCCTGGATTGTCCTTCTCTACGTTGGAAGCCAAAGCTTCTGGACTGATCATACCCTGTGGCCCAGTACCCTCCCATCACCCGAGCTTCTGCCCAGACCCCAGAACAGTCCTTTCACCTCCTCAGGCATCCTCTGTGGGGCTAACCCCTGGCATTGCCCCAGGAGATCCCTACTCCCTCCTTTTGCATCTGGGGAAGCCCACCATTCAGCTGACTATAGATTGTTCTAAAAGGTGTTCCTTTGGCCACATGTGCCAATTCACCAGTTGTCCCTGTGGCCATGGGCCCATTCTCCTAGGGACAGAGTATTTCAGGGCTTCCCAAGAACCCCTACCTCCAGTCCCTTGGCCTCTTCCTCTAGCCATCCCTCCAGCATGCCCCTAGGAGTACTTTCTGCTTTCCCAAGGTGAAGAGATCAGCTGTCCATCTGCCAGCTCCCCAATCCTGACTCCAGCCCCACAATCAAGATGCTTCTCAGCTGAAGGCCTTCTTAAAGGCAAAGGCTGCAGGGCATGTGCCTCTTTTACAGACATCTTGGGGGCACAAAGCCGGGCTAGCTGTGGCCTGATGACTGTATGCCTGGTCTGGACCCCTCTGGGCCCCAATCCCCTTCCCCACCTCAGTTCTGAGAGTATGTGGGGATTGAAGAGAGAGCCCTGCGTGTCTTGCCCAGCTTTTCTCCCTACTCAGGGTGGGGGAATCTCCTTGAGTGTCCCTTTCCCCTTACTTGCCATTATAGCTTGGAAGGGGACTATAAGGAGCAGATGAAGGACAGTTCCCACTTAAGTGGGTCCTGTGGGTGGGGAAAATGGGAACCAGGGAAGGGAAGCAACCCCTGACTCCTGAATAAAAGCCTGTCTTAAGAGTTCTCAGAGTCTCAGTACTGTGAGGGGGCTTCAAAGGAGGGCTATTTGGGAGGCCCTGAAGAGATTCAGCTCTTCCCCTACCAACCTATAGCAGTTCCTGCTCTTTCACACCCCTTCTCCCCAACTCACAACCATCTAGTGAGGGTTGTCTCACTTTCCTCTTCATACCCAGAAGCAGGAAGGGCCAAAGGCAAGGCAAAGAGGGTGATGGCCTGACCCTCCCAGTTATGCCCAGGATCAAGGCATGGCATATGACCTCACAGGAGTGCCTTCTACCTGGGTCATCTGGACTACGAGGTCAGAAATGTGTCTCAGGTATGGCTTTGCCAAACCTGGTACTTGGGAGAGTTCTGAGAAAGAGTTCTGGAGTTCCAACTGCTCCCACAGGGAAGCACAGAGTGTTATCCAGGAGAGTGTCCATGTGTGTGCAACAGTGGGTAACTGAGAGAAGCTTGGGATCAAGGTGGTAGGGAAGGGCATGGCAACCGTCTGTAGGCCTGTTCTAGTTTGCTAGCTGCCGGAATGCAACACACCAGAGACAGATTGGCTTTTAATAAAAGGGGATTTATTTTGTTGGTTCTTCAGAGGAAAGGCAGCTAACTTTCCACTGAGGTTCTTTCTTACGTGGAAGGCACAAGATGGTCTCTGCTGGTCTTCTCTCCAGGCCCCTGGGTTCCAACAACTTTCCCCGGGGTGACTTCTTTCTGCATCTCCAAAGGCCTGGGCTGAGCTGCAAGTGCTGAGATGAGGAATGCCGAGCTGCTTAGCAGTGCTACGTTGCAATCTCTCATTTAAGCACCAGCCAATTAAGTCAAACGTCATTCATTGCAGCAGACACGCCTCCTAGCTGACTGCAGATACAGTCAGATGGCAACAGATGAGGTTCACGTGCCGTTGGCTTATGTCCGCAACAACAAGACTAGGTATGCTCACCTGGCCAAGTTGGCAACTGAATCTAACTAACACAAGGCCAAAGCAGGAGGGTGTCAAACAGGACTGGGTCCTGACCTGATAACCAAAGAGGTCACTCTCTCCTCTGTTTTTTCCGTGACAGTTTTATTGAGATAAAATTCACATACCAAAAAGTTCACTCATTTAAAGTATAACATTTAAAAATTTTAGTATATCCACAGAGCTGTGCAACCATCACAATTACTTTTAAGAATATGTTCGTCATGTGCAAAAGAAACCTTTACCCATTAGCAGTCACTCTCCATTTCCTTCCAAGCCCCACGCCTACCGACAGCCTTAGGCAGCCACTAACCTATTATCTGTCTCCATGGATTTCCCTGTTCTGGACTTTATATATAAATGGACTCATACAATATATAGTGTATTAGTCAGGGTTCTCCAGGGAAACAGAACTGAGAGAATATATTTATATAATGTAAATATTATGAGATTTTATTATAGGAAGCTTTTTGATGAATTGCCCAGGAGAAGCTGACTGGCTGAAGTAGGGATGCAAATTCTCTCTTCTGACCGCTGAAATCATCAATCCTCCCTTTAAGGCCTTCATCTTCATTGTTGAAGGCAACCACTTTAGTTGATTATACATGTAATCAACCACAGATGCAATCAACTTACTGATGATTTCAGTCCACAGAATATCCTCACAGAAACAATCAGGCCAGTGCTTCCTTGACCAAACAACTGGACACCATCACCTGGCCAAGTTGACACATGAATTAACCATCATTGACCACCCCTTGTCAAGTTGACACCCATACACATATGCTTTAGCCATACTTAATCTCTAAATAAAAACAATAATAGTCATATTTTTACTTAACAATTCTCAACTGTCCTGTTTACAACCTGAAATGCACTAACTCACTCCCCAGAAAAGGGTGCACGTCCTTGGGTAATAGTCACTCTTAGACTTGATATCCTATAACTAAAATACTATGACCTAAAGTTAATACCACTTATGTTATATGATAAGGGGATAAAAGAGGGGAAAAAACAAAGATATTTGCTTTGTGTATATATACATGAACATATTCAAACAAAATAAGGAAAAAAAATTCTTAACCATTATAGTCCTCATTTCTGTAACTGGTTCATGGTCATAGTTCGCATTTATCACCACCTTCTTCCACTACCCATTCCATGCTCCCTTTACCCTCAGCAAGCATCTCAGCTGTTGTGGTTCTTTGCTTGGTGGGGTGACCCAAACCTTCATTCCTGAAGTTTCTAGGTCATTAGTAGTCCTGCCTGGATTGGATTGTTGCAGTTTTCTATTGACTTTACTCACAGGTAATAAGATGCCTAGGGGATCTTCTATATTCCAGACAAACTCTTCTTTCCTCCACTGTGCAGTAGCAGTCCTATTTCCCCTGTAATAATCAGGATCAATCAGCAAAGCCAATACTGTAATTCTCTTTTTTGCCCATTGATTCAGAGGCATGAGGGGCCCAAAGTGGCCAGGTGGCAGTCTTAACTACCAGTTCAATGAAATTATTGTGTCTCCTGGTGGAAACAGTCCTCCTTCTGGAACTAAGACCTGTAGACCAGCAGAGCTTAAGGTTCTGGGGACAGGAAGCAAAAAAACTTTTTCTGGGCTGGCCACGGTGGTTCAGCAGGCAAGAATGTTCACCTGCCATGCCAGAGGACCTGGGTTCGATTCCCAGTGCCTGCCCATGTGAAAAAAAAACAAAAAAAAAAAACGTTTTTTGGTGATCACTAGGGATGATAGTGAGAGGTGCCACTCCCATTTCCATCTCTTAACTCCTGGACCTGTGAATCTTGGCTACAGGAGAAGTAACAACATAGAGTGTTGATTTAGACATAGTTTCCTGGAGAACAACTGCCCCAGCCCTACAGAGTATGCCCACCCAGTTGGCACTATTATTGAGTCTTCAAAAGGCCATTCAAGGGGGTGCAAGGGTAGTTCAGTGGTAGAATTCTCACTGGTCATGCAGGAGACCTGGCTTTGATTCCTGTCCTATGCACTTCCCAAAACAAACAAACAACAAAAACAAACAAAAATTCAACAAATGATACTGCAATAACAGGATACTCACATGGAAAAAGAATGAAATGTGACCCTGCCATACAGCATACAAAAAAAAAACAGGCCATTCAACTGTTCTATCAGTCTACCTGCTTCACCATGAGGAACATGGTATGACCAATGAATTCCATGAATGTGTCCATTCCCATGCTTCATTTGCCATGAAGTGTTTTTTTTTTTTTTAATCAGAAGCAATGCTGTGTGGAATACCACAACAGTGGATAAGGCATCCTGTAAGTTATAGATGGAAGTTTTGGCAGAAGCCTTGCATGCAGGGAAGGCAGACCAGTATCCAGAGTATGTGACTGGAGACAAACTCCAGTTAGAACAAAACGCTGTCCATTCCTTGATGGAAGTGGTGCAATGTAATCAACTTGCCACCAGGCCACAGGCTGATTATCTTTGGGAGTGGTGCCATATCAGTGATTGACTGCTGGTCTCTGCTACTGGCAGATTGGACATTCAGCAGTAGCTGTAGCCAGGTTGGCCCAAGTTGCTGAGCCCATGCTTAACCTCCATCATCCCGAAAAGAAACCAGTACCCAATAGCAATCACTCTCCATTTTCCTGCAAACCCCACCCCTACACTCAGCCCTAGACAACCACTAATCTATTTTCTGTCTTAATACATTTGCCTATTCTTAACATTTTATTTAAATGGAATCATACAATATGTTGCCTTTTGTGAATAGCTTCTTTCACTTAGCATAATGTTTTCAAGGTCTATCCATGTTGCAACATATCTCAGTACTTCATTCTTTTTTTATAGCTGAGTAATAGTCCATTGTATGGATATACCACATTTTATTTACCCATTCATCAACTGATGGACATTTGCTTGTTTACACTTCTAGGCTATCATGAATAATGCTGCTATGAATATTCATGAATAAGTTTTTGTATAGGCATGCTTTCATTTCTCTTGGGTGTATACTGAGAGTAAACTAGATAATAGGAATAGAATCACTGGGTCATGTGATTACTCTAACTTTTTGAGGAACTTCCAGGCTGATCTCCAAAGCAGCTACACCACTTGATATTCCACCAGAAGCATATGAGAGTCTCATGTCCTTGCTGTCACTTATTATCTGCGCGATACTGATAAAAAAAAAAATGGTGGGTTCTCTGCCCGATGTGCTCAAATGACCAATTCCTGAGACACTGGAGTTTCAAAGACAGAGAGATTTTATTGCTAGGCGTGAAGCAGGGGATCAGGTGACCTATCAGCCTAAATATCTGTGTTCCCAAACACAGTAATTCTGATAGTTTTATAGTATCAAAAGATGGGAGTTTTATAGTATCAAAAGATGGGCATGTTTTAGGATAATGAGCACAATGGCTTGAGATGATGAGATTAAAGATGATCTGATTATTAAGCATACACAGATTGATGACATGCTTAGTCACAGAACATATGCAAGATTATAATAAGGGATAGGTCACCTACAGGTTAAGGTTTAAGCTACCGTGCATGTCATGTGGGTCAATGTTGGTTGGATCCAGCTATGTCTATCAAGGTAGCTTTGGACTTGGGGTGGGTTAGTTCTGGGCTGACTCAAGGCCCTACATTAATAAACATTAGGGACTGTCTTAAGTGGTCATAAGACTCTAAAGTTGAAAACAGGATAAGGGGGTATAAGTGAGGGTCAATCACAAGGTTTTTTACAATTACAGGATAAAAGCTATATAATTATACAAGCATTATCAGAGATCAAGGCAAGTGGATTATAGTTTAGTAATTTCAGGTATTCCCTCTAGCTATTTTAATATAATAGAAAGTGAAAACAAATATCTATATAATGATTCAATAATCATGATCATTTCTTAAATCCTAACTTCATGATTACAGGTATGAAATAGCATGTTAAGGGTTTTTTAAATCATTTTTTTCTTTAAACTTTAAAGTAGCTTCTCATTGTGGTTTGTTAAAATCTTTTTTTTCTTTAAACTTTTTATTTTGAAAGGATTACAAACTTATGGGACAGTTGCAAAAATAATACAAACCCCATACTGAGAACTCCAATACACACCCATTTCCTTAGATATCCTGATCTGCTAATTTTAAAATTTTGCTGTATTTGCCATATCATTCTGCCTATCCATCTGCCTGTCTGTTTGTATCTATTTATCAATCTATTTTCTGAACACTTGAGTACAGATTGTATACATCATGCTCCTTGAATATGCGAAATTGCCATGTACATTTCCTAACAAGGATATTCACTTATGTAACCACCTTAAGTGTAGTTATCAAGTTCAAGAAATTCAACATTGATGTAAAGCCTGCAGTCTATATTCCAATTTTTTCAAATGTACCAACATTGGTTCAGTAATGAGCCTTTGAGCCTTTCTTCCTCTCTTGCTAGATCCCATCCAGGATTGTGTATTGCATTAGATTGTCATTATCTCTTTAGTCGCACTCTCTTTATAAGTTTTTTATTATTATTATTCTGGAAACTTAAATACAACAGACTTTCCCATCTCAACCACTCCCAAGCATACCAAACAATGGGATTAATAACACTCACAATATTGTGGTACCCTCATTATCTCCCATTACTAAAATTTTCCCATCTCGCCAATCAGACACCCTATGCACATTATGCATTAACTCCCCATTGCCTTGCCCCCTAACTCCTGGCAACCTGTACTCTAATTTCTGTCTCTATGAACTTGCATATTCTCAGATTTTTTTTTTGTAGTTACCATGGGACTTAAATTTAACATCCTAAATCTATAACAATCTCCTTCGCTTTAATTCCAACTTAACTTCAATAATATACACAAATTATTATCCTATACCGCTCTGTCCCCCACCTTTATGTAAATCTTATCACATAATGTTATATGTTCTGAGTCCAAAACCCCAATTTATCACTACATTTTGTGCTTTTGCCTTTTAGATCCTCTAGAAAGAAAGAAATGGAGTTACAAACTGAAAATACCACAGTACTGGCATTTATATTCACCCATGTTGTTACCCACACTGGAGATCTTTATTTCTTAATGTGGCTTCAACCTCTTGTCTATTCTCCCTTCCTTTCAACCTGAAGTACCCTCTTTAGCATCCTTTATATGGCCAGTCTAGTGGTGACAAAGTCCCTCAGATTTTGTTTAACTGGAAATATCTTAATCTCGCTCTCAGTTTTCAAAGAAAGTTTTGCCAGTGTCATGATTTGGAGCCATGTATCCCAGAAAAGCATATTAAACTTAATTCATTCCTGTGAGTATGAACCCATTGTAAATAGTACCTTCTGATATGGTTACTTCAGTTAAGGTGAGGCCCAATTCTATCAAGATGGGTCTTAATCCTTTACTGAAGCTCTTATAATAGCACTTATTAGGGAAGGCCACACAGAGAGAGAGAGAGAGAGAGAGAGAGAGAGAGAGAGAGAGAGAGAGAGCCAAAGGAAGCAGCCAGAAGCTGGAAGTCAATGGGACTTCCAAGGGGAGACCTCCATGGGTATTGCCAGGTGACCAAAAAGCCAACGGCCAAGATCTCTGGCAGCCAGACCCAGAATACCACAGTCTTCTGGGAGAAAGCATTGCCTTGACGATACCTTGGTTTGGAACTTCTTCTTGCCTCAAAACCATCAACAAATAAATTCTTATTGTTTAAGCCAACCCATTGTATGGTATTTGTTTTAGCAGCAGGAAAACAAAAACAGCCAAATATAGAATACTTGGTTGGCAATTTTTTCCTTTCAGGACTTTAAATGTGTCATCCTAATGACTTCTTGCCACCATAGTTTCCAATGAGGAACTGGCATTTAATCTTATTGAGACTCACTAGTTTGCTGCTTCTCTTGCAGCTTACAGAATTCTCTTTTTTTGACATTCAGCAGTTTGATCATAAGTTTTAGTGTGCATCTATTTGGGTTTAATCCAGTTTGGTGTTTGTTGAGCATCTTGGATATCTATTTTCATGTCTTTTGTTAAATTTGGAAAGTTTTCAGCCATCATTTCTTTGACTATCTGCCCCTTTTGTTCTCCTTCTGGTACTCCCAGAATGTGTATGTTGGTGTGCTTGATGGTGTCCCACAGGTTCCTCAGGCTCTGTTCACTTTTTTTCATTCTTCTTTCTGATCCTCAGATTGTATGATTCCAATTGTCTTATGTTCAAGTTCACTAATTCTTCCTTTTGCCAACTCCAATCTTCTGTTGAACCACTCTGGGTTTTTTTTTTTTTACTTCCTTCCTCCCTGCCTGCCTCCCTCCCTCCCGCATGTCCTTCCTCTCTCAATCTCTCTCTCCCTCTCTCTCTCTCTCTCTCTGTGGTCTTCAGCTCTGTATGGTTCTCTTTATTAATATTGTCTTCATGTTAATCTATAGTTTTCCTAATGACATTTAGTTCTTTATTCATGTTTTCCTTTAGCTCTTTGAGCATATATAGGACCACTTTTTAAATGTCTTTGTCTGGTATGTCCCAGGTCAAGTCCTCCTCATTGATAGTTTCTAATGCTTTAATCTGCTCATTTGCCTGAGCCATCACTTCCTGTTCCTTCGTGTGTTTGGTAATCTTTTGTTGAAACCTAGACATCCGATATTTTTATGTGTTATTGCTGGAGTTTAAACTCTGAGGCATCTGTTCCTTAAGCTGCTATCCATGTCAGCGAGTGTCATGTCAGAGATTTCCTTGAATGCCAGCAGCTAACAACAACAACAAAAAGGTAGAAAACACCTTTCCCAGTGTTTGCAGATTGGCTTGTATGTGTCCACTTCTTCAGATGTTAGCCATATAATAAATTTAGAGAATAGCTCAAGGTAAAAGTGTAGGGTCCTCCCCAGTCCTTTCTGTACATGAATCTTGTTCTGGGCATGTCTGTAACCCTAAGAATTTCCTTATTTATAAGGATCTGAGTGTCCCCTCTTCCCTAGGAAACATTGTTTTCTCATGGTCCTGTGAACCCAACTGTGTATCCTACAGCCAGCAAACCTTTTCATAGGCAGCTACAATTTTAATGTTCTCCTACAGCATTCAGTAGGAAAGCTTTTTGAGCTGCCTTCCATGTGCAGGTCAAGTTCTGGGACAGTGGGCCCACAATGAGTGCACTGTTCAATCCTTTAAACTGCCACCATATAAATTGACATAGCCATACATGCCCCCAGTACATGCGGTTACTCTATTCCTCTCAGGAACCAGGACCAGGGACCTGCACTAGGAATGTGGGGCAGCTCTGTGCGAATATGGTGAGGGGATGGATGAGGAGCCAGCAAGAATGCCAGATCTTCCCATTTTAAAATTGTCTGTGCCTTGATTTGGTATTCCCCTGTTCATGCAATCTTTTAAATGTTTTCTGGTAGTTTGAGAAAGATGTTTCTGCCAGTTCTTGCTGGTTGCTCAGCGCTTGTGTGTGCTGTGGAGGGGCGGGGAAGGGGAGCAGAGACCTGGAGAGTCTAACTCCATCTTAACTGGGCTCATTATGCTTTTGATTTGCATTCCCTGATGGCTAATGATATTGAATGTCTTTTCATGTATTTGTTGGCTATTTGTATATTTCATTTGGAGAAATGTCTATTCAAATCCTTTCATGGTCTTTAATTAGGTTGTTTGTCTTTTTGTCTTTGAGCATAGGAGTTCTTTTTATATTCTGGATATTAATCCCTTATCAGACATAGGATTTTTTTTTTAGTTTTATATTTGAGTTTATTCTTCATTTAACTTTTAAAACACTACTATAGTTGAATATTAAAACAAAAACAATAGCAAGTAGTGAGAATATTATGATTACAGTCCTTCACTTATTCACGAATGCATATAAGATGCCAGGAGGGTGTGGCATTCCCTGGCTCCAGCTAAGAGGCTTAGCACTGAACACAACCTCTGGGGTGATTCTCGTCATCCTTGTGCTTCTCCATTGTAGTGGCGCCATCTTTCCTGATTGGGATCAAAGCCCACCAGTTCTACCTGATCCATTTCATCAGTTTCTTCTACTTCTCTCTTCTGAGGTAGGAGTTTGTCGCAAAGACAGTTTATCAGGAGAGAGAAAGCCATTGTCAAGAAAGTCTACCTTAAATTCAATGATTAGGTGACCCTTTTCATATGGCCTACGATAAATTGGCATGCCTTCATTTAGCACAAATTTGCTATCTCCATGCTTGAAGATATGACCTGGATAAGAGGTGATGATTATGGTTTGGTTATCGAGACTGTGTATTGACTTTGGAAGCCACACAATGCTTCAACCAGCTGTATGGAGAAGTCTTCTTGTCATGTAAAAACACTGTGATCGCTCTTTGTCCGCCGGCCCGGTGCGCGGCGCCCACGCCCCACAGCAGCCAGCCCGCCCGCCCTCCTCTCCCCTCTTTGTCCACCGGCCCGGCGCACGGCGCCCAAGCCCCGCAGCAGCCAGCCCGCCCGCCCTCCTCTCCCCTCTTCCCCCTCCTGCTCCGGCGGCTCTCCAACCACCACCGTGCCCTCTTCCGCCTTCACCGGCTTCTCTGCCACCGGCCTCAACAGCCTTGCCACCCTCACCTTTCCTCCTCCAGAACAGCTACTGGGGGAGTGGAGACAATACAGAGCAGCTCCCAGAGCCACGACGGAGATCAAAGGGACGGTGTACCCCATCCTGGAACGGCTGACTGTCTGGGAGAACCAGCTCCGGTGAGATCGCCGAGGGGCGCGGGCTTTCCCGGACGGGACGGCAAGCGGCCGGAGTCCCTCCCTTCCTCCTTCCCAGGCCAGCTGGCAGAATTGGGCAGGCGGTCCCCGTGGGCCGCGGCGGCTGGCGCCCCCACCACGCGAGGCCCCCCTGACCAACTGAGAGAGTTGGGTCGGAAATCCCCAGACTGCAGAGAACGGTGACCGGGGGGTCCCTTCCAAACACATGACTCCCCGGTCCGGCTGGGAACAGTGCACTCTCCCGGGCTGAGACAGCTGGTGCTCTCCCGCCACGCTTGGCACCCCAGGCCGACTAGGAAATTCGGTCGGGCGCTCTCCCGTGCTGTGGTGGCCAGCGACCCTCCCCACGTTCGGACCCCCGGGCCGGCTGGCACTCTTCCAAGATGCTTCGGCTGCCGAACCTCCCCTACAGCGAGAGTTTTCCAAAGTTAAAGGACCCACAGCAACTTTCACTGGTGGAACCCGTAGACAAACGTGTGCCACGAGCGCCACCCACTGGGCAGGATAAGAAAAACAGAACCCAGAGATTTCACAGAAAAATCTTTCAACCTGTGGGGTCTAACACCCAGGGAAATCTGACTAAATGCCCAGACGCCAGCAGAAGATAACAGATCATGCTCAGAAAATTGAAAATATGATCCAGTCAAAGGAACAAACCAATAGTTCAAATGAGATACAGGAGCTGAAACAACTAATGCTGAACATACGAACAGAAATGGAAAACCTCTTCAAAAACGAAATCGATAAATTGAGGGAGGACATGAAGAAGACATGGGCTGATCAAAAAGAAGAAATAGAAAAACTGAAAAAACAAATCACAGAGCTTATGGAAGTGAAGGATAAAGTAGAAAAGATGGAAAAAACAATGGATACCTACAATGATAGATTTAAAGAGACAGAAGATAGAATTAGTGATTTGGAGGATGGAACATCTGAATTCCAAAAAGAAACAGAAACTATCCGGAAAAAAATGGAAAAATTTGAACAGGGTATCAGGGAACTCAAGGACAATGTGAACCGCACAAATATACGTGTTGTGGGTGTCCCAGAAGGAGAAGAGAAGGCAAAAGGAGGAGAAAAACTAATGGAAGAAATTATCACTGAAAATTTCCCAACTCTTATGAAAGACCTAAAATTACAGATCCAAGAAGTGCAGCACACCCCAAAGAGATTAGACCCAAATAGGCGTTCTCCAAGACACTTACTAGTTAGAATGTCAGAGGTCAAAGAGAAAGAGAGGATCTTGAAAGCAGCAAGAGAAACACAATCCATCACATACAAGGGAAACCCAATAAGACTATGTGTAGATTTCTCAGCAGAAACCATGGAAGCTAGAAGACAGTGGGATGATATATTTAAATTACTAAAAGAGAAAAACTGCCAACCAAGACTCCTATATCCAGCAAAATTGTCCTTCAAAAATGAGGGAGAAATTAAAACATTCTCAGACAAAAAGTCACTGAGAGAATTTGTGACCAAGAGACCAGCTCTGCAAGAAATACTAAAGGGAGCACTAGAGTCAGATACGAAAAGACAGAAGAGAGAGGTATGGAGAAGAGTGTAGAAAGAAGGAAAGTCAGATATATATAATACAAAAGACAAAATGGTAGAGGAAAATATTATCCAAACAGTAATAACACTAAATGTTAATGGACTGAATTCCCCAATCAAAAGACATAGATTGGCAGAATGGATTAAAAAACAGGATCCTTCTATATGCTGTCTACAGGAAACACATCTTAGACCCAAAGATAAACATAGGTTGAAAGTGAAAGGTTGGGAAAAGATATTTCATGCAAATAACAACCAGAAAAGAGCAGGAGTGGCTATACTAATATCCAACAAGTTAGACTTCAAATGTAAAACAGTTAAAAGAGACAAAGAAGGACACTATATACTAATAAAAGGAACAATTAAACAAGAAGACATAACAATCATAAATATTTACGCACTGAACCAGAATGCCCCAAAATACGTGAGGAATACACTGCAAACACTGAAAAGGGAAATAGACACATATACCATAATAGTTGGAGACTTCAATTCACCACTCTCATCAATGGACAGAACATCTAGACAGAGGATCAATAAAGAAATAGAGAATCTGAATATTACTATAAAGGAGCTAGACTTAACAGACATTTATAGGACATTACATCCCACAACAGCAGGATACACCTTTTTTTCAAGTGCTCATGGATCATTCTCAAAGATAGACCATATGCTGGGTCACAAAGCAAGTCTTAACAAATTTAAAAAGATTGAAATCATACACAACACTTTCTCGGATCATAAAGGAATGAAGTTGGAAATCAATAATAGGCGGAGTGCCAGAAAATTCACAAATACATGGAGGCTCAACAACACACTTTTAAACAACAAGTGGGTCAAAGAAGAAATTGCAAGAGAAATTAGTAAATACCTAGAGGCGAATGAAAATGAAAACACAACATATCAAAACTTATGGGATGCAGCAAAGGCAGTGCTAAGAGGGAAATTTATTGCCCTAAATGCCTATATCAGAAAAGAAGAAAAGGCAAAAATGCAGGAATTAACTGTCCACTTGGAAGAACTGGAGAAAGAACAGCAAACTAATCCCAAAGCAAGCAAAAGGAAAGAAATAACAAAGATTAGAGCAGAAATAAATGAAATTGAAAACATGAAAACAATAGAGAAAATCAATAAGACCAGAAGTTGGTTCTATGAGAAAATCAATAAGATTGATGGGCCCTTAGCAAGATTGACAAAAAGAAGAAGAGAGAGGATGCAAATAAATAAGATCAGAGATGGAAGAGGAGACATAACTACTGACCTCACAAAAATAAAGGAGGTAATAACAGGATACTATGAACAACTTTACGCTAATAAATACAACAATTTAGATGAAATGGACGGGTTCCTGGAAAGACATGAACAACCAACTTTGACTCAAGAAGAAATAGATGACCTCAACAAACCAATCACAAGTAAAGAGATTGAATTAGTCATTCAAAAGCTCCCTAAAAAGAAAAGTCCAGGACCAGACGGCTTCACATGTGAATTCTATCAAACATTCCAGAAAGAATTAGTACCAACTCTCCTCAAACTCTTAAAAAAAATCGAAGTGGAGGGAAAACTACCTAATCCATTCTATGAAGCCAACATCACCCTCATACCAAAACCAGGCAAAGATATTACAAAAAAAGAAAACTACAGACCAATCTCTCTAATGAATACAGATGCAAAAATCCTCAATAAAATTCTAGCAAATCGTATCCAACAACACATTAAAATAATTATACATCATGACCAAGTAGGATTCATCCCAGGCATGCAAGGATGGTTCAACATAAGAAAATCAATTAATGTAATACACCACATCAACAAATCAAAGCAGAAATCAGATGATCATCTCAATTGATGCAGAGAAGGCATTTGACAAGATTCAACATACTTTCCTGTTGAAAACACTTCAAAAGATAGGAATACAAGGGAACTTCCTTAAAATGATAGAGGGAATATATGAAAAACCCACAGCTAATATCATCCTCAATGGGGAAAAATTGAAAACTTTCCCCCTAAGATCAGGAACAAGACAAGGATGTCCACTATCACCACTATTATTCAACATTGTGTTGGAAGTTCTAGCCAGAGCAATTAGACAAGAAAAAGAAATACAAGGCATCAAAATTGGAAAGGAAGAAGTAAAACTATCACTGTTTGCAGACGATATGATACTATACGTCGAAAACCCGGAAAAATCCACAACAAAATTACTAGAGCTAATAAATGAGTACAGCAAAGTAGCAGGCTACAAGATCAACATTCAAAAATCTGTAGCTTTTCTATACACTAGTAATGAACAACCTGAGGGGGAAATCAAGAAACGAATCCCATTTACAATCACAACTAAAAGAATAAAATACCTAGGAATAAATTTAACCAAAGAGACAAAAAACCTATATAAAGAAAACTACAAAAAACTGCTAAAAGAAATCACAGAAGACCTAAATAGATGGAAGGGCATACCGTGTTCATGGATTGGAAGACTAAATATAATTAAGATGTCAATCCTACCTAAACTGATCTACAGATTCAATGCAATACCAATCAAAATCCCAACAACTTATTTTTCAGAATTAGAAAAACCAATAAGCAAATTTATCTGGAAGGGCAGGTTGCCCTGAATTGCTAAAAACATCTTGAGGAAAAAAAACGAAGTTGGAGGTCTCGCGATGCCGGACTTTAAGGCATATTATGAAGCCACAGTGGTCAAAACAGCATGGTATTGGCATAAAGATAGATATATCGACCAATGGAATCGAATAGAGTGCTCAGATATAGACCCTCTCATCTATGGACATTTGATCTTTGATAAGGCAGTCAAGCCAACTCATCTGGGACAGAACAGTCTCTTCAATAAATGGTGCCTAGACAACTGGATATCCATATGTAAAAGAATGAAAGAAGACCCGTATCTCACACCTTTTACAAAAGTTAACTCAAAATGGATCAAAGATCTAAACATTAGGTCTAAGACCATAAAACAGTTAGAGGAAAATGTAGGGAGATATCTTATGAATCTTACAACTGGAGGCGGTTTTATGGACCTTAAACCTAAAGCAAGAGCACTGAAGAAAGAAAGAAAGAAATGGGAGCTCCTCAAAATTAAACACTTTTGTGCATCAAAGAACTTCATCAAGAAAGTAGAAAGACAGCCTACACAATGGGAGATAATATTTGGAAATGACATATCAGACAAAGGTCTAGTATCCAGAATTTATAAAGAGATTGTTCAACTCAACAACAAAAAGACAGCCAACCCAATTACAAAAATGGGAAAAAGACTTGAACAGACACCTACCAGAAGAGGAAATACGGATGGCCAAGAGACACATGAAGAGATGCTCAATGTCCCTGGCCATTAGAGAAATGCAAATCAAAACCACAATGAGATATCATCTCACACCCACCAGAATGGCCATTATCAACAAAACAGAAAATGATAAGTGCTGGAGAGGAGGCAGAGAAAGAGGCACACTTATCCACTGTTGGTGGGAATGTCAAATGGTGCAACCACTGTGGAAGGCAGTTTGGCGGTTCCTCAAAAAGTTGAATATAGAATTGCCATACGACCCAGCAATACCATTGCTAGGTATCTACTCAAAGGACTTAAGGGCAAAGACACAAACGGACATTTGCACACCAATGTTTATAGCAGCATTATTTACAATTGCAAAGAGATGGAAACAGCCAAAATGTCCATCAACAGAAGAATGGCTAAACAAACTGTGGTATATACATACGATGGAATATTATGCAGCTTTAAGACAAGATAAACTTATGAAGCATGTAATAACATGGATGGACCTAGAGAATATTATGCCGAGTGAGTCCAGCCAAAAACTAAAGGACAAATACTGTATGGTCCCACTGATGTGAACGGACATTCGAGAATAAACTTGAAATATGTCATTGGTAACAGAGTCCAGCAGGAGTTAGAAACAGGGTAAGATAATGGGTAATTGAAGCTGAAGGGATACAGACTGTGCAACAGGACTAGATACAAAAACTCAAAAATGGACAGCACAATAATACCTAATTGTAAAGTAATCATGTTAAAACACTGAATGAAGCTGCATCTGAGCTATAGGGTTTTTTTTTTTACTATTATTACTACTTTTATTTCTTTTCTCTATATTAACATTCTGTATCTTTTTCTGTTGTGTTGCTAGTTCCTCTAAACCGATGCAAATGTACTAAGAAACGATGATCATGCATCTATGTGATGATGTTAAGAATTACTGAGTGCATATGTAGAATGGTATGATTTCTAAATGTTGTGTTAATTTATTTTTTTTTTCCGTTAATAAAAAAAAAAACAAAAAAAAAACACTGTGATCCTTCTGATCTAAAACAATGATAATATCTCCTGGATGCAGTCTTGTCTTTCGGTCTCCTTCACCACGGAATGTTATCTTTTGGCCATTTTTCATGCCTTTGTCAATATAAGCTTCTAGAATCTTCTCTTCTTCCTTTCACTGCAACTTTTACATCTATCTTTAGGACTGGTCCACTCCCCATGGCCTTGGCAGTCCATGAACACACTGAATTTGCTGAACCATTCCAGGTCCTATCTGATGAATTCATACTTGCATTCCAGTACCTTGGCAATTGGGATAGCACTCAACTGCTCCTATTTTAAAACCTCAGCCTTCACATTTGTCACAAATCACATTCTTTTGCAGAGCTGGTTGTTTTGTCCCTGTTATATATATCTTCTAAGGTAACTGAGAGCTAAGGTACAACATTTTTACCTCTCCTTTCTCTCTGCATCCTTCCACCACCTCCAAAAAACATATCAAAGATGTCCATAGGGGATCCCAACCCCCTACCTGCTCTACCATCTTTGATAGCCTGTTTTCCTCCTTTGTCATATAATTCTCTTTTCTTTGCATCAGAGAACACTTCATAAGCTTGAAAAATTTCTTTAAACTTCTTGCCTTCATTTGGATTTTTATCAGGATGGTATTTCAAGGCTAGTTTCCTGTAAGCCTTTTTCAGCTCTTCCTGTGTGGCTTTGGGTTTGACCTCCAAAACATCATAGTAAGTGGTTTCTTTCACCATTTTTACAACCAGTGAGTGGGCCAAGGCCGGGGAGGGGGAGTGGGAAGGAGCATGTCACTGTCAGATAAAGGATTTTGCAACTAGTTTTTCCTATTCTCTAGGTTTTCTTTTCACTTTCTTGATAATGTCCTTTGATGCACAAAAGTTTTAAATTTTGATTGAAGCCAATTTATCTATTTTTCATTTTGTTGCCCTTTTAATGTAGTTTCAGTTTGCTAATGCTGCCAGAATGCAATATACCAGAAATGGATTGGCTTTTTTTTTAAACTTTTTTATTGTAAGTTATAACACATATACAAAGCAAAGAAAGAAAAAAGCAATAGTTTTCAAAGCACTTTCAACGAGTAGTTACAGGACAAATCCCAGAGTTTATTGTGGGCTACCATACCATCATCTCAGATTTTTCCTTACAGTTGCTCCAGAACATAGGAGACCAGAAGACATAAATACTTTTTATCATCACAATCCACTTTTTTTTTCTTTTTTTGTGAAAAATAACACATATACAAAAAAGCAATAACATTCAAAGCACAGCACCACAATTAGTTGTAAAACATATTTCAGAGTTTGGCATGGGTTACAAATCCACAATTTTAGGTTTTTACTTCTATCTGCTCTAAAATACTGGAGACTAAAAGAGATGTCAATTTAATGACTAGCAGTCATATTCATTTGTTAAAACCTAGCTTCTCTGTATAACTCCACCATCACCTTTGATCTTTCTATCCCTGCCTGTCTTTAGGGGTATTTGGGCTATGCCCATTCTAACTTTTTCATGTTGGAAGGGGCTGTTGATAATATGGGGTAGGGAGATAGAACTATCTGATGTTCTGGAGAGGCTGGGCCCTCTAGGTTTCAGGACTTATCTGGACCAGGGACCCATCTGGAGGTTGTAAGTTTTTTGGAAAGTTACCCTAGTGCACGAAACCCTTGTGGAATCTTATAAATTGCGTTAGATGTTCTTTAGGATTGGCTGGAATGGTCTTGGTTGGGGTTATGATAAGCAGCAATGTCTAAGAGTGACCTCCAGAGTAGCCTCTCAGCTCTAGTTGAACACTCTCTGCCATTGATACTTTGTTACACTTCTTTTTCCCCTTTTGGTCAGGATAGAATTGTTGATCCCACGGTATCAGGGGCGGATTCATTCCTGGGAGTCATCTCCCACGCTGCCAGGGAGACTTTCACCCCGGATGTCATGTCCTACATAGGGGGGAGGGCGATGATTTCACTTGCAGCGTTGGGCTTAGAGAGAGTGAGGCCACATCTGAGGAACAAAAGAGGTCCTCTGGAAGTAACTCTTAGGCATACCTATAGGTAGGTTAAGCTTCTCCACTACATATTTAAGCTTCGCAAAAGTAAGCCTCAAATCAAGGGTTTGGCCTATTGATTTGGGTGACACAGTATCAGGGGGATTCCCTGATGGTAAAGTTTAATAGTTTCATATTTTTTCTCCCATCCCTCAAGGGACTTTGCCAATACTTTTTGATTATCTGCTTAATCTACTCTAGGAAGTATTACATTAAGCTATACAGGATTAAAGGACCTCTTTCTTATTCCCTGTGTTTCAATTGTTCAAATGAGCTCTACAGATAGGTTAATTTAGATTATGTGCTACAGAAAATTTAGGTTCCAGACCAAATAAACCTTTCTTCCTTTGGTCTCAAAGAGTATGTGTGGTTCTAAAATATAGACACTGTTTTCATTACTGAATTACTTTAACCCCGACCTAATTGGCTTTGTTCTTATCTCTAAATATCAAGATATATATACATAAATCAGTCTCTCAAAATTCAGAAATAATAATTACCACTCTGGACTAAATGTGTCTGCTATAAAAACGTACAGTCTAGGCCCCTGTTTTCTTATAAGTATTTTCTAAAGGAAACCATACCACAATTGTCCTTTTGTTTCTGGTTTATTTTGCCTCACCAAATATCCCACACGTTCACTCACATTGTTGCATGCCTCATGACTGTGTTCCTTGATGTAGCAGCACAACATTCAATCATATGTATACACTGCCTTCGTCAATCTACTTCTCAGTCAGTGCATCCTTCAGCCACATGCATTCATCAGGCATCATGTAGAGGGCCCAAAGTCCACAGTCATTCAACATTCTGAAATTTAGGTAATTTCATTGTTTCCAAGAGATAGATAACCAATAAACACACTGTCACCAAATGGGAAATCTAAACCTCCTCTTAACTCTTATCCCTCTCCCCGTTATTTACCTCTGCTGTTGCTATGGTAGTGCTGATGTTTCCAAATAAACGTCTCTCCCTTTGGTCGGTGAACAGGATCTTGATGTTTGTGCTGGGAAACCTGAACGTACACGCCTGGCAGCTGCAGTGGCGGTGCACCGCAGGCTGGGTGCAGGAGCTGGACAGCGCCACCGCCACCATGCCTGCCTGCTGGGGCTGCCCATGGGCATGGGTGGCACGCCACCCTCCTGAGCCAGAGAGAGGAGGCCCAGTGAGCAGCTGCAGCGGCGTCGAGGGGCAGGGAGTGAGGCAGCCGTGCCATCAACCCGTGCTGGGCCACTGGATTTCATCATTTACTTAGCATCTCCAAACATCTGTGTCTTGGTTTCACTTCTCTGATCTCTGCTCTGTTCTCCAAACATCTGTGCCTTCTACAAAATATCTCCCTTTTCAAGGACCCCACTAAACTAAGATCCACCTTGAATGGGTGGGATCACATCTCCATGGAAATAGTCTAAACAAAGGTCATGCCCACAAGTGGGTGGATCACATCCCCATTGAAAAACCTAATAAAAAAATCCCACCCTAAAATAGGTCTGCACCCAAATTGGATATGGATTAAAAGAACACTGCTTTTCTGGGTACACAGCAGTTTGAGTCAGCACGTTCCACCCTCTGGACCCCCAAAGGACATTTTATTTCCATATACAAAATACCTTCACTCCATCACAATATCACAAAAGCCTTAAACCATTTCAGTAACAATATTACAAAATCTCATCAAGTCAGTTACAGGAATGGTCTGTCCTAAGGCAAAAGTTCTCTGGCCATGGGTCTGTGAAACTCAGAACAAATTATCTGCTCCCAATATACAAAGCAGGGATAGGCATAGGTTAAACATTCTCATTTCCATAGAGTAAAACTGAAAAGAAAACAGGGGTCACTGGACCCAAACAGTTTTAAAAACCTGCAGGGCAAATTCCATTAGATTTCAGTGTCAAAAAGTCATTCATCCTTGGGGCTGGAGAGAGTGGCAGTCCCACCCTTTCCAAGGGTTTATGCTTCGGCCCTGTTCTTTTCAAACACTGGGACAAGGGTTGCAGTATTGGGGAACATTGGGGAGACCACCTTATTCTCAGCTTGACTCTCTCCACACATCAGGGTAGCACCTGGATTTTCTGCCCTCTCCAGGGTACACACTCAATTCCTAAGAGGCAGTCGCGAGGCTCACTCCAATCCCTAGGGAATGTGCCCCACCTTCTCTTAGGCCTGGGATGCCAAAACTCTTCCTGAGCATGGAGGCAGAAGGCCCGCCCTCTGCTTTCAGGGCAAACTAACCCGCCCCACATGCATGGGTGGCTCCTCTCTCCTGGCCCGAGATTTCCTGGCTCCAAACTGGCCTCCTCCATTTGTCTGCCTTTGAAATAATTTTCCCTTCAATCTGTCCCTTTTAATCCAGACTGGCAGTGGTTCCATTTATTCAGATCTCGCACACAAAAAAATTTGTTTACTTGGCAGGCAGCATAGAAGGGTCAAATCCATCAGACAATAGGAATTTCCACAAATCCTTTCTGGATAACTCCATCTCCAGTCCTTGCTTGCCCTGTAATAGCTGACTGTTTCCATGTTTGGCTAAATCCTCACATGGGGCAACATTCTCTGGGGTCTTACTTTCTGGAAACCCAGAATTTTCCAGACCATCAATTTCTGGTTTCTTTTTTTTACCCAAGAGTTATTATCCCTTTCCTACTGCATTTTCCTACAAGCTGCAAGGAGTAGCAAGGCTGCATTTTCCACAGTTAGCTTGCAAATTTCCCTAGCTAGATATCCAAGTTCATTGCCTTCAAATTCTACCTTCCATCCAACTCCAGGACTCAATTTTGCGAAATTCTCTGCCACTTTCAAACAAGGAACACCTTTCTTCCATTTGCAATGCTACATTCATCATTTCTGTCTAAAGTCTCATCAGAAGATATCTTTAGAGTCCACATTTCTTCCAACAGTCTATCCAAAGCAATTCAGGCCTTTTCTATCAAGCATATAGTAATTCTTCCAGAACCTTCCCCTTATCCATGTACAAAATTGTTCCAATGTGTTTGGTATTTGCAAACAGCAGCACACCACTTCACTGGTACTAAAATTGGTTTCGGTTTGTTAATGCTGCCAGAATGCAATATACAAAAAATAGATTGGCTTTTTATAAAGGGGATGTATTAAGTTATAAGTATACAGTCCTAAGGCCATAAAAATGTCTAAATTAAAGCATCAACAAGAGTATACCTTCACTCTAGAAAGGCTGATCACTTCTGGGGTTTCTCTGTCACCTGGAAAGTCACGTGGTGATGTCTGCTAAGCTTTGCTCCTGGATTTCATTGCTTTCAGCTCCTGGTCCAGTGGCCTCCTCTCTGGGCTTCTCCCGGGCAAACTCTGGATTTCATCTTTTAGCTTAACATCAACAAAGTCTGTGTCTTTGTTTCATTTCTCTGCTATCCATTTTGGTTTTCCAAGCATTTGTGCTTTGTCCAAAATGTTTCCCTTTTAAAGGACTCCAGTAAACTAACTAAGACCCACTTTGAATGGGTGTGGTCACATCTCCATGAAATAATCTAATTAAAAGGTCACACCCACAATTGAGCAGGTCACATCTCCATTGAAACAACCTGACCAAAAGCTCCCACCCGATGAATGAACCTAGCCCTGGCACCATGGAATTAACAATGCCTACTTGACCAAAAGGGGAAAAGAAATGTAACAAAAGAAGGTATCAGTGGCTAAAAGAGTTCAAATAGAATCAAGAGGCTATTCTGGAGGTTACTCTTTATGCAAGCTCCAGCTAGATATTGCTAATTACGAGGTTTACCAAACCCCAACAAAAATCATTCCTGTTAACCCTAAAGAATACCTAGGGTTCTATCTGAGATTCTATGAAAGTTTCACATACTAAGATTACTTTCCAGAAAACTACAACCTCCAGATGATTTCTAGGCCAGATAAGTCCTGAAACCCAGAGGTGCCAGCCTCTCCAAGAACACCAACTAGTTCCATTCCCCTATCCTGCATTATCAACATCCCTTTTCAACATGAAAAAGTTAGAATACGCAGAGCCCAAATACTCCTAAAGAAAGGGAGAAAGATAAAAGGAGGCGTTATAACAGAGGAGATAGGATTAACAACTGAATATGACTGCTGAATCATTATATTGACATTTCTTTTAGTCTCTAGGTTCTTGGAGCAGCTTGAAGGAAAAACCTGGAAGTGTGGAACAGTAACCCATACCAAACTTTGAAATCTGTTCTATAACTACTTGTTACAATGTGCTTTGAAATTTATTGCTTTTTTGTGTATATATTTCACAGTAAAAAAAAAGTTTAAAAAAAAAAGATCCTACCCTACAACAGGTCTGCCCCCACAAAATTGAATTAGGATTAAAAGAACAAGGCTTTTCTGGGGTATATAATAGTTTCAGATCAGAACAAGTATCATATATAACAATCTGTGATCAAATAGAAGGTCCTGAAAATTTCCCCTATGTTTTCTACTGAGAGGTTTATAATTTCAACTGTTTAATTTAGGTCTTTCTTCCATTTTGAGTTAATTTTTGTATATGGTGTGAGGTGGTGTCCAAATTCATTCTTCTGCATGTGAGTATCCATTTTTCTTAGAACTATTTGTTAAAAACACTATTCTTTCCCCATTGTCTTGGTACCCTTTTTGAAAATCCATTGACCATAATTGTGAGGGTTTATGTCTGAATTCTCAGTTCTATTCCATTGATCTATGTCAGGGCTTATGTCAATACCATACTGTCTTGATTATTATAGCTTTATAGTAAGTTTTGAAATCAGGAAATGTGAGTCCTCTAACTTTGTTCTTTTTGAAGGTTTTTTTGGGTGGCTCTTCTGGGTCCCTGGCATTTGCATAGAAATTTAGTGTAAGCTCATCAGTTTCTGCAAAGAAGCCAGATGAGATTTTGACAGAAATTGCTTTGAATCTGTCATCTTAATATTAAGTCTTCAGCCAAAGAATATGGGATATCTTTCCATTTATTAAGGTCCTATCTAATTTCTTTAAAAAAAAAAAAAAAAGTCTTTTGTTGAGAAATATGGCATATACACAAAAAAGTGATAAATTTTAAAGTTCAGTTTAACAAGTACAGCAAATTTCAATGTGTGGTATGTGTTACAGTTCCATAATTTCAAGTGTTTCTTTCTCGCTGTTCTAATTCATTAGAGGCTAACAAGAAATATCAATATAGTGATTCAGTAATCACAATCATTTGTTAGAGCCTATATCCTTTGTCACAAGTCTCCCTCTCACTTGATGTTTCTCCCAACCATCAGGGATATTTGGGCAATGACCATTCTAACTTCTTCATGTTGAAAAGGGGTGTTGATATTACGGGGAAGACGGATGCAACTAGATGTTCTTGGAGAGACTGGTGTTTCTGGGTTTCAGGGCTTAACTGGCACAGGAATAATCTGGAGGTTTTAGGTTTCTAAAAAATAAACTTAGTGAGTGAAACTTTTATAGAGCCTCAGACAGAACCCCAGGTTATCTTTAGGGTTTACAGGAATACTGTTGGTTGGGGCTTGGCAAATTGTAGCACTTAGCAGTATCTAGTTGAAGCTTGCATAACAGAAACCTCCAGAATAGCCTCTGGACTCTATTTGAACTCTCTCAGCCACTGATACCTTATTTTGTTACATTTCTTTCCCCCCTTTTGGTCAGGTAGGCTCTGTCAATCTCATAATGCCAGGGCCAGACTCATCCCTGGAAATCATGCCCCGTATTGCCAGGGAGACTTATCCTCCCTGGATGCCATGTCCCATGTAGGGGGGAGAGTAATGAGTTTACTTGCAGAGTTGGGCTTAGAGGGAGGCCACATTTGAACAACAAAAGAGGTTCTGTGGAAGTGACTCTTAGGCATAATTATAGTAGACTTAGCTTCCCCATTACAGAAATAAATTTCATAAGAGCAAACCTCAAGGTCAAGGGCTTGGCTTATTAACTTGGGAGTCCCTAATGTTAGAGGGTACCAGAAGCTTCCCAGATGGGGATGTTTAATAATTCCATTTTTTTTCTCCAGTCCCTCTAGAGACTTTGCCAATACATTTGGGGGGGGGGGGCGGAAAGGGGGACATGGGCTGGAAATGTAACCTGGGTCTCTCACGTGGCAGGTGAGCATTCCACCAATAAACTACTCTGGCACTCCTTTGCCAATACTTATTATCTGCCCAACACACTCTGACATGTATCAGGGTATTACATTAAAATATACATAATTACACCATCTCATTCCCAATTCTAGGCTCCATGTGTTTGGGTCATTTAAATGAACTGGCCAGACAGCTTAAGTTAGATAGTGTGCTACAGAAAATTTAAGTTTTGGACAAAATAAGTATCTCTTCCTTTGGTCTCATACAGTAGGTGAAGTTCTAAAATGCAAGACAGTATCATCCTTTACCCTGTATTCTGGTGTACCTTAGTCCCAACCAAATCACTTTCGTTCTTATCTCTCATTGAAGTCTAACCTCTCTTTTGGCTTCCTTAATAGTTGCTGTAAGGGGCAATGCTGACTTTCAGAGCTGCAGAACTCCAATTCTGAGTCTTGGTGTTGCACAGGTACCTAAAGTTTCAGGGAATATACACACAGAGCACATCTCAGAATTTAGAAATAAGACTTAAAGCTCAGGAATAAATGTGACTGTTACTAAGAGCTTATAATCTAGGTCCCAATTTTCTTACAAGTATTTTCTAAGAGAGACCATACAAACTTTGTCCTTTATTTCTGGCTTATTTTGCTCAACATAATGTCCTCAAGTTTCAGTCACTTCATTGCATGCCTCACAACTTTGTTTCCTTCCGTAGTCTCACAATATTTCAGTGCACGCCACAGTTCACCCTTTTGCTTCTCAATGTACCCTCCAGCCACCTCCATCCATTTAGCACCACGGATAGAGTTGCCATGAACATCAGTGTTTATCTAACTTCTTTCAAAGTGTCTTGCAGTTTTCAGAGTATAAATTTTACAATTCTTTTGTTAAATTTACTCCTAAGTATCTTGTTTTCAAGATGCTATTATAAATGGATTTTTTTCTTGATTTTATTTTTGATTTGATTATTACTGTATAGAAATACAATTGATTTTTATATACTGATCTTGTGTGTCCTGCAACTTTGCCGAATTCATTTATTAGTTATGATGGTTTTCAGTAGATTTCTCAGGATGTCCAATTTACAAGATCATGTCAAAAAGAGATGGTTTTTGCTCTTCCTTTCCAATCTGGATGCCTTATTTCATTTTCCTGTCTAACCCTGTGACTAGACTCTCTAGTACAATGTTGAACCAAAGTGAACAGAAAAGGACATCCTTGTCTTGTTTCTGATCTTAAAGGGAAACATCCAGTCTTGCACCATCAGGTGCTGATGTCAGCTGTGGCTTTTCTGTAGGAAGCTTCTATCACATTGAAAAATCTCCCTTCTATTCTTAGTGTGTTGAGTGTTTGTCATGAACGGATGTTGAGTTTTAAGTGCTTTTTCTGTCTCCTGAGATGAGCAAGTGGTTTCTGTCTTTTTTCTTCTACAAATAGGGTGTATTACATTCACTGATTTTCACATGTTTAACAATCTTGCATTCCTGGAGGCCAGTTCCTTGCTGGGTCTGTTTTCTCCAGCAGGAACTGGGACCTCTGGGCAAAGCGGGAACTGTGCTGGACTAGACAAAGCAGGAGCACCTGTAGCCATCCCTCAGGAAACCTGCCACACAAAATAATCTAAGACCCAGGAACATCTCTAGAAATTTACTTTTTGGGAGATAGCAGGAATGCAAGTCATAATGTCCCATATCAGTCAAGAGGCCAGGCTATGATAAATGGGGGGAGGGGGACTTCAGCGGGAGCCCATAAGAAAGCATGTTGAAACAAGGGGAGCATTTGGTACTTTGCACAGACTTCGAGGATGAGTGGGGAAGGTCCCCTCCAGCACTACATTGCATGGCTCCCGGCCACTGAGAGACTGGCATAGTGACAAAGGTTCGGCACAGGCCACACCGCCACCTCAAGCTTCACCTCAAGGGGGTCCCAACAGGCCTGTCAGAGGCTCTCCCAGCTTTGTCCATTAGAATAAGGTTTCCCAGGAGGGGAGACAGATGATCCATCCCACTCCACTGTCACCCCTGACAGCTAAGTTCCCCTACTGCCCCAATCCATCCCATCTCCTCTCTCAGATGAGGACCTCAAGTATTTCCAAGGCTGACAGGGAACATGTCAAGCATTAGGAGAGCAGGTGGACAGAGCCCCAGTCCTCAAAGACTGAAGGCTCTAGGGAACAAAGGGGGGCATCTGATATACACTGAAACTTGCTTTTTGGTTAGGACCAAAAGCTAACCTTTATTCAACTAAAGGTTATTTAAAAAAAATTTTTTTTTGGCCAGTTTTTGGGTGTAGAAGACAACCTGAGAGTTGTAGTAAGACTCTCAAATGCAGAAATCCCAAGACCTTACTTGGGAACAGCACTGCCCTCCCCAACCAAGGTGACTAGCCCACCTACAGTCCTGCTGTTTATCCCAGGCAGCTTCTCCAAACATCTAGATGTTGCGGCCGTGCTCAGGCTCCAGAGATGCTAGCATTCCTAAATTGGGGGGGTGAGGGGGGCGGGCAGGAGGCTCCTAAATCTGGGACAAGCAATCAAAGCAAGACAGATGAGGTTGGCACCAATCTAAGAAAAGTTACCCCAGAATGGTGGTCAGTGCTGTGGGGATCCACGCTGGGCTAGAGAAAGGTAACAGGCCATGAGGCAGCCAAGACCCTGTAGGGCCTGGTACCCAAGGACTTCCTTCTTTAAAGGAGAAGGCTTGGCCTGGTCACCCTGGCACATCCTCTCCTTTCCTGCCACATACACTGTCTAAGCTCTCTGCAGCCCTGATTAAAGGCATTTACATGACAGCCACATCGGTGCTGCTGAGGAACAAGGATATCTAAGGTGAAATGGCCTTGAGTCGACTGTTATTTGGCCACTGGGAAAACCCAGTTCTGCAAAGCCATCCCAGGGGCCTTCACAGGTGAGAGAAGAATGATCCGAGTCACCAGTCCCCAGCTCCCAGCTCCAGAAGCCAGGTCCCCAACAGCATGGGCAGAGACACTTGGGTGAGCCCAGCTGGACTTCCAACTGGTATCCAAACCCCCTTAGGTGGAAGCCCCCAGCCCTCCAGTATGCTGCATTTGTAAGTTTTGTCTATTTACAGACCCAGTGTCAGACAGAAGCAAAGAGGAGAGAGATCTGCCTTTTCCAGAGAAGGCAAGGCTCTGCACTTCGGCTCAGCCCACCTCTACCCCTTCCGCTGTGACATCACTACGCCCAGTAATATGTGACAAAGTCACCAAACAGTTCTGAGGCCACATTTAGGGACTGGGTGGAACATTTTCTGAAGCTGAGGAGGGCTTTAAAAGGATTGTCTCCCTAATAATAAGTCCATACTCTAGGTGTGCTGTTAACTAGCATTTCAGTCTTGTCTAATTCAGAATGCCATTTAATGTCTCCCTTTGCCAGGACTGAATTCCGACAAATGCTGTCATTTTATAGTCCCTTCTCACACCAACATTAAGGACTGAGAATAACACTACAAATAATTTTCAAGTCCACAAAAACAAGAGACTCCCTGCAAAACTCCAAATCACCACCAATACATTTATTTGAGGGGAAAGGGGATCAAGTCTTACGAAGTTTTTCAACAGGGTAAAACTAGAGACACTGATCAGCAAAACTTCTGGATATTCACATCTGCACAGGTAACCAGGTCTTGTGCAAGGAGGGTTGTCACTGGACTGGTGGGCACTAGATGAGGGGGACACGTTTTGAGCAGTTACATGATTTCCCATTCCAAAGAAGGTGCTGCCCTCGCAACAGAAAAATAGTGTTGAGAAAAACGAAGGTAGAACCTGACAATAGCCTCCTAGCCCAGGCCTAGACACGATGGCGGCCTTGTGAAAGAGGGTCACGCCCTATTTACATGGTGGGATGATGCTTCCAGCTGAGCTGCAAGATGCAAGCTAGGGCTGACTTGAGGGGTGTGAGTGGGGCTAGGATCTGACCCTATGAGCCTTTCCCCATCTGACCTGGGCCTCCAACAAGCAGTTCTCCAGCCCTCTGCACAAGGCAGGCACGGCAAGTCTGGGAAGCAAGGGGATTCTGCTCCCATCCCCCAAGCCCACACCCTCATCCCACCTCCACTGGGCACAGCCCCATCCCCACTCCTGACTCTACATCTGGACACGTGGCAAATATGGAAACTGAAGCCCGGCTGGGCTGGGGCACATCTAGGTGTTGCTGGGTTAGAGTAATCTTGTCTTGCAGGTCTCCCCAGGTGATCAAGTCTCACCCACATGGCCAGGCTGAGACAGCGTGATTTTTGTGATTCAGGTTACTCGAGGGCAAAGCATGATCCTGATGACACGCGGCGGAAAAGCAGGCTGGAGCCACGGAAAAGCTGGCCCTGGATTGGAAGGAACAGTAGGGTCAGTGAAAGGGGGGGCCATGCTTTCCCAGCGGGAGGCCAGTGGAAACCAAAGGAGGGTCCAGGAGCTCAGAGACTCCAGGACAGGGGTTGGAGTGGCAGTGTGTGTAGACTCGCATTATGAATGGTAAGGACGGACTCTGCTTTGTGCTGAAGCAGAAGGGCACAATTCACTTTATGCCACTGGGATACTCTGTTCAGTATCAGTGTAACTACTCAGAAGGAAGCTCCCAAAAGAAGAGACTTGCTGCCCTCTAGCTTCAGAGCCCAAGTGGCCTGAAACTCCTCTAACCCCATGGGGAGGACCTGATGTCTTGTAGAATTAGTCAGAGTAGCCAGGAGGAGCTGTATTTGTTTCTTGCTTTCCTCTTTCAGGCCAGTCAGCACTGCTGGCTCCTCCCTAGGCCACAGACCCATTTTACTGAGGCATGTCAAGGCCAGGAAAGGGCAAGAATCTGTCTTTGGCCAGAAGTGTGGGCCTCCGACCTCTGAGCTCAAGAGCTCTTAGCCAGCAGGAGGGTGCTCTGACACAGAACCCAAGAACCCCAGGACTGGTACCTCGCCAGGCTTATGCATGCAGCTCCAGCCTCAGGCTCTCCTGGACCCAGGACGATGTCCTGCAGGAGGATGCACTGCCCTCCAATGGGCCAGCTGCCCTAATAGTCCAGAAATTTAGCAGGATTCATCTTAGATTTTGCGTTTTCAGCAGGGGTTCCTTTGAGGCTAAGAAGTTCTTGGGCTTTACCATCTACTGCATAGGCCAAAGTCTCCTCATATTTCTTCTAAGAGTGCTTGAGAAGAAAACAGACATGGTCTGGTGCATAATTTGTAAGTAAATCCATGTCAGATCCTAACTCACCTCAAATATTTTCGGAAAGAAGGTAAGCTAGAAACTTAAACTGCCTTGAACTGAGAGTCTATATTCTCTTATCTATCTTACAGTATTAAGAGATTGCATAATCTCTTATTTGCAAAAAAAACCTTGTATTTTTCCATCTGATGAGGCTTTGAAACCATTTCCCGAAAAAATGGGAAAAGCCTCTTTGCTCCAGTGCTCACTTACCTGCATACTCAGGTACTTCCAACAGTGGATCCAGGACTTGAACACTGGGGAGTAAGGAGGAAGCCCAGCCTGCAGCCTGCCCAGGAAGGAGAGCATACATCAGACCAAGAGGACAGTGGGAGATGGATCAACCAAAGAAAGGAGACCCCAAAAGGAATGGCTTACGCTGTCACCGACCCACATCCTGAAACCAAAGATTCATCCCAAAAGGGGCTCAGTGAATCCCAGAGGAAGTCACGATGCACACTGAGCAGGGCCCACACAAGTCCAGGTCAGGCCCCCCACCAGCCTCGGTGCCGAGCAGAGGGGTGCACACCTACCCACAGTTGTTCACAGCCATGAGATCACCGACCAGCAGGAAGGGGTAGGTCAGCATGCTCACTGCAATCTGAAACCCAAAGAGACTGAGTGCTGCCAAGCCCAGCATCCTGTCCCAACCCAGGGAGAGGGACACCGGCACCCATACTCTACCCCAGGCCTCCACCCACCACTCAGCTGGCCTCCCAAGCCCCACACAGGCTGATAAGGTAGGGGGAAGGGCAGTTGGCTCGACTTACCCCCATCACAAACTTGGTGTAGCTCCGGATGGCCAGGGCCTGACTGAACTGAAGAGACAGAAATGAAGGCCTATTTGCCCCAGGCCCCTCAGGAAGACTTCTGACACAGGGCCTGAGCCCCATCCACCAGGCCAGGGGCCCCGTCCCGCCACCACCTTCCCCGCACCCTCTAGACTGGCCTCACACACACACTGCACACACAGCATCCCTTTTCAAGGCCCACTAGGGGTTTTGAGGGCCTTGTAGTCAGAGCCAAAGGGAGGACCCAAAGGCAGAAGTGGGATAATGGGACTGACCGGGAGGTCCGTGACCCAGCTGGGGCTAGTGAAGGAGCATGGGGGAAGGAGAACAGGTCAGCGGGGCACTGACTGCTGGCCTGCACGTAACTCCACTGGCCCACACACTCCAAGGGCCCCAATGCCCAGTGCTTGGCCCAGGGCTAGAGCTCAATAGAGGCTTACGGAATGACGAGACAGACATCCCAACTAGTCAGAATCCTGGTCCTGTGGCATAAATGAGAGGAACTCAGGGCTTCCTGCTAACCCCCACCTCCCCAAGTTATTACCCGTTTCTGACAGCAACTCCTAAAATTCTACTTTACCCAGGAAATGGCCCCTCAGTAGGAAAGCTGAGTACCTGTCCCTCGACCTCCAGTGGCATGGTCACCCCACCTGATGGGATGGCTCTGGAGCCCCGGGTAGAGGTTTACTCAGCCTCTGCCTGAGTCCTGGATGGCTCTGGCAGGCCTGGCAGCCTCATCTTAGGCTTTACGCCACACACTGAAAATGCTCTCAATAAACTGCTGCTGTTGCTGAGGTTAAGTGCAGCAGCCTCTGGTCAAACATCTGTCCACCTCAACCAGAGGAAACCCGTCAACTGGGAGCCCCCAGACACTACCACTGCCCCAGCCCTGCTCTGTGCGTGACCCACCCACAAGGCCCCTGAAAAAGGGCAGAGGTGGGGGCACGTGCTACTGCATTTACAGACAGAGGCAAGTCTCCACAGAGCCACTTACACTGGCATCAAGGGAAGACCAGGAAGATTCACCTACCCAAGCCAAATGGCTAGTCCCAGCTTTTCTGTGGGCAGAGGCTTTCAGCTAGGGGTGGGGTGAGGTGGGAAGTGGTGGGGAGGGGAGGCTCACCAGACACACTCCACATCTAGACCTCTAATCAGAATCTTTATGCTTGGGACCCAGACACAGACACATATGGAACACAAAGCTCCCCCACTTGCCCCGCCCACCAGCCCCACCTGGAGACGGCAGTCACTGCTGCTGGCATGTCTGGCTACGAGGCAGCTGCAGCCCACCACTGCTCCTAACGTTTCTCTTGGTTCTGCCTGCCAACCCATTAGATGCCTTTCCTCATCAACCACCTTGTAAAAGGCCAAGCCTCTCTCCATCCTTGACCCAACCTGCTGAAAGGTCTGTGTAGACCAGGTCAGAAAGACTGCTGTTAAGGCAAAGGTGGGGTGAGCCGAGGCTGTATATTTCCTAGATCACCTGAAAAAATCCTCAAGCAAGGAAGTGCCCTCAGCCTGGCACAGGGCAACGGACCCAGCCCAGCCGATTCCCAGTCGTGTGACTGGAGAACTCACTCACTCCGAGTGTCAGTCTCCATCTGTCATACGGGATGCCATACGGGACCTGCCCTGTTCCCTTCACAACCAGGCTGCTGTGAGGATTAAATATAATAACGTTCCACAAAAGGGTTTTGAAAAGCACTAAAACATTAAACAAAGGATGAAGGGTGATTGTTATTAGCTGATTCATCTCCATTTCCCAGTTGCCTCAAACTAGCCTTGTGCGGTTTGGGGTGTGTTTTATTGCTCAAGCTGCTCAAGGATGGGCATCGTATAAGTTCCTCCTAGGCCTGTTTATCAATCTGGAAGGCCTCTTCTCAGTCTACGCCCCAGAGGCTCTGGCCAGCCCTCAGGCCCTGGTGCTCAGAATCCCAGAGTCCTCAAGAATCTGCCCCAGACCCTGGGGGTCAGCAGTACACGGAAAGAGGGACAAGTCCTTGTTCCAACCAACCTGGGAACCTGGATTCTGGTCGTTTCCCAGCCCCCCTGGGGTGTCACTCACGCTGTCATCCACCAGGTAGGCATTGATGAAGTGGGCCAGCAGGTTACAGCCCCACAAGAAAACCACATCTCCCAGGAGGTGAGGGATTAAGCCACTACAAAACAAGGTGAGCAAAGATGAGCAGGAGAGGGAGAGAGGCATTTCCTGGGAGCTCTACACCCAGGCGGGAGGTGTTCTAAGTCCAGATCCGAGGGCACAGTGGGCAGGAAGGAAGCCTCCAGGGGCCGCAGGGGCATGCCATGTTCCTTCTCCTGGGAAGGTGTTATTGCCACTTCTGGTGCCACAAATTAGTTTGTGGTCTTACAAGGAAGGTTTAAACCACAGAAGCTGGGCATCAACACGTGAATGTTGCCAAACCTGGGACTTTCAAACGCAGATTATGAAAGAGTGCCCACATGTTGGCAGTTTTCTCCTGGCATCTTTAACTAACCACCCCTCATGAAATACTTCTGCTCACTGCGTGTTCTCTTCACCCCTGGACTGTTCCAATGAAGATATTCCATGCAATCATGGGCTAGGAGGGCTGACTTTTAAAGTGATGGCCTTTCACTTAAAAGTGTAGCTGATATGGAAGCCTCCCCAGGATACAGCACTGAAGGCAAAAAAAACAGTTGCAGATCCGGAGGGTCCCGTGTGCTACTTGTGTTGTTTTAATTGCATGTGGTGCCTCGGGAGGATCTCTGGAAGACAATGGTTGTCTTCTGGGAAGGAAAGAATTATTTTCAAGTCACTAAAAATCCTATCACAAAATATCTGAAAAGTTTAAAAGAGTATATGCAACACATACAGTTATGAAGAATATTTGTGAAATGAATCTCCATGAATGCACATTTTCAATCCCTACTCAGGAAACTGACTTTTTACACATACTTTTGGTGGTTTCTGAGAATTACCTATTCCAAAAACATGTAGAAGGATAAAAAAAAAGAACCTAACGGGTAAGAATCTGCTATATGGGCGTCCTATTCAAACCAAAACAGAACTATATGGTCTAAAAAATGCCACAGGTGGTAACCTGCAGTGTTTTAAGGTGTGACCTATCAGAATACAGACAAGGGCAAATGTTTATACATATATATCCAAATACGAAGGCATTCATGTATGTATTTACATGTGTGTAAACAAATCCAGGTTTCTCGACCCCAGTATTACTAACACCTTGGGCAGATCAATCTTTGCCATGAGGGGCTGCCCTGAGCCGTGAGATTCTCACAGCATCGGGGCCTCTCGCCACTAGCAGCCAGCAGCAAGCACACCTCCCCAGCTGTAACAACCAAAAATGTCTCTAGAAATTACCAAATGCCCCCTAGGGGACCAAAATTGCCTCCTACTCTCCCCACCCCTGGCCCCTGTTGACAACAATAGGTAAAATAGCTAAACAGATACATAAATAAAAGACAGTAATTTTTCAATGCAGTTTTTCAGTCAGATGAGATATCATAAATTAAAATTTTTGGCCAACTGTGAGACCACAATGGAAGTATTAGTTAACATGGCAGACAACGTCTAGAACACAATGTACACAATCCCACATATGTCACTGCCTAGACTTAACAAGGCAAATAAAAAACACACTGCAAGCCTGGCGTCTGGGTTGTCTATGGTTTATGGCACCCAAACTGTCTCTGGACTATGAGAGCTCCTTACACGTGAAGTCGGCTCCACGTGAGGCTCAGGAGTGAAGGGGGCTCCTGACCAATGGAGCAGAGGACCAGTAGGGCCAGGTTTTCTCACTTTTTTCAAGAGAAGCCAAAAATACGGATTTTGTGTGAAATAGCCTACATGTTAAATGTTAAATTTGTCAGAAACACTATAAAGCCCAGCTACACGTAGGCTGAAGTGAGCCTGTGAGTGGCCAGCACCCAACCTGCAATACAGGCCACCGTCTCTCGGTCACGTTTAGAAGTGGAACCCTCTCCAAACCAAAGACCACCCAGTGCCCCAGAGCTCATGAACACCAGCCCCTTCTCCCCACCCGTAGTCCTGGGGCAAATGGACAGTGCCTGGGGAAGCTGCCCTTCCCCAGTGTGCTGGACAAACCTAAAAAAGGGCACGGGCAGCTTTGGTTCCAACGACCAGTAGCCCTGACATGCTCTGGTGCCCCACAGAGAGGGCTGCAGCTACTCAGGTGGGGGCTGCAGGGCCTCAGAGTCCTGAGGTTAGTCTAGAGGCAGCTGCAGCACAAGACGGTGGGGACGTGCCTGTTAGTAGGCGTGCCCTGTGGCCGGTTAGGGTGTGTATAAACTCACGTACACAAAGAATCCCAGTAGCCCCTCCTCTTTGAAAATCTTCCCGATGGAGCTCAGCACACCACTGTGAAGAAGGCAAGACAGGGAAAGGTCACACAGTCACATCCCAGAAGCTCTCCAGCTGGGGTGAACAGAGCCCACCACGCCAGCTCAGAGGCAAGGGAGGGGGAGTGGGGATGGGAGAGTCTCTTACCAGGAAGAACCCAAGTGGAGAAGAACAGAGAACTCTGGCTTGAGACTGAGGGAGAATTTATACCATTGGTGAGACTGGGAGAAAGCTAGCAATCCACAGGGGTAGAACACCTAGCAGGTCTCCAGGCCATTTTCTGTAGGATCTGAAGTTTAGGTATGAACCTCCCAGCCTGGGCTGCTGAGGAGGGGAAGGACCTTATCCTGCCTACCTCCGGCCTTATCTCTGGCTCAACAGTCTTCCAGCAGAGAAGGCTAACACAGCGAGAGCAGGAAGAGTTGATAAGTTGAGGGAATCACGCCGCCAGCGGACAGAGAAGGGACACAGGGTCCTTCAGAAGGAGGTCCTAGAAATCAGACCTCCCAGATGCAGCTGGGAAAAGGCCTTTCTCAGCTAAGAGCTCAGAGACTTAGTGCCCTGGCCGCTGCAGCGTATCAGTGCTAGAGGTAAGGCTGTGGTACCTTCCATGTGAAATGAAAAAGGAGGTTCAAAAACAACCTATTCGGTGCAAAATTTATATTTTGGGTTAACACATTACCTAATTTAACTTGCATGGTCAGTTTAGTTGATCATAAAAAAATAAAAAACAACCTCTGTGGCCTATGGCTAGAAATGTCAACTGGTCTGTCCTGAATGGAGACCCTGCTAAGTCTCAGGGGGAAGGGGTATCCTCAGGAGCCAAAGCCCTGGCTGGTACTGATCTGGGGCACCCCAGCTTGTCCAGGCCTCTTTGCCGTTCTTCCCAAACTAGTGGCTTAGCCCACGGCTCTCTGCAAGATCACCCCTCCCATCCCGTCTCCCAACCTTGCCTTTCAGCCTGGGGGATCGAGCCAGGTTCTCATCAGTGAACCCAAAACGAGGCACCACGGCAGCCAAGTTCCTTGTGAGCTCAGAAATGAGAATCTTAGAGAAGGGTAACAGAGGTGTGTTCTCTGGCCCCACGCCTCCAGAATCTGCCTCCTATCCTAGACAGAGCCTCAGAGGGGCAGCGCGAGCATAACTGGCACAGGAAGGCTGCAGAGGGCACAGCACCCAACTCAGCGGTGGGCACAGTAGAGGCTAGCTGAGCATCCGGTAAACTGGAAGAGTGAATAAAGGGGTGAGTCCCAAGCCCAGGGGGTGGAAAGCCTCTTAGCAGAAGACATAAAGAAATATAAACCAGGTCCACTGACAGCCTGGAGAAATCATGGAAGTACAGCCTAGGGGATGCAGAGTGTGTATGTGAGTGTGTATGTTGTGAGGGAGGGTGCGGGTGCAGTCCTGGGACCACCGTGAGTGGTGGAATCAGCTCTGGAATCTTAATCCAAGCAGACTTCAATTTTACTCACCCCCACCACAGGGCTTCTGGGCTCATCCAGGGCAGTCCCTGACAAGAGATGGGAAACAGAAAATGCCCCTCGACATGGATGACAGAAGCTGCTATCACACCCTTCTGAAGCTTAGGACTTAGGTCAGAAAAAGGTGCCATGACCGAGCTGGGTACGGCCTGCCCTGCACACCCGGACTGAGGACAGGCCACTTCCACTAGCCCCAAGAGGAATCACCCACCTGTACTTGGCCTCCCGTCCCACAAACTGGACCATACAGCGCATGGAGATGACTGAGAAAAAAGAAAACACACAGAGGTGAGGAGGTGAGCCAAAGCTCATGACACCCCTGCCACGGCGTGCTGGCTCCGTGGGGCCACTGCACAAGATGGCAACTGTCAGAAGGCAGGAGAGGAGGAGGGCCTCAGGGTTCCCTGTCACATGCCGGGACAACGGGGTTGGTTCCATTTCTGCTGCCTGGGAGGAGTTCCAGCTCCCTGGAGATGGGAGTCCTGGCCAGTCTCTCCTCGGTGGGGTTCCAATGGACTCCCCCCTCAACCTGGTAATTCTACCGCTGCCCACCTACAGGCCATCAGGGGTCACACAGCACCCGCCCCCATGAGACTCGTGGCTGAGGGTGGACCCCGACAGGGCGGCTCACCGTGCAGGGGGTGGGCCAGCATGCGGGATACACACTGCATCATCATCTCGTAGGAGGTCTGGAAGACAGCACAGGGTGGAGAGCTGGTCAAGCCTGTCTCTGGCATCAGCACTTATGGGGCACTACAAGTTCTTACGGGGGAAAAAAATGGGAATCCCGCAGCCCCCACATGGGGTCTGTCTGCCAAGAATGGCACCATTGTGCGGCCCACCCCACACACCCTCCGCCTGAAAGTGCTGCCAGGTCCTGGGCTAGGCCCAACAGTGGCCGAGAAGGCATCCTGGGGGCCCCTGCAGGGTCCAAGCTGGGCGCCTTCTGTTTACCACCCACCTAATTATGCCCAAGGACCCACCTCTGTTTGTTACTCTCAAACGACCCCCCAGTAACTCAGGGATTGGATGTAACTAGCCCTTCCTTCTCCAAGGGCCACTCCCTCGCCAACTCCCAGTGCTCACCTCCTTCACTACTTTCTTCAGAGAAGTCTTCATGTCATCCTTGTTGGAGACCTGCTCAATCTCATCGGGAGGGAAAACCTAATGCACAAAAAACAAAGGAAGGGGGGTGCATGGGTGGGTCAGTGGTAGGATGCTCACCTTCCATGCAGGAGACCCAGGTTCGATTCCTGGACCATGCACTCCACAAAAAACAACAAAAACAACCAAAAGAGAGCTAAGAACTAAGTTCAGTCATGCCCAACTCTTAAGAGTTGGGTATAACTCTTAAGAGAAGGAGATGTCTGGCTCAGTTCTCTGCAGGGCTCATCGGCTGGGCCCACCTCAGCAGCCCCCAGACCTGGAGCTCAGAGAGAAAGGAAAGTCGCCAACCGAGTATCACAGCAGTGGAGAAAGTGAAAGGATGATGGGATGAGAGCCCAGTGTGACTTGCCCTCCCAAATGAGGAGGCTCAGAGTTTGACCTCCAGGGTCAGCAAGCAGCCTGGCGATTGAGTAGGGCGGCATCTGGGCAGTACGGAAGGGAAAAGCAGGACTGGGGCGCACATGCTGCCTCTGGGGGGTGGCGGTGACTGCTCTGGCCTCGCCCTGGCTCACCTTCTTCATGCTGCCCCGGGTCACGGTGGAGAGGGCATTGGACATCAGCCGGGGGCTCAGGCCGCGGAACAGTCCTATCTTCCCATCCACTTGCACAATGTACTTGGCTAGAAGAAAGAAGAGGGGGCCGCATCATGCCCAGCCTGGACGCTTCCAGCCCTGGATCAGATGTGCACCAGATGCAGTTTGTCCTCACGTAAAGGGTAACTTTCCTCCCGGAGGACAGCGTTTGTCCAGGGCCAACCAGGCATCAATCCCCTTTCCTAGCTTCTGGTTCTTTTATAAAACCTTCAAAAGATGTTTTCTGACAAATAAGTGCATATATTTTCCTTTTTTTAGTTTTGAAAAATCTACTAGGCAAACTCAACAATGGTTTAACAACTTTGCAACTTCACTGTTACAACTCAGAAACCAATTCTGCTGCTAAAAAAAAAAAAAGCTCCTCTCAAGGAGAAAGACAAAAAGAAGAAAAGATAGAGTCCACAGGCAGCTTGGGGAAGAAAGAAGGAAAGGGGGTTCCAGCAGAAAAGACTCCAGAGCACCCCCTGAACATGCTACACTAGGGACAGTCCCCACCTGGTTATTGTCCCACACTCAGGACGCCGCTGCCTGGCACCCGATAGCACTGATTGGTCAAAAGAAAATAAAAGTCTATGGAGCAGTCATTAAAACATAAGCACCAATGAACTATTTTATAGAAAAAAACTTGAGTAACTAGGGAACATAGACCCTGCCTAAGTCAGTGTTTTTTCAAGAGAATCTCTAAAAAAAAAAAGACCTTCTGAATGTTTTGTTGGTTACTGAATATCAACTTTTTAACCACATTCATAAAGGCAATCTATCTCCCTAAACCTATATACCTGGAGGCTAGCAGAACATTCTCCCAATGTGTTCCCCTTTCCCAGCCATGACTTTAGCTCTCTAGCACCACGCAGTGGCAGAACAAGCAAATATGCAGGTCTTCCACCCCAGCAGAGTAGCGTGGCTGCTGGCATGGGCTTCCACTGGGCCCTGAGGGCACTTGTTACCAGTATATTCGGTTTCCGGAGATGGGCATGAGCTGGAAAGAGAGAAGGAGAGTAAGAGGGGAGGAGACACTGGTAGATAGAGCAAGGCACCTTGCCAAGGCCCCCTGCTTCACGGGGTGAACAGGCGGAAAGATTTATTTAGGGGAGGAGAGCTCTTGGTCAACCAGAAGGCACAGCAGCCAAGAGGATAAAGCCTCAGAGTGTGATCTTAAGCAAGATACTTAACCTCTTCCTACACCGGAGTTGCCCAACAGCAAAAAAGGAAAAAAGGACCACTATTCTTTCCCCATTTCAGAGACAGATTATGAGCAAATGAGAGAGCTACCGCAGAGAGAGCCTCTGTGGGCTCCCCGGGCCCCAGGGCTGCCAGGGCCTCTGTGCCTGAAGACAGGTGCCCATCCCATCCTTCTAGGGCCTTTCTGCAGTCCCTGACAACTCTCTGGGGAAGTTCTTTCCTTTACACAAGAGAATGTTATGACAACTCGGGTCGCTTCTCACCATGACATGGGGAGGAGCAGATACCGTACAGCAGTTCTGGGAGGCTGTGGGCCGCTGAGTCCCCCTCGAGAGCAGGTCTGGTGTCTAGAAACCCCCACTGGGGATCTGCTTACAACATCTGGACTGAAAGGGCATTTAGATAATGTCTAATGCCCTTTTAGACATTTAGATAAAACCCACCAGGGCAGGTAGGGGGAATGCCTCTCAACTCTGCTCATCTTTGCAAGAGGCAATAAGGTGGTGTCAAGAGTCCTCTACTCTGAGTCCTTTAGGGAACAGCCATGTAACACAAATAGAGACAATCTGGGTTCTAACCTCAAGCCTTCCATAATACAGCACATGCAGCCTGTTCTAGTTTGCTAGCTGCCGGAATGCAGCATACCAGAAACAGAACGGCTTTTAAAAAGGGGGATTTAATAAGTTGCCAGTTTACAGTTCTAAGGCTGAGACAATGTCCCAATTAAAGCAAGTCTACAGGAATGTCCAATCAAAGGCATCTAGGGAAAGATACCTTGGTTCAACAAGACCGATGAAGTTCAGGGTCTCTCTCTATCTCTCAAGTGAAAAGACATATGGTGAACATAGTCAGGGTTTCTCTCTCGGCTGGAAGGATACATGGTAAACACAGCGTCATCTGCTAGCTTCCTCTCCTGGCTTCCTGTTTCATGAAGCTCCCTGGAAGCGTTTTCCTTCTTCATCTCCCAAAGTCACTGGCTGGTGGACTCTGCTTCGTGGTGCTACAGCATTCTCTGCTCTCTCCGAATCTCTCTCATTCTTCAAAATGTTTCCTCTTTTATAGGACTTCAGAAACTAATCAAGACCCACCCAAATGGGTGGAGACACGCCACTACCTAACAACCACTCTTGATTAAATCACATCTCCGGGGAGATGATCTAATTACAGTATCATACACACAATACTGAATAGGGAATAGAAGAAACAGCTGCCTTTACAAAATGGGATTAGGATTAAAACATGGCTTTTCTAGGATACATACATCATTTCAAACCAGCACATTCCACCCTGTGGATGCTAAAAAAGACATGCTTTCCCCATATACAAAATACATTCATTCTATAACAATATCAGAGAACCTTAAACCATTCCAGTAACATTTCAAATACAAGATTAATAGAAGATTAAAATCAGTACAAAGTCTCATCAAAGTTAGTTAAAGGCATGGACAGTCCTAAGGCAAAATTTTCTCCATTTTCTCTGGACCTATAAAACTCAGACCAAGTTATCTGCTGCCAACATACAAAGGAGGAACATTCATAGGACACATGTACCCATTTCCATAGGGAGGAAGGAACACAGGGGTCACTGGACCCAAGCAGTTTCAGAAACCTGCAGGGCAAAGTCCATTAGATTTCAAAGTCTGAGAGTCATTTATCTTCAGGGCTTTAGAAAGCAGCAGTCCCACCCTTTCCAAGGGCCTAGGCAGTGGCTTGCCTCTCTCTGAATACAACCTCGGGGGACTTTGAGACCATCTTTTCCTCGGCTCCACCCTCTCCAAGCATCAGCACTGCACCCAGGCTCTCTGCCATCTCTGGGGCACACGCTCAACCCCTTCATGTGGTGGCAGCCAGGCTCTCCTCAAACCCCAAGGAATGTGCTTTGCCCTCTCCAAGGCCTGAGGCGGTATGACTGTTCCACTGCAACAAGGTGGAAGGCCCGTCCTCTGCTTTTGGGGCAAACTCAACCCCTCCACATACTTGGGTAGGTTCACTCTCCTGGCCCAAGGCTTCTTGACTTCAGACCCCAGTCTCTATAGCTTTACCTCTGAAGTTATTTTTCCTCCAATGTGTCCCTTCTCTGTCTGTCTCAGTCCCCACTGGCAATGGTTCTCTTTATACAGGTCCCACAACACTCTCGTTGGCTTTCTACACAGTAGCCTTGGATCATGCCCATTAGACATAAGGAGTTTCCATAAATACTTCCTGAATAATTCCATGTTTGATCCTGGCTTTCTCTGAAATGGCTGGCTGGTTCCATATTCGGTTAAATCCTCACATGGGGCACTATTCTCTGGGGTCTCCCTTTCTGGAGGCCCAGAATTTTCCAGATCTCCAATTTCTTGTTTCTTTATACCCAAGAGTTCAGTTCTCAGCTTATCTCTTTCCTGTCGCATTTCATGATAAGCTGTGAGGAGAAACCAGGCTGTGCTGTCCACATTTAAATTGGAAATCTCTTCTGCTAAATATCCAAATTCATGACTTCTAAAATTTGCCTTCCAGCCAAAGTCACTAGTCAATTTTGCCAGATTATCTGCCATTTTAAAACAAGGCTTGCCCTCCTTCCAGTGGGCAATAATACATGCCTCATTTCTGTCTAGAGCTTCATCATAGGTAGCTTTAGAGTCCACTTTTCTACCAACAGTCTCTTTAAACCATTCTAGGCCTTATCTATCAAGCTCTTCACAACTCCTCCAGAATTTTCCCTTACCCACTGAAAAAGCCGTTCCAACGTGTTTTGATATTTGCAAACAGCAGCCATACCCCACTCTCGGTACCAAAACCTGTTCTAGTTTGCTAGCTGCCGGAATGCAGTATACCAGAAACGGAATGGCTTTTAAAAGGGGGAATTTAATAAGTTGCTAGTTTACAATTCTAAGGCCAAGATAATTAAAGCAAGTCTACAGAAATGTCCAATCAAAGGCATCCAGGGAAAGATACCTTGGTTCAACAAGACCGATGAAGTTCAGAGTTTCTCTCTCAAGTGAGAAGGCACATGGCGAACACGGTCAGGGTTTCTCCCTCAGCTGGAAGGGCACATGGCGAACACGGGGCGTCATCTGCTAGCTTTCTCTCCTGGCTTCCTGTTTCATGAAGCTCCCCGGGAGGCGTCTTCCTTCTTCATCTCCAAAGGTCGCTGACTGTGGACGCTCTGCTTCGTGGTGCTGCAGCATTCTCTGCTCTCTCCAAATCTCTCTCATTCTCCAAAATGTTTCCTCTTTTACAGGACTTCAGAAACTAATCAAGACCCACCCAAATGGGTGGAGACACGCCTCTACCTAATCCAGCTTAAAAATCACTCTCAATTAAATCACATCTCCAGGGAGATGATCTAATTACAGTTTCAAACATAAAATACTGAATAGGGATTAGAAGAAACAGCTGCCTTTACAAAATGGGATTAGGATTAAAACATGGCTTTTCTAGGGTACATGCATCCTTTCAAACCAGCACACAGCCATATACCTAGAAACCACAAGGAAGGCGGCTGGCATTCTTCCAATCTGTTTTCCCACAAATCCAGGGTTATGTTTGTACACCAGCACTGCCGAACAAGGTTGGAAGCACTTTCCTAATTCTATGCCTCTCTCCTCTTCTACGATGAAAATTTTTAAGTAAAAATCAAATACAAACATATTTCCCCATGAAACTATATGTTCTGCTGGCTCTAGACTCTGTACTCAACAAGATGGGGTTAAAATTAAAAGAGAAGTATGACATTTGATTCTGCCAACCGTATATGAAGTGAATAAAGGTGACATGGAAGGGAAGCCATGAATCTCCAGAGAAACATTCTAGACTGAGAAAACAGTAATAAGAGCAGAGGGGGAAGCATCAGGTGGTCACGAGGATGGGAGAAAGGGCACATTTAAAGAAGGGCCCCATCTCAGTTATCAGTGAGGGTGGGGACTGGGAGACGGAATGGATGGTGGATTTGAAAAGGACTGGCTGCCTGGCATCTGGGGGCCAGGGAAGGAACAGCAGAGGCAGGAAGGTGGATTTTGCTGGGAGAAGGAAAGCTCTACTGTGGCAGGCTTCTGGGTGGAAAAAACTGCAGGCAAGTTAGAGCCAGTAGGACAGGGGGCCTTACAGACAGGGCTTGGTGTGAAGAAGCTGACCCTACTACGCAGACAAAGGACCACAGAGCCAGAGCTCTGAGCAAGCTCATGCGACTGGCTAGAAGTAAGCCAAAGCCGAAGTAGCAATTCCGGGCACGGCGCCCTTTCTTTCACTATATTCTGTTCTATACCCACTGATGATGATGCCAGAGAAAGTAGGCACCACTGCCTGGGAAATGCAGCAGACACAGGACAACCAGGAGGCATGAAAGAAGAGAACCCAGGAGGGCCTTGGCAGGCCTCCCACTGGGATGGGAGGAAAGCAGAAAAGCTGGTCACAGGCCGGAATGCTCAGGAAGGAAAGGAAACTCACCCCCACGCCTAGTTCTAGGCACCACCTGGGGAGGCAGGGACATGGACCAGTGTCCTGGACTGGCATTTCTCTCGAACACCTGTCTGTCCCCTCCCACTGCCTGGCAAGGTGGCTGGCAACAGTAGACAGCGGAGCTGGTCTGAAGCTGTACTGTTCAGCTGCTCCTAGTTGGACACCCTGCTGCCTCTGGCCACGCTCTTAAATCCCTCCTTTTATACTGCTCTGACTCCTGGACGGGTGCCATGCTGAATGGACGTGTTCCCCAGGGCCAGCTGCGCCTGCTGCCCCTTTAATGCTTCTCTGACGTCAGCGCAGTCACTGTGGGTTTTCCGGCCTGGGAAGCAGACTCACCGTAGGTGAAGAAGCTTGGCAGATAGAGGACCTTCCTTCCCAGCACGTTGGTCCCAATGGTAGGGGGCATCGGCTCGTGCCCCACCTTCGGAATTAACAAACACAAAAGGAAGGTCAGATTCTCCTGCTGATTCAATCTCACTGCTTCCCATCCTTCCCGGACCTCTAACTCCTCTCCCACTAATTCTAATGCCATCCCTGTTAATGCTTTGCCCAAAGTTTCCATCGGCGTCTATAACCATCAGCATTGTGTAATCTCCCAATGAATAGAAGGCCTAGTCCCAGATACCACCCCACCACTATCCACGCCACTGCCATTCCCTACCACTTTTACCTTCAAATCCCACACATTCCTAGTTTAGAAATCCCCTATCCCCCACCACCTTTTTTTTTTTTAACTCCAAACCCCACTCTAGTCTCAGAATAAATCTCAGTTAATTCTCATTTCTAGATTAAAAACTTCATTTCCACTTCAATCCCAAGTGTGGCAACATTAAAACACATCACATCCAAATTTCAGGCTCAAACTCCAGACAGCTCCAGCTCCAAGTAACTCATTCCAAAGTTTATCCCAAACTCAAGTTTCTTATTGAATCTACAGAAGAAATCTCAAAATCTGCCCCTTCCACTCCCAAGCACAGCAAACTGTGACCCCAAACCCCAGCTGCTCCCCAAACATATCCTCGATTGGGTCCTAATCTCGGTGATCTCATATCCCTGTGATAGAATGGCCCCCTTATTTCTGTCGAGCTATTATAATTCTTGCTGTACAGAAGTTGGTTATAAGGTATTCGTTAAAGTCACACACCAGGGGAGTTATACAGAGAAGGCAGGGTTTAACAAACAAATATGATTTCTGAATCATTAAATTGATTTTCTTTTATTAGTCTCCAGTATCACAGGGCAGCTAGAAGAAAAAACCTAAAATTGTGGTATTATAACCCATACCAAACTCTGAAGTCTTTTCTACAACTAATTGTTATGCTGTGCTTTCAAATGTATTGTTTTTTTGTATATGTTATTTTTCACACAAAAAAAGTCGACTATGACGACAAAAAAATATTTATTTCTTCTAGCCTCCTATACTCTGGAGCAGCTAGAAGGAAAAATCGGAGATGACAGTATGGCAGCCCAGGACAAACTCTGGGATCTGTCCTGTAACAATTTGTTGAAGAATGTTCTGAAAACTACTGTTTTCTTCTTTCTTTGTTTTGTATATATGCTATATTATACAATTAAAAAGGTAAAAAAAAAAAATCATGCACCAGTAAATGACCAGGCCATTCATACCCATGTGACAAGGTGAGGGTCTCTCTTGAAGGGTAGGACTGTTTCTCATGCTGCCACTTAAAGAGGAGAAAGACTCTGCTACCACATAGAGGCAAGGGATCTAAGAGACTAGCACCCAGGTTGCAGGTAAGAGGGTAACTCCCTTGGCAGGACTGGACAACACTCTCTGGCCTCAGAGCCACCAGCCAAGCCCAGCAGACCAAAGCAGGTCTCTATTGGATGCGGAAGGGAACGGAGGTCTGCAGACATGGAAGGGAGCTGAAACAGCAGGATTAGGAACTTGTTTCATAAACTGGACCAGGTATGCGTTTTTCGTTTCCGTAGCATGATTTATTTCCTTTACTCTTCTCCTTAGTCAAGTATTTTTGAAAGTTCAGGCTGTCCCCTTGTGGATGTGATCCTGAGCTACATGATGGATTACTGTTTGTAAATTAAGAAACCCCCCCTCCATGATGGGAACTTTCTTTAAAAAACAAAAACAAAAACAATTTGGTTGAAGGGAGATGAGGGAAGACCCGGCTGAGCCAGCTGACCCAGACGGCCAGCCCTTCCCTTCTAGACCTTCTCTCTTCTGGGCTAAAAGCCTGAACGATCTGATTGCCATTTAGATTTTGTTTTCTTAAATACAGGCAGTATTCCCTTTTGTCCTCACCTCTAAATATGAGCTTCTGCTTATCTGCTGTACTACCCAACCTAGGCACACCAATTTGGGAGGCCCATGGGCTCCAATTTTAGCCTTAATTCTGCCAAATATCCCACTCCATATCCCCGTGGCTCCCAAATCTGCCAAATCTCTTAATTTTTGTGTGTGTGCATGTGTGTGAGTGAAATATAACATATATGCAAAAAAGCAACAAATTTCCAAATACATTTTAACAAGTTATAGAACAGATTTTCAAGTTTAGTATGTGTTACAGTTCCACAATTTTTTGTTTTTTCTTCTAGCTGCTCCAAGACACTAAAGACCAAAAGAAATATCAATGTAATGATTCAGCAATCACACTCATTTGTTAAACCCTACCTTCTCTGTATAACTCTACCATCACCTTTGATCTTTCTCCCACTCTTTAGAGGCATTTGGGCTATGCCCATTCTAACTTTTTCATGTTGGAAGGGGCTGTCGATAATATGGGATAGGGGAATGGAACTAGTTGATGTTCTGGAGAGGCTGGCCCCTGTGCATTCAGGACTTATCTGGTCCAAGACCCATCTGGAGGTTGTAGGCTTCTGGAAAGTTACCCTAGTATATGGAACCTTTGTAGAACCTTATATAACACCCTAGGTGTTCCTCAGGATTGGCAGGAATGATATTGGTTGGGGTTTGGCAAGTTATGATAGGTAGCAATGTCTAACTGAAGCTTACATAATAGTTACCTCCAGAGTAGCCTCTCACTCTATCTGAACTCTCTCAGCCATTGATACTTTATTTGTTACACTTAGTTTCCCCCTTTTGATCAGGATGGCATTGTTGATCCCATGGTGCCAGGGCCAGTTCATCCCTGGGAGTCATCTCCCACACCGTCAGGGTGACTTTCACTCCTGGATGTCATGTCCCATGTAGGGGGGGAGGGCAATGATTTCACTTGCAGAGTTAGGCTTAGGGAGAGAGGCCACATCTGGACAACAAAAGAGGTCCTCCAGAAGTAACTCTTAGGCATACCTATAGGTAGGATAAGCTTCTGCGCTACATACGTAAGCTTTGCAAGAGCAAGCCTCAAGATCAAGGGCTTGGTCTATTGACTTGGGAATGTTTGACACAATATCGAGGGTTTCCCCAGTGGTAAAATATAATAGTTCCATAATTTTTCTCCCATCCCTCAAAAGACTTTGCCAATACATTCTGATTATCTACTTAGTAAACTCTGGGACGTATCCAGGTATTACATTAAGCTATACAGAATAAAAGGCCCTCATTCTTATTCTGGGCTCCCTGTGTTTGAATTGTTTAAATGAGCTATTCAGACAGGTTGAGTTAGATTATGTGCTACAGAATATCTTCTTAGCGTCTATCCAGGTTATCTTGAAGGTACATTAGCCAAATCTCACTCTCAAGTTTTAATGATTTATTTCCAAATCATGCTCACCCACATCGGTTAACCAGTCCTAACTACAGCCAAATCTGAAGCCCTATATCAGACACATGCAGTCCCTGTCCAGTATCTTCCAATCTCCAACTCCCTAAACCTAATTTCCACATGCCCTGATCTGAGGCACTTCATTCTTATTCCATTAGTCTAGCAACCCCCAAATCTACACTGTACTCCTGGCATACCCCCAACTGTGGTCTGCCTTTTTCAAAATGCCACTCTGATTCCTAAGCTATACCCATTAAGATTTCACCCTGAAATCTGTAACGGTCAGCACCAATTGGATTTAAATAGGATGAGCCACCTCTGCCACTCCAACTGAGCTCACCCATTCTTACCTACCCACCCTCTCATTCTCACCTATCAGTCTCTCTCATTCCCTAAGTCCCCTTTCCAAACCACTTTTATTTCAATTTTCTTCTCAAACCTGCAAATCAAATTCACCATCGTTCAAATAATGAAGCCACTTCCCTGTCTCCCTCACATGGAGCCCACACATTCCTTACACTCCAGCATCTTCCACTTCATAGACCATTTGCCACCTTAAAAATCCAGCCCTTGCCCAAACTTATTTCATCAGCCAAAAATTCAGCTCTCTTATGTCACATCTCAGATACCACCAGTCCCAAGCTTACTTCAATGTCTCTCACAAATCTACCATCTCTACTGCTATAAATAAAATCCTAATCCTGTAGTAAAACAGTCCTCACCCTCAAATTACAACCAAACACCAGTACTGGCCTAATCCTTTGTTCATGAGCCATTTCCAAATCTCAGTCAAAAATTAGATTCTAACCAGTTACCTTGATTTCCCTGCCTCAATCCTTCCGTTCTCTTCCATACTCCTGGTAACACCCCAAAAATGTATCGTTTCCATTCCTCACATCCCAGATTTCAATTACTCCATTCTCAAGGCATTCTTATTCCAACTGTATTACCACAGTTCTCAGTCCAATTCTAAGGACAGTAAAATTTGATACCCACTTGATTCAACTCAAATCTCAAACCTCAGATCTTGGTTGGGTTTCCATCTCAATTTTTACCTCCTACTCACCACTCTTCTCAACTGGAAAATTCTAGGCTACATCTTAAGATATCAGTCCAGATTCTAACCTGCCCAACACCCTCATCTAAGGGGTGCCCATCTCAGTCACATCCACCTAATTCTGCTGAATGCATTCTCTCCACCACCAGCCCCATTCCAGCTCAATCTCTCCCTTTCTCAAGTAGACCACTTCATCTGTAGTCCACTGCTGGCCACCACCAAATATGCCAAGAGCCCCTGCAGCCCTCTATTACAGAGACATACTTACCTGGGTCTCAGCTTCTACCTATCCTGACACCTTATGGTTTCACAGCCCCTTAGGCCCAATTCCAATATTACCATACTCCTTCAAACTCATGCCCCGCCAGATATAAGGTCTGCCATTCCCACCTCCGGACCACAACCCTGATTTCCATTTTCTCCTCCAAATACGTCATCCCTTTACCTCTGAAAGCCTTCTCCTCATTCCCCTCGCCAGAAGCATCGCCACCACTCCCCTCCCCCAATGCGTCGTTCTGTTCCCCTCTTCCCACCATATCCGATGTCGCCATCAAATCCAGTGCCCCCGACCCTACAAATGATAGCTCTCCCTCGCTGAACCCCTTGCCTTCCCCATCTTGCACCAAATGCCATCACCATTAAACCCAATGCTGCCGTCCACTCCTCCCTCAAATCTGATGTCCCTTCCTTCCCTCCTAAATTTTTGGCCCTCGCCTTCACTCCTTTGTCTCCCAAAACCGCTTTCAATCCATCTCTATCAAATTCAGAGTCTCTATGCTCCTCTACCCCAAATCTGTGCTCCTAGCCTCCTAAATCCTTCGCCTTCACCAACCCTCCCCCCACCCTATTCGCCAAAACTTCTCGCTCCCCTCCCCCAATTCTGTTGCTCACCCCAAATCCGCTGCCGCTTCCCTTCTACCCAAGACTACTGCCTCCATTCCTTCATTCCCCCAAACCCGTTTTTTCCATCCTTTCGCCCTCTCCGCCGTGTCCCGCAAACCCCTCTGCAAGCCCAAACCCCTAGTTTCTTCCCTTGTTTCCCAAATTTGTCGTTCCCATCCCTTCGTCCTCCAACCTCCCTGTCCCCTCTCCTCTCCCCAAATCTGTCGCCATCAACTCCCTCATCCTATCCTCCTCCAGATCCCGGGCCCCCACCTCCCTACGGCGTCCCTGGTCCCGACCTGGATAAGCAGCTTCACGTAGAGCAGCGGGTGGCTGAGCGCCGTCACGCCCGCGCCCAGCGCCACGAAAAGCGCTTCGGTGGTCGGGGTGTTGTCTCCGGAGCCCAGGCCCCCGGACGCGCCATCCATCCTGCGGGCTGAGGGCTGTGCGGCCGGCCGAGGATGGCGCGGATGCGCGCGGTGCGCGGGCGGCGGATCCCGAGCCCGGGCCTCGACCCCCGCCGCCGCTCCGCCGCGAGCTCCAGCTCCCGCCCCGGCTCCAGCCATCCCCGCGGCACCGCCGCGAGCCCAAGGCGCCACTTCCGGGTCCGATGCCCCCATGGCGCGGGGCGGCGAGGTCACTCCCCGTCACGTGACGGGCGGGCGTCAGGGGGCGGGGCCGAGCGTACCACTCGCGGCCGCGGGGGAGCGCAGGGGCGTGCTGCGTGGTGCGCGCCGGATGGGGTCTCCCACCCAGCTCGGACCTGGCCGAATGCTGGGCTGTGAGTGGTGGGTCAGTGGTCGCCGGCGGCCTGGGCTTCGCGATCGCGGACTGAGGAGGCCGCCGCAACCCCGGGTGCGCCCCTGAGGGTCCCGGAGAGCGGCGGAGGTGGGGCCTCGCGGCTCTGGAAGCGAAAGACCCCAATATGGTCAGCGGCGTTTCAAGCCCCCTCCCCATGTTCAGGAGCTTTCTCCGCAGTTCTCCCGCCCCAGTCGCCGCGGCCTGTTGGCCAAGCCTTTCTGTGATCTCCTCGACAAGGCCAGATCCAATCGCCCCCTCAGCGATTGTGGCCCCCCTCCCCTCCTGTTGAGCCTTTACGAACCTCCCCGAAAGCCCATGGTTATAAAATGATTTTTAATCAGTCCTTCACTGTGAGCACACAAAGCTACTATGCTAGGCGCCAAGTCTAATCCGTGTTTATTAAAAATGAATAATAATAGCTAGCCCTTAAATTGCACTTGCTATGTGCCAGCCACTTTTCCACGTGCTTTAGGCGTGTTAACTCACATATAATCCTTATAACGACTGTGCTAGGAGGGTACTTACTACAGCAAGCCCTGTTCCCGTTTGTAAATGTGCCCGGTCCCCTGCAATAACCCGTGGCACAGTGCTATGCTGCTGTGAGGGTGCGCAATAAAAGTTTCCGTTTAAATAGGAACGAATAGAGCATCCCAGAGATTGCAGGGCCACAGCAGTGGGGGACCTGTTCCCTCTGACTGCGCTTATCCTTTTGCCAGCTCACTGTGAGAAAGTTCTTTAGCAGAATAGACATCTGTCTTCTAACCCTTTTTAGTCTTAGTCCAAGTTTCCCCAGTCCACCCTTTCTGACGCCCTTGCCTTGCCCTCTAAAAAGCCTCTTCTTGCCCTCGCGGCTCCTGACAAGTACTCTGTACACTTTCCACATCCAAATCCTGCCAGTCTTCTTCCCACGCTCCCACACTCGGCTCTTCCTACCCCAAAGTAGACTTCCTAACCCAGGCTTGCCCAGGCATCACTCAAAGCCTCCCAGCCTCCCCACCCCTTTCCATCCCCCAGCCGTGCTTTCCATGGCTTCTTTTACCTGGGTTCTGGTTTAGCTTTCTCAGTAGGGGCCTGAAAATATTCAGTCAAGTCCACCCACAGCTTCATCCAACACACAGCACCATGGTAACTCTATCCCCACAGGCCATAGGTGTCCAGCTTCTTGGGGGGTTGGGGGGTTGGGGGGTTGGGGAGTGGGGGTAACCTCACCTTACTCTGAAACTTCCTCACACAAAGCCTTTTCCTTCTCTGGGTTTTTCCTCTCCAGTTGTCTCTCTGGCTGTCAGTTTTTCCTTCTGAACTTATCCACCTTAAGCCTTTTACTCTACCCCACATGGTCACCTAATATGCTGTATATGTTTAGCATTTTAAGACCGTGGGTCCATGAAGGCAGCCATTTTGTATTGTCTTCTTTTATTTTGTATCTCCCACAGTACCAAATATAGGGATATACATAAAGTGAATGTTCAGTAAATTATTTTTAAAATGATTGAACAATCTCCCCAAGCAGAGAAATTAAAGTAAAAATAGATCCTAAATCAGTTAAGCCCCTACGGTACCCAACAGAAGCAAATGTAAAACTGCATTATAGTTATGTTTCCACAACCCAGGAGTCTCAGGGACGTCAAAAGGAAGAAGAAAATAAATAAAAACAACTACAAACCACTTAAGGACACATTCCATCATGGAAGTGAATGAGCAAAATAGGAGAATTAATATTCCTGAGAACTTGAGGTAATAGAGCAATCTGAAATAAACTTTAAGGGGGGTGGGTTGGGAAGTACGTTACAAATGAAGGCAAACACACAGAAGAAAGAACTGTATTAGTTAGGGTTCTCTAGAGAAACAGAATCAACAGGAAACACTCACAAATATAACATTTATAAAAGTGTCTCACTAACTGTGGGAACGCAGAGTCTGAAATCCAAAGGGCAGGCTGTGAAGCCAACGATTCTTATGGAGGGTATGGACAAACTCCACAAAGCAGGAAGAGAGCCTTTCTCTTCTGAATCCTCCTTAAAAGGCTTCCCGTGATTAGATTGAGCATCACTCATTGCAGAAGACACTCCCCTTGACTGATTACAAATGGAATCAGATGTGGATGCAGCTGACATGATCATGATTTAATTCTATGAAATGTCCTCATTGCAACAGGCAGGCCAGCACTTGCCCAACCAGACAAACAGGCACCACCACTTGGCCAAGTTGGCACATGAACCTGACCATGACAGTCCACCCCTTGTCAACTTGGCAGCTATACATATCACCTTAAACCATATCTAATTTCTAAATAAAAAACAATAAAATGCACATTTTTTTTTCTTTCACCTAACAATACTCAACTGTCCTGCATATAACTGGAAACACATTAAATCTCTCCAGACTAGGGTGCAAGTCCTTGGGTAATATTCATTCTTAAACTTGATATTTTACAACTTAAATAGTATAACATGAACAAAACAGCATTATAGTCCTCATTTCTGTAACTGATCACATGGTCGTAGTTCATATTTATCACTACCTTCTTCCAGTACCCTTTCCATGTTCCCTTTACTCTCAGTAAGCACTTCAGCTGACCATGGTTCTTTGCCTGGTGGGGTGACCCAAACCTTAATTCCTGAAGTTTCAGACCCATTGGTAGTCCTGCCAGTCTTGGGTTGTTGCAGTTTTCCAATGATTTTAATCACGGGCATGGTAGTACTAAAAGACACCCTAGGGGATCTCCTGTATTCCAAGAAATCGCTTCTTTACCCCCATTGTGTAGTTGTAGTCCTATTTTAGTCCCTGATAGTCAGGGTCAGTCACCCCAGACAATAATGTCTGGGGCATGAGCAGTCCAAAGTGACCAGGTGGTAGTCTTAGATTCCAGTTCAATGGAATCATTGTTGTTTCTCCCGGTGGAAGCACTTTCCCTTTTGGAACTAAAACCTGTAGACCAGCAGAGCTCAGGGACACAGGGACAAGAAGCAGAAATTTTCCTAGTGGATCACTAGGGGTAATAGTGAGTGGTACCACTTCCATTTCCACCCCTTGGTTCCTCGACCCATGGATCCTGGCTATGGGAGAAACAGCACCATACAGCGAACGCTGATTCAGAGCATATACAGCTTCCTGGAGAATATTACCCCAGCCCTTCGAGGTACTGCCACCTAGTTAGCATGGTAATTGAGTTTTCAAAAGGCCATTCCACTGTTCTATCAATCCAGCTGCTTCTGGATGATGGGGAAGATGGTAAGACAGAGAATTCCATGAGCATGTGCCCATTTCTACACTTCATTTGCTGTGAAGTGTGTTCCTTCATCAGAAACAATGCTATGTGGAATACCATGATGATGGATAAGGTATTCTGTAAGCCCACGGATGGTAGTTTTGGCAGAAGCGTTGCATGCAGGGAAGGCAAACCCATATCCAGAGTCTGTGTCTATTCGAATTAGAACAAATCGCTGCCCCTTCCATGAAGGGAGTGGTCCAATGTAATCAACCTGCCACCAAGTAGCTGGCTGGTCACCTCGGGGAATGATACCATATCGGGGGCTGAGTGTGGGTCTCTACTGCTGACAGATTGGGCACTCAGCAGTGGCTGTAGCCAAGTCAGCCTTGGTGAGTGGAAGTCCATGTTGCTGAGCCCATGCATAACCTCCATCCCTACTACCATGACCACTTTGTTCATGAGCCCATTGGGCAATGACAGGAGTTGCTGGGGAAAGAGGCTGACTGGGTATCCACAGAACGGGTCATCTTATCCACTTGATTATTAAAACCTTCCTCTGCTGAAGTCACCCTCTGGTGCACATTCACATGGGACATGATTATGTTCATGTTTTTAGCCCACTCAGAAAGGTCTTTCCACATACTTCTTCCCCAGACCTCTTTGTCACCAATGTTCCAATTATGGTCTTTCCAAGCCCCTGACCATCCAGCCAAACCATTAGTAACAGCACATGAGTCAGTATACAAACACACCTCTGGCCAGTTTTCCTTCCAAGCAGAATGAACCACCAGGTGCACTGCTCAAAGTTCTGCCCACTGGGAGAATTTCCCCTCACCACTGTCCTTCAGGGACACCCCAGAAAGGGGTTGTAGTGCTGCAGCTGTCCAATTTCGGGTGGTACCTGCATATCATGCTGAACTATATGTAAATCAGTCTTGAGTTTTCTCTTCTTCAGTCAATCTACTGTAAGGAACTCCCCAAGAGGCCATAGCTCTGGTCTGGGAAAGAGAAAGTAATGTGGCAGAAGCAGAGACCATGGGCATTTGGGCCACTTCCTCACATAACTTACTTGTGCCTTCAGGACCTGCTCTGGCTCTATCTCGTATATACCATTTCCATTTTACAATAGAGTGTTGCTGCACACGCCCAACTTTATGGCTTGGTGGGCCAGACAACACCCAGCTCATGATAGGCAACTCAGGTCTCATGGTAACTTATGGCTTATGGTTAAGCATTCAGTCTCTACTAAGGCCCTGTAGCAGACCAAAAGCTGTTTCTCAAAAGGAGAGTAGTTATCTGCAGCAGATGGCAAGGCTTTGCTCCAAAATCCTAAGGGTCTGCGTTGTGATTCTCCTATAGGGGCCTGCCAAAGGCTCCAGACAACATCTCTATTTGCCACTGACACTTCCAGCACCATTGGATCTGCTGGATCATAAGGCCCAAGTGGCAGAGCAGCTTGCACAGCAGCCTGGACCTGTCGCAGAGCCTCCTCTTGTTCAGGTCCCCACTCAAAATTAGCAGCTTTTCTGGTCACTCGATAAATGGGCCGGAGTAGCACACCCAAATGAGGAATATGTTGTATCCAAAATCAAAAGAGACCAACTAGGCATTGTGCCTCTTTTTTGGTTGTAGGAGGGGCCAGATGTAGCAACGTATCCTTCACCTTAGAAGGGATATCTCGGCATGCTGCACATCACTGGACACCTAGAAATTTCACTGAGGTGGAAGGCCCCTGTATTTTTGTTGGATGTATCTCCCATCCTCTGACACGCAAATGCCTTACCAGTAAGTCTAGAGTAGTTGCTACTTCTTGCTCACTAGGTCCAATCAACATGGTATCAATAATATAACGGACCAGTGTGATGTCTTGTGGGAGGAAGAAATGATCAAGGTTCCTACGGACAAGATTATGACATAGAGCTGGATAGTTGATATATCCCTGAGGTAGGACAGTGAAAGTATATTGCTGATCTTGCCAGCTGAAAGCATACTGTTTCTGGTGGTCCTTACTAACAGCTATTGAGAAAAAAGCTTTTGCCAGATCAATAGCTCCATATCAGGTACCAGGGGATGTATTGATTTACTCAAGCAATGATACCACATCTGGAACAGCAGCTGCAATTGGAGTTACCACCTAGTTGAGCTTGTGATAATCCACTGTCATCCTTCAAGACCCATCTGTTTTCTGCACAGGCCGAATAGGAGAGTTGAATGGGGATGTGGTGGGAATCACCACCCCTGCATCCTTCAAGTCTTTAAGAGTGACAGTAATCTCTGCAATCCCTCCAGGAATCCTGTATTGCTTCTGATTTACTATTTTGCTAGGTAGGGGCTGTTCTAGTGGCTTCCATTTGGCCTTTCCCACCATAATAGCCCTCCCTACATAGTTAGAGAACCAACATGGGGATTCTGCCAGTTGTTCAGTATGTCTATTCCAATTATACATTCTGTAACTGGGCAAATAACTACAGATGGACCTATAAGATGGACCTGAGTGAAAACTCCATTGATCACCTGGCCTCCATAAACCCCCACTCTGACTGGTGGTATAGAGTGGCGTTTTGTGTCCCCTGGAATTAATGTCACTTCTGAACCAGTGTCTAATAATCCCGGAAATATCTGATCATTTCCTTTTCCCCATTGCACAGTTACCCTGGTAAAAGGCCATCGGTCTCCTTGGGGAAGGCTTAGAGGAAGATTAACAGTATAAATCTGTGGCAGTGTAACAGGGTTCTCCCCGAAAGGGACCTGGCCTCCCCTTCATTCAAGGGCTCTGGGTCTGTAAACTGCTTCAGGTCTAGAAATTGATTAAAGGGCCATGACTCTGTGTTTTTGTAATTCAGGTTAGACTTCTGTTCACTTGACCTAGAACTCTTTTGTTTATACAGCTCGAACAAGAATTTAGTCAACTGTCCTTCTGTTGTATTTCTAGGTACCCCATGATTTACTAGCCAATGCCACAAATCTCTGCGAGTCATATAATTTTGACTCCTGTTTTGAGTTTGCTGTCTATTATAATAGCTCATCTACCCCGTCTTTGGCGATTAAGTGCTGCCACCTGGCTTCTGCCAGCTCGGGATCCTGTCATCTCCATTGTGTTTAAGGAGTCCAGCTCAGGGACAGCAGTTCCTACAGTAATATCTGACCTACAGAGAAGTGCAACTATAGAGCTCCTCAGGAATGATGGCGCTAGTCTCACAAATTTATTTCTCACTGTTCTGGTAAAAGGTGTATCCTTCAGACATTCCTGGGGTGTATGAGCAGGCTTTGCATGATAAATCCACTCTGACATTCAAATATCTCTAAGCCTCTGGATTCCCTCATCTACATTATACCAGGGCAGTTCTGGCATTTCAACCTCAGGTAATGTCGACCACCTTTTGATCCATATTTCAACCAACCATCCAAACAAACTGTTAATACCTTTTCTAACCCCTCAAACTACAACATTGAATACAGAATCTCTGCTTAGTGGGCCCATATCAATAAATTCAGCCTGATCCAGCCTTATATTTCTCCCACCATTATCCCACACCCTTAAAATCCATTGCCACACATATTCCCCTGATTTCTGTCTATATAAATTGGAAAACTCACACAGTTCTTTTGGAGTATAATGTACCTCCTCATGTGTGATATTTTGTACCTCACCTTTAGGGGCCTGTTGGGATTTTAGTCTAGTTACAGTTCTGGAAGAAATGAGGGGTGGTGGGAGTGGGTCATGAAAAGAATTAGAAATATCTTCCAAGCCATTTGCTTCAGCATTCATTTGCATTTTCATTTGTTGAAATAGGATTAATTACTCTAGGGCTAATCCCTTCAGAAAGTGGTTGGGTGGCCAACTGCTCAAGGCAGGCTGGAGGTGGGGCAGATATGTCCTCAGGGCAGACTATTACTGGGTTATCTAGAGAATACTCAGCATGACCTAGGGTTTCAACCTCACCCCCAACATCATTATCAATCATATGTCACCATCCCATTTTTCAGGGTCCCACTCCTTTCCAATCAATGCCCTCACTTTAATGGCAGACACCATGCAACATTGAGATTTCAGTTTACGTTTTAAAGTTACTACTCTAACAATAAGATTCTGAGTCTGATTTTTGGAGATCTCAAGTCTACGGCTACAGGAAATAAGATTTTCCTTCAGGATACTCAAAGAAACTTCTACATCTGTTGGAAGGCGCTTAAGCCATCCCTTTCACTCTTTAATGTATCTACTGTATCTAACAACAACCAGCCAACATGTCTATACCTCTTATTTCCACAAAACACTGTAAAGGTGTCAAAAACATTATCCCCCAGAGCCTGGCTTCGTACAAGCGAAGCATTAGGAGAATCGAATGGTGATATTTTGACTATCTCTTTTGCCAACTCACTCCATGGATTGGGAGTGTCATTCTGATTATGGGAATCAGAGTCCTTAATGCCTTTGAGTCCAGTCAGAGTAGAAAACCATTCATAAAAAGATTCTGTTTCTTAAGAACCAGTCCTGGTACCAAGTTGTATTAGTTAGGGTTCTCTAGAGAAACAGAATCAACAGGAAACACTCACAAATATAAAATTTATAAAAGTGTCTCATGTAACCGTGGAAATGCCGAGTCCAAAATCCACAGGGTAGGCTGTGAAGCTGACGATTCTGACGGAGGGTCTGGATGAACTCCACAGGAGAGGCTTGCCAGCTGAAGCAGGAAGAGAGCCTGTCTCTTATGAATCCTTAAAAAACTTCCACTGATTAGATTGAGCATCACTCATTGCAGAAGACACTCCCCTTGACTGATTACAAATGGAATCAGCTGTGGATGCAGCTGATGTGATCATGATTTAATTCTATGAAATGACCTCATAGCAACAGACAGGCCAGCATTTGCCCAACCAGACAAACAGGTACCACCACCTGGCCAAGTTGACACATAAACCTGACCATGACAAGGACATTGTGATAAAAGAGTACATGGGGCATGTGTCCTCACTCTAGGACCCAAGGGCCACCGTAACCCAGCCAGGGCGTTGTCTAGATCTCTGTTTCCCAACCCTTCTTGTACATTAGTATCACTGAGGGAGTTAAAAATAAAAAAACAGGGCAGGCCACGGTGGCTCAGCAGGCAAGAATGCTTGCCTGCCATGCCAGAGAACCCGGGGTTCGATTCCCGGTGTCTGCCCATGTAAAAAAAAAACAAAAAACAAAAAGCCCAGGTTTCAGCCCAGAATCTCTGGGCCTAAGGATCTCTAGGGATGGGGTCTTGGAATTAAAATACTTTAGGGAAGAAGATGATTCCAATGTACAGCAAGGATTGGGAACCACCATTCCAGGCTAAAAATAATGGAATACTCGGGGCAGTGGGCGAGGTGTTTGGCCTGCATTGGGTTTGAGGAGTGGCTCTCTCCCAGGCTGGGGGAGTCCACAGAAGATAGCCTCAACTATAGAACTGGACTATATCACTGCCCAGACAATCTCACTTCTAAGGATATATTCCAAAAATTTGAAAGCAGGGACAGGAACAGATATTAAGAGTACCCATGTTCATTTCAGCATTGGTCACAATAGTCCAAAGGTGGAAGAAACCCAGGTGTGCCAGTTTGAAACTGTTTTGTATCCCAAAAAAGCCACGTTCTTTAATCCTGATTCATTATTGTTTATGTTGGGACCTTTTGATTAGGCTGTTTCCATGGAGATGTGTCTCCACCCATTCAAAGTGCATTTACTGGATTCATTTAAGAGGGAACCATTTTGGAAAAAACTTTAGAGCCAACAGGAGACCCAAATGTTTGGAAATGCAGAAAGAAACATCCCCAGAGAAGTTGCTTGAAGTGAAAAGCCGAAGGACCAGCAGATGCCAGCCATGTGCCTTCCCAGCTGACAGAGAAACTTCGAACATCATGGGCCCTTTCTTGAGTCAAGGTATCTTTTCCTGAATGCCTTAGTTTGGAAATTTTTATGGCCTTGGAATTGTAAACTTGTAACTTAATAAATTCACTTAATAAAAGCCAATCCACTTCTGGTATATTGCATTTCCAGCAGCTTTAACAAACTGATATACCAGGTATCCATCAACAGATGAATGAATAGAGAAAATGTGGTGTATCTGTACAATGGAATATTATTCAGCTGTAAAAAAGGAATGAAATTCTGATACATGTTACTACACTGATGAATCTTGAAGACAGCATGGTGAGTGAAATAAGCCAGACACAAAGGGGCAAATATTGTGTGATCTCACTTATATGAAATAACTAGAATATGCATATTTATAGAGACAGAAAGTGGATTATAGGTCATCCGGGGTGGAGGATGTGGGGCTAATGGTTAATGGGTGTGGAGTTTCTGTTTGGGGTGATGGAAAAGTTTTGGCAATGAATAGTGGTGATTGTAGCACAACATTATGAATAATTAATACCACTGAATTGTGTACTTAAAAGTGGTTAAAATGGGAAATTTTCTGTTGTATTCACATTACCACAATAATTTTTTTTTAAAGAAGGTGACACTTTCACAGAGATATCAAGGAAGGTAGCATCCAATATTAAGTTCTTTTACCTCTCCAGGTTGTAAATTCCCACTCTACTTTTTTAAAAAATATTTTTATTGTAAAACCAACATACAAACATTCTATATATGGTTGTTCTAGTTTGCTAGCTGCCGGAATGCAATATACCAGAAACAGAATGACTTTTAAAAAGGGGAATTTAATAAGTTGCTAGTTTACAGTTCTAAGGCCGAGAGAATGTCCCGATTGAAACAAGTCTATAGAAGTGTCCAATCTAAGGCATCCAGGGAAAGATACCTTGGCTCAAGAAGGCTGATGAAGTTCAGGGTTTCTCTCTCAAAGGGCACATGGCGAACACAGAGTTTGTCTCTCATCTGGAAGCGCACCTGGTGAACACGGCATCATCAGCTAGCTTCTTCTCCTGGCTTCCTGTTTCATGAAGTTCCCCGGGAGACATTTTCTTTTTTCATCTCCAAAGGTCACTGGCTGGTGGACTCTGCTTCTCGTGACTATGTCGTTCTGCTCTGCTCTCTCTGAATCTCTTATTCTCCAAAATGTTTCCTCTTTATAGGACTCCAGAGACTTATGAAGACCCACCCCAATGGGTGGAGACATGTCACCTAATCCAGCTTAAAAACCACTCTTTTTTATTTTTTAATTTTTTAATTTTTTTATTTTTTTATTAACGGAAAGAAAGAAAAGAAAAAAAAAAGAAAGAAATTAACACAACATTTAGAAATCATACCGTTTTAAAAACCACTCTTGACTAAATCACATCATCCAAGAAGATGTTCTGATTACAGTTTCAAACATACAGTATTGAATAGGGATTATTCTATCTTTATAAAGTGGGATTTTGATTAAAACATGGCTTTTCTAGGGGACATACATCATTTCAAACCAGCACAATGGTGTACAATCAATGGCTCACAATATCATCACATAGTTGTGTATTCATCACCATGATTTTTTTTGCACATTTGCATCAGATTGCACCTGCAAAAGAGATGAAAAAGAAAAAACTTGTACATACCCTACCCTTTACCCCTCCTTTTCATTGACCACTAGTATTGCAGTCCACTCAATTTATTTTAACCTTTGTTCTCCCTTATTCTAGTTTGCTAGCTGCTGGAATGCAACACACCAGAGACGGACTGGCTTTTAATAAAAGGGAATTTATTTCATTAGTTCTTCAGAGGAAAGGCAGCTAACTTTCATATAAGGTTCTTTCTTACATGGGAAGGCTCATGGTAATTTCTGCTGGCCTTGTCTCCAGGCCTCTGGGTTCCAACAACTTTCCCCAGGGTGATTCCTTTCTGCATCTCCAAAGGCCTGGACTGAGCTGTGAGTGCTGAGATGAGGTATGCTGAGCTGCTTGGGCTGTGCTATGTTGCGCTCTCTCATTTGAGCACCGGCCAATTAAGTCAAACGTCATTCATTGCAGCAGGCATGCCTCCTAGCCGACTGCAGATGTAATCAGCAACAGATGAGGTTCATGTACCATTGGCTCATGTCCACAGCAACAGAACAGGTGCCTTCACCTGGCCAAGTTGACAACTGACTCTAACTACCACATCCTATTATTTGTTTATTTTTTATCCATTTTTTAGTCATCGGTCCATAACCTAGATAAAAGGAGCAATCAGACACAAGGTTTTCAAAATCACACAGTCAGAAGGTTTTCAAAATCACACAGTCACATTATAATAGTTGCATCCTTACACAATCATCTTCAAGAAACAAGGCTACTAGAACACAGCTCTACAGTTTCGGGTACTTCCCTCCAGCCCCTCCAATAAACCATAAGCTAAAAAGGGATATCTATATAATGCATAAGAGTAACCTCCAGGATAACCTCTCGACTCTGTTTGAAATCTCTCAACCACTGACACTTTATTTTGTCTCATTTCTCTCTTCCCCCTTTTGGTCAAGAAGGTTTCCTCAATCCCTTGATGCCAGGTCCTGGCTCATCCCAGGATTTCTGTTCCACGTGCCAGGGAGGTTTACACCCCTGGGAGTCGTGTCCCACGTAGCAGGGTGGGGAAGGGGATGGGGGGGTCAGTGAGTTCATTTGCCATGTTGGCTTAGAGAGAGAGAGGCCACATCTAAGCAACAAAAGAGGTTCTCTGGGGGTGACTCTTAGGCCTAATTTTAAGTAGGCTTAGTCTGTCCTTTGCAGGAATAAGTTCCATAAAGGAAAATCCCAAGCCCCTCTTGGGACCTATCACTCTACTTTTAATAAATGAACAAGGCTGTAAGGAAAGCATGGCTGCCAGGGCTAGGGAGATGCTGCACCATCCAGGAGGCTTGGACCTGGGGGTTCCAACAGGGGCCAGAGGCAAAGGAGTCTCGGTTATGCAGCGAAGCTGGGCATGCTGGAGCTCCTGCTCCTGGTGAGGGCTCAGAAGGGACAGGAAGCACAAATTCCTCTTGATCCCTTCAACAAATGCTATGTGCCCAGCACCCTGGTAGATACTGGAGATATAGCTATAAACAAAATAGACAAAAACACCTGTCTTGCGGAGCTGACGTTCTAGTGGAGAGGGTGGGAACAGGCAATAAACATAAAAAGTAAATCAGGGGCGGGCCACCGTGGCTCAGCAGGTAAGAGTGCTTGCCTGCCATGCCCGAGGACCCGGGTTCGATTCCCGGTGCCTGCCCATGTAAAAAATAAATAAATAAAGTAAATCAGTATATTAAAAAGTGGGTGCACAGGTGGCTCAGTGGTGGAATGCTTGCCTTTCATGCAGAAGACCCAGGTTTGATTCCTGAACCATGCATGCCCCCCCCAAAATGTGATGAGTGAGAAAACAAAACAGGGAAGGCAACTGGAAATGTGTAGTGATCCTGCAATCTGGGGAGGATGTGGGGGTGTGGGAGGGCCTCACTGATGGTGCCATTTAAGTAAAGATCTGAAAGAGCAGAGAGAGTGAGCCGTGCAGACGTCGGAGGAGGAGTTCCGGGTGGAAGGCACACCCTCGATGTGGGAGTTTTTCTGGCAGGTTGGAGGGCAGAAAGGAGGCCAGAGTGCCCAGTCCTGAGTGAGGGGGAGAGTGGTGGAAATGAGGTCAGGGTGTTGGGCCTTGTAGGCTGTCGGCTATGACTCCAAGTGAAACATAAACTTAGGTAGACCAGAGGAAGGCGACACTCAAAACGAATGGAGAAACTGAGGCTAGAGTAGCAAACTTTCAGCCAGCCTTCTTCCTAGTTTACCCTGCAGGAGAATGCAGTTGTGACGAGAAGACGGGCTCCCTCACATTGGAGCACTGAGCCTCGAGAAAAGTGGAAAACCGAAGGGCCTGTGCCGGCTCCCAGGGCAGGTCCCCGTGGGGGTGGGGTGGAGGCAGGGACGGGGCCCGATGGTGGTCCGAGTGGAGAAGGTGACCGAAAATGAAACTGAGGAAGGGCAGCACTTCCTACATCTCAGAATGCTCCCTCTGCAGGGAAGATTTGTGGAGGGCCTGCAGCTACTGTGCTAATTTCTGGGGACAGAGACAAATAAGCCTGAGTCTCTCAGGCTCTCGTAAAGACTAAGGCCTCAGGGAAGGTTTGAGGGTCCTTTATCCTATTTTCCCAACCCGTAGCCCAGGGGCTATTTGGGAAGAAGGAAGAAACCTGGTGGAACACAAGGAAGGAATCCTGCGGCTCTTTTCTGGGAGGACTGGGCTTTAGTGGACCTACCTGTGGTTGGTTTTATCACAGCTCTCCTAGAAATATGTAAAAGAGGAGCTTAGTGTCAAAGAGAGGCTGTGAGTGGTGGACTGGCAGGCGGGGAGATGGGGCAGTGGGGGAAGGTACGCTATGATATGGGGAAAGAGGGAAGAATGGGGGTGGGTCTTGGGAGAGGTGGCCAGGCCACTGGCTGTGTGGAAGCAATTGCTCTCCACCTCTTGGGAGCCCGTCCATTCTCTCTCAGCAGCTCAGCTTTCCCCTTGAGCTGCTGCAGAGGCCTAGCTCTCAGGGCCTCGAGGAAGCCTCACAGCTGTTTGAAGCTAAAAGGAGCTTGGCGCTGGGTGTGAGGCTGTTTGTGGGCCGCACTCGGGCGCCTCCTCCAGCACAGATTGGCGTGGTTCCTGGGCCCCAGCCTGGCCTTGCTAGCTCCCTCCCAGCGCTTCCCTGCCCAGACAGACCCCTCTCCTCTCCCAGGAACCTAATCCTTCCTGTCACCCATCTCCCAGCCCCTCAGGGCCCTGGCTCCAGCCTGCTGGCACCCTCACTGTTGTTTCACGGGCGCCGCCCTTCTGAATTCCCACTTTCCCAGGACGCCTCCCCAGGCCCCGCCTCATCTCCGCCCCAGGTGACCTTGAGTCCCTCTTGAAACGTGGGGTGAGTGCCAGGGCTTGGCACAAGCCTTGCCCAATCCCTGAGAATGCCAACTTTGAAACCAGATAGTCCAAACGCCAAAGAAAGAGCTGTTTATGTTCTTCCCTGACGTCCTCCCTGCCACCCACATCAGGACTGACACCCATTTTCTGTCGTCTTTCCGCCTCTCCTGTGCCCTTGGAGCAGCCCCACGGCTGGGCCAGCGCAGGCCGAGCAGGGGTGAGCTGCTTCCCTGCACTTCCCACAGGGCCACATGACTCTTCATAGTCACACCCCTCAGATGGACACAGAGTCTTCCCGGGAAAGGGGAAAATGTGCCTGCAGCTGGCGGTTGGGGGTGATTGGCCCCCCCACCCCCACCCCCACCCCGGCAGGGCACCCAGGACCCAGCAGCATGAAGCTCTCCCAGAAGAGAGCGCAGAAAGGGTTGAATTTCCAGCAGAAGGACAGAGTGGAAATTCCTGGCTGCTTTGGGGAGGGGACAGGCGATTCTAGTCCCCTAGGGAGGACGGCGTTTTCTACTTTCTCCCTCCGAGCCTGGAGCCTGGGATTGCTGCCTGGTGCCCACCCCAGCCCTCCCGGGGCATGGGTGGCGCCGGCCCCGCCCACCACGTGACCACCCAGTCGGCGTCCCCAGCAGGACCTCTGAAGACATCCAGGGCTGAGGGGTGCCGGGAGGTATGAGGGCGGCAGAAACAAGTTTCAGCCAGCTGCCGCTTCTTCCCTGGGGCCACCTCATCCCGGCTCGTGGGCCTGTCTGTCCCAGGCCATTAAGCTCTCCTACAGCGCAGATGCTTGGCTGCGGCTGGGGCACGGCGGGGGAGAGGGGGCGCGCAGGAGCCCACCAGCCTGTCCCCTTCTGGGAGAAGGGCTCCCCGGGGCGCCTCCAACTTCCCTGGAAAAACTGCCCCTTAGGAAGCTGTGGAGCTCTCCTCCAATGTGCAATTCACCGCACACTCACCATACCACACAGATACGCATCATGGCACACACGCATGCACGACATACCACACACACACCATACCACACACACATGCACCATGCCACACACACGCACCATGCCACACACACACACCATACTACCCACACACGCACCATGCCACACACACACACAGCATGCCACACACACACGTACCATACAGCACACACACACACCATACCACACACATGCACCATACCACACACACAAGCACCATGCCACACACACACGCACCATACCACACACACACAAGCACCATGCCACATAGTATGCACCATACCACACACACCCCATACCACATACAGACACACAATACCACACATGCACACACCATACAACACATGCACACCAAACCACACACACACAGGCACCCTACCACACACACAAGCACCATACCATACACACACACAAGCACCATACCATACACATGCATACCACACCTCACACATGCACACCATACCACACATGCACACACCATACAACACACACACACATGCCATACCACATACACACAAGCACCATGCCACACAGCATGCATCATACAACACACACATGCACCATTTAACACATGCACACACACCATACCACACATATGCACCATACCACACATGCACATCATACCACATACACAAGCACCTATCATACACGTATATACCATACCGCACACACATGTACACCTTGCCACACACACACACATTTGCAGTGTCCAGGTCCTAAATTTGGACACTTGCTTCCTGGCAACCCCCAAATGCACTTGCTGCCCCAAGTCCGCCTGATCTTCACGCAAAGTCCCCCTCCTCTTCAGACCAGAGCATCCCCTCCAGTTACAAGACTGCCCAGCCGTGCACTTCCTGCTTGGGAGTCACTCCCTCCCTCCTTTCCCTTCTCTAGGCTCCAGGGAACCAAGCTCTTCCATCCTCCCTAGGGCCAAAAATAGACAAAAACATTCTCTGTGCCAGAACCCAAAGAGCCCTGAAACAGAGATGTTGCCCCCCTTGGAAAGAGATCTGTTCACACCCCTTAGATCAGGGGCTCTTCTGCTTAAAACTCTGAACCTGCTCCCCTGAGCTTGCAAGCCCCTCAGCTCAGCAGACAAAGCCAACCCAGCCCAGGTCCTGGGGTCCTGTCATGTGCATGTCCTGTCCTTCTCCAGCCCCAGATGTGCTGGACTCCTCACTCTTCCCAGTCCAGCCATGCGCGCTCAAGCACACAGCCCTTGTACATGCTGCTCCTTCTGCTTTGGAGACCCTGTCCTACCTTGTCCCCTGGAGCGCAGACTCATCTTTCATTCTTTAAGGTCACTTCTGCTAGGAAGCCTCCCTTGTCTTCCATCCTCTGCAGTTTGATGGCCCTTCCTTTGGGTGTTCATGACTCCCTTGTTTACAACATTTATCACATCATATTTTAGTGGTTTACAGGCCCAACTTCCTCATTAAGCTGTGAGCTAAGGGGCATGGGGCTGGTTTTAATCCACAACCCCTAACATGGTGTTGACACATAGTAGGTGTGCAAGAAACACTTGTCAACTGAATGCATGACTTAATGAATGGGGCCGAATAGATAAAAGCAAACAGAGAGGAACACGGGTTTCTAAGGAGGGAGGAGAATTTCCAGTGGTGGATTCCAGGGAAAGCTTCTTGGAGGGGGTGAACAGGCTATTTACAGAGTGGAGACATTCCAGGCAAAAGGTACTAATTGATCATAACAGGCAAGAACTTTAGCAAAGAGCTTCTCACAGGAATAAAAATGTCAATAGCCAACATTCCCTCCTTGGCCTTCTCTAAGCCCTTCCACATATTATTAACCCTTTTAATCTCCACAACAACTACAGAGGTTGGCACTAGAATTGTCCCCATTTCACAGATGAGGAAAGTGAAGTTCAGTTACTGGCCCAAGGTGTATTGGTCAGATTTAGTCAGAGAAGCAGGACAACCAGGAGTGATAATAGAATAAGAGATCGAATTTATACAATTGCGGGAAGTAGGGGGTGGCTGCCTAAAGAGTAAGTGCTTCCCTCTAGGATTCTGGAGCCTAAATTCAGCCGGACAGCCCAGGGGGAAGGGGGTGGGGGGGCAGCGAGGATGAACAGGGCCAGTGTTACAGATTTGTCCCCCCCAAAAAGACATGCTGAAGTCCTACTCTCCCAATACCTCCTGAATATGACCTTACTTGGAAATAGGGTCATTACAGATGGAATTAGGCAAGTTAAAATGGAGTAGGGTGGGCCCTTAATCCAATATAACTGGTGTTCTTGTAAGACAAGGAAATTTGAAAACATACAAAGAAACAGAGGGGAGCACGCCGTGTGGCATACCATGGGTTGCTAGCAAACCACCAGAAACCAGGAGAGAGGCAAGGAATGATTCTTCCCCGTGGACTCTGGAGGAAGCAGGGCCCTGCAAGCATCTTGATTTTGGACTCCCAGCCTCCAGAACTGAGGCAATAAACTTCTGTTGTTTTAAACCACCCAGTTTAGGGGTCCTTGTTATGGCAGCCCTGGGAAGCTGAGACAACCAGTGAGGAGGGGCTGGGGGCCTAGAGGATGAACGGGCAGCCACCGCCAAGCACCAGCTTGGATGATGCAGGTGACCTGCAGGAGAAGCTGGTGTCATTCACTGTGGAGCTAAAATACGCGTGTGGACAGGAGTTGGACAAACGGAAGGAGGAGAGCTCACAGATGGGCACCGACACGCAGGAGTTGCCACAGCGCTGGTGCCCAGCACGGGTGTCAGGAGCAAAGGCCAGCTGCAGCGTCGCCTCCTGCCACCCGGACCAGTGGCAGCCCAGAGCCAGGCAGGGAGGGCACGCTGGGTGCCGTGGTGCAGCTTAGCTCTGCTAACTCAACACAGAGCCACAGGCCACACCACCAGTTCATGGGGGCTGGGGGTGGGATCCGAACCCAGATCTGGGTGTGTGTAGAGAAGAAAAGGAGGGAAAGGTGGATTGCCAAGAGTCTTAGCAATCACACCAAGGAGCGTGGCATTCCTTCTGTGACATCATGGTGCTGGTGTGGGACGTGGCGTGTTGAGTTGGAAGGGGGTCTCCAACAGGATCTCTGGAATAAACCCTGACGGGGAAGCATATAAATGAGGAGACCAGAAGGCCTGGGCTGAGCTTCAGGTGATGCCTGCAGGTGAGAAGCAAGTCTACCAGAGCTGTGAGGGATGGTGGCAAGGCGTGGGGGTGGGCCCCCCGAGCAGAGCCCTGGAAGATGAGGGGAGGTTTGGGCGCCTGGGTGGCTGGGCCCCTCCTTCCTGAGCAGCTGCACCTCTCATAGTGCCCGTGCTGTGCGCAGGGTTGGGGCGGTCCCCCTTCCTGCCGTGGGAGGGGTGTGTCCCGCCGTCTGGGCTCTGGCTGTGTTCTGGAAACCCAAGCACTGGCAGCTGAAGGGCAGGGTGGTTCTCTGGGTCTCAGGGTGTGACATTTGCTCATTCCACACACCTTCTGAGACCCCACTGTGTGGGGACCCAGCCAGGAAGTGCACGTGCCTCGTCCCTGCTGGCGGAGGCAGAGGAGAGCTCGGGGTACTGAGTCGAGGGGGAGATGGGTGGGAGAGTGACATGGGGGCCACCAAGGAAAGAGGCCTCCCCCAGCCCTGGAGGATATTCTGGAACAAGAGGCATTTAAGGATGAATCCAATCAAACCTCTAGGCCCGACCACCAAGTCCCAGGAAATACAGGGGCACAGGGACCCCATAAAACTACAGGGCAAAGGCTCAGCTGCGGGACCTACAGGGTCCTCAGCAAATAAACCGTGTGTCCTGTGTGGGAAAGCAAGGAAAAGGAAGGTGGATCTGGGCATGAAAAAGAGTTAACAGACAGCTCACCGTAGCACGTGGATTTTCATTAGGTCCCGACTTCTTTAAAATTATGACATTTGAGAGGAATTGGCATTTTCTGACTGGATATTTAATTATTCTGAAGAATTATTATTAAATATACTTTAGAATATGATACTGGCCCAGGTTTTTGGGGGGTTTTTTTGCATGGACAGTCACCAGGAATCGAACCCGGGTCTCCGGCATGGCAGGCGAGAACTCTGCCACTGAGCCATCGTCACACTGCCCGGCCATATTGTTTTATATGCACATATATATGTATAATATATCAGTGTATATATGTAAAACAATACATATTTATATAACAATATTACCATTATATGTGTGTGTAGAGATATATAAACACAGATGTATTTTAAAATATATATTTAAAAGAGTCCTTATCTTTTCGATACAACCCCAAAATATTTATGGGTGAAATCATATGCTGTCTGAATTTGCTCCAGAATGTTCTTGGAGAAGTGGCGGTGCTTGTGGGTAAGATAGCACCGCCATGAATTCATGGCTGTTGGGTCTGGGTTTTGGGTTCACTTTTCTGTCTATTTTTTTTTTTTTTTTTACTTTTTTTTTATTGTGAAATATAACATACAAAAAAAGCAATAAATTTCCAAGTACATTTTAACAGGTACTTTTCTGCCTACTTTTGCTTCTGTGCGAAATTCTCCATGATAAAAGCAAAAACAAAAAAGTGAGGACCGGGGTTGGTTACCAGGGTAGCTCAGTGGTAGAACTCTCTCCTGACATGCGTGAGACCCAGGATCGATTCCCGGTCCATCACTTTCCAAACAAACAAATAAGCAGCAAACAAAATTCAACAAATGGTGCAGCCCAAACGGGATACTCACATGGAAAAATAATGAAATGTGACCCTGCCACACAGCGGTTGAAAAAAGTGAGGATGATGAGGGAGACCTGGAGGAGGGGGGGTTACCTGGTGGTGGGAACAGCTCCTAGGAAAGCTCGGAGGGCGCGCAGGTGAGGGGCGCGGGAGGCCCGAGGGCTACCCATGCTGTGCCAGGCGCTCCTGGTCCCAAGATGACAAAGACTTGGGCCCCACGCTCCAGGACAAAGCCCAAGGTCGGGCGCCGGCTCAGGGCGAGAGAGACCAGCACCCAGCAGGGGAGTCCCGCTTGGCCTGCGGTTCATAGGAAGGCAGCAGAGGCGGTGGCCGTTTTGTCCCCGTAAAGCGGAGACATGCTGCAGGGCTGGATGGCGGTTACGGAGGGAGGTCTCGTGCAGAGACAAGCCAGGGAAGCCTGCGAATGGAGCAGCAAGGACGCAGTCATCCCAGTTCCCAGCCAAGTCGTTCCCAGCCAAGTCTTTCCCGGAATGGCCAGACATCCTCCGATGCTTTGCAAATTTGACTTTTTCTTGTGTTCTTCCTGCATGACCTTGGGCAAGTTGCTTACCCTCTCTGATCCTCAGTTTCCTCTGCTGTAAAATGAGGATCATAATAGGACCCATTTCATGAGGCTGTTATAGGATTAAATGAAATAATACTAAAGTGTTAAAAAAAAAAGTGTAAGTGTTAGCTATTATTACCATCGGAGTTTCAGGGAGGAAGTTGCCCTCTCCTGGGGCAGTGTGACGGAAACAGCGCAAGGTTGCTCCCTGGGCTTTTCTCAGGCCAGCCCTTAACAGGTTTTGGTTTGTTTGTTTGTTTATTTTAGATGCATGGTCCGGGAATTGAACCCGGGTGTCTTGCATGGAAGGCGAGCATTCTACCATTGAACTACCCATGCACGCTATTTATTTATTTTTGATGAAGAGATGTGAAAATATTTATTCAATCTTACTGTTAACCAAAGAAATGCAAAATAAAACAAAGTTGCATTTTTTTTTCCAATTATAAAATTTTGGGTAAAGATTTTTTTTCATGACAGTACCCAATGGTAGGACCTTCAAATGCACCCCAGGTGAGATGATAACCAGCATTTCAGGAGGCTGGTTTGGGGTAACCTGTATATCCTTTAATGCTGTAGTGTTTCCAAGTTTCTAAATGTAGCCAGTGGATACATCCAGAGATAAGCACAGGATAGTCATCATAGCAGTTATTTACAATAGCACACACACAACAAAGGAAAAGACAGAGATTTCCAAAATATCCAACAATAAGTAAATTACAGTACATATGAAAGACCTAATATTTTAGTGTAGCCACTTAAAATTATACCTTAGAAAAATGTTAAATGGCATGGAAATATTTTTGACATATGGTTACTTAGGGGACAAAAGCAAGGTATAAAAAATAGTACATGTAGAGCAACCCCAATTTTGTGAAAAATATATATGATTTATTTTTCATTAAAGAAGCTGCTTCCTTATAACTGTAGGCAGGGTCAGATGCAAAAAGGAAGTTGCTGGGAAAGGAACTGAGTAAAAGCTGCTGGACCTTATGAGGGAGAAAGTGTGATTAACCAGATGGCTGGCTTCTTGACCGAGCATCTGGTCAACCACATTTTTTCTTTCCTAAGGCCCAGCAAGCCAACCAAGGCCCTACTCCGAAAACTACCCCTGAGCCCTGTTGCCCCCTCATGAGTGGGGTGGAGGGCGCTTCTGGAACTTGGGGTCTGTAGGAGTGAAAGGTGAGGGAGGGGCTGGGGCCCGAGTGGCCCCTCCCACCGAGGGAGAGCTGCCTTTTCTCCTACAGAGCTGTGGCCCTGAGATTGCTTCCTCTTTCTTCACTCTGGAGCCAGAAGCAGGGCTGCTGAGCTCTCAGGAAAGCTAGGCGTGGGTTTCTGGAGCTCTTAGCTCATTTAATCCACAGGCCAGAGTGGTCAAGTGCTAGCCAAAGGCCTCCCTCCCTGTACTGGGGGTGTCTGAGAGGCCACCCTGGAGGCCTGCAGGATGGCAGGGGCACAGGAAAAGAAGCTGGCATCTGTGTCCAACCTCATGGCTGTGTTTGAGAACAGCAGGTACGGAGCAGCTGGGTTGGGAAGGGTCACCAATGGGGGCTGACCACTTCCTCCAGCCCCTCAGCCACGGGCTCTCAGGCTGCATGGACCCTCCCAGTTACCATGCTGAGGCTCAGGGCCACCTTGGGCCCTCAAGTTCTTCCTCTGGGTCCTGCCCTGAATACCTCCCCTTATCTGTCATAGGTTCTGAGAGCACAGGATAATGTCCTAGGGCCCAAGAGCCAAACCGGGAAGAGTGTGCCCAGATGCACTGGGGCGTCAGGGCAATTGTGGAGTTATGAGTGAGTGTGGGTGGGTGACAGACAGCGTTTGGAGTGCCTGACTCCATCCACTGCCTCTGCAGCAACTTGTGCAAACAATAGCTAGTATTTGTAGAGTATTTACTCCCTATGAGTAGGATAACCTATAATTTGTCATTCAAACAAGCCCATGTGCAAAACTGAAAGTGGATGCTATTAGTTTTTTTTCCTGGGACAACAAGTGAAGCTGGGACTGTGCTGGGCAAATGTTCATCCAACCTATGGGGCATTTACCATCTTACTGGGGGTCGATTCTTTTACCATTCTCATTTTTTTATGAATGAGGAAATGGAAGTGCAAAAAGGCAAAAGATGACAAATGTATTAAGTTCATGTGTTTGAAGGCAATGCCGGGGCTTCTGTCTAAAGAAAAAGGGCTGCATCAGATGCGTGGAGGTCATTGGTAAACTCAGCAGGGGTGGTGTGTGTGACCTTAATCCACTCAGCACGCATTTCTTAAGCCCAGGGCTGTGTTAGGGACTGCCATAGGTAGAGTTCTCTGCCAACAGACTCCGAGACAGAGATTTGCTTTAGGAGGTGTGCTGAGGAAAGATTTGAGGAACACCACCAGTGGTGGGTGAGAGGACCAGGGCCCGGCAGGTAGAGAAGTTGGCCTGCAGTGCACTTGCGACAGAGGTCTCAGCCTGTCCCAGGGGGCTCTGGAGCTGGGAGGCCCTTCAGAGCTGTTCCAGTTAAGGCAAAGGGGTTGAACTAGTCACTGAATGCTGGCTCCCATTCCTGTGGGAAGGGAGCATGCCTTGGGTGACGCAGCTCCCTTCCATGGAGTGCAGTCCCCAAGAGAGGTGCAGCTAAGAACGTGTCAGCCGCCGATGATCCCTGTTGTGCCTTTGGATGCTAAGCTGTGTAGCCATAACCATAATGCAAGGTCACGATGTCCCAGGAGGGGCTCGGGCGCCGTGCTGAGGGCACTCGGGGCAAGCAAAGCCTCCCCTGGGCTTCGAGGTGGAGGTGGTATCCATGTGGGCCTAGAGGCGAAATTCAACCCCCAGAGCACGCCTTGTCCAGAAGGGTGAGAGTCACCCCTTATTTGAGGGCCCCAGGCCAACTACCTTGGCTTAAGCTTTCTGATGGGTCTCCAGCACCTTAGCTGATCTGACAGCGTGTGTGTGTGTGTGTGTGTGTGTGTGTGTGTGTGTGTGTAGAGGAAATAGAAGCTGGCCTGGGGCACATAGGGAGAAATGCAGAAGTTGAAACCAAATGTAGAACAGAAAGCCTGAGGCCAGCTGCTCACAGGAGCTGCAGACCTGTGGGCAGAGGAACTGGCCATTGAGGTGCCAGGGGCAGGGTCAGGGGAGCCAGGAGTGGCACTCAGAGACTGGGTTGCAATCGTCTCTGTGTCACAAACTGGCTGACTTGGGGCAAGTCACTTTGACTCTGGATCTCTTTCTCCTTTACTCAAATAGGAAGAGGCAATTTAGGGTGAAACCAGCCTATCTGGTTTGAATCCTTCGCTGCAAAATGGGGAAAATGAAAACCTGTCTCACGAAGTGTGGGGGTTTTTGTCCTTTTCTGGCCTTCTATTTCCCAACTTGTCTTTCTCCTAAAGATGCTTAGCCTGTGCTATCATTGTAAGCTTTTACAATGAGAATAGAACACAATCCAAACTACTGAGTATATTCAACAAAGGTGGCCTCTGTTATCCAAAGAATTTAACTGGTCTACAGACCCAGTAACAAAGCTGCTTTATGAAGGCCCATCTCTGGGGAAACAGAGAAATTGGTCTTGGGCCAGCTTCTTCCCTGGCTGGAGTTGTGGAGGGCACAGCTTCCACCCCAGGCCCTTGAAAACTCCCATATTTAGCAGCTCTGCCCTCACTTTAGATTGTTCCATGGCTCCCACCTTCCCTCCAAGTATCAGTTATTAAAGTTTTAGTCCCTTTCCTGCTGCAGACTCTAAAAAAACGGTGGGGAGGCCTCCTCTGTGTATAACTCCAAAGGTGAGGCTTAGCAAGGAAACCATTAAACCATTGCGCGACGAGCAAACTGACCGCCCTCCCGCTCTCTACGTGGGACATGACTCTCAGGGGTCTGGACCTTCCTAGCAATGTGGGACAGAAATCCTAGAATGAGCTGGAACTCAGGATCAAAGGATTGAGAAAATCTTCTCAACCAAAAGCGGGAAGAGCAAAATGAGACAAAATAAAGCGTCAATGGCTAAGAGATCCCAAACAGAGTCGAGAGGTTATCCTGGAGGTTATTCTTACGCATCAAATAGATATCACCTTGTTAGTCAAGATGTAATGGAGAGGCTGGAGGGAACTGCCTGAAAATGTACAGCTGTGTTCCAGTAGCCATTTTTCTTGATGATGACAGTATACTGATATAGCTCTCCCAATGTGACTGTGTGATGGTGAAAACCTTGTGTCTGGTGCTCCTTTTATCTACCTCATCAACAGACGAGTAAAACATATGGATTAAAAATAAATAAATAATGAGGGGAACAAATGTTAAAATAAATTTAGTAGATTGAAATGCTAGAGATCAATGTAAGGGAGGGGTGAGGGGTATGGTTGTACGAATTTTTTCTGTTTTCTTATTTCTTTTTCTGAATCGTTCCAAATGTTCTAAGAAATGATCATGATGATGAATATGCAACTACGTGATGATATTGTGAGTTACTGATTATATACGTAGAATGGAATGATCGTATGGTAAGAACGTTTGTGTTTGCATGTTGCTATATTTAATAAATGAAATTAAAAATTAAAACAAACAAACAAACTTCTGTGTGCAGAAGGAGAGTTTCTTCTATGTGGTTGCATTTTAAACAGGGAAGTATGCAGTTCCCCATAGAATGAAAACACACCCCAGGCTGACTCATTTTGAAGCTGGATTTCCCTCCAAAAAAGGGGTTGGAGAGAGAAGTGGGAATTTTACTTGGCAGGCTCCTGCACAGGGCCTGGGACTCGGGGATCACTGCTCACCTGACCTCAATGACCCCACACAGGAGCCATCATCATCCTCTTTGTTCCGTAGACCAGAAACCCCTCACCTCTGCTCTGTTTTCCTCAGGACCCCGGGAGCAGTGCCCAGAGACCGCAGACTGGACGACTACCCTCACTGCGCAGGGAGCAGGCTCCCCCAGCCCCCGGAGCCATGGGAGAGGCCCACCCCGGAGGAGACCCTGGATTCTGGGCCCAGAACAGTCAGCAGGAGGTACCTGAACTCCCTGAAGAGCAAGCTGTCCAGCGGCGGCTGGAGGAAGTCCTGCCAGCCCAGGACCGGCCCCGGGATGGAGACACAGGTGCCTAAAGGCTGGGGTAGAAGGGGAGTGGGAGGGCGCCTTTTGCTGACCCTGACCTCATACATTCTTCCATATCCCCAGCCAGTGACAGCAGCTCCCCAGGTGGAGGTCTTGTGAGGCTCTGCAGAGATCGGCTGGAAGCTAGCTACCTGCTCTGCACCCCACCGCCAGCATTACTTCATGTCTCCCTCTCTCTAAGAGGTTTTATCTGGCAGGGAAATTGAAACTCAGACAGCTCAAGGAACTGGTCCGAGACCATACAGCTCAGAACAGTCTCTGTCTTATGAACCCAATGCTGTTCCCCAGTGGAGCCTCAGTTTACCCATCGAAAGAGATAAGAATCCAAAACCAGCATTAGAGCTTTGAGTGCCAGTTCCTGCCCTTAGACTAAAGACCTGTCTGATTGTAGGCAGGTTACCTCCTTTCCGTGGGTCTCCGTTTCCTTATCCGTCAAGTTCAAGGTTTAGACTGCACGCCAGTGTGCGCCTGTAGCCAGCCTGCCAGGTCCACTTCCCGGCACACCCGTCTGCTCCTCGTGTGACCTTGGGCAGACCTCTCTAACCTCTGCGTGCCTCGGTTTCCCTATTTGTAAAGTGGGGCTGATACTTATAGTAGTGGGTTCTGGGTATCAATTGCTGCATGACAAGTCACCCCAAAATGCAGTGGCCTGGCACAACAATTTATTATTTCTCACAATTTTGTGGCTTGACTGGGATGCCACTGCACGGTTTTTCTATTTGTCCCACTTGGGGCCCCTCGCAGGCAGTCAGAGGGTGGCTGGGCAGGAGTGGCCAAGATAATGCCACTCTCCAGCCTGGGGCCTCATAAGGACGGCCGGAAGCCAGGATTCAGCTGGGACACTGGCACAGCTGGGCCGGTCCTCTCCGTGTGGTCCCAGGGCCCCTCCGCGCTGCGTGGTCTCCCTGCCAGGGCGTCCATCAGGGCAGTCAGACCTCACAGCCTGGTGGTTCCTGTCCACAAGAGCGCATAGGCGGAAGCTTCCAGACCTACTGAGGCTCAGGCCCGGGACCAGCACAGCCTCACTCCTGCTGCATTCTATCGAGTTAAAGCGGCCCCAGGGCCAGCCCGAGTCTGCAGGCGGGTGTGAACCCTGGGAAATAGGCTCCATGGAGCATCTTTGGGGACTGGCACCCACGGTCCCCATCAGAGGAGACCTCAGCTCTCCCGCCCATTCTTCTCTGTTTCCCTCCCCACCCCCCTGGCAGGAGCCTGAGGAGAAGAGGATTGTCCAGGAGCTCCTGGAGACGGAGCAGGCCTACGTGGCACGCCTCCACCTGCTGGACCAGGCTGGTGCCCGGCCCCCACCCCCACCCCGACCGCGGAGCCCACCCCCGTGCTCTCCTCTGGCCCACAGCTGAGTCAGGACCCCCGGGTGTGACTCCTGGAAGCCCTTTGCCCTTCACCCCTGTCGGCTGGAGTTGGGATGGAAATCAGGATTTAACCCTCAGCACCGCTCACTCCCTGTTCCACCCCCCACCCCCACCCCACCCCCGGTGCCTCACGCATGGCAGAGAAAACACCAGCCTGCCCTTCCAGACCCCACACAGCTGTTCATCCCAGGGCCCGGTGTCCTCACGGCATCTTAAGGAGCCCTGCACTCAAGGGTTGAATCATCGACAGGCCGGGAATTTTTGCCCCGGGGTAGCCCAAGACCTTGCCACATCCAGGGCAGGCCCACTTCTGACGTTCATCAGCTGCAAGCCTCTGGCCTAGTCCCTGCGTCTCTAGCCTTGGTTTGTCCATCTGTAAAGCGGCCAGAATAGTCTTCCCTGCCTACCTCTTTCTGGGTTGTTGCAAGGATGATAGGAGAGGAAACCATTCCGTAAATGGAAGATGCCCTCAGAACCCGCCCCCCGCCCCCCTAGGGTGGCGCTTGCTTCCCCCTGCTGTGTGCCTAGGCCCCCTGCCCCTCCCCCACCTTCCCGCAGGCCCAGTGACCCGGTGGTCCCCGCGGCAGGTGTTCTTCCAGGAGCTGCTGAAGGCGGCCCGCGGCAGCAAGGCCTTCCCCGAGGACGTGGTCAGGCTCATCTTCTCCAACATCTCCTCCATCTACCAGTTCCACTCGCAGTTCTTCCTGCCAGAGCTGCAGCGGCGGCTGGACACCTGGTGAGCTCTGCCGGGTGCCCCTGAGGCCAGGCCAGCGGCGCGACCACCAGGTCCTGTTAGGGCCTGACAGCCTCCTGCGCCGGGCTCAGTCCCATCTGCACAGCCAGGGGCTTGGACAAGGCGGCGCTGAGAGGCTGGGGCCCCGCGTGCTGGGGAAGGGGGTGGCTCCGGCCCTCGCCGGCCCATGTGGTGTGGAAAGCAGTGGAAATAGCCAACGCTACCTGCAGTACCTGCGCTGCACCCTGTTAACCCACTTAAGTTTCCGAGCTGCCCGTTGTGTGACGATGACATCGTGGTTATGACAGAGATCCTTTTAGTTTTCAGAGATGACCACTAAGGTGGTGGTGGATTAACTTGCTTCATCTACTTTGCCAAAGAAATGTCACAGATTCCTAGGACATCCTTTAAAGTTCTTTGGCAAAGATGAAGAAATATGGCAAAATGTTAATAACTATTAAACCCAGGGGAGGAACATATGGGGGCGTGTTATTATTATATTCTCTTTATGATTGCTTGACATTTTTCATGATAAATTTCAAAAAGGAAAACCCTATGAGGTCGCTTATCATCATTCCCATGTTTTCAGATGGGAACATTGATGTACAGAGAGGGTAAGCCACTTGCCCAAGAACACACAGCTAGATGAGTAGGAAGGTCAAGTCCCTGGGTCATGTGACCTTCAGGCCCCACCACGAATGGATCCTGGATAAACTCTTATTACCTCTCTGAGCCTCAGCTTTCTGAGGCTAACAACTGTCCCCTGAGAATTAAATGAGGTGAGACTTGCATGACTGTCTTGGTTAGTGCTTGGTAGGCAGCGCTCATTATTATTACACAACCAAATATCAAGTCGTTATTGACACCGACTGTGGGCTGCTAGGCCTTGTGGGGAGACCAATCAGGGGAGAGAACAGCACCTGCCCTAGGGAGCTCCAGTCCAGGTGGGACCAGACTGAACCTGAGTCTGTGCCCAGGAGAACAGTGACTGCTTTGGGGAGCCTGGCCTGGGCTGGCTCTCCCTGGGGGCCGGAAAGGAGGTCCCCAGGCTGAGGTCCATGCTCCGCCCGCAGGACAGCCACCCCCCGCATTGGCGACGTGATCCAGAAACTGGCTCCCTTCTTGAAGATGTACAGTGAATATGTCAAGAACTTTGAGCGTGCTGCCGAACTGCTGGCCACCTGGACCGACAAGTCCCCACCCTTCCAGGAGGTTATCACCCGCATCCAGGTGAGGTGGCAGGGGCTTGGAGCCCGCACTGCCTCCCCAGTATTCCCCTAGTGAGCTTGGGCCGGTCCCTGGCTCAGCTGCCTCCATGGGCCCCAGTGCCCACCTGCCCTGCCCACTCCCCTGACCTTTGGTGCAGCCTGACCCTCCCCTCCTTGTTCTCACTGCCTTATTCCTTCCTAAGAGCAGCGAGGCCTCTGGCAGCCTGACCCTGCAGCATCACATGTTGGAACCGGTGCAGAGAATTCCACGCTACGAGCTGCTGCTCAAGGAGTATGTCCAGAAGCTGCCAGCCGAGGCCCCAGATCGGGCTGATGCCCAGAGTGAGGACACCCTCGGGGCACCCAGGGGGCTGGGGAGGCCCACACCACTCCAGTATATTTTTGGCACACCTGCTGATGGTTATGACCACCATCAGTTATCACATCCATCATTACCTGTACCAATAACCACATTTTACAGACAAAAACACTAAGGCTCAGATAGGCTATATGACTTGCCCAAGGTAACACAGCCAGAAAGGAACACAGCTGGGATTTGAACCCATACCCGTAGGTGCCACAGCCCATGCTCTCTACTGCACCTCCTGAGTCCAGGTCAGTGAGGGGGAGCAGTGGGAGTTACAGAGCCTGAGTACCTGTCCCCTGCCCTGCGGTGGCCATCCAGACACCTCACGTGCTGGCTGCGTGGACAAGCCTCCCGGGAGCGGTCGCCACCGCCGATCCTAAGGCCATGTGGTTAAGCCTCAAGAGAGCCCTGCCCCAGCCACTGGCTCCCCAGTTCTGAGGGATGGCTCTGACCCTGCCCTCTCCTTCAGAAGCCCTGGACATGATCTTCTCAGCTGCTCAGCACTCTAACGCAGCCATCACCGAGATGGTGAGCTGCTCAGCCCTGGGAGGTGCTGGGCAGGGGGGGGGTGGGGGGGGGGTGGGGGACAGAGGGTGGCCCCTGGGTCCTGGCACCTCCTCCCTGCAGGTCCCAGCCCTCCTTCTCCCCCGCCCCCGCCCCGCATGTCTTGGTTGCTGTGTCCCCCGCCCCGACCCCATGACACCTGCCCCCTCGGCTGCCCCTCCCCACACCCCCGTCCCCACAAGGCAAACGTCCCGAAGCGGGTGGGCCTTGGCCTCGCTGGACTGAGGGCGCACCCCTCCCCCCACACACACACACCCAGGAGCGGCTGCAGGACCTGTGGGAGGTGTACCAGCGCCTGGGGCTGGACGACGACATAGTAGACCCTTCCAACACGCTGCTCCGCGAGGGCCCCGTCCTCAAGATCTCCTTCCGCCGCAGTGACCCCCTGGAGCGCTACCTCTTCCTGGTAGAGGGACTAGGACGGGGGCGCCGCCCGTGCTGGGGAGGGAAGTCCCTGGGCCCTGCCCGCCTGCTCGCTACCTGGCACTGCAGGAGGAGCAAGGAGGAGAGCTTCTCTGTCCTCCTCTGCCTTTACCACCCGGTGACTTTGGACAAATCATGTGCTGGCCCCAGGCTTCAGGGATTTCCAATCCACAGGTGTCCTAGGCATGTCCTAGGAAGCAACACCGACAGGGCTTGAACCCAGTCTGTGTGGATCCCAAGCCTATGATATTAATCTGTGCAATAGAGAATACACAGCAGGAGGGAATTAGGTTAACTTTGGGAAGAACTTCCCTGAATCTGCACTGAAGAAGCCAGGCTGCCAGCTGGAGCTTGGGCCTGCCTGGAGTCTGGGGGAGGGAGTCACAGTCTCTCATCTCCCTTGCCACACTGAGACCCCGTGAGAAAGGCCTTGTAAGTTTCTGAGGTCCCTTGATACCCACAGGTAGGGTGACCCTTCAGTGGTCTCCTTAATTGGGTTGGGGGCTGGACAGCACCTTCCTCATCACACCTGGAATGTCCTGTGAGCCCCGAGATGGTGACCAGAGGGGCAGGAAAACCAGCCGTGCGCAGCCCAGCCTCGGGGAAGGCCCGCCTGACGGCACCTCCTGCCCCCACCGCGGCGCACCCCCCACCCACCCCTACCCCACCCCCACGCCTGTGTCTCCTGCAGTTCAACAACATGCTGCTGTACTGCGTGCCCAGGGTCATCCAGGTGGGCGCCCACTTCCAGGTTAGGACCCGCATCGACGTGGCCGGGATGAAGGTGAGAGGCGGGCCCTCCGTGGGGCCTCTCAATCCGGGAGCCAAAGCCTGGCAGGTCCCCGGCAGGCGTGGAGACAGGGAGAGCGTAGGGTTAGCGCCTCCCTGCTGGGGCCTCCGCCGTCCTGCCCGGAGCCTTTGCGGGGTCCTCACCGACCGGTCAGGGCTCACTCTTTGGGGCAGTGCATGCCCCAGGGAGGCCCTACTCTGCATTCTCAACCGACTGTCCGCGCCAGTGCTTCTCAAACGCTCCAGTGCGCGGGAATCCCCTGGGCCTCGGGTTGAACTGCAGGATCAGCTTCAGTAGATCTGGGAGGGGCTGGGGGGCTGCATTTGTCATCAGCTCCCGGGTGACGCTCACGCTGCGGGCCCACAGGCCACACCCGGAGTGGGATGAACCTCCACTGTCAGCTCAGATGCTGGCCTGTGTGTGTCCCCATCGGAGAGGGCTGCAAACAGGCAGGGACAGTCGCACCATCGACTCCCGTCAGAGCCTCACAACAGCCCGATGATGCGGGGGCTGATATCTGCCGCTGTATTTTCTGTTTTCCACCTCTTAGAAACAATTTTAATTTTATTCTTTAAACATATAGATAGATAACACACATTACAAAATCAAACATTATAAACAAACACCTACAATGAAAAATCTCCTCCATACCCAGTCCCGGAGTTCCTCTCCTCAAAGCCAGCTTTTGCTTCTTGTGAGGCCTTCAGAGGTAGTCTTTGCATTCACAAACAAAGAATATATTTATTATTGTTTCCTTACATTTGTCTGCATAAATGGTGACATACTCTATACACTATTTTGTGCTTTGCTTTTTTTTTAGATATAACAACAAACAAACATGAACATTCTTACCATATGATCATTCCATTCTTGGTATATAATCAATAACTCACAATGTCATCACATAGCAGTATATTCATCATCATGATCATTTCTTAGAACATTTGCATCAATTCAGAAAAAGAAAAAACTCATACTTACCATACCCCTTACCCCTCCTTTGCTTTTTTTTTCTTTTTTTTGGCATGGGCAGGCACTGGGAATTGAACATGGGTCTCCGGCATGGCAGGCGAGAACTCTGCCTGCTGAGCCACTGTGGCCCACCCTCTCCTTTGCTTTTTAAACTACTAATTCTGGAGACTGTATCATATCAGTACATAAGAACTTTCTCATCCTTTTGCACAGCTGCATTGTATTCCACTGCGTAGAAGTACTGTAATTTATTCAACCAGCCTCCTACTGATGGATATTTAGGTTGTTTTCAATCATAAGCCATTGCAAACAAGACTGCTATGAATAAGCTTGTAGCGTATGCATGAGTATGAGTAAATCTATAGTTAGGCCCATTTTTTTAAAAAGTAAGGAAACCATGGCTCAGAAAGGTTTTTTTACCCCAAGTAATCTGCTTGGGGTCACACAGCAAAATCTGGTTTGAGTGCCCAAAACCCAGGTGAAACAGAGTCTAGAGCCCCTGTGCCTGATCGCTATGTTACCCTGTCTTCTGTTCAGGCTTCAACCCAGAGGGGTAAAGCTCATGGTGGAATTTCAGGCTTAGAGGAGGAAATGGTGAAGGAAACTTCTTGGCTACCCTTCTCTGATTGCTCCTGAGGACTGGGGAGTAGGGAGCTGGTCTGGAAGAAGCAGAGGTCTGGAATGACCTGTCTTGAAACCTTTCTCTCCCCTCATTCTCAACCCCACCCCCACCCACCCCCACCCTCCTCCAGGCGGGAATTGAGCCTGAGAGAATCTCTATGCCTGAGAATCCCTGGCAGAAGGGTCTTGCTGCTCCTGCCTGGCTTGCCTGGCACTTGGGGCCGAGTCAGGGGCCTGGGGCTGAGGCTGATGAGGGGACTCAGTCACCTTCTGGGGGTTCACAGCCCACCCCCCACGCCTAAACCTACTGGGGCCTTGTAGACATGCAGCCTCCCTCAGCAGTGTCCCCCTTTACATCCCCTGGGGTCGTAGGACATCCCAGATGCTGACGGATTATGCAGGGTGTGAGGGGGGGATCCTTGGGGAGTGAGACAGAGAACGACAGGATTAGAAAGAGGGACAGACAGACAGACAGAGAGATGGAAACAGGCAGCCCAGCAGGTAGACAGAGAGGCAGAGATTGCAGAAAAGCCAAGAAATACAGAGCCCAAAGCAGAGCCATAAAGTGAAAATAGACAGAGATGGGACTAAGGGCGTCAGACGCATAGGGTGTGTGAGGAGGGATGTGGGTTCTGGCACCGGCCAATCGCAGCCAGCCTGTTCCCCTCCGGGCATGTCCTGTGCGCTGGTGGGTGCACAGCGCCCTCTACTGGATGGTATAGACTTGGCTAACTTGGAGCTGTCTACCTGCCCTGCACCTATCTAGACTGCTGGGAACCGTTTTGAGTCGGAAGTTTGTAGGTAGGGCTGGCCTTCAATCTGCCATGACAGTTCCCACTGGCCTATGACACTCTGTCCTCGGTGCCCAGGGAGGACTTATTCTCAGCAGCTATTTTTCCCCAGCATCCGACCTTATCCTAATGTTGTGCCATTGGCTTAAGGCCAACCTGGGAGGAAGGATGGGGTACGGCACCCATATTCAGGGTCTCCGTGTACAGTTGTGCAGGTTGTGTACTGCACAAGAACAGCTCATCTAAGAGGTGCCATAGGCAGCAGACATCCTAGGTTGTGTATTTAGGACGGAATTAGCCAGCAGATGGCAGTCAAGTGTCCTGCACCAACAAAATGTGGGTATTAAGACAGTTTGCGAACAAGTATCAGTAAAGTGTTTTGAGTAAGAGGAGTCCTTTTCTAGTTAGCATGACACTGAACTGGCCCAGATACAGGGAAAGTGTTTTGAGACTGGCACGGCAGAGCTCGGGAACTGTGCTCTTGTAACCTTCATGCGTCCCTCTGCAGAGGTGACAGGGGCAGCCCGAGACTGCTGTGTGGACACGCAGCAGCGTCCTAGCTTCTCAGGGCAGGAGCTCCCCCAGTTCCTCTATTGCTATCAGAAACATCATATTTCTTCCCACTTGTCGACTCCAAACTTTGGATTTCTTTTTTTTTTTTTTTTCTGCCTTCTCCCCTGTTCCTCACTCAATTAGTAACATAGTCTTGCCAGACTTCCTGACATTGTCTCCCCAGTTAGAAACCTTTTCTCTCTCTCCAAATGCAATTGCTTGAGTCGGGGCCTAGACAGCTTTGGACTATTTACCTAACGAGCCTTTGAGCTACAGGCTCATCCCCCTCTGCCTGGATCCAGTCCCCCCACCCCTGCAGGTGCACCCAGGTGCCAGGGTGGCTTTCCCCAAACAACTCTTTCTGCAGACCTTCTCCATGTAGAGTCCCACAGTGCCTCCCCATTGCCAAGAGTGTTGAGTCCTAGTCACTTGGAGCCCCTTCTAGAGGAAACAGCCTAGTTTTGTGGAGCCCGAAGGGGAGACTAAGCCTAACATGAGTCTAAACGTCCTTAGACTAAGGACGTGCTATAGTCAGTGCCCTCTGGCATGCGGTGGGATGCCCAGAAGGGAATGAGGTCCCCGTCCCTGAAAGTGTGCACAGGTCTGGCAACCACATGGCAGGGAGGAAGCAGAGAAGCTCAAACTTCACATAGAATCAAGGACAACAAGCTTTCCCCTACCTTGAGGCTTGTGGGCTCTAGGTCTGTCTTAGGTTCCCTCTGTGGCTCTCTCCACATCACCCAGGAGAGCACTGCACTTACAGAACCCTGCAGGGGTGGACTGGGTGGAAATGGTCCCTATGCCTTACTCTTAGAGGCTGAAAACCTGAGTTCAAAGCCTCATTCTACCCTTCAGATGCTGTGTGACCTCAGGTAGGTTTATTACCTACTCTGTGTCTCTCTTCTCTTATCTTCTAAATAAGCATGATAACATCTGCCTCCTAAGGTTGCTGTGAGGATTCTTTTTCTCTAACTTTTTATTATGGGCATTTTTAAGCAATACTCGGCTTCAGCAGTTGTCAACTCAAACCCAGTCTTAATTTACCCATATTCCTTCTTATTTCCCCCTTCTTCACTGGGTTCTTTTAGAAAAAATTCCAGAAACATAATCATTTTACTTGTGAAGAATTCAGTATATTTCTCTAAGAGTTAAGGACTCTCCCTTTTCCCTAAAAGATAACTGTAATACCATTAGCACATCCGGTAAATTAACATTATTTAATAAACTAATGTCCTTTAGTTTTCCCTTACTGTTCCCTGTCTCCTCGCTGCTGATCTGTTCAAATCACTTGTAATATGTTTCTTACATCTCTTTTGTTTTATTACGTTTCCCTCTCCTGCTCCCCTCCCCCTGTTTGTTAACTGTAGAAGTGAGATCATTTCTCCTGTAGAGTTTCCCAAAGTCTGGATTTTGTGACTGCACCCTCCTGGCGTCACTTAACATGTTCTTCTGTCTCCTGTTCTCCTGCAAACTGATAAATAATCTAAAGACTTGAGAAGATTCAGCTAGGCAAGACTAATACACAGCTGGTTTGAGGTTCTTCTCTAAGGAGACACAGAATATTTGGTTATGTCTCTTTTGGGGAGCGTTCAGACTGATCAGTGGGCTCAGCAGCTGTGCTGATTGTACAGGAGAACACGCACGGAGAGAGCTCAGTGCCGGCACGTGGCAAACACTCCGTAACTGGCAGCTTTGATAACGGCCTTGGTACCATCAGAGCTCTGCGGTAAGAGGACAGTGAAAGATAAGAAGTGGGGGGTGGGGATTTAATCAATTTCTTTACTCACCGTACTTTTTCTAGGCCTAGACCTGATCTCAGAAAAGCTGTATACCCTGAAATTCAGTTTTGAGACCCAAATTCCATTTTTGGCAAATTGCTTGTTAAGAACCATCACTCCGGGCGGGCCTTGGTGGCTCAGCAGGAAAGAGTGCTTGCCTGCCATGCCAGAGGACCTGGGTTCGATTCCCGGTGCCTGCCCATGTTAAAATAAAAAAGTCAAAACCTCGGGTGGGCCACGGTGGCTCAGCAGGTAAGAGTGCTTGCCTGCCATGCCCAAGGACCTGGGTTCGATTCACAGTGCCTGCCCATGTTAAAAAAAAAAAAAAGAAGAACCATCACTCCCAGATGCAAATGTTCTGAGAAATGATCACAGTGATGAATATACAACTGTGTGATGATATTGTGAGCCATTGATTGTACACAAGTGTGGAATGTTCATATGTTAAGAATATTCATGTTTGTATGTTATTCTGTTTTGTCAATAAAAACATAAAAAAATAAAGTTGATGTACATCAAAAAAGAGAAAAAAAAAGAACCATCACTCCCACCTCACCCTGACTCCCTTATCTGCTTATAAAATTCCAGGGGCCATAAGTCCCGTTCACTTAGAGCAAAGCCCGGTTGCAGGTGCATTTGCTTGGCTCACCAGGATTAGGGAGGCAGGGAACAAGGTCCCTATCCCTCTCCTTCCAATTACGTCCTCCCTCAGGCACAGTTCACCCTCCCCCGACTCCACAGTGTCTGTGTGACAAGTCTGAACTGGTCCCTGGCCTCCTTGCCCACGCAGGTGCGGGAGCTGACAGATGCGGAGTTCCCCCACTCCTTCCTGGTGTCGGGGAAGCAGCGCACCCTGGAGCTGCAAGCCCGGTAGGCTAGCTGGGGGCCCGGGCTGTGGCGGGGAAAGGAAAGGGGGATGCCTTCGACACCTGTATTTGTTTTCTGAGCAGGTCCCGGGAGGAAATGATTTCCTGGATACAGGTATAACAACACCCTTTTGGCTGTGACTTTCTAAGATTCTGACCCTAACCCACCCAGGCTGTGGGGCAGGGGTGCATGTGTGTATGTCTGTGTATGAAGGGGGCCTGGGCGTGCTCCGTTGCTCCCTGCTTTCCCTACAGAGTTGCTGTGCAGTGGTTATGACTCCTTCGGAGTCAGACATGGGTTCAAATCTTGCTGCCTCTCATTACTTAGCTGGATGGCCTGGGGCAAGTCACTAAACCTCTCTGAGCCTCAGTTTTCATAGGTGTTATCTGGGACTAATAGTTTCTTTTCCCTTAAATCAGCCAATGTGTGCTTAGAATCTAGTGCCTGGAACCCCATAGATTTTCAGCAATGTTTACTGAATGCATGGATGATGGACAGATGAGCAAGCCCTCCCTCCCCCCACCCCTCACCCCCAGGCCTGCCAAGCAGCGATTGACCAAATTGAGAAGAGGAATGAAACCTTCAAGGCTGCAGTCCAAGGGCCTGAGGGAGACTCCCAGGAGCAGCAGGTAAATGAAGTTTTTTGCACCCTGGGGCTAGACCCACCAAACCCATATAGGGCTTGCTCCCTCTCTGCTCTACCCAGCCCAGCTTGGAGGGACGGAGAGAGTGCAGCCCACCAGGTGTGATTTTAAAGGGACCATAGGAAGCCTTCCCACCCTAACATCACCCTCCTCAGTGCTGAAAGTGCCCCTATTAGCAAAAAGCCCTTTAGTGGCTTCTATGTGCAGCTAATCCTGCTGAGGGTTCTGCAGCTATGTAGCTCTGGCTACAGGGGGCAGTGCAGGTCTGAGAAATATGGGCCAGATGGCAGGTGGAAGGTGGGTGGGGTGGGGATTACAGAGCGTTTCTCTGACTCAATTTTAAGTTTGGGCTCCAACCCCTGGCTTCCTGGGTGACCTTGCCCGATGAGCCACTTGGCCTCTTTGGGCCTCAGTTTCCACATCTGTAAAACAGCAACCCCAGGAGCTGACCTACAGCAAGCACTTCACGTGGAAGCCATTGGGACACACTTGATTTCATCCCTGCCCCTCGCAGGTGGGCGGAGGCCCCGGCCTCAGGGCGTGGGTGCCCGAGCCCACAGCGCCACACCCCTCCTCCCACAGCTGCAGTCGGAGGAGCTGGGCCTCCGGGCGCCGCAGTGGGTGCGGGACAAGATGGTGACCATGTGCATGCGCTGCCAGGAGCCCTTCACCGCACTGACGCGCAGGCGCCACCACTGCCGGGCCTGCGGCTATGTGAGCGCCCCCCCGCCCCCGCCCCCCCTGCCCCAGCCCCCCTCAGTCCTTGCGCCCACCCCTTCATCTGCATCTGCCCAGTGCCTGTTCTGCGCCCACCACCCCGTCGTCCTTTCCTCCAGACCAATCCCCCTAACTGTCCCCTCCTCTCCTTGGCGAGTCCTCAGACCTCGGGCACGTGGAAGGTTCCTGCCCACACTGCCCCGCCCCGGGAGAGTGGGGACGCAACCCCTGCCTCCAGCGGGGTCCTGGAGGGTCAGCCCCGCCCCGAGCCTCCTGCTCAGCACCCAAGGAGAGGAAGGCACGCGGGCGCCCCACTCCTCTCTCTTCCTTCACCTCCGGCCAGGCCCCCAGAGGCAGGCCTTGCTTTTCTTTGGAAACACACCTGCTGTACTTGGGGCTGTTTTCTGCTGACATCACAGCCCCCTGCGCTTACCCTGCAAACAGAGAAACCCTTTTCAACCTCAGTCTTTCACGGACTTACCCGGGGACAGGAGGGATCCCACTGGGGGCAGGTGGGGCCAGTCAAGGAGGTGACCCCACCCCCCAAAGGTGTTAAAGGGAGATCAAGACGCCAAGCAGATTTCTAGGACAGAGGACACGCCTGTGTTCAAATATAAGTGACGAGCCACATCCCAGAGCCTGGTACAAAGGATCTGGGGATTAGCTACTGTTCTCAGTGATTCGTGCCTGTTAAGTGCGAGTTGAATCTATTCCCATTTGTGACTTCGTAAGTAGTTCCTAAAACTTTATTTAAAATGGTTAAGAGACACAGTGAAGCACAGTGAATAATAGGACATCCATGCACCTACTTTGTCAGAAATAGCACATTCTGACAACTGAAGGAAATGTATGTGTGCCCCTTGATTGGATCCTAGACAGAGAAGAAAAAAAAGAAAAGCTCAAAGGTCGTTTTGGGAATTGGGGAAATTTTATTGTGAGCCATATGTAGCTAATAATACTAAAGGCACATTAAGTTTCCTGAGTATGATAACAGCACCGTGGGTAGGTAGGAATATGCCTCATTCCCAGGAGATGCCAGCTACAAATTTAAGGGTGAATTTCACGGTGACTGTAACTTATACTCAAATGATTCAGGAAAAATAAAAAGTTCAGGTATAGATGCAGAGAGAAAGCAAGAATGTTAACTATTGATGAAGGGTATCATTGTATTATTCTTTAAACTAGTCTGTGGGCTTCAAGATTTCCAAAATAAAAAGTTGATGGAGGAGAAAATAAATATACACTAATAACATAGAAAGCTATAAAACTCTCAAAAAAAAAAAAAGAAAGAAAGAATAAAATATCCCTGAGGGCGTTGCGGCCCCCTGTGTGGGGCTGTGGGAGGTAGGCTTGTCCCGGTTTTGGGGTGCCACATGCCCATGAAAATCTTTGTACTTTGTGAGTCAGCCTTTGGGTAGTTCGGGTGCCTAGTTTTCGTCTGTCCTGCCAGACCGGAATCCCTGTAGGGTGGAGCGGGTCAGCCCTCCTCCTGCGGGTCCCTCCCAGGCCCCATGACGGGCTGGGCACCCAGACGAGCTCCCCAGGTGCAGGTTCTGGCTGACAAGTAGCCCCCCTCCCTCCGTCTCTTCCCCTCGCCTCTCCGTTTCCCAGCCCACATTATAGACTCATTGTGACACTCCCAGTCTTCCTCTAAACCCTACCCCATACTCTCTGGACCTCTCTCCAAGGAGAAGGAGGCTCCTTTCACACCTCTTTCACCCTGTCTCCCCAGCGTGATCCACAGCGGCCCCTTTGGGGGGCTTCTCCAGCACTGACCAGGGGTGGGCCCCAATCCACAGAGTACCCGTGGCATGTCTTCCTAGCAAAAGCAACCAACTATTACCGTTATGGCGGGGTATACCTGACTATATGATTGAGTGGAATGCAAAATGTGTATGTCTTCAAGCCGAACTGTGGAACTATAAAGAAATGTCCTGTTTCTGAAAGACCAGTAGCCCCCACTTAGCTGTGTGTGGCCCTTGGCAGAGCTCTGACCCCTCTGCGCTGTCCTGCCCTCCCCGTCCGGTGAGGGTAAAAGCCCGGCTTTGTCTACCCAGTGGGGTTGCTGGGAGCGTCAGGTGAGGGGGCAGAAGGGAGAGCTCTGGGAAAAGTGAGTCAGAGATACACTGCATGTCCAGGGCCAGTTCCTCCGAGTGTTCCCGCCCCTGAGAATAAGGGCTGCCTTGTATGGTGGCCTCCGCCGCTCAGGGACATGCCCCTGCTCTGCCTCCTCTCCTTCTCCGCAGCTTTCCCTTCCTTCCTCCTTTCACTGATCGCTCTCACACACACACCCCGCCCCCGCAGGTGGTGTGTGCCAGGTGCTCGGACTACCGGGCCGAGCTGAAATACGACTACAACAGGCCCAACCGAGTCTGCTTCGACTGCTACACGTTCCTCACCGGAAGCGTGCTCCCCGGGGACAGGCGGCGCGGCATCCTGGAGGTGAGGCCGCTGTCCCGCCTCCATCTGTCCTCCCACCCAGCCCCTCCTGTTAGCAAAGGTGTGCTGAGCGGCAGCCCCTGCTGGCACTGTCCTAGGTGCTGAGGAACGGGCAGGCCTGGTCACAGGGTCCCTCCAGCTCCCTCCTTCTCTTTCCTGCCCACTGCCGGTCCCTCTGGCCTCTCCCCCAGCCGCAACAGCACGGGGCTTGTCACCAAGCAGATGCAGCTTCTGGCTCCATCCTTGTCCCTGTGCAGCAAGAGCTCAACCCTGACGGACAGTTCCTGCTCACATTCCCATGCCCTGCTCCAGGAGAGAGCTGGTGTCACTGATTCCATTTTACAGATGGGGAAACTGAGGCTCCAGGTCAAGGCAGCTGGAGACACTATTCTAACTGCAGGGTATTTAAGGGACTGATTGGTTCCACCCCTCACTCTACCCATGGAAGGCCCAGAGAAGAGACTTACCTGGGATTTAGGAGCAGCTCTCTGTTTTCTGCTGCTCTTGGGGCCTCACCACCCATCCCTCATTCCAGTCAGCACCTATTGGGCACCAGCTGTATTCAGTTTTGCTCCACAGCCCAGGCATCAGTTACCACCACCCGCTGCCCTCCCTCTCTCCCTGGGAGGTGGGAGAGGCCCCCAGCCTATTCCAACCGAGCTTGGCTCCCAGATTTGAGTCACCCAGCGTGTAATCCTCCCCATCCTTTCAGGCCCAGCCCCTGCCCAAGCCCTCCTTGACCACATGGGTATAGGAGATGGTCAGTCCCTTCTCAGGCCCTTGATTTTGTTTCCTGGGGCAGCTCACAGGTGATAAGCCCTCCCTGCACCCATCCCGGGGGGCACCCGCTACTGGTTCAGAGGGTCTGAGAGTCGGTCACAGCTCCAGTTGCGGGACTGCAGGCACATGCAGGAACTTCTCCAAGCCTCAGGGACAGATAACCCCTCCTGGCAGGGTTGCTGCAGAGATTAGAAACCCGACACCCGGCGGGTGCTCTGCTCCCTGACAGTCCCTCTCTGGTTTTAGAAAGGGTCCTCGGCAGGGACCGAACACAGCCTGATGTGCAGCTTCCTGCAGCTCCTCGGGGATAAGTGGGGCAAGAGCGGCCCCCGGGGCTGGTGCGTGATCCCCCGGGACGACCCCCTCGTGCTCTACGTCTACGCCGCCCCTCAGGTAGCGCTGCCACCCGGCCGCCCGGGCGCCCCCCTCCCCACGGCGTGTGTATTGGCAGGGGTGGGGGTTGTGAGTGTCACTGGCCCCATATGTCAGATGAGGAAGCCGAGGCACAGTGAGGACACGGCACCCTCGAGTCACAGGGTTAGCTGTTTCAGAGCTGAGTCCAGACTCCGGATGACAACCGCTTTGCCGTCAGCGGGCAGCCAGATGTTCCTTCTTCTTTCTCTCTTCCTCCCGCCAGCCCACCCCCTTCATGAGAGTTTGTGGAGTGACTGTCTGCGGTGGTGGGGCTCATGTGGGAGGCAGCGGCCCATGGCTCTCTCCCCCCTCCCAGGACACGCGGGCTCACACCTCCATCCCGCTGCTGGGCTACCAGGTGACAGCCGGGCCCCCAGCGGACCCCCGGGTCTTCCACCTGCAACAGTCTGGCCAGCTCTACACCTTCAAGGCCGAGACGGAGGAGCTGCGGGGCCGCTGGGTGCGGGCTGTGGAGCAGGCGGCCAGCGGCTGGAGCCCCGGGGGGCCTCCTGGGGACCTGTCCGACTGACCCTGCTCACGTCCCCCTACCGGGGGCTGACCCTGTGGCCTCCGGGACCCACAGCCTCAAGCCTGTGCTTTCAAATAATCCATTTCCAGTCACCTGTGCTCAGGCCGTGTGTTCTGATTTGGGATTCAGAAAATAGGGGCCCGTCCCTATGGGGAGGGGTGACCAAATGTCCATTTTCCCCAGGGATTGGGGGAGGGGGGTGTCCTGGGATATAGGCCTTCAGTGCTAAAACTATAAACGCACAAAGCAGACCAGAACAGATGGTCCCTTTGGGCATTTCTCAACCGGGATTGCTCGTTAGAATCACCTGAGAAGCTTTTATGTATGTATATATTTTATACTGCTGCCTATGCCCACTACCAAAGATTACTGATTTACCTGGCCTGGGATGGGATGATGGGCATTTGTGGGAGTACATGAGTATAATGTGCAGCCCGAGTTACCCAGAAGAAGAAAGGAAGTACACTATGAATTGTCGAGTACTATCAACTGCCAGGCATGATAGTGACAGTAATAGTAAATAAGAAACTTGTATTGGGCCAGGCACTGTGCTGGGTGTTTTATGTGGATTATCTCATTTCACCCTTAGGAGTTAAAATCCCCATTTTCCAGATGAGAAAGCCAAATGAAGAAGGCAGGGCTCAGAGAGGTTTGGTAATTGTCCCAAGATCACACAGCTATTGGGTGCCGCTGTTTTTCACCCAGTGAACTAAGTCAAAGCTTTTTCCTTTAGGCAGCAAAGCGATAGGACAAGCAGAGAGAGGAGGAATGGGAGAGGAAAAGGAGGGGCAAGAGAGTGAAGAAAAGGGATAAGAGCTGAGACTAGAGGGAAGGGTCAGTGCCCCTGTTTGGCACCTGCCTGGTGGGTAAGGCAGCTTTTCCATCAGGGACCACTCAGGGTTGGCCCCAGCCTGAGCTCTCGGACCCTGGGCATTTACCAACAGCTCAGCCACCACTGGAATCTGCCCTCCAAGAAGGAAAAACAAATAAGCCTTAGGTCCTTGCACCATTCTATGCCCAGCCATTTGCCTGCCTCCATCCTGAGGCTCCTTCCCTCCTGTAGGGTGTTTTAAAAAGCCCAAGAAAACCTCCTTGCACAGTGTCTCTGGGGAACAGGCTGGCCATGAGTTCATTCCCTTGTTCATTCATGCATTCAACAAATATGACTTGAGCATCTAGTGTGAGCCCCACCTGATCGCTGTTGGGAGGATGCACCAGTGACTGAGGTAGACAGCAGTCCCTGCCCTTGTGGAGCTTATGTTATTTCCAGAAAGACAATTAACAAAATAAGTAAGTGAAACAGAGAACATTTTAGATGTGAGCTGTGCTTACATAGGGTGACCATTAAAGTCCATCCTGGACTTTCTCAGTTTTAAAATAAAAAAAAAAATTAAGGTCTCACTCAAGTCCCAGGAAACCCTTTGGTTACAGACAAATAGGGACAGTGAGTGACCCTGGTGGAAGAAAGAAAAGCAAGAAAGGAAGTAGAGGAAGAATGGGAGGGGGGAATATTTTAAATGGAAAATCAAGGAAGACCTCATGAAGAAGGTAGTGTTTGAAGAACATCCTCAAAGAAGAAAGGGAGGGAGCCATGCTGATATCCAGGGGAAAGCGTTCCAGGCAGAGGGAACAGGGAGTGCAAAGGCCCTGGGGTGGGAGTGTGCTGGGAGTGCGCAAAGACCAATGAGTAGGTGAGTGTGGCTGGAGCACAGTGAGCCCGAGGGAGACCACAGAAGATTACTCTAGGGGTGGGAGTTGAGAGAGGCAGAGGAGGGGGCCCTCAGAGGGCTCTGAGCCATGTGGGGAGTCACTGGGGGTTCTGACTTATTTAAAAAGCTCCTTCCTGCTGCTTGTTGAAAATAGACTGAAAGAGGCTGAGGGTGGAAGCAAGAAGCTGTGGCAGCAATCCAGGGGAGAGAAGGTGATGGCTGAGACCAAGCTCTGGAGCTGAGGAGGTGGTGAGAAGGAATCAGATTCTGGCTTTGTTTGGAAGGTAGAGTGGACAGGGTCTCCTAACGGAATGAGTGGGGTGGTAGAGAAGTTGGGGATCCAGAGATGGCAGCAAGGCCCCTGGCCTGAGCACCCGCAGAAGGGGGGACTGTGGGAGCAGCACACCAAGAGCTCGTAACGGCCAGGGCGAGGTGCCTGCTCACAGCCTCGTGGAAGCGTCGAGTCGGCAGACGGGCTTCTGAGATCAGGACTGCGCTGGGCATGGAAATGTGGGAGATGCCATCCTAGAGATGGGGTTTAAACCTGAGCGGGACAAGAGCCAGAGGGCGTGAATGAGACAGGGGAAGGAGAAGTGCTGAGCCCCACGCCCTGCCATCCTCACTGCGCACATTTCAACCTGCAGTTGCAGTGCTGGGAATTCATCCCAAGGAGACAGCCAGGCTACTGTGACAAGACACGTGTACAGGGGTGTTCACCGCACATTCTTTACAGTAGCCCCTCAGATTGCAAACGTATCTGTCAAAGGGGAACCCCTTTGATAAACTTATGCCCACCAAGAGGGAATTCATTAGATAAACTCTGATGCAACCACGCAAGGAGAACCATGCCACTAATCGACAAGAAGGCTTAGATCTTAATGTATTGACCCGGGGAGATGTCGGTGGTGTATTAAGTGAATAATAACTATAGAAGGAGCTAACATTTAAATGCTCAATGTTATCAAGCGCTGTCCTGAGTCCTTTATGACGATGACTTGATTTGATCCTTAAAAACACGGATTATGATCCTCATTTTACAGATGAGGAAACTGAGGCGCCATATAGTCTAGTGAGGGAGACAAATAACTGGCTTGTGGTCACGTAACCTGGGGTAGAAGACGCAGCCTTCTAGCCACTGTGTCGTGGAATGTTCCAATCCTCCTTGGATGAAAGCATTTTTTATATTTCTGCAAAATCTAAAGGAGTACGCTACAAACTCCGAATTGTCATTTGATTTTCTTGAGAAGCGTCTGCGGTGTTTGAATTTTTTCTTCAATATCATATATTTCTTCTATAGCCTCAGGAACAAGAGTGCCTTTCCCATGTTAAGGGGAAAGTATGGGGGGGTTCGGCCGCCCCCCTCCTTCCCTGCAGGCCTGCTCCAGCACCACTGCTGGGTTGCTGCTGCCTCAGCGCCCAGACACTAGAGGCCGTGTGTCCCGGAGTCCACTGGAAAATGCCACCCAGAGCCCCCCACGGGAGTCAGGGCACTGGCTGTCCCACGGACCAGTGTGGAGGTGTGGAAATATGTGGCGAGGGGTGGGCGCAGTCTGACCCTGTCAGAATTTGACCCGGGCTGGAGCCTCCCCTCCTGGGAGCTGCTGAGGTTCAGGCGAGGGGGCCTGTGTGACCCCAGACCCCCCCCGCCCCCTTCCCTGGCAGCACCTCACCTGATGACACCGTGGTCCCAGGCATGGATTGTGCCAGGCAGCAGAGACTCTCAGAGCCTCTAGCTTTTACCACTAAAAGGCCTTCCTTCTGGAAGACTGGAGGCCTCACCAGCAGGCCAGTGCAAGAGGTGCTGGGCAGGCAGTGGACCTGGCATGGAGAGGGCTGGCATGTGCTGAGCCTCCCCCTGCACAGCTGCCTTCCCTCCTGGGAAGTCTCCGTGCTGCAGCCACAAGGAGCTGGCCCTGCCTCGGGCACCTGGGGGTTCTGGGAATAGTCTTTACTCATTCATTTATTTATTCCCTCGGTTATTTCTTCCTGCATTCGTTGTTGCTACCATTTATTGAGTGTTTACTATGCATGAGCACACCACATGCATCATCTCATTTTATTCTGAAGCAACCTTTGACATGAGTTCACATGTCCACATTTTGCAGAAGCAGAAGGTGAAGGCAAGGGAGTTCACCTGTCTGAGGTCACACGGCCTGCAAGTAATGAAGTCCAGATTCAAACAGGCCGGTCTGATCCTGAGGTCTGGCTGCAGCTGGCACTGGGGGCTCAGAGCCCGCCCAGCTCTGCCGTTTCCCGGGCCTGGGGGTCTACCAAATGCATAGTGTTCAGTGCTCGGGATGGGGTTAGACACTCAGGGGCCGCCCCGTAGGCCCTCTCAGTTAGCATCAGCTCATTCTGTGCCGTCTGCCTCTGCTCCTTGCACTGCAAACATTCTCTGAGTATCAGGGGATACAGAGTTGAATAAATCATACTGCTTGTTCTTAGGGAGCTCAGAGTCTAGACTATTAGAATCACCTGAGATGCTTTTGGAAAATTCCAGTGCCCAGGTCCCACCCCAGAGCCATCTAATCAGAATGCCCAACCTAGAACATCAAGCTTTTTAAAGCTTTACCATGGTGAGTCTGCTGGGCACCTTCCTCAGCCAGGGCAGGACCAATTCTCGAAACCAGGATCCCTGACTTTGGCCCCTAAACTTTCCCTGGGGGATTTAGTTTTAGCCTGAGTGGACTGTATGAGGAGTGGCTTTGCTTTGGAACAATATGAGGTGAGGGGAGAGTCAGAAAGGAAAGCTGGGGCACCCAACCTTTTTTTTTTTTTATGTAGTGCATCTTTAAAGTCTGTACCAAATTAAGAAAATTCCATTCTCAACATCAAAAACAATAAAATAGGAATAAATTTAACAAAAGAAGCACAAGACTTGTACACTGAAAACTAAAAAATGTTGAAAGAAATTAAGGATCTAAATAAATGGAAAGACATCCCATGTAAGGGACTGGAAGGCTTATCAAGATGGCAGTACTCCCCAAAGTCATGGGCAGATTCCAATGGCCCTTTGCAGAAATCGGTAAGCTGATTGTAAACTCATGCAAATGCAAAGGACACAAAATACCAAACATTCTTGGAAAAGAGCAATGCTGGAGGACTCACACTTCCCAGGTTCAAAGCTTACTGCAAAGCTACAGTAATCAAGACTCCATGGTTCTGGCATAAGGATAGATATACTGATGGAATAGAACTGAGATTCCAGAACTATACCTGTATGCTTATAGTCAATCAGTTTTTCACAAGGGTACCAAGACACTGGAGAAAATGGAGAAAAAAGTCTTTGCAGCAGATATCCACATGCAAATGAATGAGGCTGGACTCTGAACGGATATCTGGGCAGGGGTGGGCAATGGGGATGGACAAGCAGTCACAGTCCATTCCAGAAGCATCCACAGCATCAGGAGGGCCAGGCAAGGCTGGGGAGACCCCCAGGGATGAAGCTGTGCAAAAAGCAAGTAGCCAATAAGCCAGAAACAAAAGAGCAATTATTTTATGGTCTCCTTTAGAAAATGCTTATAACAGGGGCCTAAATTGTAAGCTTTTAGAACGGACACATTTAGTCCAGAGTGGTAATTATTATTTCTGGATTTTGAGAGGCTGTTTTATATGTATAACCTGATATTTAGAGATGAACGAAGCTGAGTATGTCGGGGTTAAAGTAATTCAGAACACAGGAGTAAGGAAGACAGTGTCTATATTTTAGAACCACATGTACTCTTTGAGGCCAAAGGAAGAAAGGTTTATTTTGTCTGGAACCTAAATTTTCTGTAGCACATAATCTAACTCAACCTGTCTGTATAGCTTACTTGAACACTTGAAACACAGGGAGCCCAGAATAAGAATGAGGGCCTTTAATCCTGTATAGCTTAATGTAATGCCTGGATACATCCTAGAGTATATGTGGTAGTTAGATTCAGTTGTCAACTTGGCCAGGTGAAGGTGCCTAGATCTCTTGCTGTGGACATGAGCCAATAGCATGGGAACCTGATCTGTTGTTGATTACATCTGCAGTCGGCTAGGAGGCGTGCCTGCTGCAATGAATGATGTTTGATTTAATTGGCTGGTGCTTAAATGAGAGACTCAAAGTAGCACAGCCCAAGCAGCTCAGCATACCTCATCTCAGCACTCACAGCTCAACCCAGGCCTTTGCAGATGCAGAAAGGAATCACCCCGGGGAAAGTTGTTGGAACCCAGAGGCCTGGAGAGGCCAGTAGAGATCACCCTGTGCTGCCCTGTGTAAGAAAGAGCCTGATTGAAAGTTAGCTGCCTTTCCTCTGAAGAACTAATGAAATAAATCCCCTTTAAAGGCCAATCCATCAGTGATATGAATGTTCTGAGAAGTGATCATGGTGATGAATGTACAGCTGTATGATGATATTGTGAGTCCATATTGCCCAGCAAGTATGGAATGTTCATACTTTAAGAATGTTCGTGTGACATATGGAATAAAATTAAATAACAGGGGGAACAAATGCTAAAATAAATTTAGTTTGAAATGCTAGTGATAAATGAAAGCGAGGGGTAAGGGGTATGGTAGGTATAATCTTTTTTTTTTTTTTCTTTCCTGTGTTCATTTTATTTCTTTTTCTATTGTCTTTTTATTTCTTTTTCTGAATTAATGCAAATGTTCTAAGAAATTATGAATATGCAACTAAGTGATGATATTGTGAATTATTGATTATGTATGTTGTTTTATTTTGTTTCTTTATTTTTAATTAATAAATAAATTTAAAAAAAGAATGTTTGTGTGTATGTTGATTGTTTTTATTAATAAAAATTATTTAAAAAAAAGCCAATCCATCTCTGGTGTGTTGCATTTTAGCAGTTCACAAACTAGAACAGTATATTAAGCAGATAATCAAAAAGTATTGGCAAAGTCCCTTGAGGGATGGGAGAAAAAATATGGAACTATTAAACTTTACCATCAGGGAATCCCCTGATACTGTGTCAAACTTTAGGGACACCCAGATCAATAGGCCAAGCCCTTGATCTTGAGGCTTACTCTTGTGAAGCTTTTGTAGGTAGGCATACCTATAGGTATGCCCTAGAGTTACTTCTGGAGGACCTCTTTTGTTGTTCAAATGTGGCCTCGCTCTCTCTAAGCCCAACTCTGCAACTGAAATCATTGCCCTCCCCCCTTTTGTGGGACATGACATCCAGGGATGAAAGTTTCCCTGGCGGCATGGGGGATGACTCCCAGGAATGAGTCCAGCCCTGGCACCATGGATCAACAATTCCATCCTGACCAAAATGGGGAAAAGGAGTGTAACTAATAAGGTATCAGTGGCAGAGAGAGTTCAAATATAATCGAGAGGCTATTCTGGAGGTTGCTCTTACACAAGCTTCAATTAGACCTTGCTACCTATCATAACGTGCCAACCCCCAACCAGGACCATTCCAGCCAATCCTAAAGAACACACGGGCGATATCTAAGAGTCTACAAAGGTTCCATACACTAAGTAACTTTCCAGAAACCTGCAAACTCCGGATGGTTCCCTGGACCAGATAAGTCCTGAAACCCAGAGGGCCGAACCTCTCCATAATATCAGCTAGTTCCATCTCCCTACCCCATATTATTGACAGCCCCTTCCAACATGAGAAAAGTTAGAATGGCCATAGCCCAAATACCCCTAAAGAGAGGGATAGAAAGATCAAAGGTGATGGTGGAGTTATACAGAGAAGGTAGGGTTTAACAAATGAGTATGATTGCTGAACCATTATATTGATATTTCTCTTAGTCTCCATTATTTTAGAGCAGCTAGAAATAAAAACCTAAAATTGTGGAATTATAACCCATGTCAAACTTTGAAATCTGTTCTGCAACTAATTGTGGTGCTGTGCTTTGACATTTATTGCTTTTTTTGTATATATGTTATTTTTCTCAAAAAAAAAAAAAAGTCGATTGTGATAATAAAAAATATTTATTCCTTCTAGCCCCCAATGTTCTGGAGCAGCTAGAAGGAAAAATCTGAGATGATGGTATGGTAGTCCATGACAAACTCTGGGATCTGTCCTGTAACTACTTATTGAAGAGTGCTTTGAAAACCACTGCCTTTTTCTTTCTTTGCTTTGTATATATATGTTATATTATACAATAAAAAAGTTTTTTAAAAAGGCAAGCAACCTGGTGAGATTTCGGGTACCTGGAGGGTGCCTTGCTGATGCCCCCCCCATCCCCAGGGAGCCGGGCAGAGCCTCCCCCAGCTATTCCGTGGAGCAGGGAAGGGGGCCCTGCATGGAGCTCTTGCGGGACTAGGAGGTCCTGGGACCCCGCCCCGGGAGCCCAGTGCTGGGGGAGCAGCCAGGGTAGGGGGGCGATCACAGAGCTCCAGCTCCCAGGAGAGGTTGACAGGAGGGAAAGGAAAGGCATGGCAGGGTCTGAGGGAAGGGCAGGGCCATCTGTCTGAGCCCGTCCCGCCCACAGGGGCCAAAGTCTCTGGCCAACCCAACCATTTTTAAAGTTAGGTTCATTGAGGCATAATTCACATATGGGAAAAGCCACCCTTGCTTAGTCTAGTTCTATGAGTTTTGATAAATGCCTGCAGTCATGTCTCCACCACTATAATCAAAGCCTAGAGCAGTTCAAGCCCCACTAGTTCCCTGTCCTGTCCCTCCGTGGCCCCCTCTCCCCCTCCCCCACCCCCACCCCGGCCCCTGCAACCACCGATCTCTTCTCCATCCCTATAGTTTTGCCTTTTCCAGTCTATGATATAAATGGAATCATAGCCCTTTTTGTTTTACAGCTGATATTATTTAAAAAACAGGCCCTTTCCCAAAGTGCATTCAGCACATGTGCATTTTTATATGAAGACATAAATGAATGGCGTCGAGGTACAGTGGGGGTCAGGCAGCTATCAAATCCTAGCCTTTTGAGTCTGGTTTCTTTTCACTCAGCATCACATATTTGAGATTTGCCCATTTTTTTGCATGCATGAGTAATTTGTTCCTTTCTGTTGCTGTGTACTACTCTACTGTACAGCTGCATCATGGAATGCTTATCCATTTACCAGAAGGACATTTGCTGCGTTGTTGTTGTTGTCTTTTCCCAATTTGGGGTGATTATGAATAAAGCCGCTATAAGCGTTGATGTTCCGGTTTTTGTGTGAGCATAAATTTTCATTTCTCTGGGATAAATACCTGGAATTGGGTCACTAGGTCATATGGTAAGTGTATGATTAACTTTATGAGAGACTACCATGCTGTTTTGCTGAGTCGCTTTGCCGTTTGCATTCTCACCAGCAGTATGCAGGTTCTACTTGCTCTGTGATCTCATCTGCATTTGGTATGGATATTTTTATATTGTTTTGTCTTGATCTTAGGAATTCTGCTAGGTTTGTTATTTAGAACCTTTTAAATTTTATGAATGTATCATGATAGCAAAAAATGTGGAAACAACCTAAATGTCCAACAGCTGATGAATGGATCAAGAAAATGTAGTATCTCCATACAGAGGAATACTATTTAGCCACAGGAAAAGGACAAAAAAATGAATGAAGTACTGAAACATGCTACAACATGGATGAACCTTGAAGACTTTATATTAAGTGAAAGAAGCCAAACCCACAAGGCCACATATTGTGTGGTTCCATTTATATGATGTATCTACAATAGGCAAATCCATAAAGATAGAAGTAGATTAGTGGTTGCACGGGCTGGGGGAGAGTGAAGTGGGAAGTGACTGCCAGTGGGTATAGATTTCCTTTTGGGGTGATGAAAATGTTCTGGTATCATATTGTGGTAATGGTTGCAAAAACTCTATGAACGTAAAGAAATAGGGGCCTATAGTAATAAAGATTCTACACACGGGTGGCCATTAAAGCACCCACTATGTGCCAGGTGCTGTACGACCACTTCAAAGTCCCAGGGGCAGGTGCTGTCGTGGGAAGGACACCCTCTGGGCAGTCTGAAAGCCTGCGTTTGAATCCTGACTCTGTTATGAACTTGCTGTGGGACCTTGGGAACATCACCCTGTCTCTCTGTGCCTCCATCTATTCATCATAAATTGATAGAGCACTGTCTCCTTGCAGGACTTGGTGTGAAAACCAAATGAGAGATCAGGCCTCAACTCGAGATAAAAACGAAGTTACTCTGACTGGGACTCAGGTAAATCACAATGCAGGATAAAAGACGGCAGTGTATGTACTCTAGACCTCCACCTACTGTCTGAGACCAAAGGCAGAGAGTTTATTGGGTCTAAAACCTAAATTTTCTGTAACACACAATCTAAATCAACCTGTCTGGATAGTTCATTTAAACAACCCAAACTCCTGGAGCCCAGAATGGGAACAAAGCCTTGTAATTCTCTGTAGCTTAAGGTAATACCCAGATACATCTCAGATTACAGTAGGCTGATAATTAAAAAGTATTGGTAGAATGGGGTGGGCCACAGTGGCTCAGCAGGCAGAGTTCTCGCCTGCCATACCAGAGACCTGGGTTCAATTCCCAGTATCTGCCCATGCAAAACAATAAAAGTATTGGTAGAGTAAAGGGAGCACTAGAGACAGATATGAAAAGATGGGAGAGAGAGGTGTGGAGAAGAGGGTAGAAATGACAACTATCAGTAAAGGGAGAAAGAAGAAAAATTAGATATAGCATATAAAATTCAAAAGGCAAAATGGTAGAAGAAAGTACTATCTGTACAGTAATAACACTAAATTTTAATGGATTAAACTCCCCAATCAAAAGACATAAACTGGCAGAATGGATTAAAAAACAGTACCCATCTATATGCTGTCTACAGGAAACATTTCTTAGACCCAAGGATAAACATAGGTTGAAAGTGAAAGGTTGGGAAAAGATATTTCATGCAAATAACAATCAGAAAGAGCAGGATACTAATATCCAACAAATTAGACTTCAAATTTAAAACAGTTAAAAGAGACAAAAAAGGACACTATGTATTAATAAATGGAACAATTCATCAAGAAGACATAACAGTCAATTCAAAATATAATGGAGAGGCTGGAGGGAACTGCCTGAAAATGTACAGCTGTGTTCCAGTAGCCATGTTTCTTGATGATGATGATACTGATAGAGCTTTCACAATGTGACTGTGATAGTGAAAACCTTGTGTCTGATGCTCCTTTTATCTACCTTGTCAACAGACAAGTAGAACATATGGAATAAAAATAAATAATAGGGGGAACAAATGTTAAAATAAATTTAGTTTGAAATGCTAGAGGGGTAAGGGGTATGGTATGTATAATCTTTTTTTGTCTGTTTTTGTTTTATTTCTTTTTCAGTTGTCTTTTTATTTCTTCTTTTGAATTGATGTAAATGTTTTAAGAAATGATGAATATGCAACTAAGTGATGATATTGTGAATTACTGATTATATATGTAGAATGGAATGATCATATGTTAATATTTCAGTTCGCTTGTTAAATTTTTTAATTAATAAATAAATTTTAAAAATTAAAAAAATAATAAATTTAGTTTGAAATGCTAGTGATCAATGAAGGCGAGGGGTAAGAGGTATGGTATATATAATCTTTTTTTTCTGTTTTCATTTTATTTCTTTTTCTGTTGTCTTTTTATTTCTTTCTCTAAATTGATGCAAATGTTCTAAGAAATGATGAATATGCAACTAAGTGATGATATTGTGAATTACTGATTTTATATGTACAATGGAATGATCACATATTAATGTTTTAGTTCATTTGTTAATTTTTTAATTAATAAATAAATTTTAAAAACAACACAATGCCTAATATACAATAGAAACCCAATAAATAACATATCAAAGGAATACTGAAAAAATATGTCATAACAATTATAAATATTTATGTACTGAGCCAGAATTCTCCAAAATACGTGAGGCAAACACTGAAAAGAGAAATAGACACATCTACCATAATAGTTGGAGACTTCAATTCCCCACTCTCATCAACAGACAGAACATCTAGACAGAGGATCAATAAAGAAACAGATTTGAATATACAATAAATGAGCTAGACTTAACAGACATTTATAGAACATTACACCTCACAACAGCAGGATACACCTTTTTCTCAAGTGCTCATGGATCATTCTCATGGATAGACATATGCTGGGTCACAAAACAAGTCTCAACAAATTTAAAAAAGATTGAAATCATACAAAATACTTTCTCAGATCATAAAAGAATGAAGGTGGAAATCAATAATAGGTAGAGACCCAGAAAATTCACATGTATGTGGAGGCTCAATAACACATTCTTAAACAACCAGTGGGTCAAGGAAGAAATTACAAGAGAAATCAGTAAATATCTCGAGGCAAATGAAAATGAAAACACAACATATCAAAATTTATGGGATGCAGAAAAGGCAGTGCTAAGAGGGAAATTTATTACCCTAAATGCCTATATCAAAAAAGAAGAAAGGGCAAAAATCGAGGAATTAGCTGTCCACTTGGAAGAAGTAGAGAAAGAACAGCAAACTAACCCCAAAGCAAGCAAAAGAAAAGAAATAATGAAGATTAGAGCAGAAATAAATGAAATTGAGAACATGAAAACAATTGAGAAAATCAACAAAACCAGAAGCTGGGTTTATGAGAAAATCAATAAGATTGATGGACCCTTAGCAAGATTGACAAAAAGAAGAAGAGAGAGGATGCAAATAAATAAGATCAGAAATGGAAGAGGAGACATAACCACTGACCCCACAGAAATAAAGGAAGTGATGACAGGATACTATGAACAATTTTATGCTAATAAACACGACAATGTAGATGAAATGGACAACTTTCTAGTCAGGTACGAACAACCAGCTTTGACTGAAGAAATAGATGAACTCAACAAACCAATCACAAGTAAAGAAATTGAATCAGTCATTAAGAAGCTCCCCAAAAAGAAAAGCCCAGGACCAGACGGCTTCACATGTGAATTCTACCAAACATTCCAGAAGAATTAGTACCAATCCTGCTCAAACTCTTCAAAAATATTGAAGAGGAGGGAAAGCTACTTAATTCATTCTATGAAGCCAACATCACCCTCATACCAAAGCCAGACAAAGATATTATAAAAAAAGAAAACTACAGACCAATCTCTCTAATGAATATAGATGCAAAAATCCTCAACAAAATTCTAGCAAATCGAATCCAGCACCACATTAAAAGAATTAAACACCAAGACCAAGTAAGATTCATCCCAGGTATGCAAGGATGGTTCAACGTAAGAAAATCAATTAATGTAATACACCATATCAACAAATCAAAGCAGAAAAATCACATGATCATCTCGATTGATGCAGAAAAGGCATTTGACAAAATTCAACATCTTTTCCTGTTGAAAACACTTCAAAGGATAGGAACAGAAGGGAACTTCCTCAAAATGATAGAGAGAAATATGAAAAACCCACAGCTTACATCATTTTCAATGCGGAAAAACTGAAAACTTTCCCCCTAAGATCAGGAACAAGACAAGGATGTCCACTGTCACCACTGTTATTCAACATTGTGTTAGAAGTTCTAGCCAGAGCAATTAGACAAGAAAAAGAAATACAAGGCATCAAAATTGGAAAGGAAGAAGTAAAACTATCACTGTTTGCAGATGATATGATACTCTATGTCGAAAACCCCGAAAATCCACAGCAAAACAACTACAAGAGCTCATAAACGAGTACAGCAAAGTAGCAGTTTACAAGATCAACACTCAAAAATCTGTAGTGTTTCTATACACTAGTAATGAACAATCTGAGGGGGAAATCAAGAAAAAAATTCCATTTACAATTGGAACCAAAAGAATAAAATATTTAAGAATAAATTTAACTAAAGAGACAAAAGAGCTATACAAAGAAAGCTACAAGAAATTGTTAAAAGAAATCACAGAAGACCTAAATAGATGGAAGGGCATGCCATGTACATGATTGAAAGACTAAATATAGTTAAGATGTCAATTCTACCTAAATTGATTTACAGATTCAGTACAATACCAATTAAAATCCAAAAAACTTACTTTTTAGAAATAGAAAAACCAACAACCAAATTTATCTGGAAGGCCAGGGTGCCCCAAATAGCTAAAAGTATCCTGAGGGAAAAAAATGAAGTTGGAGGTCTCATGCTACCTGACTTTAAGGTGTATTATGAAGCTATAGCAGTCAAAACAGCATGGTACTGATGTAAAGATAGATACACTGACCAATGGAATAGAAAAGAGTGTGCAGATATAGACCCTCTCATCTATGGACAATTGATCTTTGATAAGGCAGTCAAGCCAACTCACCTGGGACAGAACAGTCTCGTCAATAAATGGTGCTTAGAGAACTGGATATCCATATGCAAAAGATTGAAAGAGGATCCATATCTCACACCCTATACAAAAATGAACTCAAAATGGTTCAAAGACCTAAACATTAGATCTAAGACCATAAAATTGTTAGAAGAAAATGTAGGGAAATATCTTATAAATCTTATATTAGGAGGTGGCTTCCTAGACCTTATACCCAAAGCATGAGCATTGAAGGAAGAAATAAAGAAATGGGAACTCCTCAAAATTAAAAACTTTTGCACATCAAAGAACTTCGTCAAGAAACTAAAAAGACAGCCTACACAATGGGAGGCAATATTTGGAAATGATATATCAGATAAAGGTCTAGTACCCAGAATTTATAAAGAGATTGTTCAACTCAACAACAGAAAGACAACCCAATTACAAAATGGGCAAAAGACTTGAACAGACACTTCTCAGAAGAGGAAATACAAATGGCCAAAGGGCACACGAAGAGATGCTGAACTTCCCTGGCTATTAGAGAAATGCAAATCAAAACCACAATGAGATATCATCTCACACCCACCAGAATGGCCATTATCAACAAAACAGAAAATGACAAGTGCTGGAGAGGATGTGGAGAAAGAGGCACACTTACCCACTGTCGGTGGGAATGTCAAATGGTACCACTGCTGTGGAAGGCAGTTTGGCAGTTCCCCAAAAATCTAAATATAGAATTGCCATATGACCCAGCAATACCATTGCAAGGTATCTTCTCAGAGGACATGAGGGCAGAGACAAAAACAGACATTTGCACACCAATGTTTATAGCAGCATTATTTACAATTGCGAAGAGATGGAAACAGCCAAAATGTCCATCAACAGATGAATGGCTAAACAAACTATGGTGTATACACATAGCGGAATATTACGCAGCTGTAAGACAGAGTAAAGTTATGAAGTATGTAACAACATGGATGGACCTTAAGGACATTATGCTGAGTGAGATTAGCCAGAAACAAAAGGACAAATACTGTATGGTCTCACTGATAGGAGCTGACATTAGTGAATAAACTTGGAGAATTTCTTTGGTAACAGAGACCATCAGGAGATAGAAATAGGGTAAAAGATTGGGTAATTGGAGCTTAAGATACAGACTGTGCAACAGGACTGAATGTAAAAACTCAGAAATGGACAGCACAATACTACCTAACTGTAATACACTTATGTTAAAACACTGAATGAAGCTGAATGTGAGTATGATAGAGGGAGGAGGGCTGGGGGCACAAATGAAATCACAAAGAAAGATAGATGATAAAGATTGAGATGGTATAATCTAGGAATGCCTAGAGTGTATAATGATAGTGACTAAATGTACAGATTTAAAAAATGTTTTTGCATGGGAAAGAACAAAGGAATGCCATTACTGCAGGGTGCTGAAAATAGATGGTAATTAATATTTTAAAATTTCAACGTATGTGTGAGACTGAAGCAAAAAATGTTTATTTAGTACAAAATTTATATTTTGACTAGTGCATTTCCTAATATAACTTATGTAGATAGCTTAATTGAGCACCATAAGTACATGGAACCTTGAGTAGGACGTGAGATTTTATAGGTTTGTCCAGAGTGATGCCCCGATAAATCCCAGAGTGATTTGATCAGTGAACAAAAAAGTATTTGCAAAGTCCTCATTGGGGAATGGTGAGAACGGGGGAAAATTCAATCTTCCCAAGTTGAATTCTTGATATTCTCAAAAGCAGTGTGGACAACCAAAGCTATAGGCTGAGCCCCCAGTCTTTGGGTTTATCCATATGAAACTTAACACCACAAGGGATAGGTCAAGGCTACTTAAAATTAGGCCTAAGAGTCACCCCCAAAAGAACCTCTTTTGTTGCTCAGATGTGGCCTCTCTCTCCAGTCAACACAACAAGCAAACTCACCACCCTCCCCCTGTCTATGTGGGACATGACTCCCAGGGGTGTGGAACTTCCTGGCAACGTGGGACAGAAATCCTAGAATGAGCTGACTCTCAGCATCAAGGGATTGAGAAAATCTTCTCGACCAAAAGAGGGAAGAATGAAATGAGACAAAGTGTCAATGGCTGAGAGATTCCAAACAGAGTCGAGAGGTTATCCTGGAGATTATTCTTTCGCATTAAGTAGATATCACCTTGTTATTCAAGATGTAATAGAGAGGCTGGAGGGAACTGCCTGAAAATGTACAGCTGTGTTCCAGTAGTCATGTTTCTTGAAGATGATTGTATAATGATATAGCTTTCACAATGTGACTGTGTGATTGTGAAAACCTTGTATCTGATGCTCCTTTTATCTACCTTGTTAAAGATGAGTAGAACATATGGAATAAAAATAAATAATAGGGGGAACAAATGTTAAAATAAATTTAGATTGAAATGCTAGTGATCAATGAAAGGGAGGGGTAAGGGGTAAGGTATATATAAATTTTTTTTCTGTTTTTGTTCTATTTCTTTTTCTGAATAGATGCAAATGTCCCAAGAAATGACCATGATGATGAATATGCAACTATGTAATGATATTGTGAATTACTGATTATATATGTAGAACGGAATGATCAAAATAGGAATGTTTGCATTTGTTTGGTGCTTTTTGGTATTTAAAAAAAATTAAATTAAATTAAAAAGTTAAAAAAAAGAAAGAAAGAAAGAAACATGGCTGCTGGAACACAGCTCTACATATTCAGGCAGTTCCCTCCAGTCTCTCCACTTCCTCTTGGATAACAAGGTGATATCTACTTAATAAGTAAGAATAACCTCCAGGATAACTTCCCCACTCTGTTTGGAATCTCTCAACCATTGACACTTTATTTTGTCTCTTTCGCCTCTTTTGCCTCTTTTGTTGCTCAGATGTGGCCTCTCTCTCCAGCCAACACAACAAGCAAACTCACCGCCCTCCCCCTCTCTACATGGGACATGACTCCCAGGGGTGTGGACCTTCCTGGCAACATGGGACAGAAATCCTAGAATGAGCTGGGACTTAGCATCAAGGGATTGAGAAAACCTTCTTGACCAAAAGGGGGAAGAGCGAAATGAGACAAAATAAAGCGTCAATGGCTGAGAGATTTCAAACAGTGTCGAGAGGTTATCCTGGAGGTTATTCTTACCCATTAAATAGATATCACCTTGTTAGTCAAGATGTAGTGGAGAGGCTGGAGGGAACTGCCTGAAAATGTAGAGCTGTGTTCCAGTAGCCATGTTTCTTGAAGATGATTGTATAATGATATAGCTTTCACAATATGACTGTGTGATTGTGAAAACCTTGTGTCTGATGCTTCTTTTATCTACCCTTGTCAACAGACAAGTAGAGCATATGGAATAAAAATAAATAATAGGGGGGAAATGTTAAAATAAATGTAGCAGATTGAAATGCTAGTGATCAATTTTTTTTAAATGTTAAACAAACAAACAAAAAAGCATTAGGAAAGTCCCTTGAAAAAAAAAAAGAAATGCTAGTGATCAATGAAAGGGAGAGGTAAGGGTTATTGTATGTATGAAGTTTTTTCTGTTGTCTTTTTATTTCTTTTTCTGAATTGATGCAAATGTTCTAAGAAGTTATCATGATGATGAATATGCAACTATGTGATGATACTGTGAATTACTGATTATATATGTAGAACGGAATGATCATATGTTAAGAATGTTTGTTTGTTATTATATTTTTAATTAAATAATTAATTAAAGTAAGAAAAAAGTATTAGTAGAATGATGTTGAAATCATTATTCTTCCCATTTACTTGAAATTACTCAAGGCTTAAAATGCTTTTGGAATTTGTTTTGTTTCCCAAAATTGAAATCTGGTCACTTAAAAAAATGTGTTGTAGAGTCCCTTGAGGGTCTGAAGGAAATAAAAAATGGAACTATTAAATTTTCCCATCTGGGAAGCCTTAGGTGCCCTCTCAACCACTAGGGACTCCCAAGAAAATAAGCCAAGCCCTTAACTTTAAAACTTGTCCTTATGAAACTTATTTCTTAGTAAAGAAGCTAAAACTTCCCATAACAAGGTCTAAGAATTGCTTTCAGGAAGTCTTTTAGTAGCTCAGATGTGGCATCTCTCTAAACCCAATTCTTCAAGAAAAATTGTTGTCCTCCCACTATGTGGTACCAGCCATTTCAGAAGTGAAAATCTCCCTGATAAAATGGAGTGTGATTCCCAGGGATGAGTCTGGCCCTGGCACCATGATTTCAACAATGCATTCTTGAACGAAAAGGGGGAAGAAGTGTAATAAAATAAGGCATCAGTGGCCAAAAGAAATTAAATGGAGTGAAGACACCCAAATCAATAGGCCCAGCTCTTGATCTTGAGGCTTGCTCTTGTAGAAGCTTATGTATGTTCTTAGCCTACCTATAGGTGTGCCTAGGAGTTACTTCTGGAGAGCCTCTTTTGTTGCTCAGATGTGGCGTCTCTCTCTCTCTAAGCCCAACTCTGCAAGTGAAATCATTGCCCTCTCGTCTATGTGGGATATGATGTCCAGGGGTGAAAGTCTCCCTGGAAGTGTGGGAGATGACTCCCAAGGATGAGACTGGTCCTGACACTGTGGGATCAACAATGCCATCCTGACCAAAAAGGGGAAAAGAAGTATAACAAGTAAGAGAGTTCAAATAGAGTTGAGAGGCTACTCTGGAGGTCACTCTTATGTAAGCTTCAGTTAGACATTGCTACCTATCATAACTTGCCAAACCCCAACCAAAACCATTCCAGGAAATCCTAAAGAACACCTAGGGCAATATATAAGATTCTACAAAGATTCCATGCACTAGGTAACTTTCCAGAAAACTACAACCTCCAGATGGGTCCATGGACTAGATAAATACTGAAATGTAGAAGTGCCAACCTCTCCAGAATATCAAATAGTTCCATCCCCCTATCCAATATTATCGACAGACCCTTCCAACATGAAAAAGTAAGAATGGGCATAGCCCAAATACCCCTAAAGAGTAGGAGAAAGATCAAAGGTGATGGTGAAGTTATGCAGAGAAGGTAGGGTTTAACAAATGAGTATGATTGTTGAACCACTTTGCTGCAGCACTATGAAGCAGAGTCCACAAGCCAGTGACCTTTTGGAGATGAAGAAGGAAAATGCCTCCCAGGGAGCTTCATGAAACCAGAAGCCAGGAGAGAAAGCTAGCAGATGATGCCATATTCGCCATGTGCCCTTCCAGCCGAGAGAGAAGCCCTGACTGTGTTCACCATGTGCCTTCTCACTTGAGAGAGAAATCCTGAACTTCATCGGCCTTCTTGAACCAAGGTATTTTTCCCTGGATGCCTTTGATTGGACATTTCTATAGACTTGTTGTAATTGAGACATTTTCTCAGCCTTAGAACTGTAAACTAGCAACTCATTAAATTCCCTTTATTAAAGGCCATTCTGTTTCTGGTATATTGCATTCCAGCAGCTAGCACACTAGAATACACTTCTAGTCTCCAATATCTTAGAGCAGCTAGAAGAAAAACCTAAAATTATGAAATTGTAACCCATACCAAACTCAGAAATCTGTTCCACTACTAAATGTTGCTATATGCTTTGAAATTTATTGCTTTTTTGTATATATATTATTTTTCACAGAAAGGAAAAAGAAGTTGATTGTGATGGTAAATGCAGTTACATGATGATACTGTGAACCATTGACTGTACACGCTGGATGATTACATGGTGTGTGAATATATAATATATAACAACTGTTAAAAAGCCAGAACAGCCATTTCCCAAAGGTCCCTATAGATTGGGAGAAGGATTAAAGGCGAAGGAGGAAGTATAACTGAGAAAACTGAGATTTAACAAAAGAGTATAGCTGTTGAATCACTATATTAATATTCCTTCTAGCCCCCAGTGTTTTGGAGCAGCTAGAAAGAAAAAGTCTGAAATGATAGAATGGTAACCCATGACAAATTCTGGGATCTGTTCTGTAACCACTTGTTGAAATATACTTTGAAAATTGTTGCTTTTAATCTTTCTTTGCTTTGTGTGTGTGTGTGTGTGTGTGTGTATTTATATATATATTATATTATTTAAAAAGCTTTTTGAAAACATGGGCCAAGAGGCTATTCTGGAGACTGCTCTTATGCAGTTAGTGCTGCTGCCATGTTTGCTAAACCCCAATCAACATCATTCTTGTTGACGTTTTGAGAACACCTCGGGCTAAAACTGGGACTCTATAAAGGTTTGATTCGTTAGGTTTGCCTTCCTGGAACATACAATTCCTGGAGGGTTCCTGGGTCAGGTAAATCCTGAAACTCAGAGGGGCCAGCCTCTCCAATATTTTCAATTAATTATAGCCTCCTATCCTTTAGTGCGGACACCGCTTCTCAATATGACAATGTCAGAACAAGAATTGCCCAATGATCCCTATAGATGGGAAAATGGATTAAAGGAGAAGGAGGAGATATAATAGAGAAAATGGGGTTTAACAAACAAGTATGGTTGCTGAATCATTATGTTAATATTCCTTCTAGTTCCAGTGTTCTGGAGCAGCTGGAAGGAAAAATCTGAGATGATGGAATGGTTGCCCACGAGAAATTCTGGGATCTGTTCTGTAACTACTTCTTGAAGTGTGCTTTGGAAATTATTGCTTTTTTTTCTTTGCTTTGTATATAGGTTATATCTTACAAAAAAAAGGTTTAAAAAAAAAAGCATTGGTAGAGCCCCTTGAGGGACTGAAGGAAAAAAAAATGGCATTATTACACTTTCCCATCTAGGAAACCCCAGATACCCTCTCAACTACTAGGGACTCTCAAGAAGCCTAATAACATTTTTATTTTATTATAACATTGATTTTGAGACTTGTCCTTATGAAACTTATTTCTGTAGAGGAGAAGCTAAGACTACCCATAACGAAGCCTAAGAGTTGCTGCCAGGAAACCTTTTTTGTTGCCCAGATGTGGCCTCTCACTTAAGCCCAACTCTGCAAGTAAAATCACTACCCTCCCCCCTACATGGGATCTGACATTCAGGAGTGAAAGTCTCTCTGACAACGTGGGGCATGACTCCCAGGTATGAGTCTGGCCCTGGCACCATGGGATTGACAATGCCTTCTTGACCAAAAGAGGGAAAAAAGTATAATAAAATAAGGCATCAGTGGCTAAGAGAGATCAAATAGAGTCCAACCGGCTATTCTGGAGGCTACTCTTTTGCAAGCTTCACTTAGATAGTGCTAGTTGCCATGGTTTGCTAACCCCAACCAACATCACTCCTGTTAACTCTCAAGAATGCCTAGGACTCAAACGGAGACTCTATAAAAGTTTCATGCACTTCATTTGCTTTCCTGGAACCTATAATTTCTAGAAGGTTCCTAGGCCAGTTAAATCCTGAAGTCTGGAGAGCTCAGCCTCTCCAAGATTATCAACTAATTACAACCCCCTATCCTTTAGTGTCAACACCCTTTCTCAGCATGAAAAAGTCAGAACAGACATTGCCTAACAATCCCTATAGATTGGGAAAGTGATCAAAGGAAAAGAAGGATTTAATAAATAAGTATGACTGCTGATTCACTCTATTGATATTTCTTTTAGCCGCCAGTGTTTTGGAGCAGCTAGCAGGAGGAATCTGAAATAATGGAATGGTAATCCATACCAAACTCTAAAATCTGTTCCGTAACTACTTGCTGAAATGTAGTTTGAAAAGTTTTGCTTTTTCTTTCTTTCCTTTGTATGTATGTTATATTTCCCATTTAAAAACATTAAAGGGGGGGGTAGGAGTGGGAAAGCTCCTGGCCCACCATGGGTATTACATAGCTGGAAATTGTTACTGTGTATACCCTTTATGTAGCTAGCCTCCTGGGATCATTTGTTTCAGGTTGCTTCTGACTTCATCATATATTTGAAATCAATGCCCTGCCACCTCGCCCCTCACATCATCTCTCTGCTGAGTGATTTCCAGAGCCTGCCAGCTGCTCTCCCTAGTGGCCACTCTCCACACAACAGCCAGAGGGGTTCTACATTTGAAAACCTATCCAGTCCTGTCACCCTGCAGACAACCCTCCAGTGGCATCACAGTTAGAACTCTACCTGATACACCCTTCTGTATCTGGCCTCTAGCTGCCTCTCAGAGCTCAACTTTTCCCTTTCCCTGACTCTCCTCTCTCCCTTGGCACACTCCCACCTCAGGACCCTTGCACCTGCTACTCCTTCACACTGGAACATTCTTCCCCGTAGAAACCTATGTGGCACACTCCTTCACTTCACTGAGGTCTCTGCCTCAATGTCCCTTCTCAGAGAGGCTTCCCTGTCCACCCCACCATACCTAGCTCACACATTGCTTTGCAGAAGTTACTAAGCTACATTATACTCTATTACCTTTTTGTGTTCTCCTTCAAACATCCTTCTTGCCACAGTGGACCCAAGGATGAGGAAGTGGGAGTTTGAAAGCTTGGGTCCCTCCACATCAAGGCCAGGGACCTTCTCTGCAGCCCATGTCTGTAGCCTCAGAACACACACTGGACTCACAAGCAGACCTGCTCAGAAAATGCACAGGGAGGGGTGGGCACTGAAACTGGGCAGCAAGGAAGGCAGTGAGGGAAGACTGGTCACTATGGGGCTCCATCCCAAACTGCCCCCCAAGGTCAGGATGCTGAGTCCAGCTAGGGAGAAGATCTTTGCAGAATCCAGTGAGCTCGGAGCACAGAAGCAAGCGAACCTCAGACTTCTCTCTCTCTCTCTCTCTCTCCCTCCCTCCCTCCCTCCCTCCCTCCCCCTCCCTCCCTCCCTCCCTCCCTCCCTCTCTCTCTCTCTCTCTCTCTCTCTCTCTCTCTCTCTCTCTCTCTCTCTCTCTCGCTGATCTTTGGTGCTAAGCATTTTTCTTTCATCATCCCATTTTCTCCCCACAACAATCCCCAGACAAACAACCCCAGCATCCCATTCACAGACAGACCCTCATGCTCACCTCTTCCCAACTCCATGTTTACTGAGGTCACCTTGATAGCTTGAAATTGGCCAGAGTGGGAATACTGACAGCATGGAAATTGGCAGACGCTAGAAATCAGCCCCTCTCATCCCCTGCTGTCACCACTCCCCTCCTTAAACAAAGAGCTGGTTGTTAAATTTTTACCAGCACAGCACCGGACGGGAGTCTGGCATTCTCAGGAGATTAAGTGGAGCCACTTCCGTCCACCTGTCCACATCTTGAACTTCCAACCAAACCAGAACCCTTTGAGGGTGGACGAGGTGCCTTGTTCACCCCCCTTCTCCCCTGCCTGTCCTTGCTCTCTGTCCTAGGTCAGCCCTGGCTGGATTTCGGCCTGTGCGAGCTGGTGACCTCCTGCACATTGCAAGCCGAGGAGGGGGTGAGAGCACCTTCCACCCATGCTCCCGGCCTGATCCTAACTCCACTGGCCACCCCAGCCCCACTGTCACCACTGCTGGGCAGGGGACAAATGCTGATGTGCCAGAGCCACTTTTCTGAATTTTTCTTCTCACCCTCTCTTCTGCATGTTGCTCTCATTTCCCATCTTTGCCATCGTGCCCCTGCCTCACTCTCTTACCTCTAAGAATACAAGCAAGAGCTAACTTTTAGTGACCACTTACTGTGTGCGTTCCAGGTGTTTGCATATTTTAGTCCTTGTGCCAGCTCCATTTTACAGGTGAGGATGGGGAGGCATAGAGAGGCTCAGCCACTTGCCCAAAGTCCCGCCCACTGCTGGTCAGCGGGGACTCCAGGTACTCTGCTGCCTTCCTGGGAAGCGACAGTAAGCACATTGGACTTCGAATGCTACAACATGGGTTTGAGTCCTGGCTGTCACCTCCTTGTGACTTTGCTCTCTTAAGTCTCAGCTTCCTTCCTCATTCATAAAATAGGATGACCAGCATGTGCCCTGTCCCCTCCCAGGGTGGTTTCAAGGTCAAATGATAGAATGGATGTAAAAGGCACTGAAAATAGTAAAATGCTCAGCAGATGAGTGAGTTGTCATTACATGGTTCTGTTTTCCAATTTTTATGGTTTCTTTCTCGCCTCTCAGTGTTCTTCCTTGAGTTTGGGTGACTCAGAACAATTCCCTGTCTATGAGTGATGCCGGGCAAGATCCCAGGAGCCCAGGGGCTCAGCAAATGTTTCTTCTGTTCCCCAGTTCGCCAGTGAGTTTTTTTTTTTATTTCTCCTGCCTTTTGGGGAGACTCAGCTCACATCTCCCTGAGTCAAGCCCAGCCCAGCTCAGGGAGTGGCGGTGTTCTCCCCAGCAGGTTTCTAATGCGCCAAGACCAGGCACTCTTCCCTTTGCAGAGACTAGCTCGAGTAAACTGTTCAGAAATTTTTGCGGAGCAAAAATAAATCTGGGTCTGACTTTATTTTTCTTTTTATGAAAATTGTTTTTAAGCTACTTACTTTTTCATCAAAACACATCACTTTTTCCCAAAATATAACTTACAATAAACTGCACAGATCTTAAGTGCAGCAGCTTGATGCTTTTCCACGTGACTGCCCACGTAAGCGCCACTCAGACCAAGGCAGAATATTTCCCGTATCCCAGGGGGTTCCTCTGTGCCCCGCCCCCAGTTACTACCAGTCCCACGGTATTGATTTATTTTTGAATAAGTAATACATTCACATAGTGCAACATTCGATAGGGTCAAAGGGCAATCTGCGAAAAATTTCCCTCCCATCCTGCTATCTGACACCAATTTTTCCTCCTGGGAGTCAATATTATTGGTTTCTTCCAAACATAAGATAGATGTGTGTGTATGTGCATAATAGTATATCTAATACAATACGCATATGTATGTCTATATATCTGTATGTCTATATATATATATATATATATATAATATGCATTTTTCCCCCTTTTAAAATAAAAAGTACTCAACTATCCAATTGTTCTGCATCATTTTTTTTTCCACTTGGCGATATATCTTATAGCGCTAAAATCATTCTAATGATTAGCAAATGACTCTCTTTACCCGCCTACAGAAAAAAACTTGATTTATAAAGATCTAAACTTTCATTACCAAACAATTCTATAATCTGAGCACCTAATCCTGCTAAATGCAACTCAATCAAGAAAATGTGATTCATGTACATTTTCGGCAGCCTCCCCAATAAACCATCCTGCAAGGTTCTGTCTTACTGGTTTTATCTTTTCTTTTTATAGCTCTTATCAATAACAACAGCACTGGTTTATATTCTCAATAATTCATGAGCAATAAAGGACATGTCTGAGAGACCAAAAAAAAAAAAAATTGGAGCATAAACTGGAATATCTCAAAGATCTGAATTACTGGAGCTTATTAGGTTGCGGTGAACAGAAGAGGAAAGAAATATTTTGCACTTGCAGATGTAGTAAGCAGTTTTCCTGGATTAAGTGAATCCAATGGTGTCTGAACTTCCCCTGAGGGAAGGCAGGATGGGCCTGGCCAAGGGACAGCAGAAGGGGCCGGGCTTGGCTGTGGCTTCCAGGAAGCAGAGCAGGGGCCAGTCAGGAACTGGAGGGCTAGAATAGCCCAAACCAAAGTCCATCAGCAAGGCCACAGTGCAGAAACAGGGCCGTAACCCAGAGGCACAGCCAACAGGCTTAGGAGCTGCACTGGCTGAGAATGGGGTTAGGAGAAAAGTTGAGGGCACTGGGTGGTTGCCAGGAGTGAGGCCAAAGTTCATTGGTCTCTGGGTGCGTGTGTGGGCTGGGCTGACCCAGCCTGGGGGCGGTCAAGGGTGGGCCTTGCATGTGGTTCCCATGGAGAATTGTTACAATAATGGTCCCTGGTGAATCACTGCCCCATGTCCATGGCCCTTTGTCATGTGACTTTGCCATTTGGGCTTTCACGGGGTGGAACATATGTCTCACCTTCCTTTGAATCTAGGTCAGCCTTGTGACATGCTTTGACCAATACAGTGTGGAGTGATTCTGAGGCAGCGCTTCTGTTTTTGCTGCTCTTTTGGAGTGTTTCTTTTGTCACGTGTTGAAGCACCACATGAAAGACCAGGAAGAGAGAGGTGCCCAGTCTTCCCAGCCAGTCTAGGCCACCCAACCCTAGTTAAGCCATCCAAGAACTCGGGAGCTTGCACTATGGAAAGGCAGCTGCCATGCCGTGAGGATGCTCAAGCAGCCTTGTAGAGAGGCCCACAGCCTATAGCCAGTGCCAACTTGCCAGCCATATGAGTGAGCAACCTTAGAAATAAATCCTCCAGGCCCAGGTGAGGCTGCCAGCAACTGAAGGCAATGCCTGCCTGCAGCCAGGTGAGACCCCGAATGAGAAACGCCTGGCTGTGTCTTTTCCAAATTTCTGCCCAGAAATCATAACAGAAAATAAGTTTTATTGTTTTAAGCCACTAAGTTTTGGGGTAAATTGTTATATGGTCATATATACTGTGCTGGTTTGAAAATATGTATGTCCCCTAGAAAAGCCATGTTTTAATCAAAATCCCATTTCGTAAAGGCAGAATAATCCCTATGCAATACTGCATATTTGAAACTGTAATCAGATCATCTCCCTGGAGATGTGATTTAATCAAGAGTGGCTGTTAAACTGGATTAGGTGACGACATGTCTCCACCCATTTGAGTGGGTCTTGATAAATTTCTGGAGTCCTATAAAAGAGGAAACATTTTGGAGAATGGGAGATTTGAAGAGAGCAGAGAATGCTGCAGCACCACGAAGCAGAAAGTCCACGAGCCAGTAAACTTTGGAGATGAAGAAGGAAAATGTTTCCCAGGGAGCTCCATGAAACCGGAAGCCAGGAGAGAAAGTTAGTAGATGATACCGTATTCGCCCTGTGTCCTTCCAGCTGAAAGAAAAGCCCTGACTGTGTTTGCCATATGCCTTCTCATTTGAGAGAAACCCCGAACTTCATCGGCCTTCTTGCACCAAGGTATCTTTCCCTGGATACCTTAGATTGGACATTTCTATAGACTTGTTTTAATTGGGACATTTTCTCCACCTTAGAACTATAAACTAGCAACTTATTAAATTCCCCTTTTTAAAAGCCATTCTGTTTCTGGTATAATGCATTCCAGCAGCTAGCAAACTAGAACAAATATGCAACCATATGCCCATCAATAAGGGACTTGCTAAACAGTATGGTATGTCCACTTAAAGGAATATTATGCAGCTGTAAAAACAAAATTTAGAAAGGTTTCTATGTATGACATGGAAAGCTCTCCAAGATAATTTGTTAAGTGAAAAATGCAGACTGTAGAATACTTTATAGATGATACTACTGTTCATGGGGGAAAAAAATATATAGAGAGACAGAGATGTATACACATGTATATATACATATATACATAGATAAAGAGAATAATATATCCACAAAATCAAAATATCTCTGGGAAGAACACAAGACTTGGTAAAAATGACCGCCTCTGTGGAGAGGAACTGGGTGACTTGGGATGAGGGTAAGAAGATGCATTTTGAATTTTGAACCATGTGAATATATTATGGATAGATAAATTAATTGAGTAAATTGATATACTGTGGACAAACAAGAGGGATGTATGAGTTTTTTCTTTTTTCTTTTTGTTTCTTTTTCTGGAGTGATGCACATGTTCTAAAAATGATTATGGTGATGGCTACACAACTGTGTGATGATATTGTGATTGTATACTGTGGATGGACTGTATGTGTATGAAGATTTTTCAATAAAAATGTGTTTTAACAAAGGCACAGGTTTCATGGACATACACCAGAATTTCTCAGCCCATACACTGCTGACATTTTGGGACAGAGAATTCCTTGCTGTAGGGGACTGTCTTGCACATTGTAGAATTTTTGTAATATCCTAGGCTCCTCTGATCTTGATACTGAATGCCCTCAGTAGAATCACACCTCGGCTGGGACATACAAAATTACATTCAGGCACTGCCAGATGTCCCCTGGGACATTTACCCCTGGCTGCAAACGACTGATGTACATGAATTTAAGAATGTATCTATTTTCCATTTTCAATCTTGAGTTAATTTCCTTCCTTTATTATTTGCTATATTAAAATTCATAGATTCTCTTCAGTTTTCAGAATTCATTTGCTCACTATAGTTCAAACTAGTCTTACCTTTTAGAAACTGAGTTATGTCAGAAATACATGAAACTAAAACATCAAATATGAAAATAAGGAAAGAATTATGTGTACCTTATTTACAGAAACGTATAAGCTACAATACAATTGAGGGACATCTTAGAATCCTTTCGAATGGAAATCTTTTGTAAGTAATTTCAAGTGGGGAAATACTTTTCACTTATATCTGTAATGTTCAATTTCTTAAGATGTTGTGGTATGTTCATAGGTGTATATATATGATGTGTACTTTTATATGATTAAAGTTGTTATGAAAATAAAAATATTGAATACTTTTGGAAAAGTTAAAAAATATATATATGTTTTAAAACATGAAAATTAATTAATTAATAAAAGTTAAACGTTATAATGGGAATGTATAACACAGTGAATCTTGTGGTGGACAGTGTCCGTGATTAACTGTACAAATAAAAAAATGTTTTTTCATGAACTAGAGCAAATATATGACACTATTGCAAGGAGTTAATAATACAAGGGTAACAATTGCAAACTATGGACTGTAGTTGACGGTAAACTTTATAAATTATTTTTTCTTTTTTTTTGACAGTAGTATTTTTATTTATTTATTTATTTTTTGCATGGGCAGGCACCGGGAATTGAACCCGGGTTTCCGGCATGGCAGGCGAGAACTCTGCCTGCTGAGCCACCATGGCCCACCCTGACAGTAATATTTTATACTCCTTCAACGTAACAAATGTACTACACCAATACTATGGGTCAGTAATAGGGAAGGAGAAGGGGTATGGGAGGATTTGTGCTTTCTTTTTTATTCTTATTTCTTTTCTGGAGTAATGAAATGTTCTAAAATTGATTACGGGGTTGCATGCACAACTATGTGATGACACTGTGAGCCAGTGATTGTACACTTCAGACAGTTTGTGTGGTGTGTGAATATATCTCAATAAAACTTCATTAAAAATTTTTTTTGAAAGTTTCTAAATAGTAGTTTCTCAGCCAACTCAGAAATTTCACTTCTAGGAATTTATTTTTAGTAAATAATAAGGCTAAAGTTAAGCTGTGAGGATGTTATTGCAGCTCCATTTAATATCTTGAAAAAAGCAAAACAAATCACTTATTCAACATTGGGAAACTTGTTGAACAGCTTATGGCACCACACTCTGCCACCATCATGAAGGGTGTCATGTTACCCTTCAAACCTGCGAAGGGTTCACAATATAGTCAGTGATAAAAAGAAGTTATGAAATGGTACAGTGTGACCTTATCTTCAAATGGAGCTTAATTATATAAATGTAGCTCTCCATGTAGATTAAATCACACAGACAGCGAGAAAGATAGAGATGTCGAAACCAAAATATTAACAGGGATTATCTGTGGGGAAGTCCGTTGATTTCGTTTTCTTCTTGTTCATCCATTGGCATTTACAGCAACACACAGGCGCTACTTTTGTAAAAAGAAAGCACAGATGCTAAAAGTTACTTTATGGTTTAAGGATTCATGGATGAGCCTATAAATAGCACTCAGGACTGAGAAATTGAAACCTTGTTTAAAGATGACTATTTTCCACCTTGTTCTCATGCTCCTTCTATCCATGGTACGGACAGATGAGTAAAAAATATGGATTAAAAATAAATAAATAATAGGGGGAACAAATGTTAAAATAAATTGGGTTGAGGGAAATACTAGTGGTCAAGGACAGGGAGGGGCAAGAGGTATGGGATGTATGAGTTTTTTCTTTTTTCTTTCATGATCGTGGTGATGAATATACAACTATGTGATGATATTGTGAGCCATTGATTGTACACCACGCATGGAATGTTCATACGTTAAGAATGTTCGGGTTGTGTGTTGATTGGTTTTATGAACAAAATTTTTTTTTTAAAGACGATTGTTTTTCAAGGACTACTATTAGCAGCCGTAGCAGCTGGTTGGAGAGAGCTCCCCGCCCTGTTACAAGGAGTCCCAGCATTTTGGCTGCTCACTGGGACCTCCTCCCCGCCCGCGCCAATGGGGGCGCACATCCTGCAGGGTCACCTGTCTGCAGGTGCGCGCCTACGCTACCTCTGGCCACACCTGGAAGGCAGGAGCCCTTGCTCCAGAATCCCTATGAAGGAGGTGGTCATCTTTGGAGAGTGGTCTTAGGACTGATCTCCCAGCTGTATTTCTAAAGCCAGCCCATTGCTTCTTTAAGTACCTTGTAGGTTAAAAACCACCAAGTTTCCTGGAGATTACTTGTATCTACACTTTATATAGGATCGAGAAGATGGCTGTGGTCCATGGCAACGAGTAATATTGTCATCTCTGGGTGGCAGCTCTGTGGTTCCGAGTTGGTGGCGATTATGGGGGGGCTCAGGCACCCCCAGCCCCCTCGGTGCCACCATTACAAGCCTGCTGGCAGCCCTGGCCCTCCCACTGGGCAGGGGTCCAGAAGTAACCCTGCCACCCCCACCAGCTCTAGGAGGCCCCAGCACCCCACTGCCTGCAGCTCGGTGGCCTAGCCTGGTCTCCCAGCCCCTCCCATCTGGGACCTGCTTTTGCCTGCCTGACGCTCTTTGCAGAGGGGTCCCCCCTCCCAGGTCCTCCCCCACCTCTATCCCCAGAGATTCCTACTACCTTAAAGTTCACCCCCCTCAGCCCTTCCCCCTGCCCTCTACGCCACCAGGTCCTGGAATATAGTTGCTACTTTTGAGGGGATCACTGTCTCCTGTTCCCCGGAACTGCAGAGCAGAGCTGGGGTCAGCCTCTGGAGGTCCTGAGCATTCTTACTCTCAGAGAACACATCCCTCAGGGTGTCAAATACCAACCCTATGAACCACATTAAATATATTTTAGATAAACTATAGGGCTTAGAGCTGCCATTGTCTAGTTAGCATCTTGTAGGCATTTAATAATTACATTCTTGCAATATGCTTTTCTAATTTTGGAGTAAGTAACCATCCCCTCCCCACTGTAGCTCAAATGTCTGCACCAGCCTTTGAAAAGCTGCTGGCCTCAGGACTCAGGCTGTGCACCCAGCTATGGGTTATCCTCAGGGCAGCTCCCACTCTACCCCCACACCCCTGCTTCCAGCTTCCTTCTGCGGAAGCCCCCAGCATCCCATTGCAATGCCCAATCCCTTTTCTATGCTGTAGGGTGGGAAGAGCTGTCCTTTCCCAAGCAGAGCTGCCTTTGTCCCCCTCCTCCTCCTCTCTAAACTTGCGCCATGGCCAGCTCACACCTTCTCTTGCTTTCAACAGATTCTCCACCGGGTCAGAAAAGCCAGGAACTCAGAAGGCACTTAGGCTATCACAGAACCCAAACCCCCTCCTATTAAATAAATGGGAAAACTGAGGCCCAGAGAAGTGAGGCTCTTATTCAGGAACACCCATGCAGTTTTTATTTGAATGAGTGTAGGACCCTGCCCTGGGCTGGGCAACTTTTAAGATGGCTCAGGGACAACCCTTGAAACCGAGTGTCTCCACCCTTCTCTGATCACTGAAACTCGACAGGGTTGTTTTCATTACAAGGCAGTGGTTTTCTCCCTTCTTTGCTTTCTCTGCAGCACCCTGCTGAGGCCTCAGGGAAGGCTGGAGCCCTGCCCTAGGGGTGTGGAGTTGCCAGCTAAAATATAGAACGCCTAGTTAAATTTACATTTCAGATCAACAAAAAAAAAATTTCTTTTTTTTTTTTTAGTATAAGGATGTCCCAAATGTTGTTGTTTTTATGGGAAATGCAAATTTAACTCGGCATCTGCATTTTTATTTACTCAGTCTGGCCACCCATGAGTGTCCCCTTTCCTTTGTATCAGGCCCTCCTCCCTGCAGCTGTGAGTTCTCTTGCCACCCCAGCAACATATGAATCACACAGCTGTGGACCTCTAGGCAAATTTTTTTTGAAGGAACAGCACTGTGGCTGGGGGAATCCCCCCCCCCCCCACTGTCCCCTTAACACCTGCGTTGGCAAAACAGAGAAGAGATGATGTGTGTTTTCCAAGCCTGGCCCCCTCCCCAGGCCCCACTTACACCCCGAGCGGTGGGGAAGATATCTTAATTATGACCTCTTGCTCAACACCTGAGATGCACAGCTGGCTCTGAGAATCTTGACGATACGGAAGGCCAGACTCGCCCAATCAAGTCCTGAGGACCCGATAGGCTTCCTTCCCCACCCTTCTGAGAAGGGATCTACCGGGAAGAAAGGACCCGCGGGGCTGTGGGCTTGCTTGATTTCTCTGTGCAAGAGGGTAATGATGGTATCTTTGTCACGGGGCCTTAGGACGGATTATAGGGGAAGCTGGTGCCAAATGGTTGGCACACAGCAGGCACTCACATTCAGGGGTGGTCATTGTATGAGCAGGTGGGGACGCGTGCTTCCTCACCAGGCCGTGGGGGGCTGTCCATTCTCTGGGTTCCGACAGCCTGACGTCCTTAAGTAGCATCGGGTGTCAAAAATGGACATAGTCCCTGGAAAGGGATCCGCGGGAACCCTCGGTCCTTAGGTTGGGTTAATTTTCAGCCACCCAACAGAGCCCTGAGGAGGCGGGACTCAGAAGGGGTAGACTTTGAGGGCTGAGGAAGCAAGTTTTGTGCTCCAGGGGGAAGGCAGGCATGCTTTGTGCGTGTATTGGTGGGGCGAGGGGGTCATGTCCCTGGAGGAGAGAAGAAGGAGGGGGCTGTGGGAGGGCGCCTGTAAAACACACGCACACGCCCCGTTTCCCCCTCTGGAGATGTCCATCACGGGCCCAGACAAATGAGTTCTGGATGGGACCAAGGCGGGAAAGCCCCTCTGTGGAGCCTCTCCCCTCCTTTTAGCACCTGGCTCTGCCAAGCGGGCCCTGAGGTTGGGACGTCCAGCTTCTTAGAAAGAAACTGAAAGCCCTTAGGAGAAACTCCACCACTTCCCCTTCCTCAGTAAGAGGAACTTGGAGTTGCCCTGACAGGAAAGTCTTGGTGGGGTTTCTCGGAAGCCACCACACTGCTGTGCTGAGGAAAACCACAGGTCGGGGCCCGGCCAGAGGCTGGGGGCGTGGAGAACCAGCCATTGACAAAGTCGTGGACTTCTTCCGAGCTCATGGGCGGAATCGGGAAGCTGCCAACGTTTTTCTCTTCAGTACCACCTGTCGCCTTTTTTTTTTGGTGGTGGCGGGACTTCATGCTGCTCCCCCCTTAGCTGCCCAGGGCCCCCTTCCCACTTCCGCCAGCCTCCTGACCGGGATTGTCCTTGTGTCAGTGTTCTGAATTCGCCACCCATCAAAACATATCCACCCTGCTTTCCATCCCTTCGGACATGTACCGACTCCCCAGTGGTAGGGGGGATTTGGGTATTTAGTGGGCACAACGAGGCTATGTTTTGAAATAGGTCCCACCCCGTGCGCTGCCTGGGATGGGTTAATGAGAGCACCTGCTGGGTGCACAGGGCTGCTTGCCCCAACGGCGCCTGCTTTCCTTGTCACTCGTTCCTGCACCGCACACGGGCTTCTCTCTGGGGGCTGGGGCTGCCTCACCCCATTCCAGACAGAGCCGCGAGGAGACAGTGCACAGGGACAAATCACGCCCAAGGCCAGGTCTCAAAGGGAGGGAAGAGAGACCGAGAGACCGTTGGCTCTGAATCCTTAGCTTCAGCACACGGGCGTTGGGATGGCGTGGCACCAGAATCTGACGATGGCACGTGCCTGCTAGGAGCTGCCGTGGCTCCCTACTGCCCCTGCCCATGGGGACAGAGTCCGCCCTCTGCAGCCCCTGCCCCAGCCCTCCGCCAGCTGTCCCGTCTCGCCCTACTGGCTCCTCCTCTGGGCTCTGCTCTGATGAGCCTCTGCCTCCTCCACCCAGTAATCTCCTGCTCACTTGTTAAGACCCAGCAAGGGCATGGGTTTCCTGGGGAAGTCTTCCCTGCACCCAGCCCCAGTCTAGATGAGTGAGGGGCTGCCACCCTGCCCCTCCCCAGATGCATCCCTCCAGGACCCTCACCCACACCACCTTCTGACTGCCTTGTCCTCTGACCACTGCCCAGCCTGAACGCTCCTGGGTGGCAGCGATATGGGCTTGGCATATCTCATCAAGCATGTATTTGATGAGGAAATGAATGAATACAAGTGAATTCAGTGTCATCCGCCAGACTGTGTGGCTGGGAGCCCCACGTGCCTGGACATCCACGTGTGGTCATGTATGCCCGCATGCAGCAGGAGAAGACACGTGCTCGCTTGTCATGGGGTCCCTGAGATGTGTGACTGGGGATCCCTGCATTGGTCTGCCAGTCCCCAGCACCGCCGCCGCCCTCCTTCTGGCCAGCAGGTGGCGCCGCACCCCTCCTCTGCGGGGCCCGTCCATCCTCGCCACCGCCGGCTGTCATCGCTGAAAGGGTCTCGCAGGCACAGAGTCGGCCCCCTCGACCCACGGAGGGCCCAGGGCTGGCTGGGTGTCACGAGGAGTCAGTCTGCTCTCCCGACTGAGCAGCTGGGGCTCCGAAGAGTCTGTGCCCGGGTCAGACTAGACAACAGGAGGGACGGAAGTCCAGGCGCGGAGACCGTGGCGGTTCGAGACGGGCTCAGTCCCGCTCTGCCTCGGGTTGGCTTTGTGACCTTGGGGCAAGTCCTCAGCTTCTCTGGGCTCGTGGCCTTGTCTGTTAAATGGGAATCACGGCCATCTGTGAGACGGAATAATCACTGTAAATCACGGACCACGTTGGGCTTTACCAACAGGCAGTGATTCTCCAACGTTAGCCCTGGAGGGCTTGTTAAAGCACACAGGTGGGGGGCCCCACCCCCAGAGTTCCTGCTTCTGTACTGCTAGGGTAGGGCCTGAGAATTCACATTTCCGACAAGCTCCTGGGTGGCGCTGATGCTGCCAGCCCAGTGACCAGCCTTTGAGAACTACAGGACAGGCTTCGGTCAGCCAAAGGCAATTCACAAGGCAGCAGGTCTCCAGCGAGGATGGGGTGCAAAGGAGGCAGGGAAGGAGGGGTACGGGTCAGAAGGGGGCGGTCAGAAGGGGGGGGGTCAGAAGAGGTGGGGGGTCAGAAGAGGTGGGGGGTCAGAAGAGGTGGGGGGTCAGAAGAGGTGGGGGCAGAGGTAGGGGTCAGAAGAGGTAGGGGGTCAGAAGAGGTAGGGGGTCAGAAGAGGTGGGGGGTCAGAAGAGGTGGGGGGTCAGAAGAGGTGGGGGGTCAGAAGAGGTGGGGGGTCAGAAGAGGTGGGGGCAGAGGTAGGGGTCAGAAGAGGTAGGGGGTCAGAAGAGGTGGGGGCAGAGGTAGGGGTCAGAAGAGGTAGGGGGTCAGAAGAGGTGGGGGGTCAGAAGAGGTGGGGGCAGAGGTAGGTGTCAGAAGAGGCGGAGGGTCAGAAGAGGTGGGGGGTCAGAAGAGGTGAAGGGTCAGAAAAGGTGGGGGGTAGAGGATGTGAGGGGGCAAATTCCAAGGGCTAAAGGAGGCGGGATGGTGAGGTAGGGGGAAGGGCACACACACCCCCACCCCGTCCCCCCATGGCCTGGGAGGTAGGAGGAGCAGGAGGGGGACTTTGCCCTCCCCCACCACATCAGTCAGCACAGCCCTGACCACGCAGTGCTGCTCCCTGCCCCACACTCCAGGCAGAGAACATGGTCCTCAGGCCAGGCATGCCCAGGGCATTGCCGTCCTCCTGCTCTCAAAACCAGGGTCCCTCTTGACTGCTCACTTTCTCTCATACCCCAGGTCCAATCTGTGTGTAAATCCTGTCGGAGCTACCCTCAGAATACCTGAATGTGGCTCCTCTTCCCTCAGCCCCACCCTGCCCCAAGCTGCCACCATCTCTCCCTTGGGTGATCTCAGCAGCCCCTTCATTGTCTCCCTGCTGCTCCCCACCCCTTGTCCCCTTACAGTCTATTCTCTTCACAGCAGCCAGAGAGATCCTTTTAAAACCTACATGGAAGCAGGTCACTCCTCAGCTCAAAACCCTTCAATGGCTTTCACCTCCCTCAGGATGAAAGTAAAGACCTCAGCATGCCCTTCAAAGCCCTTAGGACCTATGCCCCTCCCACCCCTGACATCACCTCCTCCCACTCACCCTCTTACCTGCTCAGCTCCCTGATGCCCCTTGAACACCCAAGCACGTTCCTGCCTCAGGGCCTTTGCATTTGCGTTTCCCTCTGCCCTGAACAGTATTTCCTCAGATATCCCTAGGACTCTGCTCAAATGCCTTCTCAACAACTGCAAGCAAATATCACCCATTTTGGTCTAAATAGCACCCTTCACTCATGGTGACTTCATCTTCTTCCTCTGTGTCGTGTTCCTTTGGAGAACTGCTTGTTCCCTGACATGACATCTGATATCTGTGGGTTTGATTATGGTCTCCTTTTCCCACCAGAAGAAAGGCTCCAGGAGGGTAGGGCTCTGCCTCTTTTGTTCCCTGCCATATCCCTAGCACCTGATAGGCTGCCTGATTCACAGCTCCGTGAATCTCTGTTGAACGAATAATTGAACAAAAGATTGTACTGTCTCAGTATGTGTGTGTCACTTTTGCCTTCTAGATTATACCTTACTATCTCTAGGTCCCGAGCTTGTAGACAATGCCCAGTACATACTAAGTATCCAGGTAGTGTTTGCTGTGCAAATGAATACACAAAGAGAGAAAGGAACTCAAGGCGGGGCATGAAAGAATGAAATACCCAGGGATTGGGGAACCAGCACTCCAGACAAGCCCCTGCCACTCGCCATCGAGACCTTGCACCCGTCACCTCAGCGCTTTGAACCTGGGTTTTGTCATCCATAAAATGGGCATGACAACACCTGTGCTGCCGACATCACAGGGCTGCTGTGTGGATTAAATGACAAATGTGGGTCAGCAGGGCATGAAGACATCCCTGCTCCAGCTGCAGTGCCACTGAGGCTCTGCCCGACATCCCACCCTCGTCGGACTGACCCCACCCCTCCTTCTCTGCAGCCCACCCTGCCATGGACCCACACATAGAGACGTGTGTGCCTGTCAGAGCCCTGCCGGTGCTTTCGTGGAAGGTATTCTTGCATGACTGTCTCCCCCCCCCCCCCCCCCCCCCCACTGTGCGCTCCTCGAGGGACCACCTTTGCATCAGCTGGGAAATGCTCCTCAGATGTCTGTGACAACTGACCAGCGAATACATTCCCTGAAAGCTATAGACATGTCACCATGATACAGATAACTCAGGGTGGGGATTTAGGGCCTGGACAGAGGGCTGGGATGAGGCAACCCAGCCAGGAGCTCTTGGGGTTCTGGGGCAGGAGGGGCTGGGGTCAAGGGGCACCTTAAGTGCCCATCCTGGCTTCCTCAGCGTCCAGTCGCTCCAGACACCCAGGTCCAGCCAGCCTCAGGGTCAGACTCCGCTGGCCCGAAGGAGGACAGGGTTCTTTGCCCACCCACGGGCTCTCGGCCCCACCACCCCTCTTTTCCTCATTCCCCCAGTGGAGAGCAGTGAGGTGAGGGGTTGCAGGGGCTGCCCTGGCATTCAGCACTTGCTGAAAGAAAGGGAGGCAGGTTCTGTCGACCCAGCTGAGTCCGCTCTGGGACTGGGCCTGCCGGCTTCCTCTCCAGACGAATGTCACATCTCCCAGGCTGTGGGGTGGAGAGGCGGGGGCAGGGCTACCCACCTGCATTCCTCTCTCTGTGTACCCATGATCTCATCTGGGCCCTGCAGCTGCCCACGGGGCGGGAGGCTTTATCCCCCCACTCAGCAAATGAGGAAATGGAAGTTCACAGAGGTCGAGGCCCTGCCCTGGGCTCGGGCGGGCCCTTGGGTGGGCCCGCGGCTCCGACGGGGCAGCCGGGCTGTGGTCCCAGAGGTGAGCTCCGCGCTGTCCGGTGGGGTTTAATAAGCCCCACCGACCCCATCCGCACGCCCCGTCGGCCTTAGCAAACCTCCCCAGGGCTGCCCAGGGTTTCCAGGCCCAGCAGCCTTCCCTCCGTGCTTTCGATGACCCAGACGGGGCTATTTGACAAACATGCCCTGCCCAGCAAGGGTGTGGGACGAAGCAAGCGAAACTCCATTTAGGAAGGAAATCTGCTGGGAGCCAAGGTTGAGAAACCAGCGACGTGCCAAGGCCTGAGGGAGTTGTGGGGGGGAGGCCAGGTGAGTCGACTCAGTCCTCAGGAATGGGTGGGTCTCCAGGGGAGGCAGGTACTTCCTACCGTCCCAGCCCAGAGTCCTGTTCAGCCCTTACTGAGATGTTTCCTGGCGACAGGCAGTGACCTGTCGGCCTGTGGGGGAAGCGGCTTGGCGTGGCCCTCACCATCTCATTAGCGGTGATTCACCCGGGGCTCACCTGGCTGTCAGGGCCCCGTCCCACTGCTGTCAGAACCAGCTCGGCGGGTGCCTTCGAGGGGCTAGCAACCTCCCTCCTTCAGCCCTCTGTCCTCCAGAGTGCCTGGGACAAAGCCTGCCCAGCACGTGGTCAGGACTCTGAAAACATTCATTCATTCAACCAACAAATATTCAGTGGGCAGCTCCTGTGTGGCAGGCAGTGTGCTGAGGGCTGGTGATGCAGAGTGGGCCAGCAGACCCAAATCCCTGCGTCCCGGAACTCACATTCTCGTGGGGGAAGACAGGCAGTAATCAAATACATAAGCGCATTGTCTAAGTTATCAAAGATGGTGGGCGCTGTAGAACGAAATAAAGCAGGGAAGAGAATGAGATGGGGGTTGCGATTTTAAATCAAGTGTGCAGATTAGGTGAAAATGTGGTATTTAGGCAAAATCTGATGACAATGAAGCTGAAGATGAAGAAGGGAAATATGTACATGGATGGGGGAGCAAGTGCAAAGGCCCTGGGGTAGGAGGGTGTCAAGGAATAGGCGGGAGTCCAGTGTGGCTGGAGCAAAGTTGGCAAGAGGAATCGTGGTAGAAGATAGGGTCAGAGAGGTGGGGGCGAATGGGGGGAGCAGATGGTGCCGGTCTTATAGACCTCTGTCAGTATGTTGGCTTTTACTCTGTTGAATTTGCTCCAGTTGGACCCCCAGAGACCAGCTCTGCAGATGTCTTCTGCCCAGCTCAGGAGCTGGAGCTCAGAGAGCTAAACTGAGGGTCAGAGGCATTTTTACCAGGGAAGTACCTTCCAGTCAGTCTGGAAAGATAAGTCTCAGGCAGAGGAGATGCCTGTGGAGGTTGAGTGAAGAGCAAGACCTGTTCAGGAAACAAGTTCCACTCTCAGGGGGATTTTATGAGGAGAGGAAGAGAAGGAGACCTCTTTATACTGAAAAGAAAAGAAAGATGGGACCGGAAGCAGAGAGCTTTGCCCAGCCTACCCAGCCTGTCCTTCCAGACTCACCTAGGACCACGCCTAACTTAGGCTCTGTGTAAGCCTCCCTCTGTGCTGTTTCCCCGCCTGGAAATCCCGCCACTCCTCTGCCTGCCGAACTCCCACACACCCTTAAGGTCTTGGCTTAAGGGTCATGACCTCTATGAAGGTCCCCAGAGCTGTGCCCCATGGCCCACCACAACCCCCACTGGAGCATTTTTCCTATTGCATCATAACTGCCTACCGAGGGGTCTCTGTTCTCCGTGAGATGGTAAGACCATGAAGGTTTGGAGCATGTTGGGGTTAGCTCCACAAAGCAGAGATCAAGACAGATGAATGAATGTCTACAGGAGCAAATGAGTGATGAACAAATGTTCACTAGGATTTGGATCCCTCAGAGGTTTCTAGCGGAGTCACAGGATCAGATTTGTGTTTAAGGAAGATGACTCTGACTGTAGAGTGTGTGTATTGGGGGTAGGGAGCTGGATGAGGGTGACGGCTAAGAAGCTACTGCAATCGTCCAAGCAAGAGATGAGGAAGAAGAGAACCTGGGTGCTGGCTGCTAGGAGCAAGAGGAGGAGAAAGATCTAGGAGCAGTCTTGGAAGAGACATCAACAGAACCTGATGCGCACCAGTCCTGGGGGTAGTCGGTGGACAGGGAGTGGAGTGGAGGGTGGGGTCCAACTTTCACTCTTATTTTGTGGCCTTTCGGATGGACAGATGACACCTCAGAGCACAGCGGTTCCAAGAACTGGCTTTAGAACCAGACTGTGGGTTCTAGCTCTGTCTCCACTAAAAACTCACTGTATGACATTGTGGCAGGTTTACTCCATTGCTCTGTGCCTCAGTTTCCCCATCTGTAAGGCAAGGATAATTATCCACACATTACAAAGTTGTTGTGTGGATTAGGTGCTGCATTCCATAAATTCTAAAATTCACACTTTAACATTGCTGAAACCAGGGTACAGCTTAAAGTCAGTGGTATGTTATGGGTTAATTGACAGCATTCTTTCCTTGTGGTATGTAAAAAAGGGTCCATCTGATGCTCGAAGGAGTCTTCGATTTGAGGAAACACAAAAAATCACAGAACAGACCTGGTACGTCATAAGATGGAATAAACGTCAGCTTCATTATTATTGTCATTATTTGCTTTCTGGCGTGTTCTTCGTCACACAAGGTAACAAATGCCCAAACAGAATAAACAGACAAACGTAATTTGTAACTAAAAGAGAAAAGAAACTGATTCATAAGTAGATAGAGAAATGAAAAAATGTCAGTAATTTCCCCCAAAACAATACTCAAGACCGAACGCTTCCCCTGAAAGATCCCCATAGAATCCTGCCAAAGTTCCAGAGAAAACACTGGAAATTCCTGCCTTAGGACAGAGACCAGAACTCCTGGCTCCCTGACCGGCAGGGGGAACCAGGGCATGTCCCTGGATGACTTTGGGGGGTGTTCCCTGTGTCCTTGTGACTTTCCCTGAGTCACCATTACTCACTGCCCACAATCAGCGCCCTGCTACCTTCCGACCAGGAGGCCGAGACCCGGGATTAAGGGCCGCCGTCAAACAAAAGCGCGATTATAGAGAGTTCCGCGCCGGCCGCGAAACGTCTCCTGCTCGGGAGAGCGGGGCGACCCTCGCCAGCGTCTTATTTTTGGCCTCCCGGGTTGCGTTCCTGCCTACTGACTTGGCAAATCCCGGGCAGACTCGCCTTGTTTTCTCTCCTCACTTAAATACATGTCTGGAAAAAGCCTCCACCCCCACAGACCCTGCTGTGTGTGGAAATGGTGACGGGCCTGGAGGGGGAGGGAAACCCGGGCGGCTGGTTCGTGGAGCCTCCCTGTCGCAGGGCGGACGAGAGGCGGCCCAGCAGAGGCCCTCAGGCCCGGCGGCGCGGAAGGGGAAGGGGCAGCGGGGACCCCAGAGCCCCCGTCCTGCTTCCCGTCGGGCCCAGCCGGAGCCCCGACCCCGTCTCTCCTCCTCTCCTGCTCCGTCTGCGCTGACAAGACCACCTTCGCCCCCCGTCATGCCTGTACACGGGGCTCTGGGTGGGGGGCGGGGGGCGGGGAGGGTTGTGAGCCCGGAGACGGGGAGTCTGGGGCACGCAGCTTCAGGCCCTCGTGCGCACACCCACCCGTCCATTCTGGGCTCTGGGGGCGGGGGGGTGGGGTGGAAACCGCGCTCAAAGTCAGCTCCGTCCCCCACCACCCCACCCCACCGCACAACCAGTATTCCGGACCCCTCGGGGTCTTGGCTGAATGGAAGGCAAGATGGGTGTCCCAGGACACTTTCCCAGGGATAATGAGGGACGGAGCAGTGGGCGGCGGGGCTCCGGGAAGGCTCTTTGGGCGCGGCAACCGCCCTCTCTCCCGGCCCCCACTCCCCCACCCAGCCCCCCACGTCAGGCCGCGCTCCCCCGGGACCGCGGCCCAGCCCTGCTGCTCTCAGCCCCAGGGCGTCTTCAGCCCGGAATGCCAAACCTGCGGCAGATCTGTCTGTACACGGGTTCTATTGAGCCTCTCTCTGAGCTGCGACAGGTGCCGGGAGGGTTTCAAAGCATCAGGACACCCACCTCTGCCTCACGGTGGCCCCCATTTGCTTGGGGAGACGGAACTGTGAAAGAAGAACGATGGTGTACTTTGGATGGACTGTGTGGTGCACGAAGATAGCTTAATATATATATATGAGGAATGCAGGGCTTCTCTAAACCCCAAGGGCACAGGACTCCTCAAAATCAGGGGTGACACCAAGAGGGGGCTGGAAGCAATGCCCTCTCTCCATCAGCACCACCATGCTTTGATATGAACCATCTTTATTTTATGTAAAGGAGCTTTGCAAATGCAGCTTCAAGCCTCTGCCTCGGTGGAGATCCCTGCTCTCCAACCCTTCCCACACCAAGTCAGTGCTGAAATGCACTGTTTCCTTGCCTGTCTCATCCATTAAAGCATGAATTCCTGAAAGCAGGGTTGCATTTTATTCATTCTTAATTGCCTGCTCCCAGCACAGTACTGGCACATAGTAGGCATGTCCTGTGCACTTGTTGAATGGAACTGGTCTGCATGTTACCTCACTGATGCCTGTGCCAGTCTGGGGACACAGGTGTTATCATTCCCATTTATCATCCCCATTTTAAAGATGAGCAGACTGAGGCCCAGGGAAGTTAACAGCCTCATCTATGGACTTACAGATTGTAAGAAGCAGATGTGGGCTTTTAACCAAGGTCCATCTCACCCTGGAGCCTTCCCTCTCGACCACTGTGCTATGCTGCGTGCTTAGAAGGTAGCTGATGTAGTCCTAGACCCACAGCAAGCGTTTGGCCAGCAACAGCTGTTGTGATAACCGGTACTGATCTCATGACACCTCACTGAGGTTGCATTTTTATTTCCATTTTCAAGATAAGGAAACAGAGGCTCGGAGAGTTTAAATAACTTGCCTAGGACCACACAGAAAGTGGAGGAGCCTGGTGAGTTTTGAGCCCAGGTCCCACCTGATTATACAAACCATGCTCTGACCACTGCACAGCTACCTCCTTTCAGGAAGCACACCGGCCTGCAGAACTGAGCCTTAACAATCAGCTGACGCTGTCTTTCCAGAGGGCTGCACATCTGCAATTTTCTTTTGCTCTTCTCTTTCTCCTGAGCAGCACCTGAGCTCCCTATCCAACAACCATAGGCATCCCCCAGCCAGCCGCCTCTTTACTTTGGCCCTCCACCGTGCCTCGTGGCTCTTCCCCCAAAGTTTGTTCAACAGTGACAGAACAGCCCTGGCTTCGAATTTTACAACAATTTCTTCACCAAGGTTAACCTTGGAGGAGATGTCAGGAACCAGAGAACAGTGGCAAGAGGCCTCTAAGTAGGATGGCAGAGGGTGCAGGTGGGGGGGCTGGCCTGTTTCCTTGGTGCCATCCGTTGGTCCAAAGCAATTATTGTGGAGGTCTTTGCCAGCCCTTGCAGCTCATGTGTGCACCTCCCCCCACCCCGGGTCCCAGGCCCTGGGCCATGGGTAGACAGCTACGGGCAGGCCAAAGGTGCCAGCATGCGCGCCCAGCTCTGCTTGGCTCTCCAGGCGCACAAAGGAAGCACTCCTTTGACTAAATGTCAGGTCAACCCCTTAATCAAACTATTAGAAACATTGTTGGAGCCGTGAAAACAAATTATAATAGTTTTGCAAAAAGGAACTCTGTTGATTTGCTCACTTTGGCCCATGAGCCAAAATCCTGCTCAAGTTAGGCACTTGATATACACGATTTTATCTAATTCTCACCACAACTTAATGAGGTAGATGTCAGATCTTTCCTTTCTCACAGCTGAGGAAACTGAGGCCCAGAGAAAGAAATGGACTTACATGCAGTCTTCTGAAATTTAGTGAGGGAAGGAGCCCTAATTTGTACTCGAACGTTGTCTACCTCCAAAGTGGGAGGCAGACAGACACAACTGGGGGCTATTGCCGCCACCTACCTGAGTGCTTCCTGATTCACGCTCCCTAGCATAGACAGGGGGAAAAAAAAAAGTGGACTTTTAATGTCTATGCTCCACTTTCCTGAGTTGAGCATAAGATCTTGGTGACAAGAACCAAATGTATCTCACGTTTCCTGAGTTGCTAGGGAATTTTAGCACAATGCTGGGCACACATCAGCTGGTGGGTACCAAACACTTAAGAACTGGTTTGGCTTTTTAAACTTCTCAAAGTGCCAGAATGGGTTTTCATAGAAAATACCATTTAAGCACTTTGAGCTCACAGAGCATTTTCACATGCATTAAACTATTTGCTCCTGATCGAGTCCCTGGATAAATGAGATCATTATCATCTCCATTTTACAGGTGAGGAGGGACCCGTCCAAGGTCATGCTGCTGCTATTATAAGACTCCGCAAGAGTCTCGGAACCCTACAATCTGAGGGCCTTCTGCAGGCGGCACCGCAAATTTGGGACCACGAGCCCTACCTCGCTCGTGCTTCTCTGTTGACCTTGTGCTATGCTCCCTCCCTGGCTGAGGGGCAAGTTTTTGTTTGTTTGTTTTTTAAATACTTTTATCAACAAATCCCCGTGCACATACATTCCATACATGGTCGCATTATCATCACATGGCTGCATATTTATCTCCATGATCATTTCTTAGAACATTTGCATCACTCCAGAAAAAGAAATAAAAAGAAAAAGCTCATATATCTCATCACCCTTATCCCTCTCTCTCACTGAACACTAGCATTTCCGTCTACCTAAATTATTTTAACCTTTGTCCCTCCTATTATTTTTTTCCATATTTTTTTACTCATTTGTCCATACCCTGGATAAAAGGAGCAACAGACACAGACGCAAGATTTTCACAATCACACAGTTTTATCTTTGTACAATCATCTTCAAGAATCAAGGCTACTAAATGTTCCAAGAAATGATCATGATGATGAATATGCAACTATGTGATGATATTGTGAATTACTGATTATATGTGTAGAACGGAATGATCAACATAGGAATGTTTGCGTTTGTTTGGTGTTTTTTGGTATTTAAAAAATAAATAAATAAAACTTTATTCACGGACACTGATATTTGAATTTCATATTGAAAAAAGAATCAAGGCTACTGGATCTCGAAGATGATTGTGTAATGATATAGCTTTCGCAGTGTGACTGTGTGATTGTGAAAACCTTGTGTCTGATGCTCCTTTTATCTACCTTATCAACAGACGAGTAAAACATATGGAATAAAAATAAATAATAGGGGGAACAAATGTTAAAATAAATTTAGTAGATTGAAATGCTAGTGATCAATGAAGTGGAGGGGAAAGGGGTATGGTATGTATGAATATTTTTCTTTTTTCTTTTTATTTCTTTTTCTAAATTGATGCAAATGTTCTAAGGAATGATCATGATGATGACTGTACAACCATGTGATTAAAAAAAAGAATGTTCATATTGTATGTTGATTGGTTTTATCAATAAAAGTTAAAAAAAAAAAAAAAAGAATCAAGGCTACTAGAGCACAGCTCTACAGTTTTAGGTACTTCCAAGGGAACAAGTCTTGACCTCCATGGCCAAATAAACGCTGCACGACGATGTGAGGCTGGAGGTGTTTCTCTTGAGATTGCAATTGCAAACCTGGGATATTCAACCAAGTACGGTTTGCCAGAGAGCATCAGGTTGGGCAATCCCGGCCCCAGGAGGGTTCAGCCCAGTGTCCAGGCGAAGTGGGGAGGCCTGGCAGCTGGCCCAGCGTGAGCAGGCACAGAGGGGGTCAAGCTTGGGAAGACAGCTAAGGAAGGCTAGGACATCTATAGGAGCCGACAGGGTCTACCGCCCAGGAGGTCAGAGATTTGGCTACAGGGGCTGGAGTGGGTGGAGTGGAGGACCAAGCTGTCTGCTCTCTGCACTGCTTCCCATCCCGTGCCAGCGTGGGCAGCTGTGCGCCCACGGATTCTGTCCCTAGGGCTGAAGGTGGGCAGCTGTCTGCAGGTGGGGGCAGCAGGAGTGTGAGGCTGGCATTGCCACCCAGGCACCAATCGCATCTCTTTTTTCTTTTCATCATGACATCTTCCCCTGATTACAAAAGCATCTTATGTTCACTATCGAAAAGTTAAGAACCATGAACCTACGTAAGCACAAAATGAAAATCGTCCATATGCCCTCTCTCATTCTAATTGTAGAAGGTATAAAAGTTAAAAAGCAAATGCTCTTTCCTAATATATCTTATGTGAACAGTTTAATTGAATACCATAAGTACATGGAGCCTTGAGTAGGGCATGAGATTTTGTAGGTTCGTCCAGAGTGATGCCCCAATAAATCCCAGAGTGAGTTGAACAGTGAATAAAAAGATATTTGCAAAGTCCCCATGGGGGGGATGACGAGAAAGGGGGAAATTTCAACTTCCCCATGTGGAGAATTCCTGATATTCTCACAAGCAGTGGGGACAACCAAAGCAAAAGGTCAAGCCTTCAATCTTGGGGTTTGTTCATATGAAATTTATCCCCACAAAGGATAGGCTAAGCCTACCTAAATTTAGGCCTAAGACCTCTCTCTCCAGCCAACACAACAAGCAAACTCACCACCCTCCCCCTGTCTATGTGGGACATGACTCCCAGGGGTGTGGACCTTCCTGGCAACGTGGGACAGAAATCCTAGAATGAGCTGAGACCCAGTATCAAGGGATTGAGAAAAAACCTAGAATGAGCTGAAACTCAGCATCAACGGATTGAGAAAACCTTCTCGACCAAAAGGGGGAAGAGGGAAATGAGACAAAGTGTCAACGGCTGAGAGATTCCAGACAGAGTTGAGAGGTTATCCTGGAGGTTATTCTTACGCACTGAGTAGATATCACCTTGTTATTCAAGATGTAATGGAGAGGCTGGAGGGAACTCCCTAAAAATGTAGAGCTGTGTTCCAGTAGCCATGTTTCTTGAGGATGACTGAATAATGATATAGCTTTCACAACGTGACTGTGTGATTGCGAAAACCTTGTGTCTGATGCTGCTTTTATCTACCTTGTCAACAAATGAGTAGAATATATGGAATAAAAATAAATAATAGGGGGAACAAATGTTAAAATAAATTTAGTTTAAAATGCTAGTGATCAGTGAAAGCAAGAGGTAAGGGGTATGGTAGGTATAATCTTTTTTTTTTTTCTGTTTTCATTTTATTTCTTTTTCTATTGTCTTTTTGTTTCTTTTACTGAAAGGATGCAAATGTTCTAAGAAATGATGAATATGCAACTAAGTGATGATATTGTGAATTACTGATTGTTAAGGTTTATTTCACTTGTTAAATTTCTTTAATTAATAAATAAATTTTTTAAAAAATCAGGCCTAGGAGTCACCCCCAAAGAACCTCTTTTGTTGCTCAGATGTGGCCTCTCTCTCTCAGCCAATGTGGCAAGCAAACTCACTGCCCTCCCCCTCTCTATGTGGGACATGACTCCCAAGGGTGTAAACCTTCCTGGCAACGTGGGACAGAAATCTTAGGATGAGCTGGGACTCAGCATTAAGGGATTGAGAAAATCTTCTAGCGTAAAAAGGGGAAGAGAGAAATGAGACAAAATAAAGTGTCAATGGCTGAGAAATTTCAAACAGAGTTGAGAGGTTATCCTCAAGGTTATTCTTATGCATTATATAGATATCCCCTTTTTAGTTAAAGTGTATTAGAGAGGCTGGAGGGAAGTGCCTGAAACCGTAGAGCTGTGCTCCAGTAGCCATGTTTCTTGAAGATGATTGTATAATGATATAGCTTTCACAATGTGACTGTGAAAACCTTGTGTCTGATGCTCCTTTTATCTATGGTATGGACAGATGAGTGAAACATATGGATTAAAAATAAATAAACAATAGAGGGAACAAATGTTAAAATAAGTTTAGTAGATTGAAATGCTAGTGATCAATGAAAGGGAGTGGTAGGGTGTATAGAAAGAAAATAGGGGAAACAAAGGCTAAAATATATTGGGTAGATAGAAATACTAGCAGTCAATGAGAGGGAAGGGTAAGGGGTGTGGTATGTATGAGTTTTTTTCTTTTTTTATTTCTTTTTCTGAATTGATGCAAATGTTCTATGAAATAATCATGGTGATAAGTATACAACTACGTGATGATATGTGAGTTATTGATTCCAAGAATGGAATGATCATATGGTAAGAATGTTCATGTTTGTATGTGTTATGTTTAAAAAAAAATTTTTTTTTTTAAAAAGCAAATGCTCCCATCTCCTGTTCCTAACCCCTTCCCTTTCCCACACACGCAGAGGTTGCTGCTGGTGGCAGTTTGCTAACAGCGATCATTAAAACGCTTCTCTCTTTCCAAAGGAAGGGCACAGGGATTTACCCAAGAAGGGAAACAAAAACTCATTCACTGTAATGATTGAAGATGTAGATGTCCACTTCACTGTAATCCCTTTACATATGTTGGTTGGTGACAAGGTGCTCTGTCCCAGAAGTGCCATCCCCCCGGCTCTGGCCACCCCTATAATCTTCCCAGGAGGAAGGCCAGAGGAGAAGGACTTTGGGGCACAATTCCAAGGCAGCTGGAAGGCTATGCTGTCCTCCAACCCCTCATCAGATGACTAATACCTGAAATCCCACCATTAGAGCATCATACCCACAACAGAAAACTTCATTTCCCTGAAAGTACAACTCCGTCATGGGAAGTGTAAATCCTTTAAAAGTGAGTTATACTCTAGAATGAGCTGAGACCCAGCATCAAAGGATTGAGAAAACCTTCTAGACCAAAAGGGGGAAGAGGGAAATGAGACAAAGTGTCAACGGCTGAGAGATTCCAAACAGAGTTGAGAGGTTATCCTGGAGGTTATTCTTACACATTAAGTAGATATCACCTTGTTATCCAAGATGTAATAGAGAGGCTGGAGGGAACTGCCTGAAAATGTAGAGCTGTGCTCCAGTAGCCATCTTTCTTGAGGATGATTGTGTAATGATACAGCTTTCACAATGTGACTGTGTGATTGTGAAAACTTTGTGTCTGATGCTCCTTTTATCTACCTTGTCAACAGACAAGTAGATCATGTGAAATAAAAATAAATAATAGGGAGAACAAATGTTAAAATAAATTTAGTTTGAAATGCTAGTGATCAATGAAAGGGAGGGGTAAGGGGCATGGTATGTAAAATTTTGTTTTTTTTTTCTGTTTTCATTTTCTTTTCCTGTTGTCTTTTTATTTCTTTTTCTGAATTGATGCAAATGTTCTAAGAAATGATCATGATGATGACTATGCAACTATGTGATTATATTGCGAATTACTGATTATATATGTAGAACAGAATGAGCATATACTAAGAATGTTTGTGTTTCTTTCCTGTAATTGTTTTTTTTAATTAACAAAAAATTTTTAACCCCCCTCCCCCCCAAAAAAGTGAATATGTTCTTGAAGACTGTGTGATTGTGAAAACCTTGTGTCTGATGCTACTTTGATCTAGGGTATGGACAGATGAGTAAAAAAAATATTATTTATAAAAAATAAATAATAGGGGGGATACAAGGCACACTGCCACATAAATATACTCAAATTTAGGTAACTAGTCCCCCATTGCTGAACACATCAGCAGGTTCTAAGTTTTCTCTACTAATTCTGATGCTGCAATGAACATCCTCATATAAGAATGCTGAGAGCGGGTTTTGATCAAGGAGCTGGGTAGCCCACCCAGAAACACCAGGGTTAAGGGGCAGGGTGGGCCTCAGAGAGTGTCATCCACCAGTGAACTTGCAGATAACCTTCTGGATTGCACAACAGTTCCCGCCACCGGCCAGCCCTCGCTAAGCAGCATGTGAGGGATGACAGGCAGGTGCTGTCTGCTGGCCAGATCAGCTGCCTTAGTACAGGCCTCCCACTGTAGAAACAGCTTGCATCTGCAGTGGACCTTCCAGACTGCCCTCTCTGAGGGCAAGCTGTGCCCACAGCCCCCACAGGCCCTCCCTTGCTCTTCGGTGACCCTGGTATGGGACCTGGGAGCCCACACCCTGGCCACAACAGCCGGGCCAACATTTGGCCTGACACAAAGGCAGCCATTTAGAGGCTGGAGATGTGGGAGGGGCAGCCTGGCTTTAAAACTCTGCCCAATGGGGAACTTCTATACTGGACAGTGACTCACCACAGCAGTCAGGATCTCTCACGGGAAAGCTTGAAAATCAGATGACCATAGAGTTGGTGGAAGGTGAGGGCTACATAAGGAGAAGGAAGTGGGCAAGAGCCATGGGTGGAGGCCAGGAGGTCACAGAAGCCGTAACTGGGCTGGACCAGAGCTTCCAGAGACTCCAGATTGAAGTTCTGGTCCTCCAGGAGGGTTTCTCTTTGCCTGCTGAGGACCCTCCCAGGCTTCCTAGCTTCCCTGCACAGCCTTACATTAAATCCCTGTTGCTGGAGATGACCAGGTCTGCATTGCCTGCAGCCTGCAGAAGCCTCATTGAACACATGTGACTAGCACTTTACAGTTTACATGGTACTTTCCCACTCATTCTCCAATCACACCTACCCTGAGAGGGAAAGTGGCTTATTCCCAGTTTACAGATGAGGAAACTGAGGTTCAGAAAGAATACAAGCAAGCTGGCAGGTCAGGGAGCCAAAACTCAGAGACAGGTTTGCTGACCCCACATCCAGGTCATTCTCCGCATATCACACTGCCCGTGCATCCTCCCCCAAGATGTCCCACTGTGCTGTGTACCTCTATCAAGCCTTCTCTCTTCGAAAGTGAACTTGTCTTAGACTTCTTCCTATGTTTCAACTTGTCCACTCTACTCCATACTGCAACTCATGAGAGCTGGGCTCATAGGTTTTCTTGTCCATAGTGTCCTGTCTATTGAACATGCAGTAGGTGCTCAATAAGTGCTGATGGTTCCACGTGCAGTTTCTCAAGATGCAGAGGCCACTCAACATCATTATTCATCAGGGGAACATAGATCAGGCCATCATGAGATGCCACTTCTCATCTACTATTATTTACAAGATGGAAAATATAAAGTGTAGTAAGAATATGGAGAAATGGGTGGGAACCTTGATGTATTGTCGGTGGGAATGTAAAATGATACAGCCACTGTGGAAAATAGTCTTTCCTCTAAAAGTTAAGTATAGAACCATCATACGACCTGGTAATCCCACTCCTAGGTATTCACCCCCCAAAATTGAAAGCAGTGACTCAAATGGATATTTGTATCCTGATGTCCATAGCAACATTATTCAAAGTAGCCAAAAGGTGGAACCAACCCAAGAGTCCAGCAACAGATGAATAAACAAAATGTGGTACATCCATCCATTGAGATATTATTCAGCCATAAGTAATGAAGTACAGAGACATGCTACAACATGGATGAACCTTAAAATGATTATGCTAAGTCAATAATGTAAGTACACCGAATGAAGCTGAATGTGAGAATAACAGAGGTAGGAGGGTTGGGGGTACATATGAAACCTGAAGGAAAGACAGACAATAGACTGAGATGGTATAATCTAGGAAAGCCTAGCGTGTACAATGATAGTGACTAAATGTAGAAATTAAGAAATGTTTTTGCATGAGGAAGAACAAAGGAATGACAATATTGCAGGGTGTTGAAAATAGTTGGTCATTCATATTTTAAAACTTCAACTTCTGTGTGAGATGAAAGCAAGAAATGTTTATTTGGTACAAATTTATATTTTGACTAGTGCATTTCCTAATTTAACTTATGTGGAGTTAATTGAACACCATAAGTACATGGAACCTTGAATAGGGCATGAGATTTTGTAGGTTTGTCCAGGTTAGTGTGATGCCCCAACAAATCTCAGAGTGATCTGAGCAGTGAATGAAGAAGTATTTGCAAAGGAGGGGTGGGGGTGGGGGAATTCAACTTCCCCATTTGGAGAATTCCTGATATTCTCACAAGCAGTGGGGACAACAAAATCAATAGGCCAAACCCTCAATCTTGGGGGTTGTTAATATGAAATTTATCCCCACAAAGGGTAGGCTAAGCCTACTTAAAATTAAACCTATGAGTCACCCCCAGAGAACTCTTTTGTTGCTCAGATGTGGCCTCTCTCTCTCCCTCTCCCTCTCTCTCTCTCTCTCTCAGCCAACAGGGCAAGCAAACTCACTGCCCTCCTCCTCTCTACGTGGGACATGACGGGGTGTAAACCTCCCTCGCAATGTAGGACAGAAATCCTAGAATGACCTGGAACTCAGCATCAAGAGACTGAGAAAACCTTCTCGACCAAAAGGGGAAGAGAGAAATGAGACAAAATAAAGTGTCGGTGGCTGAGAGATTTCAGACAGAGTCAAGAGGCTATCCTGGATGTTGCTCTTAACGCATTATATAGATATCTCCTTTTTAGTTCGAGGTGTATTAGAGAGGCTGGAGAGAAGTGCCTGAAACTGTAGAGTTGTGTTCCAGTAGCCATGTCTCTCTCTCTTTTTTTTAAAAATTTATTTGTTAATTTAAAAAAAATTAACAACAAACGAACTAAAACATTAACATGAGATCATTTTGTTCTACATATATAATCAGTAATTCACAATATCGCATATTCATCATTTCTTAGACCATTTGCATCAGTTCAGAAAAAGAAATAAAAAGACAACAGAAAAGGAAATAAAACGAAAACAGAAAAAAAAGATTATATATACCATACCCCTTACCCCTCGCTTTCATTGATCACTAGCATTTCAAACTAAATTTATTTTAACATTTGTTCCCCCTATTATTTATTTTTATTCCATATGTTCTACTCGTCTGTTGACAAGGTAGATAAAACAGTAGCCATGTTTCTTGAAGATGATTGTATAATGATACAGCTTTCGCAATGTGACTGTGTGATTGTGAAAACCTTGTGTCTGATGCTTCCTTTATCTATGGTATGGACAGATGAGTAAAACATAGGGATTAAAAATAAATAGATAATAGGGGGGACAAATGTTAAAATAAATTTAGTAGATTGAAATACCAGTGATCAGTGAAGGGGAGGGGTAAGGGGTATGGTGTGTATGAGTTTTTTATTTTTCTTCTTATTTCTTTTTCTGGAGTGATTCAGATGTTCTAAGAAATGATCATGGTGATGAATATACAACTATGTGATGATATTGTGAGCCACAGATTGTACACCAAGTATGGAATGTTCATATGTTAAGAATGTTTGTGTTGTATATCGTTTATCAATAAAAATTTTTAAAAACGAAGAAAAAAAAAAAGAATGTGTGTGTTGTTTTGTCACTAAAAATATTATGCTAAGTGAAATAAACCAGAATCAAAAGGACAAAGAAGTTCTTGCCTGCCATGCTGGAGACCCAGGTTCGATTCTTGGTGCCTGTCCATGAAAAAAAAAAAAAGGAAGTGGACAAATATTGTATGATCCAATTATATGAAGTATCTAGAATAAGCAAATCCAGACAGAAAGTAGATTGGAGTTTATCAGGGGTAGTGGTTGGGGAGGGAGAGGGGGAATGAGGGGTTACTACTTTGTGGGTACAGGGTTTCTTGTTTGGGGTAATGACAAAATTTTGGAAATGGCTGGTGGTGATAGTACACATTATAAATGTAATTAATGCTATTGAATTGTACACTTAAGAGGGGTGAAAATGGCAAATTTTATGCTATATGTATTACCACAGTAAAAAGTTTTTTTTAAAGTAGAGGCCCACAAAAAGAAGTGTAACTAATAAGGTACCAGCGGCTAAAAGAGTTCAAATAGAGTCGAGAGGCTACTCTGGAGGTCACTCTTACACAAGCTTCAGTTAGACATTGCTACCTATCATAACTTTCCAAACCCCAACCAAAACCATTCCAGCCAATCCTAACACCTAGGGCAGTATATAAGATTCTTTGAAGATTCCATGCACTAGGGTAACTTTCCAGAAGCCCATAACTTCCAGATGGGTCTCTGGACCAGATAAATCCTGAAACCTAGAAGGTCCAGCCTCTCTAGAACGTCAGCTAGTTCCGTCTCCCTATCCATGTTATTGACAACCCCTTCCAACATGAAAAAGTTAGAGGGGGCACAGCCCAAATACCCTAAAGAGTGGGATAGAAAGATCAAAAGCGATGGTGGAGTTATATAGAGAAGGTAGCGCTTAACAAATGAGTTTGCTGAATTATTACATTGATATTTCTTTTGGTCTCCAGTACCTTAGAGCAGCTAGAAGTTAAAACCTAAAATTGTGGAACTGTAACCCATACCAAACTCCGAAATCTGTTCTACAAGTAATGTGGCGAAATTTTGAAATTTATTGCTTTTTGATATATATGTTATTTTTCACAAAAAAGAAAAAAAAGTCCATTGTGATGATAAAAATATATATATTCCTTCTAGCCTCCAATGTTCTGGAGCAGCTAGAAGGAAAAATCTGAGGTGATGGTGTAGAAGCCCCTGACAAACTCTGTGATCTGTCCTGTTATCATTTGTTGAAGCGTGCTTTGAAAATCGCTGCTTTTTACTTTCTTTGCTTTATATGTATGTTATACTATACAATGAAAATTTAAAAAAAAAAGAAAGTAGAGGCCTACATTCCACCTTCAAGTGCTGAATAGGATTCTCTGCAGCTTTGAAAAATGTTTCTAGAAGCTGATCACGCTCTAGTTTAAAAATCATTGCTGTAATGTATTTCTTCAATTAAAAAAAAATGACTATTTTTAAAAAGTCACTGAATCAAATCAAATTCCAACCATTAACATATAACAGTTCTTATTGTTCCAAATTGTTTAAATACTTGGTGTTAGCTTCTTTTAAAGCCAGTTTAAACCACATAACACGGTATGACATTGTTGTTTTTATTTACTTTCCTTAAATAATAAATTATACATTATTTCATATAAAAATTACAGATCTAAAAGATGCTTATCTGGCCCTTCAACTTTCAAGAAACACAGCCATGAACCAGGAAATAAGCAAAAATACATAAATGAGCAACCAATCAGAAGCTCATGAATTCCATGCACAAGAGCTGAAGCAAGCCTGTCTTAAAGAAACTGCTCTGGCTGTTGTCTGCACCTAGGTAGTCTTATTTTACACATAATTCTAACGAGCTTGGGCACCTGGTTTCTCAGCCCACAGTTCATCGGAAGCATACACAAGGAACAGCGGTAGAAGCTGAACGCTGACAGTTTGATAATCAAGTTAATCAAGTTAAGCTAATTAAGTTACAAACATAAGTCAATCTATAAACATAATGGAGGCCTTGCATTATCAAGAAATGGCTCGAGTATGTACTGCACGAAGATGTTTAATCCACTTTAAAAAGAGCTTTCTAAAAACCGGGTTTGGTGCTTAAAGGGGAGAGTTTCAGTTACCTGGAAAATTTGCCATGTGCTTAAAAGAAGCCCAGCCCTCTTCTCAAAGCTCTGATATCGCCAGTCCTGCCTGTGATGATTACTTCATCACACCGCATTGACAGGGTGAAAACTCCAACTTGGGTGTTGCACAGTGTTTCACAGCTTGGACTCTGGAACCAGGCTCCCTGGGTTCAAATCTTTGCACTGCCACTCTAAGCTGTGTGCTCTTGAGCAAGTTACTTAACCTCTCTGTGCTTGTTTCCTCATCTAATAATAGCAAGCACCTGCAGATCAGACACATGGAGAGACTTGCACATGAGAGTACAGGCACTGAATCAGATTCCAAGACCCTTGCCCCCTTGAAGTGGAGGCCAGAAACACCTGAGAGTTCATTAGGAATGTAGAATAGCAGACCAGACAAACTTATCCACTGTTGGTGGGAATGTCAAATAGTACAGCTGCAGTGGAAGGCAGTTTGGTGGTTCCTCAGAAAGCTAAGTATAGAATTGCCATATGACCCAGCAATACCATTGCTAGGTATCTACTCAGAAGACATGAGGGCAAGGACACAAATAGACATTTGCACACCAATGTTTATAGCAGCATTATTTACAATTGCCAAGAGATGGAAACAGACCAAATGTCCACCAACAGACGAGTGGCTAAATAAGTTGTGGTATATACATATGATGGAATATTATGCAGCTGTAAGACAGAATAAAGTTATGAAGCATGTAACAACATGGATGGACCTTACAGACATTATGCTGAGTGAGATTAGCCAGAAATAAAAAGACAAACACCATATGGTCTCACTGATATGAACTGACATTAGTGAATGAACTTGGAGAATTTCAGTTCAGAACAGAGACCATCAGGAGATAGAAATAGGGTAGATATTGGGTAATTGGAGCTGAAGGGATACAGATTGTGAGACAGGCCTGATTGTAAAAATTCAGAAATGGATAGCACATTACTACCTAACTGTAATACAGTAATGTTAGAATACTGAATGAAGCTGAATGTGAGAATGATAGAGGGAAGAGGGCTGGTGGCACAAATGAAATCAGAAGGAAAAACAGACAATAAAGACTGAGCTGGTATAATCTAGGAATGCCTAGAGTGCACAATGATAATGAGCAAATGTGCAAATTTTAAAATGTTTTTGCATGAGGAAGAACAAAGTAATGTCAATACTGCAGGGTGTTGAAAATAGATGGTCATTCATATTTTAAAATTTTAACTTATGTGTGAGACAAGCAAAAAATGTTTATTTGGTACAAAATTTTTATTTTGACTTGTGCAGTTCCTAATATAACTTATGTGGACAGTTCAATTGAACACCATAAGTACATGGAACCTTGAGTAGGGCATGAGATTTTGTAGGTTCATCCAGAGTGATGCCCCGATAAATCCCAGAGTGATTTGAACAGTGAATAAAAAAGTATTTGCAAGACTTCCGGAGAAGATGGCGGCTTAGTAAGACGCGCGGGTCTTAGTTCCTCCTCCAGAAAAGCAACTAAAGAAACAGAAACAATAAAAAACAGCTCCCGGAGCCACGACAGAGACCAAAAAGACAGCGTACCCCATTCTGGAACAGTTGAACGGGCAGGGAGAATCCGCTGCGGTGAGATACCTGAGGGGCGCGCGTTTTCCTGGGCCGGGGCGGCTGGCGACTGGGGTCCCCTCCACGCACGTGGCTCCCCGGTCTGACTGGGAACGTTGGATAGCGGGGCCCTCCCGCCACACTTGGCATGTCGGGCCAGCTGGGCAATTTGGACCGGCACTCCCCCAAGCCGCGGCGGCCGGTGACCCCCCACTCCACGCACGGTTTCCCGGGCCGACTGCGAGATTCGGATTGGCAATTTAAAGGAGCCACAGCATCTTTTACTGGTGGGCCCCGCAGACAGATGAGCGCCATGAGCGCCACCTACTGGGCAGGAAAAGAAAAACAGAGCCCAGAGATTTCACAGAAAAACCTTTCAACCAGCCGGGTCCCACACCCAGGGAAATCTGATCAAATGCCCAGACACCAGCAGAAAATAATGGATGATGCTCGGAAAATTGAAGATATGGCCCAGTCAAAGGAACAAACCAATAGTTCAAATGAGATACAGGAGCTGCGACAACTAATGCTGAATATACGAACAGAAATGGAAAAACTCTTCAAAAACCAAATCAATAAATTGAGGGAGGACATGAAGAAGACATGGGCTGAACAAAAAGAAGAAATAGAAAATCTGAAAAAACAAATCACAGAACTTACGGGAGTGAAGGACAAAGAAGAAAAAATGGAAAAAACAATGGATACCTACAATGGTAGATCTAAAGAGACAGAAGCTACAATTAGTGAACTGGAGGATGGAACATCTGAATTCCAAAAAGAAACAGAAACTATAGCAAAAAGAATGGAAAAACTTGAGCAGGGGATCAGGGAACTGAATGACAATATGAAGCGCACAAACATACGTGTTGTGGGTGTCCCAGAAGGAGAAGAGAAGGGAAAAGGAGGAGAAAAACTAATGGAAGAAATTATCACTGAAAATTTCCCAACTCTTATGAAAGACCTAAATTTACAGATCCAAAAGTGCAGCGCACCTCAAAGAGAATAGACCCAAATAGGCGTTCTCCAAGACACTTACTAGTTAAATGTCAGAGGTCAAAGAGAAAGAGAGGATCTTGAAAGCAGCAAGAGAAAAACAATCCGTCACATACAAGGGAAACCCAATAAGACTATGTGTAGATTTCTCAGCAGAAACCATGGAGGCTAGAAGACAGTGGGATGATATATTTAAATTACTAAAAGAGAAAAACTGCCAACCAAGACTCCTCTATCCAGCAAAATTGTCCTTCGAAAATGAAGGAGAAATTAAAACATTTATAGACAAAAAGTCACTGAGAGAATTTGTGACCAAGAGACCAGCTCTGCAAGAAATACTAAAGGGAACACTAGAGTCAGATACGAAAAGACAGAAGAGATAGGTATGGAGTAAAGTGTAGAAAGAAGGAAAATCAGATATGATATATATAATACAAAAGCCAAAATGGTAGAGGAAAATATTATCCAAACAGTAATAACACTAAAAGTTAATGGACTGAATTTCCCAATCAAAAGACATAGAATGGCAGAATGGATTACGACCCAGCAATACCACTGCTAGGTATCTACTCAAAGGACTTAAGGGCAAAGACACAGACGGACATTTGCACACCAGTGTTTATAGCAGCATTATCTACAATTGCAAAGAGATGGAAACAGCCAAAATGTCCATCAACAGACGAGTGGCTAAACAAACTGTGGGGTGTACCTACGATGGAATATTATGCAGCTTTAAGACAGACTAAACTTATGAAGCATGTAATAACATGGATGGACCTAGAGAATATTATGCTGAGTGAGTCCAGCCAAAAACTAAAGGACAAATACTGTATGGTCCCACTGATGTGAACCGACATTCGAGAATCAGCTTGGAATATATCATTGGTAACAGAGACCAGCAGGAGTTAGAAACAGGGTAAGATAATGGGTAATTGGAGCTGAAGGGATACAGACTGTGCAACAGGACTAGATACAAAAACTCAAAAATGGACAGCATAATAATACCTAAGTGTAATGTAACTATGTTGGAACACTGAATGAAGCTGCACCTGAAATATAGTTTTTGTTTGTTTGTTTGTATCTTTTGTTTTTGTTTTTTTTCTTTTTCCTTTTATATATATATTTTTTATTAGTATTATTATTTTAATTCTCTTCTCTATATTAACATTCTATATCTTTTTCTGCTGTTTTGCTAGTTCTTTTCCTAAATCGATGCAAATGTACTAAGAAATGATGATCATACACCTACGTGATGATATTAAGAATTACTGAGTGCATGTGTAGAATGGAATGATTTCTAAATGTTGTGTTAATTTCTTTTCTTTTTTTTGATTAATAAAAAAAAATTTAAAAAAAAAGTATTTGCAAAATTCCCTTGGGGGAATAGCAAGAAAGGGGAAAATTCAACTTCCCCATGTGGAGAATTCCTGAGATTCTCACAAGTGGTGGGGACAACCAAAGTCACAGGCTGAGCCCTCAATCTTGGGGTTTGTTCATATGAACCTATCCCCGCAAAGGATAGGTCAAGTCTACTTAAAATTTAGGCCTAAGAGTCACCCCCAAGAGAGCCTCTTTCGTTGCTCAGATGTGGCCCCTCTCTCCAGCTAACACAATGAGCAGTCTCACCACCCTACCCCTCTCTACGTGGGACATGATTCCCAGGGGTGTGGACCTTCCTGGCAACGTGGGACAGAGATCTTGGAATGAACGGAGACTCAACATCAAGGGATTGAGAAAAACCCTAGAATGAGCTGAGACTTAGCATCAAGGGATTCAGAAAACCTTCTCAACCAAAAGGGGGAAGAGGGAAATGAGACAAAGTGTCAATGGCTGAGAGATTCCAAACAGAGTCGAAAGGTTATCCTGGAGGTTACCCTTATGCATCAAGTAGATATCATCTTGTTATTCAAGATGTTATGGAGCGGCTGGAGGGAACTGCCTGAAAATGTAGAGCTGTGTTCCAGTAGCCATGTTTCTTGAGGATGATTAAATAATGATACAGTTGTCACAATGTGACTGTGTGATTGTGAAAACCTTGTGTCTGATGCTCCTTTTATCTACTTTGTCAACAAAGGAGAACATATGAAATAAAAATAAGTAATGGGGGAACAAATGCTAAAATAAATTTAGTTAAGATGCTGGTGATCAGTGACAGCGAGGGGTAAGAGGTATGGTATGTATAACTTTTTTTTCTCTGTTATCGTTTTATTTCTTTTTCTGTTATCTTTTTATTTCTTTTTCTAAATCGATGCAAATGTTCTAAGAAATTATGAATATGCAACTAAGTGATGATATTGTGAATTACTGATTATGTATGTTGTTTTATTTTGTTTCTTTATTTTTTAATTAATAAATAAATTTTTAAAAATTTTAAAAAATTAAAAAATTAGGCCTAAGAGTCACCCCCAAGAGAACCTCTTTTGTTGCTCAGATGTGGCCTCTCTCTCTCAGTCAACACGACAAGCAAACTCACTGCCCACCCCTCTTTACGTGGGACATGACTCCCGGAGGTGTGGACCTTCCTGGCAACGTGGGACAGAAATCCTAGAATGAGCTGGGACTCAGCATCAAGAGATTGAGAAAACCTCCACCAAAAGGGGGAAGAGAGAAATGAGACAAAATAAAGTGTCAATGGCTAAGGGATTTCAGAGTAGAGAGGTTATCCTAGAGGTTACTCATATGCATTATATAGATATCCCCTTTTTAGTTAAGGTATAATGGAGAGGCTGGAGGGAAGAGCCTGAAAATGTAGAGCTGTGTTCCAGTAGCCATGTTTCTTGAAGATGATTGTACAATGATATAGCTTTCGCAATGTGACTGTGTGGTTGTGAAAACCTGTGCTGTTGTTCCTTTTATCTACCTTATGGACAGATGAGTAAAACACATGGATTAAAAATAAATAAATAATAGTGGAAACAAATGTTAAAATAAATTTAGTAGATTGAAATACTAGCAGTCAATGAGAGGGAGGGGTAAGGGGAGTGGTATGTATGAGTTTTTTTCTTTTTTGTTTTTATTTCTTTTTCTGAATTGATGCAAATGTTCTAAGAAATGATCATGGTGATGAATACGCAACTATGTGATGATATTGTGAGTTATTGATTATATACCAAGAATGGAATGATCATATGGGTAGAATTTTGTGTTTGTATGTTATGTTTTAAAAAAATTTTAAAAAAAAGAAAAAGAAAAAAAAGACTAGCAGATCAGATCTATTAAATCAGAATCTGCACTTAAGAGAGGGAGAAGTCTCCACTCCCAGTCAAATCAATGTGAAGAATGAAATGAGGTATTAATGTATACAGAAGTCGTGGGAGCATCAGGAGAATAGAAAACGGAGCAGGAGGCTAGCTTCTGAGGAATGCAGAGGAGCTCAGTACAAAGGGCACAGAGCGAGTGTGAGGCTTGGCACCCCAAAGAAACTAACTTGGCCTCTTTCCCGGCTGTGTAAGCTTGCCCCTCAATATCCTCACCTGCAGAATGGAGAGGATAACTCACGCTGTGTAAGGTTGTGAACAGAATGAGAGATGAGTACATAAACTGCCTGCACAGGATTCTCAGGCTGTCTTTGTTGTGGGCTCACAGGCCTTGCCCAGATGGATTTGGGTTTTGAAAACTTTCTGGATTTCAGAAAGATCACATGGTGCATGTGCTGACTACTACATAAAATCCTAGCAGAAGGTGGGCCGTGGTGGCTCAGCAGGCAGAGTTCTTGCCTGCCATGCTGGAGACCAGGGTTCGATTCCCGGTGCCTGCCCATGCCAAAAAAAAAAAAAAATCTTAGCAGCATCTGGGACAGCACTCTTAATTAAACACAGAAAAGTCTGCAGTGAAAGTTTTAACTTACATGGTAAGAGGCATAATAAAGGCTTTCTATAACCTCATATCAGTTCAGGTCAAGCCTGTGGCCAAATGAGTTTATACCAAATCTATGAAAAATGTTTTTAGAGCTTTTGGATTTCAGGATTTCGGATAAGGGAGTGGGAACCTGGATGCTTGATGAAGATGGGGCAGCCCTTGGAGACAACGGTGGGGAGAACCTTCCAGGAGGAGCAGGCTGTAGGGGAAGGGCCGAGCACTCATTTGCCTGAAGGTTGAGTCCCCGTGCAGAAGGAGAGGACAGAAAAAAGGAAACCAAACCATGAGAGGTCTCAGAGACAGAAGTGACCCTGACACGACAGGCATAGGAAGTTGCCAAGGCTGGGATCTGAGTAGGAGCATGACCTAATCAAAGACAGAGAGCAGCAGATTTGTCAGGCTTGCAAGCAAACAGGAAGAGGGCATCCTGGAGTTACCCAATCCCCCTGGGCCCTACTTATATTTCCCAGTGTGGGTGGAAGAATGTGCTTACCCCTGCTCCACATACACCACCCCCACCAAAAACACACAGGGAAAAGGTCTTAATATTCTATTAGACAGTCAGGGGCAGCCCACAGAGTCCTATCTATTACACAGGCACATGCAAAGTGATAATAATAGCAACAAAAAATAAGCAGAATAAGAGCTCTACAGCATGTCAAGCACCATGCACATTTGTCTCAATGCTTACAGCAGCCCTGTAATATAGGAGGATTTAGAGGCTCAGGTTGCCCAAGAAATAAGTCTAGGGTCACAGGCTTGGTTCCTCTAAGGCTATTGCCTGAGTGCCTCCCATTAAACCACACCACTGGGCAAGAGATCACTCACAGGATGACTGAGGCCAATATTAGAAAGGGACAAGTCAGAGGTCTGAGTCTGTGAAAGAAAGCACATCTCTTAGCCCCAGAGGCCCCTGATTCAAACCTTGGCACTGCCAGCGACTGTATACCCTTATGTTTTGGATGTATCTGTTGTATACTGCAAAGGGGTTGAATTTGTCCTTCATCCATTCTGCTAATCCATCTTTTATTATTATTATTATTAGAGAGGTTGTAGGTTTACAGGAAAATCATGCATAAAGTACAGAGTTCCAATATACCACCTGTGCTGGTTTGAAAGGAAGTATGCCCCCTAAGAAAAGTCATGTTTTAATATAAATCCCATTTCTTAAAGGTAGAATAGTCTCTATTCAATGCTGTGTATTTGGGACTGTGATGGGATCATCTCCCTGGTTGATGAGATTTAGTTAAGAACGGTTGTTAAACTGGATTAGGGGATGATATGTCTCCACCCATCTGAGTGGGTCTTGATTAGTTTCTGAAGTCCTATAAAAGAGGAAACATTTTGGAGAATGAGAGACTCAGAGAGAGCAGAGAATGCTGCAGCACCACGAAGCAGAGAGTCCACCAGCCAGCGACCTTTGGAGATGAAGAAGGAAAACGCCTCCCAGGGAGCTTCATGAAACAGGAAGCCAGGAGACAAAGCTAGCAGATGATACCGTATTCGCCATGTGCCCTTCCAGCCGAGAGAGAAGCCCTGACTATGTTCGCCATGTGCCATCTCACTTGAGAGAGAGAGCCTGAACTTCATCGGCCTTCTTGAACCAAGGTATCTTTCCCTGGATGCCTTTGATTGGACATTTCTATAGACTTGTTTTAATTGGGACATTTTCTCGGCCTTAGAACTGTAAACTTGCAACTTATTAAATTCCCCTTGTTAAAAGCCATTCCGTTTCTGGTATATTGCATTCCAGCAGCTAGCAAACTAGAACACCACCCTATTGCTAGCATGCTGCTAAGATTATTATAATTGATGAAACAACATTTTTATAATTCTACTTTTAACTATAATCCATGGTTTACATAAGGAGTCATTGCTTTCGTAGTACAGTCTGTAGTTTATTTGTTTTAATTTTCATTCTAATAACATATGTACAACCTAAAATTTCCCCTTTTAACCACATTTAAATATACAATTTAGTGCTGTTAATTATGTTCACAATCTTTATCTTTTAACTGGAGCATTTAGCCCATTTATATTTAATGTAATTACAGATATATTGGGTATGAAATCTACTCCATGATTTCTATTGGTCCTATCTCTTCTATGTTCCTCTTTCTCTCCTTTCCCACCCACCTTTTCCTGGATTAATTTTTTTGTCATTACATTTTTCCTTCCATTAGATAGGAAGTTATACCTCTTCCTCTGTTCAACTCTGCCCTCAATATTTTGGTAAATGACATAATATACATACATGTGAAAATGTTTTGTATCATTAGTCATAAATAGCTTGGGGTGATTGAAAAAGAGAGAGGGACAGCTTTGGAGTTAGCCTCATTTGGAACCCTGACATTGGTGCTTTCTGTTTGGTCCTGCCTAGCTGCTTTTCCTGAGTCTCAGTGTCTCTTTCTGTAAAACGTGGTTGATGGAACCTGTAAACAGCTTGCTGTGATGCTTCAGTGAGCTAAGAGATACCTAGTGTTCTGCCCAGAGACTGGCACAGAGAAAGGCCTCAATAAATATCTGCCCCTCCCTTCCCTAATTTCTGCATCTCTAGGTCCCGGAAAACTGTCCCTGGAAGGAGGCTACCCAAGAGTTTGGCTGTACAGCTGGGCTTGGCCGTAGGAAAACTTCCCAAAAGGAACCCTCTGGAATGAGAGTTCATGGAATGTTCTCAGCATGCAGCCAAGCTGTAGCAACTTCAGTGGACAGCACAGCCTCAGTCTGGGAAATGGGAGGCTGCTGGGAAATTCTGTTGGAATGGACAAGGGGAGCAGGTGTCCCAGTGGAGCCCAGCGAAGCAGGGAGGGTTGCCTAACAGTGTGTGTGTCTCCAACCCTGCCCAAAAAGAGGGGCCTGATGGCCTCCCCTCCTGGAAGGCAGGTGTGTCCTCTCAGAGAGCACAGCAGTGACTCACCAGACTGCCACAGCTTGTTATAAATATCCCCTGAGACACCTAACTCCCTCGGCCCTGATTCTATATTAACACAAGCAGCACTCCATAATTCCATAATTAATTAGGTTTCCTAGGCACCTCGAGACTGGGAGAGGGTGTCCCAACCTGTTGTCACAAATATTAAGAACCACATAGCAGTTCCCACCCCCACACTGTGAATCAATAAATCAGTTCTTTTCTCTCTCTTATCTATGTACTTATTTACAAATCAGCCCTGGATGAGGTTTGTTTGTTTTGGGGGCTTTTTTTTTTTTTAACTTTTTATCTTGATATGCATTCTAACTTACAGGATGTTTACAAAAATCACACAAACCCCACACAAAGAACTCTACCATAACCCTAACACCCAGCCCCGATACCCAGCTACAACAATTTTAGCATTTGCAACATTTGCTGTATCATTCTATCTATCCATCTATCTGTCTATTTATCAGTCCATACTATGAACAGGAGTGTAGGCTGTATACCATCATGTTCCTTGAACACCTGACACTGCCATGTATAAGAATAAGCACATGGTTTGTGTAGATGTGGAAGTTGTGTTAATGGATGGGGGTGATGGTAGCCCGACATTGGTAAGTAGTTAAGGGCACGGACTGTATATTTGAATGTGGTTGTACATATGTTACTGGAATAAAAATTTTTAAAAACATAGGACGGTACAAAACAAACAGTAGACTGTTGGCTGAGAGATTCCAAACAGAGTCGAGAGGTTATCCTGGAGGTTATTCTTATGCATTAAGTAGATATCACCTTGTTATTCAAGATGTAATGGAGAGGCTGGAAGGAACTGCCTGAAAATGTAGAGCTGTGTTCCAGTAGCCATGTTTCTTGAAGATGATTGTATAATGATATAGCTTTCACAGTGTGACTGTGTGATTGTGAAAACCTTGTGTCTGATGCTCCTTTTATCTACCTTGTCAACAGACGAGTAGAACATATGGAATAAAAATAAATAATAGGGAGAACAAATGCTAAAATAAATTTAGTTTGAAATGCTAGTGATCAATGAAAGTGAGGGGTAAGGGGTGTGGTATGTATAATCTTTTTTTTTCTGTTTTCGTTTTATTTCTTTTTCTATTGTCTTTTTATTTCTTTTTCTGAATTGACGCAAATGTTCTAAGAAATGATCATGATGATGAATATGCAACCATGTGATGATATTGTGAATTACTGATTATATATGTAGAATGGAATGATCATATGTTAAGAATGTTTGTTTCTTTCTTGTATTTTTTTAAAAATTTTAAAAATTAAGAAAAAAACAGTGGACTGTTTTTAATAGTGCAATGGACTGTATTTAATATGACAATTATAAAAATGTTCTATGAATTGCAACAAATGTATCACACAATGCAAGGTGTTAATAATAGGGTGGCATATGGGAACTCTGTATTTTATACATGATTTTTCTCTAAGTCTACAACCTCTCTAATAAAAATTTTTTTAAAAATCTATATATTTTAAAAAAAGAAAAAGTACAAGGATATTCAATTATGTAACCACCTTAAGTACAGTTACCAAGTTCTATAAATTTAACATTATATAAAGCTTACAGTCTATAGCCTAACTTTTTCATTGGTCCCAATAATGTTCTTTTGAGCCTTTCGTCCTCCCTTGTTGGATCCCATACAGGATCATGTACTGCCTTTAATCGTCGTTGTCTCTTTAGCTGTGTTTTTTGTTTGTTTGTTTCTTTGTGGGAATATATAATACGATATAGACTTTCCCATTTCAACCCTTCTCAAGCATAGCATTCAATGGGGCTGCTCGCACTCACTCCGTTCCGGCGCCCTCACCACCGCCCATTCCTAAGCCTTTCCCATCTCCCCAAACAGAAACCCTGCGCCCGTTCTGCATTCATTCCCCATGTCCCCTGCCGTCACCCCAGGCGACCTGTACTCTAATTCGTACCCCTATGAGTCGGCACATTCTCCGATATTTTCTTTGTAGTCAACATGGGGCTTAAACTTAACATCCTAAATCTATAGCAATCTCCTTTGCTTTGATACCAACTTAACTTCAATAGTATACACAAATTATGTTCCTGTACACCTCCATCCCCCACCTGTATGCAGTTCTTGTCACAAATTATGTTTCTGCATTATGAATCCAAAACCACTGATTCATCATTGCATTTTATGCATTTGCCTTTCAGATCCTGTAGGAAGTAAGAAGTGGAGTGATAAACCAAAAATACAATAGCACTGTCATTTATATTTACCCCTGTCATAAATTACCCTTACACAGAGATCTTTATTTCTTTGTCTCTGATCTGTCGTCTATTGTCCTTTCCTTTCAACCTTAGAACTCCCTTTAGCATCTCCTGTAGGAATGGCGTTGTGGTGACAAACTCCCTCAGCTTTTGTGTATCTGGGATCTTCTGAATCTTTCTCTCATTTTTGAAAGACAGCTTTCTGGATATAGATTTCTTGGTTGGCAATTTTTTGCTTTCAGCACTTTAAAAAAATATGTCATCCCACTACCTTCTTGCCTTCCTGGTTTCCAGTGAGAAATCCAGGGAGAAATTTTGAGAGATGATGTCTATAGCCAAATGTCCTCTACTGGAATAATTCTGAAATGTCCAAGCTCTTGATTGAACACTTAAAAAGTGGCTAATGCAACTAAGGAATTAAATTTTTATTTAATTTGAATTAATTCAAATGTAAAAACTGATAATAAATTTAGCTACTAGAAAATTTTATAGTATGTTTTCAATTTGGTTATGTGAATCTGCTGTTTCAACTGTAAATTTTATGAATTCTAACTACAGATCATGTATTTCCAGTGAAAACTTAGAGTCTGAATTGAGGTGCACTCTGTGTGTAAAATCCACAGATTTCAAAGACTTCATATGAAAAAAAGGATCTCAATATCTCATCCATATATTTTTTTCCATACATAATGTTCTTATGTTGACTTGACAATATTTGGGGTATACTGAGCTAAATAAAGTATATTATTAATTAATTTTTGCCTACTTCATTTTAATTTTTTTTTTATGTGAGTACTAGAAAAATTTGAATTACACGTGTTGGAAAAATGGTGAAATCTGAATAGAGTCTGTAGTTTGGTAATTTGTATTATACTAGTATTAATTTCTTAGTTTTGGCAAATGTGCCACTGTTATGCCAGATGTTAACATTACAGAGAAGCTGGAGAGGGGTATACAGAACTTTACTGTCTCTGCAGCTTTTCTATAAATCGAACATTATTCCAAAATGGAAAGTGTAAAACCCACCACTCCCTATCTCCATTGCGTGTGTAATTACATTATATTTCTAATGGGGAAATATATAATTCTATTCTATTTCTACTACAGAGCTTAAAAGAGTTCTCTAAGAAGACAGTATCCTCATTTATTGATGAAGAAACTGGGGCTTAAAGAGGTTTAGGTAGCTGGATTTTGGACCCCATCAAATTGTGTTTTGGTTTGAAGCCCTCGAACTTTCTGCAGTGCTCCCTTGGCTTCTGCCTTAACCACTGGCTCCCACTAGATCTTCCTGCACTATTTTCTTTTTGTGCTTCTTTGAAGGGACCAGGTGTGGGTGTGTGGGTCCACCGGTGAGCATGATGCCACTTGCTGCCGCAGGCTGGAGCTGGCTGGAGGGGAGGAGGCTGAGAGATGGAATCTGGCAGACTTCTGGCTAAATGGGTACTACTATGCAAGTGGGACACAAATGAGGTCTCGGGCACTGGACAAAGAGGGAAGGGTTATTGAACTGACAGACTTTCCATTTTATTGACTAGTTGATTTATTTTATCTCTGTCTTACTTTGGAAATATATTTAGGAGTATCTGCTACTGTCTCAAGGGAAGAATTGATGGGACTGAGAAAACCTTAGATGCCAGATCCCAAAGGGGACAAAACATGATACCACAGGGGCAGAGCCGGGGACCTGGGCGTGTCCCAGAGTAAGGAGAAGGCAGCAGGGACCCTCTGTTTCCAACATGCCTCATTTCACCTCCATCCCTTCTATCTTCATCCCTACTGTAGAAAACTCGGTGGCCTCCGCAAGGCCTGGCAATCCTTGCTCCTGTCCATTTCTTCTTTGCAGCACGTCCTGAAGCTGCCCTCCCCTCCCCATCCTCATGGGCCCCCAGGCCTCCCCTAGGGCAAGACACTGGACAGGGAGTCCACAGTGTCTGCCTCTCCTCCGGGCTTGCTTCCCCAGCCTGGGAGGCCTCTGGGGGCCTCGGCGCCCCCGCCAGTGAGTGGAATGGGCTGCTCTGCTGAGCTCCCAGGGCGCAGGGCCAGCCCAGCCGGCAGCGCACTGTCTGCAGCCTGTTGCCGGCCGCCTTCCCATTTCCAGATGTCTTGGAGAAGCCCTGGCCGCCCCAGAGTGTGCACGGGCAGCCCTGTCCTGACGTGCCCCTTCGCCTTTGCTGTCCTGCCGCGCGTTTCATCTCACAGCGGCCAGATGTGCCGGCTTTAGTGCTAGGGCCCCTAACAAGGTCCAGATGTGCAGCCTGTCCCAGGCTGGTGGCGGCTAGCAAAGGAGAGGGAGGCCCAGGGAGCGAGCAGCCGGGCTGCAGCTGGACACAGCACTGCTGGACCAGGAATGCACTGGGAAGGATTCCCACTGGAATGTGGCTTGGGAAGCCTCTGCCTAAATAAGGGCCTGGCCTCTTCTGGGAGCTGGAGGCTGTTTCTCTAGGTACAGCTGCGGCTGCAAGCCCACCTCAGGCGCTCTCTGGATCCTTAACAAATGAGATTTTCTCCTTCGCCTCCTCCTTCTTCTTCTTCATCTTCTTCTTTTCTAATTATAAAATCAATCCACAGTAATGAAAGGAAATTTAGAAAACCCGAATAAGCTAAAAGAAGGAAATAAAGAAGGAAGAAAATATCACCTAAAATCCCAACTACCATTAAAGTTCTGGGGTGCATCCTGACAGACTTTTTTCAAATATAAATGTGTACAAATGGAAACCTATATCCCTAAGTGAGTGTTTTTTTGGTTTAAATTGTGCTGCAAAGACTTTCATAACCTGCATTTTTCACTTACCACTGTCCATTTGAGTCTGCTTCCTTAGTGTCTCTCAAAGCTGGGTCCCACAAAACACACGAGTCATTTTACTATTAACTGGGGAGTCCCTCCCTCGTGTGTTTGGGACGCACTGGCTGACTCCATTGAGCTTCTTTCCTAGTAGGACTTGTCAGAGCCTTGAATTTATTATCATGTGTTCTGAATCATCAAGAGGGGGCTAGGTGGTTTCCTAAGCACACTTCCCCATGACACCCCTTCGGGGACTAGTCCTGAGCACATGATCTGTGGAACCTCCTGTAGGAATTGCTGTCCTACAGCACTGCTGCTCATGGCTGCACAGACGCCAACGGCAGGTTTAGACCATAATTTATTTAAGCATCCCTCAGTGGGTAAGCGTTGTGGTTGTTTCCAATTTACTGCTGTGACAAATAAGTCTGCGACAGGCATTCTTGTACCTCCATCTTTGTTGCATAAAAACATTCCAAGAACTGGGACTGGTGCTTATATTGAACACTGTTCTTTACTCCCAGGTTTTTTGGGGTCCCAGTGGCTCTTCCCCCAGCCTCACATAGCAGTCCTTAAATAGCAGGGGAGGCATCTGCCCCATTACCAAAAAAGGGGACATTGGAGAGGATGGGGAATGGGATCTGCAAGTCTCCAGCTCATGCAGCTCCTGAGAGCTTGCACTGCCCTGACCTTGGGGGTTGCAGTGAGAGATACTTTTCTGGGGCTATTATAAATAACACTGTAACGAACATCCATGACCAACTATTATTTTCCAAGGAATTACTGAGGCCAGAGAGTAAAGCATAGTTGCGTACAGAGAACCCTTTACTGACTGGCTCACCCGTGTGGCCGTCCAGCCCCGTAGCAAATCCAGGTGCCCGCCAGGTGGACTGAAGCTGTACAACTCCTGACGCCCCGTCACTGACGGTGCTGGTGAGGGCTCCGTGTCTGAACACAGATGCAATAAGCACTTCATCAGCACCGTTCAGACCTGTGCAAGCCTTACCATGTCCATCTTCCATATTATTCCCTTTTGATCTCACAACACTCCTGTGAGGTAGGGAGTAGTGAACTAAATGAGTTCATTCCAAAGACGAGAAAATCAGGGCTTATGGCAGGAGACACAACGAAGTAGTGGAAGGGAAGTAACCCTCAGCCACACCACTCCATGCCCGTGACCCGCGTGACACCTTGGAGAGCTGGAGGCTACTATCAGTAATGGTCTCCTTCCTTCCTTTATATTGGGCTCCACTGACACGGGACACAGGGCCCCAGAGTTCTAAGAACCCAAAGGGTCTGGAGCCTGAGGTGTGCACTACAAGGCCACTCCTGGCTGGCTGTGTGGTTTTTTTGAGGGGGGTGGGGGGACATGGAAGAGCAATGTGGGGGGCTCCAAACAGGTGCCTTATTCATTTTTGCACCCCCAGTCCTTGGCGCCTAGTAGGTGTTCCAACTGAAGACATACCCTCCACCCATGCCCGTTCCTGGAAAATCTCCTACGGGCTCAGCCCTGCATGGGGGCCTATGTGTATTCTCTTCTTTGCTCCCCTCATGCTCAGCCTAACCCTAACTTCTGCTCTTCCCTGATCCTTTGCCATATCCTAAAATCACCCAGTTTTTGCCCCATCCTGTCCCCATTCCGTCCCCCCACCAGTAACCAAAACAGCTCTCATCAGAGGTTCATGTCCTTAGAAACCCAGGTCCACAGTTGGGGAGAATCTAACCAAGCACTGCTTTGAACCTCAAGGGCACCTTCCAGCTGCGTTTCTTAGACTTATTTGCATAGCAGATTTCTTTTGAAGATCTAAGCAAAATGCTCATATGCATACACACCCGGCAGAGAAGTGCCTTCAGTGGAAGGGGTTCACATGAGGCCTCCCGGAAAGCTCTGGTCGAGTGAGACTGTTCCTGGTGGTCCCAGCTCAGGACACCTCCTGTGGGGGCAGCTGGCTTCTGTAATCTTGCATCTTCAGAGGACCCCTGTGCTACCCAGTAAGTTTGCCTTCATCAGAGCCGCTGACTTATTGGGAACTAATGGGGCCAGTACCTCTGCTCTCAACTTCCAAATCCCCAAACCTCTGAAAACTAAAAGTTTTATCATAATTAATTTGACTGCAAAACCTGACCTGATGTGAACTCGCATGGCAGCAAAATCTGACCTCAACTGACATGCAGCTATTTACAGCCTTTATTTACACCATTTTGTGTCTGAATATTCATAGACTGCTCAGAAATATTTATGTGTTTACCAGGCGCTGCCCCAGACCCTGCTGGGGGTATTTTATAATACACAGTCTACTCACCATGTCACCTTTCTAAATTATGAAAAATTCTGAATTCCAAATCCCATTTGCTCCCCAGGGTTTTAGGTAAAGGATTGCGGCTCTCTATTTATATAATTTCTTCTAAACCATGAGTGAAAGGAGCCAGACACCAAGAGTGCATACAGTATGATTCCATTTATATGAAGTTCAAGAATAGGCAAAACTAATTGATGGTGGTAGAAGTCAGAATAGCAATTACATCTGGAGAAGGGAACCGACCGAGAGGGGGGCACAAGGGAACTCATTTAGGGAGCTGGAGACATTCTGTATCCTGATCTGAGTGGAGGTTTTATGGGTGTTCACACATGTAAAAATTCATCAGGCTGTCCATTCAAGGTGAACGCTCTTTGCTGCATGTATTACCTCAAAATAAAAGTGAAAATAAAAGTTATGATCCTATATCTCAAAGTAAGCAATAGGAAGCTGCTCCCTTGGCACCAACCTCACCCTGTGATATCTTTGAACTCCCCAACAAAGCTAAAATTAAAATCATCTTAATATCAGTTTGGCTCTCCTTTAATCCCAAGAAACTGGTTTGATACAGAGTCAAATCCAGTGAACATTTTAAAACTGATTTGGCCTCAAAGGGAATCCATCCCTGGAGCCAATCGTGTCTTTGAAAGCACTGTATGAAAGCTCTCAAGCCTGGAGTCCCCTCAGCACGAGCCTTTCCATGCACAGTGCACATCAGGGTGTTTCCAGGTCCCGCCGCCTCCGATGCGGTGGCTCAAAGGATGCCAGCCGGCGGCGAGCACACATCCGAGCCTGGCGCCCGACCCAGGGCGCTGCAAGCCCGAACTTGCACCCAGTAAACAATATCCTTTAATTGCATCTGATTAACCGGAATTTGGAATTTGTATCTGAGAAGAAAAGGGCACAGGGGAGTTGTTGATTCGACAGGCCAGATAACCATATACTGCTAGGAGGAATGGGGCAGCCTCTTTCCTGTAGGGCTCTGGTTGCTCAACATCTGATTGCACGCGGCCTTGTCCTTTGACACTCACTCCCACACCAACCCCACCTCTGCCGTCCCTCCCATTTCCTCTCTGGGTCTCGCTGCTCTATGCTCCACCATGCCCAACCCGGCTCAGCCCACACGCCAACCTTTCCCGGTCTCCACACAGAGGGCCCTGGTCTTAGGGTCTCTGGCTGTCCTCAGCTGCCTTAAATCCTTGTGGGAACAAGTTGGGGTGTAAACAAAGAAACAAATCCACCTGGTTGGGCTTTTTCATCATCTTCCAAGAGCTGTGGAATTTGCAAGAGCTCCCTGCACTGATGGGAACGTTCTACATTTGTGTGGTCCAATATGGTGGCCACATGCAGCTAGCTACATGTGGTTCCTGAGTATTTGACCTATGGTTAAATGTGATTAAGGAACCGAAATTTCAATTTTTTTTAACTTTCATAAAATGTAAATGCCGCTTATATTGGCTAGAGGCTGTCACATTGGACAGAGCTGCTCTGGAGAGAGGGAGGGGCTGGGGCCCTAACACTCCTTTCCCCTAGGCCAGCCACCTGGTATCTCAGGAAGGTGTCTGCCTGCTCCTTGAAGGTGCCCAACTTTGGTCTCTCCACCTCCCAGATCTCTCTGCTTCCAGAACGATACCTGGGAATATCCATTGAGCCCCTACAATGTACTGGACATTTTGCAGACGTAACCCAGATGTATCGGGTGACCTCAAGGCCTATCACAGCATTCAAAAGAAGCCCAGGATTCCAACATGCTTGAAAAGTAACACATAGGCCTTTTCTGAAAAACTCTTGAGGAAGCACAAGGGGGAAAATATGTCACACAACACATAGGCGGCTTCTTATCTCTCTCCCCAAATCCCACTCCAGCACAGCTGCTTGGCCTCCCCCTGCCCACATTCTGGAACTGTTCTGCTGGCCTCTTCCTTCCCTCCTCCTCTCCATCCTTTCTTATTTAAAGAAATTTGACCTCACTTGAAAACAGCATCCCAACAGGCCAGCTAACAAAGCATCCTTCCTCCTTGTGGGGGGAGAAGATAAAAGCGATAAATACTTAGCATGTAACAGTTTTACTTTTATCCCTATTACACAGAGTGAGCATTATCCCCAGTTTACAGATGAGGAAACTGAGGCACCGAACACTAAATGGCACACAACTACTGAACGGAGAAACCACCGCACAAACCCAGAGTTATCTGACAATGATGGGTCTTCCTGACCTTTCTCATCAAAATGTACCTATGTCCTGTATGGTTCATTGCCACTGTCTGAGGAAAAACCTACTACCAGCAGTTGACTGGCAAACCCACCCATGTCCATTTAATATGCTGACTACACTGTGTTCCAGTAAACTTGATTCTTAAAGATGATTGCATAAAGATATAATTTTTATAATGTGTCTATGTAATCGTGAAAACCTGTGTCTGATGCTCCTTTTATCCAGGGTATGGACAGGTGAGTAAAAAATATGGATAAAAAAATTAATAAATAATGGGTTGGGGGGTACAAACAAAAAAATAAAGATAATAATGGGGGAGGGGTAAGGGGTAAAATAAACCAGGTAGATGAAAAATTCTAGTGGTCAATGAGAAGAAGGGGTAAGAGATATGGGATATATGAGTATTTTCTTTTTTTTCTTTTTCTGGAGTGATGCAAATGTTCAAAAAATGATCATAGTGATGAATCCACAACTATGTAATGATATTGTGAGCCATCGATTGTATACCACATATGGATTGTATGTATGTGAAGATGTGTCAATAAAAATATTTTTTAAAAAGACATGAATAAAGAAAAAACTAGGAATTAATTAAACAACAGAAAATTAAATCAAATAGGGACAGAATAAAACAAACAAAAAATTATGCTGGCTACAGAGTTCCTGGGTTACAGCTTCCCAAGAAACTGCTCACATTAACAAGGAGATCAAGGCTTGGCCCAAAGAGTGACTCATGAAGGATTTCAAACCCTAATTTCTCTACAGGACTTCCAGACTCACCAGGGCATGCTTAGCCTCCTCTCCTGCAACCTCCGGTTTTTCAAGCATGTCTTCCCTCAAGGGAACCTGCTCTCCAACTCATCCTGGACTCATTTATCCAGCCCAGCCCACGGGCCAGGCCTTCTCCAGTGCCAAATAGATCAACAGATTGTTGCACTCTTAAATCTCATCCCCACACTCTGACATCTACAATAACCAGCAGATTAACCACCACCGATTTAAAATGTAGGGCTAAAGTCATTGCCTCCAACCCAATGTGGGTCAACCCTTGGAGCTGTCTGTTTTTTGTTTTTTTTTTTTTTGGCATGGGCAGGAACCGGGAATTGAACCTGGGTCTCTGGTACGGCAGGCGAGATCTCTGCCTGCTGAGCCACCGTGACCCCTCCTATGTTTGTATAATGGTTCATTTCAACGTTCGTACTGAAAGGTCCAATAAGGTATGTAGGTCTACTAAACAAATATGGAGATGCTATCAGACAGGAGGACAGGCACACACAAAACAAAGATTTTGAACTACTTTGGGAGGAGAGATGAAGCCATCAAATTAGCCTCTGTTTATTGAGTGCCTCGATGGGCCTAGCATTGTGCTGTTTGTTTCCTTTATGTATCATTTAATTTGTCACACCTCTATGAGATGGGAAATATTGACTCTACTTCACAGAGGAGAAAAGCGAGACTTAGGCTAATTAACTTGCTCACCCTGAGCTCCCAGTCAAAGGAAGCTGAATCCAGGGCTCATGCTCTTTCAACCCCACTGGGCCACCTCCTGGTCCGTACACAAACAAAACGAACATCAAAGCAGTAAATGACCTTGATACAAGTCACGTTGCAGTTGGGGAAGACCTGGTTTGCCAACGTTCATGACATCAAGGTCTTAGAATTTTTGCTGAACTTAAAGGATGGTCATACAACTCTGAAAGCATAGCCTTGGGCTCCATCCATGGGAGTATGGTGACAAAATCAAAGACGCTCATTGTCCTACTGGGCACCACATGAGTTGGTGACATCCAGAGAATGTGGCCAGTTCCAGACATCAATATTTTTTAAAACAGCTTTCTTGGGGCATGATTGCAATACAATAAACTGCTCATGTTTCAAGTGTACGATTTGATAAGTTTTGACATATGTATGTGAAACCATCAGCACAATCAAGTGATCATATTCATCACCCCCACCCCAAAGTTTCTTTGTGCCCCTTGGGGACCCCTCCCATATTCCTCCCTGCCTCCTCATCCCCAAGCAACCACTAATGTGCTTTCCATCACTGTAGTTTAGTTCGCATTTTCTAGCGTTTCATCAAAGAGGAATCACACAATGTGGACTAGTATTATTTTTCATCTGGTTTCTTTTACTCAACATAATTATTTTGAGGTTCATTATTGTTGTTGAGTGTATCAATAAATCCTTTTGATTGCCAAGTAATATTCCATGTGTGGATAGCCATTCACTGTTGATGGACATTTGAGTTATTTTCAGATCTTGGCTATTACAGATAAAGCTGCTATGAACATTTGTCTTTGAATGAACGTATGTTTTCATTTCTCTTGGGTAAATATTTTGGAGTGAAATGATTAGGTCAAATTAAAGATACACGCTTAACTTTTAAAAAAACTGTCAAACCGCTTTCAAACTGCCGGTATCACTTCACATTCCCTGCCAGCAGTGTTTGAGAGTTTCGATTCCTCTCCATCCTCAATAATATGTGATAGGGTCAGCCTTTTACATTTTCACCATTCTAATAAGTGTACAGTGGTCATATTCTAACCAGAAATGACTGAAGAAAACGCTGGAAAAGGAAAGATCTGAAAGCAGGACCCATGGGAACCTGGGGGGCATTTGGCCTGGAGAGAGGCGGTTATCTTGAATATCTGAAAGAGGGATTAAATTTCCGTGTTGTTTTAGAAAACTTCACTAGGACCCAGAGGGAAAAGTCATTAGGAAGCTGACTTTGCTTCACCAAAGGACCTTCTGATACAGCCTCTCAAAGACTGAATGGGCTTTTGATGAAGTGAGATCCTTGACACTGGAAGTGTTCAAATAGCAGAATCTGGATGGCTCCACTCTCAGGGATGGTCAATTGAATTCTATTCACATTGTCTGTACCCAGCTAGGTCTTGCAATGGAGCAGGGGTGAGAGGACACCAAAGTAAATCTTATCATGGCTTTACCTAAATAAGTACAGTGTCCTGTGATTAGGGCTCCGGCAAAGGTATGTACAAGGGTGATGGGAGGTGAGAGGGAGGTGGAGCTCCCCAGAGGAGGTGACATTGCAGCTGGGTCTCAGAAGTCCACTAGGATGCTACGAAAGAATTCCTAAGTAGGGTGGGAGTTTGGACTAAGCGACCTGCCGGTTTCTAAGGCTCTAAGATTAGGCTGCATATAAAACAACGTAAAAGGCCATTGGTAGGGATCAGACTATGTAAGCTAAGTTCTATCCTCACAGTCAAAAACACAGCTACTGTTTAGGTGAAAAACGATCCATGATGTTCTTTACATATTAACTTAGAATGATCTCCAAGATATATTGTTACGTGAAAAAAGCAGGTGTGGAGCACCGTGGTGGGCTACTATTTGAATTTTTACAAAGGAAGAGTGGGTAAGAAATCACACATACACACGCACATGTAAAAACACACATACATATGCTTTTATCTGCATATCTCTTGTTTCCAGACCACATAAGAAACAGGTAACATTAGGCTGCCTTTGAGAAGGGAAGTGGATGGGAGACAAGTGTGGGAAATAAACTATCTCCTATATACCCTTTTGTTTCCTTAGAATTTTAACCAGATAAGTGGTTAACCTATTAAAAATGAAATTAAAATAAAACTAAAAGCACTTAATATTTTTAAAGAAATAGAAGTCTGTTTCAGCACGTTGCCATCACATGTATCTCTTAGCTTTCTCTTGTGTGCTATCTCTCTCCGTCCGACAGGGCTTGGGGATCATGTCTTTCCTTCATGTGAGGCCTCCCCAGGGAGCTTCCTTCGTGTTCTTTCCTACCTCCCCCTAGACATGCAGCATCTAGACCAGTGTTTCTCAAACAGTCATTGCATTTTTTTCTTCTTTTTTTTATGTGCATTTTTAATCAATTGATTATCTTGTGAAAATGCAAATTGATCCAGTCATCTGGGTGGGTCCCAAGATTTTGCCTTTCTAACCACTCCCAGTTGACGATGCTGCTGGTCCCTGGACCACATTTCGAGTAGCAAGGGCTCTGTACACCCCACAATGAGGCTCACACTTTAAGTATCAACAGATCTGCAGAAACAGGCCTGGTTTGGAGAGGAGGAGGAGTACAAGATGGGAGAGGTTCTGGTAGAGAGTGATGCACGTTCCTCCCTCACCTGGGCCTCTCAGCACTGCTGGAACCACTTACCATTAGCCCTGGTGTCTGTTCCCACTCACCACTATTTTGGTCGGACAGTAGGCATACTCCCCCAGCTGCACCCACTGAAGGAAAACCCAGACAGAGGGTGGGACAGAGTGCCACCTTGGAGGTTGCTGGCTGGGATTACATAGTGTGTTATAGCAGCATGTGGCACCCCAGGACAGCCGTCCCAGGCCTCACCTGAAAGAGGGAAGCCTTCCCTAATAGGCTGATGGCAACCTGCAGGCCACCCCTTCTCTCATTCCCTCCCTGAAAATCCAGAAGGCAGACGTAAATGAACCAGACAGTGTTTTACCAGCCTTTTTCCCCGAGAGAAAAGCAGACGTCTTGGATCCAGGTGTGGTGAGACTACATGCTTCCTGGCAGAAAACTGCTGCCTCTCCAGTGCAGGTTTCCCCATCTGCCCAGGATGGGAACGGACCTGAGAACCTGTAAATCAGACAGCCAAATGGCCCACCGCACCCCTTGCCCCAGGGGACGGGGTAGCTGTCCAGGCCATACACACGGGTTTCCACGTGTATGGGGGAAAGCCTCCCTGATGAGGCTTTTTTTCACAGGACAAAACCCTGCTCTTGGCCACTGCCCAAGAGGAATGAGCCACGGTGTGAGCTCTGAAGGAAAACCTGTGGGTGTACCCCTCAGGGCTGACATCACATGGAGCCCACAGTGACCCCAAGAGGCAGGCCTGTGAAGGAGCCCTGCCCCCATAGCTTCCCCACCTGCTGCAGGTGCCCTGTCTGAAATTGCACCACCCAGGTTCATTCCTCTGAGAAGAGAACTTGAGTCTCTTAAAATGCTACTACCCACAGGACAGGTAATGCATTAAGGTGTTATCAGTCATCTACACCTTAGTACGAATTAGTTGATCAGTCATAGATGGAATGTTACACCTGGAATGGGTCTAGTCCAGCACCCCCTCTTTACAAGCCTAAAGCTATCTCCAGGTCAGGCAGCAGAGAGGTGATCATGTCAAGGGTAGGAAAAGGCATAAGGAATGGATGGTAAACAGGTGATGAGGTGATGAGGAACACCCCAATCTAATCAAGGGGGCAGGGGGCTCCTGCAAGCTTGGGCTTTACGTACTAACTCAGAGCTGTACCGAGTTCTTCCCAAAGGGAAGGCACAGAGCACAGCTGCAGCAACGCCCCACCAAGGCCCACCCTTTTGAGCATGAAATGTCTTTGAAGTTTCCTGTTCTTTCCTAAAATTCATTCAAATGAAACATTCTACTCCATAATACACGCTGGCTTGTTTTCACATCAAAATAAAGGTGGGCTTGATTTAGGGATGCATTTTCCACTAATCAGTAGACTGAGGTCAAAGTTTGTGTTTCTGGGGAGGGGACGTGGATGGCTGGGACAGGGTTGAGGAGACTTCTCTCTATGTGCGCTCTTGTACCTTTTTTAATTTGGTGCCAGGTGCGAATATTACCTAGAAGAAAAAAATAATAAAATTTTAAAAGTCTCGTTGGTGGATGTAATAAAATTAAGTTTAGCTTTCACACAAGATGGTGCAGGCAGGGAAAGGGGAGATCCTCTGATGCAAGCCTAGAACTGGTGCCAAATCCTTATGTAGAGAAAAACAAGTTTGGGTAATGGCTAGGGTGGAAATTTCAGTGGAAATGTAAAGCGTAATCAAAAGCGGGAACCTTCTGCGAAAATTTTGAATTAGTTAGACTATCCGGATAGGCTGTAACCTCTGGAGTAGCCAATGCAAACAGGGGAGGGTCCTGCATGGTAGGCTTAAGGAATAAATGCTACTTCTTTCAGTTGCTCAGCATGTCAGCCATCATTTTCTCAGTTGAGTGCCAGTTCTTACAAGAGCATGAATAAATTCTTTTCTTCTCCATAATCGGAGGAGCAGTTGTTCTCTTTCAGGTGTGGCTTTCTTTCTAACACTGGAGGGAGGGAGCCACGGGCACCGTGGTTCTGACCAGAGAGAGTGCCATCAGAAAGGCCTACGTGTAGGACAACTGTAATAGCTAATAAAATGTTGCATACACTCACCTCTTACCCAGCAATAGCTAGTTTAGGAATCTAGCCCATTCTCGTGAAAGTGACAACCAAGCATTTTCACCGCTCATTTACGCCGACCCTGAGAGGCTGCCCTGAGCGTCTAGTCATCTTTGAAGACCTTGCCATCTCTTTGAACTAGATCTCTTACTTTCCAGTCCCAAGATCTTCTCCCGCCACCTCTTGGAGAAGTGCTGAGATTATACTAGTAAAATAATAACAATGTCTGGATTTGTGCTGGGCTTTGTTACATAGACTAAACTCCTTTGATTCTCCCAACCACCTCATGAGTTGGAAACTGTTATCATCAGCCATGCGTGATAGCTGAGGACACCAGGGCAAGGAAGTGCTAACCTTGGCCAAGGTCACACAGATTGGAAGTGGCAGAGAAAGCATTCAATCCAAAGTCCTGGCTTTGAACCACTTCACGACAAAGGCTCTCTGTATGACAGCACATACTGTATTAGCTACCACTTACAAAGCAATTTACTTGTTATGCCTCTGTGCTAGTTACCTTGCGAAGCCTTCTGTAAGGTTTTCTATGTGCCTGGTCCTGTGTTGATTGCAGGCGATGGAGGGAGTGGGGATGTCACTGAAGGAACTAAAGAAAAGACAGAAGAAATGGTCCCTGCCCTTAAACTGACAACATGCGTAAGAAGATAACAAGGATCTTTCCATTTGTGCAATGTTTAACAGTTTTCAAAGCCCCTTTAATTATCACATGTAATCTTCTTAACAATCCTGCCAAATAATTTTCATGTTCTTCGCTCTACGGTGAAGAAAGCGAAGCTCTCCAAGTGGCATGGGGCAGCCCCCAAGATCATCCAACCATCCAGAGAAGGAGCTGAAACTTGAACTCAGGTCTTGTGACTCTAGGCCTGCCAAAGGGGAATTACACGCTGGTTTGACAGCCCAGCCCAGTGGTTTCCAACCTCCTCCGGCACGAGGGCTACTTTTCACCTTTGGGAAGTGTTGCAATCCTGCATTCGAGAAGAACCGTGTTTTGAGCTTTGGTCAACGGAGAAAATTCATAGTGACAAGAAACAACTAGGGTTTCAGCACAGTTGAAAAGGAGCAGCACGGTTAGGCGCCAGACATTACGTATACAGTCGGCAGACAATATTTGGTGTGCAAATACACATGCAGACTGCTCACAGTAATTCTGTAGCCCACAGGCAGGTAACTGACTGAGACCACACTGCCAGAGAAGTTCAGGGAAGGGGACCTCTCCAAAGGCTGTCCCTTTGACCAGGGCACAAGGGGAAAATAGAAGTTAAGTTGAGTGGGGTTGGTGAAAAAAGTAAACTGGAGGAATAGCAGGAGCACAGGAGCTTGGCTGAAGGAGCTATGTCTAGGGGAGGTCCAGAGTGTGTGTGGGCACGCATGTGTGTGTTTCTTTTTGGAGCGAAAGCTTGACTGAATATAGCCAAGTACCAAGTGAGCTGCAGAGGTGGAAGGAGTAGGGGGCTGGAGGGGAGATAATACAAGTCCAAATCCCTTATCTGAAACCTTTGGGGACAGATGTAGTTTGCAATTCAGAGTTTTTCAGATTTTAGAAAAGGAATGCAGTGTCTGTATTTTGTAATGCCTCTAGCAAGATCTGGGACAACATTCCAAAATCAAACACATTAATATTTCTGCAACGAAAGGTATGAACAATCACACTAGGTGGGAATAAATAAAGACTGTAAATAGCCTCACATTAGTTCAGGTCAAATTTTGTCCCCAATTGTTTTGTTTTCAGAGCTTTTAGGCTTTGGGGGTAAGGGACTTGTGTTACTTAAAATTAAATAGGAAAAGATAAATTAAAAAAAAATTTTAACAAAAAATAAATTTTTTCAAGAGAAAAAAATTAAATAGATACCATTTTTTGGAGTTCTAAGTGACCGAAGTGGTCTAGATGCCTTAACTCCTCAATCTCATGTCAACACGGTGAGGTTGTCAACCTCATTTAACAGTCGCGCACACTGAGGCTCAGAGAGCTTGAGTGACTTGCCCGAAGTCACTCATCCAGTCAGGTGCGGGACCAGGACCAGACCCCAAACCAATGGAGAAACCTATTCTGCCAACTTTTCGATTTTGTTTGGTTAGTTACGCTTCATCCCTGAAATTACCCAACTAGGAACAAAGCGATCACCTGAAATCTAAGGCGGTGACAGTGGGTTCTTACTTATTATTCTAAAAGGTATTTTGAGTGTCTGCCTTCTTGGCTCCCTGCATCATACTGTTCCCCTGCACACTCAGATCACAGCAGTGTGGAACAGGCAGCCATTCCGCACCCCGGCCTTGGGAGCTCACATTGAGTGGAAGGCTCTGTGCCTGATCATCACTTGTCTTTCCAGAATCCACTCAAGGCGATACGGTGCAGTGGTTAAGTGCATGCAAATTAAAGTCCTGCAGCCCTGCAGCTTACCAGCTACACAACCCTGCAAGACAATATACCTCGGGGCTTCAGCTTCCTTACCTGTGAGATGGGGGTCATAACACAGGTCATAATACAAGGGCACCTAGAGCCCTCATAAGGATTAAATGAATGAGCATCTGAGAACAGAGCCACCTTGATTAAGCACATAATATTGTTACTGTGAAAAAACTTTTTTTTATCCCACCTACTCCCTCCTCTACCCTGCACACCTATCAGCTTTTGCCCACTGTTTTTCTATATATGCTTCTTTCTATTAAACTGCAAGCTTGTTTGTGAGAGGTGTTGTGGCTTATTCATTTCTCTGCCCCCAGCACTCAGCATAGTGCCTGGCACAATGTTTAATGCTGAATGAATGAATGAACGAATGAATAAGCTCTGCTTACAAAAGCTTATAATTTCATTACGGAGAAAGTCGTCAATGCAAAAAGTTTAACAATATATGCTCCTCATCTTCAAAAGGTATATCATAAAATCCTACTTCCCATAAACTCTGGGGAAGAGGGTTTGCAAAACTCACATAAGTTGCAATCCCAGCCCCCGTGGAGCAGATAGTCTGCACTGGGCAAAGGCATGTGCCCATGTGAAAAACAGCTGTAGGACACGGCTGTGGCACATGCCACCTGAGGAACAGCTTCACTGGGAGTCCAGAGCTGGAAGAAGGCAAAACAATAAGGGACGAGTCACAGATATGCCTGTCATCCTTGCCCAGGGTAAAACAGGCCTGTTGGGTAATGATAGGAACAATGTGACAAGGCAGGATGAGCCATGTGCATGATTGCGAGTGGTGGAGACAGCAGTGGGTGCGGGGTTCAGAGAAGGGAGAGGGAGGGATGGCTGTTTTGCTGGTGATCAGGGCAGGCTTCATAAATCAATGGGATGAGTCCAGTACTCACACTGGCCAAGAACCTCCCAGTGTTCAGAGATGGCTTATACCTTCCCTGTGACCTCAGCTCTCAGTAAGACGTCTGATCTTCTACTGGCCTGTAAGCTCTCCCAGACCAGGGTTCCCGATCTTTTTTGTTGTATAAGTAACATGCTTTCAATGTAGAAAAATAAGAAAATTCAGGGAACCAGAGATTAAATAATTAAAATAATCTATAATTCCATTTCCGTAAAAACCACTCAATATTTTGGTGCCTGCCCATGCACATACCATCCATCTACCTACCCACCCATCCAGTATCCACCTACTCACCCTCTCATCCACCCACCCACCCTCTCATCCACCCTCCCACCCACCCATCCACTCATCCCCCCCCCCACACCCATCCAATATTCACCCTCCTACCTACCCACCCACACACACACCTATCCATCCACCCAGTTGTCATCCTGTCAGTCTGTATTCTTAGTTTCAAACAACAAAATCCACTCTAACAAAAAGAACATATTAAGAGATCTTAGGAGGTTTACAGATTCCTGAAGGGAAGACAGGCACAAGGACTTGGTATTGAGGAACGATACCCAGGCCACCCTGAGGTTCCTCTCCAGCAAAGGTTCCTCTCCATTGTAGCTACCTCAGTACAAACTCACTACAAGGCTCAGCACAACTTGCCTTATGCCTCCACCCCTTTGGTGGTGTTGGACACTAGGTCCCAGAAGAGCCCCCCTGTTGCTCTAAAGGCCCTGCTCTACCCCTGTCCCAGGGTGCCTGCTTTCTCAGTTGGTCTCTTCCAAAGCAAAATCTCATGTCAGTGCATCTGACCAGAGGAACCTAGGTCACATGACGACACCTTAGCTGCAGAGGAGTGTGAGAAAGCATATATCTGGCCTTTACCTAGGAGAAACGGGATTTATGATGTGGCAAAAGTCCACAAACATAAGAGAGTTGATCAAAAGATGCTAGTAACCTTATTTCAAAAGAGAGAAAGAGAAACATATGACCTAAAGGGGGCGTGTGATGGTGGCACAGTGGCAGAGTTCTTCCCTGCTGTGCCAGAGACCCAGGTTCGATTTCCGGTGCCTGTCCGCAGAAAAAATAAGAAAAAGAATGACCATAGACCTTTCAAAAGAAAGAAAGATGCTAGTAACCTTAAGGCATGGCAAATATTCCCTATACTATCCTTATTTTTTTTTCCTCCGTACAGATATGGACTAATACCATGTAATCATTCTCCAAACCCTCGGTGCTTAGCTCAGGGCCTGGCACACAGTAAGAACTCAATCCCCGAGGAAGGAAAGGGAGTAGAAGGAAGGGGGATTGTACTTTTAAGTGCCCACCTCACAAAGCTAGACTGGACGAAGACGTGATGTGTGATACATAAGCCTCCCAAGGCCACTTATGGCTTATGAAGGGGGTTCCCTCACCCCGCATTGAGGCACCAAGCTGCCCTCCCACCCCCATCACTCACACACCCTCATGTGGTGCCCCTGACCACTGGCAAGCAGCATCTGGACCACACGAAGTCTTCAGTGTGTCCTCAACCACTTACTTTCTCTGTAGCCCTCTTGTTAGCTTCATGTCCCTCAGGCTGTCGCTGAACCTCTGCCCCTCCCAGTCCCAGAAGAGTTTTGAGAGGTTTTAGTCTCTGAAGGCCAACCCAAAACAGTTGCTCCAAAGGCAACATCAGAGACCTCCCAGAGTGACTCTGTCAACAAAGCTCCCTTGCACCTAAATTCAAGCGAATCTGTTAAAATCTCAATCTGGTTCTTCATGGTCAAGGCAGGCTGTCCACGGAATTATTAAACAGGGGTCCTGCCCTTTAGAAGTTTATGCTGTAGCTTAACTGGGGGAGGCAAAATAAACACACTTAAATGAAAAGTGTGCCAAAATGAGGTAGCAAAAGGTAAATGCTCCGAGGGTTCAGGGAAGGCCAGGTCGGCAAAGGCTGGGCATGATCAGGGAAGTCTTCTGAGAAGAGGAGGGCTGTGAGGGATAAGGAAGCTAGGGTTTTGGCTTGGGAGCCAGAGCAAACCTGGCTTCTTTTCTAACCCTTCCAAGCCAGGTCAAATTCTCATATCTTAAATTCCTATAGCATCGCATACCCCTCCAGATCATGGCTGAATATCATTTTGATGATAATCTTATCAATGTCTGCCTTCTCTCCTCCAGAGTGAACTTGTCATTGTGTCCCAGGGAGGTGCTGGGGGGACAGGGGCTGGGTGAGGCACAGGTCAGGGTGACGCTGCAGAGAAGGGAGGCTGAGACCCACCGCAATGACAGCCTGCAGCCTTCCCCACCCCCTCCCCCAGGGGGGAGCAGCTGATGTGTTTCTGGAGTGTTCCAATCCAATTAGCAAACAGCCCCTACCCCCCGCCCCCGCCACAACCAAAAACACAGACCTAAAACCCTGGTGGGACCCAAGCCGCCACTCCCTTCTCCAAGGTGAGGACTGGGTGGGGAGGGGGTGCCGAAGCGGTCTGAACACCCCGATCCAGCTCCCCGTGGCAGTACGCCTGGCTCGCCGTTACCGAGAGGCTGCTATGACAGCGCCGGTTTCTAGGCGACTGTTTTGGGGAATGGTCTGTTTTGGCAACCAGAGGGCTCCTGGGTAAGGTGGGGAGGGGGGCGGGGAGCGCAGCCGCCACGTCATTTGCATAGCAACGTGCGGCGCGCAGCTCTGCGGCAGGCTGCAGCCCCGCAGTCCCCGCCCGGCCCGGCCCCCGGCCCGCCCCGCAGCGCTGGCCCCGCGAGCTGTCGCGGCGCCTCTCAGCCTTATCGCCCCAGTCATACCTCCCGGGGAGGTGGAGGCTGCACGCTGAGCTGGGGCATTTCCGGAAAGGCCGGTGCCCTAGGGAAGTGGGGAAATGATGCTTGGGGACAAAACACAGAAAAAGGGGAGGGTGCATGAAATATGATCTTTTTCAAACCAGAGTTCAAGTCACATGGTTTGGTAGCATCAAAATGCATTCCGGATAACGTGGTTGGCTCACAGAATGTTTATTTGGGTGAACCTTCGGCTGAGCCCTAGGAGGTACTCAGAAAATGTCTGTTCAGTCAGTAAATTGCAAGTGTGTTTGTGATTTGGGAAATGGGTAGGCCTGGAAAAATGTATTACTCAGAAAAATAAGGCAGTGATATTCCTAGGAAATGTTTTCAAATACTTGCAGGGGGAAGTTGGCGATGTGGTATTGTTTGAATTCATTAGAAGAAATAGAAAGGGGAAAATAAATTAACATATAGCTAGATGGCTTCCGGAAGCCACCCACTCTCTTGCACACGCCCACTCCACCCCAACCACACACATCAGCTGAGTCCATGATGCCAACTGAGATACCAGGGCTGGAACAGAACTGACTTTAACTGCCCAAGGACACATGCCCTAGGCTGGAACCGGAGAAGGGGGTTGGGCAGGGGCAGGTCACTCCAGCTGAGCGATCACATTTCCCTGGCAGCTGTCCAAGGGGCAGCTCCCAGCTGCACCTGTTTGTGGGGCGATTTGCTTTTATCAGTATTGACACAGCAGCAGGGCCAGGGAATAGCAGAGTAATAAATAAATGGGAGAGGGAAAGAGAGAGAGAGAGAGAGAGAGAGAGAGAGAGAGAGAGAGAGAGAGAGAGAGAGGAAGGCTGGAGCCACTGAGGCGAGGCAAAAATGCTGAGGTCTTTTTATGCTTGTTGTATGTCAGCGCGTTCAATCCGGCTTCCCCACCCCTGAAATCTCTGAGGATCACGGAGCAGGCTTGGCATGGGAGCTCTGGGTCTTAAAGAGATAGAATTGCAGAGCCAGGAGCACCTCGAGATCCATTTGTGCCAGGCGTTCCTAAGTAAGGGACCTCAAGGTTACTTGCTACCCTCACCTACCATTTAGGGTTTGTCAGGAGTCTCAACAAGAAGGACATTCCTTCTGCCAAGTTTCAGCATCAAGGAGGCAGTATGGAATAGTGATTAAAACGTGGGTTTTGGAGTTAGTCAGACCTAGGATCAAATCCGTGCTCTATCTGACTATGTGATTTGAGGTACGTTAAGTAACCACTCTGAACCAAAATTCCTCCCCAGAAAAATTGAGAGAATTATACTGTCTATTGTTTGAAGAATATAAAAGATGGTGTACGCAAAGGCTTAGGATCACACTGGTCATAGAGTGGCTCCACAGTATTCATTTTTTATTATCTATCGAAATCCCATCAGAGTTTCTTTGAGGTTTCAGAAAAAATTCGAAGAAAAAAATATCTGGGGAATCTGATCTGTTCCAGAAACGGGAGAAGGGAAGCAAGAGCCTGACAGTCCTTTGTTCCCACAACAGGGCCACATGTGCCCTCTTGGCGTCTGCAGCCTTGTTTTCAGTCTTCAGGGGGCTGCAAGCAGATTCACCTTGGCTCTAGTACAGTCAGGTACAGTAGGTCGGATGCAAACAAGCTTGTTCATGAGAGCCCACCTAACTAGGCACGGAGATGAACTACCTTTGCCAAAATTACTAGCCATGAGCTACTACGAAGTTTCAGACACTGAGGTGGGTTCTCCAGGGGTGGCTAAGAACTTGGGTTCTTGGGTTCTGGTGCCTAAGAACTTGGGTTCAGCTGTCAGCCCACTGGGCTTGGGGACTGGCAGAATGGCAGCCCTGATACCTGTTAGTCATGTGACTTCATCAGGTTATTTAACCTACATAAGCCTTACTTGCCTTATCTGTAAAATGGGGATAATAACACATTATAGGTTTGTTGTGAGGATCTCATGCAGGTAAAGCAGACTTGGAGAAAACTACTTAATCAGTTTGCACTTGCGGTCGTGACCGTTAGATGTATGGGTCTAGGACTGTGCCATAGTCATCTCTGTATCCCCAGATCCTCAGCTGAAGCCTGGCATTTGGTAGAGAACAATAATGTTTGGCAAATGAATGAATGGCAAGGTCTCTGTCATCTAGAAATTCAAATCTGCCTGGAAAATATAAAACATAGACTGTCTGTGCCACTCACCACACTTAGGAGACAGCAGAGGGTTAAAAGCCATTCTGCCAGTCCCCAAGCCCCAGAGGCAGACAGTCCCTTTGATCCCTCAGTTTCATCTATCCAGGATGCTTTCAAGAGAGGAAAACAGGAAGTATCCCTGATGGCCCAGCTTGCTTCATTTCTTTCTTTCTTTTTTTTTTTTAAGGTGGGGGTGGGGAAAGGATGGTCCTTTGGGTCATATTTTGTCAGGAAATCAGCCTCCTTCCTTTTAAATGCCGGGGTTTCCAAAGGGACAGATAAATAACTTCTTACTCAATGTAGAGAGAAAAATGTGATCCAGAAGCAGCAAGGTTGACACGTAGAGATTTCTTGGTGGACCACATGACTGTCATAGACTGGAGGAGGCTTCAGAGCATGTTGTCCTTTTCATCCATTCATTTACTCCCTCACTCTCACATTGTTGACTCAGTGCCTCTGTGTGCCTGGCCCTGGGCTGGACCCTGAGGTTATGGCTCAGCGCCTAGTACTGAGAGTATGAACAGACCAAAAAGGCAAAAGACAGTGAACTCAGAAGAGATGGGCTGAAGGTCACAAAATGAGGGCATTCCAAGGGGGAGACTCGGCAGCAAGTGTGAGAAAGCAATTCTAGGAAAGAGAAACTGAAGATAGCAAAAGCAAGACCATGGAAAGGAATAAGTGCATAGGAAAAAGAAGAGCAAGCTTAGAAAGAATTTGTAGCCAGGGCAGTAAAGGCCTCGAGCTAGAATAACTGGACCCTGAGTACCTACAGGAGAAGGTCATACATTCCAGCAACACGTGAGGATGACAAGCGTGGAGTGGACAGAGGAGGGAAGGAGAGTAATAGCTTAAGATCTGACACTAACCTAGCCAGCCCCGAAAAGAGAGGTACCTGCTAGCCCTCAACCTGCTAAGTGCATGTTTAAATATGTTTAATTGTTTACTAACTTCAGTTCTACATTTGCACAAGACGAACGCGAGGGAACTTTCTTTCTAGAGTGGTAGAAATACTCTACATGGTGATAGACATATAGGGTACTCAAGGCACATCCATTTGTCGAAATTAAGCAGTTAAGTTTTCTGCATTTCAATGTTTGTAATTGAATTGAAAAAAAAACTAAATATAACAAGTGAGGGGTGGACGTGGCAGACATGAAACAAGAAATGCAGATTGTTGAATTTGGGTGATGGGTGTATGGGTGGGGGGAGGGTCATTATAATGTTCTGTTTACATTGTTTGAAGTTTTCCATGCTTAAAAAAAAAATTAATTGCCTATAATATGTCAAGGTTGTCCTCAAGCAATTTTTTTTTTTTTGGATTTATCTGCCTTTAAAAAAAAAAATGTTTTTTATCGATAAGTCTTCACACACATACATTCCATACATGGTGTACCATCAGTGGCTCACAGTATTATCACATGGTTGTGTATTCATCACCATGATCGTTCTCTAGAACATTTGCATCACTCCAGGAAAAGAAATAAAAAGAATAAAGGAAAAACTCATACATCCCATACCCCTTACCCGTCCCTCTCATTGACCACTAGTATTTCCACCTACCCAATTTATTTTAACCCTTATCCCCCCTATTATTGATTTATTTTTTATCCACGTTTTCCACTCATCTGTCCATATCTTAGATAGCAAATTCTTTTTGGGTTACAGGAAGAGAGCTAAGATGCCATCTAACCCAGCCTTCTTCTTCTAGGTGAGGAAATTGAGGTGCTCCTTGAATTCTTCAAGGTATCAGATATCACATGGCTGAACTGATGCTAGAATGTCAGGCTGGAATGCTTTTGACCTTTTCAACCCTCCCCTCTTTGTGGGTTGTCAACTCCATGGTGGTCTTTGACCACAGAAGGAATTTGCCCCTAACTTGGACAGCCTTTCCATCGCACAGGCCCAGGTCTTGGTATGCAAACTAGAGGGATGGGGGTGGGGGGTGGGAGTGTCTTTGAGCTGCAAACCCCTTGACTTGCCACTGTTTGAATTCTGAAAGGTAATCCTGACCTTGGAGAGATTCAACTGGGTCCCCTAGTTTACAATTCCATAGATAGAAAAGGAAACCCACACAATTTAACAAAAATTTTCAAAGGAGAGAAGGGGGATCCTGCTCTCCTGGGCTAACAGATGCTTTGCCTCAAGGCAGGTGATTCACCTCTCTAGCCTCCTTATTTATAATAAGGGGGTGACATTTTCAGTTGTATTTTCTTTACAAGGCTCCCAGGAAGATCTCAGGAGGTGCTGGGTGGGAAAGCACACAGAGAAGTAGAAAGAGATGTGCAGGTGTGAGGGAGCATCGTCACAAAGAGAGGGGAAGGGCAGGAGAGGTGACATAGGAAGGTAAGGAAGCTTCTGCAAGATTCTTAAATACTGTCTTTTGGGCTGCGCCTTAGAGGAAAATCAACTTTGGGGGAACGAGCAGATAATATTCATTGATGTCTTGCATTAATTCAGACATTGTGTTGTGTGCTTTATACAGAATTTCAAATTGACTCCTCCTAAAAACCTTATAGGGAGGTACTATTATTTTGCTCAGAGACACAGAGACAGTTAAGCAACTTGTCCAAGATTGTACCGCAGATAGGGGGCAGGGCTATGGCTCAAACTCAGGTCATCTTGGGAGTGAAACCCATGTCTTTCCCCCAGACCTCTCATCTGAGAGATGAGGGGACTGAGGAGGCAGCAATACTGCGTTCATCTCATAGTCAGGAGACCTGGGCTGGAATGCCAACTCAGCTGCTTATTACGCATGTGACCTTGGCCAAAGTCTCGTAACCTTTTGGATCCTCAGTCTCTTCAGCTGCAAAATGGTGATAAAATCTGCTCCACCTCAGTCACAGGGATTATGTGAAGATCCTCGGAAATCAGATAGGCAAGAGCTTTGAAATGGCTGCAAGGGGCTGCAGAAATGAAGAGATCATGATTTTTTCTCTAGAGAAACATTTGCTGGATTATTTCATTGTGGCATTTCAGCTCTTAATCATACCCTCAACCTGCCCCATACGCCCTGAGTGATAGAAATCAGGAATCTGGACTTTGTAGGTCTCTTCTAATATTGTTTTGGTGGAAAGCAGAAAAGAAATGTCACAAACTGTACCAGCATAAGAATTCCCAAAACATATTAGAGCATTGGCTTAGATTTCAATCCTAGGCCAGAATTTCAGCAAGGGCCCCTTTCTCCTGTTTGTCGTAAAACAAACAGGCTTTCAGCTACTTGGGCAGGAGTTAACTAGCGATCAGCCCTAGAGATAAGTGGATCACGCTCAACAAGCTCACATGGGAGTAATTTGTACCCAAGAGTGGTTTATAATTTATACTTTTTGAATTCACAGTCAGTGACATAGTCTCCTCCATACTCTACACCCCCTTCTTTTCTATGACTGAGAAAACTGAGAAATTGGATGAATAATCAGGGGACTAAGTAGGGACCTGAAATCATGGGCAAATGTGACTAGCTTATTCTTACTAGCAGTCTGTAAAATTTGACAGCAGGAACATTTATCTGTTTTGCATATTCCCCCCCACTTAGCATATATACCTCCAGCACTTGGCACGGTGCTTCACACAAATCAAAAGCACAGAGAATGTTTGTGAAATAAATGGAATTAGGAGAAAGGAAAAGCAGTGGTTTTACAAGTTTCCTGGAGGTAAAGACAAAGCCTGGAAGCAACATGTTGTGTCTCTCCACCATGGCCCCTTTGTCCTGGAAATGTACTGACCACTCCTCATGCTGCATTCAACTTTAACTAAGTTTAAGGTGAGTGTACCTCCAAAACCTAAGTTGGGAAATAAGGACTGACAGAATATTTGAAACCAGGTACCTATATTTCATGAGGATCTATAACCTTATGTTTTCACTTGGATTTACAAAATCCTCCCCTTTGACACCTTGTCAGAGTTTTCTCAACCTAATTTGCCAGTTTACAGCTTTCCTTACAGAGATTCAGTTGACTCCTAAAACATCTAGGGCTATCCCTTAAACTCATCAGTAAATCTTCAAATTCACTAATCCCGTGATTTGTTGGTCCTTTTCTGATATTTGCCCATTTCTCCATTTCCCTCTTCTAATGTCCTTCCTGGAGGTCACATGACTAGCCATCCACCACCTGGACCACAGATGGGTTGCGTGCCAATGTGGTGAGGATCTGTTCATGGAGAGCCATAATGTGCTGCACCAGGCAGTTAAGACACCTCTGCCTGTGGTCTATGGTATGTCCTTGGGCAAGTCACTTCCCTCTGTGTCTCATCTATAAAATGGAAGGGAATGGTGGAAGGTAAAGATTCAAAATCTTAAGATTTTTTGCAACTCAAGCATTTGATGACTTATTCACGGGATGTGAGAATGTACCCACATATTCTCCTTTCCCTCCTGCTACCAGGGATAAACAGCCTCCGCTCCTATCTCAAGCAAACACCTTGACTTGTGTGCAAGATACCAGGCCCTCTCTCTAGCCACTCTTCCTCCTCTCTCCTGCATCATCTATTTTTCACTCTTTGCTGAATCATTTCTCATCAACATATAAATATGCTGTAATTTTTCCCACCTAAAAAAAAGTATCAAGATGTTCCCAATATGGTATATATGGGAATCCTGTATTTTATGCATGACTATTCTGTAAACCCACAATTTCTCCAATAAAAATTAAAAGTTTCTCTTGACCCTACTTGCTTTCCAGCTTCTACTCCATTCTCTATTTCCCTTCATGGCAAAACTCCTCCAAATAATCACTTATGCTATCTTCCTTTTCATTTTCTCTTGAACCCATTTCAATTATTCCACAACTCCACCCAAACTGCTTTTTAGAGAGCCCGAGTTCCCTCCTTTGTGGTGAGACCACAAGGTTCAGTCTTCATCTTAGTTGACTGCTCAGCAAAGATCAGCTAATCATTCCTTCTTTCTTGAAACTCTTTTTTCCCTTGGTTATTCCTTAAAGGGTTCCTTTGCTAGGCTCTCCTTATCAACATCTAAAGGTTAGCGGGTCCCAGGACTGAGTCCTTGGATCTGTTCTCATCCTTCCAAGTGCTCTTTCCTTGGAGATGTCCTTGAGTCCACTCCACATACAATCCATCAAGTAAATTATGCTGACTTTCCCTTCATGCTATATAGAAAATCAGACCACTTCAGGCCCCTGGCCACCCATGTCCAAGCCACACTACCATCCCTCCTGGTCTGGATTACTGCAATTACCTCCTAATAGGTTCCTTGTTTACCTGCTCATTCTATTATAGTTCATTCTCCTCTAGTAGCTAGTGATCCTTTTAAAATGTAAATCAGATAATGTTACTCTTCAGCACTTCCTTTCCCTCTTCCTTGCTTTATAATTTCCCCACAGCACTTGTCAGCGATTGACATATTGTATCTTTTAATTATTTACTTTGCCTGTTGTCTGTTTCTTTCTACTAGAATGAGGGCAAGGATTTTGGCCTATTTTATCCTCAGTGCTTTGACAATGCCTGGTACCTAGTGCCTAGTGGAAGCCCAGTGAATATTTGTTGACTAGAGCCCACCTAGCTCAAGCCCCTGTGTTTTACAGATGAGGAAACTGAAGCCCAGAGATATGACAGTGCTTATTATATTGCCAAGGGCTTCTTGATGCACATACTAATATTTTGAATGACTGGTTTCCATTTTGGGCAACATTAATTGTTAGTTATTATTATGGATGTTGGCCATCTAGTCACTCAGAATGATAGTTTGTAGTGAGGCTCAAATGCACCCCCATGAAATCACAAAAGACTAACTCCAAAGCAGTGGATGTTTAAGTAATCTATGATCACGTGGTGTAAAGGCAGCAAGCAAGAACTGAGGGAACTTAAGGTGAGGAAAGTATCTTGGGGCTATAGAGGGATGTCCAATGAGATCCCTAGAGAAGAAAGTGGTTGTTTCAGGTACAAGAATACCAACACATGAAGACAAAATCACTAGCCCCTTAAATGTGCCCTTTTGTGCCCATTATTTCAGTGGAGTGGAATGGCAAGAATGGATTTAACCCAGGGGGAGTTGAGAGGCCAGAGTGCGAAGAGGGGTGGAGAACTGAGCTCCAGTCAGCCATGCTCTGACTTAACCTTTCTGAATCTTGGTTTCCTCATCTACAAAATGGGGAAGATTATTTCCACTGAATGGAGTTATGAGGATTATGGAAACTAAATGAAAGGGTTCTTAGGAGAGTGACATAGGCAAGAGATAAATAGTACTTATCTCTACTAGTTACTAGGGTTATTACTCTGGTGCTTTGATCATATAAGAGGAATATGTAGTGATAAATGCCTGGGCCAATCAGAAGAAAGTTGTGAATGGCACAGAGGGTTGTACTACGTACGAAACAGTGAGATGCAAGGGCCAGATAAGCCAGGTAACGGAGGGCACCGAATGCCAAACTGAAGTCTTGGCTCTGTATAGTTACTAATGACCTGATTCAGCTGGGCTTTAATGCAAACAGGGACTGTGGCAGTGAGAATGGGCAGGGTCAATCTCAGGACTCCTAGGGCAGAGGCAGACACAGAAAGTACTGCAGTGCTTCTTTTTATGTGGAAAGTCAAGAAGACATGCAGCCCAGTCCAAGGAAAACTATGAGTCTGAGTCCCAGGTTGCCCCCACCTTCGAGTCCTTGGGTGATTTTTAATGGTTTGTTGACAGATGTGGTGTGCACGGGGGAGGCGGAGCATGGGAGAGATTATACATGGAGTAGCAGCTAGGAAAGCATGTTGGACATTTAAAAGCTTTGAATTCAAGCTCTACCCCCAGCCAGTAGAGACTGGGCATGTCATTTGCCCCCTCTGAAGCTCAGTTTCATCTAGGAAGTAGGAACAATAAAGGGATAATCATGACTGCTCACCTTCCAGGGTAGTAGAAAGGATCAAATAGATTGTGGATATTCAAATACGTTGAAAATTGTAAAATATTTTTAAATTATAAGGCAGCACGTTTAATATAAGTGAGTTAATTGCCATTCTTTTCTATTCTTTATTTAAAATCATGAGAGGACTGGTTTTAAAGGTTCAAGATAAGTTATTTCACAAACAAATATAGGTTTTGCTTTTCTTTCGCTATAAAAAAGGGAAACAAAGATCTTGGCATGGGTGAGGTTTTCCAGCTTTAGGTGAAAGCACAGGGTCAGTGACCGTTCTACAGCTCCTGGGTGATGGAGAAAGAGCATGAAAGCAGAACATCTGAGTGCTGCCCTTCAGTCCTACAATTCCCTTGTGAAGTTCCCACCTCTTCGGTAAAGCCCTCCATCTGTCTTCTGATGGCATTGGCGAGCTACCACATTTTCCCACCCTACCCCTCAGTCAGGGACTATGACGTAAGAAGGTTGCCTATCTGAATATTGAATTAAAATATTAACTTTATATTAAAGTATTAAATCAACCATATCACAGAGACTGGAGCAGAGATATATGAAAAGACATCCTTTTAAAGAGACTTAGTGGCTCCACAACCTACAACATACTTGTATGTTGATTAAAGACATTTTGGCATCACCTGGGAGTTTGTCAAAAATGCAGGCTCTCAGGCTTCCACCCTGGACCACTGAATCAGAATCTGAATTTTTATAAAATCCCCAGGTGATTCCTATACAGATTAAAGTCATGAAGCACCCTTTAAAGGAAAACCAAAGATTCAAGGTAAAATCAGGGAAAAGGAGAGTTGATACAAAGACTCAAGTTGACAGTACATATCCGAGCACTCTCAGGGCACAGAGATGGGAGTCTTGGTTAATAGACTTGGCAAAGCCATCCCACCGTGGAGATGGGTGAGTCTGGCTATCCAGCCCTGTGTGCTTACGCTTTCAGGTCATCTGACCATTCCTTGTAATGAAACTGTGCTCCCCAAACAATGTTTCAGTTACTACTTGGCTTCTGCTTATGGGACACAATGTGCTGGGCATATGCACAGAAAGATTCAGATCCACATGACAGACAGCTTCTCCCTTTGTGAATAAAACATTTGACATTCTTACCTTATATACTAATCAAACAAAATTAGGCAAAATCACGTGAGGGCCCAATTCTGGACTTTGATAAATTAACCAGGGTTGTAAATGCCACCTTAGATATGCCTACTCTGGGATGATCCAACATGCTTTATCCAACTAACCATCCCTCATCTCAATTCTCCCTCTATCTTTGAACGTCTAGGCGTTTCACATTGTTTGACTCAGCTGTTCCCCTAATATCACATTGCTCACTTTTGTCATTCTGACTTTACTTGTAAACTCCTTGAGGGCAGTCAAGATCCCTAACGGAAAATATATTTGTTGAAAGGATCAATCTCCTGACAGAAATTTAAATCCAGAAAAGAAAGGAAGTGCCTGCAATTACTAGAAACCACGATTTCTTGTCCAGGGAGTGTTTCACTGAGGTTTTGATACTGTAAAAAAAAAAAAAAAAGGAAACAAATGAAATGTTGACCAATAAGAGAATGGTTAAGTGAATTATGATATATATGCACAAAACAATGCAATGCAGCTGTAGTCCCCAAATATGATGTGTAGTATTCTGGAAAATCTTAGTGATATATGTTCTGTGACAGTCTCAGCGGAAAGCAGATGGCACATTCAAATTGGAAAATTTGAGGAGTATTTAATACAAGGACTATTTACAAAGGTGTGGGCAGAATTTGGAAAAGTGACAAAGCAAAGGGGAGCTGTTTCCCTGTCAACAAGGCCTGGACGAGCAAGGGGAGACCTACTGGAGTGATGAGACAACCCCATGACAGAGACCATGGCCTTGTGGGACAACTGGGCTAGTCTGCCCACTATCTAGAAGGGAGGGAGAAGAAGAAGGAATACAACTATTTCTCAAGTTCCTCTTCCACTGGAAATTACCCTGGGAGCCTTTCATTGGTCAAACCCAACCAAAAGCAGAGGAGAGCATGGGAGCCCACAGCAGCCCCTTGGAGCACAGAGCCCAGTGAAAGCAGTTGGTGAGAAAATCGGCAGGGACAAACAGAAGATATTCAGCACCACAGATTTAAAGAGAAAAGAAGAATACAAAATTGTAGACGAAGAGCTTACAATCTCTTATAGCAGTCACATTTAGTCCAGAGTGGTAATTTTTATTTTGAGAAGCTCTTTTATATATGTATAACCTGGTATTTAGAGATAAGAACAAAACCGATCAGGTCAGGATTAAGGTAATTCAGAACACAGAGGTAAGGAAGATATTGTTTATATTTTGGAACCTCAGCTACTCTTTGAGACTAAGGCAAGAAAAGTTTACTTTGCCTAGAACCTAAATTTTCTGTAGCACCTAGTCTGACTCAACCTGTCTGGATAGAGCATTTTAACAATTGAAACACAGGGAGCCCAGAAAAAAGAATGAGGGACTTTGATCCATTATTGCTTGGTGTAATGCCTGGATATATCCTAGAATATATTAAACAGATAACCAAAAAGTATTGGCAAAGACACATACACACACAAAAGTACTGGCAAAGTCCCTTGAGGGATAGGAGAAAAAATATGGAGCTATTAAACTTTGCTACTGAGGAAACCCTTGATACTGTGTCGGGCACTGGGGACACTCAAATCAATAGGCCAAGCCCTTGATCTTGAGGCTTACTCTTGTGAAGTTTGTGTATTTAGCAGAGAAGCTTAGCCTACCTATAGGTATGCCAAGAGTTACTTCTGGAGGACCTCTTTTGCTGCTCAGATGTGGCCTCACTCTCTCTAAGCCCAACTCTGCAAGTGTAATCTTTGCCCACCCCCCTACATAGGACATGATGTCCAGAGGTGAAAGTCTCCCTGGCGGCATGGGAGATGACTCCCAGGGATGAGCCTGGCCCTGGCACAAGGGGATCAACAATTCCATCCTGACCAAAAGGAGGAAAAGAAGTATAGCTAATGAAGTATCAATGGCTGAGAGAGTTCAGTAGAGTCAAGAGGTTACTCTGGAAGTCACTCTTATACAAACTTCAGTTAGACATTGCTACCTATCAGAGCTTGCCAAATCCCAAACAAAACCATTCCAGCCAATCCTAAAAAACACCTAGGGCAGTATATAAGATTCTACAAAGGTTCCGTGCATTAGGGTAACTTTCCAGAAACTTACAACCTCCAGATGAATCCCTGGACCAGGTAAGTCCTGAAACCTAGAGGGCCCAGCCTCTCCAGAACATCAGATAGTTCCATCTCCCTACCTCATATTAGTAACAGCTCCTTCCAACATGAAAAAGTTAGAATACTAACTTTAGTTAGCCCAAATATCCCTAAAGAGTAGAATAGAAAGATCAAAGGTGATAGTAGAAGGTAGGGTTTAACAAACGAATATGGTTACTGAATCATTAAATGGATATTTCTTTTAGTCTCCAGTATCTTAGAGCAGCTAGAAGTAAAAACCTAAAATTGTGGAATTGTAACCCATAGCAAACTCTGAAATCTGTTCTACAACTAATTGTTGTGCTATGCTTTGAAATTAATTGCTTTTTTTGGATATGTTATTTTTCACAAAAAAAGAAGGAAAAAAAGTCGATTGTGATGATAAAAAAATATTTATTCCCTCTAGCCTCCAACATTTTGGAGCAACTAGAAGGAAAAATCTGAGATGATGGTATGATAGCCCATGACAAACTCTGGGATCCCTCCTGTAACTACTTGTTGAAGAGTGCTTTGGAAACTATTGCTTCTTTCTTAGCTTTGTATATATGTTATATTATATAAGAAAAAATAAAAATATTGTAGATGAAACACAGACAAGTTGAAAATATAATACACCTCATACATTGCAAGTGCAAATGTAAAATGATGGAGACACCATGGAAAACAGTTTGGCAGCTCCTCAGAAAGTTAAACAGAATTACTGAACAACCCAGCAATCCCACTCCCAGGATATACCCACAATAATTGAAAACAGAGGCTCATACAGATATTTGTACACCAATATTCATAGTAGCATTATTCATGATACCCAAAGGTGAAAAAAAACAAAAACAAAAACAAAAGTCCATCAACAGATGAATGGAAAAACAAACTGGCATATACAAACAGTGTAATACTATGCAGTGTTTTACCAAGAAGGAATGTATTTTACCAAGCACTCAAAGAAAATTTAACACCAATCCTCTCAAACTCTTCAAAAAAATTGAAAACCAGGGAAAATTCCTTATTTATTCTATAGAGCCAATATCACCCTAATACCAAAGACAGAGATATCACAAATGGAAATTGCAGACCAACATCCCATCTAAATAGAGATAACAATTATCCTCAACAAATTACTTGCTGACCAAATCCAACAGTACGTTAAAAAATTATACACCATGATCAATTGGGTTTTATCCTAGATGTTCAAGGGTGATTAAACACAAGAAAATCAATTAGTGTAATAAATGAAGAGAGAAAAGCATGTAAGTTGCTCTTATGCAAGCTTCAGTTAGACCTTGCTATCTATCATAACCTGCCAACCTCCAACCAGGACCATTCCAGTCAATCCTAAAGAACACCTAGGGCAATATGTAAGACTCCACAAGGGTTCCATGCACTAGAGTAACTTTTCAGAAACCTCCAACCTCCAGATGGGTCCCTGATCCAGATAATTCCTGAAACCTAGAGTGTCTAGCCTCTCCAGAACATCAGATAGTTCCATCTCCCTACCCCATATAAGTGACAGACCCTTCCAATATAAAAAATTTAGAATTGCCATAGCCCAAACACACCCAAAGAGAGGGATGGAAAGATCAAAGGTGATGGTGGAGTTATACAGAGAAGATAGGATTTAACAAATGAATATGAATGCTGAATCATTTGATATCTCTTTTAGTCTCTAGTATTTTAGAGCAGCTAGAATTAAAACCTAATATTGTGAAATTATAACCCATGTTAAAGTCTGTCTGAAATATGTTCTACAACTAATTGTGGTGCTGTGCTATGAAATTTTAATAGCTTTTTTTTTTTTTCCCCATGGGCAGGCACTGGGAATCAAACCCGGGTCCTCCGGCATGGCAGGCGAGCATTCTTGCCTGCTGAGCGACCATGGCCCGCCCGAAATTTTAATAGCTTTTTTGCATATGTGTTATTTTTAAGGAAAAAAGTTTATTGTGATGATAAAAAAATATTTAAGCCCTCTAGCCTCCTATATTCAGGATCAGCTAGAAGGAAAAATATGAGAGGATCATATGGTAACCCATGACAAACTCTGGGATCTGTCCTGTAATTACTTGTCGAAAAGTGTTTTGAAAACTATTGCTTTTTTATTTCTTTGCTTTGTATATATGCTACACTATACAATAAAAAAAAACTTAAAAATAAAAAAAAGCAAATGATGATCTCAATTGGCACAGAAAAAGCTTTTGACAAAATTAGGCATCTTTTCTTGATCAAAACACTTAAAAAAATAGGAATAGGTGGAAACTTCCGCCACATGATGAAGGGCGTACCACAGCCAACATCAATGGTGAAAAGACTAAAAGCTTTCTGTTTAAGATCTGGAACAAGACAAGGATGCTACTGTCACCACTGTTATTCAGCTTTGTATTGGACTATCTAGCTAGAGCATTAGGCAAGAAAAAGAAATAAAGGGTATCCAAATTGGAGGAAGAAGTAAAACTTTCACTATACATACTGTGAGAATATGTCATGAATTTAAATCCTCAGCAAGTTGATTGTATCTGTGACTGTTTACATTTACAATCAACTGAGGAGAATGCCTTCGACAAAACAAAATATTAATAAACTGACTCCAATTGTACAATAAAAATATTCTATACCATGATCAAATGGGATTTATATAAGAATGCAAGGGTGGTAGAATATAAGAAAATCAATAAATGCAATATACCAAATAATAGAATGAAGGGGAAAAAAACACCATGATCATCTCAGTTGATGCAGAAAAGGCATATGACAAAATCCAGCATGCTTTTTTTATTAAAATACTTAGAAACCTTGGAATAGAAGAGAATTTCCTCAACATGATAAAGGGCATATATGAAAAACCCACAGCTAACATCGTACTCAATGGTAAAAAGCTAAAGCTTTTCCCCTAACATAAAGAATAACACAAGGATGCCCACTATTACCACTGTTATTCAACATTGTACTGAAAATGCAAGATAGAGCAATTAGGCAAGAAAAACAAATAATAGGCATCCAAATTGGAAATGAAGAAGTAAAACTCTATTCACAGATGACATGATCCTAAATATAGAAAATCCTGAATAATCTACAACAAAGCTACTAGAGCTAATACATGAATTCAGCAGAGTGGTGGGGTACAAGATAAAAAATCAGTGGTTCATCTATACACCAGCAAGGAACAATCGGAGAAGGAAGTTAAGAAAAGTTTCTAAGGACTTCCGGGTCAAGATGGCAGCTTAACAACGTGCGCGTTTTAGTTCATCCTCCAGAACAACTACTAAATAACCAGAAACAGTACAGAACAGCTCCTGGAGCCACAATAGTGACCAGACACACAGCGTACCCCAGTCTGGATCAGCTGGACTGGTTGCGAGCACCCCCCAGAACCGTGAGTTCCCAAAGCTGCAACGGCCAGCGCCCCTCCCCAACAGGCCGCTTCCCAGAGGGGAAAGGAAAGGACTTTATCAGCAGCAGGGACTGGGCACAATCAAACGCCAATTGTGGAACTAATTAACAAATTCTGACTACTAAAAATAGGCCCCCAGCTTAGGTGAACCTGGTCAAAGTGGAGGTTGCTCATTTTTGCCCCGGTGCCAAGGGGGCAGGACTAACAGAAAAAGGGGGAAAAAAAAAAAGAAGGAAACAGGTTTTTGTGGCTGTGTATCCACAAAGGCTTGACTGCCTCTGGATACAGCGGCAGGACTTTTCAGGCTGGAACTGCCCCAGGCATAGGCAGAAGTGAGCTCTTTTGGGGGCTTGTCTGGAGCCTGTGCCTTCCCCAGGGGAGGGGTGAAGCCCAACTCAGGTGGAATCTTTCCATCAAGGAATTCAGACCCCAGGGCTTGGTAATTTGAAGCCATTAAAACCAGCCTACAACCTCTCCTCTGTCTCCACCACCCCCTAGCAGGGAGGGTCTGCCAAAGTTAAAGGTACCGCATCATCTTATGCTGGTGGGACCTGCAGTCAGACAAGCGCCACACACAGGGCAGGATAAGAAAAACAGAGTCCAGAGACTTCACAGGAAAGTCTTTCAACCTGCTGGGTCTCACCCTCAGGGAAAACCAACGCAGGTGACTCTTTCCTCCTGATAGGAGGCCAGTATGGTCTGGGAAAATCTGGCTGGGGTATATAATATCTAAGTAGACCCTCCTAAGTGTGTGTGTGGGGGGGAAGGCACCACACAAGCAGGGCAAGAAACAAGAAAACAAGAACTGAAAAATTTTCCTCTGTTAACAAAACTTAAGCTAAAGGTCCAGATAAAGCTGAGCGGAATGTCAAAGAACAGATAGACAAAAAATTGATCCAGCAAGAAAACCCTAGATAAAAGAAGGGAAAGCAATCTCCAGAATAAACTAATTAAGGTAATTAAATACCTAGACACCAGCAAAAAATAACAAATCACACTAAGAAAATTGAAGATATGGCCCAGTCAGAGGAACAAACCAACAATTCAAATGACATACAGGAGCTGAAACAATTAATTCAGAATGTACGAACAGACATGGAAAACCTCATCAAAAACCAAATCAGTGAATTGAGGGAGGATATAAAGAAGGCAAGGAAAGAACAAAAAGAAGAAACTGAAAGTCTGAAAAAACAAATCACAGAACTTATGGGAATGAAAGACAGAGTAGAAGAGATGAAAAAAACAATGGAAACCTACAATGGTAAATTTCAAGAGACAGAACATAGGATTTCAAAACTGGAGGACGGAACATCTGAAATCCGACAAGAAACAGAAACTGTAGGGAAAAAAATGGAAAAATATGAGCAGGGACTCAGGGAATTGAAAGACAATATGAAGCACATGAATATATGTGTTGTGGGTGTCCCAGAAGGAGAAGAGAAGGGAAAAGGAGGAGAAAAACTAATGGAGGAAATTATCACTGAAAATTTCCCAACTCTTATGAAAGACTTAAAATTACAGATCCAAGAAGTGCAGTGTACCCAAAAGAGAATAGATCCAAACAGACATACTCCAAGACATTTAATAATCAGAATGTCAGAGGTCAAAGAGAAAGAGAGGATCTTGAAAGCAGCAAGAGAAAAGCAATCCATCATATACAAGGGAAGCCCAATAAGACTGCGCAGATCTCTCAGCAGAAACCATGGAGGCAAGAAGACAGTGGGATAATAAATTTAAATTATTAAAAGAGAAAAACTGCCAACCAAGAATTCTATATCCAGCAAAATTGTCCTTCAAAAATGAGGGAGAAATTAAAACATTTTCAGACAAAAAATCACTGAGAGAATTTGTGACCAAGAGACCAGCTCTGCAAGAAATACTAAAGGGAACACTAGAGACAGATATGAAGACAGAAGAGAGAGGTGTGGAGAAGAGTGTAGAAAGGAAGACTATGAGTAAAGGTAAAAAGAAGGAAAATTAGATATGACATATAAAACCCAGAAGGCAAAATAGTAGAAGTAAGTACTACCCATGCAGTAATAACACGGAATGTTAATGGATTAAACTCTCCAATCAAAGGCATAGTCTGGCAGAATGGATTAAAAAACAGGACCCGTCTATATGCTGCCTCTACTCTCAGGACACGAGGCCAAGGACACAAATGGACATTTACACACCAATGTTTATAGCAGCATTATTAACAATTACCAAGAGATGGAAACAGCCAAAATGTCCATCAACAGACATTTGGCTAAACAAACTGTGACATTTACATAAGATGGAATATTATGCAGCTGTAAGACAGAATAAAGTTATGAAGTATGTAACAACATGAATGGACCTTGAGGACATTGTGTTGAGTGTGATTAGTGAGAAACAAAAGGACAAATACTGTATGGTCTCACTGATATGAACTGACATTAGTGAATATACTTGGAATATTTCCTTGGTAACAGAGACCATCAGGAGACAGAAATAGGGTGAGATATTGGGTAATTGGAGCTGAAGGGATACAGATTGTGCAACAGGACTGAATATAAAAACTCAGAAATGGACAGCACAATACTACCTAACTGTAATGTAATTATGTTAAAACACTGAATGAAGCTGCATGTGAGAATGATAGAGGGAGGAGGGCTGGGGACACAAATGAAATCAGAAAGAAAGATAGATGGTAAAGATCAAGATGGTATAATCTAGGAATGCCTAGAGTGTATCATAATAGTGAAACCTACAATGTACAAATTTTAAAAATGTTTTTGCATGAGGAAGAACAAAAGAATGTCATTATTGCAGGGTGCTGAAAATAGATGATAATTAATACTTTAAAATGTCACCTTATGTGTGAGACTAAAGCAAAAAATGTTTATTTGCTACAAAATTTATTTTTTGACTAGAGCATTTCCTAATATAACTCATGTAGATAGTTTGATTGAATGTCATAAGTACTTGGAATCTCAGGTAGGACATGAGACTTTGTTGGTGATGCCCTGATGAATCCCAGAGTGATTTGATCAGTGACTGGAAAAGTATTTGCAAGCCCCCTTTGGGGAATGGTGAGAATGGGGAGAAATTCAACTTCCCCAAGTTGAATTCTTGATATTCTCACAAGCAGCGTGGACAACCAAAGTTATAGGCTGAACCCCCAGTCTTGGGGTTTGTTCATATGAAACTTAACCCCACAAAGGATAGGTCAAGTCTACTTAAAATTTAGGCATAAGAGTCACCCCCAAGAGAGCCTCTTTTGTTGCTCAGATGTGGCCTCTCTCTCCAGCCAACATGATGAGCAGTCTCACCAACCTCCCCCTCTCTGCGTGGGACATGACTCCCAGGGGTGTGGACCTTCCTGGCAACATGGGACAGAGAACCTAGAATGAGCTGAGACTCAGCATCAAGGGACTTAGAAAAACCCTAGAATGAGCTGAGAATGAACATCAAGGGATTGAGAGAACCTTCTCGACCAAAGGGGGAAGAGTGAAATGAGACTAAGTGTCAATGGCTGAGAGATTTCAAACAGAGTTGAGAGGTTATCCTGGCGGTTATTCTTATGCATTAAGTAGATATCACCTTGTTGTTCAAAATGAAGTGGAGAGGCTGGAGGGAACTACCTGAAAATGTAGAGCTGTGTTCCAGTAGCCATGTTTCTTGATGATGATTGAACAATGATATAGCTTTCACAATGAGACTCTGTGAATGTGAAAACCTTGTGTCTGATGCTCCTTTTAGCTACTATATCAATAGAAGAGTAGAACATATGAAATAAAAATAAATAATAGGGGGAACAAATATTAAAATAAATTTAGTTTGAAATGCTAGTGGTAAATGAAAGCGAGGGGTAAGGGGTATGGTATGTATAATCTTTTTTTTCTCTATTATCATTTTATTTCTTTTTATGTTGTCTTTTTATTTCTTTTTCTAAATCGATGCAAATGTTCTAAGAAATGATAAATATGCAACTATGTGATGATATTAAGAATTACTGATTGTATATGTAGAATGGAATGATATCTTAATGTTTTGTTAATTTTTTTAATTAATAAAAAAAGTTAAAAAAAAAAAAGAAAGAAAAGTTTCTATTTGCAACAGCAACTAAAAGGATCAAATACCTAGGAATAATTTTGTTTTGCATGGGCAGGCACTGGGAATTGAACCCAGGTCTCTGGCATGGCAGGCGAGAATTCTGCCTGCTGAGTCACCGTGGCCCACCCTACCTAGGAGTAAATTTAAGCAAAGATGCAAAGGACTTGATGCAGGAAACTATAAAACATTACTAAAAGAAATTAAAGAAGACCTAAATAAATGAAAATATATTTTGTATTCATGGATTAGAAGACATAATATCATTAAGATATTGTGATGGTTTGAAGGTGTATATACCCCAGAAAAACATGTTCTTAAACCTAATCCATTATGGGTGTAAAACCATGGTAAACAGTATCTTTTGACAAAACTACTTCAGTTAAGACGTGACCCACTTCATTTGGGATGGGACTTAATCCCATTACTGGAGTCCATTATAAAGGGAAAGAAAAGAGAAAGAGAAAGCCACTGAAGCAAGAAGCTCAAAGCAACAGATTTGTACAGAATTTGTACAAAATCTGGAAGAGAAGAAAGAGACCAATAGACACCACCATGTGCCTTGCCATGTGGCAGAGGAATCAAGGCTCGCTGGCAGCTGGTCTTCAGGAAGAAAGCATTGCCTTGATGAGGTCTTGATTTGGACATTTTCCTGGAACAAATAAATTGCCACCGTTATATTGTCACTTCTTTTGGTCTCCAGTGTCTTGGAGCAGCTAGAAGAAAAAAATGAAAAATCGTGAAAGTGTAACCCATACCAACTTAAAAATCTGTTCTATAACTACTTGTTAAAATGTACTGGAAATTTATTGCTGTTTTTATTTACATATTATTTTTCACAATTTAAAAAATGTTTTAAAAAATTGCCATTGTTTAAGTCAAACCATTTCATGTCATCTGCTTTGAGCAGCCTAGGAAACGAAAACAGATGTCACTGCTACCGAAAGCAATTTGCAGATTTAATGCAATTCCAATTAAAATTCAGCAGCCTTCTTCACAGAAATGGAAAGTTCATCATCAAATCCATATGAAAGTATATGTGACCTCAAATAGCCAAAACCATCTTGAAAAAGTTGGAGTCATGCTCTGTAATTTTAAAACTTATTACAAAGCTACAGTAATCAAAACAATTTACCACCGGCATAAGAACAGACATAAAGACCAATGGAGTAGAATTCAGAGTTTAGGAATAAACCCACAGATCTATAGCCAAATGATTTTGACAAGGGTGCCAGGTCTACTCAGTGGTTGAAGAATAGTCTCTTAAACAAATGGTACTGGGGAAACTGGATATCCACATCTAAAAGAATGAAATTGGGCCCCTACCTCACACTACATGCAAAAATTAACTTAAAATGAATCAATAACCTAAATATAAACTTAAAACCATAAAGCTCCTAGACGAAAACATAAAGGGAAATCTTCGGGACTTTATATTTGGTAATTGATTCTTAAACATAACACCAAAAGCATAAGCAACAGAAGAAAAAATAAATAGGACTTCATCAAAGGACATTATCAAGAAAGTAAAAAGACAATTAACAGAATAGGAGACAATATTTGGACACAAGATATCTAATGAGGGTTTAATACCCAGAATATATAAAGAATTCCTATAACTCAACAGCAAAAAGATAAACAACCCAACTTAAAAGTAGAGAAATGTCTCGAAAACACATTTCTTCAAAAACAATATACAATATGAATAAGAAAGGATGCTAACATCAGAGCCCTTAATTAGGGAAATACAAATCAAAACCACAATAAGATATCACCTTCACACCTACTAGATTGGCTATTAGAAACAAACAAGCAAGCAGAAAATAACAAGTGTTTGGTAAGGCTGTAGAGAAATTGGAACCATTGTACACTGTTAATGAGTATGTAAAATTGTGCAACCATTGTGGAAAATAACGTTGTGGTTCCACAAAAAGTTAAATATAGAACTACCATGTGATCCAGCAATTCCACTCTTAGATATATACCCCAAAGAATTGAAAGCAGGAATTTGGACAGATATTTGTATAACCAATGTTCATAGCAATATTTTTCACAATAGCCAAAAGGTGAAAACACACCAAAGTATCCATCCGCAGATGAATGGATAGAAACAAAATGTGGCATACACATCCAATGAAATGAAGTTCTGATACCTGCCATCACGTGGATGAACCTTGAAGGAAGCGTCAGTGGGAAAGTTCTGGTAATGGCCTTTGCTGAGAACAGTATAACATTGTGAATGTGATTAATCCACGGGGGTGTGTGCTCGGGAGTGGCCGAGATGAGAAAGATTTATGTGTTATTATATATATCTTCACAATTTATAAAAAAAGAGAGAGACTAAAGAGACAATGACCGTAAAATGCAATACATAGTCTTAGACTGGATCTAATAATGAAAGAGAAAATGCCCAAAAGGACACTATTGGGACATATGAAAAAATTAGAATATAGACTACAAGTTTTATATCACTGTTAAATTTCTTGAACTTGGTAACTGTGCTTAAAGTGGTTACATAATATTCTTGGTTCTTAGAAAATGTACATGGACGTATTAATGTTAAGAAGCACGATGTATACAATTTACTCTCAAATATTTAGAGAATAGATGAATAGATATAGATAGATAAATAGATAGATAGACAGACAGGTAGATAGATGATAGAGCCACAGATGGCTGGCGAGCTGGAACGATAACTTGGTGGGTCTGGGTTTATGAGTGGGAGGCTATGTTGGAATTCTCTGTATAGGTTTAGCACATATATTGTAAGGTTGAAATTATTTCAAAATAAAAAGGTTTTTTAAAAAAGGAATGTATTTCTGATACATGTCACAACATGGACTAAGCTCAAAATCATTATGCTAAGTGAAAAAGCCAGACACAAAAGGACAAATATTTACAATTCCTCTTATACGGTCTATCTAGAAAAGGCAGAAAGTAGATTAGAGGCTACCCAGGGCTGTGGGTGAAGGGGGAATTATTGCTTAACGTATACAGAGTTTCTGTTTGAGATGATGCAAAGATTTTGATAATGGACGATGGTGAACACTGTGAATAACACTGAATGTAATTAATGCCACTGAATTGTGACCTTAAAATGGTAAATTTTATGTTATATATGTTACAACAATAAAATTAAAAAGTGCATACATGTTTGAAAAGTTTGAAGGGAAATCCACCCAAAAGACAATTGTATTATAAGAAGGTGTTGGAGATTGGGTTGGGGATTTTTGTGAGATGGAGGGACCTTTACTTTCTATTATTGATAATGTGGTTATGTGACTTTTCCAAGCCATCAATCACTGAGGCAAACTGGAGAAGTGTTTCCAGGGGAAGGAGGAGGAGAACATGAGGCTTTCCCTCCCCTTACCCCAAGGCAGCCCCCTGAGGCACCTTCTGGTCTCCTTGCAATCACTTCATTTTACAAAAAGGAGAAATGACTTGTTCAAAGCAGGTGAGAGGATAGTTGGGAGGAAATCTGGATGCCCCCCCCCAAAGGACTTCCAAAATGTCCTTACCTCTCCATTTACTCTCTCCATTCCATTCATTCTCTCTACTCCAGCATCCCTCCCCTCCTTCACTCGCCACCCCCACCCCCACCCCACCCCTTTTCTCTCTGTTGCAATTCCAAGAGCTACCCTGATTTGAAACTGCTAAACAGTCTCACACCCTTAATCTCGCAGTCTGGATGATAAATCCTGCAGGGCAGCTCATTCCATTCAAGCCCTTCACACCCTCCTTTGAGTGGCTGGGTGGTCTCTTCCGCCAAAGCAGGGGCAGCTTGCCTTTCCTTCCACTTAGCATTCCCCCAGGAGTCTCCGACTTCCAGGGAACCAGGCATTCACCTCAAAACAATATCCAGATATGACAGGGCCCTCCTCACCCCCTTTCAGGGCTAGACCATAAAATAAAGCCGCGTGGGCCTTGCACCCCTGGACGGAATCCTTTGTTTGAGTTGGAAACAGCCTGAAAGGATGAAAGAGGCTTCCACTCTGACCTCTTCACCTCTTGTTATCTTGTGCCCACTCCTCTGAGACTCTCTGAAGCAGACGGCAGCGTTTTCCCATGGTCACTGAGGTTAACAACGTCTTAGCAGCTAACAGGGGGAATGTGAGGAATGTACCTGCCTAAGGGGCGATTATTTTCATCAAGGACAGGCTGAAATGGATAATGAGGTCAAAAACAAACGCCATCTCTTTCTCAAAGGACTCTCTAAAGAGAGGCTATTAGATATAGTTCATTAGTCGCTGGGGGTGGGGGGCGGGGTGGTTAGAGAGCTACTTTTTAGACTGCTGCCCGAAGATAGATGGAGAGGAGGCATTTGCCAAGTTTAGATTCTTCTCCAAGTTAGTAGGGGGTTAAGTTTAGACTCAAATCCAAGCATTTATATATCTGAGTTTCGTGCAGGTCCAGGCAACAAGCACCTCCCCATATCCACATGTACATACACACACACACACACACACACACACCTATTTAAAGACCCTTTCCAATAAATACCCTAACTTTAGTAATATCCTCTCAGGGCAAATACCTTAAGCTGTGGTGGTGACACAATAAACTCATCAGAGTATGTTTTGTTTTTTGCTTGATTTTAATTTTCTCATGAGAAAAAACAACAACAACAAACAGCTTCAGGCTTGGTTCACCTTGTGCAGAATCACATGCTGGAACACTGGACAGATAAAGAAGACCAAAGCAGAGTGGCTGGCCTCCTAGAGATTCCCATCGGTCAGGAGGGCCTGGACATGAACAGACACACACTGGAGAAAAAAAGCACATCTCTAAAAAACAAACAAACAAACAAAAAACAATCTACAAAGAAACGGGAAAAGAAGAAAAGAAGAACATCACCGAGAGTAGTGATTCAGAGCAGAGACTCTTCCTATCATGGGCTGGTAGGGGGAAGACCTCGTTAAGCTTCATTTCTTCACCTGTAAAATGGTGTTACTACCTAGCTCATTGGGTGGTTGTATTAAATAAGGGGATGTGAATAAAGCGGTAAGCAGAGTGCCTGGCACAGAATAAATTCTATAAAGGTTAGCTTTTGAGGATGATGAGGTAGACTGATAGCTGCAAAAGTTGTTCTTTGCATAAAAAGAAACTCCTGCTCTCTGTAGAACGTGCTAGATCTCCAAGTTCCCTGATCAGGTTGTGCTCGCTCAGTCCTTTGTACCTTCGCTCCAGCGCCTCTCAGGGTTGGAACGTACCTCCCCTCTTCATATCTCAAGACTCAGCTCATACCTTCCTTGAAGCTTTCCCAGACCAACCCTCTACCCTCAGCTTAGGCAGAACCAGCTCCTCTCTCCAAGAAAGGCCCAAAGCTACCTGATAGCATTTCTCACATTGTGTAATCATGGCTTGCTTATATGTTGGACTCCAGAGTTAGAACATTAACTTGAGTATTAGTTTTGAGATTCCCAGTGTCCAGAGTCCCAGATCTAACCTGCCTATACGGGTGCACAGTAAATATGTGTGGAGGAAGCGAACAAAGGGGTGGCTTGCCCCTGAGGGTACTGCATAACTTCACACCAAATTCCAACCCACCTAGCCTCTCTGCTCTCAGACCTTTGCCAGTACCTATTTGAGAGGAATCGCCAATCCTGGCAGATCCCTGGAACCTGATACAGGGTATTCCACTTTCAGCTGCTGCCTTCACTCTGCCTTCACTCCACTCTGTGTGACCTGCTGACCAGCTGGAGGTGTCACAAGGAGCACAACTCAGGGTGGCCAAAATATTTTTTTAGTACCCAAACTATAGCATTCAGTTATAGGTCACTACTCAAACTGTTACTCTAGGAAATTGCTGCAAATTGATCTGTATAATGCAGAGTTTATCAATACTAAGAACTTGGTGGGCTTGCACCCTTTTAGCCACTAGGAAGCTCAGAGGGTAAGCACTTTGATTTTTTTTTTTTTTTTTTTTTATACATGGGCAGGCACCGGGAATTGAACCTGGGTCTTCTGGCATTCCAGGCAAGCGTTCTTGCCTGCCGAGCCACCGTGGCCTGCCCAGCACTTTGAGTTTTTGTCTAGTAGTCATGAAAGAGTCAAACGATCCTGGTTCTTCTTTCCACTCTTGAGAGCCCCATTACTGAGTATTCATTGTGAGATGAGGGGTCAAATTCAGGGGTCCAGTCTGTGATCATGGAATAGGACAAAATTATTGGGTCCTTACAGGAATTAAGTCAACGAGCTCAGATTCATTAGCCTCCTATATCCAACTAAACTAATTAGCCAGAGTTTCAGAGCTGCTGGGGAGACAGCGTAGGGTGGTGATTAAGAACTGAGTTTAGTCGCCAGTCAGATTTGAGTGACATTAGGGACTCATCACTTATTAGCTATGGGATTTTGCAAATATGTTAATCTCTGAGCCTCAGTTTCCTCATCTATATAATGGAGAGAATAACCTAATTTAGAGGATGGAGGTAGGACAATTATACATGATAGCATAAAGTATTTAGTATCACATATGGTGAGTGATTCCTGAACAAATGTAGTGGAAAGCTATAGATAGACAAACTGGAGTAATAATGACCCAGTCAGCAAGCAAAAATTAGGGGATATATATGTCTGTGGGTTGGAATGGAGGAAAAAGGAAAGGACGGGCTACTCTAAGATGAATGGTTCCTAGAAGGACAAGGACAATTGGAGCAGATGAAATGAAGAGACTGGAAAAGGTGAGATCATATGCCCCAAAGTTTGTGAGTTATGAGTTAGCCAAATGGCTCCCACCTTCTTTGCCACGTATTTGCCTTGTCCAGGGCCCTGATCTACTAGGATCCTCCGGGAAGACCGGGAAAGTCACTCAGTTTTGTTTTTGTATTTTAAGAACTAAAGGGATATCTTAGAGATCATTATATCAAATTTAGGCCCACAGAGAAAAACTAACTTGCTCAAGGTCACCAGGTCTAATCCTGCCTCAGATTCTAAATGGCTGTGTGTCTTGGGACAAATTCATTTCCCTCTCTGAGTCATTGGTTTCCTCTGTAAAACAAAGGGCTTGGGGCATTAAGTTATCTAAATTCTCTTTCAACTTTGACCTTTGCAGCATGAAAACTATGGTTCCTGTTCTAAGAAATGATCATGATGATGAATATGCAACTATGTGATGATATTGTGTATTACTGATTGTATATGTAGAACGGAATGATCAAAAGTTAAGAATGTTTGCACTTGTTTGGTGTTACATTTTTTTTTTAAATTTAAAAATTAATAAAAAAAAAGACAAAAAAAGAAAACAATGGTTCCTTCTACTACCCTCAAGCAGATGATTCTTCCCTCCAGTAAACACATATAAAAGTCAAGAAAAGTACGTTTAGATTTCTCTTTAGTTCACTTAATTTTAAACTAAGTGCTAGTTTAGACCAGAAAAGTGAGAGTGGTCAAGTGGAGGGCACTGCCAGAAGAAGCAGGGTGGTGGCCGCCCTGTGTGAACAGCTCCTGTGATCAGTCCCTGCAGGGCTTGCTCTGGCTGGCAGCGCAGTGGGGATAAATAAGGCCAGAGATCGCACCTTACATGGCCATCCCCACGGACGCCCGGTATCCCGCGGATTACGCACACTTCTGGAGGACTTGGAGCAAGTGCACATCACCTGCCGGCTGCCACAAGTTTGCCTGGGCTTCTGCAAGCCTCCCGTCTTGTGACTGAGGAATTTTTAAATGGAAGCGCTGAGCTCACAAAGAAGAAAATGTCTTCCTGATGTCACACAGTTGCTGCCAATTCATCAGCTCAAGCGAAAGGTCAGAGAGGGGGAAGCCACTGCTCTAGGGTCCTGAGGCTGCTCCCTCAGATGGGGCTTCTCTTCCAGCAGGCTTCCAGCCAGCCGTCCGAGCCAGCCCTGGAAGCTGAGGCCTGTTTGCATTTCCAGGGCACGCTCAGAAGCAGTCATAACATCACTTAGCTGCTTCTGCCTTCTTTCCAGACAGTAACCAATTTATCCTCCCAACCCTCTCCTGCTACCACTCTGTTTTGTAGGCAATTTCTTGGCACCTAACGGTCAGTCTCTTCCCGCCAATCTTCCCTCTTTCCCCCAAGGCAAAGGTGCTCAAGGCTCACCGTGGATGGAGGTTTTATCCTAACATGGGGCACCAATATTTTAATTATGAGATCTAAAGATTTGATATAAATGTATCAGACTCTACAAATGTGTCTTGAGCCTATAGACAATAGCCAGGCACAAAGCCAGACCTTTCTATTCCCTCCCAACTACCCTATTCTTGTCCATTGGGACATCAACTTTCCAGATGCTTTAGATGGGAAACCTTGGAGAATCACAGTGGTTGATTCTTCCCACACCTTTGCCCCTCAAATTCAGGTAACGAAACAATGTGGTAAGATTTTTCTTCTATTTCTCATACGTGCTTCTCCATTTCCATTCCACTGGGCACCCCACCTCAGCCCTTGTCTGCCACTTGTGCCCCTGAAGTAGCTTATTCACAGTTTCCTCTTTCCTGCTATAACTCCCGCTAATGTATCCCATGCAACTAATAGCTTCATCTTCCTCAAAAGGCCCCCACATCACTTTATTCTTCCCAACTCCTAACCCTTCAATAAGAATTCTCTCCAAATTCATTCAAGGTCCTCCATAAACCTGCCTGAACTCCCCAGAGTGGAATATGCCATAGACCCCTGCCTCACTCACAAAGGTTTCAGGGAGGGGGGAGGAGGAGGGGGTCCCGGCAGGCCAGTCTGGCCAGAGGGGTGTGTACACAGGAGGGCCTGTTGCAATGTGGCTGGGGTGAAAATCTGAATCATAGTCAATGAGGGCAGCCAAATTCCTATCTGGCAAATCAGGGCAGTCTGAAGGGTGAGGCCAAGCTGTAAACAGAATGAGTAATGAGGTCAGAAGCTGGTGGGGACCAGAATCATGTCTAGATGCAGTTCAAGGAAATGGAAATAGTACAGGACTGAGGCAGTGAATCGAATTATAAAAAGGTATTGGAGATCTGCTGGGCTGTTCTACACGGGGATGGGGGTGGGAGGAGCAGCCCGTGAAGTCTCTCTCTCCTCTGGCTTCCTGAAACACTGTGTACCAAATTGCCATTTGGTTTTTCATTTGTGTGTAAATGCCATGTTTCCCCCATTGCCCGTGGTTAATGCCTCTCACATACCCCTTGGCACAGATGAGTGATTTATCCAAGGTTTCATGGTAGAGGATACAGAAAAAAAAGCTGGACCCACTAATAGGAGATATGCTAGGGAGAAGAGTTCAAGCTCATGTTCATGGGTTGGCAGATTATTTAAAACACCTCCAAGTCTCGGATTGCTCATTTGTAAAGTTCAGATAATAATAATAACACTACTTCATAATAGAGTTATGTAATAATCACACTACAAAGAGGATTAGCCAGGCAAATATTTGTAAAATGCTTAGAACAATGCTTGGCACATAGTAAATGCTGTATAAGTGTTAGTTAAATAAAAATAAGGTGCCCAGCTGGTAAACAGAGCCAGTACTCAAAGTCAGTTCTAATTTTAACATTCAACTCCTTAGATCCCCACCACTAAGCTCAATAGCAGGTTATGATGGGTTAGACTTCTGTAAGTCTTTCAAAAATTAATTTTCATCTCAACTAAGAATAGTTAAACAAGTTGTTGGCTTATTTTACTCTGGCACACAGCAGAAACACTTGAGTTACTACCCTTACCTGTTCTTAGGCAACCACCAAGAAATTCTGAAAGGCCAGTTAAAATATGATATCTGGGTGGGCAATGGTGGCTCAGTGGCAGGGTTCTCGCCTGTCATGCCGGAGACCCGGGTTCGATTCCCAATGCCTGCTCATGCCAAAAAAAAAAAAAATATATATATATATATGATACCTTCTCTGAATTTAATAAACCTCACAGATGCCTTCAGTCAATTTTTAAAAATGACTGTGGGTGTCAAAAAGGACCAGGATTAATAAAGCTCAGTGAGGTCCAGCAAGGTTCAGGCTACAGCTCAATTGCACAGCACAAAAAGGACATACTATACTTATTTTTCTCAAAATTGTTATAAGGGAATGGAGTGTTTGGAAAGGAGAGGGAAAATGTGAGTGTATGTTTTCCAAAATGATAAAAAAAAAAAAAAAGGACTCAGTGTATTGTTACAGCTCTGTAGCAGTTCAAAGAAGACAGTGCAAAAGTCTGTTTGCTCTAGCAATCCATCAACCAGAAATCTTTATTAACTGACCCTCTCACGTGACTGCAATATGGCACTAATAGATGTTTGAAAATGGTGACCCTGAGATACTGCAAAATCCTAAACAACTTTGTGAAACAAGAGAAAAAAGATTAAACGAAGCATGATTCATTTTGTGACAAGTATATTTTGTGTATTCTAATTTTTTGAAAACTGACAATATTTTTGTCACCTGTGGCATGTGACGATTTATACGTGATTTAATAACTTTCTACCCATCATAATGTTAGAACAATACATCGCCCGATTACGTTGGTCTCGGAATTTAATAAATATTCCTTTCCTGTAAACATGCTGCCAGCCCGTTGCTTGGTTCCATTTCCCACATCCTATTTTTTATGGCTGAGCAGGATTTCACGTTAGGCCCAAACTTGACCCTTATGGTGTTCCACTATTTTTCTTCTTTCCTGAAAAAAAGGGGGTTTACTGGGCCTTAGGAAACACTTAACCAGCCTTGAAGAAGTTTCACTCTTTTGTTTCATACGCTGGCTAAGATGTTTGGGGTGGGTGCTCTCTTTGTCATAACAGAAAACAAGGAGGGACATGTGCCTGGGTAGAATTTTAAAAATAATCACATCTCTGGGGAGGCAAGGTCTTTAGAGAGCAGGGCAGGCTACAATTGAGTGGTGTGGAGCACTTGGGTTAACTAGAACAGAAACTGATACTGCCAGGACCGCCCCAGGGACGCCAGAGACACAAAGCAGAACTGATTGTGCCCACAGGGCCCTGGATCACTCACCCACATTGGAGTTTCTCCCGCCTTTTCTAATTACCTTCCCATTCCTTTCACTCCCCTTCTCAGCCGGGCTGCTCACGGTTCTGCATACCACAGGGGTCAGACACAAATAAAATCCATACATGGGCTCCATTCTCGGATCACAGAATTTTGTTAATAACTCAGACTGGAGATGGCCCCAGCTCCCACCTCCCTTCCCCACCAGGAAAGATTTTGCTTGTAAACACCAGTCACTTAGTAACACCCTCAATCCGTTGCCTTTGGGCTATTCTTCATTACCGACTAACCTTAAACTAAATTCATCTTCACAGGCCTCCCCTCAGAAGAGAGGAAATTCCACAGCTCTGATGTGATGTGAAACGTGATCTGCACACCCCAGCACTCTTTCTCACTCTCCCGAGCTAGTTCCCAAACTGGGTTTTCCTGGCCTTTCTAGGCGCTGCCTTCTCCAGCCCCCCTCGTTACCCCCCATTTCTTTGCCTCTCTATTTTATACACTGTAACCTGATAGGCTGGAAATGCAGCTTCTTTCATCTTCCATTTCCCACATCCTGAAAGTCTGGAGAGAAGGAGCCCACCCAGATAAAAGAATTCCAAATATGTGCATACCCCTCCCCCTTTAACTCCATTCACAAAGCAGATTACAAATGGTCGGAGGCTCCAGGGAGGCCTTCCTCCCACCCCCACCCCCACACCCCAAAGAGTTTACTCATTCCACGGCTTTACCCCACTTTGGCACAAAAACCTAAGTCCCGCATGCCGAGAACCAAAAATTAACTTTTCCCTGGACTCCGAACCTAAGATAGGTTTTCAAACTTTACCCTGACTGGGACTGCAATGGTTAGGAGAATCTGTTTAACATTCATCTTTCCCTTCTTTAGCATTTCTAGATAAGAGGGCTCGAGGAAAATATGTCATTGGATCAGGGGACAAAGATAAATGTACCGTTTTGTTTCAAGGAGACTCACTCATGACTTTGGGAAAGATCACAGACTGTTCAAACCCAGAGTAGTTTCTTTCCAAATAAATTGTTTCAAAGCCAGAGTAAAAGATGCTTTATTTGAGGGCGATGGGGAGAGAAAGGATATGGATGTGGATGGGAGTGTTTATGTGGTCAAAATAGTCACATCTATTTTATTCTTCACTACCTGGAAATTAGTGATTACAAACATTCCCCTGGGTGAGCTCTTAGTCTCCCTGGCCTGAGTTCTATCTCTGAAAGGGAAACAGAGGACAGGGATAGGCTCTTTGACCTCAATCTCAAAGGTTAGGAAGTATTCCCGAAGGAGCCGTTTTCATTAAGGATGATTAACTATCTTATCTGTCCTTCGAGGAGGGTGTGAAAGCTGTTTTGAATCTGTACCAGCTCTGGGATAATCGGCTCTGTGGGTTTACTAACCACTGTGTGAAACAATTTCTGAATCAAGGACTGCTTTCCAGTTCGGATATTAGGGAGTTTATTTAATAGATTATTAATCCATATTGTCTTTGCAACTCTGGACAGTTAACTGCCTTCCTCAATGCACTAGCATTTGACCAAAAATAGATAAAATTCTGGGCTCATGTTAGTGCATTGGGTCATGCATCCAGTAGGCCTAGTTATTGCCCAAGAAGTCTTATGGAATTCAAGAAGAATTCGAGAGGCCAGACCTGGAAGATGTAGTAATGACGATAAGAAATAACAGACTGTAGCAGAGCAGCCACATGGAACTTTTCAGATCAGTCCTATGCTGCTGAGGAGAAATCTGTACTGTAGCTCAGCTCCAAGATTGCTCCATGTTTTGTAACCACCATGTAAGTACAGCTTGTTGCTGGTATCCCAAGGCTAGCAGGCTCCTACATAGGTTCAGCATCATTAAACAACAGCAGCATAAAGTGATGTAATCAAAGCCTGCAAATACTGAGCAAGTATTAATTTCTCTGGGCCTCAGTTTCCTTTTGTGTAAAATAGTAAGCGTGTCCTAACCCTTGATATTCAAAGTGTGATCAACAGTCCAGCAGCGTGGGCATCACCTGGGAGATAGCTAGGAACACAGAATCTCAGCCCCACTCCAACATGCTAATCAGAATCTGTGTTTTAACAAGTTCCCCTGGTGATTCGTGTGCACATTACAATTTGAGAGGCTTAGGCCGAGAGTCAGGATCTAAAAGTTCCTCTTTATAGTTCTGAAATAGATCTCATACACTCATTTCCGAGGAAGTTTTTCTTCTCGGATGAATGGTTTTCCTTTCTCATGCCTCCAATCTTGGCACACACTGTTTCCTCTACCAAGAAGTCCAGATTTTAGTAGCCATTGGATTCAAGAGAGGAACTCGTTTAAAATGCAGATTCTCAAGTCCCATCAAGAAAAACATTGAGTAACACTGGAGTGGGCGGTGCACAGTCGCTTGAGGAGCAGAATGCTTCACCGCTCTCCCGGGTTCGATTCCTGGCCATACATGCCTCCTTCCTCAAAAAAAGAAGAATGGGGTGGGACCCGATCCCACAAACTCCCCCAGGAGAGCCTACACTACTATGGTTCCCAGTTTGTATTTTCTTCCTCAATTTTTTATTATGGAAAATTTCCAACATACAAAAAATAGACAAAATAGTAATAAAAAGCCCTCAAGTTTCAACACCCGACTTCAACAGCTATCAATTGAAGGCCAATTTATTCCACTCAGATTACATTTTTGACAAACTTTTGCTTCTAGACTCTCAGAATCTTCCTGGTTCCCTTCACCTAATTCCTTCTAGTCCTTAAGGCTGTTTGTTCTCCTTGAGGGCAAGGGTTGACTGTGTTTGAATCCCCAGCACCTAAAAACTATGCCTGATGCAAATGGGCACCCAGTAAATGTCTCATGAAATAATAAATTAACAAGAACATTAAAGTAAAACTAATTATCATCTGCCTGGATGGTTTAAGCTGGAGGTAGATGGAATTAGCTGATCTCTGGAGGTTATTTTTTAAATTCTTTGCCTGAGATTCCTTTTACAATTAGAGAAATGAAGGCATCAAATGCATCTTACTGAGTAGAAGAATTAGAAAAAAGGCTCCAGACGTCCCAATTTACACCGGCTTCCTTCTGGTCTTAACATCTTATAAATCTCATAAAAGATTTGGGGGATGAGTAGAAGAGTAAGTAAGAAAATATTTCTAGGGAATGGAGGGTATCATCTCGTGGCCTTCGTTTTATTCTTTAACCCGGTAATAGATCTCATAAAGCTTCTATGGTATTCAGAATATTCTGGTACATGGTAAGGTCTTCGCACAGTTGTGAAAGGAATTAAAGTTTTCTAAGTTGACAGAGTGCTGAAATCCCAAAGGCACAGTCCTGCCCTTTTCACCTATTTGCTAATTATAATAGCTAAATCTTAGTACACGATGGGTATGCTAAATAATACGAGGGAGAGTATGGGAAGGCAGAACTGAAGCTTAGAAAAGAACTCTGCAGTTCTAAAACTCAGCACAACAATCAGGGGATAAAGCGGTAATTAGGCCTGATTATTATGCAAGGCAGTCCTGGTTAAATTGGAATGTAGCCGGAGACGAAAGGCAGGATGGAGAGTTTGCTATGCTGGAGACATGCTTTGATGTCTGCAGGGAAGGTTGTGTTTCATTCAACTATCCAACCAACCAAAAAAATGTTGCCAGAGCAATAGGAAACCTTCTAAAATGCAGCATACAGCAAGCAGAATTGGAGAGCAAGCGGCTGGAACTGAGGTCTCCTTTTGAATGTGTGTGTGTGTGTGTGTGTGTGTACATGCACGTGTGTGCATGTTTATATGCCCCATTTCTCAGATTTACTGCCCCAGCCTCTTGGATCTGTCAGAAGACAGGAAAAGAGAGAAGAAAGAACACACCAACTATTAACTCACCATCCTTGGTTTAGCAGATTCTTAGACAAGGAAGAATGTGTCTAAGCTCGGACAGACTTTTTTTTTGCTATGTGAAGAAAGCAAAAGAAATAGAGGTGCATTACTCTGTGTGTCCCTGAAAGGCCCAGAACTACAATAACAGATGCTGATGGAGCCGTCTGCGGCTGCCAGGTACCACAGCTTTTATACCAACTGATATAGGATGAAGAAGAAAATGAGCCAAGAAAGTAGTTTAATATCCCAGAGAAACACAAAATAGGTAGCAAGTAGCATTTTTGCGCTTTTTATTGTTTAATTGCTTCAAACACATTATGGGAAACGCAAGGAATTTCTTTTGTGTGCTTACCTTAACTCTCAACCGTTTAGTGATGTTCCCTATTCTAATATTTTTTTTCTAATATTGTTTTTATATCAGAGGTAACTACTAGCTATTTGCACTCCTCAAACCAACCCAAAACTTTCATTTCTATGCAAGGGATTTTTCAGTGCAACTGGTTTTGGGAGACAATCATCTACCTCCTAAAATCAGTGTCAGAAAAACAATAGGTTTGTATTAAGATGCCATTTGTTATTTTACCTATTCAAAGGGTGTTTAGTACATACACCATAGGAAATGGGATCTGCAGTCCTTACTTAGCTGTTAAGAAAGTTCATGAAAACATATAAATCTTACATGGGATATCAAATGTCATTTCTATCCCTTAAGGATGACCAAAGACCCACTCTGCTATACCATCCAGGCAAATATTTTCTTTTCTTTCATTTCTTTTTTCTTTTTTTAAACAAAAGGATTGAAGTAAGGTCTTGATCAGATTATCCAGAAGGGCTTAAAAAAGTATTTATTATATATCCAACATACCATTCCTGGGTTTATTTCAACTTTTCCCCTCTGTATTTGCCATTGACCATCTACAGAATCTGCTATTTTTGCTGTGATTTCTTCTTGTTATCCTGATTTACTATTAAGACCTATATAAAATAATAATGGCATATATTTGCCATAAAGGAAAGAATCCATGGAATAACTGTAGATGCAAACCTTCTGTTCTATTGCATCTACCACTATTGACATTTCTACCATATTTCAGAAATTGTGAGAGTGAAGAATGATGCTTTTATGTAATAGGCTGTTCCTTTTTTCCCAGTGTCACTTGATTTAGGAGAAACTATACTTAATCCCTTCTGTAAAATTCCCTGAAATTACTCTTATAGTGTGTGACACGAATTTAGAATAAATAAATTGCACAAGACTTAAAATACCATTTTGGCTATCTTATTTGGTATAATCTTTGAAAATGAATTGTGGAGTTTTGTTTTTCCTGAGCTTTAAAAACAAGCGGAGATGAGGAAAAGAATCTTAGCAGCTGTGCATTTTTTAAATAATAAGAAAATAGCATTTCCCAGAATTTCCAGTAAAACCCGTAAGATTTAGGCAGTTCATTTCTAAACTATGTGTGGGATGCTGGGAGTTCCCTGGCTTTTCCAGGCAATCCCACCCCCTCCCCCCAAAAAAATCTCCCCACACACAAAAAAGAAAAAACAAAAGCAGATGGGCTGCATCTGAACGAATCAAACTCCCCAGGGGCCAGAGCTCTCTGCTCTAAATGCTAATAGAGTGAGTAATCAGAAACCTTCATTTGGTAAATTATTTATCTTATCTCTGGAACTCAGTAAAGCATCGAGGAGTGCAACTTCTGTAGAAGATGCTGTTGGTCAAGCACTCCAGCTGGAATTTGTACTTTTACTAGAAAAGGGAAAAGTTCAGAGACCAGTGCGTCTCATGAAGCAATCTTTTTTTTTTTTATTAATGACCAAAGGCAAAGCCAAGGAAAACTGACTTCACAGTTCCACAGAACAGGTCTGGTTCATGTTTTGTCTAATGGCCCTTACGTTCCAACAGTATTAGGGTAATGGCAAAGCAAACCAACAGACAATAAGGATCCCTGAAGAGTTGAGAATAGATTTCCGCACTCCCCATCTCCACACTTCCCTTGCAAAGGATTGCTGGAATAACTGGCAGCAGTGATTCTGCAGTTTGAGTGTCCTGCATCAGAATCACCAGGAGGTTTGTTAAAACAGAGATTGCTGTGGCACACCCCCAGAGTTTCTGTATCTATAGACTTCCTGGGGTGGGGCCTGATAATTTGCATTTTAAACAAATTCCTGATAAATGCTGATGTTCTTGTTCAGGGACCACACTTTAAGAACAATGGAGGATGGGGTCTTTCTACAAACTGGTTTGGTTTTTATAGGATTGGGACACCCACGCTGAGGATAGGGGACTGATATTTGAAAGTTTAAGGGCTTTGACTGAGATTTTTTTTTTTTTTATTAATTAAAAATTTTTTTAAATATGACAAGAAAGAAACACAAACATTCTTAACATATGATCATTCCATTCTACATATATAATCTGTACTTCACAATATCATCACATAGTTGCATATTCATTATTATGATCATTTCTTAGAACATTTGCATCAGTTCAGAAAAAGAAATAAAAAGACAACAGAAAAAAATTCATATGTACCATACCCCTTACCCCTCCCTTTCATTGATCACTAGCATTTTTGACTGGGATTTTGACGATGGAGTTAGTCCTAGTAGTTAATCATATCACTTTCACCTATTTTAAAAGATATATTTATTCAACAAGGCAGTTCCATAACTAACCTTATACTTATAAACTTACAGCACACGCACTTGTTTTCTGTCCCTCACAGTCCTAACACTTTTGAATTCAATAGAATTAAGCAAATTTTTTAAAAAGTCTTCATTTTAATAAAATATGGGTGTGTGAGTCGCATTCACATTTATATACTCAAACTAAAATTTTCATTTTGCCTCTGCACGTCTTCATCAGTTTGCCCACATTATGAACTTAACTTTGATTGAACTGTGAAATAAGAGGAACCAAAATGGTTTCTTTCCCTTTGCTGCTTCTTTCTTTCAACAACAAATATTTTTGGTGTGCATATAGTATATATGTACACCATTTTTAAAAAATCTAAGAGGAATTGGGACCAAATAACTACAAACCACATGAGTTCAAGGAATTCCCTACCAAGTGTGGCAATGAGGGAACACTTTTACAGACAGGGGCGTGGGAGTTGGACTTGTTTAAAATCCTTCCATGATGGTTGATGGAAAAGCTTTGGTAAATGGATGATTTTAGTGATAGTGATGCAATGTTCTGCTGAAATTCAACACCACTGAAATGTATGTTTGAAAGTGGTTAAAATGGCAAATTGAATGTTGTATATATGTTAACATAATAACAATTAAAAAATCCTTCCGTGGCTTCTATCACCTTTCAGAGTAAATTCACACTTCTCAGAATGGCACCCATAGCTCTTTATGATTGCCTAAAGTTACCAGCTCAGTTGGATTGCTCTTCCCTCCCTTTTCACTCCAGGGGCCACACAGCAACAAGCCAAAAACCGTGTGATAATATTAATTTCAGATGTAACAACAATTGGCAATTAGTCTTCCACCAAGCACCCACCGCGTTCTCAAATGGAGAGTCTTTTGGAGAGGGCTTTGCAGGGAGTCGGGCGGTAACAGGGCATGGTGACTGGGAAGCATCTGCCTCATGACCCTTTGGACTTTCTCAGTTCAGTGAGTGTTCTTTTGTGTACATAATAAATTTCACTATCTTTACTTTGTATGTTTTTTGTGATAGCAGAGACCCAACTGGAAAATGCTGTTTTTCTTCAACCTCACAACAAAGTAACACTTTCCGAAACTCTGTTTTGTGCTAACAGAATTTTTGGACCCTTACTCTGGTATGATGAGCTTTTTGCCTCTGGATCTCTGCACATGCTGTTCTTCCTTCCCGATATTTGAGTTTCTCTATACTGTCCTTGGACTGGTTGATTCCTCTATTCCTATTCATGTTTTGAGACACACAACAAGTGCTACCTCCTCTCTGAAACTTTCCCTGGCCTGGAGACCAGACTGAGAGGGTGACTTTTTGCATACTTTGTCCTATTTCTGTAGAATAAGGGTTAGATTGTGTGAGAGATATTCATTAAATGTTTGTGGAGAAATGAGCCAAAATGGAGAGGCAGCGTATAAGCAAAGAGAGGTGGGAAACGCCAGACTCACTCTGGGGACTGCAAGTTGTATCCTGCTCATATCCTCTCTTCACACTCAAAGGAAGAGAAAGACATGTCTTTAAGAGCAGAAGACAGAAGAAGAAGAGCTAGACAGTTTCCTTCTCTGTAAAAACTGGAATAATGACAGTACCTGCCTCATGGAGTAGTTGGGGATGGGAGAATGTGTTATAAGGCACTTAGCACTTTGCTTGACACAATAAGGACTCAATAAATGTTAGCTATGATTTTCTATTTTAGATTAATTCCATGCTTTTGTGAGTCAAATGGTTTTTGTGGGGGTCAAATCACCTGTGAAAAGGTCTCTAGATGGGATCAAACCTAATACTCAAATTTAGAACAAAATTCTCTGAAAGTGTAGGATGTACTTAATAAAATTGTATAGAGAAAGCTCTGGGGGGCAAACAGAGCCCAAAAAGAAAAGAAAAGAAAAAAATCCATGCCCTTTTAAATTTCTTCTTCATCTTTTGAAATTTAAACCCCCCACCAAGACAGTTGACCTAAGCAGGCAGTCAAGCCCCTAGTTCATTACCTTCGACCCAATATAAAATAAAGCCCTCCTGCTCTAAACCAGCCCCTATAAGATGGACATACCCTGGTCCAATCAGTAGAAGTCAAACTAATTTCCCTTCTACATCTATAAAAATCCTTTGCCATCACTGAAACCAAAAGCTATTTCAGCTTTGGTTTCTTTTGCTGCTGCAAAACTTTGGCATCTGGAATAAAATACCATAATCTGCATACTCAACTCTGATTTATCCTTCACATACTTGAGGGAATTTCCATGCTGTTGACCAGTCTAACAGTTGAGTAGTGTTGAATGAGATCTCCTGGGACTGAGGCCACCACAAAGATGGGGTGGTGGGGTGGTGAGGGTGTACAAGCTCTGACTTAATGCCAAAAGAGCTTCATGAAGAGCAGTAGCTTTGTTTTGCATTCTCCAGAGGGCACAATTAAGAACGAATGAAGACCCCAACCAAAACCATTCCAGCCAATCTGAAGAACACACAGGGAAATATATAGGATTCTACAAAGGTTCCATGCACTAGGGTAACTTTCCAGAAAGTTACAACCTGTGGATGGGTCCCTGGACCAGATAAGTCCTGAAACCTCAAGAGCCTAGACTCTCCAGTATATCAGATAGTTCCACCTCCGTACCCCATATTACTGACAGCCCCTTCTAATATGAAAAAGTTAGATTGGCCATAGCTCAAAAGAGTGGGCTACCCCTTAAGAGTGGGCTAGAAAGATCAAAGGTGATGATGGACTTATACAGAGAAGGTAGGGTTTAACAAACGAGTTTGATTGTTGAATCATTATATTGTTATTTCTTTTGGTCTCCAGTACCTTAGAGCAACTAGAAGTAAAAACCTAAAATTATAGAATTATAACCCATACCAAACTCTGAAATCTGTTCTACAAGCAGTGTGGCAAAATTTTGAAATTTATTGCTTTTTTGTATGTATGTTATTTTTCACAAAAAAAAAAAGAAGAAAAAAGTTGATTGTGATGATAAAAAAATATTTATTCCTTCTAGCTTCTTATGTTCCAGAGGAGCAGAAGGAAAACTCTGGAATCTGTCCTGGAATTATTTATTGAAGAGTGCTTTGAAAACTAGTGCTTTTTTTCTTTCTTGCTTTGTGTATATGTTATATTGTACAATAAAAAAAGTTAAAAAACAAAACAAAACAAATGAAGTGAAGAAACAGTGATAGAGATTGTAGTTTCAACATTAAAAAGATTCCTAACAAATACAACTGTTATGGAACAGGCTGTGAGGTAATAAACTCCTTTTTATTAGAGAAAATTGGGATCTGGACCATCAAAAAAGATGCTCTAAGATTCTCAGCTTTAAGATTCTCAATTTCGAAATATGAAAGGCTGATAGGCACCTGTTTCAACCATGACCTTGGGAGTTCAAAGAGTTGGCTTCTAATCCCAGATTTGCCATTTGACTGTAGAGCAAGTCACTTAATCTATTTCTGGCTCAGTTTCCTTGTCTGAAATGGGGATAACCCCTTCTTTTCTCAGTGTCAGAGGACTGGATCCTTTAATATATGTAAAGTACTTAACATGGTGTCTAATGCGTAGCTAACTCCTGACAAAAGGCAGCTATTTTTATTATCAGGTTCAATGTTCTGTTTATTCTGAATAAATTCTTATCCTTGTCTAGGATCTCATCACCTGTGAAGAAATGTGTGTTACCCGTCCCTTCTCACTGTTCGCAGCCCCAGCTCATTCATTTTAGTTCATCTAGGCACTAACCATTTGGCCACCCAGAGAGGTTTCGAAGTACCTAAAACTTTTGTATTGTTTTCAGAGTTCATTTTGCAGCAAATCATAGGGGCCTTAACTGATAGTTTTTTATTTGAATTGTATTTCATCTGTTCTACACAATTCTAAATAGAGAAGGGTCTCCCTTAAGCCTAGGGAATGTATGCTTATTGGGAGGGTTCCAGAGTAAATGCCCTTTTCCTTTAAGTGACATAAATAGCCTAGGCTCTGCTAGGAAGAGAACAGACCTGTTTCCTCTAGTGCCTCCTGAGTACTGATAACTAGATGCCAAGGAGCTGGCCAGATCATGTGAGATAGACAGCTGTCTACATAGTGTAATTTGAGGGGTTTGAGGAAATCCCCCTGCTTAAAATATCTTCCTCCAATGGCCCTGATAAATGCCTGAAAAGTATTACTTACTCTTCAGAGTAAGATGCTGCTAAAATGCAATTGTTATCCAGGAGACTCATATTCAGTCATTAGTATTTAATACCTCAGTTGAATTTATCAGATCAGTTGGCTGAGTAGACGGTCCCAAAGATAAGCAGGCACAAGACAAGTTTTAAAGAACAAAGCTGATCCTAAAGGGTCAGAAGAGTGGGGAACTGCACCACTCAGGTGAGGGGCTAAGAGGATGATCAGAACAGTTTAGGAGCAGCTAGGAGTGTCTGGCCAAAGGCAAGAGAAGGGAGATGTAGAATGTGGGTTGGAGAGATTCTGAAGACAATTGTAGGACTTCCCTATTTCTAATATTACACAAGGAAGACATTTTTTTTAAATAAGTTTTTTCCTTTGGGCTATTTACTTGGGTTATTTCCCCAAAATGGAATTCCAAGGCCAAAATTAAAGCTTTGGTTTCCTGTCAAGATGCTATGGAGAGGGGGCAGTGTGACGGTGGCTCAGTGGCAGAATTCTCACCTGCCATGCCAGAGTCCCAGGTTTAATTTCCGGCACCTGCCCATGCAAAAAAAAAATTGCTATGGAGCCATTGCTATGTGTGAATATACTTGGATTGAAATGTCCTCATATAATTTGTATAGCCATCCTTGAAGAAGGCCATTCTTCTTTCATTCAACCAAAAGTTCTTGAGCCCATTATTTCAGATGCCATATCAGGCTCTTTCCCAGACAAGCCAATTATTCCTACTTTTATACAATATAATTAGTAATCAATCTGAGATAAGTCAACTATTCTTGGGTGTTATACTATATCCCTGAAACACTTACTTTTATTTTTTGCCTGACATTCTTATCTTGATTTTTATTCCATTTGACCCTTCATTTCATTTCTCTGGGAAAATATGTAATTCATCTTTTATGTAGTCTTTTAAAAAGTTACTATATGTTTGTGGAACTAAATCAAGCATTACAGTAAAATTTCTCTGTAATCTCATCTCCCAGATAGAATCAATATAAATAATTTGGCTAATCATTTTTAAGTCACCATATATCGAGTGTCTATGATATACATGCCAATTATTGAAGTACATTTCAGAGGGAACTATTATTAGCCCAAATTACAGATGGGGAAACTGAGCCTTTAGATAAGTTAAGATTACACAACTCCTAAATTGTGAGTCAAGATTCAAATCCAACTCTGACTCCAAAACCTGTACTCATGTTTAGCATGAAAGAATAATTTCTTAAATAAACCTTTTAATCATAAGGCTTAGATGGGAGTTCTGGTACTTTGGAGCCAGAGTTTTGTAAAACTTCTTACAAAATGAACCTAGAAGTGATAAACATTACATGAAGAGTGTTGGATAAAAGGATGCCATAGTCATCTGCCTGATACTCCTATAGTTCAGTATCAGAAAATGTATTGAACATTCATGCTTAAGGCTTGGTCGCTGCCTTCAAGGAGCTCACAGTCTCTCTGGAGAGCCATTTAGATAGACCATGAAAATCTCAAACTAAAGCAAACATCAGAGTCACCTTAAGGACATAGTCAAACAGAGATCACTGTGCCCCACCCCCAGAGTTTCTAATTCAGATCTGAAGTGGGCCTAAGAATTTACATTTCTAACAAATTCCCAGGTGCTGCTGGGCTGGAACCACACACTTTCGGAACTACTGAGCTAGACATATTAAGATCAGGTGTGCAGTGTATGATTGAGGTGGCACAGGTGCACTGAGAGCACTGAGGAGGGGCCATTTTCTGTTTTCATGTTAAAGCAGCTGAGGAGACAACTGGGAAAGTCCCTTTGCATTTAAAATTCCCCAGGAACGTTATAGCATTTAAACCTTGACCTTGTAAACATATTACAGTAAGAAACATGCATTGCCTATACCATTAATTTGCCACTTGACAAATCCTACCTTTCATTATTAATTATATCCACATAACAGAATAGAAATGGTACAGCAACCTTGCTCTGAAAATGCTATGGCACTTTGGCATGTGGAACTTTCCCTTCTCTGATAATTCAGTTTTAGTCATCTTTAAATTGAAGAGATTAGATAAGATGATCTTTAAGTTTCCTTCCATCTCTAAATCTTTATGATTCTTTATCTCTTGTCAGGGTAAAAAGATCCTTGAGGAAGAACTAGGACCATGTCTTCTGCTTCTATGTATCTCTGTGGTACTTAGAACAGGACTTGGAACGTAGTAACTGTCCAGCAAATGCTTATTGATTCATAGGCTGAATCAGTCAATATCACTACAAGACACAGAGATTCCTGTTTCATGGCTATAAAGATTGCAGTTTCCCGTCACCTTAAGGCTAATCCTTACCCCACATGTTGAGAGCCATTCCTCTTTACTACCACTCACCCACACTGCTAACTTTTAACTTTGTTCTAATCCTCATTCATTTCTCTTGGGCACAATATTGAAGGAAATTATCCACTGACCCTATTGTCTTTCCATTCATTACCTTGCTTCCTGATTTTATTTAATCTGGCTCTTGGCCCTTCTGTGCTCTGAGTGTGACCTCTAACACACAAAGAGTGACCCCATACATTGTCCATCTTTAAAAATTAGCATATGCCCCATGAATTAGAGGCCTCTTATCTATGGATCTTGAGCAAGTTATTCAACTTCCTAACTATAATAATAATAAAGAAGATTAAAGAAAATGTATAAATATTTGTGCCATATAATATATACATATACAACATATTTTATATAAAAGTATATATGTCCTATATATGGCATATAAAATAATTAATTAGGGTGGTGCTTGGCCTATAGTAAATGCCCAACTAATATATATTTAAAATACTTTAAAACTATTTCTACCTCTCCAAGCCCTTGGCTTGGGAATTTGGCAATCTTAATTTATTAAAGTGCTTTTCTGAAAAAGGCAAAAATTTGCTTTGAAATCTGTATTTTTTTTAAAAAGTGCAAACAACCATCTGTCTCTTCATTATTATATATAATAAAAGTGACAGAGGTCGAGATTGAGGCAGGCGAAATTCACAGAATCACAGATGTGTTTTCATTTGGGTTTAATTTAATGCAATTTATAAAGTATCTGTTTAGCACTTTCCGAAGGAAGCTGTACGGTCTTTAAAAATTTACAGTATGGCCTCGGGGCTTGAAGAGCTTCTAGTCTCATGGGGGGGAATGTGGGGAATTAGGAAACTAGGGTCCTTTCTTGGTGGGCACTCAGTTAATGCTTGCTGTGGTTAAAGATGATGCTGTGGCAGGAAAACACTTAGATAACAAAAGAATATGATTGTATTAGATTACTAGCACAAATAATAATTGCTGTGAATTTAAATACTATTGGCTGTGATGGCCAGGGAAAGCTGCAAGTCCAAATGGCCTGGAGTTGGTCTGAAAGGACAGACTGAATTGGGGGATGTGTAAGTACTTTGGGGAAAGTATGCAATTTATGTTGTCTTTATGGTTCTGCACCAGAGGACTGGCTATTTGCCAGCACAACTCCTGTTTGTAAAAATGATATCAGAAATAACTCTGATGACTGCCAATGATAAATTTGACGCTTACATTTAGTAAGTGGGTTGTCTCGCTAATAAAGTAGAGTCACGGAACACAGAGGCAAGCTTAAGCTATCCAGAGAAAAGTAACATAATTTCTACAAAGTAAACCTCACAGCTCACGAGTTCTCCAGCATTTACTAAGAAGATAAATAAGCTTGTGGATAAGAGGACATCAGTGAACAAGACTGTACTTACATAATCAGAGTCTTTGACAAAGTTACACATTAAAGACTAGAAAAAATGATTCCATCCTGTAGTATGGATGGTCTAGATTTGACTGTAGTGAACTGTCATGTTTGTTTTAGCAGCACCAGAAAAGAGAACTAAGGCAGAGTTGGAAAAGAGGAAGTATATATAGAAAACATAAATTTCTTCAAATTACTGAGTAAATTTTATCCAGTTGTGTTAATTTATGTTGTCTGTGTTGTCATTTGGATCTTGAATACCCTATGTTCACCACAGTGTAATTTAATATCCCTAAAGTATCAGCTTCAAAAGATGATTCGAATAGAGAATCTTCTTAATTTCTTCTTCGATAAAGACTGAATTAAATACTATCATCTTTTTCATGTCTTTCTTTTGCCTTTTGAATCATATCAGGAGGTCCTACTGATTCTCCCTCTGGCTTTCTGCTTTTGAGTTATTTAAAGAATTTTCAAGTTATTCATTTCACATGTATTTGGGAAACCCAAAGAACATAACATAAAGCACCTTTTGCTTCAATTTCTGACTTTATTCACCCTATTCCCTCTTGCTCCTTTCTATCTATTCAAATCTTACTCATTCTTGAAGGTCCATCTTGAGCTCTACATCCTCCATGGAGCATCCCCTGACCTCTTCCACATCCTCTGAAGTCTGAGGCCCTTGTGGATGATACCTCAGTTAGCACTTCATCATAGAAGACCTTGTTAGAGCTCTTAGACTCCTCTTGTGTTCCTTGGAATAGCAGAATGGCAATGGCACGGTGGGTGGAAGGTGGCTGTGCCACTAATTAGCTATGTAGACTTAGGCAAGTTACTTCTTGTTTCTTCATCTCTAAACAGGTGAAGATAGTAAAATTGTCCATATTATAGGATTTATATAAGGATCCAGATAAAGTGCTTAGAATGATGCCTAGCACATCATTGGTACAGCGTATTTTGCCCTTTGCACCCAACCCATTTTCAGTACTCAGCCTTGTGTACAACAAAAAGATGATGGCTCCTGCCCTCAGTGTGTTTATAAACTAGTTGTAGAGACAAAAAAAAAACGCAGAAAAATTATAACAAGGCAGCTTATTATTAAATGACATATGAGTTATATAAAAAAAGGAATGTTTTCATGGCCATTTTTGAAGTTCCTAGCATACTGTTCCATGAAATCTTTTGGGGCTAAATTTTTTCTTTTACCTAGGTGCATTTGTGACCTTTTCAAATATCACATCAGCAATTTTATAGTACTTTTTAAAAGATGGCAGACAATCTCCTCACCAACTCCAGACATCTCTCTCTCTCATTTACACATACAAGATGGCCCCTTTTCTTTGTCAGGTAAGTACACAGGGTTTTTGTTCACGTGCCTGATCTTTTTTATCTGTGGCATAATTTTTCCAGTTTTCTAAAAAGGCATTTTAAAGCAGCATCCAGGCTTCCTGTAGCTTTTATGCTTTCTAAGCTACACCTTTTTTTATGTTTTTACCTATCTAGCAATTCTGAGAAACTATAAAACCTTTGTGTATATTGCCTTCAATAAATATTATTTATACTCATATTGTGAGCACTGAATGTGTAAAATTCCAAAAATAAATTTAGGTTGCTTACATTTCCTTAAAAAAACAAAACAAAAGATGAATTTAAACATACTTCACTAAAAAATTAAAACCCTTGCCTTCTCCAGTCTTGGTGAGGAAACGGAAAACTGGCCAAAGAGATTTACAAACTTGAAATAAATGTCACATCTTATCAAGGACAAGAGTCAATTCTATCTTGACTCCATGGATTCTCTGACAATCCTAAAGTTGGGGCACCCTGGATTTCCCTGCTGTCTATCACTACCACAATCGTTAAAACTTAAAAAAGAAGCTTTATGGCAGTCTTTTTTAGACTGTCTCACATTTTACAGTTTACAGTGGAAATTCACATGCATTTCACACATGAAATATATGTGATATTTTAATTTTCCTAAATAATTCTACAACTTCTGAGGTAACTAGATAAATCTTAAGGTATAGAAAAAAGTGGGTTGCAATTGACTTTCCACAATAAACACTGAGAGATTAAAAAATAATGAAAGTGAATTTTTCAAAGTTAAAATTTAAAACTTTAAAAAATATACTAATTCTTGTTTTTCTTTTAGGAGAGAAATAAGTAAAAGCAGACTCAAATTATTGCCACTGGATTCATTGCAAATAGAGAAAAACCTAGACAATTCTAATTCTGTAAGTACCTGGTCCAGACTCAGAGGAATTAAAAAAAAAAAGTGTATAGGCATCCCTTTCAAATTTACTTCTTTTAAACCTCTGTGTATTATAGAAATTGGTGAAGTCATTCCATTGACTTGAATAAATCCCTATCAGGTAAAATATGGAAACCTCCTAAGGATTAATTTAGACATTGTTAAAATTAACATTAACAAATTCTCCCCTTTCCTAAGAATTGTTAGCATAATTATGGCCTTCATCTTTCCCCAAACATTTATCATTAAATATTAGGGTGATTTTTCTGATTATTTGATGAATTATTTGAGACAGCACAGCTAACTGTTGTTTTTATTATTAAAACTATTTTGATGACTCAAAATATCAATTTCCTACCCACTTTTAAAAAATATTTTATATTGTGAAATATAACATACATACAAAAAAGCAATAAATTTTGAAGGATATTGTAACAAGTAGTTATAGAACAGATTTCAGAGTTTGGTAGGAGTTACTGTTCCATGATACCAAGTTTTTCCTTCTACCTACTCCAAGACACAGGAGACTAAAAGATATATCAATATGATTCAGCAATCATACTAATTTGTTAAATCCTGTCTTCTCTGTTATACATCTTCCTTCTCTTTTGATTCTTCTCCCAATCTTTAGGGGTCTTTCGCTATGTTCATTCTAACTTTTTCATGTTGGAAAGGGGTGTCAATAATATGGGATGGAGTGATGGAACTAGTTGATGTTCTTGGAGAGGCTGGCCCCTTTGGATTTCAGGACTTATCTGGCCTAGGAACCATCTTAGGATGGATGGAGGTTGTAGGTTTCTGGAAAGTAATCCTAGCATGTGAAACTTTTGCAGAATCTTGGATAGAGCCCTAGGTATTCTTTAGGGTTAACTGGAATAGTTTTGGTTGGGGGTTGACAAATTGTCCCCATTCACTGTTTTCTTTTTTTTTTTTACATGGGCAAGCACCGGGAATCGAACCCGGGTCCTCTGGCATCGCAGGCAAGCATTCCTGCCTGCCGAGACACCGTGGCCCGCCCCCCATCCACTTTTAATGTACAACATACCTGAATATTTAATAATTATCTGTAAAAGCAGTTTTAAGTAAATAAAAGCTCTTTGCCAAGCAAGGTCCATCTTTTGTAATTTCCAGCCGTGAAGTACCCACCATATAAAGCAGACATTAAATGTTAATCACTTTAACTCCAACTGATTAAATATTTAGCCCTACAAAGATCTAAAGTAAGTGAAAAAGTAAGGTTGAATTTGATTTACCGTGCACCACTATTTTGAATCACATGCTCTCCTAAGATGTTTAAAATCAAAATATTTATCCAGCATTTCACCTTTTAGCCCTTCAAGTTGCAAGACCACCCCCCAAGTTCTTCCTTTTCCAGCATCACTGTTATAATCATAATCCATATTGTTGTCACATGGATTGGATTTATTTGTTTACTCTGTGCTGGGCTATGTACTTTACACGCAGAATTTTATTTGCTACTTACAGCAGTCCTATGAGGTAGGTGTTATTACTATCACCATTCAGATTCTAAACCTTAGAAAGGATAAGTAACTTGACCAATGCCACATAATTAGTAGGTGACAGATCCCAGATTTGAAATCAGGCAAACAGTTTAATCCCCTTGTCCCTAACCTCTATTTTATTTTGTCTAAGCCTGTTTAAGGCACTTAAATTTGGCAAGTGGACTGTAATCAGGACATTTTTCCCTGGGACCCATTATGAATGAAAAGTTTTGTGGTTGGCTCCTTCCCTCAAGAAATGTCGTATAAAGAAGTATGCCTTCAAGGTCCTTACAAGGTAGGCTAACTGAAGGCATAAATAGTGGATGTTAATTAACAAAAACAGATCAGAAGAAAGGGGGAGAACTCAACTTCCCCAAGTGGAGAATTCTTGATATTGTCATAAGTAGTGGGGACAACCAAAGCAATAGGCGAAGCCTTCAGTCTGGGGGTTTGTTCATATGAAATTTAACCCTGCAAAGGATAGGCTAAGCCTACTTAAAATTAGGTCTAAGAGTCCCCCAAGATTATATGTAGAATGGAATGATATGTTAATGTTTTTGTTTGTTGTTAATTTTTTAATTAATAAAAAAATTATCATTTTGAAAAAAAAAAAAGTCACCCCCAAGACAACCTCTTTTGTTGCTCAGATGTGGCCTCTCTCTCTCAGTCAACACGACAAGCAAACTCACTGTCCCCCCCACCCCAACATGAGACGTGACTCCCAGGAGTGTGGACCTTCCTGGCAACATGGGAGAGAAATCCTAGAATGAGCTGGGACTCAGCACCAAGGGATTAAGAAAAGCTTCTTGACCAAAAGGGGGAAGAGAGAAATGAGACAAAATAAAGTGTCAATGGCTGAGAGATTCCATACAGAGGTTATCCTGGAGGTTATTCTTACGCATTATATAGATATCACCTTTTCAGTTAAGTTGTAATGGAGAGGCTGGAGGGAACTGCCTGAAAATGTAGACCTGTGTTCTAATAGCCATGTTTCTTGAAGATGATTGTATAATGTACAGTTTTCGCAATGTGACTGTGTGATTGTGAAAACCTTGTGTTTGATGCTCCTTTTATTTACCTAATTGATATATGAGTAAAACATATGGATTAAAAATAAATAAATAGGGGGAGCAAATGCTAGTGATCAATGAAAGGGAGGGATAAGGGGTGTGTATGAATTTTTTTCTGTTGTCTTTTATTTCTTTTTCTGAATTGATGCAAATGTTCTAAGAAATGATCATGATGATGAATATACAACTATGTGATGATATTGTGAGTTATTGATTATATATCAAGAATGGAATGATCATATGGTAAGAATGTTTGTCTTTGCATATTGTTATGCTGAATAAAAAAAAAACAGATCAGAAGAAAACAAAGGATTGTCAGTGAAGCTTGGAGTTTGTTCAATGGTCTGCAGTGGAACTACAACTGATTTGAATAGTGGAAAGTCTTTGAATAAAAAAGAGAAGAGCCAGGGTGCACGGGTGGTTCAGGGATAGAATGCTCGCCTTCCATGTGGGAGACCCGAGTTTGATTCCCAGATCATGCATCTAAAAAAAATGAGGGGAGTCAGAAACAAAAAAACACAATGGTATGGTCACCTTCAGAGAATGCTTATAAGAAAACAGGAGTCTAGATTGTAAGCTTTTAGAGCAGATACATTAAGTCCGGAGTGGTGATTATTATTTCTGGATTTTGAGAGGCTGTTTTATATATATCACCTGATATTTAGAGATAAGAATGAAGCCTAACAGGTTAAAGTAATTCATAACATAGGGGTAAGGAGGACTATCGATATTTTAGAACCACACATATTCTTTGTGGTAGTTAGGTTCAGGTGTCAACTTGGCCAGGTGAAGGTGCCTAGTTCTGTTGCTGTGAACATGAGCCAATGGCAATTGAACCTCATCAGTTGCTCATTACATCTGCAGTCAGCTAAGAGATTTGCCTGCTGTAATGAATGATGTTTGACTTAATTGGCTGGTGCTTAAATGAGAGAGCTCAACGTAGTATAGCCCAAGCAGAGTATAACATATCTCATCTCAGCACTCACAGCTCAGTCCAGGCCTTTGGAGATACAGAAAGAAATCACCCCAGGGAAGTTGTTGGAACCCAAAGGCCTGAAGAGAAGGCCAGGAGAGATTGCCCTGTGCCTTCCCATGAAAGAAAGAACCTCAGTCGAAAGTTAGCTGCCTTTCCTCTGAAGAACTATACATTAACTAAATAAATCCCCTTTTATTGAAAGCCAATTCATTTCTGGTATGTTGCATTCCAGTAGTTAGCAAACTACAACACTCTTTGAGACCCATGGAAGAAAGGTTTATTAGATCTGGAACTGAAATTCTGGAATTGAATTTTTTGTAGTGCATAATCTAATTCAACCTATCTATATAGCTCTTTTTTTTATTTTTAAATTTTTTTAAACATTTGTTCCCCCATTATTTATTTTTATTTCATATGTTCTACTCGTCTGTTGACAAGGTAGATAAAAGGAGCATCAGACACAAGGTTTTCACAATCACACAGTCACTTTGTGAAAGCAATATCATTATACAATCATCTTCAAGATACATGGCTACTGGAACACAGCTCTACATTTTCAGGCAGTTCCCTCCAGCCTCTCCATTACATCTTGATATATAGCTCTTTTGAACAACTGAAACGCAGGAAGCACAGAATAAGAAAGAGTTCCTTTAATTCTGTATAGATTATTGTAATGCCTGGGAACATCCTAATATATATCAAGCAGATAATCAAAAAGTATTGGCAAAGTCCCCTGAGGGATGGGAGAAAGAATATGGAACTATTAAACCTTACCATCAGTGAATCTCCTGATACTTTGTCAAATTTCAGGGAAACCCAAACCAATAGGCCAAGCCCTTGATCATGAGGCTTACTCTTGTGAAGCTTATGTAGGTAGGGGAGAAACTTAGACTATAAGCATGCCTAAGAGTTATTTCTGGAGCACCTCTGTTGTTGCTAAAATGTGGCCTCAGTCTCTGTAAGCCCAACTCTGCAAGTGAAATCATTGCCCTTTCCCTTACGTGGGACATAGGGATGAAAGTCTCCCTGGCAACATGGGAGATGAGTCCCAGGGATGAATCCAGACCTGGCACTGTGGGATCAACAATTCCTTCCTGACCAAAAGGGGGAAGAGAAGTGTAATTAATAAAGTTATCAGTGGCAGAGAGAGTTCAAGTAGAGTTGAGAGGCTACTCTGGAGGTTGCTATTACGCAAGCTTCCGGTAGACCTTATTAACTATCATAACCTGCCAACCCCCAACCAGGACCATTCCAGCCAATCCTAAAGAACATCTAGGGCAATATAAGATTCCACAAGGGTTCCATGCACTAGAATAACTTTCCAGAAACCTACAACCTCTAGATGGGTCCCTGGTCCAGCTAAGTCCTGACACCTAGCCCAGCCTCTCCAGAACATCAGCTAGTTCCATCGCCCTACCCCATATTAGTGACAGACTCTTCCAATATCAAAAATTTAGAATTGCCATAGCCCAAACACCCCTAAAGAGAGGGATGGAAAGATCAAAGGTGATGGTGGAGTTATACAGGGAAGATAGGATTTAACAAATGAATGTGAATGCTGAATCATTAAATTGATATCTCTTTTAGTCTCCAGGATTTTAGAGTAGCTAGAAGCAAACAATTAAAATTGTGAAATTGCAACCCATGTCAAAGTCTGAAATATGTTCTACAACTAATTGTGGTGCTGTGTTTTGAAATTTATAGTTTCTTTGTATATATGTTATTGATTACAAAAGAAGGGGAAAAAAGTCGAAAGTGATGATAAAAAAAGATATTTAAGCCCTCTAGCCTCCTATATTCTGGAGCAGCTAGAAGGAAAAATCTGAGAGGATCATATGGTAGCCCATGACAAACTCTGGAATCTGTCCTGTAACCACTTGTTGAAGAGTGCTTTGAAAACTATGGCTTTTTTATTTCTTTGCTTTGTATATATGTTATACTATACAATAAAAAAATTTAAAAGAGGGGAGGCACTCCGAGAAGAGGGTGATGACCTCAACAAAGGCAGAAAATGTGGAAAGTGGTAGAAAAGTGGGAATAACTGGGAATGGACATTTGGCTAGAAGGGAAGATTTGAGAAAGGAATCAGAGGGTAGAGGGGATGCGGGTGGAGAGCGCAAACATTTGCTGATTACCTACTCAGTGTCAAGGACAGTTTTAGACCCTGAAAGGAGAAAGCTTTGAATACTCAGGAGTCAAATGTGGGTCATTTCTGCTCCTCCCTTCACTATTGTATGACCCTGTGTCATCCTAGTTATGTACCATTTTCCGGTCTGTAAAAAAGGAATAATTCCTGTTCCCTTGGGTTTTCTGCTAGTCATCAAAAATGAATGAGTTAGGCCACAGTACACGAAAAGGAAAATACGTAATATTTTGTAAGATAAATTTATAACAGTTGTTAAATATCTGGCGTCTTTATAAAACAAGCACTGTAGAAAACTTTTAATGCGACATTTAAGTTATTAATACAACAGCTATTTAGATCTTCAAACATCCATTTTCCTTTAAATGGTATGAACTTGGAAAACATAAAAATGGAACATAGGTAGCTTTCAATTACGTAGTTCACTACAATTCAATCTATGGGTTACATGCATTTTAATTTATTCATGCCACACGTCGTTATTAACTCCACATGAAGTTTGAAAGGACAAAGTATGAATCGGTCAGCTTGCCGTGTTATTTCCACGGGGGGAATGCGTCAGGGGGATTTCCCTTGAGACAGCAAGACTGGAGTCAGCCAATAATTGCTGGTATTGCCTGAGTGTTAATAATAGGCTGATGAAAAGGTGAATTCGTCGTGAAAACGCTGATTAAGTCAAGCGCACCCTCCCACCCTCCTTGCGATCAGGCATTTTCGTCTTCCTCCCGCCCTCACAGAAGGGGCTGTGACCGCATCTGGCATCATAATACTAACATTCGTGTCGTGCTTTCCTATTTACTTTCACACACATCATCACTCCTCAGGAATCAGGATTCACTGGTACCTTTCCGCATTTTAAAAATAAAGGTCTGCTTGAGAAATACTGGCTGATCTTTTAACCGGCAGTAACAACCAAGATCTGTAAACCCCGCCGGAATTAGCAGCCTTCTCCCCCAGTTTAGTTCCAGGCCCGAGACACCTCCACTCCGAGAAACCGCCGTGACTCACATCTTGCAAATCTTCGCCCCCTCCGCGCCCCCCAACACACCCAACCCCCCCGAGGAGCCCCAACCCGAGCCACAGCATTGTCATCCCGCCCGACAGGAGTTGGAGGTCTCGGGTCTGAGTCACACAGAAAGACCACCCTCGTCGGCATCCCCACACAGTCCCTCGCCGCCTGGCGTGCCGGCTGCCCGGCCTCCCCGCTTGACACACCAACGCCCTTCATCTCCGCGCAACTTGTTATGCTCCAGCTAGAGCCCTTGACCCAAAAACCTCCGAGAATCGCAGAGCGGCAGAGCCGGCCTCGGGCGGCCTTTGATGGCTTTGTTATTGTTTGGGTTTGAATCGATACGCCCCTCCCCATCCTTCCTCCCCCGCGGCCCGGCACCCAGCTCCCGCCTCCCCTCACGCCTCGCGCCCCTCCCCCTCCATTTTGGCGCCTTTTCCTTCCCGCCACGTCGTGGCGGCGTAGAGACCATTCTGACCGTGCGAGTGGGGCGGGGCGGGGGCGGGGCGCGTCGTGTTATGCAGATCAGCTGGCCTCTGGTTGGCTGGAGATGCGCCGGCAGGGGCGGGGCCGGGGCGCGGCGACGGAGCGCGCGGGGCTGGGGCCGAGGGGCGTTACCGGGTCCCGCCACTTCCCCACCCCCTCTCCTCCCTCCGCCGGCCGGGCAGCCCTGCTCCCTGTCTCGGCCTCCCGGAGAGGCCCCGCCCCATCCCCGCCCGCCCGCGCGCCCCCCCGCCGGCGCGCTCCGCCCCTTTACTCCTGGCGGCGGGGCGAGCCGGGCGTCTGCTGCAGCGGCCGCGGTGGCTGAGGAGGCCCAAGAGGACTCGGCGGCAGCGGCGGTGGTGGCGGCGGGACCGGCAGCAGCAGCAGCAGCAGCAGCAGCAACGAGACCCCTGCCCCGCGGCGCAGAGAGCGCTGCCCCCCGAGCCTCCGGAGCCGCCCTCCGCGAAGCCTGACCCCGCCGACGCGCCCGCCTGCCGCCAGCCCCGGCAGCGCCCCCAGTCGTCCTCCGACTCGCCCTCGGCCTTCCGCGCCAGCCGCAGCCGCAACGACAGCCGCAGCCGCAGCCCCATCCCCAGCAGTAGGCACAACTACCGGTACAACCCCAGCCCCAGCTCCTCCTGCTGCGCCTCCAGGCACGGTCCCTACGCGGAAGCCCTGAAGGTTGGGATGCTCTTGTCCAAAATTAACTCGCTTGCCCACCTGCGCGCCGCGCCCTGCAACGACCTGCACGCCACCAAGCTGGCGCCCGGTGAGTGCCCCCCCGTCCCGGACCCGGGGATGGTAGGGTGGGGGTCTGAGGCGCGCGGGCCGACACTGAGTCCCCTGTGCTTTCCTCTCGTAGGCAAGGAGAAGGAACCCCTGGAGTCGCAATACCAGGTGGGCCCGCTACTGGGCAGCGGCGGCTTCGGCTCTGTCTACTCCGGCATTCGTGTCGCGGACAACTTGCCGGTGAGGGGGCGCCCCGCCGTGGGGGGTGGGGCGTGCGGGAGGCGCACCGGCTTTCTCCCTGGCGAGAAGACCTAATCGGGACTTTTCTTGGGGGCTTCCAGGTAGCCATCAAGCACGTGGAGAAGGACCGAATTTCCGACTGGGGAGAACTGGTAAGTGTCCAGGATGGTGCGACCCCCGGGAGGGGAGGGGTGGGATGGGGGGACGGCCCCCACTCATCCGCCCCTAACGGACCCCCATCTCCCCTGCAGCCCAATGGCACCCGAGTGCCCATGGAAGTGGTCCTGCTGAAGAAGGTGAGCTCAGGCTTCCCCGGCGTCATTAGGCTTCTGGACTGGTTCGAGAGGCCTGACAGTTTCGTCCTGGTCCTGGAGAGGCCCGAGCCGGTGCAAGACCTCTTCGACTTTATCACGGAAAGGGGGGCTCTGCAGGAGGAGCTGGCCCGCAGCTTCTTCTGGCAGGTGCTCGAGGCCGTGCGGCACTGCCACAACTGTGGGGTGCTCCACCGCGACATCAAGGACGAGAACATCCTCATCGACCTCAATCGCGGCGAGCTCAAGCTCATCGACTTCGGGTCGGGGGCGCTGCTCAAGGACACGGTCTACACGGACTTTGATGGTGAGCTGGGCCCCCGGGAGGGAGTGGCCCAGGTGACTCGGCCGAGCCTAGGGGCCTCCGCCAGCCTCCCCCCCTCCCGCTTGGGCTCTTTGTAAAGGTCATTGGGCAGTCTGGCTTGATGCTAGCAGGGGTGGGGCGGAGGAGAGCTTCCCAGCGTAGTAAGGCCGGGATTTCAAGCCAAGTGAACCTGTAATATTTCTGGCATGATTTTATTTTTTTTTTAAGTGGAGTTCACTGGCTTCCCAGCTTTCCCAATGAATACGAGGTTACGGGCAACCGGCTGTAGCCCAGATTTTTGAAGTATGACCTAGTTTCCCCGCCAGTAAAAGGATGGGAGGGGAGAGGGAGGGGAGAGCCGGAGAGAGGAAAATCGATGCCGGTTTTTGTTTTGTTTTGTTTTAAAAGGAAGTAAGTTTTCTGTATGGTAGTTTTTAGAGCTGCACTTCCCCCTCCCTCCCCCTTTCATCCAGGCTGGGATAAGGAATACAAACAGTAGTTCCACTAAATAATTAATTTTGTCGAATTTTTTTTCCGAAGGATGGGGTGGTTGTGGTATTAGGGAGTCGGTAATGAATGTTGTGAAATAAGATCTGTTGCTGGTTTGAAAATTAGTTGGGTGTCTCCGCAGAGAATGAAAACCTACCCTAGGGAGGGGCTTAGAGCGGGTTCTTTAAGAAAAGAAGGAATGAAGAGCTTTGAGATCAAAGCAAAGGAGGTTGGGTCATCCTCTGAGCAGCTTAACCTAACAAACGACGGCCTTTCAAAACTTGAGACTCGGGCTTGTGGCTTGTGTTTATTTGCCCTTGGAGGACGCTGGGTTGGGCTGCATTTTTTGTATTTAACAGTTATGGCTGGCTGGGTCCTCCCATGTTTTTTCTTGGAGTCTTCGCTGCCCCCTGGTGGGCACCAGCGGGATGGACCTTTTTTTTTTTTTTTTACAACCCAAAGTTTGTAAACAGGAATCACGTGGTCTGAAACCAGCCTTGCAGCTCGGCCTACCTTTCCAGTTTGGGGAAGAAAGGGTGTGGGTGTCTGCCTCTGCCTACTCAGAGGGTGGGGAAGAAGGCCTCCCAGAGGACACCCTGTGTTGTGCAAGTGTCCTCGCCTGGGTCACATCTGATAGGAGAACCTCTCCCAGGCTCCTGGGCAACATTTAATATAGTTTGAGGATAATCTGTGGCATGCTTACCTTGATTATGCAGACATTCATTCACTCACCCCTTTGTGGGTGGTCCGATCACATACAGCCTTCAGGATTTGGGTCTGCAGCAAGCCCTCTATGTTTCTTGGAGCAGCTTATAAAGAGTTTCAGTTTATGTTTGGGGCTGGGAGAAAGATGGGTAATGCTTTGGGTTGGAGAGGTGCCATAAGCCAGTCATCCACTCTCCATTTAGCCAAGGAAAGATAAAATGGAGCTTACCCAATTCCTGAGGAAAGGCTTTTTTTTTCATGGGCAAATGGTTGGTCTACAAAAAAGGGGCCAGTGCTTTTTTGTTAAAGAGTGGTTCAGCATACCATGCAGTTGCTTTGTGTTTATTTTTGCTAAAAGCATATTTTCCCTCCTTATTCCCCTGGCTTGCAGGGACCCGAGTGTATAGTCCTCCAGAGTGGATCCGCTATCACCGCTACCATGGCAGATCGGCAGCCGTCTGGTCCCTGGGGATCCTGCTGTACGATATGGTCTGTGGAGATATTCCTTTTGAGCATGATGAGGAGATCATCAGGGGACAAGTATTCTTCAGGCAGAGGGTCTCTTCAGGTAACTTCCAGGAGTCCCCCTTGTTGAGAAGCCCAGAGAATCACAAACTTGTGTACTCCCTGGGTACAGTCCTTCAGTTTCGGAGCGCTTCACTGGGTACACTGTGACCTTTGGGTTAGCAGAATCCTAGGCCAGTGATTTATACTTGAGCTGGCCCCAGAAATCATTTGGCTTGCTTCCAAGCTTTCCTCGGGAGACCAGAGGAAGAGCATGTGTGCAAATGCTTTCTCTGAGTTTATCGTCTTTTTAAGGTTCCAGCAGCAACCTAATTCCTTAATTCCCTGTTTTGGCCAGAAAGCTAAAAGTTGAGGGTGCTTTTCAGTTTTCTCCCTTAAGGCAGTACCTCTCTAAATATTGTGAGTCCAGTGACCTCATTGTGGGTGGTGTTTATGTTTGCAAGTTAGTAGGTGAGTTGAATCACCTCTTCATGCTTAGTGGTGTCTCATCAAAATCCTTGTCATCATCCTTCCTATTTCTGATGAGTGGGTGTTGTGGGAAAGGCCCCAGCTATTGAAGTTTGAAAACCACAGGTTTAAGAGGGGAGCCATGGTTTAGCTGAGAGCAGACTAGAAGATCCAAATGTTAGTTTAATACATTCCCATTGGAGAGCACCCAGCACATGGCTGATGTCCTGGAAAGTGTGTGACTTTCTTGGGGCCCCAGACTGGTGGGCCCCAGGAAGCAAATTGGGAATGCCTCTTCACTTCAAGACATAGTTGAGTCATTCATAACCTCTGCCTGTCCTGCTTTCTGCAGAGTGTCAGCATCTCATTAGATGGTGTTTGGCCCTGAGACCATCAGATCGGCCATCCTTCGAAGAAATCCAGAACCACCCATGGATGCAAGATGTCCTTCTGCCCCAAGAAACTGCTGAGATCCATCTCCACAGCCTGTCACCAGAGCCCAGCAAATAGCAGCTTTTTTCTGGCAGGTTCTCCTCTCCCTGTCAGTTGCTTGAAGGAGAGGAGGCTTCTGTCTCCAGCTTCCTAAGTACCAGTGATACTTCTCACCATGCAGGACAGTGCTTGATACAGGAACAACATTTACAACTCATTCCAGACCCCAGGCCCCTGGAGGCTACCTCCTGACACGGGGGTGGGGGGAAGGGGCTCCACTCCAGGCGTCCTAGGCCTCAACTCCCATAGATGCCCTCTCCTTCTCATAGGTGTCCAGCCTTGCTGGGTTTCTACAAAATCCCGGGGGTGGGGGGTGGGGGGGGGTCAGAGCCCTGTCATGGAACTGTTCCCTTTATCATGAGTTCTGCTGAATGCCGTGATGTGTCGGGTAGGGGGTAAACAGGTTGGGATGGGATAGGACTACGCACCATTAAGTCCCTGTCACCTCTTCCGACTCTTCTGAGTGCCTTCTGTGGGGACTCCGGCTGTGCTGGGAGAAATACTTGAACTTGCCTCTTTTACCTGCTGCTTCTCCAAAAATCTGCCTGGGTTTGGTTCCCTCTTTCTCTCCCCCGCCCTCACTCCCTTCCCCATTCCTTATATGAAAGGTGCCATGGAAGAGGCTACAGGGCCAAATGCTGAGCCACCTGCCCTTTTTCTGCCTCCTTTAGTAAAACTCCAAGTGAACTGGTCTTCCTTTTTGGTTTTTACTTAACTGTTTCAAAGCCAAGACCTCACACACAAATGCACAAACAATGCAAATCAACAGAAAAACTGTAAATGTGTGTACAGTTGGCATGGTAGTGTACAAAGAATTGTAGTTGATCTGATTTTTCTTCATTTTGCCTTTAAATTATTTTAACTTTTTGTTGTTGTTGTTGAAAGATGCGCATTCTAACCTGGAGGTCAATGTTATGTATTTATTTATTTATTTATTTGGTACCCTTCCTGCTCCAAGCTTCCACGGCTGCTGCCCTAGTTTTCTTTCCTCCTTTCCTCCTCTGATTTGGGGACCTTTTGGGGAGGGCTGCGGCGCTTGCTCTGTTCATGGGGTGACGGGACTCAGGCAGGACAGCAGCTGCAGCTGCCTGACTGCTGTGGGCCCCCTCGCCCACTTACCCAAGTGGGTCTGGGTTCTGTGGGTGATGGGGGAAGGGCGTTGCTGACTTGTGTATAGAGAGTAGAGATGAAAAGCAGTTCTGGGTGGTGTGCCTTCCAGATCCTCTCTGGGGCTGTTTTGAGCAGCATGTAGCCTGCTGGTTTTATGAGTGAAATACTGTACAGGGGAATAAAAGAGATCTTATTTTTTTTTTTATACTTGGCATTTTTTGAATAAAAACCTTTTGTCTTAAAATTGTGGCTTTTAAGTGTTGTCCATGCAGAGTTGTGCTAGCATGCATCTTTTGAACTTCTGGTAAATGCCCAAACCCCTGTGTTTGGAGGAGAAAGGGAATATTCTGCTCAAATCTGATTTCCTTCAACAGGGACCCTGGGAGGTTACCTTTCCAAAACGAGGGTATGGGGGGTTCGGCCAATATAGTGTGGATGAGATTTTTCGTGAGAGGCCCAATGAAATCTCCACTTCTATTCCTGACCAAATTCTAGAGCTTTGCTGTTTTAACATAGGGTTATTTAGTTTCTTAGTTGTACTAGCTACATTTCAAGTGTTCAATAACCTCTTGTGGCTAGTACCTCATCCAACAGTACAGATAGAACATTTCCATCATTGCAGAAAGTTCTATTGGGCAGTACTTCCCTTCAGATATCAAACATACTCTTACTAACCAAGTTTTTAAAAATTCTCACTAGTAAAATGTACCCTCGATTGAAAAACTTGCTGAAAAACTTACCTGTATTATTTTCATCAGCTCCTGATTCAAGTTATCTTCATTTTGTCATTTGTAATAGTAGAGGGATGGAAATGTGTTTTCATTTAAAAGTCAGGGCCGGGTGGGCCATGGTGGCTCAGCAGGCACAGTTCTCACCTGCCATGCTGGAGACCCAGGTTCAACTCCTGGTGCCTGCCCATGCAAAAAATAAGTAAAAGTCAGAGCTTTCCCCACTTCAGTGTGCTTGACAAAGTATACTGACAGTAAGTGAAATGTCATCTCTGCCATTTTCTTTTTTTTTTTTAACTTTTTTTATTTCTGCCATTTTCTTAAGCTTGTGCTTGGATAATTTGTTTTCAGTTTGCAATTTTGTAAGAATGGGTTTGATTTAAACTGGATGATAAAACTCATGAATCCACTTGACACATATGGTTTGAATATGTCCTGATATGCTGAAAACACAGGAGCATGTGCCACTGTTAATTTTGTGTATTAAGTATTAGTAAATCTTGGTATCTTGTATCTTTACAAACATCAACAGTTCAATATTCTTCCCTTCCTGTGCATTATCTTCTCTCTCCTTCGGTGCGTGCCCAGCCTTTTGTCACTAACCCAGATCCCCTTGTCAAGTTGCTTGAGGGTCCTGGCTACAATACTTTTCGTTTACTAGGTTGAGTTCTGAGGTTTGTCTACCCTTCGACTTGGACTAGATCCCACACCCTAGCTTAGCCCCATGTGGCTGTGGAGGAGGAAGGAAGGATTTCTTGGTTCTGTGGGGCTTTCTGAGGTTCCCCTTTTCTTTGTCACCTCCCCCCATTTCCATCCTCTTCAGTCTGAGGATTGCATGTCCTTTCCAGTAAATTGATACTGGAACAATTAAAAGTTGCTCCAAGCTAATAATGAAATCTGGCAAAGCCTCAACTTTCTCCCTTGAGGTGAATTTCTTGTAGTTTCCCCATCCTCTGTTGACACTCATAGGGTGCTGGAAGAATGTGCCTCTGAAGAAATATTTATTATACTCCTATTGGGTGCAAGGTATTAGGGAGTGTAGGGGAAGGGTGAAAAAAGTAAGCCTGTTTTCAAAGGCAATTTAAAATCTAGTGTGGAAGGGGAGTCAGATAACTAATAGGGCAGCATGAGATCAATGCCTTGGTCACGGGAATACAGAGGAGGGGGCGGGGAGCAGTGGTTAGGAGACTTGGGCATTAGATTCTACCCCTAAGTTATGCCTTCTGAGATAAGACTAATCTCTAAATAGGGATACTACTTGATAGCGTTGTCAGGAGGATTGAATTGAACAATGGATGTACATGCAAACAAACACTGTCTCTTTCCTTTGGAGGCATATATAGCTAAAGTTCAGCATGAGAAATTCTCAGCAATAGTCTTCGTTACCTCTGGGGAAGGAAGGAAGGTTTTGATTTGGGCTGCATATCTGCAAAAAATCCTTGATAAATAAACTTCATAAACTGGATGAGTAAGATATTAGTATTCTTTAGAGCTCTTGGTCTGTCAATATTTCGTGATAAGTTTTTTTTAAGTAATGAACTTTTATGGGCTTATATAGGAGGCAGCAGATGGAGTTATTACTGCCTTTGACAGAGGTAATCTGGAAGGCTTCAGAGAGGAGGCAGTGTTTCAGCTAGACTTTAAGGATAAATCTGTTTGTTCACCTGTAAAGTGAGACACTGAACAGGCAAGAAATCCAGAGGGGCTAATTTTTTTTTCTCCACTAGACCAGGAGTCAGTACACTATGGTCAGCTAATCAGATCTGGCCCACTGCCTGTTTTTGTACAGCCTGTGAGCTAAGACTGGATTTTACATTTTTCAATGGTTGAGAACAGATTAAATGAATAATATTTCATGACATATGAAGTTCAAATTTGAATGACCATAAATAAAGTTTATATGGCACATGGCCACGCTCATTCATTTATGTAGTGTCTAAGGCTGCTTCTGTGCCATAATGCAGAGTTGAATAGTACAACAGAGACTAGATGGCCAACAAAAGTTGAAAGTATCATCTGGCCCTTTATAGAAAAAGCTTACTAACACCTGATCTAGGCCGTGGTCTCATTGATTCATCCCCATTTTTTCAAACACTTAGCCTAGAGGCAGGCACACAGTAGGCCCTCAGTAGTAATAGCTAACATTTATTCAGCACCTATTAGGAGCCTAGCACCACTGCAGGCTTTGCATGGTTTAACTTATTTAACCTTACAGCTCTCTATAAGGTAGGCACTATTCCCATTTTATAGGTGGGGAAACTGAGGTGCAGAACAGTTCAGTGTCTCATCTCAAAGGTCACACACCAAAGGAGTGATTAGGTCAGGATTTGGACTCGGGCAGTCCATGCTCACTAGCACTCTGTTATGCAGCTGCTATTTGATAGACATTTGTGTGGCTTCATCATCTCAGGGTCCTTTTAGGGCCAGGGATCTGGAAGTGAGAGCAGTTTTCCAGACTCCAGAGAGAGTAAGGTAAGTGGTTGTTCTGGATTGTGGAAATATTCACTGTTGGGGTCCTGTGAGCTACTACTCTTCACTTGGTCCCGGAAGGGTTGGAGGCGGTAAAGGGAGGAGAAAGGGGAGGGGTGGGGAGGTTAGGGGTAGGGCGGGGCACATTTCTTGTAAATGTTGCTCAGCTCCTTCAACTGCTTCTCTGGTTCTTGGAAACCCTCACCACAGAAGACCTATCAAAAACAGTGTTCAAGCAGATATGGCCTCATCCCCCAGTTCATTTCCTGCCCAGCCTTGCGCTACTAACCCCGATTGCCAAGAACAAGGTTGCAATGACCCCTCAACATAGCTGTGGGAGGAAGTACAAAAATAAGCAGAACTAAGGTCAAGCTGAGATGACAGTCTTTATTTATTATTTTACTTATTATAACGGGACATCCGATATGCAGAACTGAATTAATCATAACCCTTGTTTCATGATATAGTCTCATCCTTGGTCCAAGCATGGTGTCCAGTTATTTTATTATATTGGACGGCAAATCTACCCCTGAACTTGAGAATCAGAACATTAACAAAGATGTCCATCTATATGATCCTCTCTTAGTCCGTCTCCTGCTTTCCCCCAGATGAAACCCACTATCTTAAATTTTGTGTTTAGCAATCTCTTAAAAAAAGTTTGCATTTTATATGCACGTGCCCCTAAATTATGTAGTGTTTAGTTTTAGTTCTTGAGCTTTAAAAAAGGTGTCCCGTGTGGAATTCCCATATGAACTGGCAATTCCACTCTGAGGTGTATACTCCTGTTCCACCAGGGGCTCAAACAGATGCTCACGCACCAATGCCCACAGGAGCATTATTTACGATAGCCCAAAGGCGGAAACAACCCAAGTGTCCATTGACAGATGAGTGCATAAAGTAAACGTGGTTTATATGTGCAATGGAATATTATACAGCCATAAAAAGGAATGAAGTGCTAATATATACTACAATGTGGATGAATCTTGAAAACATGCTAAGTGAAATAAGCCAGACACAAAGGACAAACACTGTATGGATTCACTTATATGAAGTATCTAGAATAAGCAAATTCACAGAAACAGAAAGTAGATTAAAGGATACCAGGAGCTGTGGGGGGGGGGGGATGGGGAGTTATTGCTTAAAGGTTACAGAGTTTCTGTTTCAGACAGCAAAAATGTTTTGATAATGGATACTGTGATGGTAGCACAACATTTTAAATGCCACTGAGTTGTACACTTAAAAATGATTAAAATGACAAATTTTATGTTATATATATCGTTACAAAAATTTTTAAGAATTTTAAAAAGGGGATCACATGTATATGTGATACAGAACTTCTTTTCACTCAATGTTATAAAGATGTGTGTGGTAGCACGTAGCTGTAGATCGTCTTCACTCTAGAATATTCCACAGGCTGGGCAGGCATTTGGTTTGTGGCCAGTGGAGCCCAGTCTTTAAGTGACCCCTGGCTTCAAATGCGTGGGAGATCAGCACACACAGGGCAGTTCCACAGGTAGCCCTGCCCAATACCCAAGGGTGAAAGCCAGGAGGCAATGACCATATAACCATTTCATTATCCACAGAGCACCTACTATGCACCCGGCTGGACACACTGAGAAATCCTCTTTCATATGTGAATAGACAATGGGGCTTTCCTCATCTGTCCCCTCCGGGGTTCAAAATGATACCAGAAAATAGACAGGTAAAGAGGTGATGTTGCCTGGGCTCCCAGAGAGATCTATAGATATGGCAGTGTCTGTGGTGTGAAGGCTGGAGCATGATAGAGTGAATATGTTTGTGAGTCTGTGTTTGGTGTGTGCCCCTGTACATATACACTCTTTCTTGGAGATACTAACTAGTTCAGCCCATCCGGATTAAACAGTCTGTATTTCTTCACTCCCTGGTCTGGCTGCCTCCTTTTTCTCCCTCAGCCCTGATTCTCTCCTTTGCCCATCCTCCAATGCAGACCCCTCGCGTCCCATAACCACCCACCCAATTCTCTTCATTCCTCTTCTCCTTCTCCAGATGGCCCATCCCAATGGAACTTTGAGATCTCCTTACTGACCTTCCTGAAAACTTCCTAAAACTGTTGACCCCTCCCTCCTCCTCCAAACTCCTTCCTGGTTTTATAACCCCTGATTTGCCTTGGACTTACTTCTCTGACACTTGGGCCCAGTTTCCTCTCCCTCTCTTTGCCCTCACAAGCTGGGTGTTTTATCCTTTCCTCACCCCCCAAACCCTGTGTCTATCCGGATTCAAAGTAGGGAACGTGAAGAAGCGTGAAAAAGCGTGAAAACAGAGCTACTGACAAAGGTGGGGGGTAAAGTTCCAGGACACCACAAGGGGGCAGTGCTGTGCCTGGGGCTAGCAACAACAGGAGCATGACCGCTCAGACCTGGAGGGCGAGAGGAGGGGGCCGGGAGTGGAACCGAGAGTCATCGAGGACTTCTGCTTGACAAGAACCGTGACCTTCACTAGAGAGAAGCAGCTGGCCTTGGTGGGGAAGGAGGGAGAGCCAGAGCAATAAATACCCTACGCCTCTCTTCCCACCCTTGGCTCTCCTACCAGCGCCTTCCATTGGCTGAACCCAACCGGAAGCCGAAGGCGGGGGAGTCTGCATTTGCGCCCGGGTAGGTGATCTTTTCCGGGTCAGAGCGGATGGTGAAGGCCGCGAGGTGGTGGGGGAGGCAAACGGAGGGCGTCTTGCAGAGTTTCTACGTTAAGACGCCGGCCTCTACATTAGGTGACCATCTTTTCCATGATGATTCCCCAAACTCCAGGGCAGACCTCTCTCCTGGCCTAGGGAGCCATTGCCTTCCAGATACCACCTCCCAGTGTCTCCCAGGAACTCAGGAGCTGAGTATCACTTGGGTGTCTGGCGGAAAAGGATTGAGACACCCCCAACTCCTGAATGCCATCTTGTCCCAGCTCACGTCTCAGACTCACTCACGAAGTTCCTGAGAAAAAGATGCCCATATATCTTCCATTTGAAAATAGTTTTCTTTCCCTTGCAATGGTTTTCGTTCCCCTGCTTATAGAAATGATACCTGCTATTTGGTCTGGAACTGAAATTTTCTGTAGGGCATAATCTAATTCAACCTATCTGTATAGCTCATTTGAACAACTGAAACATAGGGAGCACAGGATAAGAAACAGGTCCTTTAATCCTGTATAGATTATTGTAATGCCTGAAACACCCTAGAGTATATTAAGCAGAAAATCAAAAAGTATTGGCAAAGCCCCTTGAGGGAGGGGAGAAAGAATATGGAGCTATTAAACTTTACCATCTGGGAATCCCCTGATACTGTAATGATACCCAAATTAATAGGCCAAGTCCTCGATCACCAGCCTTGCTGTTGTGAAGTTTATGTAGGTAGGTGAGAAGCTTAGAGGCATTATAGGCATGCCTTAGAGTTACTTCAGGAGGACCTCTTTTGTTGCTCAGATGCAGCCTCAGTCTTTCTAAGCCTAACTCTGTAAGTGAAATCATTGCCCTCCCCATTAGGTGGGACGTGACATCCAGGGGTGAAAGTCTCCCTGGTGACATGGGAGATGACTCCCAGGGATGAATCCAGACCTGGCACTATAGGATCAACAACTCCTTCCTGACCAAAGGGGGAAGAGAAGTGTAATTAATAAAGTATCAGTGACAGAGAGAGAGTTCAAATAGAGTCGAGAGACTACTCTGGAGATTGCTCTTACACAAGCTTCAGGTAGACCTTGCTACCTATCATACCCTGCCAACTCCCAACCAAAACTATTCCAGCCAATCCTAAAAAACGCTTAAGGCAATATATAAGATTCCACAAGGGTTCCATGCACTAGAGTAACTTTCCAGAAACCTACAACCTCCAGATGGGTCCCTGATCCAGGTAAATCCTGACACCTAGCCCAGCCTTTCCAGAACATCAGCTAGTTCCATTGCCCTGCCCCATATTAGTGACAGACCCTTCCAATATCAAAAATTTAGAATTGCCATAGCCCAAACACCCCTAAAGAGAGGGATGGAAAGATCAAAGGTGATGGTGGAGTTATACAGGGAAGATAGGATTTAACAAATGAATGTGAATGCTGAATCATTAAATTGATATCTCTTTTAGTCTCCAGGATTTCAGAGCAGCTAGAAGTAAACACCTAAAATTGTGAAACTGTGACCCATGTCAAACTCTGAAGTATGTTGTACAACTAATTGTGGTGCTGTGCTTTGAAATTTATAGCTTTTTTGTATATATGTTATTTTTCACAAAAAAGAAGGAAAAAAGTCAATTGTGATGATAAAAAAAATATTTAAGCCTTCTAGCCTTCTATATTTTGGAGCAGCTAGAAGAAAAATATGAGAGGATCATATAGTAGCCCATGACAAACTCTGGGATCTGTGCTGTAACTGCTTTTCGAGAGTGCTTTGAAAGCTATTGCTTTTTATTTCTTTGCTTTGTATATATTTTATACTATACAATAAAAAAGTAAAGAAAAACCACAATAACAGCAAAAAAATGATGCATGAATTTTTGTAAAAATAAAGGTAAAAGTGAGTTAAAGTTATGTGATATACTATATACTTTTAGCATGTCTATAGTTTTTACATTATGTATGTATATAATTTTATTAAAAAGAGCCCATATCTTTGGCAACCTGTTTCCCCCCCCATTTAAAAAATGTGCTATTGAAATATTTCATTTCAAGAACTATGGATAAACAATCATTTTGATATGGCCATAACATGGATATACATAATTAATTTTGGCAATTTCCAATTTTCCACCATTATATATGAAATTCTGTTGCTAGATAGGACTTTTGGTGAGGATTAATTGTTGCCTATACCAAAACCTGCTATCCTTTTCTTCTTCACGAATAGAACCACTCATTTTTAACTAGTCACATGGTCTTCCTTAAGAATAAAGACTAAATTCCCTAGATTCTCTTACAGCTAACTGTGGTCACGTGATAAAGTTATAACCCATAAAGTGTAAGCAGAAATGTGGGGCAGATTCCAGGAAAATTCTTAAAAGACATCCGGTGTGCCCCCTTTACCTCTAAAGCTAATAAGGAGCTATTATGAGAAGGGAAATGGGGATTGGGGGTGGAAGGGGTGGCTTGGGGAAGATGCCAGATAGACAAAAAGAAAAATCTCCCTCAGGCCACTACATTCATCCAAGCCCTCATCACCATCACTTTGTGTTGTGACAAGCTTTTAATATTTCACCAGAAAAATGCTTTTTCCATTTAAATTAGTGATTAAAAAAATGAAAATGTGTATTATCTTTAAGTATACTTTCATAGTATCTTGATGATCTGGCTCTATTCCTCCATGACACATCTCTAATTTTATAATACAATTCAGGTAGAAAGTAAGTTTTGAGATTAAGCCAGTTTGCCTTTATCTACATCAATACATGGGAAAATTATACAGTAATAAGGATAATCTAAAGTGAGAGAGTTTAAAAAATAAATTTTGTGGCCAATAAGCATATGGAAAGATGATCAATACCATTAGCCATTAGGGAAATATAAATCAAAACCACAATGAGACATCACTTCATACCCACTAGAATGGCTATTATTAAAAAAAAGCCAAAAGGTGAAAATAACCCAAATGTTAGTCAGTAGATGAATGAGTGAACACACATTTGGTTTATACACACAGTGAAAAAGAGAAGTCTGACACATGCTACAACATGAATGAATCACAAAAGCATTATATTGAGTGAAATACTGCAGACACCAAAGGACAGATATTGTGTGATTTCACTGATATGAAATAACTATAATATGCAAATTCATAGAGCCAGAAGTAGATTACTGGTCAGCAGGAGCTTGGAGGTGGGGAATGAAGAGTTAATGCTTAATGGGAGCAGAGTTTTGGTTTGAGGTGATGGAAAAGTTTTGGTAATGGGATGATAGCACAACATTGTGAATGAATTAATACCACTGAATTGTATACTTAGGAAAAAAGTATATGTGGCTCTGGAATGTATTTCCTAATCTAATTTCACTGATGGGGAAAATAAGGGAATGGATATATATACACTTTTTTTTTTCAACTCAAGAAGCATTGGATTTAATAGCACATGGTCTAAAAGAAGAGTCTGGCTGCCAGAAAAATTACTGACACTTTCATATTGAACAGCAGTATATATATATGTGTATATACTTTTTTCTTTTATATATATATTTGTGTATATACTTTTATTCTTTTTAAATATAATTTTAAATCAACTTAAAAAATTTTTTTTTTTGCTGCAAAAAGCTTTATTGTTCACACTTGGTTCAAGGCTTGTTAGAGGGTGGCAGGGCAGCTGGTTAAAGAGACACTCCTGGCTGGAGGGAGGGGCTCAGGCAGAAGCCTGGATGCCAGGGGACTGCAGAGGGGCGCCCCATAAAGGCCTCTGGGCTCTGGAGGCTCCTAGTCGTCATGCTTGAGGGTGAGCCTTTCAAAGAGATATTTGCCCAGCCTGGCCTGCGGGCTGGCCAGCCTGCGGAGGTTGGTCAGGTGGTCGCCCATCTTCTTGATGAGTTTCACCTCCTCATCTAGGAAATGGTTCTCCAGGAAGTCACAGAGATGAGGGTCCGAGTTGGCAGAACCCAGGGCATGCAGTTCCAAAAGGGCCTGGTTCAGGCTCTTCTCGAGAACCAGGGCAGTTTCCATGGCATCCAGGGTCGTGCCCCACTCATCTTGGGACGGCTTCTGCACGTCCTGGAAAAGCGCTCGGCCGCTGCGCTGGTTTTGCATCTTCAAGAGATGCTCGGCCCCCTAGCGCTTTTCCTTAGCCAACTCGCGGAAGAAGTGGTCCACGCCCTTCAAGGCCACATCGTCACGGTTGAAATAGAAGCCCAGAGAGAGGTAGGTGTAGGAGGCCCGCAGATACCGGTTGACCAGGCGGTTTACAGAGGCCTCCACATCGGCGGTATAATTCTGGCGGATCTGGGAGCTCATGGTTGGTCGACAATGAGGAGCTAACCACAAAAAACCTGTTAGCTGGTCCCAGAGGCAGGGGCTGGCCCAGAAGTTGGTCCCAGAGGTTGCAGCGGGAGAGGCAGTTGGAGGGTGGTCGAGGCCAGAGAGGTGGGGGCAGAGTGCCCGGGTCTGTTCCGTTCAAACACTGTTGAAGCAAGAGACAGATCCGCGGGACCGCCAGGCGTGCTGCCTTAAATCAACTTTATTGAGGGATAATACACAAACAATAAATAGCCTCTATTTTGAGTGCATGGCTTGATGTGTTTTGACAAATACATGCACCCATGTAACCACTACCATAATAATCAAGATACAGAATATTTCCCACACCACCCTCCCCTAAAAACTCCCTTGACCCTTTCTAGCCAATCTCCCCAACCCACCCATACCAGCCCCAGGCAACCAGTGATCTATTTTATGTCACTGTAGATTAGTTTTGCCTTTTCTAGACTTTTATTTAAATGATGTCATACAACACATGTTCTTTTGTGGGAACGAGCATTTTATTGGATGCCTAGCATGTGACAATCACTTTACAAGTGTATAATCATTTCCCTGTTAGAGATGAGAAAACCACAACTCAGACATTTTATTTTACCAAGCTCATATAGCTAGTAAAATGGCTGAGTGGAATTCTAAGTGTTTCTGTCGCCAAACTTGGGGTCTTTCCTTGCACACTACCTTGCTGCTTGGTTTTATAGAGACACTAAAAGATAGATACTTTGGGGGCAGATGTAAGGTCAAGGCTTACAGCTTGTAAAAGGGCAAGAGTAAAGCATATGGAGCAACCTGAAGCCAGATAAGAGTGTACACAATTAAATGTTAAATAAAAATGTTACCAAGCACTGAGAACCTGTCGTCTGCCTCATACAGATACAAATAGCTACTGGAGGCTTCAGAAAAGGTCAGCTAAGGTGTCATGGTAGGCTTGTAACGGGACAGGATTTATCTATTGCCTCAGGCATTCATTTCAGACCAAATCGTGAAGCTGGGTTGGGAAAATTTGATTCAGAGAGGGGCAGGTCTCGGGTCTTCTTCCTTCCTGTCTGGTCAAACCGATGTTGGAATCTGAGATTTAGAAAATGGTAATTTAATAAGGTAAACACAGGCTTAGTCCTTAAAACTCCAAACCATAGCACTAGGGAGCACTAAGGAGTTTAAGGACAAGTACAAAGAAGAACAGACAGTTCTCCAATTTATAAGGGGCCATGTTTCAAAAGTTTGTTTGTGTATCAGTTGTTTGAAATTCAACACATCTCATAGAAGCCACATTGCAAATGGCGAATGGCGGTTGGGCTCTCAGATCCAACCTCAGATGCTGAGCTAACACATGGAATGGCTGAAGTACTATACAACTGCTCTGAAAACAATACTGTGGCAATTCTAGAACTCAGACAAAAGAATGAATTGTGGACTCATAGATATCTTGAGCTGTTGTCTAGACCTCTTTCCTACCCAGTGCAGGAAATCAGCTCCACCAATGTCCGTCAGCAGGCATTCTACCTTAGCCGAGTCCATTCTCTTTGATAGTTAGAAAATTCTTCCCTGTTGCAAGTTGAAGTTTGTCTTCTGCTCCCTTCTCTCTATTGGTTCTAGTTCCACTGTCTGAGTCTCCATGCATCTGACTTGCCATGTGACAAGCCTTCAGATAGTTAGGCCTCCTGCTTATTCTCCTGAAGTACCTTCACTCCCAACCAAAAGGTCTCCCTTCCCTGAACTATTTGATATGTGATCTGATTCCCAGACCCCCTCACTCAGGGGTGTGTCAGCGTCAGCTCACTCGCAAGCATCGACTGTTAAATATTCAGGAATTTTATGAGCTGCTTGACATCACATCGGCAGGGATATTTATACTATGGTAATCAGCAAAGGCTACAAATTAGGGTTTTCTCTTTTTTTCCCCCTGGAAACCCAGTTATTAAACACTTACCAGCATACCTCTTCCTTCACCATCAATTTTGAGGTAGTTTGTCTTTAAAACAGTGTACCCATAATCTACCCCAGTGTTCCAGACATAGTTTAAACAGAAGAGGTATAGTGGGTCTATAATCCCCCACTTACTTTTTAAAAAAAATTGTAGCAAAATATATATACAATGTAATTAAATTTCCCATTTTAACTACTTTCAAGCATAAAATTGAGCAGTTTTAATTACATTGACAATTTTATGCTACTGTCACCAACGTCTATTCCCAAAACTTTTCCATTACCTAAAATGGAAACTCTATACCCATTAAGCGTTGGCCTTAAATTCTCTCTCCATCTTACCCCTCACCTCACCCCTGAAACTGGTGATCTATTTTCTGTCTCTATGAATTTGCATATTCTAATGATTTCATATAAGCTAAATCATGCGACATCTATGCTTTTGTGTCTGTATTATTTCACTCCTCAACATGATGTCTTCTAGGCTCACCCGTGTGGTGGTATGTCCATTCCTTTTAATGACTGATTAATATTCCAATGTATGCATAGACCCATTCATCTGGCAATGAGCACTTGGGTTGGTTCCACCTTTTTGTTATTGTGAATAATGCTGCTATGAACATTGGTGTATATGTATCGGTTTGAGTCTCTGCTTTCAATACTTTGAGGTACATGTCTAACTAACAGTGGAATTGTCAGCTCATACAGTAATTGTGTTTAACCTTTTGAGAAACCTCCAAACTGTTTTCCACAACAGCTGCACTATTCATTTTACATGTAGTATATGAAAGTATGCTAGCAGGGTATGAGAGTTCCAATTTCTCCACATCCTCATCAACACTTTATTTACCATTTTTCTTTTGTTATCAGACATTCTAGTATTTGTGAAGTGGTATTTCACTGTTTTGACTTGCATTTCCCTAATGACTAATGATGTTGAGACTTTTTTCATGTGCTTATTGGCCTTTTGTGTATCATCTTTGGAAAAATATCTATTAAAAATGTTTTTGGCCCATTTTTCCAATTGGTTGTCTTTTTGTTGTTGAGTTGTAGGACTTCTTTACAGATTCTGGCTATTAAACCCTTATTAGATATATGATTTCCAAATATTGTCTCCCACACTATAGCTTGTCTTCTCACTTTCTTGATAATGTCCTTTGATGCACAAAAGTTTTAAATTTTGATGTGGTACGATTTTCTATTTTTTTTCCTTTTGTTCCTTGTGCTTTTACAGCTGTATCTAAGAATCTATCACCAAATCTAAGGTCCTGAAGATTTTCCCCTATGTTTTCTTCCATGTTTAGGTCACTGATCCCCTTACTGACCCATTCTTTTTTTTTTTAATATGGAAATTCTTTTTTTATTAATTAAAAATTTTTTTAAATACCAAAAAAACCAAAACAAACGTAAACATTCATAATTTTTAATCATTCTGTTCTACATATATAATCAGTAATTCACAATATCAACACATAGTTGCATATTCATCATCATGATTATTTCTTGGAACATTTGCATCTATTCAGAAAAAGAAATAAAAAGAAAACAGAAAAAAATTCATACATACCATACTGCCCCCCCACCGATCACCAGCATTTCACTCTAAATTTATTTTAACATTTGTTCCCGCTATTATTCATCTTTATTCCATGTGTTTTACCAGTCTGTTGATAAGGTAGATAAAAGGAGCATCAGACACAAGGTTTTCACAATCACACAGTCACACTGTGAAAGCTATATCGTTATACAATCATCTTCAAGAAACATGGCTACTGGAACACAGCTCTACATTTTCAGGCAGTTCCCTCCAGTCTCTCTATTACATCTTGAATAACAAGGTGATATCTACTTAATGGTAAGAATAACCTCCAGGATAACCTCTCAACTCTGTTTAGAATCTCTCAGTCATTGACACTTTGTCTCATTTCACTCTTCCCCCTTTTGGTCAAGAAGGTTTTCTCAATCCCTTGATGCTGAGTCTCAGCTCATTCTAGGATTTCTGTCCCACGTTGCCAGGAAGGTCCACACCCATGGGAGTCGTGTCCCATGTAGACAGGGGGAGGGTGGTGAGTTTGCTTATTGTGTTGGCTGGAGAGAGAGGCCACATCTGAGCAACAGAAGAGGTTCTCTTCGGGGTGACTCTTAGGCCTAATTTTAAGTACACTTGACCTATCCTTCGTGGGGTTAGGTTTCATATGAACAAACCCCAAGACTGGGGGCTCAGCCTATAGCCTTGGTTGTCTACACTGCCTGTGAGAATATCAAGAGTTCAACTTGGGAGGTTGAATTTTCCCCTTCTCACCATTTCCCGAAGGGGACTTTGCAAATACTTTTTTATTCACTGTTCAAATCACTCTGTACTTACTCATTCTTGACAGTCATTTCTATTGAGTTAATCAATCCAAATCCTCTGATCTTTTCTACATGAACTTTTCAGTGTATGCTTTTATAGTTGATTTTTTAAAATCTAAGAACAGTTTGGGGCTTGATATTTCTCTCATGATAGTCTCTCTTACTATTTAGACCTTGTCCTTCCGGCATATTTACTATTCAGGTACTGAATATTATTCCAACACATTTACATATTCAGATACTGAATTACCCAATACATAAGCTCTTCTTCCCACTTTAATGTCATCTGCAGACTCGACAAGCTTGTCTTCTATATTTCCTACTTATTTAGGGGTTCTTAATATGGGACCCAGTGAGTCAGGAGTCTCCTAAAATATATACAAAGTTTTGTATGTGCATTTGTTGGGATCAGTATACATAACTTTCATTAGATTCTTAAATGGGTGTGTAGCCCATAGAAGTGTAAGACCTTCTCGTCTGTGACATTGACAAAATGTGAACAGGACAGAACTAAGTAGAGACAATGATACCTAAATAATCAAATAATAATAAATAGTTTTCAATGTACTTTGAATACTAATGCTTAGTAGCAAAGCGAGTTTAATGAATAAGTAGGTGTGACACAGGTGGATGCTGCAGGGGGATTAGGATACTTTAAAGTTATTAGAAATGGAACCTCCAGATGCTTATTACATCTAATGATACCTTATCCAAAACCTTAAAGTTTGGATATATGGTTTTCCTCTTCCTTGACAAAGGCATATTGTAGCAGTGCTCTTGAGCAGGGTGTAATTAGGGTATCTTTTGGTTTACAAAAAGAATAAAAAGAAGAGGAAAGTAGTATTTAAGATCTGAAGTGGAATTAACTAAATGAGGACCTCAAAAAGGCTGAGGTAAAGGGAAAGCCTGGGGAAATTCCCATGTGTTCTATTAGGTAAGGAGAAGTTGAGCTCAGAACATTGCTGGACCCACAGGATGCAAACCTTGACCCAGGCCAGTGCACATGCTAACTGCAGGCATGGGAGACTCTGATGGGAGGGGAGGGGAAGCAGGGCGTAAACAGGTTCCCATGGAGACCACATGGGAGTCAAAGGGATCTTCTAGCTTATTGTTCCCATAAATCCATTATTTGACCATACACCCTGATTTTTTACTACTGTATATAGGATTATTCAGCTTCATGTGTCTGTCATTCTTGGGACAACAAGGAAAATATGAATATACACTGGATATTAGATGATATAATGGAATTATTGTTATTTTTCTTAGTCTATTTTTAGATGTGTGAAATATTTAAGGGTGAAATATCTTGATTCTAAAACTTTATTTCAAATGTAAGAAAAAGTATGTGTGTGTGTGTGTGTATATATATATATACAGAGACAGGTAAAGTAAATGTGACAAATTGTTAGCCATGCTTGAATCTGAGTGGAGGGTATATGGGTGTTCATTTTACTATTTTTCAACTTTTCTGTGTGCATGAAATTTTTCATAATAAAATGCCGCAGGAATTTTTGAAAAAAAATTCAAGTGCCTGTCCCTTCAATAAATATATTTCCCTTGAACTTGGCAAGGATTGGATTTAGTAATCAGGAAACATTATTGACACACTTGAGAAAAAAGGGGCCACAAACTAGCCACGTAACCAGACATCTGTCAGGGCTGAGAAAATGGCAGAAAAGCCAGCCAGCCAACTTCAGCACTTGAACAGCTGGCAGAAACCTATGCCAAATACTTTCTAGAACATGGTAAGGAATATCTGGGACCACATCAAAGAGAGAAGAGGGTGGATCAGGCACAGAAGGTGCCACTAAATATTATTATGATATGGATGAATTGGAGTCCTTGGTAACAAAGGAGCATTTTTAAAACTTTTTTTTTTTTTGCACTTAACCTTTCTTTGATTAAATGCTTTATTTCTTTGGGGAATCATGAGGTGGCAAGATATGCAGTCTTCTCCTCATTTGATAGATGTTGAAGATGACAAGGCTATTGACTGGAATAGACAAGACTAGAACCAGGACTTTAACTTCCCTTTCTAGGACTTGTCCACTGCAAGCGGGGCTTTAGTTTCAGTTACCACAAAGTGTAGCTATTCAAGCCTACCCAATAGCCACTGAGTTCTGAAACTTTCATATTTCTGGTCATCTAGATACTCAGGTAAGGAGGCCATAGTGTTCGTCCAATCATTCATTTATATCAGTATGGACTCATGAGTATTTATTTTATTCTATGGGGTTTAATCCAATTCTATTGCTATCTATTTTGTTGCTCAAAAATCCAGGGTTTGGCTATTGGGAGTTCTTTCAGGTTGGTTCTTTCAACAAGGCCCCGTTCTTTCTTTTTTTTTTGTATGCTGTATGGCGGAGTCACATTTCATTATTTTTCCATGTGAGTATCCTGTTATTGCAACACCACTTGTTGAATCTTTTTTGTTTGTTTTGCTTGTTTGCTTGTTTTTGGGGAAATGCATAGACCGGGAATCGAACCCGAATCTCTTGCATGGCAAGTGAGGATTCTACCACTGAACTACCCGTGCACCCCTTGCCCCCATTCGTTTTTACTGGCACCACATTTTCTGGCACCACAAGATGCTCTGGGCTCATCATGTGTTTTCCCTGTCCAGCCCTAGAACATATCACTTCTCCAAGGAAGCCTGATTCCTTTTATTGGAGAATGGTATTTAGAAACCAAGTCTGAGCTCTGGGTGTGCTCATTGCTACTAAGTGTCATTGCTTCTATGCCCTCTGTGTGGCTACAGCTGGGAAATATATGTATTATTTAATAACTCAGGCACACACGCAAATCTGCATGTATTTGTGTATCTGTTTTTAGCTTTTTATTTTTAAATACTTTCAAATTCACAGAATAGTTACAAAAATCGTACAAATCCCAAAAAGAAAACTCCATGTTTTACCCACCTCAAGATATCCAGATCCATCAATTTTAATATTTTTCCACATTTGCCATGTCATTCTATCTGTCTGTCTGTCTATCTATCTATCTATCTATGTCTCCATCTATCTGTGTCTCCATCTATTTTCTGAACACGTGTATGTAGGTTGTATATATCATGCTCTTTGAACCCTTAATCCTTTCAAATACATTTCCTAGAACAAGGATATTCACTTCTGTAACCACCTTAAGTGCAGTTATCAAGTTCAAGAAATCTAACATTGAAATAAAGCTTATAGTCTATAATCCAAAAATTTTTATAGGTCCCAATAATGTCCCTTGAACCTTTTCTCTTCCCTTGCTAGATCCTATCCAGGATTACGTATTGTCTTTAGTTGTCATTGTCTCTTAAGTTGCTCTTTTCTTTTGTTTTTGCAATTGTGGGTCTGTGTCTATTTTTTTTTTTTTTTTTTTTTTTTTTTTTTTTTAAAGGAAAGACAGAGAGAAGGAAGGAAGGGAGGAAGAAAGGGAAACATCTTTTAAACATTTTCTTGTTTTATTGTATTTTGTTTCTCCGTTTTTCGTTACATGGGCTAGGGCCGGGAATCGAACCGAGGTCCTCCGGCATAGCAGGCAAGCACTTTGCCCGCTGAGCCACCGCGGCCCTGTGTCTATTTTTGATACTGGTTATCAAGAAAGTAATTTCTATACCTTTATATCCTTGGATATAGTAGGTTTATAATAAATACTGCTGAATTGAATTGAATTAATTGGAAAGTTAGGAGAACAAAGGGATAGGTGAGAGCAAAGATGAATGAATCTTTGCCAACTGGTGACACTGAAGGGGTCCATTCTTGGATTTAGAGACCAGGGTTTCGGGACCAGCTTTTACATCTTACCAGCCCCAGAGCCTTGAATCAGTTACTTGCCCTCGATGGGCCTAAGATTCCTCATCTGTGACGTAAAGGGTTAAGTGATCCTTAATGTTCTTCCAGCTTGGGAACACAAAGCTGATTACATCTCAAACACCATTCACTTGCTTAAAACACCTTTAAAGGACAAGCAGTGTGATGGGTTGGGACCTAGAAAAGTATGTTCTTAAGGTAATCATTCATGTGGGTAGGACCTTTTGTTTGGATTATTTCAGTTGATGCACACCCCAGGGGGGCCTTAATCCTTTTACTGGAGTCCTTTATAAAGGGTGAAATGCAGAGAAAGCCCCACCGAAGTAAAGGCGACAGAATCTAAAAGAGAGAAACATACAGAAGCTCAGAAAGGTAGCTACTGAAGACAGAGGCTGGAAGCAATGAAACCTGGGAGAGAAGGGAGAGACAAGCAGACATGCCATGGGCCTTCCCGTGTGACAGAGGAGCTGAGGATGCCAGGGCCTGTCTGCAGAGTCCAAGTACCATCCTGCTGATGCCTTGATTTGGACATTCTCACTCAGAGCTGTAAACTTGTAAGTGAATAAATCCCCATTGTAAAAGCCAACCCATTTCTGGCATACTGCGTTTTGTCAGCTTAAGCAAACTAAAACAGGCAGTTTCCTAGTTTATTCTTATTATTTTTTTTACCACCATCCATATTGATAAAATGCAATTTACAGTATGGTCTCATGTATGTGTGTACACATATACATATGTGTATGTATACACACATATGTATATGTGTATTTAGGACTGGTTTGAGATAATGTAACAGCGATGCAACTGTGCCTTAAATAAGATAGAAGTTAACTTCTCTTTCACTTGAGTTTCACTTCTTTTTACAGTCTAGTGGTGGGCAAGTCTGTGCCCTAACCCTCTGTTCTAGTTTGCTAGCTGTGGAATGCAACACACCAGAGATGGCTGGCTTTCAATAAAAGGGGGTTTATTTAGTTAGCGGATACTTCTTCAGAGGAAAGGCAGCTAACTTTCAACAGAGGTTCTTTCTTATGTGGGAAGGCACAGGGCGATCTCTGCTGGTCTTCTCCCCAGGCCTCTGAATTCCAACAACTTTCCCCGGGGTGATTCCTTTCTGCATCTGCAAAGGCCTGGGTTGAGCTGTGAGTGCTGAGATGAGGTATGCTGAGCTGCTTGGGCTGTGCTACATTGCGCTCTCTCATTTAAGCACCTGCCAATTAAATCAAACATCATCATTGCAGCAGGCACGCCTCCTGGCTGACTGCAGATGTAATCAACAACAGATGAGGTTCACTTACCACTGGCTCATGTCCACAGCAATAGAACTAGGCACCTTCACCTAGCCAAGTTGACGACTGAATCTAACTACCACACCTTCTTAACACACAGCTTTTGACTCTGGGCCCAAGGTGACTGGTCCAGTTCCTACCATCACATCTTGCATCCTAGCTAGTGGGAAGAGGGAAAGGCACAAAGGAGTACATAACCATTCCTTTCAAGAGCATGACCCTGAAGTGGCACACACCACTTCTGCTCACATCCATAGCAAGAATTTTGTTATATGGCCATACCTGGCTTCAAAGGAGGCTGGAAAATGTAGTCTCGAGTTGGGCAGACATGTGCCAACACTCGAGGGGTCTGTTATTAAAATGAAGAAGTGGAGAATAGATTGAAGCTTACAGTCTGCCACAATACTTAAAATTGAAATAACTTTCCCACAAAATAGTACTTAACCTTAATACAAGAGATATACTTTGATATTTTCTATTTGACTCTAGTCTATTCCATTCTAATTCCTTTCCATTTTTTAAAAAAGTGCTGATCTTGACCTGCTAAACTGACTTCACAATGCTGCATTTTGAAACATACTTTTCCGGAACAAAGACTAAACCCCTCAGCACAGCACCAAAGTGTCTTCAAGATACGGCTGTCACTCCATATTACTGTCTTCCCTGGCTGCTGCCCACTAGCCCTACACATCATCCCTTTCACACCTCCTTGTCTTTCCACTTGATGTTCCCTCCATCTGGATGCCTCTGTCCCTCCCTCTGATGCTCACTTCAGCCACCCACCCATCAGACTGGCAAATCGTCTTGTCTCCCAAAGCCCAACCTGTGTGTCACCTCCTCTAAGAAGCCTCTTCTCACCTGCAAGTTTCCTGCAAAGACTTGACCCACCTCTTTGTGCCATCTCTGAATCCTTATTATGCCATATCATAGTGAATGTACTCAGCTGTTAGCTGCCCCTCTATCCCGTGAGCCCCTCAAGAGCAGCAAATCAGGTCTCATTCATCTTTGTGTCACCTGCACCTTTCTCAAAGCCCAGCACAAGGTGCAGCTCCAATGTCTGTTGCTGAATTGATCAGAAAATGGGAGATTCCTCTCAGAGGCGGGCGGCTTGCCCTGAATCCCATAGGCTGAAGTGCTTCCTCAGCTTAGCTCTCACAAGTCTTTCCTTGAGTCTTACATGCTGCCTGGATGTGCTGACCTGCAAGGGCTCTGAAACCAGGCTGCCTGGGTTCAAACCCCAGTGCTGCCGCTTCACGTGTGACTCTGGGAAAGTGACTTAATCTTCCCGTGCCTCAGTTTCCTTATCTGTAAAATGGAAGAAAACAATATGACTGACCTCAGAGCATTGCTGTGAGAATTAAATGAGTTCATTGATGTAAAGCATTTGGAGCAATAGCGAGTAAACGCTCAATCAGCATTAGTTATGGCGTGTCTACGTATTTCTTTCCACTAAACTATGAGCACCTTGGAGGAAAGCTTTACTGCTCTCAGTGCTTTTTTTATTAGACCTTTTTTTTTCAAACTTTTTTTATTAATTAAAAAAAATTAACAAACAAAACATTAAGATATCATTCCGTTCTACATATACAATCAGTAATTCTTAATATCATCACACAGTTGCATATTCATCATTTCTTAGAACATTTGCATTGATTTAGAAAAAGAAATAAAAAGACAACAGAAAAAGAAATAAAATGATAATAGAGAAAAAACAGATTATACATACCATACCCCTTACCCCTTGCTTTCATTTACCACTAGCATTTCAAACTAAATTTATTTTAACATTTGTTTCCCCTATTATTTATTTTTATTCCATATGTTCTACTCTTCTGTTGAATAGTAGCTAAAAGGAGCATCAGACACAAGGTTTTCACATTCACAGATAGACCTTTTTTTAAATTGTTAAATAGAACGTATATACAAAGCAAAGAAGGAAAAAAGCAATGATTTTCAAAGCACACTTCAACAGGTAGTTACAGAACAGATCCCAGAGTTTGTCATGGGTTGCCATTCCACCATCTCAGATTTTTTCCTTCTAGCTGCTCCAAAACACTGGAGGCTAGAAGGAATATTAATATAGTGATTCAGCAGCCATACACATTTGTTAAATCCCATTCCCTCTGTTATACCTCCTCCTTCTCCTTTCATCCTTCTCCCAGTCTATAAGGATCTTTGGTCAGTGCCCATCTGACTTTTTCATTTTCTCAGGACTTTTTGTGCAGGCTTTGCTCATAGTGGAGCTCAATAAAGGTTGACTTTAATTGGCAGGTCAGCAAAAGACTGTCCTTCTTAACCACAGCTACAAGAGGGACCCTAGAAATCAAGACCAGTATCACTTCCACACCTAGCTAGCCTGCAGGAACTATAATAAAGGGGGTCACCCAACAGCTAGCAATGTATAACCCACTTGAGAAAACCAAGCCTGCCACATCTACTCAAATCTGAGCAATTCAACAAGCATGGCAAACAAAGGGAAATTTGTGGACTTGCTTATTAAGACTGCTGTGTTGGCCAAGTTGAAGCACGCTGAGGTGAGGGGAAATGCTTTGTTATGAGTTGGGAGCTGGCTCTGCCCTGGGTAACAGAGGGTAGGGTGAAATGGAAAATTTTCTGGGTAATGGTGGGGTCTTCAGGGGTGAGAGCTGGAGCCACCCAGACCCCATAGAACTCAGGGACTGCTCCAGATATTTGAAGAAAAATGGGATTGAATTGGTTCCTCAAACCCTTTGGATGGACAGGAGAGGCCTTGTGCCCGGTGTTTGGGGAATGACCTCTGGAGTAACTCCGCTGAGCTGGCCACCAGGAGAGCTGCTGCCACTGCTCCCCTCAGGAAGGTGGGGATCAGGAAGCTGCCACAGGAGCTGCTGATTTCCAGAACACATCACCATAGCAGCAACCCAAGGGTCAGGAAGCCACAGCTGCATGCAAAGAAAGTGACTGGACACTGGGACACGGCTGCAGAGAAACAGGGTGTCTCCATGACCTTTTGCACCAGCAGCAAAGTCAAAGGCAGAGGGAAGATAGCCTCAGGCTCACTTCTGCCTCCCCAAGTTCACAGTCCATGTTCAGCCTCCAGGACTGTAGCTGCAAGGGATTCTGGAACATTTGGCTTTAGCTTTCCCTTTAGAGGCACAGGAAGGTACAGCGAGGAGATAAAATGGATGTTGGATCGGCGAACCTGCCATTTGGTCACAGCCTCACTCATGTGCTCCGGCCACTGGCCTGCTGACTGTTCTTTGAACACCAAATTTGTTCCACCTCAGGACCTTTGGACTTGCTGTTCCCTCGGCTTGGAATGCCCTTCCCACAGGTCTCAGTCCTGTCAAAGATCACCTCCATGGAGAGACATTCCTTGTCCAAAGGCTCCATGGAGAGACATTCCTTGTCCTGACTGACTCATTGGGTCTTAGGCCTGTTCCTGATCTAATCACTCACAAAGGGATGGAATTATTAAGACTGGCTTGTCTTACCTATTATATTTTCTTCAAAGCACTTATCACTAGCTGCAATTACATATATATTAATTTCATGATGGCAAGAATTTTATCTGTTTGTTTCACCCTTGTAGCTCTAAAATCTAGAATAGGGCCTGGTGTGGAGTATGTGCTCAATAAACATATATTGAATGAACCACTGAGAAATAGAGACAACATAACACTTTGGACTTAACTCTCTTACCTGGTGTGGTAGTTAGGTTCAGGTGTCAACTTAGCCAGGTGAAGGTGCCTAGTTCTGTTGCTGTGGACATGAGCTAATGGTACGTGAAGCTCATCTGTTGCTCATTTCATCTGCAGTCGGCTAGGAGGCGTGCCTGCTGCAATGAGTGATGTTTGATTTAATTGGCTGGTGCTTAAATGAGAGAGCGCAATGTAGCACAGCCCAAGCAACTCAGCATACCTCATCTCAGCACTATGCGCTCAGCCCAGGCCTTTGGAGATGCAGAAAGGAATCACCCTGGGGAAAGTTGCTGGAACCCAGAGGCCTGGCGAAAAGGCCAGCAGAGATCGCCCTGTGCCTTCCCGTGTAAGAAAGAACCTCACTTGAAAGTTAGCTGCCTTTCCTCTGAAGAACTATGCACTTTTAACTAAATAAATCCCCTTTTATTAAAAGCCAATCCATTTCTGGTGTGCTGCATTCTGGCAGCTAGCAAACTAGAACACCTGGTATATCATATAATATTGTGATTATTTCCTTACGTATCCCCTTCTTTTTTAAAATATTTTTATTGACAAACCTTAATAAACAAATATACAAACATTCTCTACATGGTATACAATCAATGGCTCACAATATCATCACATAGTTGTGTATTCATCATCATGAACATTTGCATCACTCCAGCAAAAGAAAGAAAAAAGAAAAAACTCATACATAGCATAACCTTTTCCCTCCCTCTCATTGACCACTAGTATTTCAATCTATTCAATTTATTTTAACCTTTGTTTCCCCTATTGTTTGTTTATTTTTTATCCTTTTTTTTTTTGCTCATCTGTCCATACCATAGGTAAAAAGAACATCAGAAACAATGTTTTTACAATCACACAGTCACATTGAAAAACCATATCATTATGCAATCATCTTCAAGAAACAAAGCTACTGGAACACAGCTCTACAGTTTCAGGTGCTTCCCTCTAGCCACTCTAATACACCATAAACTAAAAAGGGGATATCTATATAATGCATAAGAATAACCTCCAGGATAATCTCTCAACTCTATCTCTCAGCTACTGATACTTTATCTTGTCTCATTTCTCTCTTCCCTCTTTTGGTCAAGAAGGTTTTCTCAAGTCCTTCATGCCAAGTCCCATCTCATCCCAGGATTTCTGTCCCACGTTGCCAGGGAGGTTTACAATCCTGGGAGTCATGTCCCACATAGGAGGGAGGGCAGTGAATTCACTTGCCATGTCGGCGTAGAGAGAGGGGCCACATCTGAGTAACAAAAGAGGTTCTCTGGGAATGACTCCTAGGTCTAGTTTTAACTAGGTTTACCCTGTCCTTTGCAGGGATAAGTTTCATAGGGGCGAACCCCAAGATCTAGGGCTCAGCCTATTAATTTGCTTGTCCCTACTGCTTGCGAGAATATCAGAAATTCTTCAAATGGGAAAGTTGAATATTTCCCCCTTTCTTCCCATTTCCCCAAGGGGATTTCACAAATACTTCTTTATTCACTGTCTAAATCACTCTGGGATTACATGCCCCTTTCTTGATTCAGAGGCAAGGCTGCCGCCTGTTTTTGTTTTAATTTTTGCCTTGCTTCTTAGCCCATGCCTGGCGTGTGGCTGCCATGCATTTTGAGGAATGAATGTGTTCTAGGGTGGCTGACAGTGGGGAACGGTGTCAGTTATTGCATAAAAGTAATTAATTGCTAAATGAAATAAAATTAATCAAACCAGAAAATAGAAGAGATCCTCCTTGGAAGCTTGAGTCAGAGACAGGCAGGGTTGGACTGTGGTCAGGGGGCAGGCAGGCAGCTCGGCCTGTGCGGAGAGGAAGGTGCAGGGAGCTGGGAAAACCCTGGAATAAGAGCTGCAAATTATCTCTTTGCATGACTGATAGAACCTCTGGTCGCTGGGGCACTTTCTATAACTACTTTCTCCCAATCCCTGTGAAAAGGATCTTTTATTTCCCCTAAAACTGTTGGAGAAGCAGGCCAGCTTCAAGTTCCGTTCTCCATCACAACATCCATAAAATGCATCTTGTCCATATCACCTTGTTGGGGTGAGAGAAAATCCCCTTCAGACAGGAAGCATCTCTGATTTGTACTTCTGGGCCACATTTCTGAAGAGCAAAGCCTGCGCTAGTAGGAGGCCGAAGGAGATTTTGGAAGAACACAAAGAATGAAAACACCTTCGACCTTTTTATGGCTTTAACACATGTTATTTCTGACAGCCACCAAATAATTATTTAACTCCATCTCTTACACATATACACACACACACACAATACACACACGCACATGGAAACAAACAAGCACACACATACACAAACATGCACACATGAAGCCTGTTGTTTATGAAACAAAATGAATATGGTCAGAAGGCATTTTCCAAACTTACTTCCCAGGAAAGAAAAGCATTATTTACAGGAAAAAAAACGAAGTTAAGCATTTAAACAAGCACCTGTTTTACTACAAATGGTGAGAGAACAAAAGGGAAAGAAGCACTTCACTGTGTGAAGGTCTGTCTGGACAGGCAGGCGCTTGGCCTTCTCCACGGCAGCCTTGTCCAGGCCTGGACCTCGGGGGCCTTCATGACATTTGTTGGGTGGACAAATTGGTGGGAAAAAAGGCAGAGCATTAGGCCACGGGAAGAGACCAACAGCCAGAAGTTTCCAAAAAAAAGCAACTGGACAGCTTCAAAGGCCAACAATAATAGCTATTGATGTGGGGAGTGTCAGGGGAAAGGAAGCAAGGGGAATGGAGTTGAAAGGCCATGAGGAAAACAGAAGTAAAACCTATGAAGAATTTACAGATTTTGAAACCACTGGGGAGAAGCCAACATGGAGTGAAGTCTGTCTTCCATGGCTGTTAGAAGAAACCTGGGATTACAGGTGTGTAGCAGTTAGGTGGGCAAGATGCTCGGAAGGAGTCAGTAGCTGTACACCTAAGAGCAAGAGCCTTCCTGGAGAGGCCAGTAAAGTCTGCGAGAAGTCAGAGGCCCTCTTCTCTCTGGGGAAGTTCTGGGCTGGCTTGCTTCCTCTTGACACAATCATCCTCTGCACAGACCCCCTTCTTTCACCCTCAGACAGAAATGACTGATAGTAGCTGAACGCTTTACTCTCCCAGACGTATCTGCACCTCTACCGGTTCCCACCCTCGCATCTCCTCTCCTCCCTTCTCAGGGCTAAATCACATTCTTCTAGGATTTGGCTTAAATGTTTCCTCCTCCAGGAAGACTTCCCTGAATGGCTATTTTCTAAGAATGAGTCAGGGACTCCTCCTGTGGCCCCCAGTTCTTCCCCCAACACCTATCATTCCAGGAGCAAATGGCCCGAGTGACCCAGCCCTTCACCAGGCTGGGACTCCCTTGGCTGGCATATAGGCTGTGTCTTGCTTCCCGTGGTGTCCTCCAATTCCTAGCTCAGGGTCTATGACACAGTAGACATTCAATAAACACTGGGAAGGAAGGGAAGCCAGAGGATCATAAACTGGGGGTGTCTCAGGAAGGCTTGCTTCAGGCTTGGTGAGATGGAGCTGAGAGATGAGGTTGTATTTCTAGTATCAGCAACTGTTGCAAGGGAAAAGAATGGGGAAGGAAGAAAAGGACAAGAATGCTGAAATCTTATTTTTCTGTGGATATTTTCCCAGAAGTGAGTGAAAGAACAAATAATTAGGAAGAGGAGGCCAAGAGAGCTAGTCCAAGGCAGTAAGAATTTGGCCCTCAGCAGCCAGACACCTTGTCCACCAATTGGCAAACCAGGAACAATGAGCCATTCTATTCTTTTTTTTTTTCTACTTCTTTAAGTTCTCATTTTTTTTTGTTGTTTGTCTTTTTCATTCTTTTTTTAACTTTTTAATTGTGAAATATAACATACATACAAAAAAGCAATTAAATTTCCGAGTATATATTTTAAATTAATTAATGTATTTATTAATTTAAAAAATTAACAAATGAACTAAAACATTAACATATGATCCTTCCGTTGTACATATATAATCAGTAATTCACAATATCACCACATAGTTGCATATTCATCATTTCTTAGAACATTTGCATCAGTTCAGAAAAAAAAATAAAAAGACAACAGAAAAAGAAATAAAACGAAAACAGAAAAAAAAAAGATTACACATATCATACCCCTTATCCCTCACTTTCATTGATCACTAGCATTTCAAACTAAATTTATTTTAACATTTGTTCCCTCTATTATTTATTTTTATTCCATATGTTCTACTCGTCTGTTGACAAGGTAGATAAAAGGAGCATCAGACACAAGGTTTTCACAATCACACAGTCACATTGTGAAGCTATATCATTATTCAATCATCCTCAAGAAACATGGCTACTGGAACACAGCCCTACATTTTCAGGCACTTCCCTCCAGCCTCTCCATTACATCTAAATTTCCAAGTACATTTTAACAATTAGTTACAGAACAGATTTTAAAGTTTGGTGTGGGTTATAGTTCTGCAATTTTTAATTTTTTCTTCTATCTGCTCCAAGACACTGGAGACCAAGAGAAATATCAACATAATGATTCAGCAGTCATACTCATTTGTTAAATCCCATCTTCTCTGTTATACTCCTCCTTCTCTTTCAATAACATATACACATGAAAGCAATACATTTCAAGGTACATCACAACTATTAGTTGTAGAACAGATTTCAGAGTTTGGTATGGGTTACAATCCCATAACTTTAGGTTTTTATTTCTAGCTGCTTCTAAGGTCCTGGAGACTAAAAGAAATATCAGTATAATGATTCAGTAATCATACTCATTTCTTAAACCCAAACTTCTCTGTATAACTCCACTATCACCTTTGAACTTTCTCCCCCTCTTTAGGGGTATTTGGGCTGTGCCCATTCTAACTTTTTCATGTGGGAAGAGGTTATCAGTAATATTGGATGGGGGAAGGAACTAGTTGATGTTCTGGAAGGGTTGGCCTCTCTGCATTTCAGGACTTATCTGGTCCAGGGACCCATCGGGAGGTTGTAGATTTTGGAGAGTTACCCTAGTGCATGGAATCTTTGCAGAATCTTATATAATGCCCTAGATATTCTTTAGGATTGGCAGGAATAGTTTTGGTTGGTAGTTATGGTAAGTAGGAATGTCTAACTGAAGCTTGAGTAAGAGTGACCGCCAGTGTAGACTCTCGATTCTATTTGAACTCTTTCAGTCACTGATACCTTATTTTTTACACTTCTTTCCCCCCTTTTGAGCCATTCTATTCTACAGAAGGTCTGTGTCTATTCAATTCACAAATATCGATTGAGCACCTCCTATGTGCTGGGCATCATTCTAGGTGCTGGGAAAACAGCAATGAAGAAAACACATTTTGTGATTGGGGGAGGTAACTATATCTCTGATAAGCCAGATGATAATATGCATTATTGAAACAATAAAGCAGGGTAAGGGGCATACCGGGGAATGGAGAAGGGAGAGGCTGTTTTGCATGGGTTGGTAGAGAAGTCCTCTCTGGGAAGACCACTTCTGAGCAGAGACCAGTAGGAAGTAAGAGAGGAAATCAGTGGATATCTGGAGAAACAGCAAGTTACCCCAGAGTGGAGAAAGAGCAAGTGCAAAGGCCCTGAGGCCAAAGTGTATCTAATTGGAAACGCAAGGAGGCCGGTGTGGCTGGGCAAAGTAGTAAGAAAGGAAATCTGAGCAATGACAGGGAATGGGATCACCTAGTCCCTCGTGTGCTGTGATAAGGACTTGGGACCTTTGCTCTGAGTGTGGTGGGGAGCTCTGACAGGTTATGAGCAGAGCAGTGAAGAAGGGATATGACCTGATTTAGGTTTCAACAGATCCCTCTGGCTGTTGGGCGGAGTATAGGCAGTAGAGGGAAGGAGGGTGTCGTAGGAGAGACCAGTTAGGAGGCTGCTATTGAAGCAGATGGTGATGGCTCAGACCAGGCGGCAGAGGTGATGAGGAGCGATTGGATTCTGGCTCTATCTTGAAATTGGAGCTCATAGGCTTTGCTAATAGGATAAAGGGAAAGAGAGGACCCAAGGATGACTCCTGGGTTTCTGGCTTGAACAACTGGAAGGATGGAGGTGGGAAAGACTGGGGGTCAGGGCAGGACTTATGACATGGATGTAGAGATGTTAAGTGCAGTTGCTACCTTTTGCCGTGTAGCAAGGTACTCCAAACCTTAGCAGTTAAAAATGACACACATTTATCATCGCAGTTTCTGTGGGTCAGAAATCCAGGCACAGCTTACGTGGGTGCTTGGACTTGAGGCTGCAATCAAGGTGTGGCCTGGGCTGCAGCGGCCTTGCCTTGGGGAGATCTGCTTCCCAGCTCATTCAGGTGGCTGTTGGCACGAGTCAGGTCCTCGTGGGCTGTTGCCTGGAGACATTGGTTCCCTGCCATGTGAGCCCTCCACTGGGCAGCTGGCAGTGGCGGCGTCCCTTGGTGCGAGGGAGGGAGAGCCTGGGAGTGTGAGAATGTGCGAGCAGCACTGGCCAGAGCCTTTTTGCTAACCTAACCTTGGAAGTGACATCCCATCACTTTTGCCTTGTTCTGTTTGTCAGGTGAGGCACGCTAGGTTCTCCTGCATTCAAGGGCGTGAGGATCAGCAGGCGGATCTGGTGGAAACCAGGTTAGAGGCCGCCGACCACATCAAGTTAGCAATTAGAGGAACAAAGCCAGAGTTCGAGGGGGAAATCCAGGCTGGAGATACAAATACAGGGGTTAAAGCTGAGGGTCTGGATGAGATGGGATGGGAGTGGGTGGGAGAGAAGAGAAGGAGATCAAGGCCTGGGTCCAGGGGCACTCCAGTTTGGAGGCCATGAAGATGAGATGTAGGTGGGAAAGGGAGAGAGCCCTGGCTGGCTCTGGTGGCCCACAGAGCAGGAGAGAAACCTGTGTGTGGGAGAGGGAGGGGTCAGCTCATCAAAAGCTACTGACAGGTCAGTGAGAACCGACCCCTCCAACGCGCAGTGTGGAGGCCACTGGTGACCTTGACAAGTGACCTTGACAGGAGCAGTCACAGTGGAGCAGTGGGGGTGAAAGCCTGACCGCAATGGGCTCTAGAGAGAATGGGCGGTGAGGAGGCAGGCAATGCTTTGGGGAGTATACCTTGTATCTGAGTGTCTTAAGCTTTCCCTCACCAGGTAACTCTTAGGTGAGCTGATTCTTGGAAGCTGCTTCTCCCTTCACCTCTTTAGCTCGCAAGTCTCCTGTCCCCACAGCTTTCACCCCACCATCCTCCCCAGCATCCACACCGGCGTGTGACATCTACTACCCATTTCATTTGTTGTTTCTGGTGTGGAGTCACAACCAGACAAGGCACACCACGTGTGAGGAGCGTGGGTACACACCCTATGACTCCCCTATCACCAGCTTGAAGCTCTCTAGTCCCAAATCAGCCACCTCCAGAAGATCTGGCAGAGAAGGCAAACAGCGCTCATAAACAAAGCCTGTCCCTGGCTGCCATCTTGTGGTCATTCTGGGAACTGGCCAGGATCCAAATCTGTCCCTCCCAGGGTGGTGGAAAAATTTAGTGGGTTGTCAGACTAGATCCTGGCACTTCGTAAGTACTCGATTAAAAGTGAACTACTGTCATTATGCTCATGGTTTGGAGGGGTGTGGCCAAAGCAAAAAGTGTCCCTTTAACTTCACTTTCAACATTTTTGAGGAAAAAAGAACATCCTAAAAGGGGTTCCTCGTTTTATCTCGATAAAAGTTAAGAGAGCTTCAGGGAGCCAAGTAGTGCTTTCATGAATGAAGTCAGATGATCTATATTCAAGTCCTGCTCTTGGTACTAAGTGACCTCGATCACGTCACTTAACCCTCCCGAACCTCAGTTGCATCTAATGTACAATGGGAACATGAGGATTAAAACCACTGAAGGTAATGTGACTGTGTGGTTGTGAAAACCTTGTGTCTGATGCTCCTTTTATCCACCTTATGAACAGACGAGTAAAACATATGGATTAAAAATAAATAAATAAATGGAGGAACAAATGTTAAAATAAATTTAGTAGATTGAAATGCTAGTGATCAATGAAAGGGAGGGGTAGGGGTATGGTATGTACGAATTTTTTTCTGTTGTCTTTATTTCTTTTTTCTGAATGGATGCAAATGTTCTAATAAATGATCATGATGAATATACAACTATGTTATGATATTGTGAGTTATTTGATAATTGTGAGTTATTGATTATATAACAAGAATGGAATGATCATATGGTAAGAATGTTTGTGTTTGTATGTGGTTATATTTCATAAATAAAAAAACAAAACAAAACACAAAACAACCCACCCAAGGTGGTGAATGTAAAGAGCTCTCTGGGGGCTCCGTTAGTTAACAGTCATGGCACACAAGCTATCAATGTTAGGGTGTATTGATGTGAAATGGTGGTTCTCAATTGGGGACAATTCTGCCCCCCAGGGGCCACTTAGCAGACATTTTTGATTGTCGTAACTGGAGAAGAGGGCACATCTAGTGGAAAGTGGCCAGTCGATGCTGCTAATCACCCTGCAGCCCCCACGATAGCCCCCACACTACAGAGAGTTCTCCAGCTCAGGATCTCAATAGAGTTAAAAAGTCCTGAAATGGAAAACCTTTTTCGCCATTTCATTATGAAACAACACAAGGAATTGCTTTCTGAAAAGTATTAGGGAATGCATAGGCTTGGAAAGGGATTCTTTCTGTGGTTACCAGCAGGATGGAAATGAGACTCCAGATGACTGTGCTTTCCAAAATGCTAGCCAGGAGCCCAGATAACATGTGGCTGTTGAAACTGAAATTGAAATGAACTGATGTGGAATAAAATTTAAAATTTGGTTCCTGGGTCACAATAGCCATATTCCACATGCTCAACAGCCATATGTAGCTAGTGGAAGTGTAGACATAGAGCATTTCCATCAACATGGAAAGTTCTCTTGGACAGCACTGCTCCAAAAGGACTGAGTAGACTCTTTCATCTGTGGGGCCCTCCACAAGAGAAAAATTAGATACCGAGGGCTGTGCAGAGAGGAGGGGGACATGAGAGACAAAAACTGCACCAACCCGATTGATAAGTAAGCATATAGACAGTCTATCATTAGATGCTAAAACAAGTCACACGCATGCACAGTAATTTCTCCATGCAGTCCCCAGCCCAATCCCCACCCCCAGAAGCACTCAGTGCAGAAAACTCAAGAACTTGAAAAAACAAGCATCATCAACAGAAGGCTGGCAGGGAAAGGAGGTCTCCGTGGTTGGGGAGCGCTGTCCTCTCTCTCTCTCTCCTTCCTGGCGTGGTTCAGTTGCGCTTGCGGTACCATGTCCCCAGCCTGACGGGGGACCAGGAGTCGACTGTACTGATGGAGCTGCGTGTTTGGTGAGCTGGCTTGCCTGAGATCTTGCGATCTTTGTAAAGACAGTAGGCATGCTTAGTGACGGAGGGCAGGCCGCAGAAGTGCAGGAGCATGCGGGAGACCTGGAAGATCAAGTTCAGGTAACTCAGCTCCTTGAACTGCTCTTTGGTGGCCCTGCTGATGAGCAGGACCATGGTAAAGCTGATGACCTCATAGGTGAAGAGCCACATGGCGTAGATCACCAGCCCCAGGTAGATGTTCATGTGGATGCAATAGAGCAGGAAGCAGCTGACCGAGATGGTGGTAACAGAAAGGCAGCTGCTGAGCTCCTTCCTGTAGGCCATGAGCCAGAAGACCAGCCCGGGCTTTATGTCGCTGTAGATATTGAACCGGTCCTCCTCGTAGCCAAAGAACGTAATCTGGTTCAGGTCAAAGATGAGGAATTGGATGGTGTTGAGGACAGAGAAGATGCCCACCATGAAGGAGTACATTCTAGCATTCATCTCCTGCAGGGAAGAAAACCGTGAGGATACATGACAAGATGGCAGAGCTAGCCCTAGACAAAGAACTGGAGCTCTCATAGATGGCTGATGGGAATGTAAAATATTGCAGCCTCCCGGGGAAAGAGCTTGGCAGTATCTTAAAAAATTTTAAATGGTAATTGTCTACGATAAACGAAAGTGTGTGACCATACAAAGACTTAGAAGCCAATGTTTATGGTGTTCCTATCATATTCGCCAAAAACCACAGACCTCCCAGATGTCCTTCAGTGGGTGGATGGATAAACTGTGGCACGTCCATGCCGTGGAATGCTACTCACCAATAAAAAAGGACAAACTCAAATACTGTATGGTCTCACTGATATGAACTGACATTAGTGAATAAGCTTGAAATATTTCGTTGGTAACAGAGACCATCAGGAGATAGAAATAGGGTAAGATATTGGGTGACTGGAGCTGAAGGGATACAGACTGTGCAACAGGACTGGATACAAAAACTCAGAAATGGACAGCACAATACTACCTAACTGTAATGTAATTACGTTAAAACACTGAATGAAGCTTCATGTGAGAGTGATAGAGGGAGGAGGGCTGGGGACATACATGAAATCAGAAAGAAAGATAGATATTAAAGATTGAGATGGTATAATCTAGGAATGCCTAGAGTGTATAATGATAGTGACTAAATGTTCAAATTTTTAAAATGTTTTTGCATGAGGAAGAACAAAGGAATGCCATTAGTGCAGGGTGCTGAAAATAGATGGTAATTAATATTTTAAAATGTCACCTTATGTGTGAGACTAAAGCAAAAAATGCTTATTTGGTACAAAATTTATATTTTGACTGCTGCATTTCCTAATATAACATGTAGATAGTTTGATTGAACACCATATGTACTTGGAATCTCAGGGAAGACATGAGATTTTTTTTTTAACTTTTTTTATTAATTAAAACAAATCAACAAACAAAACATTTAGAAATCATTCCATTCTACATATATAATCAGTAATTCTTAATATCATCACATAGTTACATATTCATCATTTCTTAGTACATTTGCATTGATTTAGAAAGAGATAAAAAGACAACAGAAAAAGAAATAAAATGATAATAGAGAAAAAAAACTATACGTACCATACCCCTTACCCCTTGCTTTCATTTACCACTATTTCAAACTGAATTTATTTTAACATTTGTTCCCCCTATTATTTATTTTTATTCCATATGTTCTACTCTTCTGTTGATGTAGTAGCTAAAAGGAGCATCAGACATAAGGTTTTCACATTCACAGAGTCTCATTGTGAAAGCTACGTCATTGTTCAGTCATCATCAAGAAACATGGCTACTGGATCACAGCTCTACATTTTCAGGCAGTTCCCTCCAGCCTCTCCACTACATCTTGAACAACAAGATGATATCTACTTAATTCATAAGAATAACCTCCAGGATAACCTCTCAACTGTTTGGAATCTCTCAGCCATTGACACTTAAGACATGAGATTTTGTTGGTTTGTCCAGAGTGATCCCCGATGAATCCCAGAATGATTCCATCAGTGACTGGAAAAGTATTTGCAAAGCCCCCTTCAGGGAGTGGTGAGAACGGGGAGAAATTCAACTTCCCCAAGTTGAATTCTTGATATTCTCACAAGCAGTGTGGACAACCAAAGCTATAGGCTGAGCCCCTAGTCTTGGGGTTTGCTCAATGAAATTTAACCCCAAAAAGGATAGGTCAAGTCTACTTAAAATTTAGGCGGAAGAGTCACCCCCAAGAGACCCTCTTTTGTTCTCAGCTCCAGCCAACACAACAAGCAGTCTCACCGCCCTTCCCCTCTCTACGTGGGACATGACTCCCAGGGGTGTGGACATTCCTGGCAATGTGGACAGAGATCCTAGAGTGAGCTGAGACTCAGCATCAAGGGATTGAGAAAAATTCTCGACCAAAAGGGGAAAGAGTGAAATGAGACAAAGTGTCAATGGCTGAGAGATTCCAAACAGAGTCGAGAGGTTATCCTGGAGGTTATTCTTACGCATTAAGTAGATATCATCTTGTTTTTCAAGATGTAGTGGAGAGGCTGGAGGGAACTGCCTGAAAATGTAGAGCTGTGTTCCAGTAGCCATGTTTCTTGATGATGATTGAATAATGACATAGCTTTCACAATGTGACTGTGTGATTGTGAAAACCTTGTGTCTGATGCTCCTTTTATCTACCTTGTCAACAAATGAGTAGAACATATGGAATAAAAATAAATAATAGGGGGAACAAATGTTAAAATAAATTTAGTTTGAAATGCTAGTGATCAATGAAAGTGAGGGGTAAGGGGTATGGTAGGTATAATCTTTTATTTTCTTTTCTGTATTTGTTTTATTTCTTTTTCTGAATTAATCCAAATGTTCCAAGAAATGATGAATATGCAACTAAGTGATGATATTGTGAATTACTGATTATATATGTTGATGTTTTATTTGGTTTGTTAATTTTTTTAATTAATAAATAAATTTTTTTTAAAAAAGGACAAACTGAGAAAAGCTTCCTCCGAGAAGACTCTGGCCACCATCCTTGCCTCCTTTTCCCCCTCCCTCCGCCACACCACCAATGTAATAGCGCTTCCAGATTGCCGTAAAAAATGGCCTCCAATAAAATTACATGGCAAAAGAATGAGAAAGAAGCAGAAAGGAAGGAGTAGAAAAGTTGAAAAAGCAGAGCCTAAAGAATTTGTGGTACAAAAAGTACTGGATTACTGTGAAGTGGATGGGAAGGTGTTTCCTGAAGTGGAAAGGCATTATAGATACTGACAATACTTGGGAGCCTGAAGAAATTTTAGATTGCCCAGAGCTGACTGAAACATTTCTTAATTTCCCAAAAGCCCGTAAAGAAAAATGTGGTGCAAAAAGAAAGTACCTGACAGTGAATCTGTAGACAGCAAACCAAAGAAGAAAAGAGCGGCACTGTCAAACCAAGAGGCTTTGCTAGAGGTCTGGTTCCTGAATGCATATTTGTTGCTACAGAGAGCAGTGGAGAATTACTGTTCCCATGAAATGGAAAGATTCAGATGAGGTGGACTTAGTGTTGGCAAAAGAGGCAAAGAAGAAGTGTCCTCTAATTGTAATTAGTTTTTTTTTTAACTTGAATTATGTACTTTTTTTATTAATTAAAAAAAATTAACTAACACAACATTTAGAAATCATTCCATTCTACATATGCAATCAGTAATTCTTAATATCATCACATAGATGTATGATCATCATTTCTTAGTACATTTGCATCGATTTAGGAAAAGAACTAGCAAAACAACAGAAAAAGATATAGAATGATAATATAGAGAAAAAATTAAAAATAATAATAAAAATAAAAAATAGAAAAAATATATAAAAAAGAAAAAAAACAAAAAACCCAAACAAACAAACAAACAAACAAAAAAACTATAGCTCAGATGCAGTTTCATTCAGTGTTTTAACATAATTACATTACAATTAGGTAGTATTGTGCTGTCCATTTTTTAGTTTTTGTATCTAGTCCTGTTGCACAGTCTGTATCCCTTCAGCTCCAATTACCCATTATCTTACCCTGTTTCTAACTCCTGATGGTCTCTGTTACCAATGACATATTCCAAGTTTATTCTCGAATGTCCGTTCACATCAGTGGGACCATACAGTATTTGTCTTTTAGTTTTTGGCTAGACTCACTCAGCATAATGTTCTCTAGGTCCATCCATGTTATTACATGCTTCATAAGTTTATCCTGTCTTAAAGCTGCATAATATTCCATCGTATGTATATACCACAGTTTGTTTAGCCACTCGTCTGTTGATGGACATTTTGGCTGTTTCCATCTCTTTGCAATTGCAAATAATGCTGCTATAAACATTGGTGTGCAAATGTCCTTTTGTGTCTTTGCCCTTAAGTCCTTTGAGTAGATGCCTAGCAATGGTATTGCTGGGTCGTATGGCAGTTCTATATTCAGCTTTTTGAGGAACCACCAAACTGCCTTCCACAGTGGTTGCACCATTTGACATTCCCACCAACAGTGGATAAGTATGCCTCTTTCTCTGCATCCTCTCCAGCACTTGTCATTTTCTGTTTTGTTGATAATGGCCATTCTGGTGGGTGTGAGATGATATCTCATTGTGGTTTTGATTTGCATTTCTCTAATGGCCAGGGACATTGAGCATCTCTTCATGTGCCTTTTGGCCATTTGTATTTCCTCTTCTGAGAGGTGTCTGTTCAAGTCTTTTTCCCATTTTGTAATTGGGTTGGCTGTCTTTTTGTTGTTGAGTGTAATTAGTTTTTATGAAGAGAGACTACCTTGGCATTCTTGTCCAAAAGATGCCCAATAATTGCTTGCACTGCTTCTTATGTATAATTATATTAAATATATTTACACATATTATATAATTATATATAAAAATATACATTATATATATAATCTTGGTGTCTTGGTTTTTTTATTCATTAGTGTGCAGACTAACTATATTCTAATGGAATCAAGTTTGATGTATTTGTTAGGAAGATGCAGTATTGGGGGAGTTGTTAGGTTTTTTGGGGGGGGGGTTGTTTTTTGTTGTGTTTTTTCAATTTTTTTTGCATCAATATCACTGGTTACTTTGAACAAATAAAAAGCTTTCTGTAATTTCTTCGTTTATCAGGAAAAGAACATTTGATACCGTGTGTATTAGTTAGGGTTCTCTAGAGAAACAGAATCAACAGGAAACACTGGCAAGTATAAAATTTATAAAAGTGTCTCACATGACCACGGGAGCACAGAGTTCAAAGTCTGCAGGGCAGGCTGTGAAGTCGAAGATTCCGATGGAGGGTCTGGACGAACTCCACAGGAGAGGCTCACCAGCCGAAGAAGGAAGAGAGCCAGTCTCTTCTGAATCCTCCTTAAAAGGCTTCCAGTGATTAGATTAAGCATCGCTCATCGCCGAAGACATGCCCCTTGGCTGATTACAAATGGAATCAGCTGTGGATGCAGCTGACATGATCATGATCTAATTCTATGAAATGTCCTCATTGCAACAGACAGGCCAGCACTTGCCCAACCAGACAAACAGGTACCACCACTTGGCCAAGCTGACACATGAACCTGACCATGACACCATGGTTTATGATTTTCTCTGCATTAGAGAGCAACTTTTCCATATGTGGGGAAAATTTTCCATAATCATTACTGAATCAGAACTTGTATTTAACCTATATATTCCTAACAACCATTCTGACCATTCTGGGTTTTGTTTAATTGCGTGTATGTGTGTAGTTATAAATATATATGTGAGGTTTATTTTTTATTATTATTATTTTTTACATTCACCCAAAACAAAACAGCATTTCACAATCTTAGATAAGTCCATGGTGCTTCTGGGATGCCATATTTTGAGCAACCAAGAAATCACTTCAGGTTAAATTGAAATTTTTCCTGAAGTCATAGCCTTCAAATCAGATAGTTGATTCAGTAATTAATTGGGTTATTTAAATACAATTTAAATTACACAATTCAAAGATGCTAGATTAAAATCCATGTCTATATCTACAGTCATATAAATGCAAAATATTTGCAAAACTCTGAGAGGAAAATCTACCACAAACACTGATCTCCCCAACCGGATAAGAAATCAAGGTTGATGCTCTTTTGTCTTCATTAGCTAGGTAAGGCTGAGTTAAATGGGCATTTAAAGGTTCCTTCAAGAGAGCCATTCCTTCATGGAAAGTTGAAATCCCTGTGCTGTATTGACTAAAAGGTTATGATTCATGGGAACCTAATTAGATGGTTAGAGATGTTGCAGGTTAGGGCCTGTGGCACAAATGGATAAACAGAGGTTTGTAATCTAAACTATTAACCTGCGTGTTTTTTCTTTACCTCAACACATTTCTTATATGTAGGTTCAGTCTTCTCACTATTTAAGTTACTTGTTCAGCAGAAGCCAGGAAAAACAATAACTTCATAGCAATCAGAATGTTCTCCAACTGTATATTTTTACTTTATTGTAAACACTGATGAACAGTGATAAATAAACAGTTTTATTTTCCTTTTTTTAAAAAGTGAACTATTGAGAGAGCAAATGACATGGAGAAGTCTCAAAAAGCATTAAACTGAATTAAAGAAGCCAGATAAAAAATAGAGTATATGCTGTATGATTCCATTTATATAGAATTCTAGAAAATGCAAACTAAGTTATAGGGACACAAAGTAAATCAGTGCCTGGTGATGGGAGTGGGTGACTGGAGGGGCAGGTAACAGAAGTAATGAGGAAACTCTTAGGGGTGAGATGTATAGGTGCTCATTAACTTGATTGGGGTGATGGTTTCATGGGTATAGACATATGTCAAAACTTATCAAATTATACACTTTTAAAATGTGCAGTTCATGGGGGTGCGAGGATAGTTTAGTGGTAGAATTCTTGCCTGCCATGAGGAAGACCCAGGTTTGATTCCCGGCCCATGCACTTCCCAAAAACAAACAAACAAAAATTCAACAAATCGTGCTGCAATAATGGGATATTCATGTGGAAAAAGAATGAAATGTGACCCCCGCCATATGGCATACAAAAAAATGTGCAGTTCATTGTATGTCTGTTATATATTTCAATAAAGCTATTAAACAACAACAACAAAAAGCCCTCAACATAATGTCTAATGTTTGTAGTGGAAGTTTTCTCAGTTGTCTTCTGTCCCAACTTAAAGTGCTTCTGATAGTTTCAGGACCTAAACAAACAGGGAAGTTTGTTGATCTTTGATAGAGAGTAATCATGTGCTGTCTTATATGGTTTGCTTAGTGATTCACAAACAGTAATTCAGTTCCTACCATTAAACTATAAAATCCTTAAGGTCAAGCCTCACATCTTATGCTTTTCTTGTATTCTCCAACAGTATCCAGCCCAGTGAAAGAAAAGTTTAGCAAATACCTTTTGATAAATCAAGTGCCTTTTGTTTTCCTTGACAAACCAGGGGAAAGGAACTCAAGACAGAAATTGAAAAATGATTTTTCTGTATTTTTATTCTTTTTCTTATTTGGAATAAAGCACAGAGAATATAGGAGGAAAAATCATGGCATGAACCCACCCTAAAGCACAAACAGTATCCTTTGAGTTACTGAAATCTGAAATATAAATACAAATTTACCTATCCCAGGGTTAAATTAGAGAACTGAAGGTTGAATGCTACTGAGGACATACAAGATGAAGGATTGCCATATCGTGGTTCAGTTGCATTCCATTCTCTCACCCTCTTCATTTGCACAATAAGGAGGTATTGGCCAGAAAAGGAAGAAGGAATTCAAGGAAGGCTTGATAACTAACAATATCCTTTAACTTAAACACCCTAAACAAGCAAGCTGTTCTGTTGTGGTTAGAACCATAATTTCTCTGCACATTCCCCAGAAAGGGTGGCAGTAGGGTCTCTACCTATTGAACTGTTCAGGAAAAGTAAAAGAAAGAAATGGAAATGAAGCTACCATGAGACCCTGGAAGACCTACCTCTTGGGGGTGGGGTGGGGAGAACAAAGAAAAGGGCCGATGTTACTCATTATAGCGGTGGGAAAAGCTGGTTATCTTTGATTTCCGCCGCGGGAACTCTCCACTGCCCATAGAATTGCGTCTGTTGAAGGCAAGTAAATTGCTCTGGCTTTGATTTTTGTAGATCCTGTGAGCATAGGTGATGACAAAGAACAGCCAGAAACAGTGCACGAGAACACGGGTCACCAAGCCAAACCAGCGTATCACCCTGACCTCCACAATGGTGGAGTTGGTGTCAGTGAGGGCTTGGAAGATCATGCTTAAAATTTCAAAGAGAGGGATCCAGATGGCATAGAGCAACAGGCCCCTGTATTTCTGGGTGTACACTGAGTACAGGAGGGAGATGCTGACAATGATGGTGATTGTAGACGAAAAGATGAGAAGTTTCGAAATCCAGCAGCTGTTGTACAGAATCATCTTGTATTTTATGGTAGAGTTTTGGGGGCTGATCTTGGTGCAACTGCTATTCTTTATGTTCTTTTCCTCAAAGATGACGTACAGGTTGGTGGAAATGATGCTAAAGACCGCAGCCAATACGCTGCCCATCTTGGCGGTCAACCCACACCACTGCTGCTGTCTCATGCTGAGACCTCCTGTGGAGACAAACAGCATGAGGGGGCCTTAGGGCTCCTTGTGAGGTCAGGAATTAGTAAGGGTCAGGGAGACAAGAAAGAGAAAGATGGAAACCAGGAAACAACCTTGGGAAGACAGAAGACTGCTTAAAATTGATGGGGGGGGAGGGGACGAGGGCAGCTACGGTCTGGGGCTAATGGCTGTGAGTGGATACAATAGAGCAGTGGTTCTCAGATCTGGCCATCCCATTGGTATCACTGAAAGAACCTATACCCAGCCTCCACCTCAGACCAATTAGATTTTTCAGAACTTTCTAGTGATTTTAATACGTGGCTAGTTTTTGTTTGTTTGTTTTAATTTATTTATTAATTAAAAAATAAAGAAACAAAACAACATACATAATCAGTAATTCACAATATCATCACTTAGTTGCATATTCATCATTTCTTAGAACATTTGCATTAATTCAGAAGAAGAAATAAACAGACAATAGAAAAAGAAATAAAATGAACGCAGGAAAGAAAAAAAAAGATTATACGTATTCTACCTCTTACCCCTCGCTTTCATTGATCACCAGCATTTCAAACTAAATTTATTTTAGCATTTGTTCCCCCTATTATTTATTTTTATTCCATATGTTTTACTCCTCTGTTGATAAGGTAGATAAAAGGAGCATCAGACACAAGGTTTCACAATCACACAGTCACATTGTGAAAGCTATATCATTATACAATCATCCTCAAGAAACATAGCTACTGGAACACAGCTCTACATTTTCAGGCAGTTCCCTCCAGCCTCTCCATTACATTTTGAGTAACGAGATGATCGTGGCTAGTGTTTGAGAACACTGAGGTCATTTAAATGGTAGTTTAAATTCTGCTCTTACTCCTCCTAAATATTGCCTTGTGTAAACACAGCTGACTCCAAGTGGTGGAAATTGGCTGCACTTGCCCAGATCTTGAGTGCAGGTACCGCAAGGAGGTGGAGGAGGTGGGGGAGGGGGGGGGTGGAGCACAGAATTGCTTCCAGGTGGGAAATAGGAGACAGAGTCTACAGGAGTGCAGGAACCAGGAGAAGTCAGCAAGCTTGGAAGCCAGTTCTGCCCAGAGGGCATTTGCAGACCTTGGCAAACTTGATTTTCATGCTAACAACCCTGCAGGATTAGAAGGAATGAAATAACAGCCTGGGGATCACCAAGGTGATGAGTCAACTTTGAGGCCTTCTCTCTTTTAATTATGGCCCTCCAGAAGGCTATGATTTTAGGGCAAAGGTGAAACAGAAGGAAACCTGTCCCCACATCTTTTTTCCTATAGACTCTAAGGAAAGCTGACTTGGTACCATGCTGAGCAGATGGGAGAAAACTCCCCTTCAGACACTGAAATCATAGCTGGTCTTTTTGTGTATTTGTAGCCTAAGTCACAAGTATAAAAAATAAACTTTCCAGTCACGAGTCTAGCTTAAAGTGGGCCTGAACTGGAGTGTCCCTAAAAGCCTAGCAGAAGCAAATTCATATCTTCTCTGGAGGAGTGCACCTTTAAGCTGGTCGTCAGGGCATTACCCACAGTAATTTGTTTTCAGGAAAAATATCAAAGAAGGCATTGTGAGAAAAAGCAGAAAAAACAGATGGAAGAAACAGAACTGTAAAATCACCAGATTATAAAACAACTATGATTACTACATTTAAAGACATAAAAGATAGGATGAAAATATATGTAGAAATAGGAAAGCCTAGAAAATAACCCATTGAAATGTAATATGGTGCAGCTGCTGGGGAAGACAATTTGGCAGTTCTTCAGGAATCTAAATATAGAATTACCACATGACCTGACAAACCCACTACTAGGTATATACCAAAAAATAAAAAATTGAAAGGAGGGACTCAAACAAATATTTGCACATTGCACCTTCATAGTGACATTATTCACAATTGCCAAAAGGTGAAGCAGCCAAAGTGTCTATGAACTATTGAATGGATAAACAAAATGTGGTATATACATATGATTGAATATTATTCAGTTGTAAGAAGAAATGAAGTCCTGAAGCACGTGACAACATGGATGAAACTTGAGGACGTTACTGAATGAAATAAGCCAGATACAAAAGGACAAATATTGTATGATCTCACTGATAGGAACTAACTATAATAAGCAAACTCTCTGAGTAAGAATCTAGAATATAGGTTACCAGAGGACAGATTGGGGGTAGAAAATAGGGAGCTGATGCTTAATTTGTACAGAATTTCTATTTAAGTTGATTGTAAAGGTTCAGAAATGGATGGTGATGATGGCAGCACATTATCATGAGTGTAATTAACAGCAATAAATTATGTATGTGGACATGGTCGAAAGGGGAAGTTTTGGGTCATATATGTTGCTAGAATGAAAGTTAGATGATAAATCATGGGACTGTATAACACAGTGAACTCTGTTGTGGATGATGGGCTGGGATAAATAATACAAGTATAAGAATGTTCTTTCATGAATTATAGTAAATGTACAACACTAATACAAGGTGTTATTAACAGTATGATACTGGGGAAAATATACCTATTTAAATTATGGAATATAGTTAATAGTATTATTTTAATATTCTTTCATCAACTGTAACAAAGGTATCATGCAAATGCAAAGTATCAACAATAGAGGGTTATATGGGAATGCTGTATTTTTTGCATAACTTTTCTGCAAAACAATAACTTCTCTAATTAAAATAATAATAAAAATACGTACATACAACTGTTCACACAGAAAAAAAACGAATCTGCTTTGAGCCAGAAATTAATGGAATTGAAGAAAAATTTTCAAAATGGTCACATACAGAACAAAAAAAGGCTGACCTAAGGAGGAATGCTCAGAGGTGGCCTAATTACTGAGAATTGCAAAGGATGAGCTGCAAACTCTCTCAAACGTCTCCTCATGTTCCTCTTTCCTTGGGGTCAAAGTCTTTTGGACCCAGCAGTAATCAGATAATAGCAATCTGCCTCTCTGGAATTATAATAGAGATCCTTAGGTTAAGAAATCTGGTCACAAGTTTTGGTAATGGATGTGGTGATGGTAGTAGAACACTGAGAATGTATTTAACACCATGAATTGTAAATATTTGAAAGTGGTCAAAATGGGAGACTATATGTTGTATATATGTTACTACAATAAAAATAAAAACAAAACATAGAACCATATAACACAAATAGTGAACCCTAAAGTATACTATGCACGCCGGTTTAAAAGTATTGTGTACCTGAGAAAAGCCATGCTTTAATTCTGATTCAATCTCACGGAGGCAGAAACTTTTGATTGTATTATCTCCACAGAGATGTGACACACCCAGTTTTGGGTGTGACCTTTAGAGTAGATGGAGCTATGACTCCACCCATTCCAGGTGGGTCTTGATTAGTTTACTGGAATCCTTTAAAAGAGGAAAGATTTTGGAGTTGGAAACCACAGAGCCAACAGAAACTTCAGAGCAGAGCTGACACAGATGCCAACACTTGGAGAACAGAGACACAGATGTTTGGAGATGCTTGGAACCCAGTAGATGTTGCCATGCGGTTTCCCATGACATGTTAAGTAAGCCATGGAGAGAGCCAAGGGAAGCCAAGAGATGAAAGCCAGCCCTGGAGAAGCAAAGTGAGGAACACTCACAGGTACAGAGGCTGAAAGCAACAGAGCCCAGGAGCAAGGGACCAGCAGATGCCAGCCAAGTGACTTGATTTCCCAGCTGACAGAGGTGTTCCAGACACATCGGCCTTTCTTTGATCAAGGTTTTTTCTGGATGCCTTAGTTTGGACATTTTCATAGGCTTAGAACAGTAAATTTGTAACTTAATAAATTCACTTTAGAAAAGCTAACTCATTTCTGGTATACTGCATTCTGGCAGCATTTAGCAAACCAAAAACATCCCTCCTCTGTCCAGAATGGCTGCTTGTTTAACACTGAGTCAAAGTGCAAGTCTTTACAATGAACAATATGGACAAGAAATTAAAAAACATGAAGGATATAATAATATGGTCTGAATACACTTAATCAAAGCTCCTACATTAGAGAATGGGGCAGTATATTTGAAGAGATAAAAGCTGCGGGTAGGCACAACTGAAAAATGATACCAATCCACTAACTAATTTTTAATAGGATAAATAAAAGGAAATCTACACCTAGATGCATGATAGTGAAACTTTTGAATGCCAAATACTAAAAGAATCTCTTTCTTTAAAAAAAAATTTTATTTATTTATTAAATTAAAAAGAATTAACAACAAATGAACAAAAACACTCTAAACATATGATCATTCCATTCTAACATATATAATCAGTAATTCACAATATCATCACATAGTTGCATAAAAGAATATCTCTTTTTAAAAAACATTTTTAGTGTGCAATATAACATATATACAAAAAAGCAATAATTTTCAAAGTGCATTAAAAATTTTTTTAATTGTGAAATATAACATATGTCATGGTCAGGTTCATGTGTCAACTTGGCCAAGTGGTGGTACGTGTTTGTCTGGTTGGGCAAGTGCTGGCCTGTCTGTTGTGATGAGGACATTTCATAGAATTAGATCATGATCATGTCAACTGCATTCACAGCTGATTCCATTTGCAATCAGTCAAAGGGAGTGTCTTCTGCAATGAGTGATGTTTAATCTAATCACCGAAAGCCTTTTAAGGAGGATTCAGAAGAGACGGTCTCTCTTCCTGCTTCAGTTGGCAAGCCTCTCCTGTGGTGTTCATCCAGACCTACCATCAGAATCATCAGCTTCACAGCCTGCCCTGCTAATTTTGGACTCCAGGTTCCCACGGTCACATGAGACACTTTTATAAATTTTATATTTGTGAGTGTTTCCTGTCAAGTCTGTTTCTCCAGAGAACCCTAACTAATACAACTTATTTACAAAAAAGCAATGAATTTCCAAGTACATTTTAACAAGTAGTTATGGAACAGATTTCAAAGTTTGGTATGGGTTACCATTCCACATTTTCAGCTGCTCCAAAAGACTGGAAGCTAAAAGAAATATCATCATAAAAAAAAAAATAAAAATAAAGGGCAGGCCACAGTGGCTCAGCATGCAAGAATGCTTGCCTGCCATGCCAGAGGACCCGGGTTCGATTCCCAGTGCCTGCCCATATACATTAAAAAAAAAAAAAATTAAAAAATTAAAAAAAAAAGAAATATCATTACAATGATTCAGTAGTCATACCCATTTTTTAAATCCTATCTTCTCTGTTATAACTCCTTCTTCTTTGATCTTTCTCCCAATCTATAGGGGTCTTTGAGCTATGCCCATTCTAACTCTTTCACGTTGAAAAGGGGTGTCAACAATATAGAATAGATAGTTAGTTCAGTGGTAGAATGCTTGCCTGCCATGGGTTTGATTCCCGGCCCATGCACTAAAAATAAAGAAACAGTATAGAATAGAGGGATGGAATTAGTTGATATTCTTGCAGAGGCTGGACCCTCTGGGTTTCAGGACATATTTGGTCTAAGAACCCTCCAGAAGTTATAGGTTTCAGGAAAGTATAAACTTAGTACATGAAACTTTTTCAGAGTCTCAAGTTAGAGCCCTACGTGTTCTTTAGGGTTAATGGAAATGATGTCAGTTGGGGCATGGCAAACCATGACAATTAGCAATATCTAGCTGAAGCTTTCATAAGAGTAGTCTCTAGAATAGCTTCGACTCAATTTGAACTCTCTTGGCCATTAATACCTTATTTTGTTGCATTTCATTCCCCCCTTTTAGTCTGGCAGGAATTGTTGATCCCACAGTGTCAGGCCAGACTCAACCCTGGGAATCATGTCCCCCCTTGTTAGGGAGACTTTCACTAAAAGAATATTTTAAAAGCAGGCAAGGGAAAAAGATTACAGTCAAAAGAGTAACATTTAGACTTCTAAAGTGTGACAGTTAGGTTCATGTGTTAAATTGGTTAGGGCATCATGTCCAGTTGTTTGGTCAAGCAAGCAGTAGCCTGATTGTTATTGTGAGAGTATTTCATGAATTTATATCATTACTCAGTTGATTGCATTTATGGCTTATTACATCTACTATCAATAAAGGCCTTCAGCAATGAGAGAAATCTCATCCAATTAGTTGAAGGCCTTAATGGGAAAACTGACGATTTCACCAGTCAAAAAGAAGAATTTCTATGTCTACTTCAGCAAACTAGTTTCTCCAAGAGAATTCATCAAATATTCATTGGATTCCCAGCTTGTGGCCTGTCCATTAGAATTCAGATCTGCTATCGCCCCATTGCTCTAGAGTATGTGCCCCAGAGATCGCAGAGAGCCCAGGTTCTGCCTGAAGGTTTGGAGAGGGTAAAGCCAAGATAAAGGTGGTCTCCCCAATGTCCCTCAATGTTGCAACCAACACCCCAGCATTTGCAAAGAGCAGGGCCACTGCACAGGCCCTTGGAAGGGGTGGGACTGCCGTTTTCTAAAGGCCCAATGATAAATGACTCTCACGCTTTGAGAGTTTGAGAACCAATGGCGTTTGCCCTGCAGGTTTTTGGAACTGTTTGGGCCTGGTGACTTCTGTGTTCTTTCCAATTTCTCCCTATGGAAATGGAAACATGTTCTAGTTTGCAAGCTGCCAGAATTAGATACACCAGAAATGGATGGCTTTTAAAAAGGGAAATTTAATAAGTTGCAAGTTTACATGGTCTAAGGCCATGAAAATGTCCAAATTAAAGCAAGACTATAGAAATGTCCAATCGAAGGCATCCAAGAACAGATACCTTGGTTCAAGAAGACTGATGACGTTCAAGGTTTTTCTCTCAACTAGAAAGGCGCATGGCAAATATGGCAACATCTACTGGCTTTCTCTCCAAGCTTCTCATTTCATGAAGCTCCCCTGGGGATGTTTTCCTTCTCCATCTCTAAAGGTCTCTGGCTGCGTGGGCCCTAAAGCCTTTTCCATAATGGTTCCCTCTTAAAGGTCTCCAGTAAGCAACCCCACCTTGAATGGGTGGAGACACATCTCCATGGAAATGTGGAAATGAAATGAGGATTAAAGGACATGGCTTCTCTGGGGTATATAACAGATTCAAACTGGTGCAAATATATGGATATATGACTGTCCCTCCTTTGTATATTAGCAGCAGATAACTTGTCTGCATTTTACAGGTCCAGAGCCAGAGGAGAATTTTGCCTTAGGATAGACTATGCCTGTAGCTGACTTTGATGAGATTTTCTACTGTTTCTGACTTTGTATTGTTACTGAAATGGTTTAAGGCTTTGTGATGTTGTAATAGAATGAATGTATTTTGTATATGGAAAAAAATATGTCTTTTTCTTGGGGTCCAGAGGGTGGAATGTGCCAGTTTGAAACTGTTGTATACCCCAGAAAAGTTATGTTCTTTAATATTATTGGGTGGGATCTTTTTGACAAAGTTGTTTCCATGGAGATGTGACTCACCCAGTTGTGGGTGGGACCTTTTGATTAGGTGGTTTCCACAGAGAAGTGTCTCCACCCATTCAAAGTGGTTTACTTACTGGAGTCCTTTAAGAGGGAACCATTTTGGGAAAAAGCTTCCAAGCCCACACAGCCAGAGATCTTTGGAGATATGGAAGGAAAACTCCTCCGGAGAAGCCTTACGAAATGAGAAGCCAGGAGAGAAAGTTTTTAGCTGTCGCCATGTGCCTTCCCAGATGACAGAGGTGTCCAAAAGTGAAAGACTGTAGCAGATGCCAGCCATGTGCCTTCTCAGCTGACGAGGTGTTCCAGATGGCATCAGCCTTTCCTGAGTGAAGGTGACCTCTTGTTGGTACCTTAATTTGAACATTTTCACAGCCTTAGAACTTATTCCAACATAATAAATTCCTCTTTTAAAAGCTGTTTCATTTCTGGTATATTGCATTCTGGCAGCATTAGCAAAGTAATGCTGTCTACCTGTCTACCTATCATATTGGTTGTTGTCTCTGGAGAACCCTGACTAATACATAAAGGAAATCCAAATCCAGTGAAATTTTATTTGCAATGTGCTGAAAGAAAATAGCTGTCAATCAAGGACTCTATAACAGATAAAATATGTTTCAAAATTTAGAGCATACAGTATGATAATCTTGTCACAAAATTTAAAAACAATTAAAAGTAATTAATTTTATTGCTTGGCCATATATATACATGTATAATCAGATTGAACTTTATTTTAAAAATCAGGGAATTTGTAAACACAATATTTGGGATAGTGGGTACCTCTGAAGGGGAGGAGTCAGGGATAGGAAAGGGGCATAGAGATAAATGTGAGTTATTGTTCATCTTCAAAATACTGGGTTGAATGAGGGATTCAGAAGTGAATGAGGAATTCAGAAGTGTTTTGTAATATTAAACAAAAATGCCCCAATTAGCCAAAACCATCCTGAAAAGAATAAAAAGTTTAAGGACTCACACTTTCCTATTTCAACAATTATTACAGAACTACAATAATCAAAACAGTTGTGGTACTGGCACAAAGACACATATATACCAATGGAATAGAACTGAGAGTTCAAAAATGAGCCCATTCATCTATGGCCAACTGTTTTTTGACAAGAGTGCCAACTCTACTCTATGGGGAAAGAAGAATCTCTTCAACAATCATGCTGGGGAAACTGGATATCCACATACAAAAGAATGGATATAGACCCCTATCTCATACCATATACAAAAATGCATCAAGACCTAAATATAACAGCTAAAATCATAAAACTCCTAGAAGAAAACATAGGGGAATATCTTCAGGACCTTTGTATTAGACATTGGATTACTAGACTTTATATCAAAAGCACAAACAACAAAAGAAAAAAACAGATGAATTGTTCCTCATCAAAATTAAAAACTTTTGTGCATCAAAGGCCATTATGAAGAAAGTGAAAAGACAAGCTACATATAGAATGGGAGAAAATATTTGGAAACTATACACTTGAAAAGGGCTTAATATCAGAATCTCTAAAGAATTCCTGAGTCAACAACCAAAAGGCCAACAACCCAAATAAAATATGAGCCAGGAATTTGAGTAGACATTTCTCCAAAGAATATATATACAAATGGCCACTAACCACATGGAAAGATGCTCAACATCATAAGTCATTAAGGAAATTGTGGTAGTTAGATTCAGGTGTCAGCTTGGTTAGGTGAAGGTGCCTAGTTCTATCACTGTGGACATGAGTCAATGGCTCATCAATGGATTTCTGTCCCACGTTGCCAGGAAGGTCCACACCCCTGGGAGTCATGTCCCATGTAGAGAGGGGAAGGGCAGTGAGTTTGCTTGTCATATTGGCTGAGAGAGAGAGGCCACATCTGAGCAACAAAAGATGTTCTATGGTGGTGACTCTTGGGCCTAATTTTAAGTAAGCTTAGCCTATCCTTTGCAGGGTTAAGTTTCATATGAACAAACCCCAAGATTGGGGGCTCAGCCTATTGCTTTGGTTGTCCCCACTGCTTGTGAGAATATCAGGAATTCTCCACTTGGAGAAATTGAATTTTCCCCCTATCTCGCCATTCCCCCAAGAGGACTTTGCAAATACTTTTTTTATTCACTGTTCAAATCACTCTGGGATTTATCAGGACATCACCCTGGACAAACCTACAAGATCTCATGCCCTACTCAAGGTTCCGTATACTTGTGGTGTTCAATTAAACTGTCCATATAAGTTATATTAGGAGATGCACTAGTCAAAATAAAAATTTTTTACCAAATAAACATTTTTTGCTTTAGTCTCACACATAAGTTAAGGTTTTAAAATATGAATGACCATCTATTTTCAACACCCTGCAATATTAACATTCTTTTGTTCTTCCTCATGCACAAACATTTTTAAATTTGTGCATTTAGTCACTATCATTGTATACTCCAGGCATTCCTAGGTTATACCATCTCAATCTTTATTGTCTATCTTTCCTTCTGATTTCATTTGTGCCCCCAGCCTCCAGCCTTTATCCAAACCTCTCTCTTTATAAGGATATCATTCACTGGATTTAGGACCCACCCTAATCCATTTTAACTTGTTTACATCTGCAAAATCCCTATTTCCTAACAAGGTCACATTTACAGGTTCTGGGTAGACATGAATTTGTGGGGAGTGGGGAGGGGTGACACTATTCAAATCACTGCAACTCATAATAATCATCTTAATGGCCACCAGTGAGGACACAGAGAAATGTTAAGCAATTTTGCTTAAACTGTGCATTTCATTAGTGCATTTGAACTCGCATCTATTTGGTTCTAAACCAATCTCAACACTCAACCCACTTACACCTTATTTGCCCAAGAGATTTGTGAGCTCACTGAGCCCAGAAACTCCATTCATCCTAAAGCTCACAACAAAAGGCCTTGACTAGAGCAGATCCTTTATGAATATTGGCTACCCTTGCCACTGTTAGCTGGGCAGTCACGTGGCTGGCATCTTCTGGTCCTTTGCTCCTGGGCTCCATTGCTTTCAGCCTCTGTTCCTGTGGTGGTTCCTGACTTCAGTACTCTTAGGGCCGTCAAGTTCCTCTTGCTTTCCTTTTCTCCCTCTCCTAGCTTTTCTTCTTTCTCCTCTTCCTTCTCTTTTTTTTCCTATACTGCAAGTGTGTACTTTTGATTGTTCTAAGAGAAGACAATGATCTTTAACCTAGGAAAGCAGAACAGACCAGAAAATGGAGGGAGCAAAAGCTTTCAACATGGTCATTGTGCTGGTTTGAAATTATGTACCCAGAAAAGCCATGTTGTAATCCTGACTCAATCTTGTGGAGGCAGTTGTTTCTTTTAATCCTAATTCAATACTGTAGTGCATTAACCTTTGATTAAGTTATCTCCATGGAGCTGTGACACAACCAATTGTGGATATGACATTTTGATTACATGGAGATATTACTCTACCCATTCCAGGTTTGATTAGTTTAGTGGAATGCTTTAAAAGAGGAAATATTTTGGAGAAAGACAGAAATGACAGAAGCCTCAGAGCTGACAGAAACCTCATAGCAGAGATGAGACAGTTGCAGACATGTGGAGAACAGACACAGATATTTGAAGATGCTTGGAGCCCGGCAGACTTTGCCATGAGATGGTAAGCAAGCCAGAACGTGGAGAGAGCTAAAGGAAGCCAAGAGATGAAAGCCAGCCCTGGAGAAGCAAAGTCAGGAAACGCCACAGGAACAGAGGCTGAAAGCAATGGAGCCCAGGAGCAAGGGACCAGAAGATGCCAGCCACGTGACTGCCCAGCTAACAGAGGTGTTTCTGATCCATCAGCCTTTCTTGAATGAAGGTAACCTCTTGTTGGTGCCTTAATTTGGACACTTTTACTTCCTTAGAACTGTAAACTTGTAAGGTATTAAATTCCCCCTTTTTAAAGCCCTTCCAGTCTGGTATATCACATTCTGGCAGCTTGCAAACTAAGTCAGTAATTAAACTTATTTTGTTTGAACAAGACAATCTTTTAAAGGAATTTGAATTAAAATGTTCTCAGGCTACTTTCCTGTTAAAATAACTTTACAAATATACTACACACACATACACACACATGTACACTTTTGAGGATTATACTGAGATGCAATAAAACTATATAAAAAGGACTGTAAAGGAATGATGACCTCAGGATTCTGGATGATGGTCACCTTAAGTCAGGCAGGGGAGGCAGTGAAATGGGTTGGTGGACCATACAGTCAGATGTGAATTACTGACAAGTCTTAGTTTTTATTTTGGATGGAGGATTGAGTGTGTCTATTATCTTATTAAAAGTGACTGATATTTGAAAAGTAAGTAAAGAAAGCCATGCATGAACCAACAAGGAATATGTCATGAACCAAGGATTATGATTAATTTAATTGTAAGCATATGAGGTACAGTTTAAAATACTAAAATAAAACCAGGATAATAACAGCATTTACCTCATAAAGTTGCTGTGAGGATTAAATGAGTTAATATATTTCAAAACTCAGAACAGTAACTGGCACATAGTTAGCACTGTATTTGTAAGTATTTTTACTATAATAATTTTTACTTTCTGTCAAGGGTAACTTACTATTTATTATGAATGTAAAACAACTATTTATTTAGCTGTGTTGTAGCAGACACCATTAGCTTCTTCTCCAATATTCATTTCTTCCATTTTGGCTAACAAAAGTCTGCTTTCTTTTAGGATGGCAACAAACCTAGATCCAGGCAAAATATTTGCTCTCCTAGCACCTTTCTATCAAGGGTGTCCATGGGACACAGTTAGCAAATGAAATCAAGTCAAAAGTTCTAGAAGGGCTTCAGCTTTTCCTGATTAAAGAGGATGATATGGCTGTCACCTTTACTTCTTCCCTTTCTTTATCTTGAATGAGGTTGTGAAGCCTGGAGCCCAGGCAGCCATCTTATTACTGCAAAGGCATGAAGATAAAGGCAAATATGCTAGGATTTCAACAATGGAAGAGAGAAAGAGTCTTATTTTACTTTTTGCATTTCATTGCTTACCTATGAGGTTGAGCATTCCTCTAAGTACTGATATGTGATTTAAAAAACTATGCCTACTTTCTTCCACAGAGCCTTCCTTTTGGACACCTTCCCTGTTGACTGTGCTGGAGTCCACTTCACCCAATCTGGCATTGAGGAGTCTCAGCCCCATCTCAGAGATCCAGCCAGAGGGAGAGGAAGGGGTGCATCCTCCAGTAGGCACCCAAACTCACCTTCCCCACCCCATGATGACTCACATTGTCCGAGAAAAGTCTTGCAGTTCAGTTCCTAAGAGCCTGGTGCTTTCACACTGAAAATGGAGCTTTGTCCCCATAGGATCCACCAGGGAGGCCACTCAACTCTTGGATATCTTTTCCATTTGCAAGCATATTTATTTGGAGAAAACAAAAAATCCACAGCTCAAAGGATGGGGATTTTACATCTCAAGACATCTCCCGGGGGGAAGAGAGTAGAGAAATGGGAAAGAACAGTGTTGGATACAACTCTTTGGAAGAAGAGTAGACATAAAGAGGGCAAACTCTCTTACTGAGGGTTTGAACCATCAAACTGCCTTCCAGAGTAGTTGTACCATTTTACATTCCCACCAACTAGAAGTTCCTGGTTTCAAGAAGAAGCACACTTTTGCTGAGGTACATGGAATTTATCATGAAAGTAAAATGACTTCCTACATGATGAGAGAATTTTTTTTGGAAACCACATACCTGGTAATGGATTAACATCCAGAATATATAAAGAAATCCCTCAGCTTACAAGAAGAGGATAAACAACTCAAGTAAAAAGGGACAAAAGATTTTGACAGACATCTCTATAAAGAAAATACACTAATGGCCAGAGAACACATGTTAAGATGCTCAATATCACTTGCTGTCAAGAATATCCAGTCTTCAAATCAGATATGCTTTTCCCCTTGGAGTAAAGAGAGGAACTCTAGAGAAGGAATTGAATTTTTCCAATATTCCAATACTGGAAATTTGAATTTTTGTAATATCTCCAATATTAGAATTCAGGTCAACTCTAAGAATGTGTGCTTAATGACAAGGAGGAGCAAGAAAAGTGGTTTAAAATAGAAGAAATGCTATCTGTCAACATAACTGCAGGAAAGACACGTTGACCATCACATCATTGGTAATCTTCTTCCAAATAGAATCTGGTAATGGAAAAACTAGGAATTCTTTATAATCATTTAAATGTAACTAAGTTGGATTTCAGTGCTAATACAGAAAAGTTATGTAATGGTGTGAATTCAGGCACAAATTAACTGAATTCAGAAGTATAGCCTGTGATTTTATAAAAAGAAATTGCATAAACATGGCTCATATCCTCAATTTTGTAGCATCATAAAGTCTTCAAAATTGGTGACATACCTCTGTATTTGTGATGTTATAAAAAGAAGATCCCTGTGGATGCAGAATAACATCTTAAGTATCTAACAAGGATAAAATTTTAATTGGAAGCTGTCAATGAATTATTTGTCTAGAAGTAATAGTTATATGAATGCATTTTTATGGATAAACCTTTTGTGGTCTCTCCTCTACTTCAGAGGCAGAGTTCCTATATTAAGGAGACAGGCATTACATATAGTGAATTGCCAGATGATTTTACTCACACATCTAGAGTGAATCAACAGGTCTTAACACCTCGTAGAAAGAAACCATACCACAACAATCTCATTGGAAAAGCCTTCAGTGGCCATTCATCTGCTAGTAAACAAAAGCAAATATACACTAGAAATAAATCATCTGAATGTCATCAAATTAGTAAATCTTTTATTCAAAAATATGGCCTTACACATTACAATGAATCTGACACTGGAGAGAAACCATATGAATGCCGTGTATGTAGAAAGCCTTCACTCTGTATTCTTCCAAAAGACAACATGAGAGAACTCAAACTGGGGAGAAAAGATATGAATTCCACATATGTGAAAAAGCCATCATCCATTGTTCTATGTTTGGTCAATGTTTGAGAGGAGTCACACTGAAGAGAAACCATATGAATGCCATCTATGTGGGAAAGTCTTCCCTCATTTTTGTCAACTTTGAGCACATGAGATAACTCACACTGGAGAGAAACTGCATGAATGCCATCTTTGTAGGAAAACTTTCTCTTGACCTGACACAACATATAAGAACTCACACTGGAGAGAAACCATTATGAATGCCATCAATGTGTGAAAGCCTTCTTTCCTGAGTCATCATGAGAGAACTCACACAGGAGAGAAACGATACAAATGCCATATTTGTAGGAAAGCCTTTGCTCAATGTTCTGCCTTCAGACAACATGACAGAATTCACAGTGGAGAGTGACCCTTTGAATATCACCTTGGATAAAGCCTTCACTTATCCTTTTACCTTTAAAAGCATGAGAAAATTTACTCTGTAGAGATACCATAAGAATATCCTCTATGTGCAGAAACCTTAGTTTATTTATGTAATCTTAGACAACATGACAGAAACAAAACTGGAGAGTAACCCTCTGAATGCCATATTTATGGAAGCTTTCAGTCACCATTTTGAACTTAGATGACATGAAATAATGCAAAATAAAAATATTTTGTATTTGGAAGAGAAAAAAAATTATGACTAGCCTTTTTTACTTTCGGCACTTGGGGTGGACTACATGCGCTCCTTTTTCCCTCCGCTGCTGCAGTTCCCAGATAGAGCCGTCCCCACGGGTTTTGGAGACCTGAAAAGCACAGCTAGCCTCCAGGTGCTCAACGATTACTTGGTGGACAAGAGCTACATCAAGGGATATGTGCCATCACAAGCAGATGTGGCAGTATGTGAAGCAGTCTCCAGTCCCCCACCTGCTGCTGACTTGGATCAGGCCTTACATTGGTATAATCACATCAAGTCTTATGAAAAGGAAAAAGCCAGCCTGCCAGGAGCGAAAAAAGCTTTGGGTAAGTATGGGCCTGTGAATGTGGAAGACACCACTGGAAGTGTAAGTGCAGATAGTAAAGATGATAATGACATTGAACTTTTTGGGTCCGATGAGGAAGAGGAAAGTGAAGCTAAGCAGCTATGAGAAGAATGCCTTACCCGGTGTGAGTCAAAGAAAGCCAAAAAAACTTGCCCTTGTTGTCAAGTCTTCCATTTAACTAGATGTGAAACCAAGGGATGATGAGACAGATAATGGCCAAATTAGAGGAATGGATCAGAAGTATTCAAGCAGATGGCTTGGTCTGGGGCTCTTTTAATTCCATATCCCACTAGTGCCAGTGGGATATGGAATTTAAAAACTTCAGATTCAGTGTGTGGTTGAAGATGATAAAGTTGGAACAGATATGCTGGAGGAGCAGATAACTGCTTTTGAGGATCATGTGCAGTCCATGGATGCTACTGCTTTCAACAAGATCTAAGGTTCATCCTAGATCACTGCACTTAAATAAGAGTTTGAAAAACAAACAAATAAATTATGCCTAGATGTATCTTTTACTAAGCAGAAAATAAAAATTCAAAGTGATAAGAAAGCACCGAAGCATAATTTAATTAGTAGCATCTTTCTCTCAGTGGCACTTAAACTACTGATGCATTTTACAGTTGATGGCATCTTAGATTTACTCAATTATGGTAAGAAACTTCTATTTTCAGTTTTTCTCACAACTTGATTTATGAACCCAGCAGAGTTGCTGCCAGTTCCCTTCAGCTGAATGTATCCCATCTTTGGGTCAGGGGAGGAAAATAGCAATAGCAATGAATAGCACATTATAAGGTTTTACAGCCTAAGAAACCTATATTACTTAACGCATTTGACTTCATAGAACAGAGACTTAACAGTAGTTTAAATATATACATTTATTTTCTTTTTATAACAATAAGTCTGGCAGAGGCAGTCCAGCACTTGGGCGGTGGCCTCTGGGGAGTACATTTAGGTGCCTCTGAAGGCAGGAGACAGAAAACTGCTGTCTTTTTGTCTTTATTTTAAAATTTAAGCCTTTAAGTATATTTGACTTCCCCCCCAAACTATTATATTAGTTATCTGTAACTACAAAAAATTGCCTGAAACCTTAGCAGCTTATGTTAAACATTTATTATCTCACGTTTTCTGTAGAGTCAGGGATCAGGGAGTGGTGTAGCTGAGAGGTTCTAGCTTGGGGTGGCCCATGAAGTGCAGCTGCGCTGCTGTATGGGACTGCAGTCATCCGAGGCTCTGAGGGGGAAGGGGATGCTGTTCCAAGTTCATTCTCCAAGTGGCTGGAGGGAAGCCTTAGTTCCTTGCCCAATGTTGGCCAGAGACTTCAGTTCCTCACATTGTGTGTGTGCCCTTCCACAGGTTGCCCGAGTGTCCTCACAACATGCCACCTGGCTTCCCCCAGAGCAAGAGAGTCGAGCGAGAGGGCGAATGAGAGTGACCAAAACGAAAGCTATAGTGTCTTTTATAACCCTAATCTCAGAAGTGACATCCATAGCTTCAGCCATATTTGATAGGTCACATAGACCAACCCTCGTGCAACGTAGGAGGAGACTACGCAAGGGTGTAGATACCAGGAGGCAGGGATGCTTGAGGGCTAACTTGGAGATTGGCTAACACAATTTGTGTGTGTGTATGTGTGTGCACGTGCACACCTGTGCCTATATATTTACATATTGAATTAATAAGGTTAATTTAAGCAAGAAAATAACTTGAAAACACTAGATAAAACCAAAACATCAAATGGTTGTTACTAATTCAGTCTTCCACCAAAAATATATGTGCATACCTGTTTTAGCACATATTTGGGTATTATTTTAAAATTTCTTATTTCATTTACCTTTAACTTATATAGTAAGTGAAAAATGATATTTAAAATTTGTATTTTATTGATTGCTCCTGAGGTTGAATGTTTTTAAAGTATTTGTTTTATTTCCTTTGTTACAAGTTTTTTACAAATACATTCTTGTATTTGGTGTTTGTGACTTTTTTCTTCCAATTTGTATAAGCTTCTTATATATTATAAGGGTACACTCTTTTTTATTTACATTATTCAATGAACATTTTTTATTATGAAATATGGCATATATACAAAAAAGAAATACATTTTAAAGCCCATTGCAACAAGTAGTTATAGAACAGATTTCAGAATTTGGTTTGGGTTACAGTTCAACAATTTTAGGTTTTTCCTTCTAGCTACTCCAAGACACTCAAGAATAAAAGAAATATCCATATAATGATTCAGCAGTCATACTCATTTGTTAAATCCTATCTTCTCTTTTATAACTCCTCCTTCTCCTTTGTTCCTGCTCCCAATCTTTAGGGTATTTGGGCTCTGCCATTCGAACATTTTCATGTTGGAAAGGGGTGTTGATAATAAGGGTTAGTGGGGTGGAGCTAGTTGATGTTCTTGGAGAGGCTGGCCCCTCTGGGTTTCAGGACTTATCTGGCCTAGGAACCCATCTGGGGATTGTAGGTTTCTGGAAAGTAATTATAGTGCGTGAAACTTTTGTAGAATCTCAGACAGAGCCCTAGATGTTCTTTAGGATTAACAGGAATGGTTTTGGTTGGGGTTTAGCAAACCGTGATAATTAGCAATATCGAGCTAAAGCTTGTGTAACAGTAGCCTCCAGAATAGCCTCTCGACTCCATTTAAACTCTATTAGCCACTGAAACCTTACTTTGTTACATTTCTTTTCCCCCTTTTGGTCAGGAAGGCATTGTCAAACCCACTATGCCAGGGCCAGGCTCATCCCTGGGAGTCATCTTCCATTCCGCCAGGGAGACTGTCACCCCTGGATGTCATGTCCCACAAAGAGGGGGAGGGTATTGATTTTCCTTGCAGAGTTGGACTTAGAGAGAGGCAACATTTAAGCAACAAGAGAGGTTCTGGAAGTAACTCTTAGGCATAACTTAGGTCCTCCACCACAAAAACAAACCTCAAGATCAAGGGCTTGGCTTATTGACTTGGGAGTCCCTAATATTTAAGACAGTATCAGAGGTTTCTGCAGTGGTAAAGCTTAGTAGTTCTATATTTCTTCTCTTGTCCCTCAAGGACTTGGCCAATACTATTTTTTTTTAATTGAGAAATCCTCACTCACATTTTTCCAACCATATTATACACTCAGTGGCTCACAATATCATCACATAGTTGTGTATTTATCACCACGATCATTTATGGAACATTTGCATCACCCCAGAAAAAGAAATAAAGAGAGAGTGTGGCTGTCTAGGTGGTGGAAGTGTTGATACTTTGAACTCCCCAATGGCAGAGATCCTGAGAGGTGGCAGAACCTTAAAAAGGTGAACATATGTTGTACCTGGGGGTGGAGGCTGGACTCCAAATATTATGACCTCCTCTTACCCCCTTTCCCTTGACTTTGTGCACCACAATATGAATTTGCACAGAACCCAACATTCTCATGCAAGAAGTAGCTCTCTTCTTTATTTTTCTAAACAATATTGTGATGGTTAGGTTTATGTGGTTCAACTTGGCCAGGTGATGGTGCCCAGTTGTCTGGTCAAGCAAGCATTGGCCTAACCATTACTTGGAGGACATTTGATGGACCTACGTCATCAATCAGTTGATTGCATCTATGGCTGATTACATCTATGATCAACTAAGGGGAGTGTCTTCACAATGAGTGATGTTTAATCCAATCAGTTGAAGGATTTTAAGGGAAAAGTGACAACTTCCACAGTCAGAAGAAAGAACTTTTGCCTTTACTTCAGCCAGCCACCCTCTCCAGGGGAATTCATCAGAGATCTTTATCAGAATTGCCAGCTTGCAGCTTGCAGCCTGCCCTACAAAATTTGGACTCGTGTATCCCCACATTTGTGTGAGGGACTTTTATAAAATCCCACATATACAGATATCTCTTGTTGGTTCTGATTCTCTAGAGAACCCTGACTAATACAAATATAAAGTCTGACTCAGCCCCTATCTTCAAGAGGTTTTGGAGAAATTCTATTTCCATCAGTTTTTTTTTTTTCACTTTTTCTCCTTTCCCACTCTTGCCACGGTCACATAGAACCCCTGGGTCACCCAATCTTGGAACCATAGGTAAGGGCTCTGGACTTCAGACCAGTGTGGTCACTTTGAGGTACTCATGGTCACTTTGAGGTACTTGATGTCCAAGCCTCATATTCCCACTGCTCACAGTCTCAAAGGCTGGGGCTTAGAAATCATTCCCAGCCAGGGGTCGATGTAGCTGACCTATCAGATGCCCTGCTACCCCATGATGCTGGGAGAGCGTCCACACAGAATCTCCCACTTCTCCATTCCCCCAAGGGTAGAGAAATACTACTTCTTGTAGGCACCTGGGAACTTTCCCTTCTTCAGTTTTTCAAACCAATACCACCTACCAACCTACATAATTCTAGATTTCTGTCTTCAAGTACCTAGATTCTCCGAAACAAAAGTCTTTTTTACTCTTTGTATGGGGAAGGGACAGACCTCTTGAACCTATAAAGAGGAAATGCCGGTTATGCTTTGATGGTGAATTAGCGAACAAGCAGGGAAACTATCCCAGTTCTGACAATACAACACACCGCTGCTTACAAAGTCATCACAATCTGACTCCTATCCACCTTTCCAGGTGCATCTCAGAGCATTCCTTCTCATGTATATAATACTCTCACTTTCTAAACTATCTTTTCTGCCCTTTTCCACCTGGCTCATCCCTATCTATCTTTCAGGATCATTTAGCGCTTTAAAAAGTTGTTAGGGCTCTAGGTTAGCACCTGTAATTCTTTTGGTCTTTCTTTTGTGGCCATAAGCTGATTGCCACAATGTCTTGAACCAATATCCCAAACAGGGGTGTGTCACTGAGCTCTCTTCCTCTTTCAGAGGAAGCAAAACATTTCCCAGAACCCTCCAGAAGTCTTCCCTTAATGGTCAGTTCTGAGTAACATGGCCACCATATTGCAGGGGAGGTTGGGATAGGAAGTTTCTGGCAAAGCTGAATGGGATTGCCTTATTTGGTTTACAAAAATCATAATTTATACTAGGATTGGGAATATAGTTGCCACATCCCACCCAAAAAAAAGTCACCTTAGTAAAATGAATAAGGAAGGGAATGCATAATAAAGTCTACCACAGAGATTTCCTTCCATAAATTATTCCTTTTTCATTGACATGGCAGAGGCTACTATTATCTATTTGCTCCTTCTTGCATAGTGACAGAATATTCAGACATACACATTTGGCCAGAATAAAGTTAGCATTTCTCAGTCTCTCTTGGAGTTAGATTTGGCCATGTGACCAGTTTCTGAGAATGAGATGGAAGGAGCAGGTATTAAGAATGGTCATGTTCTCCCTTTCCACCATCCTAATGGCTGAAATGTGAATGTGGTGGTGAGCCATCTGGAACCAACTGGACAATGACAAGATGGAGCAGCAAGAGAGAAGGAGCCAAGGCCCCTGAAGATTTCACAGTGCAGAAATGCCACAGCAGTTTAGTCTTTCACATGAGACACTGTGACCTATATTTTGTTTAAAGCACTGTTTTGTGTTTCTTGCAGATACAGTTATATACAAACAAAATCAACTGCCTTCAATTTTCTGCCTATAGCCATGATAAAGTTTCTCCCGCCTCAAATAATCTCTTCTTAACCCTCTGTTTCTAATTTACATTCAGCCTTTCTCCATGTTTAGAGTAAGCAACAGATGCCAACAATTGGTTGATTTAAGCAGTTAAGGCATAGATCATGGACTTATGGAGAAGGCTGGAGAACATGTCTATCAGTTATCTATTGCCACAACGATACCACAAAACAAATAACCACAAAACCTCAGTAGCAGAGACTAAGGCGGCATGACAGCTAAATGAAATGTAGGCTTCTAAATTGGATCCTGGACTCAAAAAAGATTATTTGTAGGACAACTGGTAAAATTCAATCAAGGTCATTAGATCAATTAATAGTATTATATCAATGTTAACTCCTGGTTTGGATACTTATATTTTAGTTATATAAGATGTTATTAGGGAAACTTGGGTGAAGGATACAATTTTGGTAACTTCCTGGTAAGTCTAAAATTTCAAGATAAAAATTGAAATAAAAACACATACAAAAAAACCTCAGTGGCATAAAAGAATGAACATATATTTAGTGCAAAATCTGTGGGATTGGTTCAACTGTTCTGGGGCTGGCTTGGCCAAATTTAACTGGATTAATTAAAATGTCTGGGTCAACTGTGGGTTGGCCAGGCAGCTCTGAGGATTTTGGCTGAGCTGATTCATATGTCTAAGGCCTTACTGGCTGTTGGCTAATCTAGGATGGCCTCACCTGGAAAAACTCAAGGAGACTTGGCTTAGTTCCACATGGTTTTACTTTGTAAGCTGCCAGAATGCGATATATCAGAACTAGAACAGCTTTTAAAAAGGGAAATTTAGTAAGTTACAAGTTTACAGTTCTAAGCCTATAAAAATGTCCAAACTAAGACATCCAGTAAAAGATACCTTAATTCAAGAAAGGTTGATGGGACCAGAACAGCTCTGTCAGCTGGCAAGTCACATGCTGGTATCTGCAGTTTCCTTTCTCCTGGACTCTGTTGCTTTCAGCCTCTGTTTCTGTGGAGTTCCTCACTTTGCTTCTCCGGGGCTGGTCTTCATCTCATGGCTTCTTTTGGCTCTCTCCAGTTCTGGCTTGCTTAACACCTCATGGCAAAGTCTCCTGGGCTCCAAGCAACTCCAAATATCCATGTCTCTGTTCACCACATGTCCACAACTGTGTCAAGGAGAATGACTTGGCTTACTTCCTAGTCCCTGTCTCCCCCATTTGTGCACTCCTCAGGGCTCCAGGCTTCCATGTTAGGCTATTTGCACCAGGCGGATGATCTCTGGTTCTCCGGTTCTCAGTTCCTCAGCTTCTGCAAGCAGGGCCATCCTATGTGGTGCAGAAGACTCTCCCAGGTCACTTACACCCTGGAATCACCATCTCAGGTGATTCCCCATCTCTTCTCTAGCCGTTCCTTGGAGCAGGGTTGAACTCGATCTATCCTATTCCATTATCTTCCCAGAACTCCACTGCTGAGTTTCTTGAAAGAATTTGCCAGCTTGCTTTTCTCTTGTACTTCTCCACTTCCCTCCTGTAGTTGCCAGCTATTGCTACAATAATGATGTAAAATCGAGTGGCTTACAACCACAATAATTTCTTTTTCTTATCACGGGTCTGCAGTTGGCTGGGTGGCTTTATTTCAGGTTGACTTCAGGCTTCAGTCTGGCCTTTTGTCTGCTTGACTATCTCTTATCTTCCTTGGACAGGCTGCTCTCCAGTGCTGCAAGTTCTTCTCATGGTGAATGGCATGAGTGCAAGAGTGTAAATCTCTGATACATCTTAAGGCATACTGTATCTTTTACCCATATTCCATTAGCCAAAAGAAGTCTAGCAGGGAAATAAACTCCATTTGCTCTTGTATACTACAATGTCACATGGTAAGAGTGTCGGAGAACTGAGAACAAATAATTCAATCTACCAGAATCTTCATCTGGCTTTTGACCTTGCAGTGCCATTAGGGTCAACAATAGCCCCACAGTCGCCAACCCAACACATGTTTCTCAGAGGATGGAAAGGCGGGCAGGGGTCAGATCATGTAGGATCTTTTAGGCCATGCTTAGGAGTTTGGATTTCACTCTAAGTATAGCAGAGCCATTTAATGGTTTTAAGTGTAACTAAAGTTATCTTCTGCAAAGAAAATCTGGTCATTGCAGGTCCCTGATTAAACTTTCAATGACTGTCTGCGCTGGTTTGAAGCTGTTATGTACCTCAGAAAAGGCCATGTTCTTTTTTTTTAGTTTATTTTTTTAATTGTGAAATATAACATGTATACCAAAAAAAGCAATAAATTTCAAAGTACATTGTAACAAGCAATTATAAAACAGATTTCAGAGTTTGGTATGGGTTACAGTTCAACAATTTTAGATTTTTCCTTCTAGTTGCTCCCAAACACTGGAGACTAAAAGATATATCAGTATAATGATTCAGCAGTCATATTCATTTGTTAAATCCTGTCTTCTCTTTTATAACTCCTTCTCCTTTGATCCTACTCCCAATCTTTAGGGGTATTTGGGCTCTGCCATTCTAACTTTTTCATGTTGGAAATGGGTGCTGATACTATGGGATAGGTGGACAAAATTAGTTGATGTTCTTGGAGACGCTGGCCCCTCTGGGATTTAGGGTTTATCTGGCCTAGGAACCCATCTGGAGGCTGTAGTTTTTCTGGACAGTTTCATAGTGTGTGAAACTTTTGTAGAATCTCAGATAGAGCCCTAGGCCTTCTTTAGAGCTAAAAAGGGATTTATTTCATTAGTTCTTCAGAGGAAAGGCAGCTAACTTTCAACCGAAGTTCTTTCTTACATGGGAAAGCACAGGGTGATCTCTGCTGGCCTTCTCCCCAGGCCTCTGGGTTCCAACAACTTTCCCTGGGGTGATTCCTTTCTGCATCTCCAAAGGCCTGGGCTGAGCTGCGAGTGCTGAGATAAGGTATGCTGAGCTGCTTGGGCTGTACTACTTTAAGCTCTCTCATTTAAGCTTCCAGACAATTAAATCAAATGTCATTCATTGCAGCAGGCACACCTCCTTGCCAACTGCAGATGTAATCAGCAACAGATGAGGTTCACATGCTATTGGCTCATGTCCACAACAATAGAACTAGGCACCTTCACCTAGCCAAGTTGACACCTGAACCTAACTACCACGATCCTTTTTATTGGAGACCTTTATGAGGATAAAGGCAGAAAAAGCCCAGAGAGGTTATATAGAAAAGCCCTAGAGTAGATAAAAGATGACCTGCAGAAGCTCAAAGAGAAGGGCATTGGATCCAGAAGCTGAAAGCAATGAAACCCAGGAGTAAAGGGCCAGCAGACGCCTGGAACGTGCCTTACTATCTGACAGAGGAACCCCAGATATTGGTGGCCTTTCTCGGGTATGGTCCTGATGATGTCTTAATTTGGACATTTTCATGGTCTGAGAACTGTAAATTTATAAGCTAAGAAATCCCCATTGTAAAAGCCAACCCATATCTGGTGTATTATATTTTGGCAGCTTTAGCAAACAGAAATACTGTCCCATCGCTTGGAAAAAAAGTGCAATCCTCATATGGCATTAGAAGCCTTCCATGAGAAGGAAGGCTTGCCCCAATTTCTCCTGTCAGTGCACTCCACTATTTGCATACTTTGTTCCTACAATATATAGCTACTTATGATTTATTTTAGTTTGGGTTCTTTGAGAAGCTGTTGCTGAGACAAGGATTCGAGTTTATTTGGGAGTTGATAGAAACACCAGTGGGAAAAAGGTAGAAAAGATACAGGGAAGAAAAGTAGGATGTGCTATCAAGCCAATTACCACAGGAGCTTAAACCTGTAAAAAACAAAAAACCACAAAACTCTGGGATACCTACACCTCAGAACTATCCCACATCAGGGGTGAGGGTGCTGTTTTTTTTCTACACAAGCTCCAGAGTCATTGCTGAAGGGCTGCTCTAGAAGGTGTTAATTCCTAGGCACTTCCAGTATGCATGAATTTGTGCAGAAAGCAGTGCATATGGAGTTGGGGGGAAGAGCTTTCAAGCAAAGAGATGTACTGAACACAGTGAATGGTTGAGAGATCTGAGTGAAGCACCGCCAACATCTCCTACATGGTTTCTCAAATGTGAATTCACTTGAGGAAACTCCATAATTCCATATATGTTACTCATTCTGCCTAGGATGTTTTCCCTCCCTGTCTACCTGGTAAAATCCTACTCATTCTTCTAGAGCTTGTTCAGCTTCCCAAGCAGAGCAGACCATGCTACACCATGTGCTTTCTTAGGACATAGTACACATCTCTATCTTTATCACTTGTCACATTGCTTTACTTCCTAGCCTTTCTCCCCTGTGAGACTCTGCATTTGTAGAGGGCAGGGACTTGTACACAACTTTTAATATAGTTTTGTGCCTGATATATGGTAGATGGTCAATAAAAACTAGCTGGAAGAACAGATTAATTTCTATGTATAGAGTCTGGCAATAATCTGGTGCAGTGCTGCATCAAAATAAGGCCAACCATAGGCAAAATCATCCTTTTTCACCTCTACCGAAGTCCCTTCATTCATTCACTCAATACCCTCCTTTTTAAAAAATTTTTTTAAATTAATTTTTAAATTAAAAAAAAAATTACAGGAAAGAAACACAAACATTCTTAATATGTGATCATTCCATTCTACACATATAATCAGTAATTCACAATATCATCATATAGTTGCATATTCATCATCATGATCATTTCTTAGAACATTTGCATCAATTCAGAAAAAGAAATAAAAAGACAACAGAAAAATAAAACAAAAACAGAAAAAAAAATTATACATACCATACCCCTTACCCCTCCCTTTCATTGATCACTAGCATTTCAAAACTAAATTTATTTTAACATTTGTTCCCCCTGTTATTTATTTTTATTCCATATCTTCTACTCATCTGTTGACAAGGTAGATAAAAGGAACATCAGACACAAGATTTTCACAATCACACAGTCATATTGTGAAAGCTATATCATTATACAATCATCATCAAGCAATATGGCTACTGGAACACAGCTCTATATTTTCAGGCAGTTCCCTCCAGCCTCTCCACTTCCTCTTGGATAACAAGGTGATATCTACTTAATGCGTAAGAATAATGTTCTAGTTTGCTAGCTGCCGGAATGTAATACACTAGAAACGGAACGGCTTTTAAAAGGGGGAATTTAATGAGTTGCTAGTTTACAGTTCTAAGGCCGAGAAAATGTCCCAATTACAACAAGTCTATAGAAATGTCCAATCAAAGGGATCCAGGGAAAGATACCTTGGTTCAAGAAGGCCGATGAAGTTCAGGGTCTCTCTCTCAAGTGAGAAGGCACATGGCAAACACAGTCAGGGCTTCTCTCTTGGCTGGAAGGGCACATGGCGAATACGGCATCTTCTGCTAGCTTCCTCTCCTGGCTTCCGGTTTCATGAAGCTCCCCGGGAGGCGTTTTCCTTCTTCATCTCCAAAGGTCACTGGCTGGTGGACTCTTTGCTTCGTGGTGCTGCAGCATTCTCTGCTCTCTCTGAATCTCTCATTCTCCAAAATATTTCCTCTTTTATAGGACTCCAATAAACCAATCAAGACCCACCCAAATGGGTGGAGACATGTCATCCCCTAATCCAGTTTAACAACCATTCTTGACTAAATCACATCTCCAGTGAGATGATCTCATTACAGTTTCAAACATACAGTATTGAATAGAGATTATTCTACCTTTATGAAATGGGATTTATATTAAAACATGGCTTTTCTTAGGGGAGCATACTTCCTTTCAAACCAGCACAAATAACATCCAGGATAACCCCTCGACTCTGTTTGGAATCTCTCAGCCATTGACACTTTGTCCTCATTTCATCTTCCCCCTTTTGGTCGAGAGGGTTTTCTCAATCCCTTGATGCTGGGTCTCAGCTCATTCTAGAGTTTTTCTCAATCCCTTGATGCTAAGTCCCAGCTCATTCTAGGATTTCTGTGCCACGTTGCCAGGAAGGTTCACACCCCTGGGAGTCATGTCCCACGTAGACAGGGAGAGGGCGGTGAGTTTGCTTGTTGTGTTGCCATATCTGAGCAACAAAAGAGGTTCTCTTGGGGTGACTCTTAGGCCTAATTTTAAGTTGCTCTAGGGAAATTTTGCACACAATAATGTATAAAAGAATGTTAACTGCAGCACCGTTCAAAATAAATAACTGGCAATGACAATTGAGGGACATTCACGTAGTAGAACACTATGTAGCAGTTAAAGTGAATAAACTAGAGCTCCATGTATTAGCAAAGTGTTAAGTGAAAAAAGCCAGTTGCTGAAGCATACATACAGTGTGAAGCTATTTATAGTTTCAAATGTGAAAAACATGTTGTTTATGGAAACTTGCATATATAACATGTCTACCACATGCATGGGACTGCTAATATATAACTCAACAGAGTGTTTACTGGAGAGAGGGAAGGGAACGGGATCAGGAAGGGAAAAAATGGAGATTATAATTGTATCTTAACGTTTTTTGTTTTTCAGTCTGGATTATGGGTATATGTGTATATATTATTTGCCTTTTATTGTTTATTGCAGGGATTGGCAAATTGCCAGCTGTGGGTAAAATCTGGTGCACCATCTGTCTTTATATGGGCCATGAGCTAAGAATGGTCTTTACATTTTAAAATTGTTGAAAAAAAATGGACAGAAGAGCAATATTTTGTGATGTGAAAATTATATGAAATTCAAATTTCAATGTCCATAAATGCCATTTTATTGCAACACGGCCATGCTCATTCATTAACCTATTGTCTATGGTTGTTTTTATGCTACAATGGCAGAGTTAAGGACTTGCAACAGAGATTGCATATCCTGCAGAATCTAAAATATTTACTATCTGGCCCTTTATAAACAAGCTTGCCAACCCCTGGTTCATTGCATAACTGATATATTTCACAATAATAAAAACTATGGCAGTATTAAAGAAAATCTCCAGAAGAAAAAGATCTATAATTCTACCATCTAACAAAAATTGCTTAATTTCCCATGTTTCTTCCAGTCTTTGACCATACATTTCAATGTATTTTTATTGAAATCAAGCAATGGTATTTTGCATTCTGCAGTCTCCTCTCTTTACATCACACTATAATCCTTTTCCACGTGCTACGTAGCTTTCAACATTTTTAAATATAATTATTAGAGAAGTTGAAGGTTTGAAGAAAAAAATCATGCATAAAATAGAGTTCCCATATACACCTTGCATTAGTGTGCTCCATTTGTTACAATTCATTATTTCAACACTTTTTCATGGCACAATATGCTCATCAAATTTATAAACCACATACCATAATTTGTATAACCACAACCTCATGTTTAAATCTTAATATTATATTCCCCCCCCCACATACACACTATTTATTATTGGTTATAAGGTGCAGAACTTCTTTATGCACAGAGCTTTCCCCCCTCCTTTTGACTTAATATAATAAATTCCTAAGAACAAAGTACCTAATCTTTCTTTCACCCACATCCCAAGCTCTAATCACTCTGTCTTCCCTTCTTTATTTCAGTAAATTCTTGCTTCTTCAGATTTTCGTATATCCCTTTGCCTTCTCCAATATGACTGATTTCTTTCATTTGGCTTTTTCTAGTTGGTTAGATACCAAAAAAGCTCTCTTATCCTTAAATCCCAGCTTGATCTCACCATTCCTTTGTTGGTGCAACATTCTACAGTGCATTATGAGGGCTGTTTCTTGCCTAATTTCTTAACCCTTCCTGTCATCACAGTGTCTACATCCTTCCACTTCATTCTTTTACTGAGGTTAAAGTCCACCAGCACTCTTTGTTATTAAGTCTAAAGGCTTTTATTCTCTCTTATTATTTTCCTCACGGAGCATCTGCTCTGAAATGACCTCTCTACTGTTCTTCAGGCTGTTCTCTTTCTTTTCCTGCATGTCCCATCTCTTACATAAAACTTTCCCTAAGCGTTGGGAAATACGACCTCTTTTTAGTACAAACCCTGCACAGTTCATTCCCTTAACTCCACTTTGCTCCATTCTAAGTTGTTTAATTCTTATTATGAATGAAGATGAGGTTAAGGAGAGTCCTTGACTTGGTTTCAAAATAATTAAACACTTCAGACAAATTCAAAGATCACAGAGCTATTAAGAGAAGATCTACAAAGTGAGGGCCACAGTTCAGCAGCATGAGTGTCATCTGGGAATTCTGGAGAAATGCAGAATTGTAGGCTCCAGCCAAGACCTACTGAATTAGAACTAGACTTTTAATAAGGTCCCAGGTGATCTGTATGTACATTAAATTATGAGAAGCATTGGTCTAGTGAACATATATGTCTGCCACTAAGAACCTCCATCAAGGGAGTGCAAGTGTGGTTCAGTGGTAGAATTCTTGCCCGCCATGCGGGAGACCCAGATTTGATTTCTGGCTTATGCAGTGCTCCCCCACCCCCCACCCCCCCAAATCAACAAATGGTGCTGCAATAATGGGACATTCACACTGAAAAAGGAATGAAATGTGACCCCCACCACACAGCATACAAAAAAAAAAATCTTCCATCAAAAAGGCTCCAAGGACACCTTGGGAACATTAAACCAGTAATTTTCACCTCTAGCTGGGCAATGTTTGGTGTGAATTTGGCTGCAGGAGATGGAGACAGACAACAAACAAATAATCTTTGATATACAGTGTAGATTTGAGTCCTGGGTAGGTAGGTGGTCTCCTTCTTATATCACTCCAGTATATTCTTCTGAAGCTGCAAAAGAGTTTGAAGAAGATTGTGTTTCCCAAGAGAGGAAGATGGTTCTTCAACCAAAGGTTTACTCAAGCTTATAGGATCTTTGGTAAAATGGACACGTCCTATTAGGCGACATGCTTTCTCTAACAATTCCCAACCAAAAATGTGTACGGACAATGTGCTGCTTTGAAAGGATGTATGGCCCCTAGAAAAGCCATGTTTTAATCTAAATCCCATTTTGTAAAGGCAGAATAGTCCCTATTCAATACTGTATGTTTGAAACTGTAATCAGATCATCTCCCTGGAGATGTGATTAAATCAGGAGTGCTTGTTAAACTGGATTAGGTAACGACATGTCTCCACCCATTGGGTGGGTCTTGACTGGTTTACTGGAGTCCTATAATAGAGGAAATATTTCGGAGAATGAGAGATTTGGAGAGAGCAGAGAATGCTGCAGCACCACGAAGCAGAGAGTCAACAAGCCAGCAACCTTTGGAGATGAAGAAGGAAAATGTCTCCCGGGGAGCTTCATGTAAACGGAAGCCAGGAGAGAAAGTTAGCATGACGCCGTGTTTGCCATGTGCCCTTCCAGCTGAGAGAAAAACCTTGACTGTGTTCGTCATGTGCCTTCTCACTTGAGAGAGAAACCCTGAACTTCATCAGCCTTCTTGAACCAAGGTATCTCTCCCTGGATGCCTTAGATTGGACATTTCTATAGACTTATTTTAATTGGGACATTTTCCCGGCCTTAGAACTGTAAACCAGCAACTTATTAAATTCCCCTTTTAAAAGCCATTCCATTTCTGGTATATTGCATTCCGGCAGATAGCAAACTAGAACAGATGTAGAAAACAGAGTAAGAATAACAGAGCTTCTTTGTGTTGAACAATATTAATAGCATCCCTTGGGAATCAGTGTTATTTAACATTTCATAAATGATTAAGAAAAAGAAATACTTTGAGACATAGGCACACAAATTATATTCTGCTTTCTGCCTAGTGAAATGTCAAGTCAATAGGGACATCTTCTGGGACATTTCTAATGCAATGTGAGGATGCTGGAAAGTGGCAAGTGTCTTGCCATGTGGACAAGTGTAAGGCAGTGTACGTAAGAAAAGACAATTCAGATGATATATTTAATGTTATGAACTCTGAACTGCCAGGTACCACCAAGGAAAGGAATCTAGAAGTCGCCGTAGATTATTCCACCAGGACATTAACTCTTCTAAAGTCCAAAAATGCCAGCAAAGTTTCTGGATGTCCAGAATAAAGAGATAACATCAGCTTCAACAAAAATCCACCCATTTGGGGGCTCACTGTGCAGTGCTGGCCACGGCATCCTAAGAAAAAGAGCCATAGAAAGGCGGCTAAAGTGATTTAAAAGACAGAGGTGGTTTTGTTTAATGGATTTAAGGCCCATAAAGGTGCTAGTTGAGAGAAGATAAGATGAAAGTCTGTAAAAGCATGAACGATTCAGGAGACTAAAAATAGCCCTTTTCATACAAACCCATAATTCTAAAATTAGGGGTCAAAAGAAGCTTGGCATTGGGGATAAAGTCTATGTAGAAAGTGGCCATTGAAAACATATAAAAGAAGGTCCTTCTTTAGACAGGAGGTCGTTAAGTATACTCCAATACATACTCCAAAAACTACTCTGGACCTCCCTTCATCATGTAAATATTCCCATGGTATACAACCAGGGAAACTCAAAAAAAAGCAAAACCACCAAGAAGACATTCAAAAGATTCAAAATGATAATATTAAATCTTATTCTAAGTCAAAATCAGATTGAAAATAAATTCAAGGGTGAATGATTTATACTAGACTAAAAGGGAAATTAAGGATGTTTGGGGTTACATCCTTATTCTTTGTGATTTACACTATAGAGGGATACTATGTCCTCTTAAGAAATAGTATGTGGTAGTCTGAATTGGATGGATAAAATAAGAACATTCCCTAAACACTGTTTTTTAGTATCTAGATTCTCATAGTCAGAAAATCAGAATTATTGATTGAAACAGGGATTAAATCATTCGAATTTCATCTACAACAAATTCCTTTCACAGTGCAATTAACAGAGGCCAGGGTGACTGATAAAATAACCGTTACTCACGTGTAGAACAGTTAACTCAGTTATTGGATCCGTACTGACTCTACTTTACAGATAAATAAGCGGGATCCAAACAGAACCTGGAAGGGGAAGATAATAATCACAGTGTTACTGAGTCGGGAGATGTTAAAAATGGGCCATAATCAACACATGAGTCCTTGACTTTTAGGTCGAAGATTTTTTATATGTATACATACATACAGATCACGCTCTCTCTTAAAAACATATATATATATAAGACTCAGAAACACGAGAGACCTAATTTCTCCCTAAGAAAACGGAACCCTTCATCTTTCTCATAGGTCCCTTTCTTTACCTGCTTCTCCTCCCTTCCCGGAGGTAGCAACTTTCAGCCCCGCCTTCTTGCCTGTTCACGCTCCGCCTTCCCCGTCCACCTGTATGCCCGGCTCATGACGTGGCCGATCGCCTTCAGGGGCATGCAGGATTCGGGCTCCCGATTGGTCCGTGCGTCCACGGCCTCTGCAGCCCACCAATGGCAGCGGCGCTGGGTGGAGGGGCGCCCACATCCAAGATGGCGCTCCCTGGCGCTGGGTGCGGGTGACCGGCGGCGGGGAAGCGGCCTGGGTTGGCCCTCCGGTTGCCGGGTCTGGGGGCGTCTGGCCGGGTCCCCCAGCTAGGCCCGCCTACAGCGCTTTCCCCGGGCTGGAGCCATGGCCGCCGAGAACAGCAAGCAGTTTTGGAAGAGGAGCGCCAAGCTGCCGGGGAGGTGAGCCCAGGACCCTGAAACGGAGAGGGGATTGGATCAAACCTCTCCAGATGCTAAGCCCTAAATCCCGCGGGCCTGGGGCGCCCCCGAGCCGGGAAGGCTGGCTGGGGAAACCCGCTCTAGGGGGGCGGGGGCTGCCGGGGGGAGGCAGGTCTGCTGTCAGGCAGAGGAGTTGGGAAACGGCTGAGTGTGGGGGCAGACAGGGGTCTTGGGGCGGAGGTCTCCAAGGGGGTGCCTGCCCTCAGAGCAGACCGGGTGTAAGGGGAAGTGGAGTTTGATGAATAGCCAGTGTCGGCCCTGGGTTCGGATGACCATCCCAGGGCTGCTTCCCACTTTGAACAGAATTCCCTTCCGGGGGTCGTCACCTTGCACAGGTGGTTGCTTGCGTTGAGGATAGCCCCTTCCCTTATTCTCCCAGTTCCACACGTTTGAATCTTTCTCCTGGACTCGTAAAAGGTTCTGGTAGGAGCTCGGGCTGCCTGTAAGGGACAAAAAAAGTGAGGAAAATCCTCCAACCCGACCGTACTTTATCTCAAGTCGGCCCTTTTCCATTAGGAATTATTACAAGGTGACCCTAGAATCGGGGCTTTTTTTTTTTTCCCGGCATTTTTCAGGTTTTTGTCCATTGCCTACAGACCACCCTCCTCCCTGCGTGGTAATATTCGTGTGCAAACGTACTAATTCTGAATTCTTTCATTCCTCAGTTTAGTTGGAGAGCAGACCTTCTAAACTACTTTTTTTCGAATTTGTGCCTTTTTAACGAGAGAAATGAGGGCCAGTGATGACTATGTAGCAGTCTGATTTTATTAGGATCTTGTTAGACCTATAGCGAATAGGATGGGAATCAACTTTTAGTAATACATTATTAAAATAATGCAAAGATAACTTCGGATTGTAATGCTGTGGAATTACAGTGTTAATATTAGTGCTAAAGACTTTTGATGTTTTTAGATAAGCACCACTTCCTGCCAACTGATTCCTTTTCCTTCCTGATCTGGTGAGCTCTCCAGTTGTGCTAACTTCTGTTCTCTGGGGTTTTCCATAGTAAGATCATTAAAATTTGACATCCTCAGATAGTAATCAGAATTAAAGGGAAAACTGTTAAATCAGGAAGGAGTATATGAGCTTTGGACATGGCATGGTCTTTTGTGCCTACTGACTGCTGGTTGCTATTAATGATCTTTTGTTTTCCACACTTCCTCTTTTGGACTATAGGAACAGTCAACTTTTTGAAAGCACTGCTTTTGTGAGATAGAAAGAAGAGTCTTTATTAAATTTCTTCAAGTTTCTGACTTCTTTTTTCACTTTAAAGAGGAATGTAGAGGAATAGAGTAGACCATTTGATTTAAAAAAGACCTCGTCTCTTATTTACCTGTGCCACCAAGGACAAATACTTAATTTCTCTAGACCTCGGTTTTCTTATCTGTGACATGAGGATAACAGTAACTTCCTCAGAGTTATTGTGAAGACTAAATGAAATACTGTATTTGTAAAGAATCTAGGAGAGAGTTTATATAGCATATTACAGTTGCTTAATAAATAGTAATTATTAAAATTGCTGTTACTGTTAGAGCAAGTAAACTTAAAAGCTTGTTTCTCAAGTTCTTACCCTAGTATTAGGGTTTATTGTTTATTCTTAAGGTATTAAATTGTTGCCACACTTCATAAGATTTTTTGATGCCTTGTTTGTTGAAGAGAAACATTGTTCAGGTCTGAGCTTTTAGCAGGGAAGCCCCAGACACCCCTGTTTATGGTAGACAATTAAGGTTCTTTTAGATAGAAAGGTGCTTTGATTTAAGAACTTTACATCTGTACTCTTTCAGTTTTAGTGAAAAAAACCTTTCTCCTGTGTGGAGAAATGAAACAAATGGCTGTATGCTAAGATCATGACACTCTAGAAGTGAGACTAGTTTACTCTGCAGATTGAAAGGTAAAAAATCAAAGTGATGGCAGGGTACTTCAGAAAGTTTCAGAAACTTTCAGTTTCTTTGATCAGGATCTAGAGACCTTAATGACAACAATAGGAATTTTATTTAGTTAAAATAACCTAGGTTCAAAATTAATTAAATGCCTCGTTTTTTCATTGAGAAATATTTACACACATACAGTCTAACCATATTATACAATCAAGGGCTCACGATATCATATAATTGTGTATTCTTCACCATGATCATATTTAGAACATTTGCATCACTCCAGAAAAAGAAATAAAAAGGAGAAAAAAAGAACTCATCTCACAGCCCTTACTCCTCCGTCTCATTGACAACTAATATATTTTGATCTACCCAATTTTTACCCTTTATCCCCCCTATTATTTATATATTTTTTATCCTTATTCTTTTACTCATCTGTCCATATCCTGGATAAAGGGAGCATCAGACACAAAGTTTTCACAATCACATGGTCACGTTGTAAATGCTATATAGTTATACAGTCTTCAAGAAACAGGGCTACTGGAACACAGCTCAGCAGTTTCAGGTCCTTCTAGCCACTCCAGTTCACCATAAACTACAACAGAATATCTATATAATGTATAAGAATAACCTCCAGGATAACCTCCTGACTCTGTTTGAAATAAATGCTCTTTTATTAAAAAAAAAATAACAGTTTTAATAGGATGAAATTCACATACCATAAAACCCTTTTACAGTGTACAATTCATTGCTTTTTTAAGGGTATTCATAGTGCTGGGCATCCATCACCACTAATTTCAAAACATTTCCATCACCGCAGAAAGAAATGCATGCCTCTTAGCAGTCACTTCCCATTACTCCTTCCTTCCAGCACCTGGTAACCACTAATCTATTTTCTGTTTCTATGGATTTGCCTATTCTGTCCATTTTATATAAATTTAATAATTCAATATGTGGCCTTTGTGACTGGCTTCATTTCCTAAGCTTAATACTTTTAAGGTTCATCCATGTTTTAGCATGTATAATACTTCATTTCTTCTGTAGTTGAATAATATTTCGTTGTATGGATATACTACATTTTGTTTATCCATTCATCAGTTGATGGGCATTTGGATTATTTCCATTTTTTGGCTATTATGAATACATGAAATTCATGTACAGAATTTTTGTGGATATATTTTTTTCTACTTTTTAGTGTATATACCTTGGAGTAGAATTTGCTGGGTCATATCATAACTCTAAGGAATTAAATATTTTTTTAAGTTCTTAGTTATGTACAAGAGCCCAAGGTACTTATTATGTAAAATAGTCTTTGTATAGATGCCTAAGGAGATGGAAAGCATATATACCATCGTGGTTAAGAATTACATCTCCCAACTCTGACTGTATGGGTTCAGGTCCCAGCTCTGTCCCTTTCTAGCTGGTGTGACTTTGGGCAAGGTACTTAACCTCTTTGTGCTCAGTTTCCTTATCCATAAAATGGGGACAATCAGTATATTCCATAAGGCTGTTAGAAGGATAAAATGAGATAATGCATAGCAAATACTTAGGAGGTACTCAATACTATTGATTATTATTATGATAACAGTAATTATGATTTATTATTGTACTTCCAATTTTTATGTTATTTTCCCCCTTGCTTTGGTTTCTGAAACTGAAATTGGGTGGAAAAAAAACCACCACCCATTGTGTTAATTAGGCAGAGAGTTTATGGAGGCACTGTGAAGCCTAGTGCTGGGCAGAGGTGGCCATCAGGTGTTCATTAGTGATGAGGAGTATGATTCTGAACAGTGGTTCTCAAACGTTAGCGCTCATGAGTCACCTGGAGGACTTGTGAAAACATAGATTTCCAGATCTCACTCAAGAGTGTCTGATTCAGTAGGTCTGGGGTGTGGTTCAAGAAGTTGAGTTTCTAACAAGGTACCCAAATGGTGCTGGTGTTGCTAGCCTGGGGGCTGCACTTTGAGAATCACTGAAAAAAAAAAAATCCCTAACTTAGATGGAAGGAAACCTGGCTTCCAATGCTAGGGGCCTTTGTCATATGGATGTTGACCCGTTAATGCATCGCCATTTGGCTGTCTTATAGGCATCTCAAACTTATCATGTCCAAACAGAAGTCTTGGTATCCAAGTATGTCCACCCTGGCAAAGCTGCTCTTGTCATCTCTCACTTAATGGTCCCCCCATTCACCAAGTTCCTCAAGCCCCAAATCCTAATGTCTGATTGTTCTTATTTCCTTACTGTCACATCCAGTTCATCAGCAGGTCTTGTTGGCTTATCAAAACAAAATATATTCCAAATCTGAGTAGTTTCGCTTTCAGTTCTACCCCCTGGGGATCAAACTTGAGCCTTCTCTTGCCTGGACTACTCCTGTAGCTTTCTGAATGGCCTTCCTCTTTCTCTTCTTGCCCCTTTATGGGCCTCTTTTTTTTGTTAGAATAAAATCCAAAGTGACAGAGATTTCCAGGCCCTTCATAGTTAGAAATATCAGTCAAGTTAAGGGCATTCACCTTTATCCTAAGAGCAGTGGGATATTACTAGAAGGTTGATGATAGTAGTGGGGAGGGGGTGATCCAATCAGATTTGAGATTTGTATTTATAAACATATCATTACATTTGTCCTGAAGAGAATGGTTTGGAGGAGTATTTCTCAACAAAGATGGGGAATGGGATCAAATAGTTGGATTTGGGGCAGGCTAATTCTGGACTTTAACATCCCTGGCCCCTGCCCACTAAATGCTAGGAATGCCTACCACTTCAGGGACAAACAACTTCACTCCATTGCTCCCCCAGCCCCCAATTCCACATTTCCAAACATTCTAACCGTACCTCTCAACTTCCCAGTGGGGAGCACAGTGAGTGTAGGTGGCCAGTTAGGAGACTTCTGCAATCAGTAGTGGGAAATGTGATGATGTCTTAGACTGCGGCAGTGGCAGTGGAAATGGAGAGTAGTGGTCTAGTTTGAGAAGATCAACATGACTTGGTAAATCAAGGGAGAAAGTGCCATGGAGGTGTCACTCCCAGGTTTTTGGGTTAGGTGGTCAGGTAGTTGCGATGTATCTTGAGAGAAAAAGCCAAGTTTTAGGGCAAAGTAACTTAAACGCAATTGAAAGCTTCTCATTTTATGCACTTTCAAGTATAGAGTTCAGTGGTGTTAATTTCAGTCACAGATGATGTCTTCATCATCATCTCCCATTGCCAAAACTTTTCCATTACCCCAAACAGAAACTCCATACCAATTAAGCATTAACTCCCATTCTGCATCTCCAGCTTCAGGCAACCTGAATTCTAGTTCTGGCTTTATGAATTTGCATATTTTACTTACTTCATCTAAAAGAAATTATGCAATATTTATCCTTTTGTGTCCGGCTTATTACACCCAACATGATGTCTTCAAGTTTCACCCATTTTGAAACATGAATTGGAACTTTCTTTTTTATAACCAAATAATATTCCATTTTACGTATATACCACATGTCATTTATCCATTCATCTATTGATAGAAACGAGTTTCTCCCACCTTTTGACAATTGTGAATAATGCCACTGTGAATATTGGTATGCAGATATCTGTTTGAGTCCCTGCTTTCAGTTCTTTTGGGTATATACCTGGAAGTGGAATTGCTTGGTTGTATGGTCATTCTATATTTAACTTTCTGAGGAACTGTCAAACTGTTTTCCCCTACAGTTTTTTTCCCATTCCTTCTGGAAAGGGTCTCTGTCCTTTTGAAACAAAGAAGTTTATTATTAAAGTTAAGGAAATCTTACCTCCATTTAAATGTCTAATTGCTTGAATTACTTAAGAGTTCATTGATTTTTAACTAAAACTTTCTCTGTTATTTGGTCATTTTTCATAATATTAATGAATCTGATAGTAGACTTAGTGTACTGTTCCCAGGTATGTTACAACCTATTTATGGCTTAGAAATACTTTAGTAATAAAATAAGTGAGTATAAGATACTAAATTATCAGTAAGACAGCATAGATTCCCAGTTCTGGAGGACTTTCATTGATTGTATGAACCTAAATCAGTTGCCAACATGTTTGGCTTTGAGTTGGATAGCTCTATTCCTATATTTGCTTTAGCTTCTTTTTCAGCACTGAACAAACACCTGCTGATTTTTCCCTACTTTGGTAGTTTTTGCACTGTTCTAACTATGTAAGGCAGCTAAGCCAATACATTCTGTGATGTTGGTTTTATTAAGGAAAATTACTTGGAGGTTTACTGGGATTTACTCCCTTTGGTCTCAGTTGCAACACATCCTGTGGCATTTCTTTTCTGTTCATATATGTATATCTGAGTTGCAGTGTATTTGCCTTAAATTTTTAGGTCTAGCTAGAGAAGGGTTGGCTTAAGCAGAGGCATGGATTTTGTAGAGTTCCAATCCTCATTCAGTAAGTATTGTTAAGCACTTGCTGGTATGTTTTGAGTTCTGCCAGATGGTGAGGGAACCATAGGGAAAAGACATGGCAAGACCACTGCCTTCTAGAAGCTGAAAATCTTGTTGGCACCATGGCTTCTCCTGGGTGAGGAAGCTGTGTATTGTTGACTTTCCAGTTTTCCCACTAAACATATGTTACATTCTGCATCTTCTGTATATTCTATACAAGATGTAGAATGATATGTACAATATGCCATCTTTTATGTAATGTTTTAAAAAAAAGCCCTGTGTTTATGGATCCATGAATATATACTAAAAGTAAAAAGACAGAAGGAAGGAGTCATACTAACTTCAGGATAATGGTTATCTCTTTGGGAGGAAGAGGAATGGGACTGAGAGGCTGCAACTGGTAGTTCAATGGTCTTTCTAGCACTTTATTTTCTTAAAAGAGTGACAAATGTTAACATCTGTTGAGTCAGAGTGATGGGTTCATGGATGCTTGCTATATATATACATATATTTTATTTATTTATTAATTAAAAAATTAAGAAACAAAATAAAACATCAGTATACATATTAGTAATTCACAATATCATCACTTAGTTGCATATTCATCATTTCTTAGAACATTTGCATTAATTCAGAAAAAGAAATAAAAAGACAATAGAAAAAGTAATAAAACGAACACAGGAAAGAAAGAAAGAAAAAAAAAGATTATACCTACCATACCCCTTACCCCTCACTTTCATTGATCACTAGCATTTCAAACTAAATTTATTTTAGCATTTGTTCCCCCTATTATTTATTTTTATTCCATATGTTCTACTCCTTTGTTGACAAGGTAGATAAAAGGAGCATCAGACACAAAGTTTTCAGTCACACAGTCACATTGTGACAGCTGTATCATTATTCAGTCATCCTCAAGAAACATGGCTACTGGATGTTTCTTGATGATGATTGAACAATGATATAGCTTTCACAATGAGACTCTGTGAATGTGAAAACCTTGTGTCTGATGCTCCTTTTAGCTACTATATCAACAGAAGAGTAGAACATATGGAATAAAAATAAATAATAGGGGGAACAAATGCTAAAATAAATTTAGTTTGAAATGCTAGTGATCAATGAAAGTGAGGGGTAAGGGGTATGGTAGGTATAATCTTTTTTTTCTTTCTTTCTTTCCTGTGTTCGTTTTATTACTTTTTCTATTGTTTTTTTATTTCTTTTTCTAAATGAATGCAAATGTTCTAAGGAATGATGAATATGCAACTATGTGATGATATTAAGAATTACTGATTGTGTATGTAGAATGGAATGATATCTTAATGTTGTTTGTTAATTTTTTTTAATTAATAAAAAAAGTTTAAAAAAAAAAAGAAACATGGCTACTGGAACACAGCTCTACATTTTCAGGCAGTTCCCTCCAGCCTCTCCATTACATCTTGAATAACAAGATGATATCTACTTGATGCATAAGAGTAACCTCCAGGATAACCTTTCGACTCTGTTTGGAATCTCTCAGCCATTGATACTTTGTCTCATTTCCCTCTTCCCCCTTTTGGTGGAGAAGGTTTTCTCAATCCCTTGATGCTAAGTCTCAGCTTATTCTAGGGTTTTTCTCGATCCCTTGATGGTGAGTCTCAGCTTATTACAAGATCTCTGTCCCACGTTACCAGGAAGGTCCACATCCCTGGGAGTCATGCCCCATGTAGAGAGGGGAAGGGTGGTGAGACTGCTCGTTGTGTTGGCTGGAGAGAGAGGCCACATCTGAGCAACAAAAGAGGCTCTCTTGGGGGTGACTCTTAGGCCTAAATTTTAAGTAGACTTGACCTATCCTTTTTGGAGTTAAGTTTCAAATGGACAAACCCCAAGACTGGGGGCTCAGCCTATAGCTTTGGTTGTCCACGCTGCTTGTGAGAATATCAAGAATTCAACTGGGGGAAGTTGAATTTCTCCCCATTCTCACCATTCCCCAAAGGGGGCTTTGCAAATACTTTTCCACTCACTGATCGAATCACTCTGGGATTCATTGGGGCATCACTCTGGACAAACCAGCAAAATCTCATGTCCTACCTGAGATTCCAAGTGCTTATGACATTCAATCAAACTATCTACATAAGTCATATTAGGAAACGCACTAGTCAAAATATAAATTTTGTAACAAACATTTTTTGCTTTAGTCTCACACGTAAGGTGACATTTTAACGTATTAATTACCATCTATTTTCAGCACCCTGTAATAATGACATTCCTTTATTCTTCCTCATGATGCTTGCTATATTATTCTCTGTACTTTTGTGTTTGAAAATGTTAATAAAAATGCTTTTTATTTCCCAAATCCAAATATTACAAAGCTATAGTAATCAAAACAATATGTGTTCTAGTTTGCTGGCTGCCAGAATGCATTATACCAGAAACAAAATGGCTTTTAAAAAGGGGAATTTAATAAGTTACTAGTTTACAGTTCTAAGGCTGAGAAAATGTCCCAATTAAAACAAGTCTATAAAAACATTCAATTTAAGGCATCTGGGGAAAGATACCTTGGTTCAGGAAGGCCAGTGACATTCAATGTTTGTCTCTCAGCTGGAAGGACGTGGCGAACATGGCAGTGCCTTCTGGCTTTCTCGTGGCTCTATCAAAAAGGGACTCTCTCCAAAATGTTTCCTCTTTTAAAGGATTCCAGTAAGCAGCTCCATCTTCAATGGGTGGAGACACACCTCCATGGAAATCATCTAATCAAAAGTTACCACCCACAGTTGGGTGGGTCACATCTCCATGGAAACAATCAAATTCTCCCACCCAGCAATATTGAATGAGGGTTAAAGGACATGGCTTTTCTGGGGTCCGCCACAGATTCAAACTGGCACAGGATAGAAATATACACTAATGAAATAGAATTGAGATTTCAGAAATAAACCCGTCTATCTATAGGGCAATTGAATTTCAGCAAGGATGCCAGGTCAACTCAATGTGGAAAGAAGAGTCTTTTCAACAAGTGGTCCTGTGAAATGTGAATCTTCACATGCAAAAGAATGAAATTGGACCACTGCCTCAGACCATGTACAACCACCAACTCAGAATGCTTCAAGACCTAAATATAAGCACTAAAACCTTACAACTCCTAGAAGAAAACAAAGGGAAAATCTTCAGGACCTTGTGTTTGGCAACAGATTCTTAGATATTGCACCAAAAGCACAAGAAACAAAAGCAAAAATAGATAATTTGGACTTGAAAACTTTTGTGTGTCAAAGGCCGTTGTCAAGAAAGTAAAAAGACCGTTTACAGAATGGGAGAAAATGATTGCAAAACATAATCTGATAAGGATTTACTATCTAGAATGTATAAAGAAGTCCTGCAACTCAACATCAAAAAGAAAGACAATTCAATTAAGAAAATAGGCAAAGGGCTTTAATAGACATTTCTCCAAAGAAGTTATACAAATGGGCAATATGCACATGAAAAGATGGTTAACATCATTAGCCATTAGGGACATGCAAATCAAAACTCCAGTGATGTACCACTTCACACATACACACTAGAATGGCTGTTATTTAAAAAACGGAAAATAAATGTTGTGGAGAAAATACTGAAGTATGGAAAAATTGGAACTCTAGTGCCTTGTTGGCGAGAATGTAAAATGGTACAGCCACTATGGAAAACAGTTTGATGGTTCATCAGAAAATCAAAGATAGAACCACCGCATGACCCAGCCATCCTCTTGGTATATACCCAAACGAATTGAAAGCAGGAACTTGAACAGATATTTGTATGCCAGTAATCATAGTAGTATCATTCACAGTAGCCAAAAGTGGAAACAACACATGTCCATCAGCAGATGAATGAATAAACAAAATGTAATATATACAAATGATGGAATATTATTCAGCTATAGAAAAGAATTAAGTTCCTTTTAACATAGATGAACCTTGAAGGCATTGTGTGAGTATAATAAACCAGACACAAAAAGACAAATATTGCATGAACTCGCTTATATGAGATACCTAGAAAAGGCAAATTCATAGAGACATATAGTAGATTATAGGTTACCAAGGACCAGGAGATGAAGGAAATAGGGAGTTACCGCTGAATATGTGCAGAGTTGCTCTTTGGGGTGATGGAAAAGTTTGAGTAATGGATGTTGGTGATGATAGCATAATATTGGGAATGTAATTAATACCACCAAATTGTAGGCTTGAAAGTGGTTAAAATGGAGAATTTTGAGTGATGCATATTACCAAAAAAAAAAAAAAGTAATTTCCTGAAACGAAGGTTATATGCAAAATTATCGTATGTTTTGTTTCCTGGTTACTGAAACTAATACCACACGATGGGTTGGCTTAACAACAGGAATTTTTTGGCTTACGGTTTCAGAGGCTAGGTTTGCTTCCTCCTGAAGTTGGTATCTTCTGACAATCTTTGGGGTTCCTTGGCTTTTCTGTCACATGGCAATGTACATGATGGTATCTTCTTTCTCTTCTCTTCTGAGTTCCATTGCCTTCCAGCTTCTGGCTACTCCCTGTGGCTTTTTCTTTGTGTCCAATTTCCTTTGCTTATGTGGACTTAAGCCATATTGGATTAAGGCCTACTCATTTAGTTTGGGCATACGTTAACTAATATAACATTTATGAATGGGTTCCCACCCACAGGATCAGAGATTGAGACTTGAAATTGCTTTTGTCAGGGACATGATTCATTCCCAACAACCTGGCAGTCCCACTTACAGGTATGTACCCAAAATAATTGAAAGCAGTAACTTGAACAGATATTTGAACATCAGAGTTCATTGCAGCATTATTCACGATGACCAAAAGGTAGAAACAGCCCAGTGTCCAACAGGTGAATGCATAAACAAAATGTATATATATCCAATAGAATATTATTTGACCATAGATAGGAATGAGTTTTTTTTTTGTTTGTTTGTTTGTTTTTGCATGGGCAGGCACCAGGAATCGAACGTAGGTCTCCAGCATGGCAGGTGAGAATTCTGCCACTGAGCTGCCGTTGCCCGCCCAGGAATGAGTTTCTGATACATGCTACAACATGGATGAACCTTGAAGACATCTTGTTGAATTACATAAGCCAGACAGAAAAAGGACAAATATATGACTTCATATATGAAATTGCTAGAATATACATACGCAAGTTCTTAGAGACAGAAAGTAGATTACAGGGGTTGAGGTGTGGATATTGGGGTTTAATACTTAAAGGATACAGAATTTCTGTTTTGGGTGATGAAAAAGTATTAGTAACTAATGGTGGTGGTGATAGCAAATAGTGTAAATATAATTAATGCCACTGAATTGTACCCTTAAAATTGGCTTGAAGGGCAAATATTTTGTTATATATATGTTGCCACAATAAAAATAAAAAGCTTTTTACACTATGTGTGCCAGTTTGAAAGTATTATGTATCTCAGAAAAGCTGTGTTTTAATCTTGATCTAATTTTGTGGGAGCAGCTGTCTCTTTTAATCCTGATCCAAAGCTGTAGATTGGAAATTTTTTATTAGATAATCTCCAGGGAGATGTGACACAGCCACTTGTGGGTGTGACCTTTGATTAGGTGGAGATGTGACTTTACCCATTACAGGTGGGCCTTCATTAGCTTACAGGAGTCCTTTAAAAGAAGAAACATTTTGGAGAGAGCAGAGCCAATGGAGAGAGAGCTGACACAGATCCCGACACTTGGAGAACAGAGACACAGATGTTTGGAGATGCTTGGAGCCTAGCAGACGTTGACATGACATATTAAGCAAGCCAGAACTAGGAAAGAGCCAAGGGAAGTCAAGAGATGAAAGCTAGCTCCAGAGAAGCAAAGTGAGGAACTCCACAGGAATAGAGGCTGAGAGCAATGAAGCCCAGGAACAATGGACCGGCAAATGCCAGCACATACTTCCCAGCTGACGGAGCTGTTCTGTAACCATCAACCTTCCTCAAATTAAGATATCCTTCCCTGGATGCCTTAATTGGGGCATTTTTATAGGCTTGAAACTGTAAACTTGTAATTTATTAAATTCCCCTTTTTAAAAGCCATTTCAGTTTTAGTATATCACATTCTGGCAGCTTAACAAATTAAAACACTGTGTAAAAGCAATGTGTTTTTTACTTTGTGTTGGAGAAATCAGACATACAGCCATGAAATTAAAAAGTAATATTTAAAGTAACATTTATGGTTTGGAAGCAGAGCAAGAGCAAATATATACAGTATGACAACATTTAGGTAAAGTTTAAAAATATGAGCAGAACAAGGTTAGATATTGTTTAGGAATGCATACATAGAAAATAAAAACATAAAAACAAGAAGAATGCCAGAATTAATAGAGTGGTTTCCTAGAAAGGAGGGTGCAGTATCCTGGGGATTTTAATGCCATAATATATTATGCCTTAAACTGAATGGTGACCACCTATCTGTGTTTGCGTTATATTATGCTTTCCATTACATATCTAAAATATAAAAAAAGTAAGCCCTGATTATGTGTTTTAGGGCATCAGAGAGGGTAGGGGTTAGTGAATGCTTGGGGTAGGGTCAGGAAAAGTCTCTAAGAGAGTGTAAAATTTGATGAGAATGCTGAGGATGAATATGATTTTGAAATGAGATGTGGATGAGCCTTTGAAGTAGGGAAAAGAGTCCAATTTAGTAATGAGGGTATGTTTGGAGGGCAGAGTGGACACCAGCCTACCCCAGAGTTGGGTTTGGGTCCGGGCAGAGTACGAGTAGTGCAGGCTCGTAGGTGAATTATAAATGCCTGGAAATTGAGCACCTTCATCTTTGGGCTATTTGAGCCTATCTTTATTTAATCTCTGGGATTATTTTGGTTTTCCCTCCTTTTCTAACTTTTTGCCTGTGTTTAGTGAGGTACAGTAAACTGATTCATTATACAAAGCGTTCCTGGTACGGATACATCACAGTTTAGTTCAAGGATGTGTTAATACATTCAGTTTGGGCTCAGATAACGTTTACTGATAAAATTCATTGTTTATCTTTTTTTTTTTTATTAACGGAAAGAAAAAAAAGAAATTAACACAACATTTAGAAATCATACCATTCTACATATGCACTCAGTAATTCTTAACATCATCACATAGATGCATGATCATCGTTTCTTAGTACATTTGCATCGGTTTAGAGGAACTAGCAACACAACAGAAAAAGATATAGAATGTTAATATAGAGAAAAGAAATAAAAGTAGTAATAATAGTAAAAAAAAAAAAAAACCCTATAGCTCAGATGCAGCTTCATTCAGTGTTTTAACATGATTACTTTACAATTAGGTATTATTGTGCTGTCCATTTTTGAGCTTTTGTATCTAGTCCTGTTGCACAGTCTGTATCCCTTCAGCTTCAATTATCCATTATCTTACCCTGTTTCTAACTCCTGCTGGACTCTGTTACCAATGACATATTTCAAGTTTATTCTCGAATGTCCGTTCACATCAGTGGGACCATACAGTATTTGTCCTTTAGTTTTTGGCTGGACTCACTCAGCATAATATTCTCTAGGTCCATCCATGTTATTACATGCTTCATAAGTTTATCTTGTCTTAAAGCTGCATAATATTCCATCGTATGTATATACCACAGTTTGTTTAGCCACTTGTCTGTTGATGGACATTTTGGCTGTTTCCATCTCTTTGCAATTGTAAATAACGCTGCTATAAACATTGGTGTGCAAATGTCCATTTGTGTCTTTGCCCTTAAGTCCTTTGAGTAGATACCTAGCAATGGTATTGCTGGGTCATATGGCAATTCTATATTCAGCTTTTTGAGGAACCGCCAAACTGCCTTACACAGTGGTTGCACCATTTGACATTCCCACCAACAGTGGCTAAGTGTGCCTCTTTCTCCGCATCCTCTCCAGCACTTGTCATTTTTTGTTTTGTTGATAATGGCCATTCTGGTGGGTGTGAGATGATATCTCATTGTGGTTTTGATTTGCATTTCTCTAATGGCCAGGGACATTGAGCATCTCTTCATGTGCCTCTTGGCCATCCGTATTTCCTCTTCTGGTAGGTGTCTGTTCAAGTCTTTTTCCCATTTTGTAATTGGATTGGCTGTCTTTTTGTTGTTGAGTTGAACAATCTCTTTATAAATTCTGGATACTAGACCTTTATCTGATATGTCATTTCCAAATATTATCTCCCATTGTGTAGGCTGTCTTTCTACTTTCTTGATGAAGTTCTTTGATGCACAAAAGTGTTTAATTTTGAGGAGCTCCCATTTATTTCTTTCTTTCTTCAGTGCTCTTGCTTTAGGTTTAAGGTCCATAAAACCGCCTCCAGTTGTAAGATTCATAAGATATCTCCCTACATTTTCCTATAACTGTTTTATGGTCTTAGACCTAATGTTTAGATCTTTGATCCATTTTGAGTTAACTTTTGTATAAGGTGTGAGATACGGGTCTTCTTTCATTCTTTTACATATGGATATCCAGTTCTCTAGGCACCATTTATTGAAGAGACTGCTCTGTCCCAGGTGAGTTGGCTTGACTGCCTTATCAAAGATCAAATGTCCATAGATGAGAGGGTCTATATCTGAGCACTCTATTCGATTCCGTTGGTCGATATATCTATCTTTATGCCAATACCATGCTGTTTTGACCACTGTGGCTTCATAATATGCCTTAAAGTCCGACATCGCGAGACCTCCAGCTTCGTTTTTTTTCCTCAAGATGTTTTTAGCAATTTGGAGCAACCTGCCCTTCCAGATAAATTTGCTTATTGGTTTTTCTAATTCTGAAAAATAAGTTGTTGGGATTTTGATTGGTATTGCATTGAATCTGTAGATCAGTTTAGGTAGGATTGACATCTTAATTATATTTAGTCTTCCAATCCATGAACACGGTATGCCCTTCCATCTATTTAGGTCTTCTGTGATTTATTTTAGCAGTTTTTTGTAGTTTTCTTTATATAGGTTTTTTGTCTCTTTGGTTAAATTTATTCCTAGGTATTTTATTCTTTTAGTTGCAATTGTAAATGGGATTCGTTTCTTGATTTCCCCTCAACTTGTTCATTACTAGTGTATAGAAAAGCTACAGATTTTTGAATGTTGATCTTGTAGCCTGCTACTTTGCTGTACTCATTTATTAGCTCTAGTAATTTTGTTGTGGATTTTTCCGGGTTTTCGACGTATAGTATCATATCGTCTGCAAACAGTGATAGTTTTACTTCTTCCTTTCCCATTTTGATGCCTTGTATTTCTTTTTCTTGTCTAATTGCTTTGGCTAGAACGTCCAACACAATGTTGAATAATAGTGGTGATAGTGGACATCCTTGTCTTGTTCCTGATCTTAGGGGGAAAGTTTTCAATTTTTCCCCATTGAGGATGATATTAGCTGTGGGTTTTTCATATATTCCCTCTATCATTTTAAGGAAGTTCCCTTGTATTCCTATCTTTTGAAGTGTTTTCAACAGGAAAGGATGTTGAATCTTGTCAAATGCCTTCTCTGCATCAATTGAAATGATCATGTGATTTTTCTGCTTTGATTTGTTGATGTGGTGTATTACATTAATTGATTTTCTTATGTTGAACCATCCTTGCATGCCTGGGATGAATCCTACTTGGTCATGATGTATAATTCTTTTAATGTGTTGTTGGATACGATTTGCTAGAATTTTATTGAGGATTTTTGCATCTATATTCATTAGAGAGATTGGCCTGTAGTTTTCTTTTTTTGTAATATCTTTGCCTGGTTTTGGTATGAGGGTGATGTTGGCTTCATAGAATGAATTAGGTAGTTTTCCCTCCACTTCGATTATTTTGAAGAGTTTGAGGAGAGTTGGTACTAATTCTTTCTGGAATGTTTGATAGAATTCACATGTGAAGCCATCTGGTCCTGGACTTTTCTTTTTAGGGAGCTTTTGAATGACTAATTCAATCTCTTTACTTGTGATTGGTTTGTTGAGGTCATCTATTTCTTCTTGAGTCAAAGTTGGTTGTTCATGTCTTTCCAGGAACCCGTCCATTTCATCTAAATTGTTGTATTTATTAGCGTAAAGTTGTTCATAGTATCCTGTTATTACCTCCTTTATTTCTGTGAGATCAGTAGTTATGTCTCCTCTTCCATTTCTGATCTTATTTATTTGCATCCTCTCTCTTCTTCTTTTTGTCAGTCTTGCTAAGGGCCCATCAATCTTATTGATTTTCTCATAGAACCAACTTCTGGTCTTATTGATTTTCTCTATTGTTTTCATGTTTTCAATTTCATTTATTTCTGCTCTAATCTTTGTTATTTCTTTCCTTTTGCTTGCTTTGGGATTAGTTTGCTGTTTTTTCTCCAGTTCTTCCAAGTGGACAGTTAATTCCTGCATTTTTGCCTTTTCTTCTTTTCTGATAAAGGCATTTAGGGCAATAAATTTCCCTCTTAGCACTGCCTTTGCTGCGTCCCATAAGTTTTGATATGTTGTGTTTTCGTTTTCATTCACCTCGAGGTATTTACTAATTTCTCTTGCAATTTCTTCTTTGACCCACTTGTTGTTTAAGAGTGTGTTGTTGAGCCTCCATGTATTTGTGAATTTTCTGGCACTCCGCCTATTATTGATTTCCAACTTCATTCCTTTATGATCCGAGAAAGTTTTGTGTATGATTTCAATCTTTTTAAATTTGTTAAGACTTGCTTTGTGACCCAGCATATGGTCTATCTTTGAGAATGATCCATGAGCACTTGAGAAAAAGGTGTATCCTGCTGTTGTGGGATGTAATGTCCTATAAATGTCTGTTAAGTCTAGCTCATTTATAGTAATATTCAGATTCTCTATTTCTTTATTGATCCTCTGTCTAGATGTTCTGTCCATTGATGAGAGTGGTGAATTGAAGTCTCCAACTATTATGGTATATGTGTCTATTTCCCTTTTCAGTGTTTGCAGTGTATTCCTCACGTATTTTGGGGCATTCTGGTTCAGTGCATAAATATTTATGATTGTTATTTCTTCTTGTTTAATTGTTCCTTTTATTAGTATATAGTGTCCTTCTTTGTCTCTTTTAACTGTTTTACATTTGAAGTCTAATTTGTTGGATATTAGTATAGCCACTCCTGCTCTTTTCTGGTTGTTATTTGCATGAAATATCTTTTCCCAACCTTTCACTTTCAACCTATGTTTATCTTTGGGTCTAAGATGTGTTTCCTGTAGACAGCATATAGAAGGATCCTGTTTTTTAATCCATTCTTCCAATCTATGTCTTTTGATTGGGGAATTCAGTTCATTAACATTTAGAGTTATTACTGTTTGGATAATATTTTCCTCTACCATTTTGCCTTTTGTATTATATATATCATATCTGACTTTCCTTCTTTCTACACTCTTCTCCATGTCTCTCTCTTCGGTCTTTTTGTATCTGACTCTAGTGCTCCCTTTAGTATTTCTTGCAGAGCTGGTCTCTTGGTCACAAATTCTCTCAGTGACTTTTTGTCTGAGAATGTTTTAATTTCTCCCTCATTTTTGAAGGACAATTTTGCTGGATATAGGAGTCTTGGTTGGCAGTTTTTCTCTTTTAGTAACATAAATATATCATCCCACTGTCTTCTAGCTTCCATGGTTTCTGCTGAGAAATCTATACATAGTCTTATTGGGTTTCCCTTGTATGTGATGGATTGCTTCTCTCTCACTGCTTTCAAGATCCTCTCTTTCTCTTCGACCTCTGACATTCTAACTAGTAAGTGTCTTGGAGAACGCCTATTTGGGTCTAATCTCTTTGGCGTGCGCTGCCCTTCTTGGATCTGTAATTTTAGGTCTTTCATAAGAGTTGGGAAATTTTCAGTGATAATTTCTTCCATTAGTTTTTCTCCTCCTTTTCCCTTCTCTTCTCCTTCTGGGACACCCACAACACGTATATTTGTGCGATTCACATTGTCCTTGAGTTCCCTGATACCCTGTTCAAATTTTTCCATTCTTTTCCCTATAGTTTCTGTTTCTTTTTGGAATTCAGATGTTGCATCCTCCAAATCACTAATTCTATCTTCTGTCTCTTTAAATCTATCATTGTAGGTATCCATTGTTTTTTCCATCTTTTCTACTTTGTCCTTCACTCCCATAAGTTATGTGATTTGTTTTTTCAGTTTTTCTATTTCTTCTTTTTGATCAGCCCATGTCTTCTTCATGTGCTCCCTCAATTTATCGATTTCGTTTTTGAAGAGGTTTTCCATTTCTGTTCGTATATTCAGCATTAGTTGTTTCAGCTCCTGTATCTCATTTGAACTATTGGTTTGTTCCTTTGACTGGGCCATATTTTCAATTTTCTGAGCGTGATCTGTTATCTTCTGCTGGCGTCTGGGCATTTAGTCAGATTTCCCTGGGTGTTGGTCCCCACAGGTTGAAAGATTTTTCTGTGAGATCTCTGGGTTCTGTTTTTCTTATCCTGCCCAGTAGGTGACGCTCGTGGCACACGTTTGTCTACAGGTTCCACCAGTGAAAGTTGCTGGGGGTCCTTTAACTCTGGAAAACTCTCGCCGTAGGGGAGGTTCGGCAGCCGAAGCGTCTTGGAAGAGTGCCAGCCGGCCCGCGGGTCCGAACGTGGGGAGGGTTGCCGGCCGCCGCAGCACGGGAGAGCGCCCGACCGAATTTCCTAGTCGGCCCGGGGCGCCAAGTGTGGCGGGAGGGCGCCAGCTGTCTCAGCCCAGGAGAGTGCACTGTTCCCAGCCGGACCGGGGAGTCACGTGTTTGGAAGGGACCCCCTGGTCACTGTTCTCCGCAGTCTGTGGATTTCCGACCCAACTCTCTCAGTTGGTCCGGGGGGCCTCACGTGGTGGGGGTGCCAGCCGCCACGGCCCAAGGGGACCGCCTGCCCAATTCTGCCAGCTGGCCTGGGAAGGAGGAAGGGAGGGATTCCGGCCACTTGCCGTCCCGCCCGGGAAAGCCCGCGCCCCTCGGTGATCTCACCGGAGCTGCTTCTCCCAGACAGTCAGCCGTTCCAGGATGGGGTACGCCGTCCCTTTGATCTCCGTCGTGGCTCCGGGAGCTGCTCTGTATTGTCTCCACTCCCCCAGTAACTGTTCTGGAGGAGGAAAGGTGAGAGTGGCAAGGCTGTCGAGGCCGGTGGCGGAGGAGCCGGTGAAGGCGGAAGAGGGCACGGTGGTGGTTGGAGAGCCGCCGGAGCAGGAGGGGGAAGAGGGCTCATTGTTTATCTTGACCTTTCTGCTGTGCGTACACATTAGGCTGTCTTTAAAAAAATAGTCTAACAGCAATTTTTTTTTTTTGTATGCTGTGTGGTGGGGGTCACATTTCATTCTTTTTCCGTTATTGCAGCACCATTTGTTGAATTTTTTTGTTGGGGGGGTGGTGGAGGGGAGTGCAGGGGCCGGGGATCTAATCCTGGTCTCCTTCATGGTAGGTGGAATTCTACCACTGAACTGCTCTGCATCCTGACAGCGATTTTAAGATCCTTTTTCTGGATGGTAATTAATGGCCTCTGACCCTTGAACCTGCACAGTTAGGTGTGTTTTTTCTTGCAGGGAGTACTTTGTCCACTCTCATAGTTTTCTCTCAGTCACTTAACCAAGCCCAGTGAGATCTTCCTGCAGAGTTTATCACTCTGATCTTTATGTTTTACTAAGGAGAGTACTTACAGACTCGGAGAGTTCAAGTGTACTCATCTTAGAGTACTTACAAGCAATAAAATACAAACCAATAGCCCTTTTGGTTCTTTATTTTTGCATTTTAATTTTTGTTTTGTCTAAGCTCCTCCTCTCACTGAACCACTTTCCCTTTTCCCTTCAACTCTTCTTATTTTTTTCTCCCACTGCCTGGGAAAACCCTTTAAGCAAATTAAAGCAGTATTGTGTGCTTTCCAGAGTTTGTATTTCAGTGGCAGCCTATGTAATGGTTTGTTTATAGGTTGCTTCATAGTTTCTAGAGAAGTTTAGGGAATAACCAGCTAAAAACAGCTAAAAAGGTAGAAGCACTATCCAACTGAAGATCGTCTATGAGAATATTCACCCAGAAATCTCAGTAGAAATCATTGTGAAAATGAATTGACTGCATTTTTATTTAAAAGCATCATTAGGTTCACATCTGTTATGGCAAACAAAGTACTTGATAAACTTGTTCTCTTTTCCAAGCATTGGGTAAGGATTAAATTACAAAAATGAGAGGGAAGTTGAAAACTAACATTTCTTGAACTCTGTATGTGAGGTTGTGTTGTGTTTCCATATCTACCTAGCTACCTGCTTTTTACCATTAAATGCACATTACCGCCCACTAGAAATTGTGCTAAAGGGCTTTTTACACATTCTCCCTTTAAATCTCCTGACTGCCTTATGATTGTTTAATTTTTTAAAAAGTTGATATGTGTATATGGTACCAAATCCGAAAGGTACTAAAAGATGGCAGTGAAAACTGTCTCCCTGCCCCGCTTTCCTCCAGTCATCTGGTTGCTCTTCCTGGAGGCAAACCACTGCTACTGGTGTCGTGATGCTTTTTCAGAGGTATTCTATGAATATAGACTGCTAATTATATATAAATATGCTTATGTATTTTAAAGAGTTTTATAAAAATGTTGGTATTTTATGTATACAATTTGGTACATTTGTTCAATTAATGTCTTAGTGTTCAGTTCATCTCAGTGGATATACAATTGCTCCATTCTTTTGAACAGATTTACTATGATATATTTATCTAGTCTGCTGTTGATAGTAGTCCTTTTTCTTTTAATAGGTAAATTGAGCCCCATTTACTAAAGTAATTTACTAAATTTACTGATGTGTTTGATCTTTCACTCTTTCTTTTAAAATTTTATTTCACTATATAGCCTGTGTTTGCTTTGGGGAGGAGTATGTGTGTGTATATTCTGACAGTTTGGGAGATTTAAGTTTTTATTCCAGTGATCACATTTGTAAGTGTAACTTTTTTCTTCAGAGAATGTCTGTGGACTACCTGCAGTGAGCAATAATGAAATTAGTAGTTACATTTCCTGCCCCCTTTTATCCCACTTGATTTTAGGTGATTATATTATTTTTCTTAATTTTCCTTTATATCTTTAATCATACTTACCACTCTATTTCTTGAGTTTCAGCTTTAAATATCTTTTGACCTTTCTCAGTAAAAGGTGAGGGAATCATCATATTTCTTTTTTTCACTTTTTTATCCTTCACATTTCAATATTACCTGTTAGATCATTTTTATGTTCTCTTCTGCAAACAGAAATCCTCAAATTTGAGACTTAATCCTAACTTAAATCGGTTAAATCCTCTCACCAGTACTTTTCCATGGCTTCTCCATTTATCTCTTATTTGGTTGAAGTTTGTCCTCTAGTGGTTAGTTCAGGATGGAATCAAGAAACCATATTCCCCGAGTTCTTACATGTTAAAAATGTTTTTTCTATCACTTGAAAAGCAGTTTGGCTTGAAATATAATTACTGTCAGTTCACTTCTTTAAAATTGTGATATATTACATTTAAAAAAGTGTGTAGTAGTATGAATTGATGAATAATCATAAAGTGAACTCTTCTATAACTACCACCAAAGCCAACAGCACTCCAGAAACCTCAATCCCCTTGTGCCCCTTCTCTGTCATACCTCCCCCTCACCCAGGTGACACCATCCTTTTGTGTTAATCACTTCCTTCCTTTCTTTATAATGTTACACTAGATATGCATCCATAAATAATAGAAAACATTTTAGCTTGTTTTTGACATGTATATATAGAATCATTATTTACTCTTTATACTTTGCTTCTTTAGTGCAACATGACGTTTGTGAAATTCAGCCATACTTTTACTTGCAGCACCATTCACTTATTTATATTGCTCTGACATGTTGCATATATATATAATGCAAACATGATTTAGTTTATTTCTCTATTTGCTGTTGATGGACATTTTACATTGTTTCTAAACTGGGGCTAATAGAAATCATGATGCTAGGAATAATTTTTATACATGTCTCCTGAAAAATATTGGTATTTATTTCTCTTAAGATATATACTTGACAGTGAAAATATTGTGACTTAGGGTATGTATATTTCATTCTTCCTAGATATAGCCAAACTGTTTTCCAAAGTGATTACCCTTTTACCAGCAGTGTGTGAGAATTTCTTGGGTCACTCTTTCCTTGAGGATTTTGTATGTGTAGCTTCACTGTCTTCTAGCCCAATGATCATTTGAGATAGGTGATATTCCCATTTTACAGATAAGAAAACAGGCCCAAAGTGGTCAAGTAATTTGACGCAAGGTTTCAGTAGTATTGGATTCTAGAGCTGACATTTGAACTCTGTTCTTTCCATGATTTTTCCTTACTCCTTTATTCTAGATAGGACTTCCTGACAATCAGGTATGTAAGGCACTGAAACTTCACCAGGGAAATGAACATTCTCAAAGATTTTTTCTGTTTAAAGAATAGATTGGATATAGTTCTTTTTGCAGATGGATTGGATATAGTTCTTTTTGGAGGTAACCTACTTCTCATAGTCCCTAATTTTGTGATATTGGGGTGCTGTCCAAACATACTTAGTTTCCTGGCAATTTATTTCTTTTTTTTCCTCTTGCTTTTAGCATCCAGCCTGTGTATGGAGCACAGCACCCTCCTCTGGACCCTCAGCTCACCAAAAAGTAAGTCGACATTTTTCCCTTCATGTGTGTACTTCTTTCATTCTCCCCACTCCCTTCTCTGGTGTACATAAAGTTTGGTGCTGGGTTCTCTGTTCTGAGCGAAAGGTCTTTGTTAAATAAACATGGTTCCTGAAACTGGCTTATTGATAACCCTCTTTTAGAAGATCTGTTCTTTGTGGCTCATTTCTTCCGAATATAGGAAGATCTGCCACCTTCTTTCACAATGAGAACTAGGGCAAATAGAATATAAATGTAGGGCTGATATTCTTCATGTCTTCTTTCTCTTTGACATCCTCAAGGAAACCCAGGGATACTGGAGATTTAAAAGGTCCCTGGTGGCTGTTTCTCCAATAAAACTCAAATTATTTTCAAAATATGAGACCCTGGTTAAATCTCTAGATGTCTGGGTGTGCCTTCATACCCCAGTGTTTTGTTTATTGTTTCTTTATTTCACAGCCCATCACTCAGCCATATGAATTTAAATGAGTTAGAAAGTGGGTCTCCTTCTCAGATTCTCTAAGAATTTTGGCCTATTTCTTTGGGCACACTTAATCTTAGGATACTTGTTTTTAGGAAAGCTATAGTTTGTAGTGAATGATGAATGATTTGGAAGTCATAGGAGACATGTTTTTCCTCTTCCTGGGATCTGTATAATAGTATCCGTACTTTCTTCACAGTCAAAGAATTTAGAGTACCTAGAAAAATGCTGTGTTATATATGCGTTACTAATTTTAATGTTTCTTATAACTTAGATGATTCTGTGGCGAACTTATTGTAATTCTTCCAATTCTTTCTTTTTGTGATTTGGCTAGTATGTAGAAGGTACAGCCCTCTGAATTACTATGGAAGCACGACAGAAAAGTAATTCTTTTCTGTAAGATGCCCAATTTGTATGTTGGAAACTACTCAAGTACAAGCTCCTGAGGGTAGGAACTTTATTTTGCTCACCATTATACCCTTAGAACCTAGAAGAGTATGGCATTTTGGAGTGAAGGAATTAAACTATCTCATTTACTCAGACAATGGGCTTTTTTGTAAAAATGTTTCTCAGTTTCCACCCGTGTACCAGCTCTTCTATTTAAGGTGCAACATATTTTCTGTGATATTTATATGATCTTTCCATTAAATTTAATGAATTCTACCATTTCCTTGGTTTTATCAAGAACGGACTATCTGGTTTGTTGGCCAAATACTATTGATTACCATATAACAGTCTTTACTGTCCCTGCTTCTTCTTTGCTTAAGAACCATAATTTTATTCCAATATTAACCATGTAGCAGTGCACTTATGGCAAGTACCAAGATTGGTTTTAGCTTTTTATAATAATTTCTTGGTAATCCCAGTGACTGGTCTAGAGTAGATTCATGACCTGGTTCTAGCCAGTGGGATATAAAATAAAGTCTTCTGAGGGGGGTTTTCAGAAAGATTTCTTTTTTGATCAGAAAGAGATCACTTTGTGATGGAAGCCTCTTTTTGCCTTCACTCACATGTTTCCTGCTTTTGAATGTGTTTGTATGAAATGAGGTGCTAAAAGTGTAGCAGCTAACTCATAACCCTGCAGGAAAGGCCAAGAGAATTGCAGACACATCAGCCCATGCCCTGAAATCATGGTCTTCACCATTTAAACATCATAGTTGAGTATTTTCTTACTTGTAGCCAAAAGTATTCCTTTCATAACCAGGATCTGTTGATTGGCAGTAGAATCATTACAGCACAATTCATGATAGCCTTTCTTTGGGGGGGTGGGGAGATGCCTGGTCCAGGAATCGAACCTGGGTCTCCCACATGAAAGGCGAGCATTCTACCACTGAACCGCTCATGATAGCCTTTGATAAACACATGGCTAACTTACAAATCTGTCTATCAATCTGTTCATGTTGGTATGATCCATAGACACCAAGGTACCATTTTATATTTGGGTCAGGGTCGCCATGACTTTTCTGCACCTATCATCAACTGAGTTTTCCCTTATACTGTATTTAGGACAGGTTTTAGGGAATATGGCAATATCCCAAACTGCCTAAACAAACTTTATAGACTTTACTTTTCTTATCTATTAATGATATAAAGCCATCATCAATTTCACTGATCATTCAGCAGAATTGCAATCATACTTTCAATAGATTTAGGCACTTTGCTTTGTAATTTGGGAGAATATAATTATCACTGACATTAATTGCTTTCCTTTTTCATGTATCTGGTGGTTTAGCATTAATACTCTGCAACATGGGACAGCGTCTAGATCTGCACCAGTCTGTTTTACATTTCCTAATTGTCGCTATGAAACATTTATTGCCCTTATTTTAGTACCTTTGTTGGGACATTTTTATTACTTCCCCTGCTTCGTGATTACCGTTCTACTCAGACCATCATTAATTACTGTGTAGTTAATCTGTTTCACAGTGGAAGCCTTTACATAGGGTCTTCAATCGTCTAAACTGCATGAGCACAGTAAGTCATTCCCCATCCATGTATGTTGACTTCAATTTGCTAAATTATCACCATTAGTGATAATATTTCCTGCAGTAAATTTTATTGCTTGAGATAAAACTAGTCTTACTGTGCAATAGCCCCATTAGTCACTTGATGGTATAAGAAGCTTCTAAATTTATTGTTTTCTGAATTGATACCAAAGTATGATAAATCCTAATTCTGGTGGATTTATTTGAATGTTGCTAAATTTCTCCACTTGCTTCACAGCCCTTACCAGTGTCAAACATTTTTCTAAATAAATTTGCATCGTATTTGTATTAAGTGGAACTGATAGATCAGTAAAACAGTATATAGTAATATAGAATTATCAAATTGCGGGATAGTTACTCTTTTATGTTCCTAGCCAGTACAAAAAAGAGTAGCCAGTATTCTTTTTCAAAATATCCTCAGGTGTTTGTGTTGCCATTTTTACTGTTCACCAAACAACTAAAGTCCTTTCTCAGATGCGTCATTTATTATGTTTTTGAGAATTTTTAGTGTCACTTGCACTTCTTGAATCCCTTTTTCTTTGCCACTTACAACTTCATAATTCAGGGTATATTATTTAATCTCCCCAGCCCTTGGTATCCTCATCTATAAAATAGAGATAACAAGACTCACCTTTCAGAGTGGTTATTGTAAGGATTAATTGAGGTATCTGTGAAAGTGCTTTCTACACTATAATTTGGCATACAATTGTAAGGAGGTGTGGTGAGGATGTCTATCAGATGTCAGTTTTGCTATAACTTTGATATAGATCTGTTTAAAGGAGACTGGTTAAATTTCAAGCCACACTGTGGCATTCTTGTACCATGAATTAGGTATGAATTAGTTGGAACCATGTTGAAATGAGGCAGCCTACAAATTGAAGGCACCTTTGGCCAGAATTACCTAGATTAATTTTTGACTGTGATTACTGGAGTTAAAAAGAAGAGAGATATTTCTCTTCCAAGGACCACATCCCTAGATGTGGCTTCTTCCCATGATGGTTACCAAAATCTGACACACAAAGTGCATTGTGAGTAGACAGGAAGTTTTTCCTACAAGGTGAGAGAGCTTGGGGCTATCAGTCATGTATATTTGGGGAAAGTTATAGCTGTGTTTTCTTGTCATCTCCCCTCCCACGTTACAGATCCGTCTAGAGTCTTCTTTTTAACCAGTTTTATAGCTGTAGGGCACGCAGTCTCTAGAGTCTGGTAGACTTGGATTTAAGCCCTGACACAACCGCCTGCTCAGGGTTTGAACTTGGCCAAATGATCTAACCTCAGTAAGCCTCAATTTCCTCATCTCTAAGTGGGAATAATAACAGTACTTACTTTGTAGGCTTGTTAATCAGCATTACATGAGAAAATGTACATATATGTAAAAGTTAGCATGGGATCTGGCCCCTAGTAAGTAGTCAATAAATGTTAGCTATTACATAGTATGTATGAATTCATATATCTCATCTAGACAGCACGAAATTAACTAACATGGGAATGCTTTAAAGCCTTAAATCTTCCTGCCATTGTCCCTTGTCTATAGATTTTTATGCTTTCATTCAGCGATAATCCAAAGTACCTTTTCACTCATCCTCTCCTCTTCCATTTTTGTGGGTAGTCTCACTAACCTCATTCTGTCTTGAGACCCTCGTTCTCTTCTAGATGATGCCAACCTCTTCTTCCATGAAGGCCTCTTTCCTCAGGACAGAGCCAACTTTTTAAATTAGTTGGTGATGTTTTGAATTTTGTGGAGCAGGTGTCCGTAAAATAATTTCTGGCAGCTTCAAAATGGTCTGCATTGACTCTCATGTCTTTCTGTCACAGGGAATGACAGCCTTTCCTCCCTTCTTTCCTCTTCATTGTGTTGGAATGTGTCTCCATCCAATTTCTATTTGGCAAAAATCTCTTCATTTGAGTAAATTCCAAGTCTTAATCTACCTCAGTTCTGTTGAATCTTCCTTTGCTTCAAAAATGAAATATTTCAAATGCCTAAACAGGTATAAACAAAAATATAACAAACCTGGAATTTAGAGATAAGAATGAAGCCCATAAGGTGGGGTTAAAGTAATTCAGAACACAGGGCTAAGGAAGACAGTGTCTATATTTTAGAACTACACCTCCTCTTTGAGACCAAAGGAAGAAAGTTTTATTTTGTCTGGAACCTAAATTTTCTGTGTCACATAATCTGACTTGACCTGTCTGGATAGCTCATTTGAATAGTTGAAACACAAGGAGCCCAGAATAAGAATGAGGGTCTCTAATTCTGTATAGCTTAATGTAATGCCTAGATATATCCTCGAATATATTAAACAGATAATCAAAAAGTATTGGCAAAGTTCGTTGAGGGATGGGAGAAAAAATATGGAACTAGTAAACTTTACCATCAGAAAATCCCCTGATACTGTGTCAAACATTAGGGACACCCAAATCAATAGGACAAGCCCTTGACCTTGAGGCTTGTGTGAAGCTTATGTAGGTAGTAGAGAAGCTTAGCCTACCTATAGGCATACCTTAGAGCTACTTCTGGAGGCCCTCTTTTATTGCTCAGATGTAACTTCGCTTTCTCTAAGCCCAACTTTGTAAGTGAAATCATTGCCCTCCCCTCTACGTGGGACATGACACCTAGTGGTGAAAGTCTCCCTGGCGGAGTGGGAACTGACTCCTAGGGATGAGTTTGGCCCTGGCGCTGTGGGACCAACAATTCCACCCTGCCCAAAGGGAGGAAAGAAATGTAACTAATAAACTATCAGTGGCAGAAAGAATTCAAATATAGTTGAGAGACTACTTGGAAGGTCACTCTTACTAAAGTTTCAGTTAGACATTGCTACCTATCATAATTTGCCAAACCCCGACCAAAACCATTTCAGCCAACCCTAAAGAACACCTAGAGCAATATATAAGATTCTACAAAGATTCCATGCACTAAGGTAACTTTCCAGAAACCTAAAACCTCCAGATGGGTCCCTGGACCAGATAAGTCCTGAAACCTAGAGGGCCCAACCTCTCCAGAACATCAGCTAGTTCATCTCCCTACCCCATTTTATTGACAGCCCCTTCCAACATGAAAAAGTTAGATGACTATAACCCAAATACCCCTACAGAGTGTGATAGAAAGATCAAAGGGAATGGGGCAAAGGAGAAGGTCGAGTTTAACAAACGAATATAATTGCTAAGTCATTAAATTGATATTTCTTTTAGTCTCCAGTATCTTAGAGCAGCTAGAAGTAAAAACCTATAATTGGGGAATTGTAACTCATACCAAACTCTAAAATTTGTTCTACAACTAATTGTTGTGTTGTGCTTTGAAATTTATTGCTTTTTTGTACATGTCATTTTTCACAAAAAAGAAATAAAAAATCGATTGTGATGATTATATATATATATAAACAGACACCCATGTACCCACCACTCAATAGCTGCGCCTCCTTCATTTGAACGGAAACCTCAATGTCTGTTAGAACCTATGGCCCATCTTTTGCCTATAGTATTTTTATCCGGCTGGGATGTGCCAATACTTCACCAGTGTTTGACCGTCAGCATCCAGTCAACTGTTTGGCCTGAGTTAAAGTTCACCATCTCAATTTGATGGTTTATTTAAAGAATTCTGAAAACATCAAGGAGCTATTTAGAAACATCAACCAGTAAAAAACAAAAACAAAAAACAGTAGTTAACCTTGGAATCCAAAGAGTAAACTAACTACTTGATGTTGCTCCACTGGATTCATCATCTACAATCTTGAGTACCCGTGGCCTCCAAGGAGAAGAGAAAAAAAAATAGCCCCTTATTCCTGTGCAGTATTTTGTAGATGATAGATCTTTCTTATATATGTCTGCCCATTTGTTCTCAACAGCAAAACTTCTGAGGTGGATACTATATGGAGTAGGTCCCCGATCCCTTTTGGCAGAGGAGAAGCGGTCTTAGTGGATGAGTCCAGCACGTGCAGCATCTGCATGTCTGCAGATGAGTAATTTGCCTTCTATCCTGTAGATGGATGTTTGACATAGGCAGATATTTGTAGTGTGGCCACAGTTTTATTTTCTTTGATTTGGGCTGTTGTTCATTTCTGATTGTTCATTCAGTAGGTCTCTGAGTACACTCATTTTGGGGATTCACAAAGCCAACAAAACACTTTCAAAAACAACTTTTTCCACTGATTAATAAAATATGCTCATTGTAGAACATTTGAATAATTCAGAAACATAAAAATGAAATTAAATATCACCTATAATTCCAAAGTCCAGAGATAAGCTTTTTAATTTTGTTTTATTTCTTTTCTATATATATATACATTAAAAAAAATCATAAGTGTACAATATTGGGTCTTGTTTTCACTTATTTTACTGAGATTATTTTCTCATGTTATTAAATAGCCTTCAAAAGTATGGTTTTCTTTATCTTTCAAGTTTATTTTAATATTTAATCTTTCCAACAACCCTCTGAGTTTAAATTTGATGACAAATTTTTTAAAGCAGGAAAAGGAGAAATTAGATTTCTAGTAGGACCTTCTAGCTGGTAAAGGTGGGAGACTTTCACTTCCTTGTAAGCTGTTTTCTGGATCCAGGATGTTGGCTTAGCTTGTGGGGGCAGGGATGACTGTGCTTTCTAGCCCTAGACAAATTGGGAGATGAAGATATGCACCCATCTTCATGTGTTATTGACTAGGAGTAAGAAAATAGCACTCTGATATCTTTGAGAATGCTTCCGAGGTTTTAGGAACAATCATAGGATTGGGGATTACTTTAAATCTGCAAAGGTACCTTCAGAGGTCAGAATCAGCTGCCCTTTGTTTCCACTGACTACTGGCCCAACAACAGGATGGAAGGAAATCAGATATATAGAGGAACTTCCCTATTGTTTGGGGCTGATAGGAGAATCTTGCCTTCTGTAGGTGATTGTATAGTTAATGCATTCTTTCATCACCATGGTCAGCAGGAGAGGGAGGTGAATGGTAGTGGTGGTAGAGAGGAGGGGTGGTGGTGGTTATGGGGTAGTTCTAGTTAGAAGAGCTTGAGATTTTTGAGGGAGAGGAAGAAATTTGCCAAGTGGTCACTTGGGGGTGGGTCTATATTTGAGCTCCAGCCTGGGGTGAAGTTAGAGACATAAATCACACCTCCCAACTGCCCATTTCAGCTTTGAGTTCAGTTCCCAGCCAAAAAAACAGCTAGCCTACCAGACGAGTGAGTACAGGGCTGGGGGAGGGGACAAGGAGCAAGAAGCAGAATGCTGGGAATGGAAATCAGCTGGAATGAGAGTCTGGTCTCAGCAGGATCAGGGCAGGTAGAGCAAGGAGCCCAGGGATCTCAACAGAACTGGTCTGTGGATCTCTCATCACACTTGGGACACACCCACAGAAAAACATGATTTTTTTAATGGCAGAATAACGTTCCATCTGGTGGCTGAACCATAATTTATTGAATTATTTCCAATTTCTAGATATTTAGATTGCTTGCAGTTTTTTGTCTTTTTTTTTTTTTTTTTTACATGCCAGGCTCTGGGAATTGAACTTGGGCCTCTGGCATGGCAAGCGAGAATTCTACCACTGAGCCACTGTTGCATCGCCCCGCTTGTAGTTTTTAGCCAAAATAATAACACCATTATAAGCCATTTTAGATAGTCTTTGCCTGCATCTGTGAATATTTTCATGTGGTTAGAGATTATGAACCATTTTAAGGCTCACAATGTGTATGTTGTCTGATTATTTTTCAGAGGGGTTATACAGCATACAGCCCACCAGCAGTGTAAGACAGCTGGTCTTGCTATATAACCTGGTCAGCACTGAAGCCTATAAGTTTTTAAATATTTGCTAATTTAATGAGTGAAAAATGGCATCTCGTTTCCATCATATTTGAACTGCTACATCCTTGTAATCTAGTGTTTTCTTGTATTTTGTGTGATTTTTTCCCCCTAAACTCTGTGTGAGATTAGTGTTTCAAAATAATGCCTCAGTGATATCTTAACCCTTTTTTTGTTCGTAATAATAGGACATTCTGATGAGCTGTATGAATTATCAGACTGTATTTATCAATGTTAATAATAGCTATCTTAAAAGGTAACAATAACCGTCTCTTATATTACAATAAATATTGGACCTATCTACAGATTGGGGTCAGGTTAGCAGGCCAAGCACCTCTACCCAAGGGGTAGAAACATCTCCTGGAGACCGGGCCTTCAGCACTTCCTCTTGTCAGAGCCTTGTTTTCACTCTAGAGTTGCTGTGCCTTTTTGAGAGAAACAATGAGGCATTTTAATGATTTTTACCCCTTTGCATTTCAGTTCCCAAGTACTGTAAACTTACACAAGGCTATACTGTCTGCTTCCCTATTTGGGCTATGAGAAATGCTAGATAAGACTGAGTTAGAAATGCCCAAACCAGATAGTTCTCTGGAACCAGAATAAGGGTCCTCAGACCCTAAGTGTGAGTGGGGCTTGAGACAGTAAGAGAAAAAGTTCAGGGAAGTAGGAATAGCCTATGTGATACTTAGAGCTAGGCCCTCTGTCTTCAGTGGGTTAATCTAGGTTTCCCAAATTTCAATCATGTACCATTTTCATGATTTTTTTGCCGTATTATTTACTAATATTTACCAAATTTTATTTGCTCAAATTGATTTATCTTAAAAGTAATACAGCATATATCATGCTATAAAATGGAAAACCAAAATTTGCCATGAATAGAAAGTAACCTTAAAAATAAACACAGTTATAGTCAAGAGGCTACTCCGGAGGTCACTTTTACACAAGCTTCAGTTACACATTATTACCTGTCATAGCTTGCCAAACCCCAACCAAAACCATTCCAGACAATCCTGAAGAACACCTAGGGCAATGTATAAGATTCTACAAAGGTTCCATGTACTAGGGTAACTTTCCAAAATCTACAGCCTCCAGATGGGTCCCTGGACCAGATAAGACCTGGCCAGCCTCTCCAGAATATCAACTAGTTCTATCCCCCTATCCCATATTATCGATAGTCCCTTCTAACATGAAAAAGTTAGAATAGGCATAGCCCAAATACCCCTAAAGAGTGGGGGAAAAAGATCAAAGGTCATAGTGGAGTTATACTGAAAAGGTAGGGTTTAACAAACAAGTATGATTGCTAAATCATTATATTGATATTTCTTTTAGTCTCCAGTATCTTAGAGCAGCTAGAAGTAAAAACTCCAAATTATGGAACTTTAACCCATACCAAACTCCGAAATCTGTTCTACAACTAATTGTTGTGTTGTGTTTTGAAATTTATTGCTTTTTTGTATATGTTATTTTTCACAAAAAAAGAAAAAAGCACATACCAAAACAAAACAAAAACTTAAAAACCCACAGTGAGAAACAAAACAATCTTATTAAATTCTAAGCCATGGCCTACTGCTTCCAAATAAGTAGATCTTGAGGCCGATCTCACTTTGTTAAAAAAAAAATAGTCTTAACAACAGAGTAACATCAAACTCAATTTTTCCCTCTTTTCCTCAAAGCTAGCAGAAGGGATAGAATAACAGAATGAAAAGGCAAACACATTTTTCACTTTGGGACATAATATTTAGTTCTTCATATGTGGGCTACCTGAAATTATCTCCTGTCCTACCAACAGTGTATGTCCTACTCTAAGTCATAGATTAGGTTATGTTGCCATAACAAATTAACCCTGAAATCTTAGTGGATTCACAAGGGTTTGTTCTTGTTCATGCTACATGTCCAAAATAGGGTAGAGTGGGGTTAGAGGGCCAACTCTGCTTCACATAATCCCTAAGTGACCCAGGTTGAGGAAGTTTCCACCTCTGAACTTTGCCCGTAATCATGGCAAAAGAGAGTTTATAAATAAGTCATTCCTACTCTTTTATTACACTTTAACCTGGAAGTGGTTATTTCACTTCTCTTCTCAGCCCACTGGCCAAAACTGGTCATGCGGTCTTGCCTGACTACATAGGGAGCTGGGAAATATAGATGAACACATGGAATATTCAGTGAACATTGCTGTCTTTGCTAGGTAGGACTGGTCTAGATGCATGTAGTTGAGGAATAGATGTGGGTGTTTTTGTTGGAAGAAGGTAATGATTATGTATGGGGTTGTTTGTAATATTAATTACAAATTAATGTTTATATGTTAATTAATATTAGGCAAGTAAAGGTGGTCTATGTGTCAGACCATTCCTTGGTAATGGTGTCTCCTTTCTCAAAGCTTCATTAAAGAACGGTCAAAAGTCAATGCAGTTCCATTGAAGAATAAGAAGGCCTCCAGTTTTCATGAGTTTGCTCGGAATACCAGTGATGCTTGGGACATTGGTGATGATGAGGAAGAGGACTTTTCCTCACCTTCTTTTCAAACTCTGAACTCAAAGGTTGCTTTGGCAACCGCAGCCCAGGTCCTGGAAAACCACAGCAAGCTGAGAGTGAAACCAGAGCGGTCCCAGTCAACAACATCTGAAATTCCTGCCAGCTACAAGGTCATAAAGTCTAGCAGTGATGCCCAGCTGTCCAGAAACTCCAGTAAGTCTGTCCTACTTTCCTCTATAGCCTCGGCCTTCTTAGTAGAGAACATTGTAAATAAAAAAAGATTTTTCTTTGGGGAATAACTCAGATCTTCTGGGTGAAAAATAAGTAAGTTCAAGCCTGAGGTATGACCTTGGTGAGCCTAACCAGTCACAAGATGTAGTTGCCCCTTCCCACCTTAACCGCTGCTTAGCCCTGATATCTGGGTCTTCTCTTCCTGACACTCAAATGTTGCCTGCCATCCTCTTCCTTTTCTTCTCACAAAATGTTTGTGGTTTAATTGCTTCACATTGCATTAAGCCTGATCAGGTTTAAGAATTGAAAGTTAAGTAGTTAAAGTTGTTTGTGGCCGAATTTCACAAATGTTTGGCACTGTTAATTGGCTTCCTCTGCCCTGGGGAACAGCCACTAACATAAAGTTATCTTTTTCCTGCTCCTGAGAGTCTGACATGTAACAAGTGCCTGATCTGTGCCTGAAGGGTCTGGGTTATAGCTCCTTGACCTCCAGGTGTGCCTATCAGGTTGGGTGGGATGGGAAGAGATGCTGAGTCTGTTTCTTTTCAGGGAACTGTTCTCAGTATTTGGTTGGGGTGATGGTTTTATATGTTTGGAGATTCTTAGTATACTCTTTTAAGTATCCTTTGCTACATTTAATGATACCTTAAGGGGTTTTATGAAAGTCATTTATTCTGAACTGAGGAATGCCATCATTCTAATGAAAGTTTAAAAAGCTGACTGGTAAAGGGTGAAAAGAAGGTAAAAGAATGTCAGAGTCCTGGTGTGTGTCCTGACTCATGTTCTAAAGAGAACTTCTTTTACAGTTTCAGAGTAAGTATGAGGTCGTGCAATTAGGCTGTGAGTCATTTAGAATCATTGCATAGTCAACTTTACATTGCTGATTCCCCTAGCTTTTGAACCTTCATTGCCATTCCCAGACACATTCAATGTTGATTGACCAGGTGGCCACTGCTGAGGCTGTGGAAAGTGTCTAGGTACCTCACTGACGGTCTCCAGGTGTTTCCAATGTGAGGAAGTGCCCTCCATGATCCCTCATTAGTCAACCCTGTGCAACTAGGACCTCCCAGAAGATTCCTCTTATTTGGCTCTCTCTTCTGAGCCTGGCTCTGTTAATAACCGATATTGGAGATACACATCTGTCTCAGCTTTGCTGTGTGTGGTCTGTATTGTCTAGGCACCTTTTATACTAGGCAACCCAGCCAAGCACTTCATGGCAGTTGTTTCTGTAAACCTTCTAGTTGTGCTGGTTGATTAGTGTTCACTGTTTACTTCTTGTTGTGACTACTTTTTAAGGCCCAGATAACGTAAAAAATATGAAACAGTCATGAAAGGACAGACAAAATTGAAAAGTAAGTTTTGTTTGGAGTAATAGAATAAACAAGCATTTTAGAGTCAGACAAGTAAGACATACTCTCATTGCCATTTACTTAATCTTTCTGAGACAAAATTTCCTCATCTGTAAAATAGTAATAAATTCCTACCATGTGTTGTAAGGATCAAATGAAACAAGTGATGGCACAATGTCTTATAAATAGTAAGCACTCAATAAATGTTAGTCTTATACTGCTCATCTCTCTTACCCACCATTCGGTTTAGAAATGTCTGAATCCAGACAGAGAGAGATCAGCTTGAGTCTTTGTTTCTGTCATTTCAGTCAAATCCCGGTAGAATTAAAAGCTGCTTCATTTTTTGAAGAAACATAGGCACACAGAACAACTGCAGCCACCCAAAGTGGAATTGCCTTAGGTCAGAGTTTCACTCCCAGGGTGCAGTACACATTGGTGGGCCAAGAACAGGTTAGAAGTGAACCAGGAATATCGACCCTTTTAGCCCTTGGGTTAGCCGAGTGGGGCCTGGAACTACTGAAAAATGGTCATCTCCTTTTATTGCAGTTTAATTTACAGTGTTATCATTTTTTATGTGATCTTTGACATGGGAAGGGAGGCACTACCTTAGACTACATTGCCACTGACCTCACTATTAGATACCAGGAAAAGTTCTAGGTTGGGGTAGAAAAAAAGCATTTGATTTTCCTCAGCAGTTGCCAAAAAGGTTTTCAAAGCTTCTACAGCATGTGGGGTCTCTTAGCACATAAAGTGCCTTGGTATATGTGACAAAAAGGCAGCTTATCCTTTGGGCAGACAAGGGATGCGCAGGCTGGTTCTCACCCCTTGCCTCTCAGCTGGGCACCTTCACAATGTAAAATCCACACAGACCCAGCACTGAACAGTTACGTTTAAGGTGTCTCAGAATCTCTGCTCTTCATACACCCATGGTATGTCTTTCAATTATCTCAGGTGATACATGCCTGAGGAACCCTCTCCACAAACAGCAGTCACTCCCTCTCCGACCCATCATCCCCCTTGTTGCCCGAATCTCGGACCAGAATGCTTCTGGGGCTCCCCCGATGACTGTCCGGGAAAAAACCCGCCTAGAAAAATTCCGTCAGCTTCTCTCCAGCCACAACACTGACTTAGGTGAGTCCTTGTGAGCCTCACTCTTGGTGACTGTAATTCTTAGAGACCTGGAGGCTATTGCTCTTTATTCTTGCTTCTTTTACTTTTCCAGCATCTCCTGATCTGATGCCCATTGCAGTGACATGCAGGTATTAAGTCAGAAGTTTGTTACTAGAGATTAGGGACCAAATTAGGTGGGACTGATTTCTGTGGCCTGTAGACCATAATACAACTATTCTGGCTTTGGTCTCCTTCCCCTCAATGTAATTCTTACTGAAATCCACACCTCCTGGTGTTTATATTCCTATTTAACTTTAATCTCTAAGATGATGGGATCACTGCTGCAGAGCTGTGTCCTTGGCACTTTGCTGCTTAGGGCTGTTGTTTTGGCTTTTTCCCTGAGCTTGTCAGTAGCAGGGTGATGGTGATGGTGGTGGTGGTGGTGGTGGTTCTCTTGTCTTTCCTAAATGATGGGAGGCTTCAGGTGGTGCTATTGAGATTTATTTTAGGACTTTTTGTGGGAAAAGCTAATCCAGTGAGGTTGTAATCTGTTTGCAGATGAACTGAGGAAGTATAGCTGGCCAGGAGTTCCCAGGGAGGTTCGTCCTGTAACCTGGAGACTCCTGTCGGTGAGTTCTACCCACTGTGTAGAGAAGTGTGAGCCTCATACAACTCTTCTAGCCTGTTGAGGTCAGTCTGGTCACATTTGTCACACTCCATAGACTTCTCTGATCCTACTGAATGTGACAAAACTATGGACTGCCGTCCTAATTCTGTGCATAAAAAACATTCTTGAGAGTTTGTTCCCACACATACAGAATGAGAATATATTCTTATTCCCACACATGTAGAAGAGCACAAAGTTGGCTCCTATAATCACGATCTCACTTTCTCAATGTAGAGAAGGGAGAATATAGTGAGTCAGGGTGACCCCAACTCTTGGTCAGGCAAGCTCCTGCATTCCTGTGCTTCAGTTTTTTTCAGTAGGAATCACTAATGTAGTTGAAACTCATTTTGAAGCTGTGAAGAGTTGATAAATGGGACTGTAGTAGTCTCACATTCACTCAGTACAGAGCATTGTAATAGGGGCTCTTGGATTTCCTGAACCTATAAAATTCATCCATTTATTTATCTACTATTTATTAAGGGCCTGCTATTGGCTGGGCATGGTGCCAGGTGCTGTGAGGGTATAAAAAAAAATTACGCCACAATCCCTACTCTCCAGGCATCCCAGCATGGAATGTATTATGTAAATGTCAGCAAAAGGGAGGAAATCTTCTCCTGATTGCCTCCTCCACCCCTGATCTTGCAGCCATTTACTCTTTGCTTTTTGAAGTTGCTTTGGTAGGAACAGAAATGGAACAGTAAGAATTGAGAGTGTGATTTACACCAGGGATAAGAATGAAAGTTGACCGGGAGCTTTAGCTAGGAGGGAGTCTGCTGCCAGACATTCTCTGAGTGTTGTAACTACTATGTCGCAGATTCCTTTCAGCTTCGTAAACTGGTAATTCTGAATGTTACAGTGGCATAGTAACTGGCACCAATTTACTTGGCCCATCGCTGAACTGCACTGGAGAGGTTACGGGAATCCTGTGATTCTCAGAATTGTAGCCCTGCACACATGCAGCCGTTTGAGACTACAACTTGTCCAGCTCCCTCCTACTGACTTACATTCCCGGCTCAGCTGTGCCATCTCTGGGAGCTCGGGAGTGCTCACCAGCAGTACAAGCTCCCAGCACAGTGCACGGCCAAAGGTGTGTGTAAATGACCCTGGGAAAGCTGGCCTTTTTTCATCTGTCTGCATGTGGATCTCATTGAAGGAGAAGTAGGCAGACATTAGGTGGCCAAAACCAAAAACGGATTTACCCTTGTTCTCCTGGGAGTTTTCTTTCCATTCTTTTGATAGTTTCCAAGTCACTGCTAAGACTAAAATAAAAATTCATCCAACCAGTGTCTGTTCCCATCTGACTGGCAGTCCTGTCTATAGGGCTATCTCCCGGCAAACACTGAGAGGAGGAAGTTGACCCTGCAGCGGAAGCGGGAGGAATATTTTGGCTTCATTGAGCAGTATTATGACTCTCGAAATGAGGAGCATCATCAGGATACCTACAGACAGGTACAGTCATCACCTGCTGCCTCTTCTTTCTTTCCTTAGTAGTCATAATCTCCAGATACATATTCTGGTAATATTATCAATATACAGGTTTTCTAACTCTTTTGACCAAGGCATACTGGTTGGGAATTAAATTTTTTCCCTGACGTGCTTCTCCTCTTACCATTAAGCAGCTCCAGTTTTAGCCATTTTAAATAAATAGTTTTTTTTTTTTTTCCACTGGTCAAATGGCAGTGCTTCTCAAAATTTTATGTGCATGCAAATCACTTAGGATCTTGATAAAATCCCACCTAGGGATTATGTTAAAATGCAGATTCTGGTTCAGTAGGTCTGAGTGAGGCCTACACTCTGACAAGCTACCAGGTAATATCGATGCTGCTGGCTTACAGACCACACATGGAGTAATGAATATTGTAGGACATGGAGTGCTTTGAAAATTATTGCTTTTTTCTTTCTTTCCTTTGTATATATGTTATATTATACAATAAAAAAAGTTAAAAAAAATTGCAGGACATGAGATGAAAGATAAGATCACTCACGAATGGTCCATTTCCTTTAGATTGTGACACCCATGTGTCCTCTGGTAGCTGCAGTGCCTGTTCAGCAGGAGCTGTAGCCATCAGCAGCCTTGGCAGGGAGTTTTTCTTCATCATTCATAGTGGTCCCTACAGCCAGAGGAGAGATCTCTGGCAGCATTATACACTGAGGAAGGAGAAGAGTAAGTAGTCTGTGATTGCAGAAGGCGAAAAAGACTGGGGCATCAGCTGCAGCTGTCTGTAACTGGGGTATGTTATTTTCAGCCCCATGAACTGAAGTAGCCTCTGCTGCCACTGACACAGTCCTTATTAGACCAGGCATTGGGAAATCCCTGAAGGCCTCTCTCCTGAGGCCAAAACCAAGCATGCATAGTTCTAGTGGCAGTGACCTCTCTGATAACAGAAGAACTTTTGGCTCCAGTTATTGAACACCGATTCTGCTTTGCTCTCCCCCACTCCTTGCATGTCCTGACTCCAGAAGCAAGTCTTTCCCTGATATGCTATCCTGGCACATTTTTGTGGCTATCAGAGTTCTGTAGTTCTTGGGCGCTGTTAATAAGTAATATTCTAAAAGAAGGGTACACATTTTAACTGTACCTGTTAAATAAATGCCAGCCCAGAGTGAAACATAAATTCTAGAGCAATAAGAAAAACCAGTTGTTTTTTTACTTAAGGGGAATTTTACTTATTTAGGGGAATTTTTCTCACTGTTCTGTAAGCTGTGAAAACATATTCCAGATGGACAGGTAGGTTTAAGTAGACTACTTTTTGTGTCAGTTATTTCTTTCTACAGATATATTGTGCTCTAACTCTTGATCTACTCCCTTAATTCCCAGTGTTTTAAGAAAATAACTTCTCAAAATTACTTGTCAAAAGAACAAATTGGCATGTATGTTTCTGGACATGATTTCTCTTTTTCAGATTCACATTGACATTCCAAGGACAAATCCTCTTATTCCATTGTTCCAGCAACCACTTGTACAGGAGGTGAGGGACGTATTTCACATTCTCTGGCCCCTCTTCCCCCATATCTCTGTAGTACCTGGTCTCCATGGGTGAATGCTGTCATGGGCAGGTCTATAATTAATCATGATAGTACCTTATGTTCATGTAGAGATTTGACCTTTTTATAGCACTTTCTTGTGCATTCTCATTTGATCTTTATAACAAACCTGTATTCTGAGGAGGGCTTGAAGGGGTTAAGGGACTTGCCCAGAATCTTGAGGCTAGTTGGCAACAGAGTGAAGACTAGAACCCACATCTTAGAATTGCTCTTCTTCTGTTTGTTCTACTTTATCAAGTTGGAAGTAGTGATACTTTGAAACCTAAGGAGTTAGCAAAGCACAAGGAAGGTCTCAGTGAAACTAGCTCTTCTTCAGTGACAAACCTTTGTCAGGTTCAGAGGTCCTGGGAGGGTGGTAGAGGGAGAGCCAAAACCCACAGATGGCAGTTCTTCCCATTCCTATGGCAAAGCCTGTCAGCTTTTCTCTCACCTTCTTCCTGATGACCTTGGTGCACTGTTATACCCTGAGTTTGAGGGTTTGATTCTGTTGAGTATTGCTTTTTAATGGTTTATAATGTGTAAGTCTTGTGACTGGTAGAAGAGATACAGGAAAAACCTCCAGTAGTGGAACTTGGATGCAAATATTTCATAGTATAGCTAACTATACCATGATTTTGAGGATTTGATTCTGTTTGATATTGCTTTTTAATTGTTTATAATGTATAGGTCTTGTGATCAGAATTGAATCTATACACTCATTGAAATTAAGAATTTTCTTTGCAGCTTAACAGTAGAACAGTGGATACAAGAGTTCTTTGAATTGAGCTTTCAGTTATCCTCGTAATAGAGAGGGACAGTGGTAGAAATGATTAAAATGATTTTCAATTGACTTTGAATTATAGTTGTAATTTTGTTTAAATACAGGTATCTCTACAAGGGGGAATACCTCAAAGACTTACCAATAACATAAGGGAACTTTTTAGGGTGACTCCATTATTTTACCTACAAGATTCAGCTTGGAAGGAGCAAAAACCTGTTCAGGTCTCACTGTATCTCCCATCCAGTTTCTCCTGGCTCAGTTGTGCTTATTCTTCATTTTAACTTGGAGATGTTCAGATAGTTATCTTTTACCTATTGATATTTAATCTAAGTTTGGAGATGAGAAAAGTGGTTTGTTTAAAATACTCCTCTTAGAGTAGAACCTGAATGCAAAGAAGAAAACTCAAAATATATTCCTTCCAATTTTTCTTGAATCACCTTTCTATCTATCAGACTGTCGTCAGTTTACACAGAGTAAAAATGCTAGCCAAAGAGAAGAGAACAAAATAACTTTGAACATTGTTAGGCTGGCTCTGCAAACCTCAGACATATGAGAACTAACTGTATGAAATCAGAATTACCCACACCAGTAAAAGAGGTATAGGAAAAACCTCCAGGGATTATTCCATCCACACCTCTCTGCAAGACAGGATTATCCCAGATTTTCTATAGTGAATATTCTATGGTCGTCAGGCTTAGTACTCCTAAATTCCCATCTCTCTGGCATCTCCACTCATGCATTGTCCTACCCTTACTAGAGAGGGATTATTGCAGGGCTCCTGATTCTGAACAGCTGGCTTGAGATCTTCTTAAATAAGGCAAGTATGGCTTGAACTACAATTTTAAGGATGGGAAGAGGGGTAATTCAGCAATGAAGAGTATAGAGTATTGGGCCTGACACAAATGAGAATGTCATGCCCTTCCCTGAGCCACAGAACACAAGTGGGTAAGTCTAATGGAGGCAAAAAGGCAAGCCTCACTTCTAGATGGGGATTTCTTCTTAATGCCTACAAGGGCAGGAGTATTGATAGTGGAAGTGTTTGTTCAGTTTTGTGTGCCAGCTAGGAGGCAGATTCAGATACAGGGTCTGGGACACATCCTTTATGGTGTCACTAGGTTGTCTACTCCTCGCCATATTAGCTAACTAACTCCAAAACTATGTAACCATATCCTTTTTATTGGTCTCTCTGGGAGGTATTTTCCCCCTTTGAACTTGACCTCTGAGGGGACCTCCTCAGTCTGACCCTAGAGCTGTCTAGGTGGGACTGTGCAGAATCCATGTGCTTTAGAAGCTCTCTGATCTCCTATCCTCCCTGCATGTATTTGCCATTCCCTCTGCCATCCCTCTCGTGTGGTTCACAGAGATGTGAGGTATCCCAGCCAAAGCCAGTTTCAAGATTCTGTCTGTCCTAGGAGTTGTACTCATGAGGATGACGCCAAAGAACAAGTGTTTTCAGATTGAAAGAAGATATATTTTACCCCAGACACTTTCCCATGGGGGCCCTGGCTGATCTCTCTTTTCTCAAATTCTCAGCTGTAGGAGTCCACAGGATTCGGTTTATTTGATTTCCTATCCCCAGCCAGTGTCTGGGTTGCATCCTGATCAATGAAGTGACTCACTGTTCCTAGTCAAGAGAACTAAATCTCTCCCTTCATAGATGGTCCTTCTCAGCAGGGAGAGGCTGGAGGGTGGTAGAGAAGGCATTTCCTCTCTAAATCCTGCAGTGACCAAAAAAAATTTAAGAGGAGGTTATCAGAACTAAGATGTTTTGATATTTTACTCTTGAAAATAGAAAAATAGAATGCACAAAATGAGAGTGTGGTGGCCTGGATGAATGGCATCTATAGCAAATGTTTTCTCAGCCATTTGTGTTGCTGTCCTTTTCTTATCCCAATTTTATGTCAGAGTGGTCAGATACTGAAAAAAATAAATAAAGGGCAAGAATTATTTGCCCCTACTTGAAAACAGCTAGTGCCTTAGAAACTGTACATTTACAAACTTGATTTTTTTTTAAAGTGTCTAAAAATTTCTAAAAATTTTGCACCAACCCTGAGATAAATTATAAAGTGATTGAAGAGGAGTATAGCCCCATGATTTAACACGTCTTCTTTCTTTCTCATTTTTCTAGATCTTCGAAAGAATTCTATTTATTTGGGCCATCCGACACCCTGCCAGTGGGTATGTCCAGGGAATTAATGACCTGGTCACTCCGTTCTTTGTCGTCTTCCTCTCAGAATATGTGGGTAAGATGCATGAGTACCAAATTGAACAAGCTATTGCTCGTTCTTATCTGTGATATGTTTGTTTTCTTCTTCCAAGAGTGCAGCTAGTAGGCACCTTGCTGAAAAAGAGATAGTGGCTTTGGAACACACAGTTAAACCTGTTTTAACAGCATTAGCAGCCTGTAATTTCTCTCTTGAGATGGTCACAGGTCTCGCCTAAAGAGACCTGCTTTGTCATAAGAATGACCAAATTGACATTATTTATGTTCTGCTATTTTTTAAAAATTTTTATTAATAAAACCAATCAACATACATCAACACCTAATTGTATATTCATCATCATGAACTTTTCTTAGAACATTTGCATCAATTTAGAAAAAGAAATAAAAAGACCACAGAAAAAAATTAATACATACCATACCCCTTTCTCCTCCCTTTCATTGATCACTAGCATTTTAGTCTGCTAAAATTATTTTTCCCCTATTATTTATTTATTTTTAACCCATATGTTTTACTCATCTGTCCATAAGGTAGATAAAAGAGGCATCAGACACAAGGTTTTCACAGTCACACAGTCACATTGTGAAAACTGTATCATTATACAATCATCTTTAAGAAACATGGCTACTGGAACACAGCTCTACGTTTTCAAGCAGTTCCCTCCAGCCTCTCTGTTACGCCTTAACTAAAAAGGTGATATCTATTTAATGTGTAAGAATAACCTCCAGAATAACCTCTTGACTCTGTTTGAAATCTCTCAGCCATTGACACTTTATTTTGTCTCATTTCTCTCTTCCCCCTTTCAGTTGAGAAGATTTTCTCAACCCCTTGGTGCTGAGTTCCAGCTTATTCTAGTATTTCTGTCCCACGTTGCCAGGAAGGGCCACACCCCTGGGAGTCATGTCCCACGTAGAGAGGGGGGAGGGCAGTGAGTTTGCTTGTCATGTTGGCTGAGAGAGAGAGGCCACATCTGAGCAGCAAAAGAGGTTCTCTTGAGAGTGACTCTTAGGCCTAATTTTAAGTAGGCTTAGCCTATCCTTTGCAGGGTTAAATTTCACATGAACAAACCCCAAGATTGGGGGCTCAGCCAATTGCTTTGGTTGTCTCCACTACTTGTGAAATATCAAGAATTCTCTACTTGGAGAAGTTGAATTTTCCCCCTTTCTTACCATTCCCTAAGGGGACTTTGCAAATACTTTTTTATTCACTGTTCAAATCCTTCTGGGATTTATCGAGGCATCACTCTGGACAAACCTACAAAATCTCATGTCCTACTCAAGGTTCCATGTACTTATGGTGTTCAGTTAAGCTGTCCACATAAGTTATATTAGGAAATGCACTAGTCAGAATAAAAGTTTTGTACCAAATAAACATGTTTTGCTTTAGTCTCACACATAAGGTAAAGTTTTAAAATATTAATTACCGTCTATTTTCAACACCCTGCATTATTGACATTCCTTTGTTCTTCCTCATGCAGAACATTTTTTAATTTGTGCATTTAGTCACTCATTATACACTCCAGGCATTCCTAGATTATACCATCTCAGTCTTTATCGTATATCTTTCCTTCTGATTTCATTTGTGCCTCCAGCTCTCCTCTCTCTGTCATTCTCACATTCAGTTTCATTCAATGTTCTAACATTATTGTATTACAATTAGGTAGTATTGTACTATCCATTTCTGAATTTTTACAATCAGTCCCGTTGCACAGTCTGTATCCCTTCAGTTTCAATTACCCAATATCTACCCTAGTTCTATCTCCTGATAACTTCTGTTCTTAACTGAAGTTATCCAAGTTCATTCATTAATGTTAGTTCATATCAGTGAAACCATACGGTATTGGTCCTTTGTTTCTGGCTAATCTCACTCAGCATAATGTCTTTAATGTCTATCCATGTTGCTACATACTTCATAACTTTATTCTGTCTTACAGTTACATAATATTCCATCATGTGTATATACCACAGCTTGTTTAGCCACTTGTCTGTTGATGGACATTTGGGCTGTTTCCATCTCTTGGCAATTATAAATAATGCTGCTATAAACATTGGTGTGCAAATGTCTGTTTGTGACCTTGCCCTCATGTCCTCTGAGTAGATACCTAGCAATGGTATTGCCAGGTCACATGGCAATTCTATATTTAGCTTTTTGAGGAACCACCAAACTGCCTTCCACAGCAGTTGTACCATTTGACATTCCCACCAACAATGGATAAGTGTGCCTCTTTCTCCACATCTTCTCCAGCATTTGTCATTTTCTGTTTTATTGATAATGGCCATTCTGGAGGGTGTGAGATAATATCTTATTGTGGTTTTGATTTGCATTTCCCTAATGGCCAGGAAAGGTGGGCATCTCTTCGTGTGCCCTTTGGCCATTTGTGTTTCCTCTTCTGAGAAGTGTCTGTTCAAGTCTTTTTCCCACTTTGTAATTGGGTTGGCTGTCTTTTTGTTGTTGAGTTAAACAATCTCTTTATATATTCTGGATACTATAACTTTATCTGATATATCATTTCCAAATATTGTTTCCCATTGTGTAGGCTATCTTTTTACTTTCTTGACAAAGTTCTTTGATGCACAAAAGTGTTTAATTTTGAGGAGTTCCCATTTCTTTCCTTCTTCAGTGCTCTTGCTTTGGGTGGAAGGTCTAGGAAACCGCCTCCTAGTATAAGATTTATAAGATATTTCCCTACATTTTCTTCTAACAGTTTTATGGTCTTAGATCAGATCTAATGTGTAGGTCTTTGATCCATTTTATTTATTTATTTATTTATTTATAATGCACAACCAATATAAACACAAACATTCTTATCATATGATCATTGCATTCTTGTTATATAATGCAACTAACTCACACTGTCATCACATAGTTGTATATTCATCATCATGATCCTTTCTTAGAACATCTGCATCAATTCAGAAAAAGCAATAAAAAGAAAACAGGAAAAAATTCCTACATTCATGCTCCTTACCCCTCCCCTTCACCGATCACCAGCATTTCAATCTACTGAATTTATTTTAACATTTGTTCACCCTATTATTTATTTATTGTTAATCCATGTGTTTTACTTGTCTGTTAATAAGGTAGACAAAAGAAGCATCAGTCACAAGGCTCTCACAACCACACAGGCACACTGCAACAACATTTCATTGTACAATTATCTTCAAGAAACTTGGTCACTGGAGCACAGCTCCACATTTTCAGGCAATTCCCTCTAGCCTCTCCATTACACCTTAACTAAACAAGTGATACCTATTTAATGCGTAAGAATAACCTCCAGGATCCCCTCTCGACTGTTTGGAATCTCTCAGCCATTGATGCTTTATTTTGTCTCATTTCGCTCCCACCTCCTTTTTTTTTTTTTTTACTTCAGGGGTGCATGTCATCTATATATATTTTTGAGGATGTATTTATTTTTCTTTTTAATTAATTTATTATTTATTTATGATACATAACTACATATAAACACAAACATTCTTATCATATGATCATTCCGTTCTTGTTATGTAATCAGTAACTCACACTATCATCACATACTTGTATTTTTATCATCATGATCATTTCTTAGAACATCTGCATCAATTCAGAAAAATCAATAAAAAGAAAACAGAAAAAAATTCATACATACCATACCCCTTACCCCTCCCCTTTACTGATCACCAGCATTTCAATCTATTAAATTTATTTTAACATTTGTTCCCTCTATTATTTATTTATTTTCAATCCATATGTTTTATTTGTCCGTCTATAAGGTGGACAAAGGAGCATCAGACACAAGGCTCTCACAACCACACTGCAACAGCCGTATCATCATACGATTATCTTCAAGAAACATGTCCACCAGAGCACAGCTCCACATTTTCAGGCTGTTCCCTTCAGCCTCTCCATTACACCTTAACTAAACAGGTGATATCTATTTAATGCGTAAGAATAACCTCCAGGATAACCTCTCAACTCTGTTTGGAATCTCTCAGCCACTGGCACTTTCTTTTGTCTCATTTCGCTATTCCCCCTTTTGATCAAGAAGATTTTCTCAATCCTTTGATGCTGAGTTCCAGCTAATTTTAGGATTTCTGTCCCACGTTGCCAGGAAGGTCCACACCCCTGGGAGTCATTTGCCACATAGAGAGTGGGAGGGCAGTGAGTTTGCTCGCTGTGTTGGCCGAGAGAGAGAGGCCACATGTGAGCAACAAAAGAGGTTCTCTTGGGGGGTGATTCTTAGGCCTAATTTTAAGTAAGCTTAGCCTATCCTTTGCAGGATTTAGTTTCATATGAACAAATCCCAAGATTGGAGGCTCCGCATATTGCTTTGGCTGCCCCCACTGCTTGTGAGAATATCTCTTTGATCCGTTTTGAGTTAATTTTTATATAGTGTGTGGGATGTGGATCCTCTTTCATTCTTTTGCATGTGGATATCCAGTTCTCTAGGCACCATTTTTTGAAGAGACTGTTCTTTCCCACGTGAGTTGTCTTGACTGCCTTATCAAAGATCAATTGTCCATAGATGAGAGGGTCTGTATCTGAACACTTCATTCAATTCCATTGGTCAGTATAACTATCTTTATGCCAGTACAATCCTGTTTTGACCACTATAGCTTTGTAATACGCCTTAAAGTCAGGTAGCGTGAGACCTCTGACTTTATTTTTCTTTGTCAGGATACTTTTAGCTAATCAGGGCACCCTGCCCTTCCAGATAAATTTGGTTATTGGATTTCCTATTTCTGAAAAGTAAGTTTTTAGTGTTTTAATTGGTATTGCATTGAATCTGTAAATCAGTTTAGGTAGAATTGACATCTTAACTATATTTAGTCTTCCAATCCATGACATGGTAGTCCCTTCCATTTATTTAGGACTTCTGTGATTTCTTTTAATATTTTCTTACAGTTTTTTCTGTATAGGTTTTTTGTCTCTTTAGTTAAATTTATTCCTAAATATTTTATTCTTTTGGTTGCAGTTGTAAATGGAATCTTTTTCTTGATTTCCCCCTCAGATTGTTCATCACTAGTGTGTAGAAACACACAGATTTTTGAGTGTTGATCTTGTAACCAGCCACTTTGCTATACTCATTTATTCACTCTAGAAGTTTTGCTGTGGATTTTTCGGGGTTTTCAACATCATATCACGTGAATTTTGCATATCATATCATATACAAACAGTGAGTGTTTTACTTCTTCCTCTCCAGTTTTGATGCCTTGTATTTCTTTTTCTGTCTAATTGCTCTGGCTAGAACTTCCAACACATAACACATAACAATGGTGATAATGGACATCCTTGTCTTGTTCCTCATCTTAGGGGGAAAGTTTTCAGTTTTTCTCCATTGAGGATGATGTTAGCTGTGGATTTTTCATATATTCCCTTTATCCTGTTGAAGAAGTTCCCTTCTGTTCCTATCCTTTGAAGTGTTTTCAGCAGGAAAGGATGTTGAATTTTGTCAAATGCCTTTTCTGCATCAATCAAGATGATTATGTGGTTTTTCTGCTTTGATTTGTTGATATGGTGTATTACATTAATTACATCCTTGCATACCTGGGATGAATCCTACTTGGTCATGATGTATAATTCTTTTAATGTGTTGCTGGATTCGATTTGCTAGAATTTTGTTGAGGATTTTTGCATCTATATTCATTAGAGAGATTGGTCTGTAGTTTTCTTTTTTTGTAATATCTTTGTCTGTATGAGGGTGATGTTGGCTTCATAGAATGAGTTAGGTAGCTTTCCTCCTCTTCAGTTTTCTTGATGAGTATCAGCAGGATTGTTACTAATTCTTTCTTGAATGCGTGATAGAATTCAGATGTGAAGCCGTCTGATCCTGGTCTTCTCTTTTTGGGGAGCTATTTAATGACTGATTCAATTTCTTTACTTGTGATTGGTTTGTTGAGGTCGTCTGTTTCTTCTAGAGTCAATGTTGGTTGTTCATGCTTCTCTAGGAAGTTGTCCATTTCATCTACATTGTCTAGTTTATTAGCATAAAGTTGTTCATAGTATCCTCTCATTACTTCCTTCATTTCTAGGGTCAGTGGTTATGTCTCCTCTTCCATTTCTGATTTTATTCATTTGCATCCTCTCTCTTCTTCTATTTGTCAGTTTTGCTAAGGGTTTATCAATCTTATTGATTTTCTCTTAGAACCAACTTCTGGTTTTCTCGATTTTCTTGATTGTTTTCATGTTCTCAAGTTCATTTATTTATGCTCTAAACTTTGTTATTTCTTTGCTTTTGCTTGCTTTGGGGTTAGTTTGCTGTTCCTTGTCTAGTTCTTCCAAGTGGACAGTTAATTCCTTGATTTTTGTTTTCTTTTTTGATATAGGCATTTAGGGCAATAAATTTCCCTCTGAGTACTGCCTTTGCTGCATCCCATAAATTTTGATATGTCATATTTTCATTTTCATTTGCATCGAGATATTTACTGATTTCTGTTGTAATTTCTTCCTTGACCCACTGGTTATTTAAGAGTGTATTGTTGAGCCTCCACATATTTGTGAATTTTCTGGCACTCTGCCTATTATTGATTTCCAACTTCATTCCTTTATGATCTGAGAAAGTGTTTTGTATGATTTCAATCTTTTAAAATTTCTTGAGACTTGCTTTGTGACCCAGCATATGGTCTGTCCTTGAGAATGACCCATGAGCACTTGAAAAAAGGTGTATCCTGCTGTTGTGGGGTGTAATGTTCTATAAATGTCTGTTAAGTCTAGCTCATTTATTGTATTATTCAAATTCTCTGTTTCTTTATAGATCCTCTGTCTAGATGTTCTGTCCATTGACGAGAGTGGGGAATTGAAGTTTCCAAGTATTATGGTAGATGTGTCTATTTCTCTTTTCAGTGTTTGCCTCATGTATTTTGGAGCATTCTGGCTTGGTGCATAAATATTTATGATTGTTATGTCTTCTTCTTGAATTGTTCCTTTTATTAATACATAGTGTCCTTCTTTGTCTCTTTTAACTGTTTTACATTTAAAGTCTAATTTGTTGGATATTAGTATAGCTACTTGTGCTCTTTTTTGATTGTTATTTGCATGAGATATCTTTTTCCAACCTTTCACTTCCAACCTGTGTTTATCCTTGGGTCTAAGATGCGTTCGTGTAGGCAGCATATAGATAGGTCCTGTTTTCTAATCCATTCTGCCAGTCTGTGTCTTTTGTTTGGGGAGTTTAATCCATTAACATTTAGTGTTATTACTGTACAGGCAGTACTTCGTTTTGCCTTTTGGATTTTAGATGTTATATCTAATTTTCTTTCTTTTTGCCTTTACTGACAATCTTCATTTCTCGGCCTTAGAGCTGTAAACTAGCAACTTATTAAATTCCCCTTTTTAAAAGCCATTTGTTTCTGATATATTGCATTCTGGCAGCTAGCAAACTAGAACAGAAGCATAAAAATTAAGCTCTTCTTGAGGACTTTTTTCATTTCCCACCTCCCCACCCCTGTGCTAACAGGTCAGCTTTTTTTTTTCTTTTCTTTTGAAGTCAATTTATTTTTTTTAACTTTTTTTATTAATTAAAAAAATTAACAAACAAAACATTAAGATATCATTCCATTCTACATATACAATCAGTAATTCTTAATATCATCACATAGTTGCATATTCATCATTTCTTAGAACAGTTGCATCGCTTTAGAAAAAGAAATAAAAAGACAACAGAAAAAGAAATAAAACAATAATAGAGAAAAAAAGATTATACATAACTATACCCCTTACCCCTCGCTTTCATTTACCACTAGCATTTCAAACTAAATTTATTTTAACATTTGTTCCCCCTATTATATATTTTTATTCCATATGTTCTACTCTTATGTTGATATAGTAGCTAAAAGGGGCATCAGACACAAGGTTTTCACATTCACAGAGTCCCATTGTGAAAGCTATATCATTGTTCAATCATCATCAAGAAACATGGCTACTGGAACACAGCTCTACATTTTCAGGCAGTTCCCTCCAGCCTCTCCGCTACATCTTGAACAACAACGTGATATCTACTTAATGCATAAGAATAACCTCCAGGATAACCTCTCCACTCTGTTTGGAATCTCTCAGCCATTGACACTTAGTCTCATTTCACTCTTCCCCCTTTGGTTGAGAAGGTTCTCTCAATCCCTTGATGTTAATTCTCAGCTCATTCTAGGGTTTTTCTCAGTCCCTTGATGCTGAGTCTCAGCTCATTCCAGGATCTCTGTCCCACGTTGCCAGGAAGGCCCACACCCCTGGGAGTCATGTCCCATGCAGAGAGGGGAAGGGTGGTGAGACTGCTCGTTGTGTTGGCTGGAGAGAGAGGCCACATCTGAGCAACGAAAGAGGCTCTTTTGGGGTTGACTCTTATGCCTAAATTTTAAGTAGACTTGACCTACCCTTTGTGGGGTTAAGTTTCATATGAACAAACCCCAAGACTTGGGGCTCAGCCTATAGCTTTGGTTGTCCACACTGCTTGTGAGAATATCAAGAATTCAACTTGGGGAAGTTGAATTTCTCCCCACTCTCACCATTCCCCAAAGGGGGTTTGCAAATACTTTTCCAGTCACTGATCAAATCACTCTGGAATTTATCGGGGCATCACTCTGGACAAACCAACAAAATTTCATGTCCTACCTGAGATTCCAAGTGCTTATGACATTCAATCAAACTATCTACATGAGTTATATTAGGAAATGCTCTAACCAAAATATAAATTTGTAACAAATAAACATTTTTTGCTTTTGTCTCACACATAAGGTGACATTTTAAAGTATTAATTATCATCTATTTTCAGCACCCTGCAATAATGACATTCCTTTGTTCTTCCTCATGCAAAAAACATTTTTAAAATTTGTACGTTGTACATTTCACTATTATACACTCTAGGCATTCCTAGATTATACCATCTCGATCTTTAACACCTATCTTTCTTTCTGATTTCATTTATGTCCCCAGCCCTCCTCCCTCTATCATTCTCACATGTAGCTTCATTCAGTGTTTTAACATAATTACATTACAGTTAGGTAGTATTGTGCTGTCCATTTCTGAGTTTTTGTATCCTGTCCTGTTGCACAGTCTGTATCCCTTCAGCTCCAGTTACCCAATATCTTACCCTATTTCTATCTCCTGTTGGTCTCTGTTGCCAATGACATATTCCAAGTTTATTCACTAATGTCAGTTCATATCAGTGAGACCATACAGTATTTGTCCTTTAGTTTTTAGCTAGTCTCACTCAACATAATGTTCTCAAGGTCCATCCATGTTGTTACATACTTCATGAGTTTATTCTGTCTTAAAGCTGCATAATATTCCATCATATGTATACACCACAGTTTGTTTAGCTACTCATCTGTTGATGGACATTTTGGCTATTTCCATCTCCTTGCAATTGTAAATAATGCTGCTATAAACATTGGTGTGCAAATGTCCGTTTGTGTCTTTGCCCTTAAGTCCTTTGAGTAGATTCCCAGCAATGGTATTACTGGGTCATATGGCAATCCTATATTCAGCTTTTTGAGGAACCATCAAACTGCCTTCCACAGTGGTTGCACCATTTGACATTCCCACCAACAGTGAATAAGTGTGCCTCTTTCTCCACATCCTCTCCAGCACTTGTCATTTTCTGTTTTGTTGATAATGGCCATTCTGGTGGGTGTGAGATGATATCTCATTGTGGTTTTGATTTGCATTTCTCTAATGGCCAGGGACATTGAGCATCTCTTCATGTGCCTTTTGGCCATTTGTATTTCCTCTTCTGAGAAGTGTCTGTTCAAGTCTTTTCCCCATTTTGTAATTGGATTGACTGTCTTTTTGTTGTTGAGTTGAACAATCTCTTTATAAATTCTGGATACTAGACCTTTATCTGATGTGTCATTTCCAAATATTGTCTCCCATTGTGTAGGCTGTCTTTTCACTTTCTTGATGAAGTTCTTTGATGCACAGAAGTGTTTAATTTTGAGGAGCTCCCATTTATTTATTTCTTTCTTCAGTGCTCTTGCTTTAGGAGTAAGGTTCATAAAACCGCCTCCAGTTATAAGCTTCATAAGATATCTCCCTATATTTTCCTCTAACCATTTTATGGTCTTAGACCTAATGTTTAGATCTTTGATCCATTTTGAGTTAACTTTTGTATAGGGTGTGAGATACGGGTCCTCTTTCATTCTTTTGCATATGGATATCCAGTTCTCTAGGCACCTTTTATTGAAGAGACTGTTCTGTCCCAGGTGAGTTGGCTTGACTGCCTTATCAAAGATCAGATGTCCATAGATGAGAGGGTCTATATCTGAGCACTCTACTCGATTCCATTGGTCGATATATCTATCTTTATGCCAATACCATGCTGTTTTGACCACTGTGGCTTCATAATATGCCTTAAAGTCAGGCAGCGTGAGACCTCCAGCTTCATTTTTTTCCCTCAAGATACTTTTAGCAATTCGGGGCACCCTGCCTTCCAGATAAATTTGCTTATTGGTTTTTCTATTTCTGAAAAGTAAGTTGTTGGGATTTTGATTGGTATTGCGTTGAATCTGTAAATCAATTTATATGAACTGACATCTTAACTATATTTAGTCTTCCAATCTATGAACACTGTATGCCCTTCCATCTATTTAGGTTTTCTGTGATTTCTTTTAACAGTTTCTTGTAGTTTTCTTTGTATAGGTCTTTTGTCTCTTTAGTTAAATTTATTCCTAAGTACTTTATTCTTTTAGTTGCAGTTGTAAATGGAATTTGTTTCTTGAGTTCCCCCTCAGATTGTTCATTACTAGTGTATAGAAACACTACAGATTTTTGAATGTTGATCTTGTAACCTGCCACTTTGCTGTACTCGTTTATTAGCTCTAGTAGTTTTGCTGTGAATTTTTCAGGGTTTTCGATGCATAGTGTCATATCATCTGCAAACAGTGATAGTTTTACTTTTTCCTTTCCAATTTTGATGCCTTGTATTTCTTTTTCTTGTCTAATTGCTCTGGCTAGAACCTCCAACACAATGTTGAATAACAGTGGTGATAGTGGACATCCTTGTCTTGTTCCTGATCTTAGGGGGAAAGTTTTCAGCTTTTCCCCATTGAGGATGGTATTAGCTATGAGTTTTTCATATATTCCCTTTATCATTTTAAGGAAGTTCCCTTGTATTCCTATCCTTTGAAGTGTTTTCAACAGGAAAGGATGTTGAATCTTGTCAAATGCCTGCTCTGCATCAATTGAGATGATCATGTGATTTTTCTGCTTTGATTTGTTGATATGGTGTATTACATTAATTGATTTTCTTATGTTGAACCATCCTTGCATACCTGGGATGAATCCTACTTGGTCATGATGTATAATTCTTTTAATGTGTTGCTGGATTCGATTTGCTAGAATTTTGTTGATGATTTTTGCATCTATATTCATTAGAGAGATTGGTCTGTAGTTTTCTTTTTTTGTAATATCTTTGTCTGGTTTGGGTATGAGGGTGATGTTGACTTCATAGAATGAATTAGGTAGCTTTCCCTCCACTTCGATTTTTGAAGAGTTTGAGCAGAGTTGGTACTAATTCTTTCTGGAATGTTTAATAAAATTCACATGTGAAGCCATCTGGTCCTGGACTTTTCTTTTGGGGAAGCTTTTTAATGACTGATTCAATTTCTTTACTTGTGATGGGTTTTTTGAGGTCATCTATTTCTTCTTGAGTCAAAGTTGGTTGTTCATGCCTTTCTAGGAAGTTGTCCATTTCATCTACATCGTTGTATTTATTAGCATAAAGTTGTTCATAGTATCCTGTTATTACCTCCTTTATTTCTGTGAGGTCAGTGGTTATGTCTCCTCTTCCATTTCTGATCTTATTTATTTGCATCCTCTCTCTTCTTCTTTTTGTCAATCTTGCTAAGGGTCCATCAATCTTATTGATTTTCTCATAAAACCAACTTCTGGTTTTATTGATTTCCTCAATCGTTTTCATGTTCTCAATTTCATTTATTTCTGCTCTAATCTTTGTTATCTCTTTGCTTTTGCTTGCTTTGGGGTTAGTTTGCTGTTCTTTCTCCAGTTCTTCCAAGTGGACAGTTAATTCCTCCATGTTTTCCCTTTCTTCTTTTTGATATAGGCATTTAGGGCAATAAATTTCCCTCTTAGCACTGCCTTTGCTGCTTCCCATAAGTTTTGATATGTTGTGTTTTCATTTTCAGTTGCCTCGAGATATTTACCGATTTCTCTTGTAATTTCTTCCTTGACCCACTGGTTATTTAAGAGTGTGTTGTTGAGCCTCCACGTATTTGTGAATTTTCTGGCACTCTGCCTATTATTGATTTGTAACTTCATTCCCTTATGATCTGAGAAAGTGTTGTGTATGATTTCAATCTTTTTAAATTTGTTGAGACTTACTTTGTGACCCAGCATATGGTCTGTCTTTGAGAATGATCCATGAGCACTTGAGAATAAGGTGTATCCTGCTGTTGTGGGGTGTAATGTCCTATAAATGTCTGTTAAGTCTAGCTCATTTATTGTATTATTCAAATTCTCTGTTTCTTTATAGATCCTCTGTCTAGATGTTCTGTCCATTGATGAGAGTGGGGAATTGAAGTCTCCAACTATTATGGTAGATGTGTCTATTTCCCTTTTCAGTGTTTGCAGTGTTTGCCTCATGTATTTTGGGGCATTCTGGTTCAGTGCATAAATATTTATGATTGTTATGTCTTCATGTTGAATTGTTCCTTTTATTAATACATAGTATCCTTCTTTGTCTCTTTTAACTGTTTTACATTTAAAGTCTAATTTGTTGGATATTAGTATAGCTACTCATGCTCTTTTCTGGTTGTTATTTGCATGAAATCTCTTTTCCCAACCTTTCACTTTCAACCTATGTTTATCTTTGGGTCTAAGATGTGTTTCCTGTAGACAGCATATAGAAGGATCCTGTTTTTTAATCCATTCTTCCAGTCTATGTCTTTTGATTGGGGAGTTCAATCCATTAACATTTAGTGTTATTACTGTTTGGGTAGTACTTTCCTCTACCATTTTGCCTTTTTTATTTTATATGTCATATCTAATTTTTCTTCTTTCTACGCTCTTCTCCACACCTCTCTCTTCTGTATTTTCATATCTGTCTCTAGTGCTCCCTTTAGTATTTCTTGCAGAGCTGGTCTCTTGGTCACAAATTCTCTCAGTGACTTTTTGTCTGAAAATGTTTTAATTTCTCCCTCATTTTTGTAGGACAGTTTTGCTGGATATGGAATTCTTGGTTGGCAGTTTTTCTCTTTTAGTAATTTAAATATATCATCCCACTATCTTCTCTCCTCCATGGTTTCTACTGAGAAATCTACACATAGTTTTATTGGGTTTCCCTTGTATTTGATGGATTGCTTTTCTCTTGCTGCTTTCAAAATCCTCTCTTTCTCTTTGACCTCTGACATTCTGGCTAATAAGTGTCTTGGAGAACGTGTATTTGAATCTGTTCTCTTTGGGGTGCGCTGCACTTCTTCGATCTGTAATTTTAAGTCTTTCATAAGAGTTGGGAAATTTTCAGTGATAATTTCTTCCATTAGTTTTTCTCCTCCTTTTCCCTTCTCTTCTCCTTCCGGGACCCCCACAAAACGTATATTTGTGAGCTTCATATTATCATTCAATTCCTTGAGTCCCTGCTCATATTTTCCCATTCTTTTCCCTATAGTTTCTGTTTCTTTTTGGATTTCAGATGTTCCATCCTCCAGTTCACTAATCCTAACCTCTGTCTCTTGAAATCTACCATTGTAGATTTCCATTGTTTTTTCATCTCTTCTACTGTATCCTTCATTCCCATAAGTTCTGTACTTTGTTTTTTCAGACTTTCCATTTCTTCTTTTTGTTCATTCCTTGCCTTCTTCATGTCCTCCCTCAATTCATTGATTTGGTTTTTGATGAGGTTTTCCATTTCTGTTCATATATTCTGAATTAGTTGTTTCAGCTCCTGTATCTCATTTGAACTATTGGTTTGTTCCTTTGACTGGGCCATATCTTCAATTTTCCTGGTGTTATTTGTTATTTTTTGCTGGTGTCTAGACATTTAATTACCTTAATTAGTTTATTCTGGAGATTACTTTCACTTATCTTACCTAGGGTTTTCTTGCTAGATGAGTTTGTTGTCTATCTGTTCTTTGACCTTCAGTTCAGCTTTTTCTGGGCCTGTAGCTCAAGTTTTGTTCAACAGAGGGCAGTTTTTCAGTTCTTGTTTTCTTGTTTCTTGTCCTGCTTGTAAGGTGCCTTTTCCCTCCCCCGCCTTGGGAGGGTCTACAAAGGTATTACAGACTCCAGCCGGGTTTTCCCGGACTAAACTGGCCTCCTATCAGGGGGAAGGAGTCACCTGCATCAGTTTTCCCTGAGGGTGAGACCCAGCAGGTTGGAAGACTTTCCTGTGAAGTCTCTGGGCTCTGTTTTTCTTATCCTGCCCAGTATGTGGCACTTATCTGCCTGCGGGTCCCACCAGCAAAAGATGTTGTGACTTCTTTAACTTTGGAAGGCTCTCCCTGCTGGGGGTGTGGTGGAGACAGAGGAGAGGTTGTAGGCTGGTTTTAATGGCTTCAAATTGCCAAGCCCTGGGGTCTGAATTCCTTGAGAGAGGGATTCCACCTAAGTTGGACTTCACCCCTCCCCTGGCGAAGGCACAGGCTCCAGATAAGCCCTCAAATGAGCTTGTTCTGCCTATGCCTGGGGTAGTTGCAGCCTGAGAAGTCCCACCGCTGAATCCAGAGGCAGCCAAGCCTCCGTAGAAACAGCCACAAAAACCTGTGTTTTTTCCCCTTTCCTCTTTTTCAGTTAGCCCAATAAGCAACCTCCGCCTTGACCAGTTTCACCTGAGCTGGGGGCCTATTTTTAGTAGTCAGAATTTGTTTATTAATGCCACAATTGGTGTTTGGTTGGACTCAGTCCCTGCTACTGTTAGAGTCTCTTTCCTTTCCTTCCGGGAAGCTGCCTATGGGGGAGGGGCGCCGGGCGCCGGCCTCCGTGGCTTGTGGAACTCACGGTTCCGGAGACTCGCAGCCGGTCCAGCTGGTCCAGACTGGGGTACGCTGTGTGTCCGGTCACTATCATGGCTCCAGGAGCTGTTCTGTACTGTTTCTGGTTATTTAGTAGTTGTTCTGGAGGACGAACTAAAACACGCACATTGCTAAGCTGCCATCTTCTCTCTGATCAACAGGTCAGCTTTTGAAGGCAGCTAAATTCTACTTTATTTAATTTTATTTAGAGAGCCATAAATTGAGCTATTGGGATTTGGGGGTTGTTTCTTGCAATAGTAGCTTTCTAAAACAGTACTAAAGGATGAACCTATAAAATTATTAATCTGTTTGAGTTCTTGATGTTGGCATGAAGTCTTGGTAATAGTATCATGCCATTTAGAAATATTCCTCAGCAGCTGCACTTCTCTTTATATATTTAGTTAATTTGTTAGCTGCCAGTTTTCTACCAAGTTTTTCTTTGCTTTCTACTGGGGCCCAGCCTGATCAGTCCTGCAAATACTGTGCTTTTCTTTGATAATGACTTCATTCTAACTCTGACACTGGCTAATCAGACTCATTTTGCTGGCCAATGAAACTCTTACAGACTCAAGACTTCTCTGCCCTTCTTAGGGATTAGTCTTGACAAGGTTGTACTCAGTTTTACCTTGGCAACAAACTTCACATGGCTCTTTGGTTCCTCCTCCTAGAATAGGAAGGTTGGGCCCATTACTTTAACAAAGTTTTAATTGAGCAAAATTTCAAACATATGAAAAAGTAGAAAGAATAATATAGCACATCCCCGTATACCCATTTCCCAATTCTTAGCCAATCTCTTTTTTTTTTTTTTTTTTGTGGCGGGGTGCAGGGTCTGGGAATCATACCCAGGTCTCCTGCATGGAAGGCGAATATTCTACCACTGAACCATCTGTGCACCCCCAATCTCTTTTTTAACAACCTTATTGAGATAGAATTCACATTACCTAAAATTCACCCCTCCTTATTTTTTCCCCAAATAAACACTCCCCTTTCTGCCTCCCCCCATCCCCTCATAACCTCTAATCCACCTTTTTTTTGAACAGTTTTATTCCCATACCATGCAATCAATCCAAAGTGTACGATCCATGGCTCTTGGTATAATCACATAGTTACACATTCACTGCTACAGTCAATTTGAGAACATTCTCATTGCTCCGGGAAAAAATTCCATACCTCTAATACCCTCCCTATTACTGGTGCTTATCTTGAGTATAGTACCTTTGTTACAATTGATGAAAGAATATTATAGTGTTACTGTTAGCTATAGTTCTTAGTTTGCATTAATTGGATTTTTCCCAAATACCCTATTATCAACATACCTTATAATTGTCATGTACATATACTCTAATTATGTAAGAATTTTCTAGTATTTGTATAATTAACCGCAGTCATTGTCCACAACATATTTTGCTGTGTCATACATTCCCATGTTGCGTCCTCTGACTTTCCTTCTAGTGACATACAGGACCTTGGACTTCCCCTTTCAACCATACTCAAATTCACCATTATTAATTATACTTACAGTATCTAATCCATTTCTGTCTCTGTGAGCTTGCTTTCTAGTCATCTTTTATATCATACACTATTTGTCCTTATGTACCTTGCTTATTTCACTGGGTATAGTATTTTCAGGGCTCTTACCTATTGTAGCATGTCTCGTAACTTCATTCTTTCTTACATCTGAATAATATCCATTGTGTGTATGTACATTTTGTTTATCCATATGTTTGTTGATGGGCACCTGGTTGTTTCCACATTTTTGCTCTCGTTTTCATATATATATTTATATACATGTATTAATTTGTTAAGCTGCGTGTTCTAGTTTGCTAGCTGCCGGAATGCAATATACCAGAAACAGAATGGCTTTTAAAAGGGAGGATTTAATAAGTTGCTAGTTTACAGTTCTAAGGCTGAGAAAATGTCCCAGTTAAAACAAATCTATAGAAATGTCCAATCTAAGGCATCCAGGAAACAATACCTTGGTTCAAGAAGATTGATGAAGTTCAGGGTTTCTTGCTGACCTGAAAAGGCATGTGGTGAACACGGCATCATCTGTTAGTTTTCTCTCCTGGCTTCCTGTTTCATGAAGCTCCCCAGGAGGCGTTCTCCTTCTTCATTTCCAAAGGTCACTGGCTGGTAGACTCTCTGCTTCTCGTGGCTATCATTCTCTGCTCTCTTAGAAATCTTTTTCTCCAAAATGTTTCCTCTTTTATAGGATTCCAATACACTAATCAAGATGCACCCAATGGGTGGAGACAATTCTCTACCTAATCCATTTTAACAACTATTCTTGATCACTCAAGATCACATCAAGATGTGACTCCCTGTCATCCCCAAGAGAACCTCTTTCGTTGCTCAGATGTGGCCTCTCTCTCCAGCCAACACAACAGGCAAACTCACTGCCCTCCCCTGTCTATGTGAGACATGACTCCCAGGGGTGTGGACCTTCCCAGCAACGTTGGACAGAAATCCTAGAATGAGCTGAGACTCAGCAGCAAGGGATTGAGAAAACCGTCTCGACCAAAAGGGGGAAGAGTGAAATGAGACAAAATAAAGTGTCAATGGCTGAGAGATTCCAGAGTCGAGAAGGTATCCTGGAGGTTATTCTTATGCATTAAATAGACATTACCTTGTTAGTCAAGATGTAATGGAGAGGCTGGAGGGAACTGCCTGAAAATGTAGAACTATATTCCAGTAGCCGTGTTTCTTGAAGATGATTGTATAATGATATAGCTTTCACAATGTGACTGTATGATTGTGAAAACCTTATGTCTGATGCTCCTTTTATCTACCTTATCAACACATGAGTAAAACATATGGAATAAAAATAAATAATAGGGGAAACAAATGTTAAAATAAATTTAGATTGAAATGCTAGTGATCGATGAAAAGGAAGGGTTGAGGGGTATGGTATGTGTGAATTTTTTTCTTAGGTCTTTTTATTTCTTTTTCTGAATTAATGCAAATGTTCTAAGAAACTATCATGATGATGAATGTGCAACTATGTAATGATATTGTGAATTACTGCTTATATATGTAGAATGGAATGGTCATAAGTTAAGAATGTTTGTGTTTGTTGTTATTTTTTTAAAAAATTAATAAAAAAAGAAAAAAAAAAAGATGTGACTCCCTAAGTCACATCTCCAGGGAGATGATCTAATTACAGTTTCAAACATACAGTACTGAATAGGAATAAGAAGAAACGGCTGCCTTTACAAAATGGGATTAGGATTAAAACATGGCTTTTCTAGGGTACATACATTCTTTCAAACCAGCACACTGCCAGAAAGCAATATACCAGAAATGAAATGGCTTTTAAAAAGGTAATTTAATAAGTTGCACGTTTATAATTCTAGTGCTGAGAAAATGTCCAAACTAAGGCACCAACAACAGGTTACCTTCACTTAAGAAAGGCTGATGCCATCTGGAACACCCTTCTGTCTTCTGAAAAGGCTTATGGTGATTGCTAGCTTTCTGTCCTGGCTTCTTGTTTCATAAGGCTTCTCTGGGGGCCTTATCCTTCTGTATCTCCAAAGTTCTCTGGCTGTGTGGGCTCTGAACTTTCTTCAAAATGTTTCCTCTTTTAGAGCATTCCAGTAAACTAATCATGACACTACCTGAAATGGGTGGAGTCACATCTTCATCTAATCAAAAGGTCACACCCGCAATTGGGTGCCTCACATCTCCATGGAAATAATCTAGTCAAAAATTTCTGCCCTCAGTCTTGGAAGACTACAATCCTGGGTTGTAGGCATCTAGTTTGGAATACCGCGTGTACTTATGAGAAAATAGCTGGAAACTACTAAAAGATGAGATGAAAGGAGAACTAGATGAATATATCCAAAAACATCTCCCTGGAAGAACGAAAGTAATAAGAAATAAGAAGCATGAAGGATTGACTTGAGGAAGAATGATTGGAGCAGCACACACTACGGGAGAAATTCTTGTATTTCTAGTTAGCCACTGTGGAGTGAATGAGATGTGGTTGCAGCCGTTGTTGACTGCAATCCAGGAAGACTATAAAAGCATGGTGTGCCCAGTGATTGATATTGTCAGTGCTGATACACACACATACAGCTCATCTCCTATTGTACGAGGAGGATTCAGTTGGAGACTACACTTCACATGGGCTCTTCTTCCTCTTTCTGAGTTAGAAGGACTAGAAGGAGCTACTGCACCAATAAAGTCCCCTACAGTGGCCAGAGGATTGTTCACAACGAACAGACACTATTTTAATGACCTTGGACAGTATAACAGTGGCATGGATATCTGGGGAGGAGAAAATTTGGAAATACCATTTTGGATCTGGATGTGTGAAAGTAAGCTCTTCATCATCCCTTGCTGTAGAGTAGGACACATTTTCCGAAAGAGGCAACCATATGGCTCTCCTGAAGGTCAGGACACCATGACACACAATTCTTTGAGGCTAGCACCTGTATGGTTGGATGAATATAAGGAACAGTATTTTTTTCATAAGATCTGATCTGAAGACCAAAAGCTATGGAAATATTAGTGAGTATGTTGAATTGAGAAAGAAGTTAGGTTATAAGTCATTTAAATGGTATTTGGATAATATTTGCCCGCAGATGCAGAAATCTGGCCACAATGCCAGATTTTTATTACTAGAGGGCCCAAACGCCCAAGGCTCTGTCATCTCCAGACCAACAAATGTCTGGTGGCTCAAGGTTGCGCAATCAGAAGGGAGGCCTTGTAGTGCTTAAGGTGTGTAACTATAGTGACCCAAATCAGATCTGTATTTATAAGGAAGAGCATGAATTGGCTTTAAATAAACTCCTTTGCCTGGATATGTCAGAACCTTGCTCATCAGAACCACCACGACTCATGAGGTGGCACAGGTCAGGAAGATCTCAACAGTGGACCTTTGGGATCTACCAGATATCAGTTGGACAGTACCTGAAAGTTGTTGATCCACTGAGTGAAAAAGACTGTGTTGCTGTGGCAATTTGTGATGACTCCTCCTTACAACAGTGGCATTTGGAAGGTTAAGGTGGAGACCTCAGACTGGAATGGTACGATTCACTAGGCTCCGCCTCCTCTGTAAAATGTGGTGCTTTACAAAGAATATTGATGGTGCAAGAAAAACCTTAAGCTGATTTCCTATTTGGATAGAAACATCTTTGAGAGGATGAGCCTTATCTTGTCCTATGAAAATTCTTGTGAAGATTAGCAGAAGTGAGAAAGCAAATGCATTAGGGATTGGAGTATCATGTTATCATCAGTAGATGATGAAGTACATTTCACCAAGATTTCTGTATTGTTTCTGAGCTGCTGTTAAAGAATTTCTTGCTTACAGAATGTAATTGCACCTCTAAAGACTTGGTTTTGTGCAAAGAACCAAATGCAGGAGTTGGCATTTCTGTTCAGATTCATTTATTCTTCTTTTTAATCCCTTGTAATGATGGAATGGCATTTAGTAGGAAAATTGGCATGATATCCTTTCTTACAAGACTTCATAGGAGACAAACATTATATTTCCCCATTTGGAGAATTTCTAATACTCTCACAAGCAATGAGACAACCAAATCAGTAGGCTGAGCCCTTGATCCTGGGGTTCATCCCTATGAAACTTATTCCTGCTAAGCCTCCTGATAATTATGCCTAAGAGTCACCCCCAGAGAATCTCTTTTGTTGTTCAGATATGACCTCTCTCTAAGCCAACTCAGCAGGTGAGCTCATGGCCCTTCCCCCTATGCGGGACATGACTCCCAGGGGTGTAAATCTCCCTGGCAACATGGTACAGGACTTCTGGGATGAGCTAGGACCCAATATCGTGAGATTGAGAAAGCCTTCCAAAGAGAGAAATAAGATAAAATAAAGTTTCAGAGGTTGACAGATATCAGTCAAAGTTGAGAGGTTATCCTGGAGGTCATTCTTATGCACTGTATAAATATCCCTTTTTCGTTTATGGTGTATTGGAATGGCTAGAGGGAAGAACCTGATTCTAGTAGCCTTGATTCTTGAAGACAATTATATAACTATATAAATTTTACATATTTTGCAATATGACCATGTGTTTGTGAAAACCTTGTATCTGATGCTCCTTTTATTCAGGGTATTGAGAGATGAATAAAAAAGAAGGACAAAAATAAACAGTGGGGGTGGGGGAAGACTAAGGGGTAAAAAAATTTAGGGTAGATTGAACTACCCTATGGTCAATGAGAGGGAAGGGTAAAAGGTATGGGATGCATGAGTTTTTTTTTGTTTCTTTTTCTGCAAATGTTAGAAAATGATCATGGTGATGAATATACAACTATGTGATGATATTGTGAGTCATTGATTGTATACTTTGAGTGGACTGTACGTTTGTGACGATATCAGTAAAAATATTTAAAACAGAAACAAAAACAAAAAAAGAAGCCATTGATCAATTCATCTATAAAAAAAAAAGATCCCCTTCCTCTCCCCTGAGGCTCTCCTCCACCTACCCAAGTAGTACTTTTGCCAAATGACCTTGTGCATTTCTGTTTTCAGTATTTAACCATACCTAGTTACTGTTTATGTTTCCCTGCTCTCCTTTCTCTGTCAGACTGTATGAGTCTTTAAGGCCAGAAACTATTTTAAGTATCTTTATGTTCATATTGCCTTCATTTTAGCACCTAAAATACGCACTCCACACATGTCTAGAGGAACCAGAGGATGAAAATGTCAAGATAACTGCAAGTTACTCAAGAAATTGTTCTGCTATGCTGGACTTTGCCACTAGAGGGCAGTAAACTACAGTGTTCTAATATTGTACTGAATTGGCCAAAAGTTCAGGCTTCTTCTAAGGGATGGAATTGGAGTACCTCCATTCATTCAGTCAGCAAATTTATTGAATACTTATGCTGTGCTAGGCACAGCTCTAGGCACTAAGAATACAGTAGACAAGAATTCCTGCCTTCTACTTCTAAGTATTTATTTTTAAAAAATGAAAGCATATAGCAGCATGCAGAGAAGATGGCGACTTAATAATGTGCACGATTTAGTTCGTCTCCTAGAACAGCTACTAAATAACCAGAAATAGCACAGAACAGGTCCTGGGGCCACATCAGTGACCGGACACACAGTGTACCCCAGCCTGGACCAGCTGGACCGGCTGCGAGCCCCCCCAGAACTGTGAGTTCCCCAAGCCGTGGCAGCTGGTGCCCCTCCCCAACAGGCTACTTCCCAGAGGGGAAAGGAAAGAGACTTCACCAGCAGCAGGGGCTGAGCCCAACCAAACACCAATCGTGGAATTAATTCACAAATTCTGACTACTAAGAACAGGCCCCCAGCTCAGGTGAACCTGGTCAAAGCGAGGTTGCTCATTTTTGCCAAGAGGGCAGGGCTGATGGAAAAAGAAAAAAAAAAAGGAAGCAGGTTTTTGTGGCTGTGTTTCTACAAAGGCTTGACTGCCTTTGGATACAGCGGCAGGACTTCTCAGGCTGCAACTGCCCCAGACATAGCAGAAACAAGCTTGTTTGAGGGCTTGTCTGGAGCCTGTGCCTTCCCCAGGGGAGGGGTGAAGCCCAACTCAGGTGGAATCCCTGCCTTAAGGAATTCAGACACCAGGGCTTGGTAATTTGAAGTCATTAAAACCAGCGTACAACCTCTCCTCTGTCTCCACCATGCCCCCAGCAGGGAGAGTCTGCCAAAGTTAAAGGTACCACATCATCTTATGCTGGTGGGACCTGCAGGCAGACAAGCACCACATACTGGGCAGTATAAGAAAAACAGAGCCCAGAGACTTCACAGGAAAGTCTGTCAACCTCCTGGGTCTCACCCTTAGGGAAAACTGATGCAGGTGACTCTTTCCTCCTGATAAGAGGCCAGTTTCGTCTTGGAAAATCTGGCTGGGGTCTATAATACCTAAGTAGACTCTCCTAAGGGTGGGAGGGGGGAAAAGGCACCATACAGGCAGGGTAAGAAACAAGAAAACAAGAACTGAAAAATTACCCTCTGTTAAACAAAACCTAAGCTAGAGGTCCAGAAAAAGCTGAATTGAATGTCAAAGAACAGATAGACAACAAATTCATCCAGCAAGAAAACCTTAAGTAAAAGAAATGAAAGCAATCTCCAGAATAAACTAATTAAGGTAATTAAATGCCTAGACACCAGCAAAAAATAACATCACACTAGAAAAATTGAAGATATGGCCCAGTCAAAGGAACAAGCCAACAATTCAAATGAGATAAAGGAGTTGAAACAATTAGTTCAGAATATACGAACAGACATGGAAAACCTCATCAAAAATCAAATCATAATGGGTAATTGGAGCTGAAGGGATACAGACTGTGCAACAGGACTAGATACAAAAACTCAAAAATGGACAGCACAATACTACCTAATTGCAATGTAATTATGTCAAAACACTGAATGAAGCTGCATCTGAGCTATAGTTTTTTGTTTGTTTGTTTTTTCTGTTTTTTTATACATATTTTTTGTATTTTTTAATTTTTTCTCTATTATCATTTTATTTCTTTTTCTGTTGTCTTACTATTTCTTTTTCTAAATCGATGCAAATGTACTAAGAAATGATGATCATACATCTATGTGATGATATTAAGAATTACTGATTGCATATGTAGAATGGAATGATTTCTAAATGTTGTGTTAGTTAATTTTTTTTAATTAATAAAAAAATATCAAATCAATGAATTGAAGGAGGATATAAAGAAGGCAAGGAATGAACAAAGAGAAGAAATGGAAAGTCTGAAAAAACAAATCACAGAACTTATGGGAATGAAAGACACAGTAGAAGAGATGAAAAAAACAATGGAAAACACAATGGTAAATTTCGAGAGGCAGAACATAGGATTAGTGAACTGGAGGATGAAACATCTGAAATCCAACAAGAAAGCATATAGCCCTGCAAAATCTTGTACAAGACTATTTGTAGAATCTTTAGTCATATAGACAAAAGTTGGAAGCAACCCAAATATCCACTAACAGGAGAAAATATATTCATACAATGGAATAGTACTCAGCAGTAAAAAGGATTGAATTCTGATAACAATATGAAAAATTTTTAAAACATTTGTTGAATAAATAAGCCAGATTTTTTTTAAAGTACATATTGTATGATTCCATTTATATGAAGTTCAAAACTAAGCAAAACTCATCTTTGGCAATAGAAATCAGAACAGTGGTTGCCTCTGGTTGGGGACTGACTGGGTTGAGGTATAAGAAACTTCTGGGATAATAGAAAGTTCTCTGTTTGGACTGGAGTGTTTTTTTTATACAAGTGTATCCATGTGTCAGAACTCATAGATCTGTACATTTATGTGCAATTCACTGAATATAAATTATACCTTAGAAAAGTTTCTCAGAGAACTTAAATTTTGGTGGGCAGAAGTAGACAATAAATTGTAAAAGTAGATAAAGCATTTGTTGAACTGTGATAAGTGCTATGGAGAAAAGCAAAGCAGGAAAGGAGGACAGGTATGTGTCATGCTGGCAAGGAAGGGAAAGAGGAGGTGAGTTGCAATTTAAGCAGGGAATGAGCCAAGGTCACACTGAGATGACATGTGAGCAAAGGCCTATAGGCGGTGAGGTCGTGATCCATGTGGTTAATTTTTTTTTCCTTTAGATTTTTTTTTTTTTTACTTTTTTTATTGTATACTATAACGTATATACAAAGCAGAGAAAGAAAAAAGCGGTAATTTTCAAAGCACTCTGCAACAAGTAGTTACAGGACAGAGCCCAGAGTTTGTCATGGGCTACCATACCATCATCTCAGATTTTTCCTTCTAGCTGCTCCAGAATATAGGAGGCTAGAAGGAATAAATATTTTTTTTATCATCACAATCGACTTTTTTTTCTTTTTTGTGAAAGATAAGTAGGTACCAAAAAGCAATAAATTTCAAAGCACAGTACAACAATTAGTGGTAGAACAGATTTCAGAGTTTGGTATCAGTTACAATTCCACAATTTTAGGTTTTTCTTCTAGCTGCTTCTAGACTAAAAGAAATACCAATTTAATGACTCAGCAGTCATATTTGTTTGTTAAACCCTACCGTATCTATATAAATGCACCATCACCTTTGATCTTTCTATCATACTCTTTAAGGTTATTTGGTTTATGGTCATTCTAACTTTTTTATGTTGGAGGGGACTGTCAATAATATGGTTTCAGGGGATGGAACTGTCTGATGTTTTGGAGAAGCTGGGTCCTCTAGGTTTCAGGACTTATCTTGTCCAGGGACCATCTGGAGATTGTAGGTTTCTAGAAAGTTACCCTAGTGTATGGGACTTTTGTAGGACCTTATATATTGCCCCAGGTGTTCTTTAGGATTGGCTGGAATGGTTTTCATTGGGGTTTGGTAAGTTGTGATAGGTAGGAATGTCTAATTGAAGCTTGTGTAAGAGTGACCTCCAGAGTAGCCTCTCAACTCTATTGAACTCTCAGCCACTGATACTTTATTAGTTACACTTCTTTTTCCCCTTTTGGTCAGGATGTAATTGTTCCCATGGTACCAAGGCCAGAGTGATCCCTGGGAGTCATCTCCCACTCCCCCAGGGAGACTTTCACTCCTGGATGTCATGTCCCACATAGAGGGGAGGGCAATAATTTCACTTACAGAGTTGGGCTTAGAGAGAGTGAGGCCACCTCTGAGCAACAAAAGAGGCCCTCCAGAAGTAACACTTAGGCATACCTATAGGTAGGATAAACTTCTCCACTACCTACATAAGCTTCACACGAGTAATCCTCAAGATCCAGAGTTTGTCCTATTGGTTTGGGTATCCCTAATGTTTGACACATTATCAGGGGGTTCTCTGATGGTAAAGTTTAATAGTTCCATATTTTTTCTCCCATCCCTCAAGGGACTTTGCCAATGCATTTTGATTATCTGCTTAATATATTCTAGGATATATCCAGGTATTACATTAAGCTATACAGGATTAAAGGCCCTCATTCTTATTCTAGGCTCCCTGTATTTAAGTTGTTCAAATGAGTTATCATGTGGTTAAATGTTGATACTTAATGCTCAGATTTTTAGAGAATAGGAGTTACTATTTGTTTAGTAACCTCCCCCCATAACCAGGTATCCTAGATTGTCTTGCCATGGCTTGCTTCTGAGCTGTTGTATCTCCAAGCACATGCTCTTAGCTCCTGGGAGACATAGTTTTCCATCCCACATCTGATTCTTTGCACATGATAGTGCTTTGCCAATCTGGTCCTCCCTGTCTGGGCAGATGTTAAGACAGAAGATGAAACTGGACAAAGGTTCATAGTGATGGTGGGATTTCAGTATTGTCCCAAGAAGTCATTTAGTTTTTTTTTTTTTAAATGTAAACTTTATAGTAAAGTATAATATGCATTTAGAAAAGTGTATGTATCATATGTGTACAGCTCATATGTGTATAGCTGATGTTCTGAAGAAGCTGGGTCCTCTAGGTTTCAGGACTTATCTTATCCAGGGACCTATCTGGAGATTGTAGGTTTCTAGAAAGTTACCCTAGTGTATGGGACCTTTGTAGGATCTTATATATTGCCTCAAATATATCAATGAATGTCCCCAAAATGAACATACCTGTGTAACCAGTACCCAGATCAAGACATGGAACATATCCAGCACTCCAGAAGTCCCCTTGTCTTCCTTCCTTCCCAGTCCTTACCCACATCTCCCTAAACTTCCTCACCCCATCTAATAATGCTAGCTACTTTCCTAACTTCTAACACTTAGATAAGTTTTGTCTGTTTTAAACTTGATACAAATTGAATCTAGTAAAGATACTCCATTTTCCATTTTAATGCTGTTTGGTGTTGAGGGAATTGGAGAGTGGGACTGATGCTAAATTTTTTAGCTTCCTCTCTTTGTTGGAACTCTAATCCTTTTCTCAAGATGCCTCCTGGCTCTGTCTTCATAGATCAAGCAGCCTAATGTCTGATAGACAATTGAGGAATATTTGAGATTCTTCCCATCAGATAGATATGTGGTGACAGCCAAGTTAGAGTGCTGAGCTGAGCTCCTTTGAGCTGACTTGAGAGCAGTATGCATTTGGTGGGATATCCAGTGCTGGATTTCTCATCATTATAGGAGGTAAACTCTCAAAGGGCAAGTTTGTGTCTGTCATCTCTGGGACAATGACATCTAGCCTGTTCTGTCCCTGATGGTGAGTGGGTCAGCTCTCTTTCTCTCTCTTGTCTGATCTGGAGATTAGTGAGAACTTGTAACAGAGTAGAAGTTGAGTTGCCAATATGTTCAAGTTATTTGAGTCTGGATGAGAAGAAAGTCTGTGGGCAGCTGACATTGGCATTGGGTGCCCTGGACTTCCCAGAGCCTGTTCACATCCACAGTGCCATGGTTGCACACAGCTTGTCTCTATGTGTGGTCTTTGGGCAGGTCCTGAGGGTTAAATATATGTTGGACCTAGCCCTTCCTTTGTTCCCCTAGCCTGAAGACTCATAGTTTGGGCTTATATAATCTAGGGTCCTATAACCAAGAGGCTAGTTAATTATCAGCCACTATTGTTTGCTTAAATAAAAGTTAAAGTAATACGGTAACCTAAGGAACCTAAGGAGAATAGAGTAATAGCAGTGGTATGCATTTTAACCAGGGTATTGTGACATTTACACACTCGGGTACCCCCTGCTGAGCAGTGAGTTCATTTATTTATTTACCATAGTCACTGCTGTGATGGACAGGCACAGTGTCAGGAAGGGTTCTGTGGTTGGCTGTGTTTCTGCATCTTCAAATCAGCACATCTCTAACACAGTTTGAAACATGGTCCCCAAAAAACTGAACCACCTCCTTGTAGGTCTCTGTCACAACTTCAGCAATAAGTCTTTCCTCTGACCCTCTTCTAGAGTGACCATCCCCTCTTCAGAGAGAAGCTCTCCTCACTCTTCTTTCTCTGCTGCCAATTTGGCTGAGTGGTCTCTCCGCCCTCACTATGCCTCAGCTGCTGCCATCAAGTAATTACTTACCTGAAAATGCCAGATAACACCCAACAATATGTTTATATAGCACTTAAAAATCCTTACACGAGATAACTAAATGAATTCCTTCGGTTTTCTGAAGTTTTTAGACATATGGTCAGAAAGACTTCTCTGTTTACTTTTTATGATCAGCAAATATGCAAGGTGTTCTAATGGGTCCACTTTTTTTTTTTTAAAAAAGCATGAGTCTGGTAAGCCAGAAGCTTTGAAAAATGGAAAGATTGTCTGGTGCCTGGTGCCTTGAGTCCTCTCATTCTTGCTAGTCAGGTTGAATCTTCTGACCCAACAGGTGACAAAACCTAGAAATTGCCCTGGAAGCACAAATGGTTTCTGTGAAACTCCTAGAGCAGTGAATAGACAAGTTATTCTTGTCAGTTTAAGCAAAACCTGTTCTCCTGAAAGCTGTTGGGGAGTTTTTGAGGCTATATTAAGCTGATTTCAGGCCCAGAACTCAGTTCTCAGAAAAATAAACAGTTTACTGGAACCTCTGTTGAAGTACGTTTTATCAGGTAATAAATGGGCATGTTCTTGTCAAGTCCAGAGTGGGCAGTTTAATTTTTATAAAGAGCTTTTGATTTTCCTTTTTGGGATCGTTGCCTCTTAAAATAGCCATAAAATATCTCTTTAAATTTCATTCCCTCCAGTCTGAGTTCTGGTTGCTACATGCTCATAATGACAACCAAGGACTCTGTTCTCACTGGAGACTGCATTACTGGCATGGTTTCCCATTTCAGCTTCAATTATATGTTGAATTTCCTCAAATGGGACATTTAATGATCCTTCTAAACAGATTGTTTGTGCTGAATGAAGCCCTTCAGAGAGCATTTGGTCCTTTTCACTGCTGCTTTTTGCTGGTGCACTCAGCTCACAGTTTTTGACTGAATATGTTAATTTCATCTGCCCAGCAGGCAGAAAAATAGAAATAAACTCTCCCTCCTACCTCTAAAATGCGGGTGAGTCATCTCACTGTCTATGAAAGCAAAGGCCAATTGGCAGACGAAGTGTAAGAGTAGAATATGGGGAAATAACAGGCCCCAACTTGGGGCTCCAAATTAGGGTTCAGCGTCTTGTTTGTTGCTCCCTTTCCTCCCTGAACAGCTAAAGATATGGAATTAGTACACTTACCGACAATAGTATTTTACCAACTTATGACCTCATGTTTTTAATCAAATTTTTTCCTTTCTAAAAGATCTCCATACACTACAGGCACATTTTCCTCCTTCAAACCAAAATATGAGAATGGAAAGCTTTAAAAATTATCTTATTTTTAAGATATATTTTGGGATGGCAGGTATATCAGTTAGGATTAGGTTTGACTGCAAATAACAGAGACCCCAAATAACAGTGGCTTAAAAAAAAGATAGAAGTTTATTTGTTCCTTGTGTAATAACAATAACAATAACAACAATAATAATAGCTAGCGTTTACACTATGTTTATTTTATGTCAGATACTGTTGATGTCACTTTTCAAATATTATCTCACTTAATCCTTAAAATATCCTTTGACATTAGTTCTAATACTTCCATCTTAAAAGATGGAGGAATTGAGGCCAGAAGGTAAAGTCATTTGCCCAAAGTAACATAGCTAGTGAGTGGGGAGGCCAAGGTTTGAGCTGTACAATCTGGCCCCAGAGTCTTTGCTCTTAATTGCAAAGACAGAAGAAACCCCGCAGGTTGTAGGATGATATGGCAGCCATAGTCTACATTGTCCTCACAGATCTAGGCTGTTTCTACCTTTTTGCTCTACCATGTATTGTTTCCATTTCTAGTTTCATTCCCACTGCAATGTTGCGGAATTGAAGAATGCCTAAGTTGGAAAAGACCCTTCAAATTATTATGGAGAGCTGGATCTTTATTTAGGAAATTTGTGTGAGGAGTGGGTGTGGTTTTTATCTTAAGCTCCTTATGGGTTTCCCCCACCCCACCCCAAACCTATTTTTCCTATGAAGGAAATAGAACGGGTTAGTGTGAATAACCACGCTTATGCAGTGAGCATCTTCCGTGTGCACTGTTTTACGGTTGGTCCTGGGGTCCTGGAGAGCCATCTGGCGGTACTCCTGCGTTAGGTTGCCTGAACCTGTGATTCAGAGAAGTTCTCGCATTAGGTCAAAGGAGACAGTCCCCTGTAACATTGTTTGTAGGCAGCGGGAGTTAGAGGCAACCTGGGTATCCATCCCTGAGGAAAAGGATGAGTAAAATGTGGTGGAGGCACACTGTGGAGCAATGTGATTTTGCAATTGGACCTTTTTATGTTGTCTGAGCATTTAGTGTTGTTATATAAAATCTTCTTTATTCTTTTTTTGGTGATAGAAAGGCAGGTGTAGTCAATTGTGGCTTTTCTTTTTTTCTAAAATAATGTGCTTTTTTTCTGATTATAAAATTATGCTTACTGTAGAAATCTGGAAAAATAAAAATCCTTTATTCTACCACCTAAAGATAAGCACTGTAAACTTTATGATATATTTTCTTTCCTCTGTGCTTATATAGGCATATATAAATATTGTATGTATAGTAGTTGAGGTGATACCATAAATAATTTTGTGCTTTGCTTTTCCCTCTTAACACTGTGACCTACTCTCCATGTCGTTGCACATTCCTAATAAACATCATTTAAAATAACTATCTTATGCCTACCCTGTGCTACAGTCCATCATTAGCACTTGACATATATTAACTGTGGTGATACTCGACACAGGCTTCTAGGTTATTCCCAGAATCATAGCTTTTCTGAAAGACCACCCACGTCCCGTAAAAGATGTTTTTTTTCCTTTTTTTTTTTTACAGCTCTTGATGTCCATTAAAAAAAAATGACTCTTTAAACAGGATGAGAATCTAAGGATTGTTACATGTTGTTGCCAGGACGTTTGATTACAAGTCTTAGTAATAATTCTCATAAATGAAAAGGCTGGATTCTGTACACATTTTTGTTAGATATTTGTGTCTTTCTACAACACAAGGGACTGCAACAAACATCCTGTTTTCAAAATCGAGCTCATGGGTCTAAGTGGGAGAACTTCCTTTGGCACAGAACTCACGGGCCTGAACATTTCCTTATGTGGCCTCTGATATGCATACCTCAGGTTGGAGTGTTCTGCCTGACTTGTTGGGGAAGGAGAGCCTTTCTCACTGCTTCTACCTCTGTGTAAACTAAGGCAAAGAGAAAACATCCTATGATCTTTTTCCTTCAGGTTTCTTGAGGGCTACTTATGTTCTTCCTACCTGGATTTCGGACCGGACAACTTCAAACAAAGTAACAGGAAGTTACTTAGGAACAGGGATATCCTTGAGAAGCTAATAGTGAGTCCTCTTTAAAAGAGGTCCTTGGCTCTTAATAAGCAGATTTATTTAGTGCAGAATTTCTTATAACTTCAGAGCACATAAAATTCCCTTTGTGTGCTCTGCTCTTTGTGACTCTCCAAGATAAGAATATGTTATGAAAAAAATAAAAAAGTAAAAAAAAAAAAAATTAAGGCTATATTATGGCAACATTCCTCAACCATTTGTCTGTGGAAACCCTTTTCTCCAGTATCCTGTAGGATTGATATTTTGCACAATCCATCTTGGGATCTACCAGCTTGGTGGAATTAAATCTTAGAAGCATCCACAGGCTTGGCTCATCTTCCTTCACATGCATATTTTCACTTCTGAGTGGTAAGGCAGTAGATCTGCCTTATCAGAATTTGGGGATTTCTTCTTTAAAATGAACTGTGGAGGCTATCTGATCCCAGCTATTCCACTATATATAATAGTGCTAGACAGCTCACTGAATTTCAGAAATTAAAGAATTTTTCCAGACCATCTTCAGGGAGCTGAGTATTGCTTATTGAACATAAGGCCTGAAGTATCTTTTTCTAAAACTAAATGAACAAATGCATAGGAAAGAAAAGGTACCCTGGACCCAGTGGGGGATTGTGTGAAAAATGGCCTATTCAGAGCTTCCCTGGGATACATTAGCTCCCCTGATAGGAAAGAGAGGGGTGGGCCTTCATTCCTTGGCATCCGTTTAGCCCAGTTCCCCCTTGACCTTTAGGACCCCATTGAAGACACTAGACTCTGTCTTTCTCTCTCCATTTTTTAGATAAGACCTCTGGACTTTCTTCACCTTTTGTTTTACAGAAGAGGATGTAGAGAACTTTGATGTGACCAACTTGTCTCAGGACATGCTGCGAAGCATTGAAGCAGACAGCTTTTGGTGCATGAGCAAGCTGCTGGATGGAATCCAGGTGAGCTGGTTCTGACTTGTGGGGTTATCTGGGTCCCAGGGCTCCCTGTACGCCTTTGGTTTCCTTATAGCTCTTCTACATCAGACAGGGCCACCCACCTAGCATGGCTCCTTTTCTTTTCCTTTTTGATCTATCTATATTTCACTAAGCTTTACAGCTTTCAAAAAGCAATGGTCTAGTTTTCCCTGAAGTATAAGGAAATCTTCGTGCTGCTCTGGCTTTGTCATCAGAGTATGCTTTCTCCTTTTTGCTGTGTACCCCAAGCCATGTGGGTTTGCCTCTACAATGCAGAGCTCTATTAGGCTTTCCCCATGCTCTAGTATTCTGTAGATTCCTTTGTTTCCCAAACACTTTTATTGGCCATAGGCACCAGCTTTGGAAAAACAGCTTGTGGTTTTGAATGTATTTCAGTGAACTTGAGGGTGGAAGCACAAGTGTTTGGAGCCCTACCCCATCTCACCCTTTTTTTTTAGTTAATGCAAACTTTATTTATAAAAGACTCTTAAATTAGTTGTATCATGCCATGTATTCATACAGAAGACAGTGACCCTTCAGGAATATAGGGAGAAGAGCTATCAAATGCAAAGGAAAACTGTTAAAGAGTTTTGAATAGTTAAAAGCTAGGAAAGATTAGGACAACTTTATAGATGAGTAATTAAAAGTAAAACAAAAAGAAAAAAGATAGAAAACTAGTGTGAGCTAAGAGGAAAGCAGCTGTTTACAAGTCTGTATACTAAACTAACACACAGTCTTCTAGAGAGGCAGGATACTGACGGAGAGAGCAAAATATATACAAAAACTTGTACCACAGTCACACCTCCCCCAGATCCACAGTGTGATACATACAACCAGTGTGTGTACACTAGGCCTGCCAAGAACACTTTAAGCTATGAGGACTTCTAGTTTAGTAAAGCTGTGAGGTGCCAGGGGAATGGGGCAGCTTCATTTGCAATTGCTCTTTATTTTCTCCAGTCTTTTTTTTTTTTCCAAGTCATCAGTGTTAGTTGTGGAGGAGGAGGATGTGGTCATGGTTCCTGAAGAGTGAGTCTGATTAGAATCCAGGTCTGAATGGTGGTGCTGCTCCCGAGACTTGCAGAGCTGAGAAAGTTTGCTGTGCACCATGTCTGTGGAGGAGGTAATGGTAGGAACTATGGAGCCCCTTTTAATCGTGGGCTCTATCATTTGCAGGATAACTACACCTTTGCACAACCAGGGATCCAGAAGAAGGTCAAGGCACTAGAAGAGCTTGTCAGCCGGATTGATGGTAGGTTCAGAGAAAGAGGAATTCTGTAGCAATGGTACAGTATAATTCTGAGCCATCTATACTTGTGGGTTCTCTCTCAGCCCCCGCCTGGCCTTGACAACTTCCCAATTCACTCACCACTGTTGGCAGCACCAGCATCCTTCCACATCTGAAGACTAAACTCTGCCGTTATCTCAAATTCTTCTTTTCCCTTAGTGTTTTTTCAATTTTTCATACAGGATCTTGCCTCAAATTTACCCCTTCTTCTTCATTTCCCTAGCCACAGCTCTGATCCAACTGTTCCTACATTTTTGCAATTTCCTCCTAGAAGAACTTGCCTCTTCCATACTCTTTCTCTTCCAAGCCATCTATCACACAACTGCCAGGTTCATCTTTCTAAACTACTGTTCTGGCCACGTCCTTCTTCTGCTGCTCTCCATTGCGTTTAGTGTGCATTATATACTTAAGTAATGCATTGCATTACTTATGCATTCTAACTTCATGTGTTGATGTAACTCAGGACTCCGGGGTTTGTCTTTGCTTTCAAGACCTGGGCTTGACTTTGCTTAAGACCTTGCAGACCTGAGGCAGTCTGACTGATACTCCAGCGGGACTTTCCACAGTACCCTGTGATTTGTTGGGGCTGAGGGAATTGAGATGTGGCTTTTCCTGAAGCCGAAGGTCTTTGAGGAACAGGCGCCATCACAGTAATTCCTTGGCTTTGGCCTGAAATCATCAATTGCTAGAAATAAAAGGGAAGGTGAGAAGCTCTACTTTGACTAATGAAGAAACTGGGGTCCAAGGACAGAAATCAGAATTAAGTTTCATGAAGAATATGTAGAACCTAGCAGCAAAGTCTTTTGTGAAGTGAGATCTCTAGGAGCAGTAAAGTTGTGGACTCTACCAGTTACTATACCAACTAATAATTTCCTACTTTTCCCAATCATGGTTTATCTGCTTTGTCCAGGCCTGCCCCTCTCTTTTTCCATACAGAAGTTGCATACCTTCCTTCTTTCCAAGGTTCTCTTTCATAAAAACCATTACTGATTTATTACACTTACTCCAGCTTCCTTGTATGACTTAGGATTGCAATTTTCCCAGCTCATTTGCTTATTCATGGTTGTTTTGTATACATCATGTGTATCTTATCATCTTCACCCAGTTGTCAGCCCCATTGGGCCTGTGGTGGGGCCCACATCTGGGTCTCTTAACATCCCTCACGTGGAACCTGGCACAGGGCTAACAGAGGCCAGTAATCAGTTATGTCCCAGAGAAGAGAGGCTGTGGGGTTTGTCCCTTTCTACCTTCTAAATACCTGATAAATAAAGCAAAAGTTACAAAATTTTAAACAATTCAGAAAAACACAAAATAATAAAAATTCCCCCACTTCCTCAAATCCATGCCTCAGAAACAACCATTGTTAATAGTGCTTCTAAAAATACTTTAATATTTTGCCAGGTACTGTGGTAAACACTTATATTTTCTCATCTTGTCCTCCAAATGCTCTGAGGTATGATTACCCTCAGTTTATAGATTAGGAAACTGAGGAGGATAATGATTTAAAAAATCAAAAAACAAATCCTATTAAGCATTATTTGAAGGACTGTCTTGTAGAATAGGAAACAGGTTTGTTTTGGGTTACTCCAGTATAACCACACTAACACCAAGGGGTAGGAGTAAGAAGGTAGCTAGTTTCTATTTAAAACACTTTCTGGTGAATCACTTAATGCATCAGTGGAAGAAGCTGCCCTTGAGTGGAGTCTGAGCCTCCTTCATTGGCAGTGTTTAAAGACCTGCTGGATGACCATCTGTCAAGGATGCTGAAGAGGAATTCCTCACCAGTGGGAGTGTAGCCAAGGTGACCTCTAAGGTTCTTTTCCATGCTGGTTCTTTCTCTGATGAATAATGAGATCAAGCAGCCAAGAGAACCTTATGTCTCCTACTTTATGCCCACAGCAGCCCTGTGAAGAAGAGAGGCGTCCGGAACATCACAATGGGATGTTAAAATAGTTCTATTATGTGCTGGGCTGAGTTAAGGGCTGTGTGTATGTTTGCCATCAATCAGATGCCCATTTACTCCCTCTATGTCTGGCTTCCCCAGGGGAAAGGGATGATAAGAAATGGCAACTGCCTTTTTGGCTTCTGTGACACTTTCAAGGTCTAATCCCCTAGGTTGTGCCCCTGGGGCCAATGGTACTTCCTGTTTCAGAGCAGGTACATAATCACTTCAGGAGGTACGAGGTCGAATACCTACAGTTTGCCTTTCGTTGGATGAACAATTTACTTATGCGGGAGCTTCCCCTTCGCTGCACCATCCGCCTGTGGGACACGTACCAGGTATGAAGAGATCCCCATGCCCAGCGCCCTGCCCTGATATATAGTGTAGCTACTGAGAAGTCCCCCTACCTTCTTTCTATGTCTGTGTCTGCCTTAGCCTTATGGGCAGGTTACCCGCTAAAGGTTTTTCAGATCTCTGTTTGCCCAGCCATAAAATGAGTGTTGTGCTACTTTCCCACCTGTCAGGAGAATTGGAGTTGACAAGACCAAAGCCAGCCCCTGGTCGGGGCTCGGGGACCTAACTCTGTTATTTTCTTTCCCAGTCTGAACCAGAAGGGTTTTCCCACTTCCATCTCTACGTGTGTGCAGCCTTCTTGATCAAGTGGAGGAAAGAGATCTTGGATGAGGAGGACTTTCAGGTGAGTGGCCAGGTACTTAGTTAGCCTGGCCCGGGAATGAGCATCAGAATGGGAGTTAGTATATTAGTGGGGCTGCATAGAGGAAATGTCCCATGGCAGGTAACTGACCAAGAAGAGGAACTGGCTCCATGGGAGAAAGGGTGCTCAGAAAAGTATGCCCCTCCTAATTGGCAGAGAATCATCGAGATCCAGAGTTCTTACAGTATGAAAAGGGCTTTTGGGGCAGAAAGACTGCAGAGTGACTGGGCAGGCCTAGGAGACCGTTCATTGATTGACAAATGTTTAGTGGGCACCTGCCATGTGTCAGCACTCTTAAAGGTGTAGGACACCTCAAGAAATGAAACAAAGGTCTTTCTTCTCATAGAGCTTGCATCCTGGTTGGAAGGAGACATCCAATAAACAAAAGCATAGTAAATAAATAAAGAAGAATGGTAAGTGATAATAAGATATGAAAAAGAAAAGATAGAGCAGGATAAGTGAGATTATTAGGTGGCAGGGAAGAGACAAGTTGCAATTTTAAATTTCAGGGTAGGCTTACCAAGAAGGTGATGTTTGAGCAAAGTGTTAGGAAGGTGAGAGAGTGAACCATGTGGACATCTGGGGGAAGAATGTCTGGGCAGACAGATTAGCCAGCGTAGAGGCCTTAAGGCAGCAGTGTTCCTGCACTGTTCAAGCAACCATGATGGAGGCCAGTGTGGCTGGAAGTAGAACAACCCAAGGGAAGGGTAGGAAGAGGTGAGAGTGGAGAAGTCACGAGGGAGCCAGATTCCAGAGGACCTTGTGGGTCACTTTAAGGACTTAGGACTTCGGCTTTCCAAAGTCCTCACAGTGAGTGGGTGTTAAGCAGAGGAATGATGTGATCTGACATATTTCAAAAGGACCATTCTGGCTTCTGTGGAGACTGTAGGTATAAGAAAGGATAGAAGTAGGGATCCCATCCAGGAGGCTACTGTAGTCTTCCAGGTAAGAGATGAGGGTGGTTTGGACCAGGGTGATAGCAGCAGAAATGTGAGAAGTGGTCAGCTTTTGGATATAGTTTGAAAGTAGAGCCCACCGGATTTCCTGATAAATTCAATGTAGAGTATGACAGAGGGATGAGTCAGGATAACCATGCATTTTATGGAGAAGGCTGTAGAAGAACAGGTTTATAGCGAAAGATCAGGAGTTCAGTTTTTGGTATGTTGTGTGTACAATGCCATTAGATATCCAAATAGAGATGCCAAGTAGGCAATTAAATCTTATGAGTCTGTAGTTCAAAGGGAGAGATCTGGACTGGATTTATATATTTAGGAGCCTTTGACTAGATGGTACTTAAAGTTGGGACACTGGGTGAGATATTTAGGAGCCTTTGACTAGATGGTACTTAAAGTTGGGACACTGGGTGAGATGCTGAGGAAGTAAGTATGGTCAGAGAAGAAAGAGAAGAGGGCCAGAATCTGAACCCTAGCACACTCCTTCATGAAGAGGTTAGGGAGAAGAGGTGGTTGAAGCAAAGGAGGCTGAGGAGGAATGACCACTGAGAGTGCCGGGTCCTGGAAGCTCTGGGTGGGGATGCTTTAAAGAATCCCTGTGAAGGAGATTTAAGAAGGGCAGATGTTTGGTGGAGGAATGCCAGGCAGCTGTTCCAGGAGGCCCAAGAATTGGGGGAAAATGGGGATTAAGAAGAAAGATTGCCAGACATTGCAATCTGCAGGGAGAAGGCCTGAACATTGTTTGTGGTCCCTACTTTTGAGGAAAGGGGAGAACTTTTGTTTTTCTGCTTTGTACATTTCTTAACTGGCTGTTTGGTTGGTTTTGTTTGTTTTTTAATGGGCATGTATTTCTCCTTAAAGCAGAGAAAAAAAGCAAGAGAAGGCTGAATATTTTTCTAAGCCCTAATAATGCAGGTCATTTTCAAGAGTGACAGCATCTGTGTGTGATGCCCACATAGCACCATTCTGTAATTGAAATTAGGTGGTTATAGAACAGAAGCCCAAGCGGTAGAGATGGAAAGACAGGGCCCAACTTGGCCAAGTAAGGGCTTTGGAAGGAAAAGAAAAGAATAGATGAGGTGACTTCTATGAGTAGATGTGAACTGTAGTGCTGAGGCTGCAGGCTGCTGATTCAGAGCCACAGCTTCTGGCCGCGAGCAACATATGTGATGTTCTAAGATAAACAAGGACACAGGGCTGGAATGGCTGCATTCCGGGGTGAGCTATCAATTTTGATAATGTGGTTGAGGTGGAGCAGGATATCGAAAGCATGACGTCTAATTGAGTTATCATGAGCAGGCTCAGAGAACCTTGTCATCTGTGATAAAAGTGCTTCCCAGATTAGCTCAAGTCGCTGGAGGTAATTCTGGGAAGGGCTTTTAGCAATTCACAATATTGACAGCATATAGGACAATCCTCTATGACTCTAAAACTATGTTAGACATAGAGATGTTCTTCATTAGTGGGTAGTATATTTGATTATCTGATGGATTTGAGATTTTTCTGCAATAATTCACAGAATAACATTGGGAATTCTTGTCTGCTGCCATGTGAACACTTCAGTTATTCCTGCTCATGGGGGAGTCTCACCTCTTTCTTCAAGATAAATAGAATGGGTGGTAAGACTAGATAATCTACAAAGTTCTTCCCACCTCCACAGTTCTATAATTCTATGAATAATAAAAGAAAAAAACGTGCCTGACTGTTTTAGGATGGATAGGCAGTATCCTTTAGGAGACAGAAACTTGACACAGGTGTAAGGAACAAGGCCACAAAAGAACTGTGTAAAATGAGATATTGGACATGACTTTTTCAGGGAAGGAAGGCCTGTACAGCTTAACTGTTAAAGGGCTATTTGTAATTGAATCACTGCAAAGGAAGTTCTGTAAATGAATACAGGTATTTTAGACAGCCAAATAGGCCCAGCCTGCAAGAGGAAAGTCTTGGGGCTAAAAGATGCAGTCAGCAGCTCAAAGACAAACCATGTGAAGTAGCTGCAGAAGCGGAAGTGTGAGTTGTGGCACTTTCAGCAGACCAGCCATTTGTCACCCTCCTTAAGGATGCATGGAAGAAGAGCCATGTTAAGGGGAGCCAGTGGAAGGGTGTTCAGAGGGAAAGTAGCCACCTTTCTATAGCTCAGTGGTTATGCCACAGTCTCTGGAGCTGGCCGGCCTGGGGTCCAGTCCCAGGGCTGGAATTTTTTTAACTGTGCAACCTTGAGTAAGTAACTTGGCCTTCTGTGCTGTGCTTTTCTCCTCTGTAAAATGGGGATAAGAATACCCACCTCCTAGGGCTATTATGAAGGTTAAACAAATTAATACATGTGGAGCAGTTCCAATGGTATACCTGGCATAGAGCCCTCAAAACAGTGAGCTTTTGATCATTATTAATATTATTACTACTTGCAATGTAGTCCTGAATCTGGGAATCAATAAAGTGAAGACAGAGCTTTAGGAACCCAAGCCTCTAATTTTGTGGCTTTTAACTTACCTGAGTAAACCATGCTGGACTGATCCTGGGTAAAACTGCAGAACTGGATGAACAGTCTGGGCTGGAGTGGAGGTGACAGAGTTTGCAGGGGCATAGGGCAGTGCCTTCCCAGAAGGAAGGGCACCCACTTTTCTTTGGCCAGGCAGCCTTCTAGGGTCAATGCCTGGGAGAGCTCACCGAATACCAACAAATAAGAGTCACATTAAGAGGTTCCCTTTCTGAGACCTCTGAGAAGGGGCACTTGAGGGCACATCTGTGCATGGATATTTGGGGACGGGGGGCTGGCTCCCCCAAAGGTGTTCATAAACTGTTCAAATGAGAGCTTCTAGCAGAGCTGTGCCAATACTTTCATGATAGAAGGGCCCTTGGCAATAGCAGCCTTCAGTCTATGCAGATTAAATAATAATGATAATAATCTGAGGTTGAAACGAGAAATTTTTGTTTTTTATAGGTCGTATGGTCAAATATTTCATAAGCTTCAATCTAATAATATCTACTTCTTAGCATTTTCACATGCTCAGTTTCCCTATAGTCACAGTGTGATTCAGTAACTTAGCCAGGGTCCCACAGGGAGACCCACTCTCCATGCGCTGAACCACTGTGCTCAGTCCTCTCTACCTCAGGGCCCAGGCAGGATGGAGTACTTGAGCCAAACGCAGGCTGTAGCTGCTCACTGGCAAGGACCTGCTCACTCTTCCTCTCAGCACTGCCCCTTCCCTGCCCCTCCAGCCCCTCTCCTGTCTATTGCTAGCAGGTTTTCTTAGCAAGCATTGTTTGTTTTAAAACTGAGAAAGAATTATTCCAAGGTCCTTCTTTCAGACTTCTATGACTGTGGCCCCTGGGGTTTTTCCTTCCACTGCCAGAAGGACTTCCCTCACAGGTGGCTAGAAACCATACCCCACATGTCTCTATAGGAAGGAGAGGTGCTAATGATCACTCTGACTGCAGCTTGAGTGCTGGAGACTCATGCAAATTGCTGGAGCAAAGGTGGGGTCTGGGACTCTATCTGTGAAAGGCTAGAAGCCCCGCCTCTGGCCCTCAGAGAGATGTCAGGCTTCAAAGTGTGCACAGAGGGTACACAAAGGGCAAGAGTTAAGACTTAGGAGAGGCTTGAGAAAGAAGGGAGTCTGTTCCAATCAGGTAATTAAAAAACTTTTGTCCCTCTTTCTCTCTCTCTCTCTCTTTTTTTTTTTTTTTTGACTTTTTAGTCTTGAAGTAATTTTACAGTTGCAGAAATATTAGATTTCCCGAATATCCATCCCCACCCATATTCGCTTAATGCTACATCTTCGTAACCATGGCACAATTAACCAAACCAAGAAATTTTCATTAATATAGCAATTAATTTACAGACCTTATTTGAATTTTACTAATTTTCCCATTAATGTCCTTTTTCTTGGCCAGGATCCAATCTAGAATACCAGTGTGGGACAGTTCCTCAATCTTTCTTTGTCTTTCATGGCAGAAAATCTTCAGAACTGTTTAAGAGCACTGTTCAGTTATTTTGTAGGCTGTCCCTTAATTTGGGATTGTCTGAAATTTTCTCATGATTGGATTGAGGTCATGCATTTAGGGGAAGAATGCCATAGAAGTGATGTGCCTGTCTCAGTGCATCCTATCAGGAGGTACATGACCCAGTGTGTCTTACTAATGACCTTGATCGCTTAGTTAAGTTGGGATTTACCAGTGTTCTAGTTTGCAAGCTGCCAGAATGCAATGTACCAGAAACAGAATGGCTTTTAAAAAGGGGAATTTATTAAGTTGCTAATTTATAGTTCTAAGCCCGCAAAAATGTCCAAATTAAAGCAAGGCTATGGAAATGTCTGATACAGGAAAAGATACCTTGGTTCAAAGAGGCTGATGACGTTCAGGGTTTCTCCCTCAACTGGAAAAGCACATGGTGAACATGGTGACGTCTGCTAGCTTTCTCTCCAGCCTTCATGAAGCTCCCTCAGGGGCATTTTCCTTCTTCATCTCCAAAGATCTCTGGCTGTGTGGGCTCTGTGGCTCTCCTGATTCTTGTGGATCTTGTGCCTCTAATGCTTTTTCCAAAATGTTTCCTCTTTTAAAGGATTCTAGTAAACTAATCAAGACCCACCTGAAATGGGTGGAGTCACATCTCCCTCTAATCAAAGGTTAATACCCATATTTGGGTTTGCCATAGCTCTGTAGAGATAATCTAATCAAGTTTCCAACCTACAGTGTTAAATAAGGATTAAAAGAAATGGCTGCCTCCACAAAATGGATCAGGATTAAAACATGACTTTTCTAGGATACATCATCTTTTCAAACTGGCACAACCAGGTTTCTCCACTATAATGTTACTATTTTCCCCTGGGTAATTAATAAGTATTTAATCAGGGAATACTTTGATACTGGGCAAGTAACCTGTTTCTCACTTTTGCCTACTAATTTTAGCATCCACTAATGTTAAACTGTCATTACTGTGGTATTTAACCAAATGGTGATTTTCTATTTTCATCATTCCTTCTACATTTATTAATTGGCTTTCTGCTGTAAGAAAGAACTGTCCCTTCTCCGCTGCTTTTTTTTTTTACTTATTCAATCACTTATTTATATCAATGTAGATTCATGTGTGTTTATTTTATTTTACAGGTTATCAAATACTATAATTATTTATTTATTTACTTATTTTATTTCACAATCACACAGTCATATTGCGAAAGCTGTATCAGTATGCAATCATCTTCAAGAAACATGGCTACTGGAACACAGCTCTACATTTTCAGGCAGTTCCCTCCAGCCTCTCCATTACACCTTAACTAAAAAGGTGATATCTATATAATATGTAAGAATAACCTCCAGGATAACCTCTCGACTCTGGAATCTCTCAGCCATTGACACTTTATTTTGTCTCATTTTGGTCTTCCCCCTTTTGGTCAAGAAAGTTTTCTCAATCCCTTGATGCTGAATCCCAGCTCATTCTAGGATTTCTGTCCCACGTTGACAGGAATGTCCACACCCCAGGGAGTCATGTCCCACGTAGAGAGGGGGAGGGCAGTGAGTTTGCTTGTCGTGTTGGCTGAGAGAGAGAGGCCACATCTGAACAACAAAAGAGATTTTCTTGAGAGTGACTCTTAGGCCTAATTTTAAGTAGGCTTAGCCTATCCTTTGCAGGGTTAAGTATAATCATTTATTTTGCTGCTCAAATTGTCCCAGCTTTGGACCTTAGAAGCTCCTTCAAGTTGATTTCTGTCTTTTTTGTTTTTTTTCCTTGACTTCTGTGCCTCTCTAAAAAAAAGACATTTTTTTAATGGTGAAATATAACATATATGCAAAAAGGCAATACATTTCAAAGTACGTTGTAACAAGTAGTTATAGAACAGATTTCAGAATTTGGTCTGGGTTATAGTTCTACAATTTTAGATTTTTCCTTCTAGCTGCTCCAAGACACTGGAGACTAAAAGAAATAGCAGGATAATAATTCGGCAGTTATACTCATTTGTTAAATCCTGTCTTCTTTGTTATAACTCCTCCTTCTCCTTTGGTCCTTCTCCTAATCTTTAGGAGTATTTGGGCTCTGCCCTTTTAACTTTTTCATGTTGGGAAAGGGTGTCAATAACATGGGGTAGGGGGATGGAACTAGTTGATGTTCTTGGAGAGGCTGGCCCCTCTGGATTTCAGGATGTACCTGGCCTAGGAACCCATCGGAGGCTGTAGGTTTCTAGAAAGTAACCTTAGTGCATGAAATTTTTGTAAAATCTCAGCTAGAGCCCTAAGTGTTCTTTAGGGTTAACAGGAAGATTTTGGTTGGGTTTGGCAAACCATGGTAATTAGCAATATCTAGGTGAAGCTTGCATAAGAGTAGTCTCCAGAATAGCCTCTCTACTCTGTTTGAATTCTCTCAGCCACTGATACCTTATTTTGTTACATTTCTTTCCCCCTTTTGGTCAAGAAGATGTCGATCCCATGGTGCCAGGGCTGGGCTCATTCCTGGGCATTGTGTCCCATGTTGCCAGGGAGACTTTCACCTCTGGATGTCATATCCCATGTAGGAGGGAGGGTAATGATTTTCCTTGCACAGTTGGGCTTAGAGAGAAAGAGGCCACATCTGAGCAACAAAAGAGGTTTTCTGAAAGTAATTCTCAGACATTATTTTGGTAGGCTTAGCTTCTCTGCTAAAGAAATAAGCTTCAGAAGAGCACACCTCAAGATCAAGGGTTTGCTATTGACTTGAGAGTCCCTAATGTTTTTCTGTGTGTTTTTGAATTGCTCCCCAACCCCAACATCTATTAAGCACTTCCTTACTTTCTGGCACTATGAGGTATTCCAGGCTTATCTTTTATTTTTGTTGTTCCATCCCTGGTTAAGCCAGGGTTGTTTTTTTCCCCCGAAGATTATTTTCTTGACTGTGTGCTTGTTTTTTAATGCAATTTTATTGAGATATATAATCACATACCATAAAATCATCCAAATTGTACAATCAGTGTTTCACAGGATCATCATATACCTGTGCATTTGTCATCACAATAGATTTTTGAACATTTTTCATTACTCAGAAAAAAGAAAAATAACAGTGAATGTAAAAATAAAAGTAAAAAGAACACCCAAAATATCCCATACCCCCCTCCCCCTATTTATTTATCTTTTGTCTTTTTTTTTTCCTTACTCATTTGTCCATACACTGGATAAGGGGAGTGTCATAAGGTTTTCACAGTCACATGGTCACACCTTAAAAGCTCCATAGTTGTTCAGTCATCTTCACAAATCAAGGTTATTGGATTATAGTTCAACAATTTCAGGTATTTCCCTCTAGCAACTCCAGTACCCCCAAAACTGAAAAGTGATAAAGGAATATCTGTATACTTCATAAGAATAACTACCAGAATGACCTCTTGACTCTACTTGAAATCTCTCAGTCACTGAAACTTTATTTTGTTTCGTTTCTCTTCTCCCTTTTAGTAAGGATGCTTTCTCCATCCCATGATGGCAGGGCCAGGCTCATCCTGGGGTGGGGAAGGGGGATCGTGTCCCACAGGGCCAGGGAGATTTACACCCTGGGAGTCATGTCCCACATTGGGGAAGTGCATTGAGTTCATCTGCAGAGCTGGTAAACCAGGTTTTGCCACTAAAAATACACAAAAATGTCCTAATAACTTTAGGAATAAGATTGTAAAAAAGTGTTTATCTGAAGTTCAAGAATTGGCAGAACTAATTGATGATGATGGAAGTTATGCAGATCAGTGGTGTGGGGGTGAGGCAGTACTGATTGGGGAAGAGCATAAGCCTTCTTAGGCGCAGGAAGTATTCTCTGTTGTTTACATAGAGTGTACATACATAAAAAGTCACCAAACTCTGCTCTTAAGATTTATGTACTGTACTGTATGCCAGTTATGCTGGATTTAAAAAGTTAAAAAAATTACAGGAGAGCTTTTGGTAGGAAAAGGACACATCAGTTTGCCATGAAGTCACCATAGAAAGGTTGGGAGGAAAGCAAGTGGTTGAAGAAAATGAAACAACGTGAAAATCCACCTACGAAAAAGAAGTTGACTATGTGAAGCTATCTAAATCAAATCAGATAGATACTTTTTTTTTTTCCACATGGAAAGGCTGAAGAGTAAAAGGATGTATTTAAATCTTGGCACCAAGTGAGGATCTTGACATTATTGTTACCTTGGAGCTTGAAGGTGACTGCCGAGTCACAGAACCAATTGGATATAAGAGGCAGTGGCTGTGTAAAGATTGTATAGCAGTGAGTATGTTAGGAGGAAGGGGAATAAAGGTGGGAAATCATGCTGTAAAAGGTAAACTTTAGTTATGGTCAAATAGAAGTGTGTCTACCCTGAACTTAAACACCTTAATGCATAACCAGCAGAGCCACCTGTAGAGTTGTGCACTGCCAAGGGAGTACGTGGGGGCTTCTTTGATCATGCTGGGAGCCTGAATAGGGCTGTATCTGCCCAGAGGCCAGGGCTGTCTGCAGTAGCAGTAGGAGACCTGCTGAGGCCTCGTGCTGTCACCATGGATCCTAGAAGAAGAAGGTAAACAAAATGGACTCTGGGCAACTAGGCTGGAACAAATGAGAGCTGAGATGTCTGTTGTCCACACTCTGTAAGGTTCTTACCAAGAGAGGCCCTTCTCAGTGCTTGCCCCTGGCCCATGCTTTGCTGGGTGTTATCTCCCTGATGGCAAGGTAGAGAAGAGGACACTGTAGCCATGGCCAGCCATGCAAAAATCTGTGGGAGAGTTTTCCTGGCAGAGGAAACAGAGCGAAGGCCCTGCATGGGTATGGGATTGAGGTATTGGGGGAGGTAAGAGGCAGATAGAAGGCAATATATCTGGAGTGTCATGAGGTGAAGGGGTAGTGTGGCGAGAGCTGATTTTTGAGATCAATGGCAAGAAATCGGATTTTATTCTAAAACAGAGTGAAACTATTATCCTTGTTCCTTGTTACATCAACACCCCCAGCCTTAAAGCCTGGTCTGGTAATGTCAAGGACTTGACCTGAACTGTTAGCTCTTTGGGGATGGAATGAGGAGGGATGCTTTGGTCCTGCTCTGGAAGGCCAGCAGAGTGAACTAGGGAATCTCAGGCATATAGATTCCATTGTTAAATAACAAAATCATAGCAGCCAGAATAGGCTTCCACCTCCCACTTTCTGGCCAAGGCTAAAGTTGGAATGGTAAATGAGACTAGAAGAGCGACAGAATTTAGTCACTGGAAAACATTTTTCATTTCTGCAGAGCATACCATCAAGGCAGGTTGTGGGTGTCAGAGAAATAACTGCTTTCCAGAGTAGGTTAATATAAGACCCAGCAGAACAGGAAATAGTTCATGAATTATGTGAGTGAAGAACTGCATGGCAGGGCTTCTCAGTCATCGTAGCCCCACTGCACTGGTTATAGCCAAAACACAGATCAGTTGCCGGGAGGGAGAAGTGAAACTCTCCAAAAATCAAAACTTCACCATGCATTTAGAAGAGCATGAGCTATGTCAAATTGTGGACACCCAGAAAATGATAATAAAATAATTCACAGAAGGCCCAAAAACTTTTTTTTAATTAATTAAAAAAAATTTTTTAAATACCAAAAAAACACCAAACAAACCCAGACATTCTTAACTTTTGATCATTCCGTTCTACATATATAATCAGTAATTCACAATATCATCATATAGTTGCATATTCATCATCATGATCATTGGAACATTTGCATCTATTCAGAAAAAGAAATAAAAAGAAAACAGAAAAAAATCATACATACCATACCCCTTACCCCTCCCGTTCATTGATCACTAGCATTTCAATCTAAATTTATTTTAACATTTGTTCCCGCTATTATTCATCTTTATTCCATGTGTTTTACTTATCTGTTGGTAAGATAGATAAAAGGAGCATCAGACACAAGGTTTTCACAGTCACACAGTCACACTGTGAAAGCGATATCATTATACAATCATCTTTAAGAAACATGGCTACTGGAACACAGCTCTACATTTTCAGGCAGTTCCCTCCAGCCTCTCCATTACACCTTAACTAAAAATGAGATATCTATATAATGCATAAGAATAACCTCCAGGATAACCTCTTGACTCTGTTTGGAATCTCTCAGCCATTGACACTTCATTTTGTCTCATTTCGCTCTTCCCTCTTTTGGTCGAGAAGGTTTTCTCAATCCCTTGATGCTGAGTCTCAGCTCATTCTATGATTTCTGTCCACGTTGCCAGGAAGGTCCACACCTCTGGGAGTCATGTGCCATGTAGACAGGGGGAGGGCAGTGAGTTTGCTTGTTGAGTTGGCTGGAGAGAGAGAGGCCACATCTGAGCAACAGAAGAGGCTCTCTTGAGGGTGACTCTTAGGCCTAATTTATATAGGCTTGACCTATCCTTTGTGAGGTTAAGTTTCATATGAACAAACCCCAAGATTGGGGGCTCAGCCTATAGCTTTGGTTGTCCACACTGCTTATGAGAATTTTAAGAATTCAACTTGGGGAAGTTGAATTTTCCCCCATTCTCACCATTCCCCGAAGGGGACTTTGCAAATACTTTTTTATTCACTTCCCAAATCACTCTGGAATTTATCGAGGCATCACTGTGGACAAACCAACAAAATCTCATGTCCTACCCAAGGTTCCATGTACTTATGGTGTTCAATTAAGCTGTCTACATAAGTTATATTAGGAAATGCACTAGTCTAAATATAAATTTTGTACAAAATAAACATTTTTTGCTTTAGTCTCACACATAAGTTAAAATTTTAAAATATTAATTACCATCTATTTTCAGCACCCTGCAGTAATGACATTCCTTTGTTCTTCCTCATGCAAAATCATTTTTTAAATTTGTACATTTAGTCACTATCATTATACACTCTAGGCATTCTAGATTATACCATATCAGTCTTTCTTGTCTATCTCTCTTTCTGATTTCATTTGTGCCCCCAGCCCTCCTCCCTCTATCATTCTCACATTCAGCTTCATTCAGTGTTTTAACATAATTGTATTACAGTTAGGTAGTATTGTGCTATCCATTTCTGGGTTTTTACATTCAGTCCTGTTGCACAAACTGTATCCCTTCAGCTCCAGTTACCCGATGTCTTACCCTATTTCTACTCCTGATGGTCCCTGTTACCAATGAAATTCTCCAAGTTTATTCACTAATGTCAGTTCATATCAATGAGACCATACAGTATTTGTTCTTTTGTTTCTGGCTAATCTTACTCAGCATAATGTCCTTAAGGTCCATCCATGCTGTTACACACTTCATAACTTTATTCTGTCTTACAGCTGCATAATATTCCATTGTATGTATATACCATAGTTTGGGCCCCAAAACTTTTAACTATGACAGTCAATCTAGGAAAAGTGTGCAAAAGTGTGTGCCTCAAGGCAGAGAGACCCTAAGCAAATGCCTGGTCACCCTATAGTCTAAAAAGTAATAGCAGGAAAATTGGCGTCTGTGAGAGAGCTCAAAAGAACATGGGACTCCACAACAAGGTCTTAGATGGTGTTCTGGTTTGCTAGCTGCCGGAATGCAATATACCAGAAATGGAATGGCTTTTAAAAGGGGGATTTAATGAGTTGCTAGTTTACAGTTCTAAGGCCGAGAAAATGTCCCGATTAAAACAAGTCTATAGAAATGTCCAATCAAAGGCATCTAGGGAAAGATACCTTGGTTCAAGAAGGCCGATGAAGTTCAGGGTTTCTCTCTCAAGTGAGAAGGCACGTGGTGAACACAGTCAGGGCTTCTCTCTCAGCTGGAAGGGCACATGGCGAACACGGCGTCATCTGCTAGCTTTCTCTCCTGGCTTCCTGTTTCATGAAGCTCCCCGGGAGGCATCTTCCTTCTTCATCTCCAAAGATCGCTGGCTGAAGGACTCTCTGCTTCGTAGTGTCACTCTCTCTGGATCTCTCCAAATCTCCAAAATATTTCCTCCTTATAGGACTCCAATAAACCAATCAAGACCCACTCAAATGGGTGGAGACATGTTATCCCCTAATCCAGTTTAACAACCATTCTTAACTAAATCACATCAACCAGGGAGATGATCTCATTACAGTTTCAAATATACAGTATTGAATAGGGATGATTCTACCTTTATGAAATGGGATTTATATTAAAGCATGGCTTTTCTTAGGGGGCATACTTCCTTTCAAACCAGCACAGATGGCTCAGAACTGATTTTGAGAAGTGCCATAGGGGTACTCCAAAGACCAATAATCTAATTTCCTTTAAATACAAAGAAGAGGGAAAGCACAAGGGAGTTTTTAAATACAAAGAAGAGGAAAAGCACAAGGGAGTCATGGGGCTAGCTTATGACTCTAAACCAAGGTATCAGGTTTTCTCAGATAATTCTTTTAAAAATATTATTTATTGTAAAAACTTAACAGAAAACATACAAACATTTTTGACAAACATACATTCCATACATAGTGTACAATCAATGCCTCACAATACCATCACATAATTGTGTATTCCTCACTGTGGTCATTATTTTTTTGAACATTTGTGTCACTCCAGCAACAGAAATAAAGAAAAAAGGAAAAACCCATATATGCCATGCCCCTTACCCTTCCCTTTCATTGACCACTAGTATTTCAATCTGCTCAATTTATTTTAACCTTTGTTCCCCCTATTGTTTATTTTTTTAACCGTATTTTTTATTCATTTGTCCATACCCTATTAAAAGAAGCATCAGACACAAGGTTTTCACAATCACACAGTCACAATGTAAAAGCTGTATCAGATAATTTTTTGTTTCTACCTTTACAGAAGAAAACCTTGCAGAGATTCCCACCCTGAAAGTGTCTTTTGTAGAAGACGGGTCAGAGTTGTTAAATACAATGGTGCTAAGCCCGTAGGCTATTGCAGGCCTAAATAACAAACTCCATGTAAATAAATCCCTTGAGTCAGATGGTATCCACCCACCACTTCTGCAGAAACTCAAGGAGAACTGTGGGATGTTGCCTGACTTCACAGACAGTTAGTGAATTGTCAAATTTGAATCCTGCTGTAAGGATTTGCAGAGAGCCCTAGGGGCGGAAAATTCTACCCAAAGTTGGTATGAGAAAGGGCGTGATAACTATATGTGTAAACAAAAAACAAGCCATGAAGGGGAATTTGACATAGTTTCCTCTGGGGGGAAAAGCTTTCCTATGCACTAAAGTGCTTCGAAGCAGGGAAAATCAATGAATATAAGTTTGATTTTCACTAAAGTTTATATCCAAGGACATGTTATTGAACAGTTATGTTGGGACTAGGGGAAAAATTGTGCTGGCTCACAGATTCTCAAAATGAGGGAAATTTTTAAAGTACTTATTTGATTAAGGAAGTATTTGTACATGCCTGAATGCACCACATTTGAAAAGAATGTTCCAATGTTGCAAAGTGATTGTACACACAGTACCTTATTTAATTATATATGGTCTTCTAAGTACTTTTACTGTTAATTATTGCATGTCCTATCTTTGGTTGTACTTGGCGCATATTGCTGAGTAAAAGTATTCAGCCCTCCAAGATTTCTTTCAAATAGTCTCATCTATGACCTCTTTTCTATTTTGTTCTTTCTGCTTTCTGCTCACCCCAGGAAAAACTGTATAGAGTACAGTAGTTATGAGGACAGGCTCTTGAGTCAGATTGTCTGGGTTCAGATCCCAGTCTGGCCCTGCTCTGTGATCTTGGGTAAGTTCCTGAACCTCTGTGCCTCAAAGTGCCTTGATGTCCTCATCTGTAAAATGAAGGTAATAGCTTCCATCTCATAGCGTTGATGTGAGGATTAAATGAGTTAATACAGAGCATGTGGAAAGCATTTAGAGCCCCACCTGGTGTGTAATAATCACTAAATAAATGATAGCTGACATTACAATTACTATCCTCCATGTTCTCCTCTTCCTCCTCAGTTCTTCCACCTGCTGTACATTATATAATAGGTTTCTCAGGTACCTTTCCTGGATCCAAGTCTCTTTCTTTATTACTTTCTACCCCTTCTCTGTTGGCCCTATTCTTTAATTGTTTTTACCCTTCACATATGCCTCACATTTCTTCTCCTTTTCGGTTTGTGGATTCTCAGGAGGGACCTGGCCACGCCCCTTTCTGCCATTGAAGCCAATTTCAAATTTTCTTCCATTGTCCCCTTTTCGTTCGTTGGGAACCACTCTTTGGTCAATACTTGCTTTCTGCTGCTTGCACTACAAACTGTCTTCTCCCGACTGTAGTGTTTCATCTGCCTGCATGTCATGCTTAAGGTTCTCATGAGCTGCTTTGTCACAAATCTTTAGTCTTTCCCTGCCCCAGCAATGTCTTTTCTCTACCGCTAGATAAAAACACCTGATTTGTGATTAGCACCTTTCTCCCCACCCATGTTTATTTATTTTCTACTTTATTCATATCCCAAATTTATCAATGCATTGGGCAAGGTTTCCCTTTATTGCAGTACTGCTGTGGGGTTGCAGTTCCTTAGTATAGCCACAAGGGGGAAGAGTGGTTCTTCACCATGAGACCTCAATACCCATCGGGGAGCGGGGAGGATAACTTGGCCAGAAGTAGAATTGTTTGGAGGTTTCTGGTAAGGCTAGAAGAAGAATTTGTAGCTATATTCCATCCCAGCAAAAGACATTCTCTTCTGAAGAGATAACACCTTTATTGGTTGCTTTTGTCTGTTTTCAATTACACAAGTATATGTAAAAATTAGAAAATTATAGGAAAATGAGAAATTGCTGGTAAGCAAAAGGGAAAAAAAAAATCAGGCTCCAGAACTGTTACCACACAGAGGTAAACACCATGATTGTGTTGATATATTTTCTTTCAGACATTTCGCCACGGAAATCTACATGAGAAAATATATATTATATGTATATAACCATTAATGGAACCTTTTTTGTTTTGTACATCTTGTTTTGTAGCCCGCTTTTTTTTTTAACTTTTTTATTGTAATATATATATATATATACGCACACAGAGCAAAGAAAGAAAAAATAATAGTTTCAAAGCACTCTTCAACAAGTAGTTACAGGACAGATCCCAGCGTTTGTCATGGACTGCCATACCATCATTTCAGAGTTTTCCTTCTAGCTACTCCAGAATATAGGAGGCTAGAAGAAATAAATATTTTCATCACAATTGACTTTTTTTTTTCTTTTTTTGTGAAAAATAACGAAGACAAAAGAAGCAATAAATTTCAAAGCACAGCACAACAATTAGTTGTAGTACAGATTTCAGAGTTTGGTATGGGTTATAATTCCACAATTTTAGGTTTTTACTTCTAGCTGCTCTAAAATACTGGAAACTAAAAGATATCAATTTAATGATTCAGCAATCATATTCATTTGTTAAATCCTACCTTCTCTGTATAATTCCATTATCCCCTTTGATTTTTTTATCCCACTCTTTAGGGATGTTTGGGCTATGGTCATTCTAACTTTTCATGTTGGAAGGAGCTTTCAGTAATATGGGGTAGGGAAATGAATTAGTTGATGTTCTGGAGAGGATGGGCCGTCTAAGTTTCAGGACTTACCTGGTCCAGGAATCCATATGGAGCTTGTAGGTTTCTGGAAAGTTACATTAGTGCATGGAACCTTTGCAGAATCTTACATATTGCCCTAGGTTTTCTTTAGGACTGGCTGGAATGTGTAGCCTGCTTTTTTTCACTTTATAAAATATACTGAACGTTCAATATTATAAAAAAGTATACCTCTAGATGTGACATGAGGCAGGAATACCAGTCTAGGAACCCCAGGGATTGCCAGCAGCCAGCACCAGAATGGTACAGACTTTGGCAGAAAGCATTGCTTTGCTAACTCCTTGATTTTGAACTTCTCCTAGCCTCAAAACTACTACAAGAAAACTGAAGAAAATCATCAGAATCAACTTTTCCGGAATGCTGTAAATTAAACAAAGTCTGACAAGAATCTGATGAGTGTTTATATGAGAGACACATCTAAATCTTAAGACTGGAGATCAGCCAGATCGGTAGTATGCAGAGTTGCTTCAGAACTGAATCTTTTACATGAGAGTGGCAAAAAAAAAAAAAAGCATTATATCAAGGTTAAAGGTTTATCCCACTCTGATTTTCTGGTCAGGACAAAGGGAAAACACTTGCTACTCTGGCTGGGTGGCTAAGAGTGAGTGCCTGTGTTTATCAGGTTTTCTCTGGAACGGGGTAGTAGTAATGTGCAGCAGCTTACCACCGTAAAGGTTTAGGAACCCGATGCACTTTGGCCTTTGGGTTTAGTTGCAGAGCTTTCTAACTACTCTTACCTCCTCTCCTTTTAAAACTAGGACAAGCTAGAAAAAATAATTCTGGGTGTTGTTTATTTCCCAGAAGAATTAGGTTCCCTTACATTCTTATGACCAAGGTTTAACACAATCCTCTGAAATAACGTCTGTTATTTTAAAAATGGGCCAAACAAGCTGGACCTGTCCTGATCAGGATGGCAGAGTGGGTGCTTTGGCGCTCTTTCCCCTGACAGAAGCTTTGAGCAACCAGCCAGAACTGGCAGAAACATCTTCTTAAAGCTCCAGAAAACAGTGAAAGGACTGCAGTAACAGGGCAAGAGCTGAATCAAGAAAAGGCTAATTAAAATTGGTAGAATTTCATGAAGTCCTGGTTGGCCCTTCCCTCACCCCTCCCTGGCCTGGTGTGGAGCTGGCCTGTGCTTCTAGTGCAGATTCCTGGTCCTGATTCCGGAGGGAGCAGAATACCTTCATGCACATACTGGGAGCATATATATCCGGCCCATTCTGTCTGGTGATGTCCTGAGGGACTTGCCATCCCAGAACTTTCCCTGTGTGTAGAAAACAGCCCACAGAGTACTAGTATAGAGCACTGTGGGAGAGAGTCAAGTCATGCTACCTGGGGCAGAACATTGCTGGCTGTTGGACTGGGAGGAATGTCTTCCTAGGAAAGAGGGGACATTCAGAATCAGGTAAACAAATTCCTAGGGCCACATGTGCAGAAATGATCAGGGCCACTCCTGTCCTTTCGTTTGAAACTATTTTTCAAACTCATTGTATGAATGAACTCTGAAAGAGAGCATTCTCATAGGTCAATCTGCAAAGACTGGGAAAGTTGTATTCTTTTATTCCTTTTCTTATCTCCCCTCCCCACCCCCCTCCTCTTCCATCTTTTGTTAGTTCCTGATATTCAAGGAAAGCTCTGTCCTAACCCTATCTGGATATAATCTTAACATACTCCTCAGAGTTTAAATTCTAGCAATAATACATTAAAATACCAAAATGTCCAGGTTTCAACAGAAGGTCACAAAACATATAAAGAAGCGATGGCCTAGGCAAAGGAGCAGATTAAACCATTAAAAACCATTAATGAGGAGGACCAGACCTGCGGCATACCAGAAGACTTTTGAAAAATGGTCCTAACTATGCTCAAAGAGCTAAAGGAAAATATGGACAAAAAAACTAAAGGAAAACAATAGATGAACACAAAGAGAATAGAGAAATTTTAAAACAGAAACCAAACAGAACTTAAGACCACAGAAATTAAAATCTCTCTACACAAGGGTTTAACAGCAGATTGGAACTGGCAGAAGAAATGGTCAGATAACTTGAAGGGAAGACCATTGTAATCATTCAGTCTGAGGAGCAGAAAGGAGAGAGAATGAAGAAAAGTGAATAAAGCCTGAGAAACCTGTGGGATACCACCAAGAGTACCTGCTGACTCATTGTGGGAGCCCCAGAAGAAGAAGAAGGAGAGGGACAGAGAATATCAAAGAAATAATGCCTGAAAACCCCCCAAATTTAACAAGAATATACTCTTCCAAGATGCTCAACAAACTCCAAACAGAATAAACCCAAATAGACCCACATGGTAGCATATTTTAATCAACTGTCAAATGACAAAGAGACAGAATTGTGAAAGCCTCAAGAGAGAAACATTGTGTCACATATGGGGAGCCTCAATAAGGTTAATGCTGATTTTTTCATTAGAACCATGAAGGTAAGAAGCAGTGGAAGACAAATGTAAAGGGCTGAAAGAAAAAATTGCTAATAAGTATCATATCTGGCAAAACTGTCTTTCAAAAATGAGGGAGATAAAATAAGGCATCAGTGACTAAAAGAGATCAAATAGAGTCAAGAGGCTATTCTGGAGGCTACTCTTATGCAAGCTTCACTTAGATAGTGGTGATTGCCATGGTTTGCTAAGCTCCAACCAATATCATTCCTGTTAACTCTTAAGAACACCTAGGGCTCAAACAGAGACTCTTTAAAAAAAGTTTCATGCATTAAGCTTGCTTTCCTGGAACCTATAATTTCCAGAGGGTTTCTAGGCCAGATAAATTCTGAAATCCTGAAGGACCAGCCTCTCCAAGATTATCAACTGATAACATCCCCCTATCCTTTAGTGTTGACATCCTTTCTCAACATGAAAAAGTCAGAACAGGCATTGCATAAAAGATCCCTTTAGATTGGGAGAAGGATCAAAGGAGGAGGAGTTATAACAGAGAAAATAGGATGTAACGAAGAGTATGGCTGCTGAATCACTATATTGATATTTCTTTAAGCCTGTAGAGAGGGGTAGGGTGGTGAGACTGCTCGTTGTGTTGGCTGGAGAGAGGGGCCACATCTGAGCAACAAAGAGGCTCTCTTGGGGGTGACTCTTAGGCCTAAATTTTATGTAGGCTTCACCTATCCTTTGTGGGGTTAAGTTTCATATGAACAAACCCCAAGACTGGGGGCTCTGCCTATAGCTTTGGTTGTCCACACTGCTTGTGAGAATATCAAGAATTCAACTTGGGGAAGTTGAATTTCTCCCCATTCTCACCACTCCCCGAAGGGGACTTTGCAGATGCTTTTCCACTCACTGATCAAATCACTCTGGGATTCATCGGGGCATCACTCTGGACAAACCAACAAAATCTCATGTCCTACCTGAGATTCCAAATACTTATGGCGTTCAATCAAACTATCTACATAAGTTATATTAGGAAATGTACTAGTCAAAATATTAATTTTCTACCAAATAAGCATTTTTTGCTTTAGTCTCATACAGAAGGTGAGATTTTAAAATATTAATTACCATCTATTTTCAGTACCCTGCAGTAATGACATTCCTTTGTTCTTCCTCATGCAAAAACATTTTTAAAATTTGTATATTGTACATTTCACTATTGTTATACACTCTAGGCATTCCTAGATTATACCATCTCAATCTTTAACATCTATCTTTCTTTCTGATTTCAATATGTCCCCCAGCCCTCCTCCCTCTATCATTCTCACATGTAGCTTCATTCAGTGTTTTAACATAATTATATTACAGGTAGGTAGTATTGTGCTGTCCATTTCTGAGTTTTTATATTCAGTCCTGTTGCACAGTCTGCATCCCTTCAGCTCCAATTACCCAATATCTTATCCTATTTCTATCTCCTGATGGTCTCTGTTACAAACAAAATATTCCAAGTTTATTCACTAATGTCAGTTCATATCAGTGAGACCATACAGTATTTGTCCTTTAGTTTTTGGCTAGTCTCAACTCAGCATAATATTCTCGAGGTCGATCCATGTTGTTACATACTTCATAAGTTCATTCTGTCTTAAAGCTGCATAATATTCCATCGTATGTATATACCATAGTTTGTTTAGCCACTCGTCTGTTGATGGACATTTTGGCTGTTTCCATCTCCTTGCAATTGTAAATAATGCTGCTATAAACACTGGTGTGCAAATTTCCGTTTGTGTCTTTGCCCTTATGTCCTCTGAGTAGATACCTAGCAATGGTATTGCTGGGTCATATGGCAATTCTATATTCAGCTTTTTGAGGAACCGTCAAATTGCCTTCCACAGTGGTTGCACCATTTGACATTCCCACCAACAGTGAATAAGTGTGCCTCTTTCTCCACATCCTCTCCAGCACTTATCATTTTCTGTTTTGTTGATAATGGCCATTCTGGTGGGTGTGAGATGATATCTCATTGTGGTTTTGATTTGCATTTCTCTAATGGCCAGGGACGTTGAGCGTCTCTTCATGTGCCTTTTGGCCATTTGTATTTCCTCTTCTGAGAAGTGTCTGTTCAAGTCTTTTTCCCATTTTGTAATTGGATTGGCTGTCTTTTTGTTGTTGAGTTGAACAATCTCTTTATAAATTCTGGATACTAGACCTTTATCTGATATGTCGTTTCCAAATCTTGTCTCCCATTGTGTAGGCTGTCTTTTTACTTTCTTGATGAAGTTCTTTGATGCACAAAAGTGTTTGATTTTGAGGAGTTCCCATTTACTTATTTCTTTCTTCAGTGCTCTTGCTTTAGGTGTAAGCTCTATAAAACCACCTCCAATTATAAGATATATAAGATATTTCCCTACATTTTCCTCTAACTGTTTTATGGTCTTAGACCTGATGTTTAGATCTTTCATCCATTTTGAGTTAACTTTTGTATAGGGTGTGAGATACGGGTCCTCTTTCATTCTTTTGCATATGGATATCCAGTTCTCTAGGCACCGTTTATTGAAGAGACTGTTCTGTCCCAGGTGAGTTGGCTTGACTGCCTTATCAAAGATCAAATGTCCATAGATGAGAGGGTCTATATCTGAACACTCTATTCGATTCCATTGGTCAATATATCTATCTTTACGCCAGTACCATGCTGTTTTGACCACTGTGGCTTCGTAATATGCCTTAAAGTCAGGCAGCGTGAGACCTCCAGCTTCATTTTTTTTCCTCAAGATACTTTTAGAAATTCAGGGCACCCTGCCTTCCAGATAAATTTGCTTATTGGTTTTTCTATTTCTGAAAAGTAAGTTGTAGGGATTTTGATTGGTATTGCGTTGAATCTGTAAATCAACTTAGGTAGAATTGACATCTTAACTATATTTAGTCTTCCAATCCATGAACACGGTATGCCCTTCCATCTATTTAGGTCTTCTGTGATTTCTTTTAACAGTTTTTTGTAGTTTTCTTTGTATAGGTCTTTTGTCTCTTTAGTTAAATTTATTCCTAAGTTTATTCTTTTAGTTGCAATTGTAAATGGAATTTGTTTCTTGATTTCCCCCTCAGATTGTTCATTACTAGTGTATAGAAACACTACAGATTTTTGAATGTTGATCTTGTAACCTGCCACTTTGCTGTACTTGTTTATTAGCTCTAGTAGTTTTGCTGTGGATTTTTCAGGGTTTTCGACATATAGTATCATATCATCTGCAAACAGTGATAGTTTTACTTCTTCCTTTCCAATTTTGATGCCTTGTATTTCTTTTTCTTGTCTGATTGCTCTGGCTAGAACTTCCAACACGATGTTGAATAACAGTGGTGATAGTGGACATCCTTGTCTTGTTCCTGATCTTAGGGGGAAAGTTTTCAGCTTTTCCCCATTGAGGACAATATTAGCTGTGGGTTTTTCATATATTCCCTTTATCATTTTAAGGAAATTCCCTTGTATTCCTATCCTTTGAAGTGTTTTCAACAGGAAAGGATGTTGAATTTTGTCAAATGCCTACTCTGCATCAATTGAGATGATCATGTGATTTTTCTGCTTTGATTTGTTGATATGGTGTATTACATTAATTGATTTTCTTATGTTGAACCATCATTGCTTACCTGGGATGAATCCTACTTGGTCATGATGTATAATTCTTTTAATGTGTTGTTGGATTTGATTTGCTAGAATTTTGTTGATGATTTTTGCATCTATATTCATTCATTAGAGAGATTGGTCTGTAGTTTTCTTTTTTTGTAATATCTTTGCCTGGTTTTGGTATGAGGGTGATGTTGGCTTCATAGAATGAATTAGGTAGCTTTCCCTCCACTTCAATTTTTTTGAAGAGTTTGAGCAGGGTTGGTACTAATTCTTTCTGGAACGTTTGGTAGAATTCACATGTGAAGCCGTCTGGTCCTGGACTTTTCTTTTTGGGAAGCTTTTGAATGACTGATTCAATTTCTTTACTTGTGATTGGTTTGTTGAGGTCATCTATCTCTTCTTGAGTCAAAGTTGGTTGTTCATGCCTTTCTAGGAACTTGTCCATTTCATCTAAATTGTTGTATTTATTAGCATAAAGTTGTTCATAGTATCCTGTTATTACCTCCTTTATTTCTGTGGGGTCAGTGGTTATGTCTCCTCTTCCATTTCTGATCTTATTTATTTGCATCCTCTCTCTTCTTCTTTTTGTCAATCTTTTTTGTTTATTTGTTTTGTTTTAATTTTTTATTAATTAAAAAAAATTACAAAAACAAACATTCCCAACACATACACTCAGCAATTCACAATATCATCACATAGTTGCATATTCGTCATCATGATCATTTCCCAGAACATTAGCATCAATTCAGAAAAAGAAATAAAAAGACAACAGAAAAATATAACAAACAGAAAAAAAAATTTTACAGGCCATACCCCTTACTGATCCCTTTCATTGATCACTAGCATTTCAAACTAAATTTATTTTAACATTTCTTCCCCCTATTATTTTTTTATTCCGTATGTTCCTCTCATATGTTGACAAGGTAGATAAAAGGAGCATCAGACACAAGGTTTTCACAATCACACAGTCACACTGTGAAAGCTATATCATTATATAATCATCATCAAGAAACATGGCTACTGGAACACAGCTCTACATTTTCAGGCAGTTCCCTCCAGTCTCTCCATTACATCTTGGATAACAAGGTGATATCTACTTAATGCATAAGAATAACCTCCAGGATAACCTCTCAGCTCTGTTTGGAATCTCTCAGCCATTGACACTTTGTCTCATTTCCCTCTTCCCCCTTTTGGTCTAGAAGGTTTTCTCAATCCCTTGATGCTGGGTCTCAGTTCATTCTAGAGTTTTTCTCAATCTCTTGATGCTGAATCTCAGCTCATTCTGGGATTTCTGTCCCACGCTGCCAGGAAGATCCACACCCATGGTAGTCATGTGCCACATAGACAGGGGGAGGGTGGTGAGTCTGCTTGCTGTGTTGGCTGGAGAGAGAGGCCACATTGAGCAACAAAAGAGGTTCTCTTGGGGGTGACTCTTAGGCTTAATTTTAAGTAGGTTTGACCTATCCCCTGTGGGGTTAAGTTTCATATGAACAAACCCCAAGACTGGGGGCTCAGCCTATAGCATTAGTTGTACACACTGCTTGTGAGAATATCAAAAATTCAGCTTGGGGAAGTTGAGTTTTCCCCTATTCTCACCATTCCCTGAAGGAGACTTTGCAAATACTTTTCCACTCACTGATCAAATCACTCTGGGATTCATCAGGGCATCACCTGGACAAACCATCAAAATCTCATGTCCTATACAAAATTCCATGTACTTAAGGTATTCAATCAACTATCTACATAAGTTATATTAGGAGATGCACTAGTCAAAGTATAGAATTGTACCAAATAAACATTTTTTTGCTTTAGTCTCACACATTAGTTGAAATTTTAAAATATTAAGTACCATCTATTTTCAGCACACTGCAGTAATGACTTCTTTTGATCTTCCTCATGCAAAAACGTTTTTTAAATTTGTACATTTAGTCACTATCATTATACACTCTAGGCATTCCTAGATTACACCATCTCAATCTTTATCATCTATTTTTCGTTGTGATTTCATTTATGCCCCAGCCCTCCTCGCTCTATCATTCTCGTATGCAGCTTCATTCAGTGTTTTAACATAATTGTATTACAGTTAGGTAATATTGTGCTGTCCATTTCTGAGTTTTTATATTCAGTCCTGTTGCACAATCTGTATCCCTTCAGCTCCAATTACCCAGTATCTTACCATATTTCTATCTCCTGATGGTCTCTGTTAACAAGGAAATATTCCAAGATTATTCAGTAATGTCAGTTCATAGCAGTGAGACCATGCAGTATTTGTCCTTTTGTTTCCAGCTAATTACACTCAGCATAATGTCCTTAAGGTCCATTCATGTTGTTACATACTTCATAACTTTACTCTGTCTTACAGCTGCATAATATTCCATCTTATGTAAATGTCACAGTTTGTTTAGCCAACTGTCTGTTGATGGACATTTTGGCTGTTTCTATCTCTTGGTAATTGTTGATAATGCTGCTATAAACACTGGTGTGTAAATGTCCATTCGTGTCCTTGGCCTCGTGTCCTTTGAGTAGAGACAGCTTATAGATGGGTCCTGTTTTTTAATCCATTCTGCCAGACTATGTCTTTTGATTGGAGAGTTTAATCCATTAACATTCAGTGTTATTACTGCATGGGTAGTACTTTCTTCTACTATTTTGCCTTCTGGATTTTATATGTCATATCTAATTTTCCTTCTTTTTACCTTTACTCATAGTCTTCCTTTCTACACTCTTCTCCACACCTCTCTCTTCTGTCTTCGTATCTGTCTCTAGTGCTCCTTTTAGTATTTCTTGCAGAGCTAGTCTCTTGGTCACAAATTCTCTCAGTGACTTTTTGTCTGAAAATGTTGTAATTTCTCCCTCGTTTTTGAAGGGCAATTTTGCTGGATATAGAATTCTTGGTTGACAGTTTTTCTCTTTTAGTAATTTAAATAAATCATCCCACTGTCTTCTCGCTTCCATAGTTTCTGCTGAGAGATCTATGCATAGTCTTATTGGGTTTCCCTTGTATGTGATGAATTGCTTTTCTCTTGCTACTTTCAAGATCCTCTCTTTCTCTTTGACCTCTGACATTCTGATTATTAAATGTCTTGGAGTATGTCTATTTGGATCTATTCTCTTTGGGGTATGCTGCACTTCTTGCATCTGTAATTTTAAGTCTTTCATAAGAGTTGGGAAATTTTCAGTGATAATATCTCCCATTAGTTTTTCTCCTCCTTTTCCCTTCTCTTCTCCTTCCGGGACACCCACAACACGTATATTCGTGCGCTTCATATTATCATTCAATTCCCTGAGTCCCTGCTCATATTTTTCCATTTTTTTCCCTATAGTTTCTATTTCTAGTCGGATTTCAGATGTTCCATCCTCCAGTTCAGAAATCCTATGTTCTATCTCTTGAAATCTACCATTGTAGGTCTCATTGTTTTTTTTCATCTCTTCTACTGTGTCTTTCATTCCCATAAGTTCTGTGATTTGTTTTTTCAGACTTTCAGTTTCTTCTTTTTGTTCTTTCCTTGCCTTCTTCATATCCTCCCTCAATTCATTGATTTGGTTTTTGATGAGGTTTTCCATGTCTGTTCGTACATTCTGAATTAATTGTTTCAGCTCTTCTATCTCATTTGAACTGTTGGTTTGTTCCTTTGACTGGGCCATATCTTCAATTTTCCTGGTGTGATTAGTTATTTTTTGCTGGGGTCTAGACATTTAATTACCTTAATTAGTTTGTTCTGGTGATTACTTTCACTTCTCTTACCTAGGGTTTTCTTGCTCAATGAATTTGTTGTTTGTCTGTTCTTTGACCTTCCATTCAGCTTTTTCTGGACCTCTAGCTTAGGTTTTGTTTAACAGAGGATACTTTTTCAGTTCTTGTTTTCTTGTTTCTTGTCCTGCTTGTGTGGTGCCTTTTCCCTCCCCACCCTTAGGAGGGTCTACGTAGGTATTATAGACTCCAGCCAGGTTTTCCCAGACTAAACTGGCCTCCTATCAGCGGCAAGCAGTCACCTGCTTCAGTTTTCCCTTAGGGTGAGACCCAGCAGGTTAAAAGACTTTCCTGTGAAGTCTCTGGGCTCTGTTTTTCTTATCCTGCCCAGTATGTGGTGCATCTGCCTGCAGATCGCACCAGCAAAAGATGTTGCAGCACTTTTAACTTTGGAAGACTCTCCCTGCTGGGGGCGTGGTGGAGACGGAGGAGAGGTTTTAGGCTGGTTTTAATGGCTTCAAATTGTCAAGCCCTGGGGTCTGAATTCCTTGAGGGAGGGATTCCACCTGAGTTGGGCTTCACCTCTCTCCTGGGGAAGGCACAGGCAGGAGACAGCCCTGAAAGCAGCCTGTTTCTGCCTATGCCTGGGGCAGTTGCAGCCTGAGAAGTCCCGCTGCTGAATCCAGAGGCTGCCAAGTCTCCGTAGAGACACAGCCACTAAAGCCTCCGTTTCTTCCCCTTTCCTCTTTTTCCATGAGCCCAATGAGCAACCTCTGCCTTGACCAGATTTAGAGTCTCTTTCCTTTCCCTCTGGGAAGCCGCCTGTGGGGGAGGGCCGCTGCAGCTTGTGCAACTCACGGTTTTGGGAGGGCTTGCAGCCGGTCCAGCTGGTCCTGACTGGGGTACGCTGTGTGTCTGGTACTGACATGGCTCTGGGAGCTGTTCTGTACTGTTTCTGCTTATTTAGTAGTTGTTCTGGAGGACGAACTAAAACGCGCACATTGCTAAGCCGCCATCTTGGCCCCTCCCCTGCATGTATGTTTTATATCACAATAAAAAAAAGTTTTTAAAAAAATGAGGGAGAGATTAAGTCATTCCCAGATAGACAAAAGCTGAAGAAGTTTGCCACATCTAGACCAGCCCTTAGAGAAGTGCTGAAGGGAGCTCTGCAGCTTGAAAGGAAAGAATGATGGACAATAGATTAAAGCCACATGAAGAAATGAAGATCTCAGGTAGGGTAACAGTATGGGTAAATATAAATGCCAGTACCATAGTATTTTCTGTTTCTAACTCCACTTCTTACTTCCTACAGAATCTAAAAGGGAAATTCATAAAATGTATCATATTATTGCTCTGCCACTGTCAGCACACTACTTTAATCTTATGGTATAAGGTAACTGCCTCCATACCTCCATTCAGGTCTGTTTTGGAGTCAGTGGGAAGGGGAGAAGGAGAAGGTTAAGAAAGAACCCAAATTTTGTTACCTATCATTTCTGCTCATTTCCCATTGACTAGAACATGCATACCACTAATGGGCCATCGGCAGCTTTGTACCCAGCTAAACTTCTGATAGTATAAGAAGAAATCATATAAAATATGTGTAAGAGTTCTATAGTGGAAACTACAAAATATTGCTAGAGCACTCAGATCAGCTAAGAACAGGTTTAAAAAGTAATCTTATGAAGTGGATAATGGTGGCTCAGTGACAGAGTTTTCACCTGCCATGCTGGAGACTCAGGTTCGATTCCTGGAGCCTGCCCATGCGAAAAAAAATGGTAATCATATGGCAAACAATGGTATATACATATGATCAAATATTGTGCTGCTACAAAATGAAATGAAGTTGTGAGGCATGCAACGATGTGAATGAACCTGTGGGGCATTCGGTGAGGCAAAATAAGAACATTTATTGTATGGTCTCCTTTAGAAAATGCTTATAAGAAAGCAGGGACCTATATTGTAAGCTCTTATAGTAAACACAGTTAGTCCGGAATGGTAATTATAATTCCTGGATTTTGAGGCTGTTTTATATACGTATAACCTGGTATCTAGAGATAAGAACGAAGCTGATTACGTGAGGATTAAGGTAATTCAGAACACAAGGCTAAAAAAACCTTGTCTATATTTTAGAGCCACACCTACTCTTTGAGACCAAAGGAAAAAAAGTTTATTTTGTCTAGAACCTAAATTTTCTGTAGCGCATAATCTGACTCAACCTGTCTGGATAGCTCATTTGAACAATTGAAACATAGGGATTCCAGAATAAGAATGAGGGCCTTTAATCCTGTATCGTTTAATGTAATGCCTGGATACATCCTAGAATATATTAAGCAGATAATCAAAAAGTATTAGCAACATTCCTTGAGGGATGGGAGAAACAATACAAAACTAGTAAACTTTACCATCAGGGAATCCCCTGGTACTGTGTCAAACATTAGGGACACCCAAATAAATAGGCCAGGCCTTTGATCTTGAGGCTTACTCTTGTGAAGCTTATGTAGGTAGTGGAGAAGCTTAACCTACCTATAGGTATGCCTAAGAGTTACTTCTGGAGGACATCTGTTGTTGCTCAGATGTGGCTTCATTCTCTCTAAGCCCAACTCTGTAAGTGAAATCATTGCCCTTCCCCCTATATAGGACATGACATCCAGGGGTGAAAGTCTCCTTGGTAGCATCAAAGATGGCTCCCAGGGGTGAGTCCAGCCCTGGCATCATAGGATCTACAATTCCATCCCAACCAAAAAGGGGGAAAAGAAGTATAGTTAATAAAGTATCAGTGACAGAGAGAGTTCAAATAGAGTTGAGAGGCTACTCTGGAGGTCACTCTTCCACAAGCTTCAGTTAGACATTGCTACCTATCATAACTTGCCAACCCCCAACCAAAACCATTCCAGCCAATCCTAAAGAACACCTAGGACAATATATAAAAGCCTACAAAGGTTCCATACACTAGGGTAACTTTCCAGAAATCTGTGGCCTCCAGATGGGTCCCTGGACAAAATAAGTCCTGAAACCTAGAGGGTCCAGCCTTTCCAGAACATCAGTTAGTGCCATCTCCCTACCCCATATTATTGACAGCAATTCCAACATGAAAAAGTTAGAATGGGCATAGCCCAAATATCCCATAAAGAGTGGGATAGAAAGATCAAAGGTGGTGGTGGAGTTATACAGAGAAGATAGGATTTAACGAATGAATATGATTGCTGAATCGTTAAGTTGATATTTCTTTTAACCTCTAGTATCTTAGAGCAGCTAGAAGTAAAAACCTAAAATTGTAGAATTGTAACCCACACCAAACTCTGAAATCTGTTCTACAACTAATTGTTGTGCTGTGCTTTGAAATTTATTGCTTTTTTTGTATATATCTTATTTGTCACCAAAAAAAAAAAGTCGATTGTGATGTGTTCTAGTTTGCTAGCTGCCAGAATGCAATATACAGGAACAGAATGGCTTTTAAAAAGGGAGATTTAATAAGTTGCTAGTTTACAGATCTAAGGCTGAGAAAATGTCCCAATTAAAGCAAGTCTATAAAAATGTCCAACCTAAGACATCCAGGGAAAGATGCCTTGGTTCAAGAAGGCCAGTGGCATTCAGTGTTTCTCTCCCAGCTGGAAGGGCACATGGTGTACATGGCAATGTCTGCTGGCTTTCTCTTCAGGCCTTTTGTTTCTTGAAGCTCCCCAGGAGGCGTTTTCCTCCTTCATCTCCAAAAGTCGCTGGTTGGTGGACTCTCTGCTTTGCGGTTCTGCAGCGTTCTCCTCATTCCTCTGTCACTCTCCTCCTTCCCCTGTCATTCTCCTCATTCTCCTCGTCCTCCTGTCATTCTCCTCATTCTCCCATTATTCTCTTAGAATCTCCAAATTTCACTAGCTGGTGGACTCTGTGGTTCTCTCAGCCTCGTGGCTCTGCTCAGCTGTGCTGTTGCTTTCTTGCCATTCTCAAAAGGTATTCTCTCCAAAAAACGTCTCCTTTTTTATAGGATCCCCGTAAAGTAATCAAGACCCACCTGGAATGGGTGGAGACATGTCTCCGCCTAATCAAGTTTAATACCCACACTTGATTGAGTCAAATTTCCATAGAGATAAAATTTCTAACATACAGTACTGAATAGGGATTAGAAGAAAGGGCTGGTTTTGCAAAGTGGGATTAGGATTAAAACATGACTTTCCTAGGATATATAAATCCTTTCAAACCAGCACATGATGATAAAAAAATATTTATTCCTTCTAGCCTCCTATATTCTGGGCAGCCTGAAGGAAAAATCTGAGATGATGTTGTGGTAGCCCATGACAAACCCTGGGATCTGTCCTGTAACTACTTGCTGAAGAGTGCTTTGAAAATTATTGCTTTTTTCTTTCTTTGCTTTGATTATATGTTATATTATACAATAAAAAAGTTTTTAAAAAAGTATAGGATAACCATTTCATAGCATTCAGATATTAATATTTCTTCAACTGTGAGATAGTCAGTTATATGTGTCAATTTAAATAACAATGTAAATCAAGTCTTCCCCTCAAAGATAAAGAAATAATCACACACAAAAATGTGCATAAATGAGGAAAAGGAGTGCAACACCTTAAATAATTGAGAGTGGCTTCAGGCATGACTAGATCCAGCCACTCAAACAGTAGTTATCAGGACTTGGTCTACTCTCCATCTCTTAGTTCTGCCTTCCTCTGTTTTGGCTTCTTTCTCAGGTAGGGTCTGGCAAAGTTGGCTGAAGTCCCAGGGAGTGTTCTCATGGCTCAGCATGGGTTACATCACCCCTCACTGAGACCAGGATGATGTGGTGCTCTGACTCACATGTCTGAGTATATGTACCCTTTTATTTTTTCGCATGGGCAGGCACCAGGAATAGAACTTGGGTCTCCGGCATGGCAGACAAGAAGTCTGCCTGCTGAGCCACCGTGGCCTGCCCTATATGTACCCTTTTGGGAGGGGGTAACTATAGGAATACAAGTTGAAGAGGACAAGGTCCTCAAATGAGAATGAAGGTGTTGTCATGTGAAGGAGAAATGAGTGCCAGGCTAGCAAAAATTAGCCTCCATTCTTGCTACCCTTACAGCCTTGTTCAAAGCTGTTCCTCTATATTTTCATCCAAACAACCCCTATTCAGCCCTGGACTTCAGTTCAAATGGCATTTCCTGCAGGAAACCTCCCTGGACCATCTCAGCTGGTTTGGGATCCTCTGAGATGTGTGCTCTTGGCAGAGCTTGTCACTGTGCATTTATGGGATCATTTGATGAAGGCCTGTCTCCCCCGCGAAGCTGAAACCACCTTGAGGTCTGTCTTGTCGACCAGTGTGTCCCAGAGCCTGGGGCAATTCCTGGCACATACAAGGAGCTCAATAGATATTTATTTGAAGGAAAAAAAAGATAATCATAGCATATGGGCAGACCGCTGGCATTCTGTTCATTATCTATTCACGTCATTCACTCCTTTTCCTATGTGGTTGTTTGCCTTTTTTCTCGCGGAGTTATAGGTACTCCTTGCTGATTATGGATGCTAACCTTTGGTTTTTTATGGTTGTTACAAGTAGTTCCTCAGTTTCTTGTATTTTAACTTTGCTTTTGGTGTTTCTTGGCAGACTGAGGTTTCAAAATTGCATATAATCAAACCTGTCAATCTTTTACGGCTTCTGGGTTTTGTGTCTTGCTCCTCTTACTTTCATAGTCAGGAAAATAGAAATAATACCCAGTTCAGAAAAAGAGACAGAGAAAGGACATGAAGCAGCAGCAGCTAAATTACAGAGATAACCTAACTGCTCCCATTCATATTTTATTCTGATATCCTCTTTAATCAGCTATCCCCATGGAGCTGTTTGAGGGAACAAAGTCAGGTAGACTTGGGCTTTGAAAACTGAATAGGATTTAGATGGGTGGGAGAGAAAAAATAAAAAGGTGTTCCTGGTAAAAGAAATAGCATGTATTAAGCCATGGAAACAATAAATTTGGCTGAAATGGACCTGGCTGGATGAGGCATGTACTTTGGAAGCAGTGGGAAATAAGGGACAGGCAGGTTGAGCGCAGTGTTTGGAGAGCCAAGGCAAAGAATAAATACAGTGATTACAAGTGAAATTTGGGATTAGAAGAAGTCAAAAGTAAAATGATATATCCTGTAGTCTTACCAATAAAGGTAAAAAAAAGGGGGGGATGGTACAAATTAAGTAATAGCCATATGATGGAGTACTAACATTGAGGATTATCATTTTTGAAAGCTGTGTGGAAAAATACATATAAACATATGTATTTTATGTTTATATAAAATACAAAAAACATATAAAATCATAATTATTATTACTATTTAAAGAAATATGCATGTGAAAAAAAAGCTTGGAAAGAATTCTTCAAAATTAAGAGAGGTGTATTTAGATGATGAGTGATAATTTTTCTTTGAAAAATCTTTGTTTATTGTTTTCGTTCTCTACTTACTGTATTTTCTAAGAGGCGGATGTTAGTGGATCAGAGAGTCAGCAGAGACTTTCAAGGCTTCCTGAAGGTGAACTGGAAGGTGAGGGCTGTGCGCTGCTAGGGAAGAAGGGGGGCTGGGTTGGCCCTTGAGGATGTAGCCCAGGAAGAAGTGGTCCTGTTCCAGACCTTGAAAGGGAAGGACTGCTGGTCCCATGGTCTGCAGTCTGGGAATGATAAAAGTCTTTTCTTTCCAGGGTCTCCTCATGCTGCTACAGAACCTACCTACGATACACTGGGGCAATGAAGAGATCGGGCTGCTTCTCGCCGAGGCATACAGACTCAAGTACATGTTTGCCGACGCCCCCAATCACTACCGCCGATAGGTGCTGTCTCCCCATGGGGACCCAGACTGCCCCATCTCTGATGGCAATCTGATCACTGTGGCCACTGTGCAAGCCGTGGACCCCGGCCAGGAAACACTCCTGCTGTAAAAAGCTCACACACGCCACCCAGGTCTTAACTTTTGGGGTGCCTGTCCACCACTCCATGTCTCTGGGTGTGTCTCTTGGACCACTGTCAGTATTTTCCATGCCATATGGATGGGCCCAGCTCTGGGAGAGGACAGAAAAGGAGGTACAGGGTTGTCTGCCCCTTTAAAAGAAACTGGACAAAAGAAGGGGAAGGCTCAGGGTCTCAACTCACATTGTCCCTACGTGGACTGGCCATCTCACCTCCGCACCCTAACTGATAACTGTTGCTCTTCATGACATAGTTTGATTTGATCACAGGTCAAATGCCTTATGTTTAAGACTCCTGACCCCTCCCTCTCTCCTGTTTCCTAGCCCTTCTTCTGCCCTAGACTGAGCCATGAGGAGCAGCTTTTCGAAATCATTGCTCTCAGATGGAGGAGGCACTGATGCTTTTAACTCTGGAAAGAGACTTATACCTAAGGGCTAGGAATTTCATTTTTCCTTTTCTTACCAGATATTTTTATGTGTGTATGTGAGAGAGAGTCTGTATGCATACATGCCCCTCAGCATTTAGGTACATGTCTAACTTTCTGTCTCCAGACTGGCCCCACCAGAATCATCCAGGAAGGGCCTCAGTGACCAGGTATACAAGTGTTTATTGAGAAGGATCAGGGCAGGAGTTGGGGGAGAGGCTTTTTACCTCTCCAAACCCTTTTTCCATGTTGACCCACTCCAAGATATTATGTGTAAATTGTGTTATTATGTATATGGGTAAGGATGTACAAATATATGTCCTCTTTGTAGCAGATGTGATTTTATATTTATAATGTGCATCACCATGTGAAAGCAATCTAGGTCACTGGCACAAATGAAGTTGCCAGGCAGGCAGCTTCAATGATCCAGGTTGATTTTGGGTGCCCTCCTATGAGGGAAATGGGATGGTCGTCTGCTAGAGTGAGTAGCTGAGCAGATGGAACTGCTTTTAAATCAGTGGCAGCTATCCCAAGCATAAATGTCCCAGAGTTTTTTTCTCCTCCCCTTTCTTCCCACCCCTCCCTTGGCCTTTCTGGCGCATCTTCCCTCCTCCCTCCCCCTCTTTTACAGAAAGGGGTGTGAAGAAAATCTGTCGACCTTTCATCCCTAGTAGTCTCCCAAAGAGGGGACTGCAGAGACAAAAACCCTTTCTGTGTGATTTAGTCCTTGTCTTTTCCTCAGAATCTGGGGAGGACTTTTTTTTTTATGCTTTTAAATTAGCAGTTTATTCAGGACAGAAGCTGGGACCGACTAGTCAGTGCCAAGGAAAGAAAAGGGTTTCCAGTGTGTCCCTGGTATTTTGGGCTCTTCTCAGTATCCCCACTGTCACCATCATACCCACACAGCTTGTGAGACTTTGTGATCCATGTCAGATTTGTGGTATTTTGTAGTGAGAGGTGGTGGGGTGGTGGGGGGTGGTGGTGGCAAGCAGCTGTCATCCTCTTGGGAAGCTAAGCAGTGTCCCCAATGGATGACACCTTGAGCCTCATTGCCAACTAAGCCCCGCCATGCCAGTGTATGTTAAATTTCTCATCTGAAGCTGTTTCTCAGGCATTTTTCCTAATCCTTTTCCTTTTCCCCCTTCGGTGTGCCTCAATAGTTTCCTTCACAGAGTGAGAGGGCTTGTGACCCTCCCTCAACTGGACTGATTAAAGAAAGACACTTGTGTTCCCAAGTGGTGGTTTTATTTTTTTAGTTTTTATGTTTGTATGGGAAATTGTGGATAAAGTGAAAGAATTGTAAATAAATAGTGTGTTTCCTCCTCTGTCTGCTCATTTTTCTCCCATGGATTTGTGTAACCTGGAATCAAAAGAGTCTCCTTGTTTTTCCCTTGCTGATTCTGGTTAGTATGAGACACAAGCCTTCTGTAGAACAAGCAGGAAATCATCAGATCAAAAGGCTTTCTCAGAGGAAGGATGTCAGCAAACATTCACTGAGCACCTACTCTCTGAAAGATACCATGGAAACTACAAAAATGGATAACTTGGTTCCTAACAGCTGACATTTATAGCTAGGCACTATGATCCACACTTAACATGTATTGCTAGAATACAGACCTCCTGGCTTGTCTGTTCAGTGTTTTTCCTATAAAACATATAGAACTGAAAGGTGTTCAGAGACTGGCCCTGCATCTAGGGTCTTTGTTAAGGTTTTTGTTTGTTGGTTTGTTTGTTATTGGTGAATTTCCTCTTGGCAGCCTTACTGTGAAATGTGTCAAGAAAGGTTGTTGACTGTACTTTTCATCTGCAAAGGATTCATTGGAATGGTTTCTCCATCTAGTAACTCCTTTCTTGGATTCATCTTAAAGTGTTTCTTGGTTTCAATCATTAGTAACTATATAAACTGCAAGTAACAGAAAACAAAAATAACACTGGCTTACACAAGATAAAAATTTACACCTCCCTCACATAAAAGTCTAAAAGTAGGCAACCCAGGGCCAGTTTAATGGCTTTGTTCACAAATTCCTTGGGAACCAGGATTCCTTCCCTGAACCTTCATGGCACAAGATGGCACCTAGCACTCCAGCTATTACTTCCACTTCCCAAACAACATTCTCCAGCTGTCACAGGTCACTTCCTAAGGAAGGGACAAAGAAAAGATTGACAGAACATGCCAGTAGTCTGAAGGAAGTTTCCAGGAAGCTGTCCCACAATTCTTACACTTACGACTCACAGGCCAGGACTTAGTCCCATGGTTTTGGTCACACTTAGTTGCAAAGGAGACTGGGGATATAGTCTATTCCAGGTAACCATATGCCTGGCTAAAAATCAGGATTCTTTTAGAATAGAAAAAGAGGAGAGAAGATATTAGGACTCAGGTAACAATCTCTACCATAAGAATTTATGAAAATAAAGACCAGACTTTCCATAGGCCTTTAGGGAAATCTGACTTCGAAATTCAAATGATTGCTCACAATTAACTTTAGAAATTAACCTTTGTTAAATTGATATTATTTGAACTGAGGCCATTGATTGTTTCTGGCCTCAGAATTCAAAAATTCATCTTTTCATTTATACCAGAAACCAGGCATTTCCTGAAACATGTTTGCTGATGTCTGAAGAATTGATGAAACCTTTCAAACTAATCCTCGCATACTCTGACCTGTAGATTACCCAATATTTCTGCAGTCTAAAGTTCTACAGTTCTAATTAAATCAGCCCCACCGTTGTTTTTATTTATTTGTGCAGAAATCGTGGGACAGATTCCCGAAATAGTGACCTTATTTACTTCCAGAGGCAAGAGCCTCTTGTTGACGGCATTTGGCTTGTCATGGAATGGACTTTCCATGTCAAGTGGCTTTGGAAAGTCTTGGGGATTGGAGATAGAAACTAAGCCTCAGTAACTGAGTCCTTCATATCTCTCCACTGGACTTCCCCCACCCACTTCCTGGTCAGAGACAGTTTTGGAGGCTGCCTTGGATACCAAAGAAGTGATTTGGGACTGATGATCTGAAAAATGAGATTCACACAGAATCAGAATATAAAAGCATATTCTCAGAATCTTCTGAGCCTATGCCAGCATCTGTGGGTAATTGCAGCACATCCACAGCTAAGGCAAATAAAGCATCCCCTGGGAAAGAACATCCCCTTATTTTGGTAAAAGTAAGAAGCAAGGAGCAAGAAACAAGGAGAATCCATGTTCAGTTTGGTTGTGCAGGTGGTTTGTGAGCTATGACTTTTGGTTGGGGAGTGTGACAGCCCCTGCCTGAAGTAATAGCTGTGGTGGGGAATCTAGGAGCCAGGACCTGAGGACTCCCTAGTTTTGTTGCAGAGACGATGAGCTTATCGCAACAGTGACCCCGCTATACCTAGCCCACCCACCTAGCTATCGGAGAGAAAAAACCAGTCCTCTCTTCAAGTCACTGTTCCCCAAACTTTTTTTCCATCCTTTTATTTTTAGCCTATGTATGTCTTTATTTAATGTGAATTTCTTATAGACAGGATATAGTTAGGTTTTCTAATCCAATCTGACTATATGTTTTTTAATTGATTTGTTTTGACCATTTGCAATTAATGCTATTATTTATATGGTTGGATTTAGGTTTACCATTTTATCTGTTTTCTGTTTGTTCCCTCTGTTTTGTTCCTTTCTCCCCTCTTTCCTGCCTTCTTTTAGATTATGTGAATGTCTTCTAGAATTCCATTTTAATTTATCTGTTGACTTTGGCTCTCTCTGTATTTTCTTTTTAGCGGTTTCTCTGCGGATTACAATATACATGTGTCACTGCTCACAGTCTACTCACAGTTAATGTTTTATGAAAATGTTGATGCTTTTTGTTATAATTGCCATATGAATTACATCTACATACAATGAAAACCCCCATCAGACACTGTTATAACTTTTACTCTCAAGCGTCATAACATTTTTTAAAGAATTTAAGTAGACATTTACCATTCATGCTCTTCTTTCACGCCTTAAAAACCAAATTTCGCTTTCTCCGCCGGCCCGCCCTCCTTCTCCCCTCTCTTTCTCCGCCGGCCTGCCGCAGCGCCCACGCCCCGCAGCAGCCGACCCGCCCGCCCTCCTTCTCCCCTCTCTTCCCCCTCCTGCTCCGGCAGCTCTCCAACCACCACGGTGCCCTCTTCCCCCGCCTTCACCGGCTCCTCTGCTACCAGCCTCGACAGCCTTGCCGCCCTCACCTTTCCTCCTCTAGAACAGCTACTGGGGGAGTGGAGACAATACAGAGCAGCTCCTGGAGCCACGACGGAGATCAAAGGGACAGCGTACCCCATCCTGGAACGGCTGACTGTCTGGGAGAACCAGCTCCGGTGAGGACACCAAGGGACGCGGGCTTTCCTGGGCGGGACGGCAAGCGACCGGAGTCCCTCCCTTCCTCCTTCCCAGGCCAGCTGGCAGAATTGGGCAGGCGGTCCCCTCAGGCCGCGGCAGCTGGCGTCCCCACCACGCGAGGCCCCCCCGGACCAACTGAAAGAGTTGGGTCAGAAATCCCCAGCCTGCGGAGAACGGTGACCAGGGGGTCCCTTCCAAACACGTGACTCCCCGGTCCGCCTGGGAACAGTGCACTCTCCCGGGCTGCGACAGCTGGCGCCCTTCCGCCACGCTTGGCACCCCGGGCCGACTAGGAAATTTGGTCGGGTGCTCTCACGTGCTGCGGCAGCCGGCGACCCTCCCCACATTTGGACCCCCGGGCTGGCTGGCACTCTTCCAAGACGCTTCGGCTGCCAAACCTCCCCTACGGCGAGAGTTTTCCAGAGTTAAAGGACCCACAGCAACTTTTACTGGTGGATCCCGTAGACAAATGTGTGCCACGAGCGCCACCTACTGGGCAGGATAAGAAAAACAAAACCCAGAGATTTCACAGAAAAATCTTTCAACCTGTGGGGTCCAACACTCAGGGAAATCTGACTAAATGCCCAGACGCCAGCAGAAGATAACGGATCACGCTCAGAAAATTGAAAATATGGCCCAGTCAAAGGAACAAACCAATAGTTCAAATGAGATACAGGAGCTGAAACAACTAATGCTGAATATACGAACAGAAATGGAAAACCTCTTCCAAAACGAAATCGATAAATTGAGGGAGGACATGAAGAAGACATGGGCTGAACATAAAGAAGAAATAGAAAAACTGAAAAAACAAATCACAGAGCTTATGGAAGTGAAGGATAAAGTAGAAAAGATGGAAAAAACAATGGATACCTACAATGATAGATTTAAAGAGAAAGAAGATAGAATTAGTGATTTGGAGGATACAACATCTGAATTCCAAAAAGAAACAGAAACTATCCGGAAAAGAATGGAAAAATTTGAACAGGGTATCAGGGAACTCAAGGACAATATGAACCGCACAAATATACGTGTTGTGGGTGTCCCAGAAGGAGAAGAGAAGGGAAAAGGAGGAGAAAAACTAATGGAAGAAATTATCACTGAAAATTTCCCAACTGTTATGAAAGACCTAAAATTACAGATCCAAGAAGTGCAGCGCACCCCAAAGAGATTAGACCCAAATAGGCGTTCCCCAAGACACTTATTAGTTAGAATGTCAGAGGTCAAAGAAAAAGAGAGGATCTTGAAAGCAGCGAGAGAGAAGCAATCCATCACATACAAGGGAAACCCAATAAGACTATGTGTAGATTTCTCAGCAGAAACCATGGAAGCTAGAAGACAGTGGGATGATATATTTAAGTTACTAAAAGAGAAAAACTGCCAACCAAGGCTCCTATATCCAGCAAAATTGTCCTTCAAAAATGAGGGAGAAATTAAAACATTCTCAGACAAAAAGTCACTGAAAGAATTTGTGACCAAGAGATCAGCTCTGCAAGAAATACTAAAGGGAGCACTAGAGTCAGATACAAAAAGACAGAAGAGAGAGATATGAGGAAGAGTGTAGAAAGAAGGAAAGTCAGATATGATATATATAATACAAAAGACAAAATGGTAGAGGAAAATATTATCCAAACAGTAATAACTCTAAATGTTAATGGACTGAATTCCCCAATCCAAAGACATAGACTGGCAGAATGGATTAAAAAACAGGATCCTTCTATATGCTGTCTACAGGAAACACATCTTAGACCCAAAGATAAACATAGGTTGAAAGTGAAAGGTTGGGAAAAGATATTTCATGCAAACAACAACCAGAAAAGAGCAGGAGTGGCTATACTAATATCCAACAAATTAGACTTCAAATGTAAAACAGTTAAAAGAGACAAAGAAGGACACTATCTACTAATAAAAGGAACAATTAAACAAGAAGACATTAACAATCATAAATATTTATGCACCGAACCAGAATGCCCCAAAATACGTGAGGAATACACTGCAAACACTGAAAAGGGAAATAGACACATATGCCATAATAGTTGGAGACTTCAATTCACCACTCTCATCAATGGACAGAACATCTAGACAGAGGATCAATAAAGAAATAGAGAATCTGAATATTACTATAAATGAGTTAGACTTAACAGACATCTATAGGACATTACATCCCACAACAGCAGGATACACCTTTTTTTCAAGTGCTCATGGATCATTCTCAAAGATAGACCATATGCTGGGTCACAAAACAAGTCTTAACAAATTTAAAAAGATTGAAATCATACACAACACTTTCTCGGATCATAAAGGAATGAAGTTGGAAATCAATAATAGGCGGAGTGCCAGAAAATTCACAAATATGTGGAGGCTCAACAACACACTCTTAAACAACAAGTGGGTCAAAGAAGAAATTGCAAGAGAAATTAGTAAATTCCTAGAGACGAATGAAAATGAAAACACAACATTTCAAAACTTATGGGACGCAGCAAAGGCAGTGCTAAGAGGGGAATTTTTTGCCCTAAATGCCTTTATCAGAAAAGAAGAAAAGGCAAAAATGCAGGAATTAACTGTCCACTTGGAAGAACTGGAGAAAGAACAGCAAACTAATCCCAAAGCAAGCAAAAGGAAAGAAATAACAAAGATTAGAGCAGAAATAAATGAAATTGAAAACATGAAAACAATAGAGAAAATCAGTAAGACCAGAAGTTGGTTCTATGAGAAAATTAATAAGATTGATGGGCCCTTAGCAAGATTGACAAAAAGAAGAAGAGAGAAGATGCAAATAAATAAGATCAGAAATGGAAGAGGAAACATAACTACTGACCTCACAGAAATAAAGGAGGTAATAACAGGATACTATGAACAACTTTACGCTAATAAATACAACAATTTAGATGAAATGGACGGGTTCCTGGAAAGACATGAACAACCAACTTTGACTCAAGAAGAAATAGATGACCTCAACAAACCAATCACAAGTAAAGAGATTGAATTAGTCATTCAAAAGCTCCCTAAAAAGAAAAGTCCAGGACCAGACGGCTTCACATGTGAATTCTATCAAACATTCCAGAAGGAATTAGTACCAACTCTCCTCAAACTCTTCAAAATAATTGAAGTGGAGGGAAAACTACCTAATTCATTCTATGAAGCCAACATCACCCTCATACCAAAACCAGGCAAAGATATTACAAAAAAAGAAAACTACAGACCAATCTCTCTAATGAATATAGATGCAAAAATCCTCAATAAAATTCTAGCAAATTGTATCCAACAGCACATTAAAAGAATTATACATCATGACCAAGTAGGATTCATCCCAGGTGTGCAAGGATGGTTCAACATAAGAAAATCAATTAATGTATTACACCACATCAATAAATCAAAGCAGAAAAATCACATGATCATCTCAATTGATGCAGAGAAGGCATTTGACAAGATTCAACATCCTTTCCTGTTGAAAACACTTCAAAAGATAGGAATACAAGGGAACTTCCTTAAAATGATAGAGGGAATATATGAAAAACCCACAGCTAATATCATCCTCAATGGGGAAAAATTGAAAACTTTCCCCTTAAGATCAGGAACAAGACAAGGATGTCCACTATCACCACTATTATTCAACATTGTGTTAGAAGTTCTAGCCAAAGCAATTAGACAAGAAAAAGAAATACAAGGCATCAAAATTGGAAAGGAAGAAGTAAAACTATCACTGTTTGCAGACGATATGATACTATACGTCGAAAACCCGGAAAAATCCACAACAAAACTACTAGAGCTAATAAATGAGTACAGCAAAGTAGCAGGTTACAAGATCAACATTCAAAAATCTGTAGCTTTTCTATACACTAGTAATGAACAAGCTGAGGGGGAAATCAAGAAACGAATCCCATTTACAATCGCAACTAAAAGAATAAAATACCTAGGAATAAATTTAACCAAAGAGACAAAAAACCTATATAATGAAAACTACAAAAAACTGTTAAAAGAAATCACAGAAGACCTAAATAGATGGAAGGGCATACCGTGTTCATGGATTGGAAGACTAAATATAATTAAGATGTCAATCCTACCTAAACTCATCTACAGATTCAATGCAATACCAATCAAAATCCCAACAACTTATTTTTCAGAATTAGAAAAACCAATAAGCAAATTTATCTGGAAGGGCAGGGTGCCCCGAATTGCTAAAAACATCTTGAGGAAAAAAAACGAAGCTGGAGGTCTCGCGATGCCGGACTTTAAGGCATATTATGAAGCCACAGTGGTCAAAACAGCATGGTATTGGCATAAAGATAGATATATCGACCAATGGAATCGAATAGAGTGCTCAGATATAGACCCTCTCATCTATGGACATTTGATCTTTGATAAGGCAGTCAAGCCAACTCACCTGGGACAGAACAGTCTCTTCAATAAACGGTGCCTAGAGAACTGGATATCCATATGTAAAAGAATGAAAGAAGACCCGCATCTCACACCTTATACAAAAGTTAACTCAAAATGGATTAAAGATCTAAACATTAGGTCTAAGACCATAAAACAGTTAGAGGAAAATGTAGGGAGATATCTTATGAATCTTACAACTGGAGGCGGTTTTATGAACCTTAAACCTAAAGCAAGAGCACTGAAGAAAGAAATAAATAAATGGGAGCTCCTCAAAATTAAACACTTTTGTGCATCAAAGAACTTCATCAAGAAAGTAGAAAGACAGCCTACACAATGGGAGATAATATTTGGAAATGACATATCAGATAAAGGTCTAGTATCCAGAATTTATAAAGAGATTGTTCAACTCAACAACAAAAAGACAGCCCAATTACAAAATGGGAAAAAGACTTGAACAGACACCTACCAGAAGAGGAAATACGGATGGCCAAGAGGCACATGAAGAAATGCTCAATGTCCCTGCCATTAGAGAAATGCAAATCAAAACCACAATGAGATATCATCTCACACCCACCAGAATGGCCATTATCAACAAAACAGAAAATGACAAGTGCTGGAGAGGATGCGGAGAAAGAGGCACACTTATCCACTGTTGGTGGGAATGTCAAAGGGTGCAACCACTGTGGAAGGCAGTTTGGCGGTTCCTCAAAAAGCTGAATATAGAATTGCCATACGACCCAGCAATACCATTGCTAGGTATCTACTCAAAGGACTTAAGGGCAAAGACACAAACGGACATTTGCACACCAATGTTTATAGCAGCGTTATTTACAACTGCAAAGAGATGGAAACAGCCAAAATGTCCATCAACAGAAGAATGGCTAAATAAACTGTGGTATATACGTACGATGGAATATTATGCAGCTTTAAGACAAGATAAACTTATGAGGCATGTAATAACATGGATGGACCTAGAGAATATTATGCTGAGTGAGTCCAGCCAAAAACTAAAGGACAAATACTGTATGGTCCCACTGATGTGAACCGACATTGGAGAATAAACTTGAAATATGTCATTGGTAACAGAGTCCAGCAGGAGTTAGAAACAGGGTAAGATAATGGGTAATTGGAGCGGAAGGGATACAGACTGTGCAACAGGACTAGATACAAAAACTCAAAAATGGACAGCACAATAATACCTAATTGTAAAGTAATCATGTTAAAACACTGAATGAAGCTGCATCTGAGCTATAGGGTTTTTTTGTTGTTGTTTTTTACTATCATTACTACTTTTATTTCTTTTTTCTATATTAACATTTTATATCTTTTTCTGTTGTGTTGCTAGTTCCTCTAAACCGATGCAAATGTACTAAGAAACGATGATCATGCATCTATGTGATGATGTTAAGAATTACTGAGTGCATATGTAGAACGGTATGATTTCTAAAAAAAAAAAAAACAAACAAAAAAAAACCCAAATTTCCCTCTAGTATTATTAATTCCAACCTGAAAAACTTCCTCTAGTAGTTCTTGTAATACAGGTCTGCTACCAGTGATTTTCTTAGTTTTTCTTCATCTGGAATGTCCTTATTTTGCCTTCATTACTGAAGATGTTTTCTCTGATTATAGTTATTTCATCACCTTAAAGATGTAACACTGTCTTCTTGTTTCCATGGTTTCTGATGAGAAACAGCAGTCATTGAAATCATTATTCTGTATTTAATTCATCATTTTTCTCGGGCTACTTTTAAGATTTTTTCAGAAACTTGTGTATCTGTGTGTGTGTGTGATGTTTATTTTTTAAATTTGGTTTGTGTTTATCCTGTTTAGGATTTGCTGAGCTTCTTGAATCTGCAATTTTATGTCTTTCACCAAATTTGAGAAGCTTTCAGCTATTATTTATTCAAACACATTTTTTTGCACCAATCTCTTTCACCTCTTCTGTGCTCTAGTAAGAAGGAAACACCTGTAGACACTGAGGCTTTTTTCGATCTTTTATTTTTCTTTTTGTTCTTCAGACTGATTATTCTTTTTGATGTACAAGTGTATTGTCTGTTTCTGTCATCTCCATTCTGCTGTTAAACCCATTCTGTGAAGTTTTATTCCAGATACTCTGCTTTTTAGTTCTGAAACTTGCATCAGATACTTTCTATAGTTTCTATTTCTCTACCAGGAATGTCCATCTTTCCCTCCATTTCAAGTGTGTTTACCTTTCCCTCATGGAGCATAGTTATAATACTTGTTTTTAAGTCTTTGATAATTCTAGCAAATGCATCATCTTGGGATTGGCATCTTTTGATTATCCTTCTCATGAAAATTGGTCACATTTTCCCACTTCTCTGTATGTCGAGTAATTTTGGATTATATACTGGACATTTTGAATATTATGCTGTGAGACTCTGCATCTTATTCAGCCTTTTAGAGAAGGGCTCAGCAAGCTACAACCTGCAAGCCAAATCCAGCCTTCTCTCTGTTTTTGTAAGTAAAAGTTTTATTGGTACACAGCCATGCCTATTCATTTACATACAGTCTATGGCTGCTTTGACATTTTCATGACAGAGTTGAATAGTTGTGATAGAGACTGCATGCCCTGCAAAGCCTAAAATATTAGCTGTTTGGTCCTTTACAGAAAAGTTTTGCCGATCTCTGTTTAGAAAATGTTTATTTAATTTAATTCAGTTTTATTTTGACAGGCAATTAGATTCAGACTGCAAGATCTGTTTCATCTTCTGTGAACTGTGGCTCCAATGTCAGTTCAGTTTTTCAGAGGCCTTAGAAAACATGTGCTCATTCATGCACAAAATTAGGAGACCCCCTTCTCCAGCTCTCTCTTCTCCTGGATTCCTTCTACCCTTGCTTGTTCTCAGGGGCTCCTTTTCCTAGTCTGTTAGCCAGAATGACAGAGTTTCTCTTGAAATTTTAGCCACCATGCTACTGCTGCCTCTGCTCCACAAGTGAGGCATTGCATTGT